>NC_084838.1:69849467-71099467 GCF_033115175.1 Lepus europaeus
CTTGGGTCCTGCACCCCATGGGAGACCAGGAGAAGCACCTGGCTCCTGCCATCGGATCAGCGTGGTGCACCGGCCGCAGCGCGCCAACCGTGGCGGCCATTGGAGGGTGAACCAACGGCAAAAGGAAGACCTTTCTCTCTGTCTCTCTCTCTCACTGTCCACTCTGCCTGTCAAAAAAAAAAAAAAAAATAAGAAGAAATTCAGTCTATAATTTATATGCTTTTCTTCATAATTCCAAATGACTTTGTGATGAAAAGGCCTGTTGCTACAATGTTATGTTGAACCAATTATAATTTATACTGCTATAATATTGTATGTTTGGGGATGAAAACATAAGGCTTATTAACTGTCTCCTGCATTTTAACTTCATTAACTGGTTTGCTTTTGCACAAGATAAAAGTGGACAGTTCTAGAATGTTTTCAGTTTGAACAATATTTAACTCCTATTAAATCTGGCTTATACTGACACTTGTGATCCTGAAACTGAATTTTCTATAGAAACAACAATGGATTCTCTAAGAAAGGCATGACATTAACGTAAGAAAGCCAGTGGTTTTACTTACTCTCCTCTCCACACACACACACTCCATAGTTTAAAACCAAATGTTTGTGAGAAAGCTGGCTCATCATGCTTGCTGCTTCAAAGAAAGACTAAAGGAAAAGAAAAAAATGGAAAAAAATAACTGATTTCTATCTATAAATATAATGGTTCAGAAACATATTCTCTGCCCTAAGAGAAATATATTTTCCCCTATTCTTAGCAAGACAATAGATTATAGAACAAAATGCTTGGGTTTTCATGTACAATCTTACAACTGCCATAAATCTTGATGTTAGGGCTTATCTTCAGGAAGCCTGGAATATGGAGATAGTAATAGGAGAAGAGTGCACTGTGTAAGTCAAACAGGCATAGACGTGGGTATTTAGCCTACTGATTTAAGAGACTGGTTAAACATCTATATCTCCTATTAGAGTACCTAGGTTCCACACCCTACTCTAGCTTATGATTCCAGCTTCCTCCAAATACAGATCCTGGCAGGCAGCAGTGATAGCACAGGCAGGGGTCTCCTGGTACCAATATGGAAGACATGGACTGAGTTCTGGTCTACCAGCTTTGGCCTAGCCCCAGCTACCATGGGCATCTGATTTGCTCCTTTTGATTCTCACATAAATAAAAATTTGAAACCAAAAAAAATAAATAAATAAACCTGGCTTAGACCACATAATACCTAGAACAGAGATACATAATAGAGATAGCGATATGAGACTGCTACAGATGCAATTAAGCTTTCTTTTTAATTTAATTTTTATTTTTTTATTTTTGACAGGCAGAGTGGATAGTGAGAGAGAGAGAGACAGAGAGAAAGGTCTTCCTTTGCCGTTGGTTCACCCTCCAATGGCCGCCGCAGCCGGCGCGCTGTGGCCGGCGCAGCATGCTGATCCAAAGACAGGAGCCAGGTGCTTCTCCTGGTCTCCCATGGGGTGCAGGGCCCAAGCACTTGGGCCATCTTGCACTGCACTCCCGGGCCATAGCAGAGAGCTGGCCTGGAAGAGGGGCAACCGGGACAGAATCTGGTGCCCTGACCGGGACTAGATCCTAGTGTGCCGGCGCCACAAGGCGGAGGATTAGCCTGTTGAGCCACAGCGCCGGCCGCAATTAAGCTTTAAACAAGATTTTCCGAAGAATGAATAGTCTATGTAGAAAAAAAATATGACACCTATCAGCATAGTGTCATGATCTAAACATCACCCTAACTCAGCTAATCTTCGGGTATGTTTCTTCAGAAGATCATGATCACCAATACTGTGGGGCTCTGGATTAGAATAAATTCATGGGCCGGCGCTATGGCACAGTGGGTTAAAGCCCTGGACTGCAGTGCCAGCATCCCATACGAGCACCGGTTCGAGTTCCGGCTGCTCCACTTCCAATCCAGCTCTCTGCTATGGCATGGGATAGCAGTAGAAGATGACCCAAGTCCTTGGGCCCCTGCACCCACATGGGAGACCTAGAGGAAGCTCCTGGTTCCTGGCTTTGGATTGACCCAGCTCCTGCCTTTGTGGCCATTTGGGGAGTGAACCAGTGGGTGGAAGACTTCTCTCTCTTTCTCTCTCTCTCTCTCTCTCTCTCTCTCTCTCTGCCTCTGCCTCTCTGTAACTCTTTCAAATAAATAAATAAATCTTAAAAAAACAAAAAAAGAAACTCATTAGCTTGTATGTTTTACAGTGACTTCTAATAACACCCCTTTAAAGCATTCTAGGTATCTTAAATGTGTATTTCATCGTGTTTGCTGGTATCTTCCTACACTCAGGGCTCTGGCAACTGGTTGCTGGGTTTTTACTAGATATCATCCCTCAATGACGCCCAGAGACATCCTTATTTCACTCAGAGAGTGCCTTTCAAACTTTTTTTTTAAGTAGATAAAATTGTGGAGGAACTTCTATGGGACTCATAAAGCTCTGGAGGACTAAGTTTGAAACCCCTGCTTAGGATATGAACAGATGTAACAATAGCCGTAACACAATGCTAAAACTAAATGGAATTAAGTCATTATTTTTAAAAGCCTTGGATTTCTTTAGCCCCACCAGAATACAACTTTAGAAAGATATTTGAAATAAACACACTAGGAATATGTTATCTGCATGCAAGTAGATGTTTTTAAGTAGCATAAACTACATGACTACACATACACACACACACACACACAAAACCATACACACCTCTGAATAGTTTCTATGTGCTTTATCCAGGACTTTTAAAAGAACTTCTGTTTCATGTAGTTGACCATAGTCTCCTACTTCTCTTCTTATACCTTTAAAAATTTTTGTAAAAGTACCTTGGCCAAGACTTTCATTCTTTAAAAGAAAAAGGTAAGAGAAAAGAATGAACAAAGATGAAGAAACACATGGGAATTACAGTTCCTTGTTTATTTTTAATACTTTAAATTTCCTTAATTTTCTTAAAAATTTGAGTTAAGAAATAGGTTGTTTCATGAAAAGATTTTTAATTTTTAATTAAGATTTGAAAAGAACTATTTTCAAATTTCTGAAGAGATTATAATCCTATTATTAAAATAATTTTTGTTGATTTCTAAAATGAGATCGTTATATTTTTCCTAAGAAATAAAATATATAAATTACATACAAATTTTTATAATAGTTTATAACAAAACAGTTTCAAAGGTGACATGAACAATAATGTGGGGTAAAAAACAAGAAAGGAGATACTATATTATAAGGACAAAGAAGTCAATAATCAGTATTAATGACTTACAAATATCAAATCTTCATTTCTGATTTTGTGAAACACCATTTGGTTGACATTATTGTGCCTCTGTAAAGTTGGTGAGAGTGGTACATCAGAAACACCATTGGTTCTGAAGACTAGAAGATTTGATTTATCTGAAAAAAAAGTAAAATGCATATATTTGTATGTACACATGAAAGAATACAGAGTACTTCAAAAGATTCGTGGAAAATGGAATTAAAAGGTAAATTTATTTAAGTACAAAAATTTTTCTGAAATCCATGCACATAAAGGATCTTTAAAAGCATTATAAAAATGTGTATGATGAGAAATCTATGTATGGATTTCAAAATTTTTGCATTAAAATCAATGCCTTATAAATTCATCTTCCATAAACTTATTGAAGTACCCACATGCATGTATGTTTCATAAAAACCCACTGACAGTATGAATTGCTCCAAATAATAATCATTTCTTGTTAATTTATTTCAGAGAAAAATGTTTTAGGGATTTATTCATTGAACTCTGATGTATTCTGACCAATACTTTCATATGCTCAAAATAATAACCATTTCCTTAAGAGTTTTTTCAAGACTTAGTAATTTTTAATAAATTTATTATTGGGGCTGGCGCTGTGGCGCAGTGGGTTAACGCTCTGGCCTGAAGCACCAGCTTCCCATATGGGCGCCAGTTTGAGACCCAGCTGCTTCACTTCTGAACCAGCTCTCTGCTATGGCTTGGGAAAGCAGTAGAAGATGGCCCAAGTCCTTGGGCCCCTGCACCCACATGGGAGACCTGGAAGAAGCTCCTGGCTCCTGGCTCCTGGCTTCGGACTGGCACAGCTCCAGCCAAAGCGGCCAATTGGGGAGTGAACCATCGGATGGAAGACCTCTCTCTCTCTCTCTCTCTCTCTCTCTGTGTGTGTGTGTGTGTGTGTGTGTGTAACTCTGCCTTTCAAATAAATAAATATATCTTTTAAAAAATAAAGTTTATTATTTCAAGGGATTTCCAATGTTACTATATATTTTTATAAGATTTTATTTATTTATTTATTAGAAAGGCAGAGTTACAGAGAGAGAAGGAGAGACAAAGAGAGATATCTTCCATCCGCTGGTTCACTCCCCAAATGGTCGCAACATACAGGGCTGGATCAGGCCAAAACCAGGAGCCAGGACTTCTTCCGGTTCTCCCACGTGAGTGCAGGGGCCCAAAGATTTGGGTCATTTTCCACTGCTTTCCCATGTACATCAGCAGGGAGCTATATCAGAAGCCAAGGCAGCCAGGACACGAACCAGTGCTAATATGGGATGCTGGCAATATAGATGGCAGCTTACCCAGCTGCACTACAGCACTGGCCCCACTCTTTATTTTTAAAACACCAAAATTAAAATCCCAAAAGCATATGAAAGTTTTTACTGAAAGCAAAAAATGAGAATTTGAAGACTTCTCAGTTCAATAAATAAGTGAGTGACTGATTTATACTAAGCAATTATCATCTTTAATCGGCCCTTATGCCATTCAGATCTGGCTAAAAAGCCCATGAGAGCATTTCAGGCATGGAAAGCCAAGACACTGTGGCAAAAAATGACCTACATGAAAGATCTCTGTGAGTGAGATCCCAATGGAAAGAAGGGGCCATCAAAGAAGGAGGTACCTTTCTCTGAAGGGAGGAAAGAACTTCCACTTTGATCATGGCCCTGTTTAAATGATGTCGGAGTTTGTGAACTCTAAAGGCTTCCATAGCCTTCGCAGATCATGACAAGAGCCTCGGGCGAACACTAACTTCATAAGTAAGAGTGTCAATGGTTAAATCAACAACAAAAGACACTGTGCACTTGCTCCCTATGTAGGACCTCTTTCCTTAATGAGTTGTACTACAATAATTAATGGTAAAACTAGCCTTCAAACAGTACTTTATACTTTGTGTGTCTGTGTGGTGCAAACTATTGACATCTTTATTTAGTATAGAGTTGATAGTATATAGATAATTAAAAATGAATCTTAATGAAGAATGGGATGGGAGAAGGAGTAGGATGTGGGATAGTTTGGGGGTGGGAGAGCAGGTATGGGGGGAAGAATGGCTATAATCCAAAAAGTATACTTATGAAATTTATATTTGTTAAATAAAAGCTTTATAAAATTCATCATCTTTAAAATGGCATTTTAGCATAAAAGAACAAATCACTAAACCATTCAGTCTATCTGTATGAAAAGATTAATTTGCTTTTGGTGCTGTTTCTTTCATATTTCTTTTGAAATCAAGGTGCTGAAGATAACTCCCACCACAAACACAATACAAAATTTTTAAGACAAAAAAACTCACCCTTTGGCTTTGGGGGGCAGCACTTAGTAAACTGGAAAATTATACTGTCTGAGCGAACAGTTTCCATCTGGTAGCAATTCAGAAGATCTTTAAGATTACTGAAGTTCTTCTTAGTTCCACTAAGATTATACTCTCCATTCTCATTTTTTGTAATCAAACAGTGTTTATATTCAATGACATTTTCTCGCTACATAAGTTTAATTATAAAGAGAAGAGAAAATCACAATGACATCATAATGATTATTCTGACAAAAGGGCTATCATAGAAACAACCAGAAAAAATTTTAACATTCGAATTGTGAAACCTAATATAATAATGGTTATAGTGACAGAGGTGGCTTGGTTCCTCAAAAACTTATTTAGTTAACAATTTTGTAGTCTACAGAAGTGGCTCAAGAATTATTTTATTAAAAGGAAAGTAAGAAAGCCATAACAACAACAATATTATCCTTAATAGCTTTCCATTATTTATAAAATAGTCTAAAACTAGCATATGATATGGACCTTCCATAAACTCCTTTCACCCTCTACCTGAAAACTCAGCCCCTGCCACTCTCAACATAAAATCTATCTTGCATCCATATTAAATGATTTAAGGGGCCAGCACCGTAGTACACTAGGTTAATCCTCGTCCTGTGATGCCAGCATCCCATATGGGTGCTGGGTTCTAGTCCCGGTTGCTCCTCTTCCAGTCCAGCTCTCTGCTGTGGCCTAGGTAGGCAGTGGAGGATGGCCCAAGTGCTTGGGCCCCTGCACCCACATGGGAGACCAGGAGGGGGCACCTGGCTCCTGGCTTCGGATCAGTGTAGCTCCAGCCATTGCGGCCATTTGGGGAGTGAACCAATGAAAGGAAGACCTTTCTCTCTGTCTCTCTCTCTCTCTCACTATCTGTAACTCTACCTGTCAAATAAATACGTAAAAATCTTTTAGAAAATTAAAAACAATGATTTAAATAATTTCAAGCAAATGCCTTACCACTTCATTCCTTAATAACTACACATGTTCTTTCTCTACCTATGAGTATTCTCATTCCTTAAAACTCAGTTTAAGTACCCCTTTTTCTATGAGTCCTCTCCAACAATACTTATTCCATTCATAAAAGTTAACAGCTATTCTGCAGCACCAGTATTGTATCTGTATAATTATTCTCTAGTATGGCATTTTAAACATTTTATGGACTTTTAACACCTGTTTTATGCACTATGAACCTATTCATCCATCTACTTTTTGAGCTAATTTTTTTAAACATATTATTCCTACTTAAAGACATTTATAAAAAAAAAATCTGCCAACAGCCCAATCTCAAGTCCTTCCTACTCCAAAAGTGTTTCTTAAAAATCATCTACATTTGTCTATACTAGGTACTAACAATGCTCAATTCAATAATTTTTGGTATACTTTTAAATTTTTATTTTTCTGAAAGAAATTTCTTGACATTAGAACATTATTATAGTATATATCTTTCATATTAGCTTGGGCAGTTATAGTAAATACTAAGCATTTTTTATTTAATAATTGAATAATGAACTTTCATATATATAATAAGAGTAAGAAGATACTGTGAAACTACGATATATCATCAGTTTTATACAATACAGTGATGGAGTAACAACCTACCTTCTATATTTACAGATGATCAATCCATTCTCTATATATGTTAAGTGTAAGATGTTGCTTTTATAGAAATTTAAGTAATTCAATAACAAAATCCTTACATTCTCCAATTTTAAAAAGAAATTTGGAAGCTGCTATAAAATTTCTTCAGATTTACACAATGATAGTATCTTTTTAGATAATTTTGAGTAGTAAATAATCTCAGAAGAGATCCAAAGTGATTTGTGTTAATAGTGGTTGTATTTGTTGCAATTTTACACTTAGAAGTATATATTGTAAGTCATTTGGAAAAATCACAAATGAAAAGTGCTATAATGTGTATATTTGTTATTACCATATTTTTCTCCAATTATGTAATCACTACTAGTAAACAGAAAATAGTTTCTGATTTATTTTGTTCTACATTATTTGGTAAAGGCTTCCATTTCTGTGAAAAAGTAGACTTCAAAAGATTTGGTGAAATACCATTAGACTCTCTGGTAACAAACATCAAAAAATGAATGTCAAATACAAATCTAGAAAGACATTATAAATTATTTTATATAAACTCTAAGAATTAAATATTATTTATTTATACAGAATCCTTGAAGTAAATTGAGTATTAAGCTAGTTATCTTAGTTCAGAGCCATAACTTTTAAAGAAAGGAAATACTATTATATATTAAATATGAAGAAGAAAGTATATGTACTAAAACAAAGAGGTTACCATTAATAAATGTGATATACTAACCTCAACAGCGAAGGTCAGAAAATATTTATTAAAGTCCTTAGGACTGCATCGAAGTACATATACTCCAGTCTGATTACCTGCTTTCTTCAGCTTACTGATGGCAAAATCCATTCTAAAGGCAAAGAAGTAATCTGAATAACAATCTAGTAAACACCATGGCATTATGACCAAATGCCATCTAAAAAAATCACGAGTCAAATCTAAAACTCAGAATTTTCAGAAGTCTTATCTAGTTCATGTTTATCATGATAAATTTCAAGGCAAAAAAAAAAATAAAGTACCAAGCTACTTTGCAATAGATTAAAATTATTTTAGGGGCAATTAATTTACTTTAAAAATAGATAAACTTTATTATAAATCAAGAAAAATCACAAAGAAACTTAATTCACATATCTGCCTTCTGTATAAAATCTAAAAACCATACTCACTCCCCCAAAAATTTCATTTAACTATCAGATAGAAAATACTTGTTTATATATCTCTTCTACTGATATACAAATTCATGTTCATTATTTAGTATAATACTAAAATCTAATAGAAGACCCACAATAAATGGCCAGAGACTACTGAATTTTAAAATATACTCAGTGGGGGCCAGTGCTGTGGAGCAGCAGGTAAAGCCCTGGCCTGAAGTGCCGGCATCCCACATGGGCGCCAGTTCAAGTCCCGGCTGCTCCTCTTCCAATCCAGCTCTCTGCTATAGCCTGGGATAGCAGTTGAAGATGGCCCAAGTCCTTGGGCCCCCGCACCCACGTGGGAGACCACGAAGAAGCTCCTGGCTCCTGGCTTCAGATTGGCACAGCTCCAGCCATTGTGGCCATCTGGGGAGTGAACCATCAGAGGAAGACCTCTCTCTCTCTCTCTCTCTCTGCTTCCTTCTCCTCTCTCTGTGTAACTCTTTCAAATAAATAAATAAAAAAAGAAAAAGAAAGATGAAAGAGATGAGAGGGAGGGAGGAAGAGATATTATATTCTTAGAACTGTCCTATGAACTGTTCTGAATAAGTTCTCTTTGAATTAGTATTAACATGAAAAAATATTTTTAAAAAAGGTCAATGGAAAAAATTCAGTTTCTCAGTTACACTAGCCACATTTCAAATGCTAAATAGCCACATGTGGTTACTACACTAAATGCACAGTTACAGAATATTTTCATCACTGCAGAAAACTGTATTACCCCAAAATAATTAGAATTTGCAAATCATATAGTGTGGCTCCTCCACCTATATTGAAATCAATAAAACATAAACTGGAGGTCCTTATGAAGTAACACCTAAGAGTTATTTAAGCATGCATAAACAACTAAACATGGACCAGCTGCATGTATTATACACTGGGACACAGATGGTAAATTATATCCTAAATAATTTAATTATTATGTTATCTGATTATCTGACTTATACTAACAGATTTTTATTTTTAAAAAATTTTCAGTCACATTATGGTAATATTCTTTTCCTAAATGCCTATATATAATTACATACTAAATGCATCACTCTATTGTATATGTGCTGCCGAAGCGAGCACTGCATCACTCTATTGTATAAAATCTTATATCGTTGTCCCTCAACATCTACAGGGAATTGATTTCAGAACTCCCAGCTAACATCAAAGTCCATGGATATTCAAAGATGACATAGCCTCTGCACATAACTATAGATATCCTTCCATATAGTTTTAATAATATCTAGATTACCTATAAAACCTAATGCAATATAAATACTATGGAAACAGTTGCCTTACTATATTATTTGAAAGCATTTAGGTAATAATTTAAAAAGTGGGTACATATTCAGTACAGACACAAAATTTTTTTTAAGTATTTTCCATCTGCACTAGATTGAATATACTGATATGGAAATTGTGGATATGGAGGTTCAACTACATATCTCTTACTTTTAAAAACATTACTTTTAAAGTCTTTATTACTCACGAAATCGGGCCATGACAGTTGCTTTGTATATTTTCAAGCACTGTTGGAGGAGCTACTTCTTTACAGAGGTAATGATGTGCATCTGCGGTTAATCTATAATATCCATCAATTAACGACACAAAAGACAAAGCTTCCTTTAATGAGCTAAGTTCAATTTCCTAAGCAGAGAAAGCAAAAATAAACCATATGTATCATTTTAAAGTCAACTACATGCTTCTTCACTTCCTGTTGTTACAGTAATTCTATACTAATTTTCTACTAAATCACTCACATGTTTTTAAAGCTCTCAATTACCCAATGTAAATTACAAATTCTTTTGTCTGATATTTAAGATCCTCCCAAATATGGGCTTATTATGCCTTACCAGATATAGTTCACTATACATCCATAATTTTACTGTGTTTTCCAATACTCGTAATTAGACTAATATTGCAATTAAGTATCTCAATTATAAATTTATTTAATCTAAAAGTATTAATTAGATATCATGAGTATTTACTTTTATATACCATTACACACAACTGAAGTAAAAGTACTTAGACTAAAATGTTAGGATACATGGCTATGTTATGATTGTATCACCATATATACATTTGTGCAAACATACTCACATGTGAACATTTAATGCAGCATGTTACTGAGTGAAAAAACTGTAAGGATATGGTAAGGATATTAAAAAATGGAACCCTGTGCACTTCTATTGAATGAAAGGGGTGTGGCCATGACAGAAAACAGTATGACGGTTCTTCAAAAAATTACAAATAGAATTACCCATGATCTAGCAATTCTACTTCTGGGTATCTATCCAAGGAAAATTAAAGCAGAGTCTCAAAGAGACATGTGTTTTTACCCACATTCTGAGAAATATTTTCATGGTAGCCAAAAAGGATGGATGTAACCTGAACGTTCATCCAGGGATGAATAGCTAAGCAAATGCATATATTAAAAAGGAAATGCTGGTACATA
This sequence comes from Lepus europaeus, assembly GCF_033115175.1. Taxonomy (NCBI): domain Eukaryota; kingdom Metazoa; phylum Chordata; class Mammalia; order Lagomorpha; family Leporidae; genus Lepus; species Lepus europaeus. The sequence continues at coordinate 69,860,277 of NC_084838.1, forward strand.
CTATAACACGGGTGAACCTTGAGTACATTATGCTAAGTGAAAAAGCCAGTCACAAAAAGACAGTATTGTATGATTCCACTTATATGAGGTATCTAGAGTAGTCAGAGAGTAGTGTGAAAGTTCCAAGGGCTAGAAGAGGGGGAAATAGAGAGTTGTCATTTACTGGGTATTGAGATTCAGTGTCGCAAGATAAAAAAGTCCTGGAGAATAGATGCACAGCAATGTGAATAAACTTAATACTAGTATATGATTAGAAATGGTTAAGATACGGGCCAGCATTGTGGTTTAGCAAGTAAAGCTCCCACCTGCAACACCAGCATCCCATAAGGGTGTCGGTTCATGTCTCGGCTGCTACACTTTGATCTACCTTCCTGCCATGGCCTAGAGCAGCAGAGAATGATCCAAGTGTGTGGGCCCGTCACCCACATGGGAGACCCAGAAGAATTTCTGGCTTCAGCCTGGCCATTGCAGTCATCCAGGTAATTAACCAGCAGATGGAAGATCCCTCTTTGTGCTTCTCTCCCTCTCTCTCTGTAGTTCTTTTTTTTTTTTGACAGGCAGAGTGGATAGTGAGAGAGAGAGAGAGACAGAGAGAAAGGTCTTCCTTTTTGCCGTTGGTTCACCCTCCAATGGCCGCTGCGGCCGGCGCATCTCGCTGATCCGAAGCCAGGAGCCAGGTGCTTCTCCTGGTCTCCCATGAGGGTGCAGGGCCCAAGGTGCCTTCCCGGGCCATAGCAGAGAGCTGGCCTGGAAGAGGGGCAACCGGGATAGAATCCGGCACCCCAACCAGGACTAGAACCCGGTGTGCTGGCGCCGCAAGGCGGAGGATTAGCCTGTTAAGCCACGGCACCGGCCTAGTTCTGACTTTCTAATAAATAAATAAATCTTTTGTAAAAGTCATTAACATCCTCAATTGTATACTAAATATATTTTAGCAAAATTTTAAAAAGAATAAATAGATGCAAAAAATGCTGAAATAAAATGGTAGTAAAACACATGTAACTGCAGCCAGTATTGTGGAATAGTGAGTAAAGCCACTGCCTGCGACGCCAGCATCCCATATGGGTGACAGTTCCTGCCATAGCTTCTCCACTGCCAATCCAGCTTCCTGCTGGTGGCCTGGGAAAGGCAGCAGAGGGTGGCTCAAGTGCCTAGGATCTGACCACCCACAAGGGAGACCTGGATGAAGCACCTGTCTCTGGCCTGGCTCAGCCGGTGCTGTTGTGGTCATCTGGGGGAGTGAACCAGCAGATGGAAGATTTTTTTCTCTCTCTCTGTCTCTATTTCAAATAAATAAAATATTTAAAACAAACATGTAACTAACATGTCAGTCCAGAGAAATATAATAAGCAAAAAATTACTTTCTTACATCCAACAATTTGTTAGAAAAAATATACTGAGGAAAAGTTAACTACAGTAAATAGCAAAAAAGTGATAATATATCACAAATAAAATTCACCAAGAAACATGATGTACAAATAAAAATAAAACACCCAAAAGTTACTTAGAAACATAAAATAATACTAGGATACAGGAGAAATATAATATATTGCTATAATAAAAAATGTAGCATGAGGAAGAAATGTCAAAGCTTCCTTGCTATAATAAAAAATGTAGCATGAGGAAGAAATGTCAAAGCTTCCCAAATCATTAGATTCTAATAAAATATCAACACAGTATTTGCAAGGAGCTACAAGAAAACTCAAAAAGAAGGTAATGCCACAGTTATAAGCTTAGGATTTCAAATCATGCATCTGGTTTTTAAATAGCCTACCCAACACTGTGACCTGCTAAAGTTACTTAACTGGTTTATACTGTAAATTTAAAATTAAGCTGGGGCCGGCGCTGTGGCGTAGCAGGTAAAGCCACCGCCTGCAGTGCCGGCATCCCATATGGGCACCGGTTCAAGTCGCAGCTGCTCCACTTCTGATCCAGCTGCCTGCTATGGCCTGGGAAAGCAGTAGAACACAGCCCAAGTCATTGGGCCCCTGCATCCGTGTGGGAAGACCCAGGGGAAGCTCCTGGCTCCTGGCTCCGGATTGGTGCAACTCCAGACATTGTGGCCAATTGGGGAGTGAACCAGTGGATGGAAGGCCTCTCTCTCTCTCTCTCTCTCTGCCTCTCCTTTTCTTTCTGTGTAACTCTGACTTTCAAATAAATAAGTAAATATTTAAAACATATAAATAAAATGAAATTAAGCTAACAAGTCCAAATGCATTCCCATAAGGATGTTGTTCAAGTTACCACAGAGCAATGCATATTCCTATTAGAATCAATAAACTCTTTCAGAAATATTTATTATAGATCCACATTGGGGTTGATAATTACTAATTATCCTTTCATCCATTCATGAAATATTTTATCAAGCACATCCCAAACAAGATGCTAGAATTCACTCTGCAAGACACAAGCACACATGAAAATGCAATTCTCATGCTCAAGAAGCCCTATTGGGTAAGAAGTCTAGGCAGTAGGTGTACACTATCATAATTATAAGAACAGGAAAGTGTGCTGAATAAAATGAGTTTCAGATCAGTTATAATTTTAGTAATGTAACTGAAAAGGGCAGAAAGGTAAGCCATATAGGTACTTAAGATAAATGAGCATAACATTAATAGGATGTTTAAGCCAGGAGCTCACAAAACATTTGAGAGAAAAAGAAAACAGGGATGAGCATTTGGCACAACAGTTAAGACTCTGCTTGGGATGCATAGGTTTGAGTCCTGGCTGTACTCTCAATTCCAGTTTCCTGCTAATGTGTACTCACGGAGGCAGCAGGTGATGGTAATGGCTCAACTACTTGGATCCTGCCATCTACAAGTGAGATCCAAATTGATTCCAGGCTCCCATTTTAAGCCTGGCCCAGTCTGGCTATTGCAGAAGTGAACCACCTGGATGGGAGTTCCCTGTCTGAATCTCAGAATCTTTCTCTCACTGTGTATATGTATGTCTCACCTCTCAATAAATAAAAATAAATAAAAAATAAATTTACAAAAAAGAGAAAGAAAACAGAACCAGATAAATAAGACAGAACAGAGTATAAAGGCATTAATTTATTTCCTTTTAATTAAAATGAATGGGATTTCTGAAGCTATGTAAAGAAAAAGGATTAACTTTTCGAAATCAATCACGTCTTATCGTTTAGGTGGGGCCAACCTGGGATTCATCTACATTTTGTTATAGAAGTTTTATATAACATTGTTTTGATGGATTTTTCTCCTTTAATTGGGGAGTATAACTGGTGTTATACATAAATTTATTCATAAGAAAGTTTTTAGTCAGGAATGAGCAGGTAGCTGGCACAACCAAGACTGTAGGGGAGTAACTGGTGCCTTGGCAATCATAAAAATGAGTGACAAATACCTGTGGGAAAATGGTATTTATAGTACTATAAAAAGTGTGACGGAATTAAAAAGTTCACTGATCTGATGTATACATTTAGAGCTATATTTATCGACTAGATCAAAATTCCTAAAACAAAGTAACTTTGGTGTTAAGTTTCTGAAATACTTGATTCTGACAAATGTAAAATGTAGTAGGTATTTAATCATAAATCAAACTTACCAAATTTTTACCATCTTGCTTATGGATAGTTACAACTCTGCTTTCATTTGCACCTTCTTGGTTTGCTTGCTTAATACTGACATCAATAATATCAGGAAAATCACAATATAACTGTAAATCCTATAATCAAAAGCATTTGAAATTAAAAAGCTGGAATTTGAAAGGCCATTTTAAAACAAGACTTACGAAACAGAGAACAATCATTCCAAATTTCTTAAAATAAAGAACTGATAACAAAAAGGTATTCATTAACAATAAACATTAAATGTGATTCCCTCTCCCAAAAATCCAACCCTAAGACTATACTATATCTTCCCATGACTTAAAAATGAGAACATTGAAGGATACCAGGAATCTAAAATTTGATATATTACTTTTCAACCCAATTAACATTAATAGGAATCATTGTTGTAAAATTGGAATTTTAACTAAAGACAAAAAGTAAAAATAAAATCATTCTTTAAATCTACAATAATAATCTAAGAACACAGATATGAATAAATTCAAAACTTGCAATAAAACCTAAAAAAACTAAATTAACAGATATATTAAAATTTAATCATTTATATTTAGTTAACTTTATTACTATGTCTCCCATTATAAATAGTGAAAGAAAAAGAGGAAAAACTACCTTAAGAGTCAGTTTTATAATTCAGTCCTTTTCTGAAACTGTAAGAAAGCTATTACTAATTATTTTATCACAAAAATTAAAATTAAAAAAAAAAAACTGAGAACAAGAAAAGAACTTTAGAAAAACTATCAGTGGGATAAGCACAATTCCAGGTTTCAAATGACTAAAATTACTTTGTTTCTATTGCCATTCTACTTAAATAATAAAGAATGAGAACATATCATTAAGGATTACCTGTTCTGTCAGTGTCTCACTTTCTTTATGTTTCCCTCTTGACCACTGAATTCCACCGTTTCCAGTTATTATAATGGTTGCAAAAATCTCCTCACCTGAAGGACCTCTTCCAGGTTCTTTTACTTCAAACTGCTCTGTGTAGAAGGCAGACTGAAGAGTTTCCAGATTTATAAGATACTTAAGTTTCAAGTTTCTGGCAGTGGCTTTACACTGGCTGAACTGCTGGATAAATCTGCGAAATCTATACCTTATTCGCTTCCTTGTCAAAATATGATAATCTTGGATCTTTGCTCGAACACATTTTGGTAAGAATGTCTTGTAGCTAGGGATAAAGAGCACACACAGAAATAAAAGTTGGAAGACAAATCTAAACAAATTTGAAAGAGAAGTTGCCACTTTTTTCCAAGATACATAGATGCTACAACATAGCAGTCAAGAGGAGTAAGTTGATATAACTACCAAAGCATATAAATCCTTAACATTTCATTTGATGACATGAAAACATATACATACTTTCTGATTTCCCACAAATGTTTAAAATAAATGTTAATTTTCTTCTCTAATGAAATAAAGTCTAGTTAACAGTAAAGTCTCTATAAAACTGTATTATCTCTGATTATCTTGTATACCAGAGATAACAGATTATAAGGTAAATTTTTTTGGCACTTCATGAACTGTGCTGCAAATGATTCCTATAATGCGATACTCCAAAATTTATCTGGATTCTAAAAATTTTTATTTTGTTGGATATTATAGTTCATTATAAATACATATTTTGTTCATATATATTTTGCAGGTCAACTTCAAAAATTCCTCATAATTCCTTTGTAGTCAAACAATTCCACTTAGAAATGTCCTGACTCGGGCCGGCGCCGTGGCTCAACAGGCTAATCCTCCGCCTTGCGGCGCCGGCACACCGGGTTCAGTGCACAGGCCGCAGCGGCCATTGGAGGGTGAACCAATGGCAAAAGACCTTTCTCTCTGTCTCTCTCTCTCACTGTCCACTCTGCCTGTCAAAAAAAAAAAAAAAAAAGAAATGTCCTGACTCTACTATTCTTTCATTTCCATATACAATATCCTTAAGAAGGTATGTAGTTAATTTCTCTGCTGAAGAACATTCCACTACTGAAATACATGACATAAGAATTCCATGCCTTCACATATGCTGATCTTTCTTCCTATCACCCATCTCCTATCTGGTTAGCTCTTATTCATTCCATAAGTCTCAGTTAAATTGTCACCAAGTCCAGAAATCCCTTCCGGACCTCCTTACAGAACTACATTAGATTATCCTGCCTGTGTTCTCATACTATTCTATGCACTACTCCCTACTATCACTTATGACCATCATCCTGTACTTGTTTATATACTACCAGTGTATTCTGGAGCTAGCTTCGGCTGAATGCCAATTATTATATTTTAGTAATTTTTTATCATTAAAATTTGCTCCATAAATTCATGATCAAATAAATAATATTTAAAATGTCAGTAATACACAAATAAAAACTCATAATTTCTTAACTATTTTATATTTTGCATTTTCAATTAATATTTTTACATGTTTTATTTTGATTTGCATTCTACTACTATCTATACCTTTGAGGTTATTTATATCTATCACATGTGAAAGGTCATATGGGCTTGTTATTATTCCTCTCCTAATTTTGCATTCAGTAACAAACACCATGAGACTGGCCAACATGGAGTTAGCATTAAAACCATGGATACTGGGGCCAGTGTCATGGCATAGTGGGATAAAGCACAGCCTATGACACCAGCATTACATATGGGAGCCAGTGCAAGACACAGCTGGGTATGCTATGGGTCCCAAGATAGCGGTATAGCAACAGAATGATCCCAGTCACACAAGGCAAAAGAGATAGTTAAAAAGGAGAGAAGACACACTCCAGAGATAGAGCTGTGGGAAATTCAAGATGGGAAGTCCAGGAGACCAACAACGAATTGTTTGTGATGTTACACAGAAGAACAAAGAGAAAGTATAGAGGAACAAACAAAGAGGTAAGGCACCCACCCACCCCATGCGCTCATCTCCATCTCACTTCCAAACTATTTTAAAACTTCTCCAATTTCCTCAAATTTCCTACCTTTATTCTGCTTCAAATCTCAGCTACATTCCTTCTTATTTACAAGAAATGTGTTTATCTATATCCCAAAACTTAAGCCACATGTCTAATTAGAAACTGAAATGAAGGGCCGGAGCCCCGGCTCACTAGGCTAATCCTCCGCCTTGGGGCACCGGCACACCGGGTTCTAGTCCCGGTCAGAGTGCCGGATTCTGTCCCGGTTGCCCCTCTTCCAGGCCAGCTCTCTACTCTGGTCTGGGAAGGCAGTGGAGGATGGCCCAAGTCCTTGGGCCCTACACCCGCATGGGAGACCAGGAGAAGCACCTGGCTCCTGGCTTCGGATCAGCGAGATGCGCCGGCCGCAGCGGCCATTGGAGGGTGAACCAATGGCAAAAAGGAAGACCTTTCTCTCTGTCTCTCTCTCTCTCTCTCTCACTATCCATTCTGCCTGTCAAAAACATAAAATAAAATAAAATAAAAAATAAATAAAAAAAAGAAACTGAAATGAAGAAAAAGTACCTAATACATACACAAAGAGTACAAGCAAATGTATACAAAGGTACACACGCATAGAAGAAAGTGTTCATAGACACAGATGTACCTAACACACACACACACATATAAAGTCACTCCTTACATACATTTTTTAACTTTAGGAAAGAGTATGAATTTAGTTACACTATTCAGAGATCTATACCCTAAAGGGTATTTCTGGAGACAAAGCTTATTTCATTCAGCCAAGAAGTAGTCACACATCTGTTCTCCTATCACTCCTAAATATTTTAACATTTAGTAGAGTTCCTTGATTATTTCTCAGAAATGAGGATCAAATGAGAATTCAGAAAACATCAGTGAATTAAATATGTATTACATTAAATTAAGAAGAAAAGGCAGGAACTTTTTTGCTTCAGGACAGGAATAAAATTATTTCTCCAATATTAAAACAACATGGCACAGAGAAATAAAAAATAAGCACATTAGACCTCAAACTTAAAACAGCTGTGCTGCAAATGATACCTTCAAAAAGTGAAAAAATAAAAATAAAAATAAAAAAAGTGATCTACAGCTCTCTTGGCTTTAGTGCAATCTTCTTGGAAACCTCCATGCCATGAGAGCCAAGTGGAGTAGGAGGCAAGTGCACAGGTTGAGCCCTAAGAGTGGAAGGATGAGATAGAGGCGTAAGTAGACCGCTGGTATGTGTGCCTGTGATGGTCAAGGGAGAGGAAGAAAGAAGTGCCAGACCCCAGGATGCTGGTACAAGTTGTTGCACTGCTTGCAACTTGTCTCAAAAGATCTGAAACTTTCATTGCCAACAGATAACTGAAACCACCCATGACACCCATTTTGCTGACACCAAAACAGTCCCTCATGGCCCTCTACCCTGGGCCTGTGACATTCTGGACTATTCTGTTTTCTGTACTCAGTTCTGGCTAAGTGTAACAAGTGTACAATAAATCATCTCTTCTGTCTTGGCCAAAGAATAAAAAAAAAAAAAGTTACGTAATGGAGAATTTGAAATCATGTCTATGATAGCATAGCTAGAGAATGGTATTCAGAAGAATTCTTATAACTCAGTAATAAAAAGATATTAACCCAATTTTAAAATAGGCAAAATATCTGAATAAACATTTCTCCAAAAAAGACATACACATGACCAAATAAGCACGTGAAAAGATGCTAAACATCAGTGGTCATGAGAGAAACGCAAATAAAAACTATAGTGAAATATCACTTCTACCCACTATATTGGGTAAAATGGACAATAACAAGTGTTGGCAAAGTTGAAAGTCTCATGCATAGCTAGTGGGAATGTAAAATGGTAGAGCTGCTTCAGAAAAGTCTGTCAGTTATTCAAAATATTAAAACATAGAGTTGCCATATGAACCACAAATTCTACTGTGAGAATACGTAAGAAATGGAAACACATGCCCATAAAACTGCTAATTCATAATTGTTCAGGGCAGCATTATTTACAGCAGTCAAAAGGTAGAAACAAATCAAATTGTGATCAAGTGGTGAATAAATAAACAAAATGTGGTATAGCCATACAGTGGAAAATGACTTGGTAATAAAAGGAAAAGGGTACTCATAACATGGTAGGATACAGACGGACCTTGAAAACATTACACAAAGTTAAATAAATCAGACAGAAATTGATACCATCTATGATTTCATTTATTTGAAATGTCTACAACTGACAAATCTACTGAGACAGATACTGGCTGATGCAAGCTGAGGGGAGGGGGACTGAGAATCCTAATGGATCTGGAGATCCTTTTATTTAGGAGAGACAAAAATGTTAAAACGTTAGACTGTAGTCATCTTTATACAACTCTGTGAATATACTAAAAAATGTTGACTTGTATACTTAAATGGGAAAATTTTATAATATGGTGAATTTTATCCCAGCAAGCTGTTTTAAAATATCATCAAATCTTAAAATGAATGTTTTATATATAATACCCATAAACATATAATTTTAAAGTAAGACAAAGAAAAAGAATGATTAAAAATTTTGCAGGGAATAGCTTTGTGGCACAATGAGTTAAGCTGCTGCCAGTGATCCTGGCATCCCCTGTTAACACTGTTTGAGTTGTGCTGCTCTACTTCCGATGCAATTCCCTTTTCATGTGCCTGGGACAACAGCAGAAAATGGATCAAGTACATGAGTCCTTATCACCTATGTGGGAGACCCCATGATCCCAGACTTCGGCCTGGCCCAGCCTCAGCAATTATGACCATTTGGACAACCAGAAGATGGAAGGTCTCCCTCTCTTTCATTCTCCCTCTCTCTCTAAACTCTGCCTTTCAAATAAATAAATCTTCTTAAAGAAAGAATTTTGCAGATGTAATTATACTCTGGTTAACAGAATGTATTAGGAGGATAGAGAGAAATACAATTACTAAACATTCATTGAGTATAGCCCTGAACTAAAAAAAAAAAAAAAAGAATAATGATAATAGGTGACATGATTCCTGACCTCAAAGAAACCACAATCTACATAGAAAGATTGTGCCAAGACTTTGGAAAAGATCAGCGTCTTAGAAGCAGACATATTTTACCAAAGCATAAACCTAGATATGGTTTCAAATTTATGACATTCATCTTCAGTAACTCAAAGCTTCTGTTCTTCAACTACATTCCCTTTAATTCCTTCAGTTTCTATTAAAGACATCTAAGATATTCTTCCTCCAACTTTGTGCTGCTATTGGCCTGGCATAAAGTGAGTATTCAATAACTAAATATTTAGCGAGTGAATGAATATATTCTTATGTAACTAAGGGACACTTGTCTACATTTTAATGAAAATTAAGGTCTTAGTGGAAACCTATGTGAGTTCCTGAAGTCATACCCTATGGTCTACACCTCTGAAAACAAAATGAAACCAAAAACATAGAAACTGCTCCTGTGCAAATTGAGTATGTAACTGTTTTTAAAGGTACTCATCCAAAGAATGAGAAAGGACAATTATTAAGAAAACAATTTCAAAATACAGAATTTTAACCACATTCACATCCTCAACTTTTATTTTATCTTATTTTATTTTACTTTATTTGTTTTCCTATCCCACATATTATTTTATTTATTTGAAAGTCAGAGTTACACAGAGAAAGGAGAGGCAGAGAGAGAGAGGTCTTCCATCTGCTGGTTCACTCCCCAATTGGCCACAACCGCTGGAGCTGCGCTGATCTGAAGCCAGGAGCCAGGGGCTTCTTCTGGGTCTCCCATGTGGGTGCAGGGGCTCAAGGACTTGGGCCATCTTCCACTACTATCCTAGGCCATAGCAGAGAGCTGGATCAGAAGTGAAGCAGCCGGGTCTCGAACCGGCGCCCGTATGGGATGCCGGCACTGCAGGCCAGGGTGTTAACACGCTGCGCAAGTCTTCAACTTTTTAATGTAGTAAGCATGTAATGTACAAAATATATTTAAATTTAAAATGGTAGCAGGCATTTGGTGCAGTGGCTAAGATGCCACTTAAGATGCCCACATGCCATATCAGAGTGCCTAGGTTCCAGTCTTTGCTCTGCTTCTGATTTCATCTTTCTGCTAATGCACATCCTGGGATGCAGCAGGTGATGGCATAAGTACTTGTGACCCCACCATCTGGAGACACATACTGGGTTATCGGCTCCTGGCTTTGGCCTGGCCCTGGCAGTTGCAGGCTTCACCTGGTGACGATTTCTATTTGTCTTTGCTTCTCTGTTCGCTCTCTACTTTGCAAATAAGATTTTTTTTAAAAAAAAACAAAAGTCTTATATAGTTATATAATACCTTAAAAAAAAAAAAAACAGAAAAGAAATGTTACAACCATTAAAATTGGGCTATAGGGACTGGCACTATGGTGTAGTAGGCTAAGCCTCTGCCTGCAGCGCCGGCATTCCATATGGACTCCAGTTCAAGTCTTGGCTGCTCTACTTCTGATCCAGCTCCCTGCTAATGGCTTGGGAAAGCAATGGAAAATGGTCCAAGTGCTTGGGTCCTTTAAACCATGTGGGAGTCCTGGAAGAAACTCCTGGCTCCTGGCTTTGGATCATCCCAGCTCCAGCCATTGCGGCCATTTGGGGAGTGAACCACCGGATAGAAGACCCCTCTCTCTCTCTCGCTCTGTCTATAACTTTGCCTCACAATTAAAGAAATCTAAAACAAAAAAAAAGCAAAATAACTGGGCTAGAGGAGTAGTGTTTCAAGAAACTATTAATCATGACTCATAATTCAAGATGCAGAAGAATAATTTAGAAAATGTAGAATTCCTATCTCATATAAGAATCCACTAAGTACCTGCACAAATTTGTCTTTGTGGGCTTCTTCTAAGATATACTTAATCCAAATCTCTTAGCTTAGGGTTTGAAAATTGTCAACTATATTAGGCACCCAAGGTGATTCTAATGTTAGATAAAACACAGATCATCCTTTATAAAATATGAGGGTACATCAAAAAGTTCACAGAGGGGCCGGTGCCATGGCTTACTTGGTTAATCCTCCGCCTGCGGTGCCGGCATCCCATGTGGGCGCCGGGTTCTAGACCCGGTTGCTCCTCTTCCAGTCCAGCTCTCTGCTGTGGCCTGGAAGGGCAGTGGAGGATGGCCCAAGTGCTTGGGTCCCTGCACCCGCATGGGAGACCAGGAAGAAGCGCCTGGCTCCTGGCTTTGCATTGGCGCAGCGTTGACCATGGCGGCCATTTGGGGATTGAACCAATGGAAGGAAGACCTTTCTCTCTGTCTCTCTCTCTCAGTGTCTAAAACTCTACCTGTCAAATTAAAAAAAAAGTTCATTGAAAATGAAATTAAAAGACAAGTTTATTTGGGAGCAAAAAAACTTTGAAACCTGTGCAGCTTTCCCATAGGATGCATTTTCCATTAACTGCACCCACTGATTCAGACCATTCACATAATTTGAGGATCCAATACCAAAAATTGTCCCTTCAGGTGTTCCTTCTGTTCCTCTCAACTTTCTAGACTTTCCAGAATAAATTAAACAAATGATACTGAATATTTACATTTTCTATAGCACCATAACTTTAAATAATTTCATTTCACAAAGTATGTGTTTTCCTTTTATATAAGAAAGAAAGGTTACCTATATGATTTTTAATTATTATAAAATCAGGGGCCAGCACAGCGGTGGTGCAGTGGGTTAAAGCACCACCTGCAGCATCGGTATTCCAAGTTCAAGTCCTGGTTCTTTCACTTCCAATCTAGCTCCCTGCTGATACCTTGGGAAGGCAACAGAGAGTGGTCCAAGATGCTGGGCCATTGCTACCCATGTGAGAGACCTGGAAAAAGCTCCTGGCTCTGGCCTGGCCCAGCTTGGATTGCTGTGGCCATTTGGAGAGTAAACCAGAGGATGCAAGATCTCTCTGTCTCCCTTTTTCTAACTAGCTCTGCCTTTCAAATAAATAAATAAATCTTAAAAATAAATTAAAGGGTGTGGGCTAAACAGCAAATACAAATAAACTACATAAAATATCTAACTGTTCACATATATGTGTATGAATCTGTAGAATGCAATTACCTGATAGAGTTATAGATGGCCAGTGGAGTTTGATCCTTTTCTTTGGCTATTCTCATCATATCTAACACTGCCATCCCAAGACATTCTTCCTGAGTTTCATGAGTCACAGGTACTTTTATCCAACCATGCACAAAATCATGCCGCCACTAAAAGAAATAAAATTTTAAAAGGAGATATCTCATTATATGTTTCACTTTCACATTTTAACCTACTGCTAAATTCTAACCCATAATACAATTTCCAGAACATGTGCATTTAAAAGATATAAATCAATTCTTCCTTTGATTTTCAGTCATTCTGTCATAAAATTTTAGACATTTACATTTATAAACAGACTGAATTAAATCAGATTTTCAATTATATAGTATATATGGCATCAACCTATTTCACTAGATATATCTTTAAATTATGTCTTTTACATGAAAAGTACCAGGGTATGGGCCATCATTATGGCACAGAGGATAAAGCCATACCATATGGGTACAGGTTTAAGTCACAGCTCTGGAAAGCAGTGGAAGATAGCCCAAATATTTGAGACCCTGTCACCCAAGTGGTAGACCCAATGAAGCTCCTGGCTCCTGGTTTCAGCCTGGCCCAGCCCTAGCCATTGCACTATTTGGGGAGTGAACCAGAGGATGGAAGATCAATCTCTCCCTATCTCCTTCTCTCTGAAATTCTGCCTTTCAAATAAAATTAAATAAATCTTGTAAAAACAAAAAATTACTGGGGTGGATATTTGTCCTGGTGCTTTTCAGACACTGGGTGTGGGGACTGTCACTGTGGTGTAGCAGGTAAAGCCACCACCTGCTCCACTTCTGATTCAGCTCCCTGCTATGGCCTGGGAAAGCATTAGAGGATGGCCCAAGTCCTTGGGTCCCTGCACCCACGTGGGAGACCCGGAAGAAGCTCTAGGCTCCTGGCTTCAGATCTGCCCAACTCCAGCCATTGCAGCCATTTGGGCTGTGAACCATCAGATAAAAGACCTCTGTGTGTGTGTGTGTGTGTGTGTGTCTCTCTACCTTTGTAACTTTGCCTTTCAAATAAAAATAAATGAATCTTCAAAGAAAAAAAAAAAAAAGAGGACACTGGGTGTGATGCCTGTGTACCACATTGGAGTACTGGGTTCAAAAACCAGGTTGGGCTCATAACTCCAGCTTTCTGTGAATGTAAACCCTGGGAGGCAGATTGACTCAAGTAATTGGGTTCCTGCCACTCACATAGAAGATACAGATTGAGTTCCCACTCCCAGATTTGGCCCAGCCTCTGCCCTTGAGGGCATGTGGGAAGGAAACCAGCAGATGGGCGTTCTAACACACTCTTTTTCTGTCTGCCTCTCAAATAAAGAAATTCAATTATATGAACTAAAAAAGGTATAACCACATTTGTACTGAATTTCAATTATGTACAAAGCACTATACTATAGACTGTGGTGGATACATGAATATATTATATATAAAAATATAGTCTCAGTCATCAAGAGGACTAAAATCTGCTTGAAAACTAAACATGTAAACAAATAATTATAATGCCAGACATTGAATAGGAAGTACCATATATAAAGCTGCCTCTAGAACTTAGAGAAAGTTGAAATTATATCCAAATGGGGTAGTCAGGGAAGGCTGCATGGAAGATCTCAGACCTTCTGTAATCTTTAAAGATGAATAAAGTTTTGATAGATAAAACAAGGCCAAGAAACATCAGGAATGGTACAAAAACAAAGCACAAAGTATGTTCAGAGATGTAAATAATTCTAGTTGGGGCACACATTTCATGTAAGGGAATCACATACATTAAATCTTGGAAAGTCAAGTTGAGATCAGACTGTGGGTTGAATAACATGACCTTAGATGCAATGGAGATCCATTTCTTAAGGCATCAATTTTGACAAAATCTGTTTCATTGATAGAGTAGTAGCAATGATAGATGTACTTGAAGCAAATAAAATGTATTCATGGAGAAGCTTTAAGAGGCTATTACATGGTTCAGATATGAGAAAACAAGTATCTAACATAGTAAACAGAACACACTCAGGGCCTATAAAAATTGATAATTTTATTATTTACATATAAGAAATGAAGAAAAGAGAAAAACAGAAGTTCCAAGATTTTGATAGCTAAGGCTGGTCTAGGCCAAAGCTGGGAGCCCAGAACTGATTCTAAATCTCCCATGTGAGTAACAGGGACTCAAGTACTTGAGTAAAAATCTGCTGTCTCACAGGGTGAGCATCAGCAGGAAGTTAGAATCAAAAGCAGAACCTAGACCCGAAGCAGGTATCCAAAGATGTACCTTAACTGCTACATCAAATACCTGTCCCCTCTTTTTCCCCAATTTTTTTTTTTTTTTTGGACAAGCAGAGTGGATAGTGAGAGAGAGAGAGAAAGGTCTTCCTTTTTGCCGTTGGTTCACCCCCCAATTTTAAACAATTATTTCACATTCTTTTTCTTATAAGGAGAAAGTAAATTATGCTGTTTAGTTTACAGCTATAGATAACTGATGACTAGAAATTTTTGAATAGTTTCCTTTTGTTCCATACACTAAACAGAACTAGTAATAGATAATACATTCTGCTCATGAGGAAATTCTATGGAATTCATGATCAAAAGATAATAAGTATGTGAAAAATATGTGGTAGCAGTAATAAAAATTTAATCAACCAAATATTCATTAAAGTCCAAACTGCCAAAACATTATTTTAAAGCAGCATTTTTTAAACATCACAGCATGTGTCCCAAAAAATTTCATTTAATTAAAATTATAGAAAAAAATTTTTTATCATTGTAGTTTATTTTTCAACTAAGAAATTTATATTTGCTATTAGCCAGAAAAATAAGAAAACAGTTGCAAAATCTAAAATGAACCAAATACACAGCTTTTGGTGAACATAAAAGAATGAAGAGTTGTTCACATATATGCAGTGTTATTTGCTGAGTAGCCATATCTGAAGAAATACAATTAATTCCCAAAGGAAACAATTTTAATGGAGCATCTCACTTTGACATTTATCTGCTTGGTTTTTTTCAAAGTTCTCTTTCTACAGATATCATCTTAAACACTTTAAAGACGGTTTAGTTGCTGATCTATTTTTTAGTTATTTAGAGATGCCAACATATATTTTGGTAATTCCACTGGTCACATATGCTATATATAGTCTATAACGTGCATACAGTCTAACTTGATATCAGTACAATCTTCCTAATAAGTTAAATGCTATCTTATTTATTTGTTGGGTACAGACTACACAAACTAACATACCTCATTTTTTGTTATCTACTTTCTTTACATTTCACTATCCAATATTTAATCAGAAATTTTTTAAAAAAACTGAAGAAATTTCACCTTCCAATATTTCAGCCACCTCTGTCTACATGAATCATGTTGTTAAACTATCTATACTTTATAAAATGCTTAAAATTTTCTAAATCCCAAAACTATGAGTAATGAAAATTCAAAAAGATCAATTCAAAGAATCTTTATGAAACAGATTCTATTATCATGGGATTAAAAATTAGTGACAGGGGCTGGCGCTGTGGTGCAGCAGGTTAAGCCGTGACCTGCAGCACCAACATCCCATATAGGTACCAGTTTGAGTCCCAGCTGCTACACTTTCAGTCAAGCTCCCTATTAGTGCAGCTGGGAGGGCAGCAGAAGATGCCCCAAGTCCTTAGGCCCCTGCACCCATGTGAGAGACCAAGAGAAAGCTCCTGGCTTTGGCCTGGCCCAACCATTGCCATTGTAGCCATTTGGGGAGTGAACCAGAAGAAGGAAGATCTCTCTTAGTCTCTCCTCTCTCACTGTAACTGCTTTTCAAATAAATAAATAAATAAATCCTTTTAAAAAAAATATTAAAAACTTCATTTTGTTACCTTTTGTACCTGCTATGCAAAACAGAATGCAATTTTCTCACTTAAGAGATCTACTACACACAGTGAGATACTTATCACTTAATGCATGTACAAATAAAATAGAACATACCTGAGCAAAAAGGTAAGACATGACAAAGTCATCAAGAAGAGGTGCTTCAGCACCTCGAGATACTCCGTGTCGATAAGTTCTGTTGCTGCCATTACAATACCAGTGAGGAAAGTAAAATCTACAAGATAGTTAAAACATTCTGTTATCTTGCGAGTAGTTCAAATATAAATACAGGGTGTATACTCATTCAGCATTCTGAAAGGTATTATGCCATAATCAGAAAACATAATTAGCCATGTTCGGTACAAATTTGGAACAAAAGGGTTTCTGGGTAAGACCACGATAATAACACAGGCAGAAGATACAAGAAACTAAGTGTAAAATCAATACCTTTCTTCTTTCAGTGTACAGAGTGTAGAAGCAATAATAGGAAACAGAGAAATGTAGGAGTAAAAATAGTGAAAGTAACTTACAAAAATTTTAAAGCAGCAACATCAGAAGAGGAATAATCAAGTGCTAGTTTGGTGTGAAAACAGTTAATTGCTTGTGTTAGAGAAATGGAGGTTAAAAACTTATCCTTCAAAGAAAAAAAAATGTTCTAATACTGACTTTTTAAATAAAAGTGCTAATAGGATATAATTTATATACCATAAAGTTCACCCAAATAAAGTGTACAATTCACTGCTTTTTAGTATATCACAGCACCACGATTGAATTTGAGAACATCTTCTGGGGCCAGCATTGTGGCATAATGGGTTACGCTGCCACCTGAATGCTAGCATCCCATGTGGGCACTGATTTGAGACCTGGCTGCTCCACTTCCAATCCAGCTCTCTGCTATGGCCTGGGAAAGCAGCAGAAGATGGCCCAAGTCCTTGGGCCCCTGCACTCCTGGGGGGGGGGGGGGGGGACCTGGATGAAGCTTCCGGCTACTGCTGCCATTTAGGGAGCAAACCAGCAGATAGAGATCTCTTTCTCTCTCTCTCTCTTTCTGTCTTCTCTCTATATATAAATCTGCCTTTCAAATAAATAAATCTTCACAAACGGTTTCTTCATTTTTGGGTTGTCTTTCCACATTTCTGATGGTGTCCTTTAAAGCAAAAATATTCTTAATTTTGATAAATCTGTATTTATATGTTTTTCTTTTATTATTTGAACTTTTGGTGTTCTAAGAAACCACTGCCTAATCTAGGTAAAGATTTTCCCTTATATTTCTTCTAAGAATTTTATACTTTTGGCTCTAAGGTTTAGGTCTATGATCCATTTTGAAGTTACTTTTTTGTGTATAGTATGAGGCAATAGTCCAAGTGGATGTCCAGTTGTCTCAGTACCCTTAGTTGAAAAGACTGTTCTGGGGTCAGTGCTGTGGCATAGTGGGTAAAGCCATCGCCTGCAGTGTCAGCATCCCATATGGGCGACGGTTAGAGTCCCAGCTGCTCCACTTCTGATGCAGTTCTCTGCTATGGCCTGCGAAAGCAGTGGAAGATGGCCCAAGTCCTTCGGCCCCTGCACCCACGTGAGAGACCCAAAGGAAGCTCCTAGATTCTGGCTTTGGATCAGCGCAGCTCCAACCTTTGCAGCCAGCAGATGGACGACCTCTCTCTCTCTCTCTCTCTCTCTTTCTGTGTGTGTGTGTGTGTGTGTAACTTGTCAAAAATAAATTACCATTAATTTAAGAAATTATTTTTGGATTGCCAATTCTATTCCTCTGATCCATGTACTTGGATATGTACATGGTATGATCCTTATCATACCATACCACACTGTCTTACTTACTGCAGTTTTGTAGTAAATTTTAATATTAAAAAGTTTAAGTCTTCAGGTGCCAGCACTGTGGTTAAGCCACAGCTGCAGCGGGTTTCAGTCTCATTGCTCCACTTTAAATCCAGCTCCCTTCTACTGTGCCTGGAAAAGCAGTGGAAGATTGCCCAAATACTTGAGCCTCTGCAACCTACATGGAAGACCCAGTGAAGAGCCTGGTTCCTGGCTTCAGCCTGGCCCAAAAGTGGCCACTGTGGCCATTTTGGGAATGAACCCACATATGGAAGATCTCTCTCTGTCTGTCCTTCTCTCTAACTCTGCCTTTCAAATAATAACAATTAAAAAAAAGTTTAAATCTTCCAAGTTTGTCCTTTTTAAATATTATTTTTGCTATGCTAGTTCCCTTAAAATATCCATTCCACACTGTCTTGATTACTGTCACATTTTGTAGTAAAAATTTTTTTTTGACAGGCAGAGTTAGACAGAGAGAGACAGAGAGAAAGGTCTTCCTTTTCCGTTAGTTCACCCCCCAAATGGCTGCTATGGCCGGCGATCTGAAGCCAGGAGCCAGTTGCTTCCTCCTGGTCTCCCATGCGGGTGCAGGGCCCAAGCACTTGGGCCATCCTCCACTGCCTTCCCGGGCCACAGCAGAGAGCTGGACTAGAAGAGGAACAACCGGGACAGAATCCTGTGCCCCAACTGGGACTAGAACCCGGGGTGCAGGCACCGTAGGCGAAGGATTAGCCAAGTGAGCTGCGGCGCCGGCCTGTAGTAAATTTTGAGATTAAAAAGTTTAAGTCTTCCAACTTTGTTCTTTTTAAAGATTGTCTTTGCAATGCTAATTCCCTTTGACTTTTATATGAATTTTATGATTAACTTGTCAATTTCTCCAATAAAGACAGCTAGGATTTGAGAACGCATGAACACATAGACTGATCTGTGAAATAACTGCTATCTTTAACAACATTAAGTTCTCCAAACAAGAGTTATCTTTCCTTTCATTTAAGTGTTTCTTTAATTTCTTTTAATGGTGTTTTCAATACACAAGTTTTACACTTATTACTTAAGCATAAACTTAAGTTTTTTTCTAAGTATCTTTGACGCTACTATAAATGAGATTGTGTTCTTAACTTCATTTTTGAATTTTTCGCTGCTTTTGAATAATAATACAATTTATTTCTGTAAACTAATCTTTCCTATAACCAGGCTGAGCTCTTTTCTGTTCAATTATTAATTCCTTAGGGTTGTTTATATACAAGATCATATCATCTGTAAAGAAACATGTGGTGGAATGAGAAGGCCATGCCAAGATGGCCACTGGCAAACAAGCGTCAGTTACTCAGGAATGGCTTTGAAACCCACCTGGCAATGGAGCCTGCCTGGCAACAGGCTGTGATTGGATGGCTTTGGAAACTGCCTGGTAACAGGCTGTGAATGGTTGCGGCATACACCACCCCTTGACCAGATTGGCTGGTCTTGGCTATATAAGCTGCTGTACTAACTGAAATAAACAAGTCTGCGGGCTGCTTGCCTCAAGCCCGCTTTCACCCGACTCCCGGGGTCTATGTGGTGACTCCGCCCATCTTGCCCCCCCCACGCTCCTCCTCTCAGAAACGAATCCACTGCAATATTGTTAAGAAATCAACTGCAACAGAGACAGTTTTATTCCTTTTCTAACCTGAATGCTTTTTTTTCTTGACTAATTTCCCTGACTAGATTTTACAGTACAGTTAATGTTACATAAAGGTAATGAGAGCAGATAGCCTTGCTCCTGATGTAAGGAGAAAACATTCAGTTTTTCACTATTAAGTATACTGTAGGGGGCCAGCGCTGTGGTGCAGTGGGTTAACTCCCTGGCCTGAAGTGTCAGCATCCCATATGGGAGCCGATTCTTGTCCTGGCTGCTCCTCTTCCGATTCAGCTCTCTGCTATGGCCTGGGATAGCAGTAGAAGATTGCTCAAGTCCTTGGGCCCCTGCACCCACGAGGGAGACCCAGAAGAAGCTCCTGGCTCCTAGCTTCAGATTGGCGCAGTTCTGGCCGTTGCGGCCAATTGGGGAGTGAACCATTGGATGGAAGATCTCTCTCTCTCTCTCTGCCTCTCCTCTCTATGTGTAACTCTGACTCTCAAGTAAAGAATAAATAAATCTTTAAAAAAAAAAAAAAAAAGTGGGGCCGGTGCTGTGGCGCAGCAGGTTAAAGCGTCGGCCTGAAGCACCAGCATCCCATAAGGGCACCGGTTCTAGTCCTGGCTGGTCCTCTTCCGATCCAGCTCTCTGCTATGGCCTGGGATAGCAACAGAAAATGGCTCAAGTCCTTGGGGTACCCACGTGGGAGACCCAGAAAAACCTCCTGGCTCCTGGCTTCAGATCGGCACAGCTCTGGCCATTGAAGCCATCTGGGGAGTAAACCAGCAGATGGAAGACCTCTCTCTGTGTCTCTACCTCTCTGTAACTCTGTCTTTCAAATAAATAAAATAAACCTTTAAAAAAAAAAAAGTATGCTGTAGATTTAGGAATTTTTTTATTGCCTAATGGACTTTTCTTTTTTTAAAATATTATTTATTTATTTATCTAAGAGGCAGAATTACAGACAGAGAAAGGCAGAGACAGAAAGGTCTCCAATCCACTGGTTCATTTCCCAAATGACCGCAGTGGCCAGAGCTGGGCAGATCTGAAGCCAGGATCTAGGAGCCAGAGGTTTCCTCTTGACAGGAACCAAGCACTTGGGCCATCTCCCACTGCTTTCCCAAGCCATAAGCAGAGAGCTAAATCAGAAGAGGAGCTATTGGGACATGAACTGGTGCCCACATGGGACGACAGTGCCGCAGGCAGAGGCTTAGCCTACTATGCCACAGTACAAGCCCTGGTTTAAGAATTTTTATGGATGTCCTTTATCAAATGGAGGAAGTTCCCTTCCATCCCTATTGGGTTAGTTATTTTTATGATAATAGGATGTTAGATATTTGTCAAAAACTTTTTCCTTGTCTACTGAGATGATCATGTAGCTTTGGTCCTTTATTCTACTAATACTGTGTATTTCATTGTCTGGTTTTTGAAAGTTAAATTTTTCTTAGGAAAAATTCCACCTGATTACAAAATATAATCCTTTTGCATATATTGCTGGATTTGCTAGTTTTTTGGGTTTTTTTGCCAGGCAGAGTTAGACAGTGAGAGAGAGAGACAGAGAGAGAGTTATAGACAGTGAGAGACAGAGAGAGAGTTATAGACAGTGAGAGACAGAGAAAGGTCTTCCTTCCATTGGTTTACTCCCCTAATGGCCGCTATAGCTGGCATTGCACTGATCTGAAGCCAGGAGCCGGGTACTTCCTCCTGGTCTCTTATGTGGGTGCAGGGACCCAAGCACTTGGGCCATCCTCTGCTGCCCTCCCGGGCCACAGCAGAGAGCTGGGCTGGATGAGGAGCAACCGGGACTAGTACTCAGTGCCCCAACTGGGACTAGAACCCAGTGTGCCGGCAACGCAGGTGGAGGATTAGCCAAGTGAGCCACAGCACTGGCCTGATTTGCTAGTATTTTGCTGAGGATTTTTGCATCTGAATTCACAGGATATTGGTGGTAGGCTGTTTTCTGAAAAGGAAAACTCTGGATATCTTTGTTTGAATTTGGTATCAAGATAATACTGAAATCACATATTCCCCTTTTTCTGCTTTTTGTAATAACTAGTAATAACTCTTTAAATGTTTAACAGAGTTTATCAGTTAAGTCATTTGGGTCTGAATTTTCTTCCAGGAGTTTTTTAAATTACTAATTTAATTTACATGTTATCGATCTATTCAGACTTTCTACTGTTTCTTTTATCAGTTTCTGATCTGTGTGTATCTAGGCATTTGCTCATTTTCTTGTTCATCCAGTTTGTTGGCATGCAGTTGTTCCTGATAATCCTTTTTTATGTCTTTAAGATCACGATGCTGCTCTTTCTTTCATCCTGAAGTTTAATAAACTTAAGTCTCCTCTCATTTTTACCTTGGTCAGTCTAAGCTAAAAGTTTGTCAAATTTCTTTATCTCAAAGAATCAATTTTTGGTTGTACTTTCTCTGTTGTTTTTATGTTTTCTATTTCACTTATTTCTGCTCTTATCTTCCTCTTTCCATACTTCTATTTGTTTTGTTTAATTTACTTTTCTGTTTCTACTTTCTTGGGGTAGAAGATTACAGATTTGAGAATTTTTATTTTTCTAATTTTTTTTCCTGACTATTTGAAAGGCAGAATGACAGAGAGAAGTTTGATACACTGGTTCACTCCCTACATGCCCTCAATAGCCAGTGCTGAAACAGCCTGAAGTCTGGAATCTCGTTCAGGTCTCCCACATGGGTGGCAGAGCCCAAGCACTTGAGCCATCATCTACTACCTCCCAGGATATATAACAGGAAGATGGATCAGAAGCAGAGCATCTGGGACTCAAACCAGGCACCTGAATATGGAATGTGAATGTCTCAAGCAGTACCTTAACCCATTGCAGCACAATATCCACCCCTTATTTCTTTAGTGCAGGTACTCATATATAAATCCCCTCTAAGCATTGTTTTAGGTGTACAGCATAAATTTTGACTTGCTTTTATATTCAGTCATGACAAAGTATTTTCTATTTTTCCCTTGTGACTCCTTTTTTGACCAACTGGTTGTTTGGAAGGGTGGTAACTACCATATTTCATGAATTGTCCTATTTTCCTTCTGTTATTGATTTCTAATTTAAAACCATTGTGGTTATAGAACACTGAATGATTTCAGTCTTTTAAAGCTGAATGAGACTTGCTCTGTGGCCTAATATTTACTCTATCTTGGAGAATGATCAATGTGTATTCAAAGAAAATGTGTATCATGCTTTGCTGAGTACTACCTGGTTTATAATGATCAAGTTTTCCATATTCTTGATGATGCATTTTTCCTCACTATTATTGAAGTCTCTTTATTATTATTCAAATTGAAGGTGAAAATTATGTCAGTTTTTACTGTATATATTTTAGGGATTTGTTGTTAGATTCATTTTTATAATTATTATATCTTCCTGATTATCACCATAAAATGTCTCTTCTTTATCTCTGTTATCAATTTTTGTCTTAAAGCCTGTTTTGCCTAACATTAGTATATCCATTCTAGTTGTCTTTTGGTTAAAAGAAGCTAGCTATATCTTTTTTAATCATTTACTTCCAACATATTTTTGTCTGATTATAAAGTGTGCCTTGTATAAACAGCATGGATTTGGATCATTTTTTTTATTCCACTTTTCCAATCTCTGTCTTTTGAATGCTTCATGAATTTACCTTTAAAATAATTGCTGTAAGGGAGGATTTATATTTTTCATTTTGCTAAGATCTTTTTATATGTCTTTAAAAAAATTTCATTCATTTATTTGAAAGGCAGAGTTACAGAGAGACAGATTTTCCATCAGCTGGTTCACTCCCCAAATAGCCACAATGGTTGGGGTTGGGCCAGGTTGAAGTCAGGAGCCAGGAGATTCATTTGGGTATCCAATGTGGGTACAGGGGCCCAACCACTTGGACCATCCTCCACTGCTTTCCCAGGCACATTAGCAGGCAGCTGGATCATAAGTGGAGCAGCTGGAACTCAAACAGGCACCCTTATAGGATGCTGGCATTGCAGGCAATGGCTTAATCCACTACACCACAATGCCAGGCCCATATGTCTTTTTTTTTTATTCATTATTCCTCCACTACTATTTTCTTTTGTATTAAATAAATATTTTCTGATACACTGGATTAAATCTCCTGTTGTTTCTTTTAAAATATATTTTTACATTCTTTTCTTAGGGGTTGTCCTAAGGATTACAATTAACATCTTAAAATAATCTAGTTTTTATTAATACCATCTTAATTTCAATAGTATATAAGAACTTTGCTCCACTCCTTTCATGCTATTGTCATACAAATTACAACTTTATACCCCATAGGCCTTTCAAAAGTTTAACAATTATGGCTTTCTAATATCGCTGCTGATGTAACTGAAATATATCTCATAAAGGAAATGAGGTAGAGCCATTAAAAATAAGCAAGTTAAATTTCTAAAAATTGTATAAAAACTCTTTTTGGATAGTTTCTGGTTAAACTTTTCTTGAAAATTTTGATTATAGGTAGCTATGAACATATGAATCCTTACTTTACAAAAGGAATTCATTTTTATTCTAATTTGATAAGAGAAACGTTTTTTAATTCTTGAGCAGAGGTTAGCAAACTATGCCTCCCAGGTTACAGCAGGCCACTGGTAGTTTTGGTAAATTAAATTTTATTAGAATACAGCCATATCCATTCACTTGCTTGTAGTGTATGGCTGCCTTCATGCTACAATAGCAGATTTAAATAAAGTAATACTAGAATTTATTGAGAACTCATTAAATTATAGTCATAATGCTAAATACTCTATCTCTTCACTGAAGAATACATGAGGTACTTAAGTGAGATGCTAATGGGGTCAGCACTGTGGTGTAGCTGGTAAAGCCACCACTTGTGATGCCAGCATCCTATATGGGCACTGGTTTGAGTCCCAGCTGCTCAGATCCAGCTCTCTGCTAATGCGCCTGGGAAAGCAGCAGAGGACGGCCCAAGTGGTTGGACCCCTGGACCCACATCGGAGACCCAGAAGAAGCTCCTGACTCCTAGCTCCGGATCAACCCAACTTTGGCCATTGGAGCCATATGGGAGTTACCTAGCAGACGAAAGATCTGCCTCTTTGTTACTCTGGCTGTCAAATAAATAAATAAATCTAAAAAGAAAGGAAGGAAGGAAGGAAGGAAGGAAGGAAGGAAGGGGAGTGGAGAGGGAGGGGGGGAGGAGGGAGGGATAGTTATGAAGAAACTAGGTCTGGTTTGAAACCTGTGATTTCCTGGCTGTGTGACCATGAATAAATTTGAGTAATATCTCAATGCATCAGATTTTTCTTAATATGGAACATTTAATACCTCAGAAAGTTACAATGAAAATTAAACAATATACACAAATGTTTGCAAAATTACAGCTATTTATGAGACATAGATCAAACTTATTTGTTTCCTTCTTCTGAGCAGAAAATACTTGTAGATTTCTATAAACATATATTACAAAGTCATAAGTTATTGAATAAATTAACTTATAACTTAAAGATGCAAATAAACATGGGCAATAATCTTTTCTTTCAACTTTTTTGTTAAACATTTATTTATTTATTTGAAAGTCAGAGTTACACAGAGAGAGGAGAGGCAGAGAGAGAAAGCCTTCCATCTGCTGGTTCACTCCCCAGTTAGCCGCAGTGGCTGGAGCTGCGCTGATCCGAAGCCAGGAACCAGGAGCTTCTTCTAGGTCTCCCATGCGGGTGCAGGAGTCCAAGGACTTGGGCCATCTTCTACTACTATCCCAGGCCATAGCAGAGCGCTGGATCAGAAGTGGAGCAGCCGGGTCTCAAACCAGTGCCCATATGGGATGCCGACACTTCAGGCCAGGGTGTTAACCCACTGTGCTACAGCACTAGCCTCTCATTTCAACTTTAAAGAATAATTAAATAATTAGCATTTTGCTAATGAAGGCCAATCTCATCCTTTAAAAAAATTTAATTATAATTTTAAGTGGTAAATTGGCAGTCTACCAGAACAGCTTTATTTTTAGAGCATGCTAATTAAAAACTATGTATGAATACTTCCTCAAATGGAGAAACAGAGTTTCAAATGAAGAAGATTAAATGCTAGTAACTGGTTCTGGTATCTGGAATAATGTACCTTGAAATTTAAAAATGTACTTGAGTGGAGAGCATGGTGGGACAGAGGATTATGCTGCCACTTGTATCACTAGCATCCTGGTTCAAGTCCCAGCTATTCTGCTTTTGACCCAACTCCCTGGCTAATGTTTCTGGGAAACAGCAGATGTTGGCTAAAGTACTTGAGTCCCTGCCACCCACATGGAAGCCTAGATGCAGTTCCTGACTCCTGGTTTTGGCATGGCCCAACCCGGGCTGTTGTGACCATGCAGGGAGTGAACCAGCAGACAGAAGATCTCTCTCTCTCTCTTTTTGTGTGTTTATATCTCTTTCTTTTTCACTGTCACTCTGCCTTTCAAATAACAAAATAAATCTTCAGAAATAAACAGAAAATACATTTGATAAATCTTTCCTACTTTGTCCTCTTACTATTCAGTCACTTTATGTGAGAAAGTACCTTATTCTGTAGAGGACATTATGACTGGTTGACTCATCTATATGGAAGACATGGTTGGGTGGATACCAGTTTCTTTCTGTTTCACTCATTAAAGCAAACATATTATGATATACAGGTGTAATACCTAGAAAAGAAATAGAAAAAATAAATGATTACAAACAGCATTTTTATATAACATCTATAATTCCTAACAATTCGTAAAATGCCATAGTAGTTGACATCTTTTGGTACAACATCATGTGCAACTGAATTCTTAATCAAATATCTTTTCCCCCTATATTTTATAATACTACTATAACTAAAGGGACCCATGGAAGTGAACTGTTTTTAAAAAACATTTTATCCAGTTCTTTTAGTTGTCTTCTACCAAAAGATTGGTTCAAATTTTTCAAGTTTCCCTTATCTGGAGGCTGAGGTTCAATTGCATGGGTGTGTCTGTGTATGCATAATTTCAATAGTACTGGAGGCTTTCAAATCACTAACACAGTTAAGTCATTGAAGGTGCAGATGTTTGGCCTAGTGGTTAAGACAGCAGTTAATATGCCTGTGTTCCATATCCAATGACTTGAATTTGATACTCAGCTCCAGCTCCTGACTCCAGATACTGCTAATACAGACCCTTAGAGGCAGTGGTGATAGCTCAAGTAATCGAGTTCCTGCCACCCATGCAGAAGATCTGGATTGCGTTCCATCTTCAGCACAGGCCAGTCCCAGTTGTTGCCAGCATTTGGGGAGTGTACCTACAGATGGGAGCTTTGTCTCTTTCTGTCTCTCTGTTTCTCTCTCCCCACTCCATCTCTCAAAAAAATAAATAAAATGTAGTCATTAGATACTGTTAAACAATGAAACAATTTTGCTTTTGAAAAAAGATTTATTTATTTATTTGAAAGGCAGAGTTACAGAGAAAAAGAGAGGGAGGGAGAGAGCGAAAGAGAGAATATCTCTCTCATCTACTGGTTAACTATCCAAATGGCTGCAACAGCTAGGGCTGGGGCCAGGCTGAAGTCAGGAGCCAAGAGCTTCATCCAGGTCTCCCATGTGGGTGGCACTTGGGCCAACTTCCACTGCTTTCCAGGTATAATAGCAGGGAGCTAGATTGGAAGTGGAGCAGCTAGGACTTGAACTGGCACTCGTAAGGATATCGGTGTCACAGACTGCGGCTTAACCTGCCACACCACAACGCAGGAATCAACCATTTTATTTTTTAAGTGTCAAGTTTCACACAATATGCTAGTAATCATACCCTTTGCACTATTTAAATTCATAATGAAAAAAATTTAAATGTCATCTGAAAATGTAGAAGGATATATGGTTTTGTCAAAGATATTTTAGGAGTTAAACAAAATGCCGAAGGATACTAAACTAAAAAGTATATAGAACACCTAAGATACAAAATAACACACATTGTTTTCAAGTATATATAAAACATTCATACATCCACACAAACACACATAACAATTATATGAAAACTCAAAACAAAACTCAAAAAATGCCAAAGGATAATTATACACAACATGTTCTCTAAATATTAAATAAAAAATCAATTGTAAAAAGAAAACTTTAATACTATTATTTGAGAATATAAGCTTTACAGCAAAACAAATATTTTCATTCTAGTGATATTTTCATTCTTTCACACTATAGTGAAAAATGACAAATTTGACATACTGACAACAAACATCTGAATTCTAAATTTAATTAAACCAATTAATAAATGAAACACATTACATATAAAAATATTATTCAGTAGCAATATTGAAACCATATCCTTGAATTCACATTTTTACTTAAAAATACTTCTAACTATATCTCACAGGTCAAAGGAAAAATTACAACAGAAGCTTTTTTTTTTTTTTTTTTTTTTACAGGCAGAGTGGATAGTGAGAGAGAGAGACAGAGAGAAAGGTCTTCCTTTGCCATTGGTTCACCCTCCAATGGCCGCCGCGGCCAGCGCACCGCGCTGATCCGAAGCCAGGAGCCAGGTGTTTCTCCTGGTCTCCCATGGGGTGCAGGACCCAAGCACCTGGGCCATCCTCCACTGCACTCCCGGGCCACAGCAGAGAGCTGGCCTGGAAGAGGGGCAATCGGGACAGAATCCGGCGCCCCAAATGGGACTAGAACCCGGTGTGCTGGCGCCGCAAGGCGGAGGATTAGCCTATTGAGCCATGGTGCCGGCCACAACAGAAGCTTTAAAACATAAGTAGAAATAATTATGAATACCACATACTAAAACTTGTGGAATAATTGGAAACATTTGGCCTACTGGTTATGGTACTGCTTAGGATGCCCATATCTTACATGAGAGTACCTAAGTTTAAGTCCCAGCTCCAGTGCCCAGACCATGGGAGGCAGCAGCTCAACTAGGTGATTTCTTGCCATACACGTGAGAGACAGACTGAGTTCCTATCTCGGAGTTTCTGCATGGATCTACCCCAGCCACTGTGGGCATTTGCAGACTCAACCAGTAGATGGGAAGTGTGTGTGTGTGTGTGTGTGTCCCTGTCTCTCTGTTTCTCTATCTCTGTCTTTTTGACTCTCGAACAGTAAAATTCATTTCAGTTCTGGAATATGACTGACACTTGAGAGTGAAATTTGTAGCTATAATTTGCTCATATAAGGTTATCTTGAGGGGCCGGCACCATGGCGCAGTAGGTTAATTTGCCTGTGGCACTGGCATCCCATATGAGCGCCGGTTCTAGTCCCGCCTGCTTTTCTTCCAATCCAGCTCTCTACCTTGGCCTGGGAAAGCAGTGGAAGAAGATGGCCCAAGTGCTTGGGACCCTGTACCCATGTGGGAGACCCAGAAGAAGCTCCTGGCTTCGGATTGGCACAGCTCCGTCCGTTGCAGCCATCTGGGGAGTAAACCAACAGAAGGAAGACCTTTCTCTCTGTCTCTCCCTCTCACTGTCTGTAACTCTAACTCTCAAATAAAGTCTTTAAAAAAAAAAAAAAGGTTATTTTGGAAAAATAATGGAAACAGAATTTTAATTTTAAAATCTAGCATTCAGCCTAAATGTAGTAATCTAAAAAAATTTTAATCACTGTTCCTTACATTTGATGACAGGGATTTTTTTAAGAACAAGATGATGTCATGATTTTTCAAACAACAGAACAATTAATTATTTATAGCAGGAAAAGTGAATTCATATTCCTAAATCATCAGTTTTTAAATGATTATTAATAGTTTTTAATGTTAGTTAAGACACTGTACCTTTACTGTAGGTATCAAACAGTAAAAGAAATCTCTGTATGCATATATTCATTATCACAAAGTCGACCAAAAAGGGAGATATATGCCCTTCCAAGATGATCAGATTAGCCATTCAAACAAGTAACAAAAGACAGAGCTGTGTTTAGTCGCAATGATTCATTATTCCAAAATTGCAATTACATATTATATTTAATCCATTTTTTTAGAAGTTCATGTTAATTGGGTTGAAAGAAAAGAAAGGAAGAAAAAGTGACACTGTATACGAGATCTATTTTATTTTGAAAAGACAGGACTTCACAGAAACTTAGTTATTTTTAACTCCCTTTCACCACATATAAAAATCCAAATTCTTTTTAATAAACTGACTTTAGTACGCCTCCTCTATCCTAAGCCATTACCAAAATTGTGATTTAGTTGTACCTTACAAAGCAAGACTACTCATCATTCCACTAATATTAACAGTCCTTACACTATGAAAGGCAAAGTCAGGTACAGAAAACATAGATAGGATTAGTAGATATGAAGAAAAATCAATGAAAAATATCCAAATTAAGGAAAACAAACAACATTGAAACAAACTAAACTGAGTACACAAAAGGCAGGTGAGATAGCTCAAACTGAACTAATCTAATTTACATGTAACTTAAGAGATAATGGCGGCCAGCGCCCCGGCTCACTAGGCTAACTCTCCGCCTGCGGCACCAGCACCTCGGATTCTAGTCCCAGTCGGGGCGCCGGATTCTGTCCCGTCCCAGTTGCTCCTCTTCCAGTCCAGCTCTCTGGGCCCTGCACTTTCATGGGAGACCAGGAGGAAGCACCTGGCTCCTGGCTTCGGAATTGCGCAGCGCACCGGCCGCAACATGCTGGCCATAGCGGACACTTGGGGGGTGAACCAACGGAAAAAGGAAGACCTTTCTCTCTCTCTCTCTCTTTTTTTTTTTTTTTTTTTTTTTTTGACAGGCAGAGTTAGCGAGAGAGAGAGAGAGAGAGAGAGAGAATGGCTAGGAGTTTGCCAAAGCCAGACATTGACTTAAAAATTCAACAAACCCAGAAAGCAACAAGTACAAAAAAAAAACAACAAATAGCTTGTTCACCACAAACTGTTAAAAATGAACAAGTAGAGAATAAAAACATGTTACTTTCAAAGGTAAAATGACAAGTCGTTTTCAATAATACCTTGAAAATTGAAAATCAAAAGCAGTGAAGTAGCATACTAAAAGAACAAGTGAAAAACAAGAAAACCTGGGCAGGCGCTGTGGTATAGTGGGTAAGCCATTGCCTGCAGTGCCAGCATCCTACATGGGCGCAGGTTCAAGTCCCAACTGTTCCACTTCTGATCTGGCTCTCTGCTATGGCCTGGGAAAGCAGTGGAAGATGGCACAGTGCTTGGGACCCTGTACCACATGGGAGACCCAGAAGAAGGTCCTAGCTTCGGATCAGCTCAGCTCTGGCCTTTGTGGCCATCTTAAGAGTGAAGTAGCAGATGGAAGAAGGCAGGGAAGGGCAGGGAAGGGGGAAAAAGAAGGAAAGAAAGAGGGGCCGGTACTGTGGCGCAGTGGGTTAAAGCCCCGGACTGCAGGGCTGGCATCCTATATGGGCACTAGTTCAAGTACCAGCTGTCCCACTTCCGATTCTGCTCTCTGCTATGGTCTGAGAAAGCAATGGAAGATGGCCTAAGTCCTGTGGTCCCTGCACCCACGTGGGAGACCCAGAAAAAACTCCTGGCTCCTAGCTTCAGATTGGCTCAACTCCTCCAGCCATTGCAGCCATTTAGGGAGTGAACCAGCAGATAGAACACCTCTCTCTCTCTCTGTAACTCTGTCAAATAAATAAAATAAACCTTAAAAAAAAAAGAAAGAAAGAAAAGAAAACCACCTTAGAATTCCACATGCTGTGAAATATATTTCAGTGAGACAAACTTAGGCACAGATGAGTCCTGGAGGTGGGTGCAATTCTGGCATGTACCTCTATCCCAGACTGCCTTTCTTATCCAACTCATTAATCAACTTGATGATGTGATTTCTCTGATATGATTATTCTCAAATGTTAGCATGTCCACAATGCTCCCTCATCAGCCCATTGTGTATTTAAAGCTTTTGAGACCCAATAAAATAGCACACACTGTATGCAAAAACAGTAATAATGATGCTGATGGTTTCAAGAAAATGTAGAGACACAAGAGAATACAGAAAATACAACAAAATTAGGAATTCATAATATAAGTAAGAAATTCAGCAAAGAAACATCACAAAGAATAACCAAACAAAAATCCTGAAGCTGAAGAACTTAATAAATGAAGCTAAAAAAGAAAAATTTGGAGGTTCAACAACAGCTGAAAGAATTTTAAAATAATCCAGTAACAACAAACCAAAAGATAAAAAATTTAAACAGAATGAAAGTGTATGATACTTATGGCACGTTATGAATGTTCCGGAATGAGAAGGGAGAAGAAATAGAAAACTTATTCAAGGAAATAACAGCTGAAAACATCCAAAAATCTTGGAAAAGATATGGACATCCAGATCCAGGAACCTCAAAGGAATCCAATTAGATTAGACCCTAAGAGGTCCTCTCCAAGACAATTCACAGTCAAACTATAAGAACTTCAATACTTTTTACAAATAAAATGAACTTTAAGAGAAAAACCATAAAAAGTGACAAAGAAAATCACTATGATGAAAGAATCAACTCAATAAGAGAAAATAACAATTGTAAATATATATGCACATAATTCTGTAACACCCAACTATGTAGAGTAAACATTATTAGAACTTAAGGGAGAGATGGACTTCAATACTAACAGCTGAGGACTTCAACAGACCCATTCTCAACAGACAGCATCCAGACCAAAAGCCAACAAAACACTACAGTTGTAAGAGTTATACAGACCAAACAGACTGCAGAACTTATAGAACACTTCATCCAACAGCTGCAGAACATTCTCCTCATCAGCACAAGAAACATTCTCTAGGACTGACTGAATAATAGGCCACAAAACAGATCTTAACAAATTTAAAAATAATAATAAATAGAAATTAATGAGAAATTTTAAAATCAGTAGAAATGCATAGACATTAAACAAATAATCTTGAATAAATAATGGGTCAATGAACAATTCAAAGGAAAGTTAAACTATTTCTTGAAACAAAGGAAAACATACCAAAATCTATGGGATACAGCAAAAACTAACAGGGACATTTAAAGCAATAAATGCCTCCATATATATTTGTTTATTACAAATAAACAAATTGATGTAATTAAAGGACATAAAAGAAACAAAAAATTAATCCCAAGATTAGTGGAAATAAAAAATTAATAAAGAACTGAAATAGAGGCTAAAGACAAAATAATACAAAAGATCAACAAGAACAAAAAAGAGCTGGTTTTATTTTAAAAAGCAAACAAATTGTCATCTTTATCAACCAAGGAAAAAAAGAGAATATCAAAGTAAATAAAATCAAAGATGAAGAAGGAGTGGCCGGTACTGTGGCACAGCAGGTAAAGCCACCGCCTGCAGTGCTGGCATCCCATATGGGTGCCAGTTCGAGTCCCGGCTGCTCCACTTCAATTCAGCTCTCTGCTATGGTCTGGGAAAGCAGTAGAAGATGGCCCAAGTCCTTGGGATCCTGCACCCACATGGGAGACCTGGAAGAAGCTCCTGGCTCCTGGCTTCAGATCGGCACATTTCCAGCTGTTGTGGCCAACTGGGGAGTGAACCAGCAGATGGAAGACCTCTCTCTCTCTCTCTCTCTCTCTCTCTCTCTCTGTCTTTCTGTAACTTTGACTTTCAAATAAATAAATCTTATAAAAATAAATAAATAAAATACTATGAATGTTTAAAAAAAGATGAAAAAGGAGACATGACAAGCAAAATCACAGAAATACAAAAAGAATCATTATGGCACCAGAAAATTATTTTTTCTTTAAAGATTTATTTTTTATTTATCTGAAAGGCAAATTTATTTTTTACTTATTTGAAAGGCAGAGTTACAGAGAGAGGAAGAGACAGAGAGAAGATCTTCTACCTGCTAGTTTACTCCCCAAATGGCTGCAATGGCCAGAGCTGGGCCAGGCTGATGCCAGGAGCAAGGAACTTCTGGGTCTCCCACATGGGTGCAGGGGCCAAAGCAGTTGAGCCATATTCTGCTGCTCTCCCAGGCTCATTAGCAGGGAGCTGGATCAGAATGGTGCAGCCAGGACTCCAACTGGCAACCATATGGGATGCCGGCATCACAGGGGGAGGTTTAACTTGCTATGCCTTAGTGCTGGCCCCCAGAAAATTCCTAAA
Organism: Lepus europaeus; assembly: GCF_033115175.1. Lineage (NCBI taxonomy): Eukaryota > Metazoa > Chordata > Mammalia > Lagomorpha > Leporidae > Lepus > Lepus europaeus. The sequence continues at coordinate 69,894,132 of NC_084838.1, forward strand.
TCTTAAATAAATGAATAAGTGTCTGGAAAAACATAATCTACCAAACTCAATCATGAAGACACAGAAAATCTGCACAGACCTACAACAAATAAGAAGACTGAAACAATAACAAGTTTCCCAATAAAGCCAAGCCCAGAACTGGATGGTTGAAGTTTACAGAATGTTTATGTTAAGAATACCAATTCTTCCCAATCTATTTGAATTAATTAAAAGGGAGATAACTCTTCCGAACTCACTCTACGAAGAAATGAGAGAGAGAGAGCAACAGCGAGAGTGAGAGAACAAGAAAAAGAAAGAAGGAAAGGAGACGGAGAAAGGGAAGGGGAAGGAAGAAGGGAAAGGAAGGAGGGAAGGAGGGAGAAACATAATAATAATTTAATATCAGATTACAAGGAAACAGACAAAATGTGTAAAAAGGAATTTAAAAGAATTATTATAAGGTCACTCAGAGAGATGCAACAGAATAAATATAAATGAAATTAGGAAATCAGTGCATAAAATGAATATGAAATTCAACAGAGATGGAGATATTAGAAAAGAAACAAACAGAAATATTAGACATAAATACAGTAAGTCAAATAAATCTTCAGTAACAGACTAGATCAAGCAGAAGAAAAAACATCTGAACTTGAATTTGGGTCTTTTGAAATATCTGTCAGACAAAAACAAAATGGAACATAGCCTCCAAGATCTCTGGAACACCATTAAAAGAAACAATATTTTATTTGAGTTTTTGGGATTCCTGAAGCAGAAGGAAAGAGAAGGGTATTAGAAAATATATACAATGAAAAAAGTAGCTGAAAATTTCTCTTATCTCTAGAAAGATATGGACATTCAAGTATCTATAGGATACCAAATAGGTAGGACCACAAAAGAATCTTACCATAACACATCACAGTCCAACTCAAAATTACACAACACCTTGGGAGAATACTAAAATTTGTAAGAGAAGAGGCTGTCGCTGTGGCTTAGCAGGTAAAGCTGCCACCTGCAGTGCCAGCATGCCATATGGGTGCCAGTTTGAGTCCCAGCTGCTTCACTTCTGATCCAGCTCTCTGCTTATGGCCTGGGATAGCAGTGGAAGATGGCTCAAGTCCTTGGGACCCTGTACCCACATGGGAGACCTGGTAGAAGCTCCTGGCTCCTGGCTTCGGATCAGCCAGCTCCAGCTGTTGCGGCCATCTGGAGAGTGAACCAGCGGATGGAAGACCTACCTCCCTCTCTCCTCTCTCTCTCTGGCTCTGCCTCTCTCTAACTCCGCCTTTCACATAAATCAAATAAAACTTAAAAAAAATTTTTTTAAGAGAAAAGAGCCAGGGCATGTTTATTCCAACTCCAATTAGATTGACAGCCAGATTTTTCAAAAGAAACTTTAAAAGCCAGGAGGGAATGGAAATACGTGTTCCAAGTTCTATAAAGAAAAAGAAAGGAATAAAGGAAAAAAAAGAAAAAAACACCAGAATACTCTATACTCAGTGAAAGCTCTCTTTTGCAAATGCAAATGCAAGACATGTAACTGAAAGAATTCATCACCACCTTGCCAGCCTTACAAAACATACTTAATGGGACATATAGATAGGATTAAGTGTTAAAGGGATCATTTAAATAAGACCAAATGTCTGATAATAATAATAGATAGAATTAAAAATGAGATAATGTTCCATCCAACAGGGGAAGCAGTCCACACAGCCAACTCATAACATGACAGGCTTTAAAAGCACTCTGACCTCAGAATCAGCCCTTAAGGTCTGGCTGAAAAGCCCATGATGAATTTCAGGCATGGAAAACCAAGACAATGTGGCAAAAAAAAAAAAAAAGAGTCCTACATGAAGAATCTCTGTGAGATCCCAGTGGAAAGAAGGGGCCATCAAAGAAGGATGTACCTTTCTCTGAAGGGAGGAGAGAACTTCCACTTTGCTTGTGGCCTTGTTTAAATACCTACGAAGACTGTGGATTCAAAAGGCTTTCACAGCCTTGGCAGCATATGTCAACAGCCTCAGGTGATCACTGATGTCATACTTAAGAGTATTAATTGTTAAATTAACAACAGGAGTCACTGTGCACTTGCTTCCCATGCAGGATTTCTGTCCTCAATGAGTTGTATTATGAGAATTAACTGCAAAACTTGTTCTCAGTTTGTGTGTGTGTATGTGTGTGTGCGCGCAAATTGGTGAAATCCTTACTTAGAACAGAGTTGGTCTTCTGTGTATAAAGTTAATTGAAAATGAATATTAAAGTAGAATGGGACTGGGAATGGGAGAGGGAGGAGGAGATGGGGTGGGAGTGGGCATAGGAGGGCAGGTATGGTGGAAAGAATCACTATATTCCTAAAGTTTTACTTTTGAAATCTGTACTCATTAAATAAAAGATTTCTTTAGAAAAAAAATACTATATACAGAAAGAATGATACTCTCCACCATAAAAATATGTGAGAGTATAAAACCCACTAAGAAAAGAACAAAGGATATTCAAAACAGAAGAAATTTTAATGAAGAAATGATAGGACTTAAGCCATAATTACCATCAATAATTTTAAAGATAAATGGTCTGAATTCTCCAATTCAGAGAAACAGACTGGTTGAATGGATGATAAAACAAGAACCAATAATATGCTATCTATAAGAAATTCATTTCAACAATAAAGATGCATGCAGATTTAAAGTAAAAAAAAAAACAAAGATACTCATGTAAATGGAAACAGAAAGCAAGCAGGAGTAGCTATACTTATATCAGACAAAATGGACTTTACAAAAACTAAAAAGAGACAAAGCTACTTTGTGATGATCAAGGTATGGAGCCGGTGCTGTGGCGCAGCGGATAAAGCCGCTGCCTGCAGTGCTGGCATCCCATATGTGCGCCGGTTCAAGTCCTGGCTACCCCACTTCCAATCCAGCTCTCTGCTATGGTCTGGGAAAGCAGTAGAAGATGGTCTAAGTCCTTGGGCCCATGCACCTGTGTGGGAGACCTGGAAGAAGCTCCTGGCTCCTGGCTTCAGAATGGCGCAGCTCTGGCCATTGCGGTCAACTGTGGAGTGAACCAGCGAATGGAAGACCTCTCTCCCTCTATATCTCTCTCTGCCTTTCCTTCTCTCTTTGTGTAACTCTGACTTTCATAAAAATAAATCTTAAAAAAAATGATCAAGGGATGAAGTCTGCAAGAATATATGACCATTGTAAATGTATATGCGAACTTAATTCTGGCACACTCACTTTTATTTAAAAAAAAAAAGTTACTGGATCTAAACAGACATATAAATCCCAACACAATAATACTGGCATCCTTCAACACTCCACTTTCATCAATAGACAGATCATGCAAAAATAATTCACTAACTAAATAACAGACACAACAGAGCTATCTATACTATGGGCCAAATAGATCAAGTAGACATTTTCAGAATATTCCATCCAACATGTGCATAGTACATATTCTTTTCATTAGTACACATTCTGCAAGATAAACACTATAGTAGGCCACACAAAGCTAAGTCTCAACAAATTCAAAAAATATCAAAATCTTATCAAGTATCTTTTGTTATGACAATGGGATAAAACTGGAAATCAACAACAAAAAGAAATATTAGAAATTATACAAATACATGGAAAATTGAACAACACATTCCTCAATAAACAATGGGTCATAACTAGAGAAATTCAAAAACGCCTTGAAACTAATGGAAATGGAAACATATCAAAAGTTATAGGATACAGCAAAAGCAATACTATGAGGAAACTTTAGAGCAATAAGAAGCTAAATCAATAAAATGGAAATATACCAAATAAATAAACCTAACAATACATCTCAAGGCCCTAAAAAAAAATAAAGAAGAAAAAAAAAAACAGACCTAAAGTTAGAAGACAAGACATAATAAAAGAAATAAATGGGGGTTGGCGCTGTGGCTTAGCGGGTAAAGCCGCCACCTGCAGTGCTGGCATCCCATTTGGGCACCGGTTTGAGTCCTGGCTGCTCCACTTCCCATCCAGCTCTCTGCTATGGCCTGGGAAAGCAGTAGAAGATGGCCCAAGTCCTTGGGCCCCTGCACCCACTTGGGAGACCTGGAATAAGCTCCTGGTTCCTGGCTTTGGATCGGCACAGCTCCAACTGTTGCAGCCAATTGGAGAGTGAACCATTGGATGGAAGACCTCTCTCTCTCTCTCTCTCTCTGCCTCTCCTCTCTCTGTGTAACTCTGACTTTCAAATAAATAAATAAATCTCTAAAAAAAAAAAGCAAAAAATAAATGAAATAGAATGAAAAAATAACACAAAAGATTAATGAAATGAAATTAAAAATTTGAGCTACACTATAGAAAAAAAGAAGACAAATCAAAGATAGGGACTGGTATATGGCACAGTGGTTAAGTTGCCAAAAAAGAATACTTGATTCAAGTGTCTGCTCCTTTGCTTTTCTTTTTTTTTTAATATTTATTTTATTTATTTGAAAACAGAGTTACGGCCGGCGCCACGGCTCACTAGGCTAATCCTCCGCCTTGCGGCGCCAGCACACCGGGTTCTAGTCCCGGTCGGGGCACTGGATTCTGTCCCGGTTGCCCCTCTTCCAGGCCAGCTCTCCGCTGTGGCCAGGGAGTGCAGTGGAGGATGGCCCAAGTCCTTGGGCCCTGCACCCCATGGGAGACCAAGAGAAGCACCTGGCTCCTGCCATCGGATCAGCGCAGTGTGCCGGCTGCAGCGTGCCTACCGCAGTGGCCATTGGAGGGTGAACCAAAAGCAAAGGAAGACCTTTCTCTCTGTCTCTCTCTCACTGTCCACTCTGCCTGTCAAAAATAAAAAAATAAAATAAAATAAAATAAAATAAAATAAAAATGAAAACAGAGTTACAGAGAGAGGTAGAGACAGATAGAGAGAGGTCTTCCATCCGCTGGTTCACTCCCCAGATGGCTGCAACAGCCAGAGCTGAGCTGACCCAAAGCCAGGAGCCAGGAGCTTCTTCCAGGTCTCCCAAGTGGGTGCAGGGGCCCAAAGACATGGGCCATCTTCCACTGCTATCCCAGGCCATAGCAGAGAGCTGGATCGGAAGAGGAGCAGACAGGACTTGAACCAGCGCCCATATGGGATGCTGGTGCTTCAGGCCAGGGCTTTAACCTGTTGTGCCACAGCGCTGGCCCCTGCTCCTCTGCTTTTAATCCAGCTTTCTGCTTATATGATCCTGAAGGCAGCAGATGATGGTTTAAGAACTTAGGTCTCTGTCACCAATGTGGAAGACCTGAATTGAAATCCAGTCTGGCAAGGATGTAGAGAAAAGGGAACCCTAACACAATGTTGGTGGGAATGCAAGTTAGTTTAGCCACAAAGAATAGTATAGTAGTTTTTTCAAAAAACTATAAGGAGCTACCATAAAACCCACTATCTCACTTCTGAATGTATAACCAAAGGAAATGACATTAGCATATAAAAATATACCCACACTCTTAAGTTTGCTGTAGCACTATTCATACAAGCCAAGATATAAAATCATCAAACTTCCCATCAGTAAGTTAATGGGTAAAGAAAATATGGTATGCATGTCTGTACAGTGAATTATTATTCAGCTACAGAAAGGAATTAATTTTCACATCTGTAGCAAAATGGATGAAACTAGAGACCATTATGTTAAGTCAAATTACCCAGACATAGAAAGACAAATACTGCATGTTTTCTCCCAAGTGACAGTTTAAGTATATATACACAAACATAGATGATATAAATCTAAAACAGCAATTTCTAAATGCTAGAAAGGATGGAGGAAGTGGAGGTTGATTTGATAATGGGTACCAAAATGCAACTGGGTGAAATTAACGGGTTCTGGTATTTCTCAGGACTGCAGGTCATGACAAAGGAAATGGAAGAGATACTTGCCTAGTACAATTGATTTATGCTTTGTATTTGTGTTGAAATATTGTACTGCACCCCACAAAAACAGGTATTTCATGTGTATCCAAAATTTTAAAAATAAAAAGTAAATTTTTTAAATTAACATTAAAAGTATTTTTCATTATATAGTCTTCAGATCCATAATTTTTAATAGCTATATAATCAGTAGCTCTCTTCTTGGTAGATAGGTAAGGTTCAAATCAACTATTAGAAAAATACAAAGCGGCCAACTGAACTTGCTTCTAACTTTGTGTTCAGTAAGAAAGAAAGAAAATATGGGATTGACAAAAAATAAAGGACAAAAACAGTTTAGTGCCTGAGGTCTGTCACTAGCCTTCCACTTGCAATCAACACCTCTCTTTTCACACTGTCTCATCTTCACTAGCCTCCTATTCATTAGTTAATGGAACTATAAAGGGACCACTACAGAAAAGGAAGAACTACAATGGCAAATTTTGTCCCACATATTATTCTCTTTTATTCAGTTCCCAAATTTAAAACTTTATAAATAAATGTGAAAGGATGATGGTTAAACTTCATGTGCTCTATGCAGTTCTTGCATCTGTTATGTAACAAATTATCAAAGATACTGAACATTTAATCAGCATCTTAATATGGACTGAGTTAAAAATCACCATTAAAATGAGGTAAAATTTGCAGGTTCAAAAAAATACTACTATGTTGAAATAGTTTTAGTCAGAAACATAGTTACATTGAAACTTGTATCAAATTGGTTTTAGACAAGCCTTAGATGTGTAGCTTCTTGAAAACTACATTGGGCAGTGGGATTTTCAAATGCAATTAACACTCTGCTTTTAAATAAAGTATACATTTTGTAAGTATTTAAAGAAACATTCAGGGCAGATATTGTGGGGTTAAGTGGGGTTAAACTCTTGCCAGCAATGTCAGCATGCCATATCGGACCATGGGCCTGAGTCCTGACTTCACTTTGGATCCAGCTTCCCACTAATGTGCCTGGAAAATCAACAGAAGATGGCCCAAGTGCTTAAGTTCCTATTACCCAAGGGGGAGACCAGAATGGAGTTTCAGATTTCTAACTTCAGTCTGGCCCAGTCATAGCTGTTGCAGCCATTTGAGGAGTGAACCAGCAGACAGAAAATTTCTGTTTCTCCCCCTCTCCTCCTCTATCACTCTGCCTTTCAAGTAAATAAATAAATCTTGTTTTACAAAGAACTGGCTAGCACTGTGGTATAGAGGGTTAAGCCTCTGTCTGCAGTGCCAGTATCCCATATGGATGCCGGTTTGAGTCCTGGCTGCTCCACTTCTGATCCAGAAGTGCAAATCACCTGGGAAAGCAACAGAGGATGGCCCAAATGCTTGGGCCCCTCAACCCACGTGGTAGACCTAAAAGAAGCTCCTGGCTTGGGTCTGGCCCATCCCTGGCCATTGCAGCCATTTGGGGAATGAATCAGTGGATGGAAGATTTCTCTTTCTCACTCTCTCTCTCTCTCTTTGTATTTCTGCCTTTCAAATAAATAAATAAATAAGTCTTTCAAAAAGAGAAAAGAGAATGTTAAAAAAAACTGTACTTTTAAAATAATTATTTAAATGAATTCATATTGTTTATAAATTCAAATCAGCCATTTTCCAATTTGTATTAGTAAGCATTGCCATAATTTTTTTTATTTTTTAAATTTAATTAATTAATTAATTTATTTATTTTGACAGGCAGAGAGGAAAGTGAGAGAGGGAGACAAAGAGAAAGTGCTTCCTTTTCCATTGGTTCACCCTCCAATGGCCGCTGTGGCCAACATGCTGCAGCCGGCACACCGCGCTGATCCGATGGCAGGAGCCAGGTGCTTCTCCTGGTCTCCCATGGGGTGCAGGGCCCAAGGACTTGGGCCATCCTCCACTGCACTCCCTGGCCACAGCGGAGAGCTGGCCTGGAAGAGGGGCAACCGGGACAGAATCCAGTGCCCCGACCGGGACTAGAACCCGGTGTGCCGGCGCCGCAAGGCGGAGGATTAGCCTGTTGAGCTACGGCGCCGGCCAGCATTGCCATATTTTAATACTTCAAAATTGGATATATGGAAATCATTCCCTCTAACTTGCATTTTTTTTTTTAAATCTTTTTATTTTTATTTATTTGAAGACAGAGTTACAGAGAGAGGTAGAGACAGAGAGAGCGGTCTTCCATCTGCTGGTTCACTCCCCAGATGGCCGCCAACAGCCAGAGCTGAGCGGATCCAAAGCCAGGAGCCAGGAGCTTCTTCCAGGTCTCCCACTTGGGTGCAGGGGCCCAAGGACTTGGGCCATCTTCTACTGCTTTCTCAGGCCATAGCAGAGAGCTGGATCGGAAGAGGAGCAGCCAAGACTAGAACCAGCACCCATATGGGATGCCAGCACTTCAGGCCAGGGCTTTAATTTGCTGTGCCACAGCACTGGCCCCTCTTACATTTAATGGGCAATTCTGACCTATGCTGGTCATCTAACTTACTCTATGATATTCAGTAACACAAGGATAAGTTCCTGTTCTTATAAATACTATGTCAACCATTTCATTTTCTTCTAGAATTAAAATCATACTGCTATGCTTCAAAACAAAAACAAATATCCGTTCATATTTTAATTGAAAGAGCACTTAAAAATTAGATATCATAATAATGGATTCTTTGGTAACTTCAGTGTTCCAGTGAAATGTGTCTACTCTAAAGAGAATTCTATGGTACATAGTTTTAGTTAGGGATAGACAGATATTATAATTAGAACTCAAGTATAAAAATAACTTCAGGGGCTGTTACTATGGTGTAGCAGGTAAAGCCACTGTCTGCAGTGTCAGCATCCCATATGGGTGCTGGTTCATGTCCCAGCTGCTCTACTCCAATCCAACTCTCTGCTATGGCTTGGGAAAGCAGTAGGAAATGGCCCCTGCGCCCATGTGGGAGACCTGGAAGAAGTTCCTGGCTCCTGACTTCGTATTGGCACAGCTCTGGCCATTGCAGCCAATTAGGGAGTGAACCAGTGGGTCGAAGACCTCTCTCTCTCTCTTTCTCTCTCACTCTTTCTGCCTCTGCTTCTGCCTCTCCTTCTCTCTCTGTGTAACTCTTTCAAATAAATAAACAAACCTTTTAAAAAAATAACTTCAAAGATATACCAAGAAGCAACAAAAATATATATGAGGAAATATTGATAACAGTCTTCAGAAGCTAACTGGAATGAAATGAGTTGTCAGTTATAGCTATAAAATATCTAATGAATTCAAAATACATACCCAACATACTGATATTTGCTTTCAGACTACTCGTAAAATATAGATTTAAGATTACTCTATGTCATGAGATCCCATGGTAAGATTCTTTAATTATCTTACCTAGTCTTATAAACAGTACTCAGCAAACATTTATAGGCTTTAATTTATTCTGATAACTAGCCCAAAGCAGATTTACTTTAAGTTCTCCTTTAGTGATGTTCTCATTTTTTATGCATGTGAAGACATATCTGCTAGCCGTTTAAGTATTTTTTAAAATCTCTCTCTCCAAAATATATAAGTATACTGGTAAGAGTAGCATAATTAAAGCAATGATCTATTAATAAAAAGATAATACTAACCACAAGCTTTAGAAGCAGCAACACAAATTTCTTCTGCAACATACTCCCCAGTTGGGAAGATGAGATAATCTCCCTCAGCTTTCCCAAGTGAATGGTAAAGATACACCTGAAGGACTGGATCTATCTGTTTCACAGAATTAGGATTTCCAGGAATATCACCATTCTGATGTATAGGAGTTGTAGATGTTTCTTCCATTTCTGTCATTGTAAGACAAGCCATTCCCATGAAGAGTCTTCTTCAGAACATTTGCCTATAAGAGAAAATAATGAAGTTAAAATCAAAGTGACATTGCTGAAGTATCCTTCATATACAAACAAGTTTTTTTGGTATTGGCATGGAGTTGTAATGGATTAACCTCCACCTGCAACACCGGAAATATATGGACACCATTTCAAGTCTCAGCTGCTCCACTTCTGCTCAAGCTCCCTGCTAAAGCACCTGGGAAAGTAGCAGAAGATGGCCCAAGTCACTGGGCCCCTGCACTGCTATGTGAGATCCAGATGAAACTCCTAGCTTCAGCCTGGCCCAGTCCTACCACTGCGGCCATTTGAAAAGAGAACCAGCAAATGGAAGATTTCTCTCTCTCTCTCTCTCTCTCTCTCTCTCTCCCTCTCCCTCTCCCTCTCTTTCTCTCTCCACCTCTCTAACTCTGCCTTTCAAATGAATAAAATAAATATTTTTTTAAAAAGGACTCTTATTAACATCAGTGATTCTATCAAATTCATTAACTAAACAAATAGTCTACTACACCATACAAAGCACAGTGCAAGAAATCAGATTATAAACTTTATTTTTGGGCTGGCACTGTGGAACAGTGGGTTAATGCCCTGGCCTGAAGCACCAGCATCCCATATGGGCGCCGGTTCGAGTCCTGGCTGTTCCTCTTCCCATCCAGCTCTCTGCTATGGCCTGGGAAAGCAGTAGAAGATGGCCCAAGTCCTTGGGATCTTGCACCCACATGGGAGACCTGGAAGAAGCTCCTGTCTCCTGGCTTCGGATCAGCACAGCTCCGGCCATTGCAGCCATCTGGGGAGTGAACCAGAGGATGGAAGACCTCTCTCTGTCTTTACCTCTCTCTGTAACTCTGTCCTCAAATAAAATAAAATAAAATAAATCTTTTAAATAAATAAATAAATAAATAAATAAACAAATAAACTTTATGTGGATATTCCTAAGACTCCAATAAATAACCTGAGGAACCATAACATAAATATGTACCATTATCAAAACAATACACTGGGGCCGGCATTGTGGCACAGCAAGTTAAGCCAGTGCTTGCAAGCCTGGCATCCCATATCCAAGTGCCAGTTAGAGGCTTGGTTGTTCCATTTCCAACCCAGCTCCCTGCCAATGCACCTGGGAAAGCAGCAGAAGATGGTCTAAGTGCTTGGGTCTCTGCCACCAACATGAGAGAACTAATGTTCTGGGCTCCTGGCTTCAGCCTGGACAAACCTCCCAGCTATAGCAGCCATTTGAGGAGTGAACCAGCAGATGGAAGGAATCTACTTCTCTCTCTCTCTCTCTCTCTCTCTCTCTCTCTCTCTCTCTCTCTGCCTTTCAAATAAAAAAGTCTTTTAAAAAAGAATCCACAAAGATTAGTTAACAACAACAGAAGAAGAGATCTCATGAGGCAACATGATCACTCAACAAATGAGTAATTCTAACAGTTGTTTATTGGTGTCTGGAGGAGGAAAACTATTTTAAGATGGGAATACTCTGATGAATTTTATTAGAAAATGTAAGATTTTTTAACTGACCTTGAAAAATGCAAAATCCTTGAAAAAATGGACTTAGATGAAGAGGGGACATTCTAGGAGAACAGGACAGCAATGAAGCATTAAAAGAAATGAAATACATAGCGTACTTGGGCTGAACTGAAGTATATGAAAAGTCATACCAGTGAGAAAAGATTCACAATACAGGTAGATATTTGTGGCAAGATTCTATCTACCTACCTACCTACCTAATATACATTTTCCCCTTTCTTCCTGCCAAATTTTGTTAGAGATAGTTACATGTTCAACAAAAAACAAAACAGTTCTTCCCACAAATGGATAGCTACCTACGTGAATCAGTCTCAGCAAACGAAATTTAAGTGGAAGCCATGGGGTAGTTCTTTGAGGACTATCCTTAGAAGGAGACTAACTATGCTGATTTGATCTGTTTGCTTTTTCCCCAGAGCAGTCACCTCAAAACCATGAGACAACCATGAAAGAAATGCTAAGAAAATAACAGCTGTAGCTTGCTTTAAAGTAGCTGAGTCAATGTCAAGAAACACCTACTGACCACCAGACATTTTGTTTCTTGCAAATGAATGCCAATTCTAGCTAACAGTATAAAATTCAGGAAGGAAAGAATTCAATGTTAGACCAAGGAATTTAAAGTCTATCCCATGGGCAATAAGTTAGAAAGGTGAATGGATGAACAGTTAGAAAGCTACTACAATAGTCTAGGCAACAGTAAGATCCTGAACCAAAACAGAAACAACTGGACAGTAAGAGGTGACACAAGGGTATTTCAAAAGATTAGTGGGAAAATGGAAACAAAAATGTATATGGGTGCAAAACAAAATTTTAACTTTATACATAATTTTTTACATAATTTGCATTTTCCATGAACATTCTGAGGACCCTATATATGCATGGATTTTCTTTTGTACCAAAATAAACTTATCTTTTATTTCACGTTCCATAAACTTTTTAAAGCCACCTCATATAAAAGATACCTGGTGACTAAATGAATATGGAAGATCTCAGGGGAATGAAAAATACTGGGCAGATTTGAAACTTGGGAGATCTATAATACCACTAAGAGAAATAAGGGAGTGAGAAGAGCAACTCCCCTTGACACAGAAAGGTGAAGAGAATAAGAAGGACTATTTTATACATTTTCACTTAGGAATGGTAGTTGGGAAATTATCCCAGCTGGTCACTAACTTGTGATACTGGTACTTGGAGGAAGTTCATGACAAGAGATGAAAATCTGGGGCCAGTGTTCTGGCAAAGCAGGGAAAGCAGCCACCTGCAATGCCGGCATCCTATATGGGCTCCAGTTTGAGTCCTGGCTGCTCAACTTCCAATTCAGCTCCCTGCTAATGTGCCTAGGAAAAGCAGCAGAGGATGGCCCAGGGGCTTGGGCCCCGCCACTCTCGTGGGAGACCTGGAGGAAGCCCCTGGTTCCTGGCTTCGGCCAGTCCCAGCCCTGGCCGTTGAAACCATCTGGTAAGAGAACCAGTGGATAGAAGACCTCTCTGTGTCTCTCCCCCTCTCTCTGCACTTTGGTTTTTAAATAAATAAATAGATCTTTAAAAAAAGAGACTGAGATGAAAATTTGACAACTCTCTCCCTAGATGTAACTGTGAACAGAAGGAATGGATGGAAATAATACCAAAAACACTCACATAGCAATTAGTATATGCCAAGCTCTCTTCTAGGTGCTACAGATACAAAGGAAGGAAAAATAGCTATTAAGTGAATTACAACAAGTAACATAATCCTACATTCATTCAACTATAAGGATCTTGTTCTATTAGAGTTGATCTTTAGTTATTCAAATAACATCTTATAGAGCTTCCAAGGCAGAAAACAAAACAGGGGCTGGCACTGCAACACAGCAGGTTAAACTACAACAGGCAACACTGGCATCCCACAAAGGAGTGCCAGCTAGAGTCTCAGCTGCTCCACTTTTAATGCAGCTACCTGTTAATACACCTAGAAAAGCAGCAGAAGACGTCCCTAGTACTTGGGCCCCTACCACCTATGTTTGAGACTCAGAGGGAGTTCCTGGCTCCTGGCTTTGGCTTGGTCCAGCCCCAGCTGTTATGGCCATTTGGGGAATGAAATAGAGAATGGAGGATCCTCCCCTATCCCCGCTCTGTGACTCTACCTTTTTGAGAATTTAATCTTAAAAAAAAAAAAAAAAAAAAAAAAAAACTTTGTGTCATAAAAAATAAATAAAAAATAAATAAAAAAAAACAAAACAAAACTCGTAATTGTTAAAACAAACTGCAAGAATTTTGAAATTCACTAACAATTGGAAATACAACTTTTAAAAACTTATTTCTGCAAAAATACCTAAGTTTTAAAATGTTTCTTATAATCTATTACACTATCATTTTTTGTTCATTAGAGTCAAATGCAGCAAAATCAGTTCTAAGGGAAAACTTCATGGCAATAAATACCTACATTAAAAAAGAAAGATCATAAACATTACTCTTCAAAGAACTAGAAAAAGAATAAACTAAAGTTGACAGAAGAATGGAAACAATAAAAGATCAGAGATAAAATAAGAGACTAGGAAAAAAATAACAGAAAAGATCAATGAAACTAAGACATGTTTTCTCTAACATACAGAAAGTCAATGGGGGTGGCATCATGGCAGCAGGCTGGGGCACGTGCAACCCAGGAATCCCATATGGGCACCAGTTTGAGTTGGGCTGCTCCTCTTCCAATCTAGCTTCCTACCAAGGTGCCTGGGAAAGCAGAGGAAGAAGGTCCAGGTGCTTGGGCCCCTGCCACCTACGTGAGAGACCTAGATGAAGCTTCTGGCTCCTATCTTCAGTCTGGCCCAGCCCCAGCCACTGCAGCATTTTGGGAAGAGAACCTACAGATGGAAGATCTGTTTCCCCCTCAGTCTCTGTAACTGCCTTTCAAATAAATCAATGGTTTAAAAAATCAATTTAAATTCTTACTAGTAGAGAGCAAATCTGCTAGAATCATAAATTTGTGCTCTTCATTGTTTTGGGATCCTGTGCCTTCTTTTTGAACTCACATATTTTCATATATTTTCCTGCTGAAATATCCCTCAGAGTGGTTCTTTTAGTGAAGCTCCATGGTTTTTTAAGCCAGTTTCTGTTTGAAAGAATATTTCACTCTTACTCTCAAAATTCTTCCCTTAGTTCTTTTTTCCCAGCATTTTAAATATATTACTACATTGTTTCCTAATACAAATAAAAAGTCTGCTGTCAGTTGCAGATATCATGTTTTTCCCTCTAGTAAGTTACGAATTTTCAACTTAACTCCAATGTTCTGTAATTTCTTTACAATGGTCTTTTTTTAAAGATTTATTTATTTATTTGAAAGTTAGAGTTACATAGAGAGAGAAGGAGAGGCAGGGGGAGAGAGAGAGAGAGAGAGAGAGAGTCTTCCATCTGCTGCTTCACTCCCCAGTTATTTGCAATGGCCAGAGCTACACTGATCTGAAGCCAGGAGTTAGAAAGCCAGGAGCTTTCTCTGGGTCTTCCCACATGGGTGTAGGGGTCCAAGGACTTGGGCCATCTTCTATTGCTTTCCCAGGCCACAGCAGAGAGCTGGATCAGAAGTGGAGCAGCCAAGACTTGAACTGGCGCCCATTTTGGATGCCGGCACTGCAGGCAGCAGCTTTACCTGTTATGCCACAGCACCAGCCCCTGCAATGGTCTTGATAAAGAATTATTTTTATTCATCCTGCTTGAAATTCATTGTGTACTTTTACAGGAAATTCTCACTTATTATGCATTCAAAAGTTACCTTTTTTGTGATTCCTCTAACTTCTTTGAATAGAATAATTCATTGACCAAGGGGCTTTTCAAGGAAACTTCTATATCCTTCAAATATTCTTTTTCAAGGTGACAAAAGCTAAGACAATGGTTAACTTAACAGGGCCAGAATAGTGGCCAGCGTAGCGTGATAGGCAGGAGGCACAGGGCGGCCTCTAGGATGCCAGTAATATTCTATTTATTGATCTAAGTAGTTGTTATTACAGTATTGCTCATGTTATGAAAATTTACCAAGCTATGCACTTATGAATATGTTATATTTCAATTAAAGATTTACTTAAATTTTTAAATTTTATATGTAGTAAATTCATGTTTCAAAAAATTTTTTAAAGATGTATTTATTTGAAAAGCAGAGTTACAGAGAGGTAGAGGCAGAGAGAGAGAGAGAGATCTTCCATCTGCTGGTTCACTCCCCAGCTGGCTGCAATGGCTGGAGCTGGGCCCATACAAAGCCAGCAGTCAGGAGTTTCTTCCAGGTCTCCCACATGGGTGCAGAGGCCCAAGGACTTGGGCCATCTACTGGTTTCCCAGGCCACAGCAGAGAGCTGGATCAGAAGTAGAGCAGCCAGGACTTGAACTGGCACCCATATGGGATGCCAGCACTGCAAGAGGCGGCTTTACTTGCTATGCCATGGGGCCAGCCCCCATGTTTCAATTTTTAATTGTGTTAACTTTCTTAGAACTGGATTTCTTCAGGTATGTTGAAACCTGGTTTGCAGGCTCTTTTCACCATTCCACACATTCCCTCATCCCCAACATACAAACACACTCTGTAGTCACACCTACCACCACCACCACAGTCTGACCATTTGTGGTTGCTTCCAACTAGCCTATCTGGCTATGTATAACTAAGCACAGCACCAGGTCTCACAATAGAAGGTTAAAATTTCTGCTCTGAAGAGGTCTCAGATATGATGCAGACCCAGTAATAATGCAGAAAATAGTTGATTTATCTTGTTCCAAAATCTGTATCATCTCACTACCCTAATCCTGTAAATTACTCCAAGCTATAGCAGGCAATATTTGAGAAGCGAGTCCCTTCCTGATAGCCTATTTAAGGGAACTGATGGCTAGCAGTTAAACAGTAGTGACCTGCCTCTATGTCCATGTTATACCACAACTGCCAAACTCTTTGTCTCAAAGTACTTGTTTTTACACAAGGAACCCAGCAACCACAGGCTTTAATCCTTCTCATTATTTTGCATTTATAATGCCTAAGTATATGCAGCTTGACCCACTGTTGTGCAGGATATATACTTTTTGGTTTCCCTTTTTTATATTTGAATATGACACATTATATAGTTAGGACAGAATGGAGATCACACTGCCTTAAATATACATACAAACTCAGAACTCTACAGTCACTAAATAGATGTTTGCTTAATTAAATTATATTCAGTATTTTAGAAAGTCCACTGATTCTTTTCAACACAGAATAAATATCAAAGGCATAAGTGACTTAAGTTGGCCTTTTTCTGTAAGTGCACAAAAAAGAAAGAATATGATGATTACGACCACAGTTGTTGATACTGGTATCACTGCTTTGACTTGTGCTAAGGTACCTGTGGTTTTACTTACTAGTATTTTTTACACCTCCTATGGAATATATAAACACAGTGAAAGACATTTAAGAATCATAGTGATTTATATCTCAGCATTGTTACAAAACTCATTTTAATTTTACTTGAGTGATTTTTGAGGATCCCTAGGTAATTGCCAGAGGCCACACTTTGCAACTGCAATTCTACTCCTAGTTACACACCCTACAGAAACTCATGCATATGTATACCAATTATATGGTACAATATTCATTGTGCATCAGTTTCCAATGGCAAAAGAAAAACTGGAGGGGCCAGTGCCAGAATCCCATTTGGGCACTGTTCAAGGCCCAGCTGCTCCACTTCCAATCCAGCTCCTTGCTGACAGCCTGAGAGAGCAGTGAAAGATGGCCCAAGTGCTTAGGCCCTGCACCCACACAGGAGACCTGAAGGAACTTCTTGGCTTCTGGCTTTGCATTGACCCAGTTCTGGCCATGGTGACCATTTGGGGAGTGAACCAGTAGTTGGAAGACCGACCTCTCTCTGTCTCCCCCTCTCTCTCTGTAACTCTGCCTCTCAAATAAATAAATCTTTTGGCCGGCGCCGTGGCTCACTAGGCTAATCCTCCGCCTTGCGGCGCCGGCACACCGGGTTCTAGTCCCGGTCGGGGCACCGATCCTGTCCCGGTTGCCCCTCTTCCAGGCCAGCTCTCTGCTGTGGCCAGGGAGTGCAGTGGAGGATGGCCCAAGTGCTTGGGCCCTGCACCCCATGGGAGACCAGGAGAAGCACCTGGCTCCTGCCATCGGATCAGCGCGGTGCGCCAGCCGCAGCGCGCCTACCGCGGCGGCCATTGGAGGGTGAACCAACGGCAAAGGAAGACCTTTCTCTCTGTCTCTCTCTCACTGTCCACTCTGCCTGTCAAAAAGCAAAAAAAAAATAAATAAATAAAAAATAAATCTTTTAAAAGGAAAATTGAAAAGAAAAAAAACCTGAAAATAACCCAAATTATTAGGAAAATGGGCAAATACTTTGGTACATTTACACTACACAGTATGCTCCTCAATTGCTTAAATAATGAATTATAGTTTTATGCAACGTAGATAAATCTCAGAAATACAAAATTGTAAAAACCACATATTTTAGAAAACCATAAACAGTAAAATAAGGATTGTTATAAATCCAAAAACAAGCAAAACTGAATAGTATATTGTTTAGATTTGTACATCTGTTACAGAAACAAACGAACAAAAAAAAACAAGAGCAAAGAAATGTTAAAACCCAGAATACAGTGGTTACCTCTATGAGATAAGCAGGAGATAATTAGGAGTAAACACATATGGACTTGTGAATTACTGGTCATGTTTTGGTTCTTGAAATGCTTAGCAGTTGCACAAATGTTTAATAAATTGTTATTTGAAATTAATATGCAAATTAGATCTATTCTGTTTTTACAGGATTTTTTTTTCTCCTTAAGTAGAATGAAATGTGTAACTTTTAACTGTACTCAATGAGTCTGGACAATTTATCTATCTATGAAGCCCACAGCCCTGTAGAAATTATCATCATACCAGAAGGTATTCTCATGTTCCTTCTCCAACAACCCCTGCTCCTACCACCCATGCAGCTACTACTGTATTGATTCTTTTCCACCAGAAGTTAAATTATTTTTTTAAATAATAGTGGCTGTCTTGCACCACTAGAATAAACATTTTTTGAAGGTAGAAATCTAGATTTCTTATTCATTAGTACACTATTAGTACACAGAATAAGTTTTAGCACATGGAATATGTTGAATAAATGAAAAGAGTTATAATGAGGTTAATTAAACTGTACATATAAACTGGAAAAAGAGAACTTCAAATACAACATTCCAAGAGTTAATATTTTCAAAATTCATTCATATACAATGGAATTCTAATTGATCTTCAGATCAATAAATATCCACAATGATGTATCAGATCAGAAAAATACTAATCCGAGAGACAAGAGATCTAAAAATAACTTTCAATTCTTTCTTATTGCAACTAATTATGTGACAAAATTCAACTTCCTCAATAATTAATTGCTACAAAAGTGACAAGGAGAGAATATTCACAACTGTTAAAAAGAAATTTCACAAAATTACAAAACAAGCTAGACATTAAAAGGAAAAACAGAATTTAGACTATAACAAACAGGACATTCTTGGCAGGGAGAAAGGCATTAAAAAATATGGAAGGAAGAATGCACACAGCATGTTCCTGGAACAAAGCATAGACAAGTCCGGCTGGAATGGCAGGTTCAGATAGACCAGTGTTTCTTAACTTTTCTACAGAAATGCCCTAAATGACAGTGCAGTGATCTCTAAGGGTCAACAATACAAAATACATGTGAAACCTTATGTTTACCTTTAATATACATGTGAATGTGGATAGTACTCCAAAAGACAGCCATTTTTGTTTACTTTTTAAAAATATGCCAAATGTTCATATTCTACGTAGATGTATTATATTTTTCCTGCAGTTACTTATATCTTAATCTTGGTAAACATAAACACGAGTAAAGTAAAACATAAAAGGATTTTGTGTTACCATCTGCTTTAAAGAGTATTCATACTTTTTAAATGTACTTTCATCACAAAAGAAGATAAAAAGTTACTGGGGAAAAAAGTGCTTTAGAATATTTTTTTTTACTGAGCAAGCAAAAAAATATGAATTGAAGGGAACTCTTAAAAGCATGTATACTTTGAGATAATAAAAGATTTGATCTTTTATTCTTCCCTTTTTTAACACCCTATATCCAATCTATCACTACATACTGACAGTCTTACTTCCAAACTATATTTCAAACCTATTCACTTTTTTCATCTCCACATCTATCACTATACACTAAGTAGCTATCCTTTCTCTCCACTGCTGCAAAACCCTATTTTCCCTAAGTCTATTTTGCTTTGCAACAACCCAATCTCCACAACAGAGAAACAGTAGTATTTTTAAAATGTGACTAAAATCCTATTCTAAAAATCCTCTCAAAATTCTCTAGTGGCTTTACTATTACACTCTTAATAGAATTCTAAGAGTTCTTATTATAATCTATCTGCTGCCTACCTTGTCAACCTTATCACACATCTCTTATATGCTCCGACCATGATTCAATTATAGGCTTTTATAATTTATAATTCAAAAAAGGAGCCCATGTGTTAGGTAAGAAGTTAAAAAATTAGCCTGTGTGTTTGTGAGAAAAGGCCTGAAGACCAGTGCCTACTGTGGAAGTTCCTGAAGCCCAGCATTTTGCACTTCAAAGTCCTGCCCAAACTCTGATAACCTTCCAGGAGGTCCTAGCCCTTCCCCACCAAGGCAAACTCCCAGAATTCTCTCTCCTCAGGACTAAATGGGTTATCTGACCTGATAACATGAGGCAATAAAACTTTCACAGATGTCCCAAGGGAAGTCCCTCTACTCTGCCTGGTGCCAGCAAATCTGGGGAGGAAGTGCTAATTTTCACCCAACAAACACTTCCACTAGGACTCCCCATCCATTGTCCTGGAGGAGACAGGATGTAGGTAAACAGACTCCCTTAAAAACTGGGAGTCTGCAGGTGCCGTGGTTTAACAGGCTAATCCTCTGCCTTGCGGCGCCTGCACACTGGGTTCTAGTCCCAGTCCGGGCGCCGGATTCTATCCCGGTTGCCCCTCTTCCAGGCCAGCTCTCTGCTATGGCCCGGGAAGGCAGTGGAGGATGGCCCAAGTCCTTGGGCCCTGCACTCGCATGGGAGACCAGGAGAAGCACCTGGCTCCTGGCTTCAGATCAGCGAGATGCGCCGGCCACAGCAGCCACTGGAGGGTGAACCAACAGCAAAGGAAGACCTTTCTCTCTGTCTCTCTCACTATCCACTCTGCCTGTCAAAAAATAAATAAATAAATAAAAATCTTTAAGAAAAAAAAAAAAAACTGGGAGTCTAAACAAAGACTACACGCTCAGTCCTCTGCTTTGTGCTGAGCCTTCATTCAACCATGTAACCTCACTCTCCCCCAGTCTCAGTGACTGGGCACTCTCTTCCTATCCCTTCAGTTCTTATAGATGCCCTATCTCCAATAAAATCTTATCACTTTGCTTTCTATCTCATGCCTGAATTTTTTCTTGCATGAAGACAAGAACCCCACAGCTTTCATGGCCTTTTCTCTGATGACATCTTCTCCAAAAATCTATTCTTGGCAGCCAGAGAATTCTGGAGATACAGATCTTACTTGGTATTTAATGAATGAATGATATACTCATGAAAATAACAAAATAACACAGTATAATTAAATTTGGTCCACAGAAAACTCAAAAGATAGGGTATCGAGACCAAGAGGCTTAACTACAATGAGAAGTTTAGAATAATCATGAAAGGCACTAGCAAGGAAACAAAAGCCGGCACTGGAGAAAATCTAACCCTTAAAAGAGAAACACACCAAATGAGGTCCACATTAACCTTCAACTCCACAGTCTATTCACTGTAAAGGCTAAGGTCATTGTATAGGCTAAGGCCTGAGGAAAACAGAGCTCTTGTGAAAAGCTTCAGGCTTACTGGGAAGAAGAACCAAGAATGAAGTACAAGGGCCAGAATTGAGGCACACCGGGCAAAGCAAGCATCTCATATGCACAGATTTAATATGCAAAATGATTTTAAGTCCCAGCTGCTCCACTTCCAATATAGCTCCTTGTTAATGGCCTGGGAAAGGAGCAGAAGATGGCCCAAGTGCATGGGTCCCTGCACCCACGTTGTTACAGAAACCTGGGGAGAGAAGACCCCCTCTGTTCAAACAGGCACCAGAAACAGTGGAGGATCGAAGCAGTTTATTACGCCAGCGGGCTCAGCTGGAATAATTTCCTGAGAACTGAGGAACAATCCCAAGTTTCTTAAAATAATTTATAGGTTCATCAGTGTCATACCTTAGCTGTTACAGCATTGGTGGGTTTAAGTTGCAGCCTACATGACTTAGGACCACATTTCCAATGGTTGTTGTTAGGAAACTGGCACAGCTTTATCTATGGCACGATCTGCACCTTGATTTACATCCTAGGCTCTAGCCCCCCCACCCCACCCCGCAGCCATTGCTGGAAGCCAGGTGGCCACAAGGCCCAACCGCTGTTGTCAAGGTCCACCCCCATCCTAATGGGATTCGCTGCTCCTGCTTCCCTGCCCCTCCTCAGGCAAAGTTTTAAAAGGGCCTGTTCCTGAACACATGGCTCTCCTGGCTCCTCTCTCTTTGGCTCCTCTCTGCTCTCCTCTCCTCTCTCTTCTCCCTGCTCCATCTTCTCTCCTCACTAGCTCCTCTCCTCTGTCTCTCTCTCTCTCTCTCTCTCTCTCTCTCTCTCTCTCTCTCGTACTCTCTTTCTCTCATCCTTCTTCGTCCCTCCCCTCCAGTCTGCTGGGTTTTCCCCAATAAACTCTCTCCCTTACTCCAGTGTTTGGTGTGTTTTGTGATGGTATAACAGTTGGTGCATCCAGTATGTTTGTAGAAGAGATACCAGGGGCAGATTTATTAGGGCAGATTTATGACTAGAGTTTACAGAAGCAGAGCTTAGGACTTCTTCCCTCCAGACAAGATTCCAGTGGGCAGCTGCTTCACTAGTTAATTGCAAGCAGTCACTTTTCAAGGTCTGTGTGGGAAGGAGTGGTCTGCTTTTCTTTGTCTCTGGTTGCAGCCGTATTTCCTCTACAATGTGGGAGACCAAGAAGCTGCTCCTGGCTCCTGGCTCCTGGCTCCTGGCTCCTGGCTCCTGGTTCTGGCCTGGCCCAGCCCTGCCCATTGCAGCCACCTGGGGAGTGAGTCAGCGGATAGACGACTTCTCTCTCTCTGTCTTTCCCTCTCTATAATTATGCCTTTCAAATAAATAAAATAAATCTTAAAAAAAAAAAAGACAAAACACAGTGAAGTATGAAACTGATAGAAAAGCTACAAACTGAGGCCAGAAATCTCAGAGCAAAAGGGAGTCAAGGGAGGCTGACCTCTGAGTTCCAATCCATGAGGTGAAAATGCAGGAAGTCCAGAGAGAGGCTACTGCTAGAAATCTGAAAGATCTACGATGAGATAACAACAGCTGCTTGGTCCTGGGTAATCAGAGTCTGATGATAGAGGGAAGTGATAAAAACCTCAAGCTTTCCACTGAAACTCCAGAAAAGCCACACTTGAAGAGTAGGAACCATAGCTCATAACTAAGGGCAAAATTGAAATAGACCTATTCCAACAAAGCCTAAAAATAAACTGCTACAGACCCCCCTCCCACTTGATATCAAAGGGCCAGCTGGATCTGGACAGGCTGCTGCTAGCTTCAGAAATCCTTTTCCCACCTGAAATAACTAAGATGAGATAGTTGTGTGCCTCCTAAAATTACCTTGAAATTGTGATTTACTCTTCCTGCGTCAAACTGTCTTGTAGGTGTGATTTGTTAATTACTGAGGGCCTCATATAACAGTGTGGCCCCTGAAACCACCTTGTTACTGCCTTGCTAATTTAAAGTAGAGAAAGACAAAGGATTGGGGCTTCTCTCAAGAGACAGGATTCTAGTCAACACGCTTGCATAAATAAACCCTGTGCCTTTCCTGCCACTTGGTTAGTCTTGTCCATAACAAAACCTCCACAGGATCAAGGTGATCTGCTAGTAACCTTAACTCTGCTAGAAGGAAAGTCAAACTTCAGGGGCTGGCAGGGTCACAAATCCACATTAGAGTGTCCATTTGAAAACTGGCTGCTCCATTTCTGATTCAGCTTCTTGCTAATGCAACTGGGAAGGCAACAGTTCATGACCCAAGTGCTTGGCCCTGCCACCCATGTGGGAGACCCCGATGGAGTTCCTAACTCCTGGCTTCAGCTTAGTCCATCCCTAGCAGTTGCAGCTATTTGGGGGAGTGGACCAGCAGATGGAAGATTTCTGTTTCTCATCCTTCTGTGACACCTTGCCTTACAAATAAGTAAATAAAACATTTTTAAAAGTCAGTACTTCTGAAAAAAATTAAAATCTACCCAATCTCTACAATCCATCACCCACAGTGAATAATAATTAACTGAAACTTATCTAAAGATGAAAAATTGAGTTAAAAGAAAAATATATATAAAGTAAATGGATGCATAGTAGACTCAAATACTGGAATTTATTTTAAACACTCTGCTTACTATGATATACATGTAAAAAATCTATAGTAAAACATTAATATAATGCATGAAGTCATAGGAGCCATGTGTAAACTATAATATCAAGCAATCTGATACACGTGAATGGGGAAAAATATTTTAAGAACATTGGCTATATTTTTTTCTAAATTTGTTTCAAACATCAAACCATGAATTTAAAAAGTTTATCTAACCCCAATCAATGTAAAACCATACCTAATCAGATTATAAGCAAACTCCTAAAAACAAGGACAAAGAGAAAATCCTAAAATAACCATATACATAAGGAATAGAACTGACAAGTCTTAAGAAACAATGGAGACCAAAAGACTGGTAGGGAAGGCAAATAGGGACTCTCATACCGGAATCCCATAGCTGAACACTAGCTTCAAAATTTAAGACAATCCACTGTCAAGTGGCCTCTACCTAGTTGACCCCTGAACTTCCCCAGAGGAACTAGATGGACCCTCATCAGAACAAAGCCTGAACACTTGCATAACTGTCAATTTAACAGATTCATTGTTTTATTTCTAAACTCACCCTATAACTATCCCTGTCCTGTTAAAAACCTCTCTTGCTGGCTGGTTAGGTGGAAAGAGCATATATCAGATCAAGAGATCTCTCTTTCCCCCAAGATGTTGGGTCCTTAAAAATAAACTCTTTCCTCTTACCAAAACAAAAAACTAAGGCAAAATAAGTATACTTTCAGAAAACAGAGTTAAGAGAATATAATATCAGCAATCTACCATAAAAATAATTGCTAAAAAAATTATTTGGGTTAAAGGAAACTAACACTAGGGGCTGGCACTGTGGCACAGTGGGTTAACGCCCTGGCCTGAAGTGCCGGCATCACATGTGGCGCCGGTTTGAGACTTGGCTGCTCCACTTCTGATCCAGCTCTCTGCTATGACCTGGGAAAGCAGTGGAGGATGGCCCAAGTCCTTGGGCCCCTGCACCCACGTGGGAGACCCAGAGGAAGCTCCTGGCTCCTGGCTTTGGATCGGTACAGCTCCAGCCGTTGCAGCCAACTGGGGAGTGAACCATTGGGTGGAGGACCTCTCTCAATCTCTGCCTCTCCTCTCTCTGTGTAACTCTGACTTTTGAATAAATGAATAAATCTTTTTAAAAAATGAAACTAAGACTAGATGTAAATTCAGATTTGAAAAAAGGAATGAAAAATTCAAAACAGTAAATATGTGATTATGACATATCTCTTTCTTAAAATCAGCAAAACAAAATTGATAGTTACTTAAATTATAAAATAGTGTATGGTAGGGTTTATAATAGATATAAAAACAGATAACAATAATAGCCATAATACTAAAATTTAAAGTATATAAGCATAAATTCACAATAACTGAAAAACAAGAAAAAGTGCAACCAAAAAATCAGATATCAGGGACAGCAATATGGTACAGTAAGTTAAGCCACCACCAATGACACAGGCATCCCTTCTCAGAGTGACTACTGAAACCCAGCTGCTCTGCTTCTAATCCAACTCCCAGCTAACGTGCCTGGGAAAGCTGCATAACACAGCCCAAGTACTTGGACCCCTGCCCCGCATCTGGGAGACACAGAAAGAGCTTTCAGCTCATAGCTTCAGACTGGACCAGCCCAGGCCTTTGTGACCATTTGGAGAGTAAATCAGATGCAGGATCTTTCTCTCTCTGTCTTTCCCCCTCTAGATCACTCTGCCTTTCAAAATACAGAAATAAAAAACAAAGAAAGGAAGGGAGGAATAAAAAGAGAGGAGAGGAAGGAATGAAAGAGAGAGAGAAAGAAAGGTAGATAGGTAGATAGATGGATGGATGGGAAATATGGGGCTGGTGCTGCAGAGCAGCAAGTTAAGCCACCACCTGCAACACTGCATCCCATATGGATGGACACTTGGTTGGAGTCCCAGCTGCGTCACTTCAAATTCAACTCCTTGCTAATGCATCTGGGAAAGCAGTGGAAGATAGCCCAAGTCCCTGGGCCCGTCCACCCATGCTGGAGACCCAGATGAAGCTCCTGGCCCCTGACTCCTGACTCCTGGCTCTGGCCTAGCCCAGCCCTGGTCATTGAGGACATTTGGGAAGTGTGAACCAGTGGATGGAAGACTGCTCTGTCTCTCCTTCCCTCTCTGTGTTTCAAATAAATACATGAATCCTCTTTAAAAATTAAAAAATGATGAAACTGAGTGAAAGGTTTTAATATTGAACTGAAGAGAAAAAAGAAAAAAACATGAGCAGAAAAGTAAGAAATACTAAGGAGTGATACAGGGAGTACATTTCTAAGAGAATCTCTAGATCAAGGATGGGAAATATATGGCCCATGGGCCGCAAAAGGTCTGGCCCTGCCAAGATAACCACTGGTGGGACTTAAAATTCAATAAATCCACAGCAGGCTAATTTCTAAATTGATAGTTTTGTACAGCCCATGAATGATGTTATAAATATCCAAAGGGTTCATGGCAGGAAAAAGGTTCCCCACTTTTGCTCTAAATGGAAAAAGAGAAAAAAACAATAGAAGAAATTTGATTGGTGTTAAAGATTCCTGGGTTTATACAAAAAGGATCTTCTGAAAGGAAACAATGTTTAATTTCAAAAAGAAAATTGAGTGGCCTAGTTTGGCCTAGCAATTAAGACACCCACATCCCACATCAGATGGCCTGGTTCAAGTCCCAGCTACTGTTCTCCTTCTGATCTAGCTTTCTGCTAATCTGCACTATGGGAGGCAGCAGGTGACTGCTCAAAAACTTGATCCCCTGTTACCTATGCAGGAGACCTGCAATGAGTTCCAGACTCCTGGGTTTGGTCTAGCCCAGTCCTAGTTGTTTGGGGGCATTTGAGGAGTAAATTGAAGCAACAGATAGATGACCTCTTTGTGTCTGTCTGTCTTTTCCTGTTTCATATAAAATGAATAAATTCTTAATTTATAACCCCAAATGAGTTGGCCCTTTGTGCTACTTTTGTATCATTTCACATTTCTTTTTTCCATTTACTGTCCCTGACAACTACCTCATACCTTCTTTCTCCTCAAACAACACCACCACCTCCATTCTTACTCTCATTATTGGCTACCAAATATTTGGCTGAGATACAAATGCAAGCAATCTGAAGATGAAGAGGAAATAAGGTCACAACCAGAGACAAGGAGGGGAAAGTGGGCCCCCCAACACAACCTTGAAAAGTGACAATTAGCTGGTCAAGCAGCTGCCCATGGATGTCCTGTCTAGAGAGAGATGTCCTAAGCTCTGTTTTCTGTATCTCCATTCATAAATCTCTCCTATAAATCTGCCCCAGATATCTCTTTTGTTAGGAAAAGAGTTGCAGATTGGTGCCTCCTCACACGGGGCACCATGTTAAGAAAAGAGGCACAGAATAGAGAGGAGGCAGTGTACAAATTTACAGGCAGACCAAATTTATTAAGAGAAAATAAATTCGCAGAGGTGACCAGCTGCCAGTGTGCACAGGAAGGAACACATGGCAGAAGGCCCTGACCCCCAAGGGCCAGGCTTTTTTATATTTTAGGAGGGCTAGGGATTGGGGTGCGGGTAGGGGGAAGCAAGTGGATGGGAATTCCTGAAACTGGCCTTTCAAGTGTTCCAGCAACTGGTCTTTCAGGTGGCATTGGGGGGTGGGGTATGAAGGCAATAGGGTGTGAGACCCAACTGAGATTCAAGAGCAAGGAAGACATTCCAATGTTTATCTATCTTTTGGGCAATGAGCAAGAATGGCTGAGGCTTATGTCTCTGTTCCATCATCTTTCATAATCAAACCAAATGATCATGCGGAAGTGTGACCTTAAGTCACACAGAACAGTTTCCAGTAAGTGGTCCTAAGTCAGGTAGGCCTCAGTTTAAACCCATCAAAGCTGTAATGGTTAAAGTATGATGCTGAACATATAAATATTTTAAGAAACCTGGGTTTGATGCTCAGTCTCAGGAAATGATTCCCACTGAGCCCGCTGGCTTTAACAAATTGTTTTCTTTTCTTTTCTTTTTTTTTTTTTTTTTTTTGACAGGCAGAGTAGACAGTGAGACAGAGAGACTGAGAGAAGGATCTTACTTCCGTTCGTTCACTCCCCAAATGGCTGCTATGGCCAGTGTGCTACAGCTGGCGCGCTGCGCCGATCCGAAGCCAAGAGCCAGGTGCTTCTCCTGGTCTCCCATGGGGTGCAGGGCCCAAGGACCTGGGCCATCCTCCATTGTACTCCTGGGCCACAGCAGAGAGCTGGACTGGAAGAGGAGCAACCGGGACAGAATCCAGTGCCCCAACTGGGACTAGAACCTGGGGTGCCGGCGCCACAGGTGGAGGATTAGCCAAGTGAGCCGCGGCGCGGGCCAACAAACTGTTTTCAGTATTCCACTGTCTCTGGTGCCTGTTTGAATAAAGGGATTTTTCCCACCCCAGGTTACAGTAACAAAGACGATAGTCTTTTCAAATACAACTAGAAAATTTCTGAAAATGGACTACATGTTAGGCGGTAAAACAACTCTCAACAAGTACTTATGAAATTAAATCATACAGAAGATGATCTATAATCAAGATAGAAAAAAAGTGGAGCCAGTAAATCCCCCTCCTCACATGCTGCAGCAGGAGGTTTTTTTGTTCTTTTTTTTATTAAAAATTTTTTTTTTTTTTAAATTTTTGACAGGCAGAGTGATAGTGAGAGAGAGAAACAGAGAGAAAGGTCTTCCTTTGCTGTTGGTTCACCCTCCGATGGCCACCGCGCTGATCCAAAGGCAGGAGCCAGGTGCTTCTCCTGGTCTCCCATGCGGGTGCAGGGCCCAAGCACTTGGGCCATCCTCCACTGCACTCTCGGGCCATAGCAGAGAGCTGGCCTGGAAGAGGGGCAACCGGGACAGAATCCAGCGCCCCGACCGGGACTAGAACCTGGTGTGCTGGTGCCGCTAGGCAGAGGATTAGCCTGTTGAGCCACGGCGCCAGCGAGCAGGAGGTTTTTTACTTAAGTGAATCTTGGGTGGGAAAGAACACGTTTCAGATCCAGAGATGCACTTTCCCAGATGTTACCATTGATTCTAACCCTGAGAACTTGTTCTTTGGACAATGAAGTCTGTGGCCAATGAAAGAGCAGATGAGAACGCAATTAGCAAAGAATTTTACTGAAAAAGGGGAAGAGACAGAAATTTCTACACTTCGGGGCCAGCACCGTGGCTCACTCGGTTAATCCTCCGCCTTGCAGCGCTGGCATCTCATATGGGCGCCGGGTTCTAGTCCTGGTTGCTCCTCTTCCAGTCCAGCTCTCTGCTGTGGCCCGGGAGGGCAATGGAGGAATGGCCCAAGTGCTTGGGCCCTGCACCTGCATGGGAGACCAGGAGGAAGCACCTGGCTCCTGGCTTCGGATCGGCGTAGCGCCGGCTGTAGCGGCTATTTGGGGGGTAAACCAACGGAAGGAAGACCTTTCTGTCTCTCCCTCTCACTGTAACTCTACCTCTCAAATAAATAAATAAAATCTAAAAAAATAAAAATTTAAAAAAAAAATTTCTACACTTCAAAGATCAGCCAGGCATCTCAGTAAAAGTTACGGGCATGAGTGTGGGATCCCCATTTTTTCTTATCTCTTCCCTCTTCTGGGAAGACGTCTGGGTGGGGATATTTGGATGTAGAATTCCCCTATACAAACCCTCTGGACAATATTTTATTTATTTGAAAGACAGAGTTACAGAGAGAGTAGAGACACAGAGAGAGGTCTTCCATCCACTGGTTCACTCCCCAGATGGCCGCAACGGCCGGAGCTGAGTGAATCCAAAGTCAGGAGCCAGGAGCTTCTTCCAGGTCTCCCACGTTGGGTGCAGGGGTCCAAGGACTTGGACCATCTTCTACTGCTTTCCGAGGTCATAGCAGAGAGCTGGATCAGAAGTGGAGCAGCCGGGTCTCAAACTGGCGCCCATATGGGATGCTGGCGCTTCAGGCCAGGGAGTCAACCCACTGTGCCACAGCTCTGGACCCTAAATAAATCTTAAAAAAAAAAAAAAAAAAAAAGACTCTCCAAATTTACCATGAGAGTAATTCCCGATCTCATGGCTTATTATGAAAACAAGTTAAGTATCCCATCCTTCTAGATGGTCTTTTGTTTTATCATAAGGTGGCCAGACAGGAGGGAGAATTATAAATCAGGTCTTTTGATCAGTTTTTGTCCTTGACTGGTAACTTGAATGCCAATCTGTTTGTCAAGTTTTTTTTTTTTTTTCCTTCGAAATTGTACTTAAAAACCCGAATGCTATGGGGCCTTTTGGATTCTTTCCTCTCTTGAAAGCCCTCCTCCATGCCGCTCTGGCTGGAGGTCTTTGACTCTAATAAATCTTTTAAAATCTCTCTGCTGTCTGCTTGGAAATTTTTCTTCCATGTGAGACAAGAACCAAGGTAACAATAATTTCTCCACTGCCATTTCCCAATAACAAAAGCATAAAATAAAATTATGGCAAATGGTCATTATGAACATGAAACCAAATTCCTACACAAGTGTTCCTAAAGCAGAGGCAAGCTGC
The DNA here is from genome assembly GCF_033115175.1 of Lepus europaeus. Taxonomy (NCBI): domain Eukaryota; kingdom Metazoa; phylum Chordata; class Mammalia; order Lagomorpha; family Leporidae; genus Lepus; species Lepus europaeus. The sequence continues at coordinate 69,924,273 of NC_084838.1, forward strand.
CCTTGAGGAAAAGTCACTAACCACTTACCACTAAAAGTAATCCACTGAAAAAAAGGAGTGGTGCAACTGGCCCAGGAAAATTCTCCAGTAATTAACATCTGAATGATCAGCACCAGCTCATAAATCTTCAAGGGAATTCTGGCCTAGGGCAGCAAGCAACTACCATCTGAATGTAGCCACTCTGAAGGTCACTAAAATTCCCTTAATAGCATGCCATTACTGACCAATCAAAGGAAGATCACAAATACCACTGCCCAGTCAGGAACTTGGACACAAGATGAACATGCAGTGCTCAGCCCCAATTTCAATCTGTAATAACCTTTTCCCCATCCCCTCAAGGAGTCCAGGAATTAACCTATAGCTACATGAGTCTTTTTTTCTCTGCTTTGCAAATAAATATCTATGTTTTTCCAATACCCCAATCAGTGATTAGCTTTCTGCATACTGGGCAAGTAGACCCAGGTTTAGGGGTTCTACAGCAACTACCCAGTTTGTTTATTTATTTATTTATTTATTTTTTGAGGTGTGGAGGGTGATCTGTAACAAACATAACAAAATAGAACATTGAACCAGCAACATATAAAAAGGTCAGAACATAACTAATAAAAGTTTATCCCAGGAATGCAGGTAAGTTTAATATGTGAAAATAAGTCAATGCAATTAACCTTATTAACAAAATAATGCAGCAAAACCATGTGATTGTTATGAGTTAAATGGATTAATAGGCAATCTGGAAACTGAGGGTGGAAAAGTTCTCCCCCAAAAAAGTTCTCTTTAGCAAGATCAAAAGTGTCCATCCTCCTTCCTTAGGAATCTCCAAATTTACCATGAGAATAGCAAGGGTGTGGGGATCCCATCCTCCGAAGCTCACAGTCTACAGTGAAAACAAGTTACCTATCCCACCATTCTGGATGGTTTTTTGTTTTATCAAGAGCAAGCTAGATAGCATAAAGGATTGTAAATCATGTCTTTTGATGGGTTTTATCCCCACCTTGTATCTGAATGTCAATCAAAATTGTGCTTAAAATCTGCCAAAGACCACTCTGGGTTTTTTCCTCTCTTGGAAGACTGCCTCCATGCAACTGTGGCAGGAGGTCTTTGACTCTAATAAATCTTGCTTTTAAATCTCTCTATTTGTTCGCTTTGTAAATCTTCTTCCATGTGAAACAAAAAACCAAGGTAATATGTTCTCTGCCACTGTTTTCCCGTGACATGATCATCTTAATTGATACAAAAAAACACTTAACAAAAGTCAAAACCAATTCAGACTAAATCTCAATAAATTAGGAAAAGGAGGAAAATTCCTCAATAAAATAGGCATATATAAACAACCTTCAGCTAATATTACACTTAATGATTATATATTGAATGTTTTCTCTTTAAGTTCTGGAAAAAGGCAAGGATACCCACTATCACCATTTCTATTCAGCATTGGAGATCCTAACCAATGCAATTAGATATGAAAAAGAAATAAAAAAACATTGAAATTGAAAAGAAAGAAGTAAAACTTTTTATTTACAAATGTCATGCTTGGGACACAAAAGACTTTTAGGGTTCTGTTAGGTAGTGGTAGCTTTGGGATCCGCATGGAGGCAAGGCCTATACTTCCGGGAATGGAGAATCCCTAACTGTACCTGCAGGGAAGAAAAGTCCTTGTCAAGGTCCCTGCGGGTGCCTAAAGGTCAACCAATGAGGATCAGACCCGCCTCAACCTTTAACCCCCATGCCCTGAATCTATAAAAGGAGCTCTCTCAATCTCTGACGAGTAACTTCCCCGGCCCCCTCTCTGTTGCTCTGTTGGGACCAGGGAACCTCACAATCAAGCTCCCCGCTTATACACTTGGGAAGTGGCAGAAGATGGCCCAAGTGATTGGGCCCTTGCACCTACATGGGAGACCAGAAAAAGGTCTTGGCTCCTGGCTTCAGTCTGGCCCAGCCCTGGACATTGTAGCCATTTGGGGAATGAACCAGTGGATGGAAGATCTCTCCCTACCTCTTCCTAAATCTAACTCTTCTTTCCAAATAATAAATAAATAAATCTCTAAAAATAAAAAAAGTTCTAAAAGCAGAAGTAACAAGGTCTAAAAATCAAAGTTGGTGTACAAACTGCAATAATTTATGCCTTTATTTCATTTTTACATTATATTCTCTTCATATCTGAATCTTCTTCAAAGTAACTGAAAACATTTTCAAGTGTTTATATTCTATTTAAAAACTATTGCTGTTAGCTCTTCATTCCTTTCTAACTCATCCCTTTACACATCTGAATTTGGATTTTCCAGTAATTTATGTATATTTATTATTATATTAATATTATTTAATTATATTAATATTATAATATATAATAACATAGTATAATATACTATATATGGCAATATATAATATATTATGTTAATTAATAATTATAATATATTAATATTATTTAATTCATCCACTTTGGTTATTCCTATGCCAAAATATTTGTGAAATTCACATATTCTCTAAACCTAATATCTAAATAAAAAACAATAAAGGAAAGAAAGACTGACAAATTTGAACATGATAAAATTATAAACAACATAATACAAGTTTTTTAAAAAGTGAGAAAAGGGGCTAGTGTTGTGGCATAGTAGGCTGAGCTTCCACCTATGGCACCGGCATCCCATATGGCTGTTGGTTTGAGACCCGGCTGCTCCTCTTCCGATCCAGCTCTCTGCTATGGCCTGGGAAAGCAATAGAAGATGGCCCAAATGCCTGGGCCTTGCACCCATGTGGGAGACCCAGAAGAAGCTCCTGGCTCCTGGCTATGGATCAGCCCAGCTCCAGCCTTTACAGCCATTCGGGGAGTGAACCAGTGGATGGAAGACCTTTTCCCTGTCTCCCCCTCTCTCTGTCTATAACTTTGCCTCTCAAATAAATGAATAAAATCTTAAAAAAAAAAAGTGAGAAAAAATATATGCTACAAAAGTTTAATATACAAATAACTCTTGTATATCAATAAGAAAATGGACAATGACTATAAATAGGCATTTCATAAAAGAAATGTAAATAATCCCCCAAATGTAAACATAGTCAACATCATTAATAATCAGAGAAAAGTAAATTAAAAATAAAATATTATTTCTTCCTTATCAGACTGGCAAAGATTAAGAAGACTTGCAATATCCAGTAAGGGTAAGGAGATGAAGATAAATAAGGGCATCTAAGAATTTCCCTTTTCAAAACATACAAGAATCATAGGGTAACATCTAAGAATTCTATGGAACACTTTATAATAGTGAAGAAAATTTTCAAAATTAAAGGAGTCTAGTAAACTGCTGTATACTTAGCCAATCGAATACTATGTAGACATTAGAAATGATGTCTGTTTGTAATCAGGCATAAAGTAACATAAATGACTGCTTATATTAAATGCACAGCTAGTAAATTGATGCTTCAGGACAGGACTGCTGGCTTCCTGCTCACCATGTCCTAAGGTGTACATTACCTTATTTTTATCTCAGCTTCTTTTGCAGAGCAGGAGGATCTACTCTGGCTAGATCTCATCTCACTACCTGTGGACCTCAAGCACTACCATGATGAAACACAGAAGCAATGTACTGCCATCAATCTAAGGACAAAGCCTCAGCACCTGACATCAGAGACCTGCAGCTCCTTCCTGATTTCTCTATACCAGCATCCCTTTCCTTGTAGCCTCTTAAAAAAAAAAAAAAGTGGTAGTTCTTATCTTGTCCTCATTATTTTGATTTGCTACTGGGGACAGGGATAAAGTTTTGCTGTTTATTTACCTCATATCCTTAGCATTATATCCTGTGCACAGCACAAAATGGACACCAAATATGTTTGCTTAATATCCAATTACATTAATGATATATTTAATGAATGAGTGGTTGTACACTGTTTAATTTGTTGAGTGTGTGGGTAAATGAGTGACTGAGTGGCACACTGAGTAATTCACTAACAGTGACAGATGGATCAATCAACCAGCTAAGTGAGCAGCCAATCAAGAGACTAACCAGCTGATCAAATAAATGAACCTATGAGTTAATAACTGAATAACTGAGTAACTGAAAAAATAAATGATTGACTAATTAGGTGACTGAGCTACAAATCAGTGAGTGAATGATGAAGAAGGCTTGATGAATGAAAAAAAAGAATTGAATCAATGAATCTCTGCTGACTAAAATGGAAAGAACTCCACAACATATTTTTGAATTAAAATGAGTCAATTTAGAGTGAACAGGATAATCCTATACATTTAAAACTGTATGTTCCTCTGCAGGGCTGACATTGTGGCACAATAAGTTAAGCCTCCACCTGAGATACCAGCATCCCAATGGGGACCGATTTAGAGTCCCTGATATTCCACTTCCTATCCAGCTCCCTGCTAACGCACCTGAGAAAGCAGCAGAAGATGGTCCAAGTGCTTGGGCCCCTGAACCAATGTGGGAGACTTGGAAGGCTAGGCTTCAGCCTAGTCCAGCCCCGGCCTTTTCCGCCACCTGGGCAGTGATCCAGCAAATGGAAGATTCTCTCTCCCCTCCTCCTCCTCCTCCTCCTCCTCCTCCTCTTCTTCCTTCTCTACTTCTCCTTCCTAACTCTGCCTTTCAAATAAATAAAAAATAAATCTTAAAAAAAAACTGTATCTAAACTTGTTACCATGCAAAGACATCCAGAAAGATACCAAAATTCCTTCAGCAAGTTCTGTTGACTATAAGAAGCACTATTGTTTTTGCCCCTTTGAATGACTAACATAATTTTACAAAGATCATTTTTATTCACTTGAATTTTATTGGAAGAGATATTGTTCAAAGCTTGTATACTACAATTACCTCCTAAAACTGTGTATAAAAAACACACAAATAGACGTATTTTAAAATAATGTCATGATTTTTTAATTTAAAACAAGGGATCTATAATGAATATTTAGGGCTACTGAAGCTAAACCTCTTAGTTTTACACTGAGCCCCTGAAAAACTGAAGCAATGATTTACAGATAAATAAAAACGGGATAAAGGGTAAGTTACTCTACAAATTTATTCCCTTTCCTTTTTCTTAAGAAATGGAGCTGATCATGAGCTACTCCTGAGCATCATGCCTAATGATGACTACATAGGAAAATGTAGATTTATAATTTTTAACATGCACACAAAAAAAGATGGAGAAAGTGCTTTAAAGAGATTTTTAGAAGTTGGAGTTTTTTTCTCCTTAAGATACCATTTCAAAACTGTTATATTTCAAGCCCATAAGTAATGAGTTTGCCTATAAAAATAAGACTGAACAGAAAATTTAATTAATTCTACCACTGAAGTACTTAACATTGTGTTTTACAATTAACAGTCAAATATATCTAAGAGGGGCCGGCACTGTGGCACAGCAGGTTAATGCCTTTTAAAATATTATTTTAAAGTATTATTCTAAATTCTATTTAAAATATTAAGCTATGCAGGCTAGTGATGTGGCGTTAGCAGGTAAGACTGCCACCTGTTACTCCGGCAACCCATACAGCGCTGGCTGGGCTCCCAGCTGCTCCACTTCTGACCCAGCTCCCTGCTAATGGTCTGGGAAAAGCAGCAAAACATGGCCCACATGTTTGGGTCACTGTCACCCATATGGAGGACCCTGATCAAGTCCGTGGCTCCCAGTTTCAGCTTGGAAGACTGTTGTAGCCAACTGGGAAGTGAACCAGGAGATGGAAGACTGATCTCTATCTCTCTGTGTGTTTACCTCTCCCTCTTTCTCTGTAACTTTGACTTTCAAAATAAATTAATAAATCTTCAGGGCCAGCACTGTGGCTCAATAGGCTAATCCTCTGCCTGCAGCGCCAGCACACTGGGTTCTAGTCCCGGTCGGGGCGCTGGATTCTGTCCCGGTTGCCCCCCTTCCAGGCCAGCTCTCTGTTGTGGCCCGGGAGTGCAGTGGAAGATGGCCCAAGTGTTTGGGCCCTGCACCCCATGGGAGACCAGGAGAAGCACCTGGCTCCTGCCATCGGATCAGCGCGGTGCGCCAGCCGCGGCGGCCATTGGAGGGTGAACCAACAGCAAAGGAAGACCTTTCTCTGTCTCTCTCTCACTGTCCACTCTGCCTGTCAAAAAAAAAAATTAAAAAAAAAATAAATAAATAAATAACTCTTTAAAATACTAAGCTCTAAAATCCAGACTCCTCTTTTTTAAGATTTATTTATTTATTTGAAAGTCAGAGTGACACATAGAGAGGAGGAAAGGCAGAGAGAGAGGTAGAGAGACAGAGAGAGACGGGTCGGTCTTCCATCAGTTGGTTCACTCCCCAGATGGCTGCAATGGCCAGAGCTGTACCTATCCGAAGCTAGGAGCCGGGTCTTCCATGTGGGTGCAGAGTCCCAAGGACTTGGGCCATCCTCCAGTGCCTTCCTAGGCCATAGCAGAGAGCTGGATCAGAAGCAGGGCAGCCAGGACTCGAACCGCGTCCATATGGGACACCAGCACTGCAGGTGGCAGCTTTACCCGCTATGCCAGAGTGCCAGACTCATCTTTAATGCCAAATTCTCTGACCTGGCCAGTTACCCACAGACCTGATGACAATTCACTCTAAATTCACTTCTCCTTAGTAGCTCCAATTTTCAAATGACTCACTTTATGCTGTGAATTACCACCATGAAGTAACAAGTTCTCTTTAGCATGCAAATCTGATATAGATAAAACCATATTATGAATTTTTAAGAATTTAAGGCCAAAAACACATTAACAGAGGCAGACTTAAATGTCAGCAAATGCTCATCCATTAAGTACAAAAAGTAACTGGGGCTGGCATTGTGGCATAGCGAGTAAAGCAGCTACTTGGAATGGCAGCACCCCATATGGGTGTCAGTTGGGGTCCTGGATGCTCCATTTCCAATCCACTCCCTGCTAATGGCCCGGGAAAGAAGCAGAGCATGGACCAAGTATGTTTCACTCCCTGCCACCCAGGTGAGAGACCTGGATGAAGCTCCTGGCTTTAGCCTGGCAGAGTTATCTGTTGCAGCCAACTATAGAGTGATCTAGCAAATGAAAAATGTCACTCTCTCTCTTTCTCTCCCTGTTTGGCACACATTCCCATGGACTTAAATCTAAGGGTAAAGCTAAAAATTTGCCAAGGGACTCCAAATTCCATTAAGTTGGCAGATACTAATGCCATCTTACATGTTAAAGTGCTCATATTAAGTGTGTAACTGATCATATAGATAGGAATAAGTGTCAAAGGGATCACATAAACAAGACCAAGTGTCTGCTAATAACAACAGATAGAATTAAAAAGGAGAGAATGACCCAATAAGGGAAACAGGCCACACAGCAGACTCATAGAATGACAAATGCCCTAAATAGCACTCTGACCTCAGAATCAGCCCTTAAGGCATTCAGATATGGCTAAAAAGCCCATGAGAGCATTTCAGGCATGGAAAGCAAAGACACTATGGCAAAAAATGATCTACACAAAGCATCTCTGTGAGATCCCAATGGATGGAAAGAAGGGGCCATCAAAGAAGGAGGTACCTTTCTCTGAAGGGAGGAGAGAACTTCCACTTTGATTATGGCCCTAATGATGGTGTCTGTGGACTCAGAAGGCTTCCATAGCCTTGGCAGCTCATGACAAGAGCCTCAGGTGATCACTGACATCATAAATAAGAGTATCAATTGTTAAATCAATAACAGGAGTCACTGTGCACTTGCTCCCCATGTAGGTCCTCTGTCCTTAATGAGTTGTACTATAAGAATTAATGGTGTGCTCGCTTCGGAAGCACATATACTAAAATTGGAAAGAATTAATGGTAAAACTTGTCTTCAAACAGTACTTTATACTTTGTGTATCTGTGTGGGTGCAAACTGTTGAAATCTTTACTCAGCAGAGAGTTGGCAAACTCAAGAAGCTTTCATAGCCTTGGCAGCTCATGACAAGAGCATTGGGGGATTACAGACATCATAAATAAGAGTGTCAATCATTAAATCAACAACAGGAGTCACTGTGCACTTACTCCCCATGTAGGATCTCTGTCCTTAATGTGTTGTACTATGTGAATTAACGGCAGAACTAGTACTCAAACAGTACTTTATACTTTGTGTTTCTGTGTGGGTGCAAACTGTTGAAATCTTTACTTAGTATATACTAAATTGATCTTCTGTATATAAAGATAATTGAAAATGAATCTTGATGAATGGGATGGGAGAGGGAGTGGGAGATGGGATGGTTGTGGGTGGGAAGGTGGTTATGGGGAAAAAAGCCGCTATAATCCAAAAGTTGTACTTTGGAAATTTACATTTATTAAATAAAAGTTAAAAATAAATAAATAAAGTGTCATGGGTTCCGTTAAAAAAAAAAAAAGAGAGAGAGAGAGAGAGAGAGATGTGGCCAGGGGCTGGCATTTGGCACAACAGTTAAGTTGTCATTTGAGACACTGCATGTTATATTACTGTGCCTGGTTCAAACTCCAACTTCTGTACTTCCAATCCTGTCTCCTGCTAATGCGTACTCTGGGAGGCAACAGGTGATTGCTCCAGTACTTGGGTCCCTGCCACTCACACGGGAAACCCAGACTGAATTTTGGGCTCTTGGCTTTGGCCTAGTCCAGCTTTGGCTATTGCAGGTATTTAGGGAATGGACCAGTGGATGGAAAATCTTTCTCTCTGCCTTTCAAATAAAACAAAAATAAACAAATAAAAGTTTGTTGTTGTTTGTTTGCTTTTTTTTTTTTTTTTTTTTTTCATAAAAAAGAGGTGAGGCCTAGTGGGAGGTTTTCAGGCCACTGGGGACATGCTTTCAAAACAAATCAAGGTAGTTCTCACAGGATTCCTGAGTTCTCCCCAAGAGCCAGCTGTTACAAGAATGAGCCTGACCCCTGCATTGCTCTCTGGCTTCCTGTTTTGAGAGAGGATCTTTTCCTCCCACATGATTCTGTTGTCCCAATACCACTGACTATGAGGTCCTCACCAAAGCTAAACTGATGCCCGTGCTATGCCTTTGAACATTTGGAAACGTGAATGAAAGAAACCTCCTTTCTTTATGAAGTTATCCAGCCTCAGATATTTCAGTATTGTAACAAAAAGTGGACTTGCAAAGAAAACTGGAACCAAGGCTTTTACTATGACTATATCTAAAAATATGAAAGCAGCTTTGGAACTGAGTAAAAGTTGGAAGATCTTGGGCTAGGGCTAGCAAAAGCCTAGAATGTTGTCAGCAAGGCTTTACAGGCAATTCTGGTAAGGACTCAGTGACAAGGAGTCCAGGGAACTAGTCTCAGGTAGAAATGAGGGGTCCACCAGAAATTGAACTAATGGCCATGGTGGCAAAGAACTTAGCTGCATTGTGTCCATGCCCTAACACTTGATGGAATTTTATGGTTATGGAATAGTTTATTTGGTGGAGGAATTTCAAACCAACAAAGAATTTAGAATGTGGTAAATGGGTCTTAATGAGTGGCTATTAGTGAAGTTCTATAGTGAAATTCAGGAGCAAAAGGGAATAGACGAAAAAGCCTTGGAAAGGAAAAACCCTGTAATGGTGTATACAGACAGCCTATAGCCCATAGAAGAGACTGGCAAGAATGCTAATCAGGCCGGCACCGTGGCTCAATAGGCTAATCCTCCGCCTGCAGCGCCGGCACAGTGGGTTCTAGTCCCACCGGGTTCTAGTCCCAGTCAGGGCCCTGGATTCTGTCCCGGTTGCCCCTCTTCCAGGCCAGCTCTCTGCTGTGGCCAGGGAGTGCAGTGGAGGATGGCCCAGGTCCTTAGGCCCTGCACCCCATGGGAGACCAGGAGAAGCACCTAGCTCCTGCCTTCAGATCAGCGTGCTGCGCCGGCCGCAGTGCGCCGGCTGCGGCGGCCATTGGAGGGTGAACCAACAGCAAAGGAAGACCTTTCTCTTTGTCTCTCTCTCTCTCTCACTATCCACTCTGCCTGTCAAAAAAAAAAAAAAGAATGCTAATCATCACAATAATAGATATCAAAGTCCTTTAAGGTATCTCAGAATCTTTGAGGCCACTACTCACATCATAGGCCCAGAGACTTTTTTTTTTTTTTTTTTTTTTTGACAGGCAGAGTGGACAGTGAGAGAGAGAGAGAGACAGAGAGAAAGGTCTTCCTTTGCCATTGGTTCACCCTCCAATGGCCACCATGGCTGGCGCGCTGCGGCCGGCGCACCGCGCTTATCCGAAGGCAGGAGCCAGGTGCTTCTCCTGGTCTCCCATGGGGTGCAGGGCCCAAGCACTTGGGCCATCCTCCACTGCACTCCCTGGCCACAGCTGAGAGCTGGCCTGGAAGAGGGGCAACCGGGACAGAATCCAGCGCCCCGACCGGGACTAGAACCCGGTGTGCTGGTGCCGCACGGCGGAGGATTAGCCTATTGAGCCTCAGCACCGGCCCAGAGACTTTTAGGAACAGAATTGTCTCAGAACTCTGGGCACTGTGAAAGCTGCCAGGGGCCTCAAAACTCTGGCTTTCCAGCAAAATGCTTCATGAGGCCAGCAGCTGTGGTTCAAACAAGTCCATGTATAGCCCATGTGGGGAGTATACCTTGATATTCATGTGGCGCTTATTTCCCAGGCACAAAGAATTCAAGACTTATGGGGTCCTGGTACCTCCAATGAAACTTTAAAGGAAAGCCTAAAAGGCCAGCCAGAGTTTGCTGTGGAGTCAAAGAGTCTACAGAGAAGCTCTAATGGGATGATGCTTGGTGAAGCTGTGGGAATGGAGCTGCAGCAGGGGTCCCAGTAAGGCAGAGAACACAGCAATGTGCCGTATCCACTCAAAAAAGCCACCAAGCATGCAGCAGAAAGAAGTCATATGGGTGGCAACCAATAAAATCATATATGCAGATGCCATACTTGGAGCTTTAGGATTTAATGTCTGCCCTGCTAAGTTTTAGTCCTGCTTTGGACTAATTACTCTTCTCTACTTATCCACTCCTCCCTTTTAAAATGAGAATGTTGGCCGGTGGCGCAGCTCAATAGGCTAATCCTCCGCCTTACGGCGCCGGCACACTGGGTTCTAGTCCCGGTCGCCCGTATGGGATGCTGGGACTGCAGATAGCAACTTTCCCTGCTACACCACAGCATGGGCCTCACCATTTGTTTTTATTTTCTTTTTATTTCACAGGGACTAACAGCTGAAAGAATTTGCACTGTTAAAGTATAATTTAGACTTGAACTTCTGAGCAATGCTAGAACCAGTTAAGATTTTCAGACTATTGAGGATGGGGTGAATATATCTCACATTGTGAGAAGGATATAAGCTTGGAGTCCAGGGATAGAAGGCTATGGTTTGGATGTGGTTTGTATGACCCACAAGAATCTATCTGTTAGAAGCTTGGTCCCCAAGGTAGCAGTATTGAGAGATGGTGGGACAGGGACTCATGGGAGGTCCTTAGGCCAATAAGGTATGCTTCCAGAAAGGATTGTGGGGCCCTGGTCACTCTGGCTTCCTGTTCTGTAACATGATCTTTCATTCGTATATGTACTCCTGCCATGTAACACAGTCAAGAAGGCCCCTACCAGCAGTGAAACCAATGAGGCTGTCCAATGTTAGATTTTGAACCTTTAGAAATACAAGCTAAAGGGCCGGTGCCGTGGCTCAATAGGTTAATCCTCTACCTTGTGGCGCTAGCACACCGGGTTCTAGTCCCGGTCGGGGCGCTGGATTCTGTCCCGGTTGCCCCTCTTCCAGGCCAGCTCCCTGCTATGGCCCAGGAGTGCAGAGGAGGATGGCCCAAGTGCTTGGGCCCTGCACCCCATGGGAGACCAGGAGAAGCACCTGGCTCCTGCCTTCGGATCAGCGCGGTGCGCCAGCCGCGGTGGCCATTGGAGGGTGAACCAACGGCAAAGGAAAACCTTTCTCTCTGTCTCTCTCTCTCACTGTCCACTCACTCTGCCTGTCAAAAAAAAAAAAAAAAGAAATACAAGCTAAATATACCTCTTTTCTTCAGAAAGTTAGTTTGCCTCAGATGTTTCATCACAGTAACAATAAATGGACTAAAACACTTAATCTGCTATCATCATCTATACTAAAGAAACACAGGGCTAATGCCCATAAGGAATAGCTCCTGTTCAGTGTGGTGGTAGAAGAGGACACAGATGAATCACAGACACTATCCAAAAGTATCTCCAAGTCTTGATTAAGCCTAAAATGTTCATCGTGGGTCCCAGTGATGGACAGCTTTGGATAGAAGTCTCCACTGATTACCCAACTGTCAAATTCAAAGACCTTTCTTAAGCCACAGAGAGCAACAGTTATTTCTTCATGAGAAAACTGTACGTAATTTTCTTATTTCTTCTGCTTTTCTAGATTCTACATTATGAAAATCACTAATACATATCTTTAAGACCTCTTTTCTGCTCAAATGCTTATTTTTTGATAGTGATAACTATGTTGATCAATCACACCTTAACCTACCCACCCACTTACCTTACTAACTGCTCCTTCTTTGTCTCTTTTACCCATTATTCTTTATCACTTACTCTCTAACTATGGGTAATTCCCAAGACTCAATCTCAGGTCCATCACTCTTCTCTCTGAGCACTACCATGCTATTTTAACTTCTCTATCAAGTTCTAGTCATATCTTCCACTATTTCCACATGCCTATTTTACTGTAACCTCAAAGTCAACAAATCAAAAATATAGCCTCAACTGTATAGATCCCCTCAACCACCTACTACTACTACTTACATGCCTACCATTAATCAAATTCCAGTTTTTCCTTTGACACTATTTGAGTAATTTTGGACATCTTTTAAAATCTCTCTGGTTCTCAAGATTTCTAATGCACAAAATGTAACATGGACTGGTACAAATATTCTGTGATGTCTTCAAGTTTCAATACTTCGATTTACTCTGTCATTGAGGATCAAACTTTGAAGTCTTCTTTAATTACTCCTTTATCCTACTCTCCCTTTTCACCCAACCCATAATGAAGTCTTGTGATATCTCTCAAGTCAGAATTATTTCCACTAAGTCCAGGTCCATATCACTTTAGGCCTAAACTATTTTCTACCTTTCTCTATCACTTCTCCAGCCATTATGACCATCTGGGGAGTGAACCAGATGAAAGATCTCTCTCTCACTCACTCTCTGTCTCTCCCTCTCTTTCCCTTTAACTCTGCCTTTCAAATAAATAAATGTTTCTTTTTAAAATAAAAATAATTATTACAGTGACATCTCTATTGAGAAAAACTGAGGGAAGAAACATTGTAGTCCAACAGGTTGACCTGACTTCCAATATGCTAGGCTCGAGTGGTAAAGGAGGGAAAGCAGAAATATGAGAGGCAAAAGAAATGTAAACATGTAGTATGGGTTAATATACCAGGCAAATGAAAGCAGTAGTGTCTAAATTAACACCCATATGACCAGGAGAGAAGGAAATTAAGTGGTATAAATGATGACTGTCATTTGGGACATGTTGATAAATAGAAGGTAAAGACCAGCACTGAAAAAAAAAAAAAAAAGTGACTAAGAGAAATAAGGAACCAAATTAGTTATAAAATAAAAGAACTGAAGTTACAAAAATATTAATAGGAGAGAAAAATATATCAAACCATAATCCACTATAACCAGATTTATATTTTATCAGAAAAGCCAATTAAATGTTAAGGCAGAGGCTGCCAAGCTATCTGCATTCAGGGAGCCCTTAGTGTCTTAGTAACTTTGGCAAAAAGACACATGAGGGAATCTTCAAAAAGTTCTTCGTCAATGTGCATTACCAAAAAATACATATGGATTTTAAAAAATTTTGCATGAAAATAAAAATCTTTTAATTACATTTTTCCACAAACTTTTTAAAGTACTTTGATATTTCATTAGTCATGTAGCATGTCCTTACACCTTAGGGTTTGTTGGGCATGATGCAACGTCTCAAACCTTGGGTTCAAACTGGACACTATCACAGTCATTTCCTGTTCCACACTGATTTGCACACAGTAGGAGGTTTTTAGCAGAGCAACCTCTGAAAATACAGCTTTACAAAGATGTGATATTGCAGTAAGGAACATCGGTATATTATGCTGAAACTGAACTACCTCAAACTAATAGTTCAAGTATGAGTTTACTGGTGCTCTGAGCACCTCAGCACAGTTTGAGAAAGGGGGACTATAAAGGTCCCAAAAAAAACCTAAGGCGAGGAGCAAAAGAAAATTCTTAACAGTTCACCACAAGAGGGCAGCACAATAGTAAGCAGGGGCAGTACAAAGAGGACTCAATGAAAAGAAATGAATCAAATCTTTCTTTCAAACACTGTAAGACCCTTAGTCTGCTCACCATCTACAAGCTCTTTTTCTTCTTATACAAAAAAGGAAGAAACACTGGTCTCTGGCAGATCACCTCATAGCAAGTCATTCTGCCTTTCTCTAAATCTCCTATTGCCAGTCATGAGAGTAGCCAAGACTTTCACAATAGTCAACAATTTACCACTTTGCATGCATGTTATTCAATCCTCACAACAACCTTCTAAGAAAAGTGAGGTTCAAAGAACGTTTAAATCATACAACTCATAAGTGGCAAGAATACCATGTCTTAAATCCATACCTTACTCCAAAGCCAACACACTTTTCTATTCTGCCTCGAAATTATCCTTTCATCAACAGGAAGGTGAATAAAAAAGATACCATGTTTTCCACTCCATACCTGAGACCCCCGTTTCAAATCACTAAGGAAAAGGCGTTAAAGGAAACAAACTACATCTTAGCCAGTCCTTTAAACACATTATAAACTATAAAACCAAGACATTCAGTTAGGGCAAAACCAAATATTATGTGCTTACCTAGCCAACAAGCACAGTTTTCCTGTACAGATAAACACATGTACTGTGAATACATGTGTTTGTATGCCAACAAATAAGCTCACAGAAGCAAGTGACTCTCACATCTGCAGTGGTAAAAGGTAAGGCAGATGGGGGAAGAGGGGTCAAATAGGTGATTATTCATCTCCCAATCTGCTGGGTGTTACATCAGAACATCTTCAGGAACCCAACAACTCATTTTCCCAAAGCTATTATGAAACCAAAAGCGATTGCCATCTCCCTTATTCCCACTTCTGGTTTCCTTCTCCACATTTCTCCGCCCCTCTATGACATACTCAGTCACTCTTATCCTTTCATTCAAAGAAAAGGAGTTTCCCCTGGCAGATGAATAACCACCGGAAAACAAACTGGGTAAATTCAACCGACACAGCAAGCGGAGGCAGATAAAACCATCCAGGAAGCATTCAATGTGGTAACAAGAACCCCAGTAAGAACAGCTAACATGTTCTCTCAACAGCATTTCTTCCTCTTTGAAAGAATAAAGAATTTCTGGCTGCTGGAGGAGAAAGGTTAAGGGACAACATTTTATTTTCGCCTGAAAAGCTCCATCACTTGTAAAACCTACAAGGAATGTAGCAACGATCAACACCCCAAAAATCCTCTCCCAAAGCAACACTAAAAGTTCAGCACTGCCATTTTCAGAGGAGTAAGCGCAACGCGCCCTGCTTGTCTACACACGCTTGCAGCCTTCCTACGCATGCACTCGGCTCACGACACCCTCACCCTCACCAAGGCGATGAAGCCCAGCAGCCAGGATCGCGAACCGTCGGAGGCGGAGGAAGGGCCTCTTTTCCTTCTGCAGAAGACACACAGTTCACATCTTGGTCCCGTTGCCTGCTTCTGAAACCTAAAATAATAATAATAATAAAGCAGTTACTACCGCAGAAATCCAGGAGAAAGAGATGCTCCTTTCTAGACTAAGATGTCTAGAATTTTAAGAGGGCTAGGTAGGGGGGAGGAGTAATAAGGCAGACAGGATGCAAACAGCAACCAAGCTACTCCTTTCTGTGTTTCGCCTTAACGAGAAAGATTTTCTGGTACAGAAGTTTACCGCCTCTAGAAGGGGAAAGGCGGGGATCGGGAGGTGGGAAGGGGTTGGGGAGATAACTGCTGCTCCCATCCAGAGGCCAGGCAGCGATAACACCCACCGGCTGCACGGATCAGGCGACGAGGGCGCGCCCCCAAGCTCGCAGGGGCGGCTCTTACCCGGCGTCTCAGGCTGGCCCAGGTCTGCGAAGCCCCCAGAGTGGGCACGGGTCCGAGCGCCCGCCAGGCTGGGTCCTCGGGGGCCCTCCCGTGCGGGCTCGGCTCCCACTCACATCCCTGGACGGCAGGGACCAGGCCTCTTCCTGTGCCGCGGCAGCCCTCCGCCCGACGCGCGCCGCAAGCCGGGGGCCGGGGGCCGGAGGTGCCGAGGGGCCAGAGGCGGAGGCGCGAACTCCCGAGAGAGCCGGGCGCCGGCCCAGCCAGTCAGCGCCGCGGGAGGCCGTTAGCCGCGGCCGCTGCTGCCCCCTTCTGCTCCTCTTCCTCTCTCCTTCCTGCAGCCCACACCACTCCCACTTAGGGCAGCCGGGAAGCCCGTCACGGCCGTAGTCTCCGCCCTCTCCCCATCTTCTCAGCGCCGTAGGCGACACAGGCTCTGCCTCCCAGCCGGCCTCCAGTCAGGCGGCCTGTGGGTGGCGGGGGAGGGCGGGACGCGCGCCCCGGGACTGCGCGTGCGCCGCGGGCCTGACCCGGCTGGGGCCCTCCGTGCTGTGGTCTGCCGGGAAGCCGGTGGACTCCCGTGGAGATCGTCAGGGCAGCCACTGGGCGTGAGCGCGCGAGGAAATGGAGGTGGCCAGGGCCCGCTGAGCCCTGGAGCCCCGCAGAGGCTCGGTGCCGGCGCTGGGCCCTCCCCAGAAGGGCGTGTGTGTGTGGCCGCCGCCCGCCGTGGAGGCGGCTGGGAATGAGTCAGCCCGGCCTGGAAGGCGCCCCCTGCGCGCAGCCTGGGCCCGGAGGAGGCCGCGCTGCCTCCGCACGGAGACTTTCCCTACCCGAGTGCCGTCATCCCCTTTCAGCTTTCGCTTCCATGTTCCGGGTATTGCAGACCTGTTCTTTCCCAGCGCGGGCCGCTGGGCCCAGGGGAAGAGGCGCCCGGGCTGGAGGAATGCGCTCCCACGCGCCATTTAGCGGCAATGAAATCCCAAGCGCTTGACTCCAGCCACCACCGCTGGAAAGGAGCGAGGGTGGATGCGGTGCTCAGCGGCTTGCAGGCTGGCAGCCTGGCCCAGCGAACCACTTCCACTTTCCCAAGATCCTCATTCACTCAAATAATTACTGAGCGCCTGCTAGGTACTAGACTGTAGACCCCAGAGAGGCTAGGTAAACAACCTGCATATTCCTTGCCAGTCTGCCTTCTGACGGAAGACAAAACAAAAAGAAAGGTTTTAAGTGTGTAATATGCTAGATGTGCAATTGTCACCGAGAAAATACAACACAATGGAGCATTAAGTGAGGAGAGTGTGGTCTTTTACAGTGGCCAGGCACGACTTCCTAGAGTTTGCGACTTTTGAGCAGATGGAAAGGTTGAAAATGAGCCAATCCTGTGACACTCCTGGAAAAGCTTCAGGCTGGGGTACTAGCAAAGACAGATCCTGAAAAGGGAACGTGTTTGGCAAATTCAGGGACCAGGAAAGCTGTCACTGTGGCTGGAGGACAGTGAAAGATGAGGCAGTGGCAAGAGGGGAGGTTAAAGAAGTAGCCTGGAACCAGACGGCGTGGGGCCCCTCTCACTTAGTAGCCCTCCTATCGACCTGAAGGAAGTGATGTATTTACAGGTGCTGGTTCCCCCATACACACGTGATGCAGCTATTCATGTCTCTCTTTGGGTTAAATGATTTCCTTATTAAATTCACTAAAGTCTTACATAAGGCCTATTGCAAAAGGCCTTTGAGCAGATGATAGGATAGGAAATTAATTGAATTCATGCTGACTCCTTTAAAATAAACAAATGACTGAAACTGTTGTTTTCTCCCTAAGATGGAGGGATTTACAGAGAAATTGCATTCCTACAGCTACAGTCTTAGAGGTGAAATATGCCAGAAATTTCTTGTTTTAAAAAATTAGAAATAGGAGTTGTGACTCAGTGGCAAGTCTGAAATCTGCCTGGAATATGAAGACTGAAATTATCAACAACAATAGCTATGAGTGCCCTTTTCTTGCAAACAAAGACTGTCATGGAGGTAGAAGCTAGAACAAAAACCAAACTACCCAAAGAAGTAGTGAAGCTGATCTTAAAGTCACGGTG
The DNA here is from genome assembly GCF_033115175.1 of Lepus europaeus. NCBI lineage: Eukaryota > Metazoa > Chordata > Mammalia > Lagomorpha > Leporidae > Lepus > Lepus europaeus. Next base: position 69,942,333 of record NC_084838.1, read on the forward strand.
AAAATGAAAAGCATCAGAACTGTAGAGATGGAAGATTTACCTTTTGTGAGGAGAAAATACCTGTTGTAGAAGACCAAATAATTTAGAAACAATGCAAAAGCATTGATTATAATAAGTGCTGTTTCTGCACCAGTGATGTGACATAGCAGGTAAAGCCCACTACCTGCTACACCAGCATCCCATTGGGTACTAATTCATGTCCTGGCTGCTCTACTTCCAAGCTGGCTCTCTGCTATGGCCTGGGAAAAGCAACAGAAGAAGGCCCAACAACTTGGGCCCTTACACGCATGTGGGAGACCTTGATGAAGCTCCTGGCTCCTGGCTTAGGCCTGTATCAGCCCTGGCCATTGTGGCCACCTGAGAAGTGAATCAGCAATGGAAGACCTCTTTCAATCTCTCTCCCCAAACCTCCCTTTCCCCCGGCCTAGTCTATCTCTCCCTGTCTGTAAATTTGACTTTCAAATAAATAAATAAATAAATAAATCTTTTTTAAAAGTGCTGTTTCTATATTTTGCAATGATGTATTATTCAACTAGGCATGCTGTTACTGCCCACAGCTGGCTTGCATGGAGAAGCTATTTGTAACTGGTAAACATTGAGTATATTTTGTGGAGGAAGGTAGTCTTTTTAGTTTTTTCTTTGAAAGAGAGACATACAGATCTTCCATCTGCTGGTTAACTCCCCAAATGCCCACAACACCTGGAACTGGGCCAAGCCAAAGCCAGGAGCTAGGAACTCAATCCACATCTCCCATGTGGGTGTCAGGGACTCCAGTACTTAAATCATCACCTACTGCCTTCCAGGGTACATTAGCAGAAAGCTGGAACTGGAAGGGGAGCTGGGTCTTGAACCCAAGCACTCTGATAAGGGATATAGTTATCCCATGTGACATATTCATCACCACACTAAACACCTGTCCTTTTTTAAATATTAGAGATTTGGGTATGGAAGACAACATGGATAAGGGAAATATATTATCCCTAAGCTTATTAGATTAAGAAATGATCTGTCCATACAGAAAGATAAAGTAACTTGTCTAGTGTCATTCAGACAGTGAAAGCCTCTCTCCTCACTAAGATTGTAAGTCAGAGATACCCTGAGTTATGCTGAGCTTTTTCCAGTATGTGTCTTAAAGAATGTTTGAGTTCTTTATGTGATTTCTGGTAGCGACTCTCCTGGTAGAAATTTGCTCCCCAGGTCAAACACTTCAGAAAGTTTCCTCTATTCTTCAATAATGGCAAAGGACAATTTCAAGGAATTTGACCAAGTCTTTCATAACATTCATGCAATATGGAAAAACAAATAATGCGAGCTGCATGATAACACACTTAGATTCAGAACTGATTGTATGGTCAGACCCAAAAGAGAAAAATTAACAGGTAGTTGCCAAATGTGTGTAGGGTCTGCTGCAAGACTGCTTCCACCATAGTGAGGTATAGCAGCAGTGTTCCTATCACTCCCAAACCTACCGCCCTTACAAGACTTTGATCCACTAAATGTAAGATGGGCCTTGGCTTCTATATCTTTTCTAAGTTCTTAAGTACTTTTAACATGAAGACAAGGTTTAAAATCTAGGGCCAAGATTTCAGAACTTAAGCCTGAGACTCCATTCAGTGCAGGTTTCAATCATATTGTTCACCAAATAAGCCATTTAAATTGTCTAAGCTCCCATTTTCTCATCAGTATGAGGATAATAATATCTCTCTGGAAGAGGTATTTTGAAAAAGAAATGAAAAAGTATTTTAAGACCCTTAGCACAATTCGTAAATAACAATTATGGCTATGGAAATGCCAATTTTATAGGTATTCCCAAGCTGGGAGATGTAAGAAGTACGTTGAATCTCTTAGTAGTCCTGAAGCATTTATCACAATTAATGCATTGCACTACATAGAACTGGGTGGGCTGGAAGGATATGGGCTTGCGTTGTAATGGAGACAAATCCAAAGATGTGAAATTGGAGGATTTTTAAAAGTAATTTCACTAAATGATGATATCATGAGATACCATTCTTAAAGGTAGTATAAATGTGAGAGTAGAGATGCAGGAGAATCCTTAGAAGGCAAAACAAGCTCAAGCAAAGGTATGGGGATAGATCCAGGAGTTTGTTTCTTTCCAAAATAGGGAAGATAGAGGTTTCTGAAAGCAGAAAGGAAACAGTAGTTATATAAAGAGGCTGATTTATTCCAGGCGTAATATTATAAAGCAAAAGGTAAAGGCAGAAGGTATGAATTGGGCTAATAAGCAAGCAACCATTTTTTTTTAATAAACTTCAAATATCCCAGGTATTTCAGGACCATTCATTTCAAATTTGGGTTGACTATGGCAAATAAATTTTTCAAATCCTCCTGTGCACTTCAGCATATTCCTGTCTCTACAATTAATCATCTCATCTTTCCTTATAGTCAGAAAGACAAAGATGTTCCTAGCGAAAAGACTTCCTTCCCAAGAGAACCAGATTAGTTACACATTCCTACATAAAAGCTGAAACAGTTTTCCCCTCTACAAACTAGGAATTAATCATTTCTTTCAAATGAAAATAATTATATGGCAAACCATGCAAATTGTCAATTACAACTGTGTCCTACTTTTAAAAAGATTTTTAAAATTAAAACCATGGGAAGGGGGCCGGTGCTGTGGCATACTGAGTAAAGCTGCCTCCTGCGATGCTGGCATCCTGTATGGGTGCCGGTCAAGTCCCAGCTGCTCCACTTCCAATCCAGTTCTCTGGTGTGGCCTGTGAGAGCAGTGGAAGATGGCCCAAGTCCTTGGGCCCCTGCACCTGCACCTGCATGGGAGACTCAGAAGAAGCTCCTGACTCCTGGCTTCAAATTGGCCCAGCTCCGGCCTTTGTGGCCAACTGGGGAGTGAACCAGTGGATGGAAGACCTCCCTCTCTCTCTTTGCCTCTTCTTCTCTCTGTGTAACTCTGACTTTCAAATAAATAAATATATCTTTAAAAAATGTGATGTATTGTTGTTTATTTACTAAAGATATTTTTCTTTGTAAAAAGATTCCCACCAAGATTCACTCTTAAAAACAGAAATTTTCCAAGCATAACTGTTAGTTTGCAGAACATTAATTCCTAAGACTTAATTTACATGAAGAGTGCTGCTTTCTTTCTCTGAAAACTGTCCTCTTCACTCACAATAGCTAGTCTCAAGTTTTGATTTATGACCCTGCCTCTCATTCCTCTTATCTGGATGACTGTGGACACCTGAGTCAAGCTGAACCAGCCAGAGGCTGTCACTTGAAATGAGGCTACCTATGCTCTAAATTTGTTTACTACAGTGAGATTGTCATCTTTATTCTTGTGTATGGAATTGCAGAGAAAGCTGACTTGCTGTAAGAGAAAAAAAATGACACAGACAGAAGAGAGGAGAGAGACAAAGAGGAGGAAGAAAGGGATAGAAGTGGGGAATACGATACAGTTCCATATAGCTTTTCAGTTTCCTCTTCCTTATAAGGCCCAGCAAAACTTACTGTATTTGGTACCTTAAAAATATTTCCTTATGACAAATTTCTCCTTTTAACATAAGCCAGATCTAATATTTTCAGAGTATTTGCAACTGAAATAATCTGGAGTAAGACAGGTACCATAATACAGTCATGAGAAGAAACAAGAAAAACAGCCTTTCAAATTACAACAGGAAAAAAATGTATACTTTTTAAAATCCAACTTACTCGGGGCTGGCGCTGTGGCTCAGCGGGTTAATGCTCTGGCCTGTGGCGCCGGCACACTGGGTTCTAGTCCCGGTTGGGGCGCCGGATTCTATCCCGGTTGCCCCTCTTCCAGGCCAGCTCTCTGCTATGGCCCGGGAAGGCAGTGGAGGATGGCCCAAGTCCCTGGGCCCTGCACCCGCATGGGAGACCAGGAGAAGCACCTGGCTCCTGGCTTCGGATCAGCGCGATGCGCCGGCCGCAGCGGCCATTGGAAGGTGAACCAACGGCAAAAAGGCAAAAAGGAAGACCTTTCTCTCTGTCTCTCTCTCTCTCTCACTATCCACTCTGCCTGTCCAAAAAAAAAAAAAAAAAAAAATGAACTAAAGCTGTAAGAGAGAAGAATTTACAGGAAAACTGCATTCTTTTTTTTTTTTTTTTTTGACAGGCAGTGTGGACAGTGAGAGAGAGACAGGGAGAAAGGTCTTCCTTTTGCCGTTGGTTCACCCTCCAATGGCCGCCGCGGTAGCGCGCTGCGGCCGGCGCACCGCGCTGATCCGATGGCAGGAGCCAGGTGCTTCTCCTGGTCTCCCATGGGGTGCAGGGCCCAAGCACTTGGGCCATCTTGCACTGCACTCCCTGGCCACGGTAGAGAGCTGGCCTGGAAGAGGGGCAACCAGGACAGGATCGGTGCCCCGACCGGGACTAGAACCCGGTGTGCCGGCACCGCTAGGCGGAGGATTAGCCTATTGAGCCACGGCGCCGGCCAGGAAAACTGCATTCTTACAGCTACTGTCTTACAGGGAGTGTAAAGATTTATTTATTTATTTATTTATAAGTCAGAGTTACACAGAGAGAGAGGCAGAAAGAGAGAGGTCTTCCGTCCGATGGTTCACTCCCCAGATGGCCACAACAGCCAGAGCTGCGCCCATCCGAAGCCAGGAGCCAGGAGCTTCTTCAGGATCTCCCACGTGGGTACAGGGGCCCGAGGGCCTGGGCAATCTTCCACTGCTTTCCCAGGCCACAGCAGAGAGCTGGATTGGAAGTGGAGCAGCCGGGACTAGAACTGGTGCCCATAAGGGATGCCGGCGCTTCAGGCCAGGGCGTTAACCTGCTGCGCCACAGCACTGGCCCCAACTCTGTCTTTTAATTAGACTTGTTTCTAACTGACATGATTAAAGCTGTGATAGAAACCTTCCCAAGGTCAGAAGGAGAAAAAAAGAGGCCTCTATTCTGGGAATGAAGTGTAGTTGTTAGCTGCTTGCCTAGGAATGCTTCAACCATTTACTATCTGCTCATATGTAACCATTTCAGGTTCTTTTTGTTAGTACAGAGCAATGATGTTAACCCTTGCCAGACAGCAGATGGCTCGGTATGTGTGTAAAAAATACATATCCTTAGTTAACTACGGTTGCATGCGCATATTGTATCAATGCTGTGTCTGCCACATAACTTTAGAATACCCAATCAAATGTATGCATGTAACCATTTAAGGGAGACAAAGAGGCTAAAGCCATATATAAGGAAAAAACCCTTCTTTGTTCAGGGCTCAGGATTTTGGATAAGAAATTCCACCTGGGCCTTATGCCAGCCTAATAAAAGGCTACTTCCTGTTAAGAGGGCTTGGTGTCTTGTTTTGGAACATGAATCCTGCTACAGTAAAATAAGCTATAACTAATGTCACACACATCTCCTCCCTCCAGTCACCACCATACCTCCCCCTCCACCTTCTTCATTTTATTTTCTGTGTATCTTAATACTTTTATTAATTTTCTGGACTATGGCTATAATAATTGCTGTGGTCACCCCACTCTAGCTATACTACTGACCAGGTGGAAATCTGATTTGATATGAAAGTGTCACACCAGTGTGCCAGGATACTGTGTATTTCAGTATTACCTAAAAAATAAATAATTGCACCAGGAAGTACAGCATGATACAGCTCTCCATTTTAACTTCTACCCTGACTACTTCCTGACTATATTACCCCCAAATTTGTCCTTAGCTAGACCTTTTTATTCCCCTTTGCCTTTTTCTTTCTTTTTTTTTTTTTTCTGCTTTCAGTTTCTGAGACATTGGCACTGTATCTCCTTGTCTATATACTGAGGGCTGGTCAAAGGGAAATCGGGTATGTTCCTCCCAGAAGAGGCAATGGTGTTGAGGAAGCTCCCTCTTTACAGTGTGCCTTGTTCTATCCATGTTTCTGTATTGTCAGCTGTCATCTGTATCTAAGAGCCATCACACTGGCTTACCTCTCTGTTTACCTGGAATTCATCTTCTTAAAAAAAAAAAAGACACCTATGTCATTGTTGAGATTATTGTAATTGAATGACTGAAGTGCTTTAAAGGCCACTGAATCAAAATCCTATATAAAAGTCATACATGTTAAATAATTGTTATTAATAATTGATCAGGTCTGGCTCTCTGCTATGGTCTGGGAAAGCAGTAGAAGATGGCCCAAGTCCTTGGGCCCCTGCACCCACGTGGGAGACCCAGAAGAAGCTCCTGGCTCCTGGCTTTGAATCAGCTCAGCTCCAGCCGTTGCAGTCATTTGAGGAATGAACCAGCGGATGGAGGACCCTTTCTCTCTCTCTCTCCCTCTCTCTCTCTCTGTCTCTCTCTGTCTCGCCTTCTCTCTCTTTCAAGTAAATAAATAAATAAATGTTAAAAAAAAAAAAAACAATAATTGATCAGGGCCAGATATGGTGCAGCATGTTAAGTCACAGCTTGGGATGCCCATATTCCATATTGGAATGCTGGCTTGATTCCAGGCTACTAGGTGCTTCTTTTTTTTTTTTTTAAGATTTATTTATTTATTTGAAAGTCAGAGTTACACAGAGAGAGGAGAGGCAGAGAGAAAGAGAGGTCTTCCATCTGCTGGTTCACTCCCCAACTGGCCACAACGGCCGGAGCTGTGCCGATCAGAAGCCAGGAGCCAGGAGCTTCCTCCGCGTCTCCCACATGGGTGCAGGGGCCCAAGGACTTTGGCCATCTCCTACTGCTTTCCCAAGCCATAGCAGCAAGCAGCCGGCTCTCGAACCGTCACCCATAGGGGATACCAGCACTTCAGGCCAGGGCATTAACCCAGTGTGTCACAGTTGCTTCTGATCCACCTTCCTACCAATGCATCTGAGAGGCAGTGGGTGTTAGCCTAAGTACTGACACCACTGACACCCACGTCAGAGATGAAGTTCCTGACTCTTGGCTTTGGCCTGGCCTAGCCCTGGCTGTTGCAGGCATTTGGGGAGTAAACCAGCAGGTGGCAGTTCTCCTGTTCTCTCTCTCTCTCTCTGCCTTTCAAATAAATAAATCCTTAACAAAAAAAGTGGTCAGGGGCCGGCTCTGTAGCGTAGTGAGTAAAAGCCACCGCCTGCAGTGCTGGCATCCCATATGGGTGCTTGTTCAAGTCCCGGCTGCTCCACTTCCAATCCAGCCTGGGAATGCAGCGGACAATGGCCCAAGTCCTTGGGCCCCTGCACCCATGTGGGAGACCTGGAAAAAGCTCCTGGCTCCTGGCTTAGGATCAGCACAACTCTGGCTGTTGCAGCCATCTGGGCAGTGAACCAGAGGATGGAAGACCTCTCTGTATCTCTCTCTCTCTCTCTCTCTCTTAGCCTCTGCTTCTCTGTAACTCTTTCAAATACATACATAAATAAAATCTTTTTTTTTTTAAAAAGGTGGTCAGACTTAAACCGTGTACAAAGGTATGTCAAAAACTTCATGGGAAAATTGAATTAAAAACAAGTTTACTGCAGTGCCAAAAAATTTCTGACATCCATGCATAGGTTTTTTTGCTTTTTCCTTAAACTTTTTCCTTTTTCCTTAAACTTTCTGAATATGCCTCATATTATGTTCTTCCCTCAAAAAAAAAAAAAAAAAAAAAAACAAACAAACAAAAAAAAACTTTGCAGAAGTCCCATGAACAAGAGAACTGCCACCTGCTTGTTTACTCCCTTCTTAAAAAATAGGGCTCCTACCTCTCTCTCTCTGGCTCTCCCTCTCTCATTCTCTGTAGCTCTGTCTCTCAAATAAATAAAATGAATCTTTAAAAGTGGGAGGGAGGGGTTGTGTTTTGGTGCAGTGGGTTAGCTGCTGCTTGCAGTGCTAGCACCCCATATGGACACTGATTAGAGTCCTGGCTGCTCCGCTTCTGATCCAGCCTTCTGCTAATGCACCTGGGAAACAGCAAAGGATTGCCCAAGTGCCTGGGACCTTGCGCCTATATAGGAGATATGGAAGAAGCTCCTGTCTCCTGGCTTCAGCCTGGCCCAGGTCCGACCTTTGTGGTCATTTGGAGAAAGAACCAGCGGTTGGAAGACCTCGCTCTCTCTCTGTCTTTCTAACTCTGCTTTTCAAATAAATAAAATCAACCTTAAAAAAAAAATAGGACCCTTGTAGGTAGAATAAACATAAAATGAGATCATAAGCCAGTATGATTGGTCTACTTATAAGAACACAGACAAAAAAAGAGAAAGAAGTTTTTGGGAACAAGTTAACAAAGTGGTTTTATATAAAACATCAATTGTCTTGTATATTTTGATAAGCATCAGTATCAGCTTTCATTTGTAACACGGTTTGTGGCATTAGAAGAAAAGGATTCTGTGATTGTTCAAGTGAATTGTTATAAATGCAAAGAGATGATATAATATTAAAAACATATTTTCTGGCCGGCGCCGCGGCTCAGTAGGCTAATCCTCCGCCTTGCGGCGCCGGCACACCGGGTTCTAGTCCCGGTCGGGGCACCGATCCTGTCCCGGTTGCCCCTCTTCCAGGCCAGCTCTCTGCTGTGGCCCGGGAGTGCAGTGGAGGATGGCCCAAGTGCTTGGGCCCTGCACCCCATGGGAGACCAGGAGAAGCACCTGGCTCCTGCCATCGGAACAGCGCGGTGCGCCGGCCGCAGCGCACCTACCGCGGCGGCCATTGGAGGGTGAACCAACGGCAAAAAGGAAGACCTTTCTCTCTGTCTCTCTCTCTCACTATCCACTCTGCCTGTCAAAAAATAAAAATAAAAAAAATAAAAAATAAAAAAAAAACATATTTTCTAACTGTGTAGTGCATGGTTAATTCAAGCTCCTGTACACTATAGTATGTTCTATTTTCATTCAGTTTGTATATTTGATGACTATTACTTGATATCTCTAATCTCTTTTCCTAACAGGTACAGCACTGTAGCATGCCTTTTAATAAATGTCTTGTGCTCTCTTAAAACACACACACACACACACACGCACACGCACAGGAAGAAAACAGCCGAGTGAAATGGAGTCATAGATTGCAGTGATGCACCTACAGATGAGGACTTGGAGATACCAGAAACTAGAAGATACAAGGAAGGAATGTACTCTAGAGGTTTCATTCAGAGGGAGCATGGCCCTGGGAACTTTGATTTGGAGGTACAGACCCCAGAACTGTGAAAGAATATATGTTTTCTCCCATCCATATCTAATACTGCCTCCCACAGCACATTGAGAGAACCATCCATGTGAAGGGCTGAAAACACTGTTGCTTTGCTTTCTCTTTTTATGTAAGGTGGCAATAAGAAAAAAAAAACACACATAGAAGAATCATTTGGCTACCACCTCCACCTGTTACAGATCAAGAATAAAATGACAGTCCTAAAGAAAACTCTTTTTGTTGAGAATTCTCATGCTGCAGGAGTTTTCATATCATGTGCTTTCCACTTAGATGCCAATTCAGCTTTTTTACTATTTACAGGAAATGTTCTGGGAATCAACTGCATTACCAAGTAAAAAAAAAAATTTAGTAAGAATGATGACTTTGGACATTTTCAGAACTGTTAATTACCAGAACAGATATCTTTTAAGACTCGTGAAAACTTACTGTCGTACATTTTAGCATGTATTATCCTTACTAATGAATGTTTAAGCAAGTCACATTTTTAAAATTTATCAAGTAAACATTAATACATACTAACCATGGGAAATCCATGCAGTACAGAAGCACGAAGTGGGAATTCCTCCTGCCTGCTCTTACTAGGCCTCTTTACTTTCCAGATCAACCACAGATGACTGTCTGCAGTGTAACCTTTCAAATTTTTCCCAGTACATTTTCCTACATATTTCCTATAGATGCAGTTTTGACCTCTATATACAAAATGTATAATTCTATAAATGTTTGTTACTTTTTTTTTTAACTTAACATGTCTTGGAGATCTTTCACTTCAATTTTATTGCTTTCCCTCATGCCTTTGAACTCAGTGTCAAATAAAATAGATGACTCAAAATTTATTAAATAATTCCAGTTATGAATTTGTTTTCCAGTTTTTCACAATTGCAAGCATTGATAAATTTGAACATTATTGTACATACATTTCTGAGAATTTTTCTAGGATAAACACTTAGAAATAGACTCTCTGGACTAAAGGAAATATACATTTCAAATTTGTTGGCCATTGCCCAATCAGATCCAAAAATCTCATAGTTGTGTATCAATGCCCATTTTTCTGTAATCTCACTAACTCTGGATGCTATTAATCTTTAATTTTAGGTAATTTTAATTCCAAATCACATTCATTCCAACAATTCAACATATATTTTTAAAACCTCTATTATGTGACAGGCACTCTGCAAATGTTCAATATTCATTAGTATGTTATATGTAATCACTATTCTACCCATCCTTGCCTCCATAACTGGTCTTTAACAAATTTGAAAGTAGATAAAATAATATTCAATTATAAAATTCATTAACCATGTAATTATTCAATCACATTCAAATATACTTCTGAGTGATACAGCTTACCTGGACTTTTTTCTTATAGGAGAAAAGAAAATGATTCCTTTGGGAAAATGTTGGCAAACTACGAAGACAAAAGATTGTTACCAGTTGGGAGAAATTGCCATTATTCAACCTACCTGAACTTCTGTTTCCTAGTCCTATAACAGAAGTGCTTTTTCTTTCAAAATTGACTTAAGGGTACAATGAGATAATACATTAAAAACATTCAACAAATTTCTGATAACAATAGATAACACCAGAGTATGTACAACACACCAGGCATCGTTCAAGGATTTTATGTGCATTGAATCACTTGAACCTCACCACAACTATTAGAGGTGGTTACTTTCACTACCTTCATTAACAAAAAAAAGAGGCACAGAAGAATAATTTTCCAAAAGTCTTCTAGAAGCCCTGCAGGGCAACACTGAATCCCAGTGGGCCTGGCTTCACAGTTAATTCTAACAACCACACCCTACCATCTGCTGTAAAGACAAACAAATAAAAATATTCTTTCCTTTACTCTTCTTGCTTATAATAGAGCCTATCCAAATATACAATTCTACCTGCAGAGTTTTAAATATGCTGATAGAAGAAGATCCATTAAATTCTTAAGCTTTACATTACCATAAAAGCAATCTGGTAACATGATGAATGTATCATGAGTGTATTATCTGTCCACGGACAGGTTCTTGCTTCCGGGAACAGCTCCCAGATTCTATGCAGTAGAGAGTGGTTCCCACAACATGTTCCATGCACCAGCAGATTCACCATTACCTGAGAACTTACTAGACATTTAAGTTCTTGAGCCCACTCAAACCTGATACCAGAAACTCAAGAAGTGAGGCTCAGACATTTGTGTCTCGACAGCTTTCATATTATTATTTTTTTAAAGACTTATTTATTCATTTGAAGGGCAGAGTTAGAGAGAGGCAGAGACAAAGAAGCAGAGAAGCTTTCCATCCTCTGGTTCACTCCCCAAGATGACCACAATGGCCAGGGCTGAGCCAGGCCGAAGCCAGGAGTCAGGAGCTTCTTCAGGTCTCCCACATGGATGGCAGGGGCTTAAATTCTTAGGCCATCAACCGCTGCTTTTCCCAGGCCATTAGCAGGAAGCTGGATCAGAAGTGTAACAGACAGGACATGAACCATAACCCATAGAGGATGCCAGTGTGGCTGGAGGCAGCTTTATCCACTCTACAATGCTGGCTGCTTCCAGATGACTCTGAGCACATTAAAGTTTAGGAACCACTTTGTAGAAAATCCATGCAGTGGGTGGAGTAAAAGAAAATAATCCAATGAATTTAGGTTGACTTTTTTTTTTAAATAAGTTAAAATTTTTATTAGTCAAAATCACAATCACCTTGATTAAAAGGATGGGACACTCCACCCTCAGCAGAAAATGATACAGTTTATAGAAAACCTCCCACCCCTCCCACACCCCAATTAAAAACTAGAAAAAGTCTGCCCTCCCTCCCTGCGATGTCATGGGAGTCTGACCCTCCGGGCACTGGGGCTCTGCAGGGGCCAGCTCACCACAGCACCCTCCACTTCACCTTGGGGAGAGGAGGGATGCTGGTGGTCAGGAGGTTAAAACCATTAGTTCCAGTAATACCAGTTCCCAAACATGCACTTCCTTCCTTTTCCCCAGGGCCTGGGACCTAGGGGAAAGGGGATAGAAATGAGCCCAGCCATGAGCAATCTGAGGAGGGGAAAAAGGAGCCCAAGGAAGTCAGAAGTATTCCAACATACCTCCTCCCTTCCCCAAATTGGAAAAAAAAAAAAGGCAGTTGGAATCATCACACCAAACATGGTTCCCCTCTGAGACCTGAGAGAGAGACTAAGATGTCCAGTCTTGGGGGGGGCAGGATACTGGGAAACTCGAAGCTCGCCTACCCTTGAGCCTCCATTCGCTTCACCTCCAGGGCAGTGGCTAAACTAAGTCCCCTTTCTTAGCAACCTGCACTGTCCAGAACTGGAGATGGAGAAATACGGGGCGAGGAGATCAGGAGGGCACCCCAGGCCCAGGGGTCCCCCCGCCAGGTTCCCTCAGTCCTCGGGTGGGACGCGCAGGGCAGAATACACCATCACCCGATTGTCCTCCTGCTGTCCGCCTGCAGAGGGGAAGCGGGGTGAGTCATGGGCAGGGTGAGAGCAGAGCACTGACACACAGGGAGGCCTGGACACGGGGGTCCCCAGCTTGGGGGGGGAGAGATAAGTGCAGATTCAAACCCACCAGTCACTGACTGGCTGAACCCAGGCTGCTCCTGATCAAGCTCAGAGACTAAAGGTCACAACTGGACAAAGCAAAACCCTGAAGGTGGTGGGAGAGACCAACGAGGAGACAGAGTGGCCAATGGACCCGGGCTGGGGCTGGGTTCAGTCATGGGCAGTGGACAGGCAGGTGGGATCTGTCAGGCAATCAGTCCAGGTAGTCAGTCCTTACACAAGAGGCTGCGCTGGATACTGCGGAGGGAGCCTCCGGCTGTGATGAAAGCCCACAGCCCCATGGACACAGTGACTGCGTAGATGGGCAGCAGGCTGGCCTCATACCAGGGGTTCAGGAACGTCAGTCCCAACGTCAGTAAGTGACTCCCAACCACCAGGCCCAAAGCCCAGTACTGTCCCCTCTCACAGGCATCAAAGAACACAACTCCCCAAAAGGTATGGAGCAGGATAATGGCTGCTGTCAGAAAGGCTGAAGTCAAGAAGTAATAGGGTGAGTCTCCATGGATCCCAACCACACCTGGCCCAAGTGCATCAGCCAAAATATTGATAACAGAGAAGACACCACTGATGATACCGAAGGAGAGACCAGAAACATAGGCCATCTGGCGGATGGAGATGGGTGATCTTTCGTCCTCACTCAGCAATGCTAACCCCTCATCTGCTTAAGCAGCTTGTTGTAGGCAAAGAGGAACACCTCCTGGAGGAGGACAGAGACAGCAGCACCAAAAATCAGGAGGCCGTACTGGAGCCGAGCATCTGATCGGTCTGTCACATGGACCAATATGAACCAAACCACAGAGGCCAGGAGCAGGAAGACCAGCCAGAAAAATGCCCCCGCGACCAGGATGATAATGCGAAGAGGGTCCCCAGCCACAGTGATCAAGAAAAGCGCGAAGGCTGGGCCGAACGCAACGAAAGTGCATCCGAAAAACACCGCAGCCCCCATGGCTGGGGCAGCTGGGGGCGGGGTGGAGGCTTGGCTAAGGGAGGAGAATGGGAAGAGCGCGCCAGCTGGGGGAGTCCGCGTGGGGTGGCGACGCGACCCCACGAGGGGCGCGGTGCAATGTCACCCCCGGACCCGGGGAAAGGGAGGGGGACACCGAAACCCCAGATGAAGGTCCGCGGGACTCCCTCTACGGAAGCCGAGGAGGGGACAAACCCCGGCCGCAGCCCCATGGCCACCTCCCAACTAATCCCCACCCTCCTAGGTTGACTTTTATAATAAACAAATGATGTGGCCAAGGGAGTGGAGCAATATGAAATAAAAGGGAGGCCCTGTTGGAGTACTTGCCTTCGAGAGTGAACAAAGAACTTTGTTTCAAGTTGCCACAGTATGTAAAAGAGAATAAAAAAATAGATGGCAAAAGAGAACCTTGAAACATTTTGCTTTAAGTTATGGTCTGGACCCATTTTCATGTCCTTAAAAAAATACTTAAAATTTCTCTTCTAGTTTTCTCAACATTAAACTTGTGAATGCACTTATGATATCTTGCCTACACCACATGGCAGTCCCTAGTTTTATTAAAGTTACATTGAGTTACAATACAACAAATTTAAGTCAAATAGCATTGAGTGCACCAGTGCACATAAAACATATTAAGAAAATTCTAAAATCCCAAAGTGTTGATGCTGAAGGGCCTTCTAAATAAGAGTTCATTAGTTACATTAAATCATCAGATCTAAATACACACTTTATGGGCTATAGCATTTGCAAAGACGAGGCAGCTCAAGTAACATGAACCTCTTTGAGTGTTGACAACAGCATTAAACCCCTAAGAGCATTACTCACCGTCACAGCTACCAGTATTTTGCTAATTCTGTTTATTCTGCTTCCCCTCACAATTTTGCAAGCCCAGTGTATCATGTAATTTCTTTCCCCTGTGAATGCTATGGTAGGCACTTCTAACTGTACACATTTTTAACTAATTAGCACTTTTAAAAAACATTACCACCATGTATTATCAGACTCCCCCCAAATTAACAATAATTCCTTAATACCATATTCATATAGTTTATATACGAAGATTCATTTGTTCACATACAAATATCTCTGGTTGTCTCAAAGAGGTCATTTTATAGTTGATATATAAATTTCATTTTAAACAGGTCACTCTGGCTACTGAGTAGAGAACAGGATAGCAGGGCCAAGAGAGAAGCCAGAAGATCAGTAAGGAGTCTACTGCAGTAGCCAGCTGAGAAGTGGTTTGGTTTAGATCCCTGTGGTAGCATTGGAAGCAGTGAGAAATTACACGATTCGGAATACCTTCCTAGGACAGAGATAGCAACATGTGCTAATGGATTAGACATAGGATGTGAGGGAAATCAGTCAAAGATGTCTCAAAGACTCTTTCCCGGGCTACTGTAAGGATGGAGTTGTCTTTAACTGGGATGAAACAGACTCAGCAGTAAGCAAGATTAAAAATTTTATTTTGGGGACCCAGCGCTGTGGCACAGCAGGTTAAAGCCATGGCCTGAAGCGTCAGCATCCCATATGGGCACTGGTTCTAGTCCCGGCTGCTCCTCTTCCAATCCAGCTCTCTGCTATGGCCCAGGAAAGCAGTAGA
Source organism: Lepus europaeus (assembly GCF_033115175.1). NCBI lineage: Eukaryota > Metazoa > Chordata > Mammalia > Lagomorpha > Leporidae > Lepus > Lepus europaeus. The sequence continues at coordinate 69,957,521 of NC_084838.1, forward strand.
AGATGGCCCAAGTCCTTGGGCCCCTGCACCCACGTGGGAGACCCAGATAAGCTCCTGGCTCCTGACTTCAGATAGGCTCAGCTCTGGCCATTGCGGCCATCTGGGGAGTGAACCAGCGGATAGAAGACCTCTCTCTGTGTCTCTACTCTCTCTGTTACTCTTTCAAATAAATAAAATAAATCTTTAAAAAAAATTTATTTTGTTCATGATGAGTATGAGAAGCGTACTAGTGTGAAAGAAAAGACAATAAAGACAATAAGCACCTAAATATATGAGTCTGAAGTTCAGGAGAGATATCTGACTGAGCTGGAGATACAAATTTGGCAGCTATTGGCATATATATGATATTTAAAACCACAGGACTGGGTAAAATCACTTAGAGAAGAAATGTAGATATGATTGAAAAGAGAAGAGGTTCTCATGGGAGACCCAGAGGAGGCTCCTGGCTCCTGGCTCCTGGCTTCAGATCGGCACAGCTTCAGCCGTTGCAGCCAACTGGGGAGTGAACCAGCGCATGGAAGACCTCTCTCTCTGCCTCTCCTCTCTCTGTGTAATTCTGACTTTCAAATAAATAAATAAATCTTTAAAAAAAAGAGAGAGAGAGAGAGAGAGAGAGAGGAGAAGAAGTTTGAGGGCAGAAACCTGAGATATTCCAATGTTCAGAGTTTGGAGATGTTAGAAAGAACCAGAAAATGAAATTGATAAGGAGAAACCAGTAAAATAGAAGAAAAACCAGGAGAGTGTGATACTCTGAATCCAAATATTCTAAAGAGGAGGGACAATTAGCTGCATTGAATCTTGCTATGTCAAATAGGATAAGGACTGAGGATTGTCCATTATATTTAGCACTGTGAATGTAACTGAAGATGACCTTGACAAAAGCAAGTACAAACTAGTAGGGCAAAATCCAGATCAAATAAGTGCAAGAGAGTACTGGTATCAGAGACAACTATATTAAAGAGGAGTTTTTAATCAAAGGAAAAGAGATAAATGGAAAAATGATAGAAGGGGACATGGAACCAAAAGAAAAAATGTTTAAGCAATTAATTTTGAAAAATTACAACATGTATGTATATCAATGACATGGTCCAATAGAAGGGCAACAACCAGGAGCTGGCATTATGGTGCAGCAGGTTAAGTCACCTGTGATGCCAACGTCTCATATATGAGTGCTGGTTCAAGTCCTGGCAGATCTGCTTCTAATCCAGCTCCCTGCTAATTCTCCAGGGAAACCAGCAGAAGACAGCCCAAGTTCATGGGCTCCTGCCTCCCACTTGGGAAACTCAGATGAAGTTCCAATCTCCTGGCTTTGGCCTGGCCAGCCTTGGCTGTTGTGGCCATTTGGAAGAGGATGGAAGAGCTGGCTCTCTCTCACTCTCTCTCACTCTCTCTCTCTCTCCCTCAGTCTCTCCCTCTCTTTCACTCTGCCTTTAAAATAAATAAATAGCAGGCGCCGTGGCTCAATAGGCTAATCCTCCACCTGTGGCACCAGTACACCGGGTTCTAGTCCCAGTCGGGGTGCCGGATTCTGTCCCAGTTGCTCCTCTTCCAGTCCAGCTCTCTGCTGTGGCCTGGGAGTGCAGTGGAGGATGGCCCAAGTCCTTGGGCCCTGCACCTACAAGGGAGACCAGGAGAAACACCTGGCTCCTGCCATCGGATCAGCATGGTGGCCGGCCGCAGCGGCCATTGTGGGGTGAACCAACGGAAAAAGGAAGACCTTTCTCTCTGTCTCTCTCTCTCACTGTCCACTCTGCCTGTCAAAAAATTAAAATAAATAAATAAATAAATCTTATTTTTTTTAAAAAAAGGAAAGGTAACAACTACTGATGAGGAGAAGGGGAACTGTTCCCAGAGTACAGAGAGGAAACAGAATCTAGACCATGAACAGAGAGTCTGGCCTTAGACGGGAGTACACAGTATTTACTCAGGAAGCATAGTCATGGGGGCTGTGAGAAGTAGATGCCAGGATGGAACTAGATGTACAACTTTGAGAAATACCTGTGAAAGAGAAAGGAAAGGGAGTAAAGTTGGGGAGATCCTTCAGACTATCATGCAGCTCTGAGACCTGTACAAAAAAGAAAAAAGAAGAAAATAAAAGAGGATTGGATGGTGCCTCAAAAGATTAAACAGAATTATCATAAGGGTCAGCAATTCTACTCCTAGTTACATACCTAAAATAAATATCCATTTAAAGACTTGTTCACAAATGCATAGTATTATTAACAGCCAAAAAAGTGCATCTACTGATGAATGGATAGATATGATGTGATACTTCCATACAATGAACTATTATTCCCTCATAAGAAGGAACAAAGTGCTGATATATGCTACAACGTGGATCCACCTTCAAAACATTATGCCAGGGACTGGCTTGCCAACTTTGTGGTGTAGCAGGTAAAGCTGCTGCCTGCAATGCGAGCACCCCAGGGGTGCCTGGGAAAGCAGTGGAAAATGGCCCAAGTCCTTGGGCCCCTCCACCCACGTCATAGACCTAGAAGAAACTCCTGGCTCTTGGCTTCAGACTGGCTCAACTCCAGCTTTTGTGGCCATTTGGGGAGTGAACTAGCAGATGGAAGATTTCTCTCTTTCCCTCTCTCTGTAATTCTGCCTTTCAAATAAAAGAAATAAATCTTTTTTTTTTTTTTTTTTGACAGGCAGAGTGGATAGTGAGAGAGAGAGACAGAGAGAAGAGAGGAAGGTCTTCCTTTTTGCCGTTGGTTCATCCTCCAATGGCTGCTGCAGCCGGCGCATCTCGCTGATCCGAAGCTAGGAGCCAGGTGCTTCTCCTAGTCTCCCATGCGGGTGCAGGGCCCAAGGACTTGGGCCATCCTCCACTGCCTTCCCGGGCCATAGCAGAGAGCTGACCTGGAAGAGGGGCAACCAGGATAGAATCCGGTGCTCAACCGGGACTAGAACCCGGTGTGCTGGCGCCTCAAGGCAGAGGATTAGCCTGTTAAGCCACGGCACCGGCCAAGAAATAAATCTTTTTAAAAAATTATTCCAAGTAAAAGAAGCCTGGTACAAAAGACCACTATTGTATAATGCCTTTATAGGAATTGTCCAGAGGGGCAAAATCTATACAGAAGGCAGATTAGTGGTTATTTAGGGTTAAGGTGGTTTGGAGCAGGGAGCAAGGGCAAGGAGTTAGATAGTAATGGCTAAAGGATTTAGGTTCTTTTTTGGGCGATAAAAAAGGTGCTAAGACTGATGGTGCTGATGGTTGCACAATTCTGTAACTATATTCAGTATACAGTGCTGTAAATATGTGAGTTGTAATGATACATGAATCGTATCTCGAGAAAGTTTAAAAACAGTGAAACGAAGGGTGGGGGAATATTGGGTAATAGATTCAGACGACAGTGCTACTCTAAGATAAAGTCTTGGTCAGAACAAAAAGGATTACCAGAACACAGATTGCCTGCCAGTGGAATTGGAGCTGGGCAACACGAGATGAAACCCAGGTGTAGTATTCTCACCATGCTCAGTCAGCATCCTGGAGGAGCCCAAAGAGGGTGCAAGAGGAGAAGTAGAGGGTTCTCAATGCAAACTCCACAGCAAAAGCAAAAGTGGGTCAGCTGGAGGCTTATGGTCAACTACACACCTCAGAGCAGAGTCCCTGGAGCAGAGAGCTTCTACTACTGCCCAAAAATAAGAGAAGGTTGGTCGTGAAGTACAAAACACACAGCTGATTTGTTTTATTTACTTACTTATTCTTTGTTTTCGGTTTTCTATACATATGAGGCAAAGTGAATGGAGGGGACAGTAAGTAAAAATGTTAGGGTTTGGGGGCTGGTGCTGTGGCATCCTATATGGGCACCAGTTTGAGTTCCAGCTGCACCTCTTCTGAGCCAGCTGTCTGTTACAGTCTTGGAAAGCAGTGGAAGATGGCTCAAGTCCTTAGGCTCCTGCCTCGGGTGGGAGACCCGGAAGAAGTTCCTAGCTCCTGGCTTCTGGCTTGGCTGTTGTGGCCATTTGGGGGAGGGAAGACTCTCTCTCTCTCTCTCTCTCTCTCTCTCTCTCTCTCTCTCTCTTTCTGCCTCTCTGTAACTCTTTCAAACAAATAAATCAATTTTTTTAAAAAGAAAGAAATGTTCAAGGGTTTGAAGACAAAATGTGAAAGCATGAAGAAGTCATCTAGAAGAGTATGAGGGTGAGAGGAACAAGGAAATGTAATTTGATTACCAGGCAGCTTTAAGAAGCCACTAGATATCAAGTATTTGAAGTGAGACTCTGTAGCATGGGTGTGGGTTTTCCTCCTCCTGCACTCAGCCACTCAGGTCAAAGCTTAGAATGGATAAAAAGTTCAGCTAAAGCAGAGCTAAAATTTTTCCACGTGAGTAACAGGAAGCGATAAAAGGGCAAGAAAGATGAGAATGCATGCAAATAATCACACAGGTTGAGTAATTCTTACCAGAAATGTTTGGGACTAGATGTGTTTTTGGATTTCACATTTTCCCAATTCTGGAACATTTGCATATACATAATGAGATATCTTGGGGATGGGACCAGAGTCTACACACAAAGTTGCTTTATGTTTCACATATACCTTACATATATGGCTTGAAGATAACTTTGTAGAGTATTTTTATTTCACGTACTTTGCAACTTGTCCCATGAGGTCAGGTGTGGAATTTTTCACCTATAGTTCCAAACTGGCACTCCAACAGTTTAGATTTTGGAGCATTTTTGGATTTTTAAATTACAGTGCTCAACTTATGCAAAAGGAGGTAAGTGAGGGCAACTTTGTCCCAAGGACAAGGAAAACTTTCTTCCAACATTTTTTTTAATAAAAAAAAAAACACATTAGTGATTTTTATATACTTTTCAATACAATTCCCTCTATACTTTAATATTCCTTTAAGATTCAAGAAAGCAACTTCTTGTATCTACATCACTATCTGGATGACTTCATGAGACAGAGAGGCCAGGAAAGACCAAACCCAATTCACTCCCACTTTCCTGTGAGCTTTGTCAATGCATGGGCTGGGATGGGGAAGGTAAGTGGGTGGGAGAAAAATCTCGTTTGCATTAAAGGATAAATTCATTTTGGTGCAAATAAGTTAAATCCATGCATAGTTTTTTCAACATTTCAGAAAATGAATTTTCTGAAAATCCCTTGTGTGAGTACATATGTATTTAAGGTTGTGTATGTATATATATATATGAAAAGAATGATAAGAAAGAAACCTCTGAAGAACAACTGAGGTGTGAGAAACAGTAGAAGCTTTGAATTGTGTGCCTAAGCCCACACAGGTTAGCCAAGTTCATTTGGGATTGGCACAGATGGCTCTGTGGAAAGGGTTTAAGAGGGACAATCAAGTTGTAAGGTTGGTGCCACATCCCACCAGATGTGCAGAATTAGATTCTACATTTTAACAACATCCAGGGGTAACAAGTTATGCACACTGCTGTTTGAGAAGCACTTTTTTTTAAGCTATTAAAAGTCAAATATATATTACCTCTTATCAAGACTTCTGCCAATGATAGACCATTCCAAAAAAATCCAAAGTTCAAGATTACTTCTGAGGTTGGAGTAAAAATTGGAACATCCCTTTTGACAAGGTGGAAATAGCATCAGAAATCATTAAATTGTCATAACCTCCATCTGGTAACTACATTTCTGGAAATGTATCCTAAAGAAAGAATTCAATAAAATGGTAAAAGATTCATGTACAAAGATTTTCACTGTATCTTTATCTAAATAGCAAAGGATTTAGAAACAAACTAGGCCGGCGCTGCGGCTCACTTGGCTAAACCTCCACCTGTGGCACCGGCACCCCAGGTTCTAGTCCCGGTCAGGGCGCCGGATTCTGTCCCTCTTCCGGTTTGGGAAAGAGGTTGCTCCTCTTCCAGTCCAGCTCTCTGCTGTGGCCCGGGAAGGCAGTGGAGGATGGCCCAAGTCCTTGGGCCCTGCACCCACATGGGAGACCAGGAGGAAGCACCTGGCTCCTGGCTTTGGATCGGCGCACTGGCCGTAACAGCCATTTGGGGGAGTGAACCAACAGAAAAAGGAAGACCTTTCTCTCTATCTCTCTCTCTCTCTCACTGTCTAACTCTGCCTGTCAAAAAAAAAAAAAAAGAAGAAGAAGAAGAAGAAGAAACAAACTAAACATTCAACAGTGGAGAAACAATAAGCAATTTTATCTACTGGATAAAATGTTATTCAATACCAAAACTATATTCACAAAAACATATAATAACATGTACTGAAAATGGTGAAGTAGAGAATTCCAGGGATCTGTCGCTCTGCAAAAGCAGCCACTGAGCTGGCTAAAACTGTACACATCAACGTTGGCAGAACTCTGCTGTCTACTTCAGAGCTTACAATAATTAGAAGATGACTTGGTGAAGAAGGAAGTTTCTGCTTTGTGCTGAAAGCACTACAGGGCTGGCATTGTGGCTCAGCAGGTTTAGACGCTGCTTTTGACACCTGCTTTTCATATCGGAGTCCTGGCTGCTCAGTTCTGATCCAGTTCCCTGCTAATGCACCTAGGAAGGCAGCAGAACATGGCCCAAGTCCCTGAGACCCTGTCACCCATATGGCCGATTAGGATGGAGTTCCTGACTCCTAGCTTCTGCCTGGCCAGGATGTGGCTGTTGTGGGATTTGGGAAGAGAACCAGCAGTGTATGGAAGATATCAGTCTCTCTCTCTCTTTCTATCTTTCTATCTCTCTTCCTCTTTCTTTGTAGCTCTGCCTTTCTCATAAATAAAGTTTAAAAATAAATAAATAAAAGAGGACTGCTTTGCTCTAAACTGCCCACCTCCCATCCCTCACACCAAAGATGGGCAGTGGTAACAGAATGTGGGCCTGTACTCCTGGTGGTGATTGGCCAGTGCAGACAGAAGAACACAGACCTTATTCCCAAAGTACTGTGATTGTTTGTTTTTTTAAAGACTTATTTAATTTATTTGAAAAGCAGTGTTATACACCACAGAGAGAGAGAGACAGAGAGACGGAGACAGAGAAATCTTTCATCTGCTAGTTCACTCCCCAGATGACCACAATAAACGCCAGGATCATGGAGCTTCATCTGGGTCTCCAATGTGGGTGCAGGGGCCCAGGCACTTAGGCCATCCTCTCCTGCTTTCCCAGGCACATTAGCAGGGAGCTGGATTGGAAGTGGAGCAGCAGGGACATCCATAAAGGATACAGCATTGCAGGCGGGGGCTTAATCCATTATGCCACAGTGCGGGCCTCTGTGGCTGAATTTTGTCCTCTCTGACAGCTCCCTTGAAGACACCTACCTCAGTATTTCTAGGGCTACAGCAGCTTCCCAAGTGGCTTTTCTTAAAAGCATTTAAAAGCATATTACTGGCCACAGCAGCATGGGGCAATTGACAAGACTTGGATAAGATACAGATAGACAGAGAAGCCTGGAAAGAAATTAGACAAGGAGCTTACTAACCTTGTGAACCTTTCAGGCTCTCACACACCCTGGGGGGCCACTCTCACATGGATGACAAGCAACTTCTTTCCCAGTGAGGGAGCTCAAGACTAAAAGCAGGCCAGACTAACGCCATCCCACAGCTCCTTGCCAGCAGTACAAACTACAGTGCCTTCCCAGCACATGCACACTTAACAGAACAGGATGGCAGCCCCTTGTAACAAATACTTATCAATGGTGACAAGATCTAGTTTTCAGTTAAAACAAGCTGAAAAGGGCTCCATTAAGACTGCTCCCTCTCCACCCCCATGCCATAACTAATGTATAACCACTACCTTTGTTCCTTGGAGATAGCCTGTTAAGGACACACAGATACTTCTAGATTGTAAGACCTCAGGGACTTGGTCTCTCTTTATACCAGCCCCTTGGTACTGTTCCCAGCTTCTCTTCTAACTTAAATGAAACTTCCCTTGCTCTACTCTAAAAAAAAAAAAAAAGAAAGAAAGAAAGAAAGAAAGAAATTAGACAAGGAGATGCATGGGAGAATAAGGATTTTAGAAATTTCTATGTATGAAGACGAATCAGAATGCCATAGGCACACCCAAAGCAAGAGCGATGCTCAAGAAGCCTGAGAAGGCCCTAACATTTTACCTCTCGCTGGCCTGAAGTGTCTGCTCAGCAAAAAGTGAAGAATGCTACAGCTGAGCTGCAAGAGGCCTGGCGAGTAACTGAAGGAGGTCCCTAACACACCACCGCTCTGCAAAGACAGGGAGAGGCAGCTCTGTCAAAACACCTGACTGCTAGGTAACAGAACGAACGCATGCTTCAGTGGCCACACGACAAAGCACACACACATTAAAAAGCTCACTCATACACACGTTAAAAAGCTCACTGCGGCGCAGTGAATTAAGCTGGCATTGTTATGAGCACTGACAGAGTTCCCGCTGCTCTGCTTGCCATCCAGCTCCCTTTAATGCACCTAAGAAGGCAGTGGAAGGTGGTCTGAGTGCTTGTTATCTGCTGCTTACATGGGAGACCCAGGTGGAGTTTCAGGTTCCTGGTTTCAGCTTGGTCCAGCCCTGGCCTTTGTGGCCACTTAGGGAGTAAAGATGGAAGATCTCTCACTCTCTCTGTCTCCCCCAACCCCACTCTCTGTAATGTTGCCTCTCAAATAAATAAATAAATAAATACTTTTTAAAGAGTAGCTTAGAAGAGTCAATAAACAAAACAACCCACAAGGAACAATAACAAACCCTGGAGAAGGGATAGAATCATATTTTCAGAGTTGCTACATTATAATACTCAAAATATCCAACATTAAAAAAAAATTTGTGAGGCACACAAGAAAAAAGTTTGTCCCATTAAAGGAAAAAAGAAATCAACAGAAATTGTTCATGAGGAAGTGCAGGCATTGGATTTACTAAACAAAGATTTAAATCATTGTGTTTTTTTAAAGATTTTTTTTTTATTTATTTGAAAGTCAGAGTTACAGAGAAAGAGAAGAAGCAGAGAGAGAGAGAGAGAGAGAGAGAGGTTTTCCATCTGCTGGTTCACTCCCCAGTTGGCCAAAATGGCCGGAGCTGCGCCAATCCCAAGCCAGGAGCTAGGAGCTTCTTCCAGATCTCCCACGCAGATGCAGGGGCCCAAAGACTTGGGCCATTTTCTATTGCTTTCCCATGCCATAGCAGAGAGCTGGATTGGAAGTGGAGCAGCCAGGTCTCGAACCGAAGCCCATAGGGGATGCCGGCATTGCAGGCCAGGGCATTAACCTGCTGTGCCACAGCACCGGCCCCTAATTCATTGTTTTACTGTTGAAAAGCTAAAGAAAACCAGGAGAATGACTTCTCACCAATTAAAGACCATCAACAACTACAAAAAATATCCAGAAACTATAAAAAGGGACTAAGCAGAAATAGAGATTGGGCCCCTGCACCCATGTGGGAGACCGAGAAGAAACTCCGGGCTCCCAGCTTCTGATCAGCTCAGCTCCAGCCCTTGCAGCCATTTGGAGAGTGAACCAGCTGATGGGAGACTCTCTCTATCTCTACATTTCTCTGTACAGAAACCCTGTCTTTCAAATAAATAAAATAAATATTTTTAAAAATTTACAAAAAAAAAAAAAAAGCTAAAAGAATTCCTCCAGGGTAAAAGAAAAGGATACTAGAATGTGCCTTCAGTAGAAACCATCTTTTGAATTTTGACCTTTCCCTGGGCAAGCAATGTATATGATGATATCCTCTGACACTCCTGGACAGTGGCTGCCAGGCACAACTCCCAGGCACCAGGGTAAACACACAACTATGCTGCTAAACTATGATATGAAAAGGCTGGGTGTATTCAATATGTCTGACTGGTAATATTTTCAACTTAGCATAGACTTAACAGGACATAACTCATAATAAGTCAAGGAGCATCTCTATGTAGAAAACCTTAAAGACGCCTCCAAAACTTTTAGAACTGATCAAAAAAATTCAGTAATGTTAGGGAATAGAGAATCAACATACAAAAAAAAAGCAGCATTTCAATATGCTAATAATTATTTAAAAAGGAAATTAAAACTAATTTTTAACATAAAAATGTAATAAAGTACTTAGTGGTAAAATTAACTAAGTACGTGGAACACTCATACACTTAAATAATGAAACACTGAGAGACAGTGAAAAAAACCACAAGTAAGTGGAAAGATATCCTGTGTTCATGGATTAGATGAATTAATAATTTTTATTATTTTTAAAAAAGATTTATTTATTTATTTATTTGAAAGTCAGAGTTACACACAGAGAGAAGGAGAGGCAGAGAGAGAGAGAGAGAGAGAGAGAGAGAGAGAGAGAGAGAGAAAGATCTCCCCCCATCCTCTGGTTCATTCTCCAATTGGCCGCAATGGCCAGAGCTGTGCAGATCTGAAGCTAGGAGCCAGGAGCTTCTTTCGGGTCTCCCACATGGGTGCAGGGGCCCAAGGACTTGGACCATCTTCTACTGCTTTCCCAGGCCATAGCAGAGAGCTGGATCAGAAGTGGAGCAGCTGGGTCTCAAACTGACACCCATATGGGATGCCAGCACTGCAGGTGGCGGCCCAACCCGCTACGCCACAACGCCACAGTGCCGGCCCCAGTAATTTTTATTTAAAAAAAAATATTTTTGGGGCTGGTGCTGTGGCCTAGATAGTAAAGCTGCCGCCTGCAGTGCCAGCATCCCATATGGGTACCTGTTCAAATCCTGGCTGCTCCACTTCCAGTCCAGCTCTTTGCTGTGGCCTGGGAAGGCTGTGGAGGACAGCCCAAGTCCTTGAGCCCCTACACTTGTGTGGGAGACCTAGAAGAAGCTCCTGGCTCCTGGTTTTGGATTGGTTCAGCTCCAGCCACTGTGGCCATTTGGGCAGTGAACCAGTGGATGCAAGACTTCTCTCTCTTGCTCTCTCTCCCTGCCTCTGCCTCTTTGTAACTCTGACTTTCAAGTAAAAATAAATAAATCTTTAAACAAAAATGTGGTAACTTTGGCATTAGGTGTACATATTTTTGTTTTAAATATTTATTTATTATTTTTGAAAGAGTTAGAGGGAGAGACAGAGAGAATGAGAGAGAGAGAGAGAGAGAGAATCTTCCATTCACTGGTTCACTCCCCAGATAGCTGCAATAGTCAGTGCTGGTTCAGGCTGAGGCTAGGAGCCAAGAGTCCCATCCAGGTCTCCCATGTGGTTGTCATGGGCCTAAGCACTTGGGCCTCCTTTCAGTGCTTTCACTAGGCCATTAGCTGGGAGCTAGATTGGAAGTGGAGCAGTCAGGACATAAATGCACCCATGCGGAATGCTCGTATCACAAGCAGCAGCCTAACCTGCAACACCACCACCCCATTTCCTATTGTTAAATGTCCACATTACCCACAGCGATCTACAGATTTAATGCAACCCTATCAAAATTCCAATGACATTTTCCATAAAAATAGAAAAAAAAATCCTCAAATTTATATGGAACCACAAAAAACTTTGAAGAGTCAAAACAATCTTGAGCAAAAAGAACAAAGATGGAAACATCATATTTCCTGATTTCAAAACCTATCATGAAAACACAATATTCAAAACAGAATGGTACTAGCATAAAAACACACACATCAACCAATGGAACATGATATAAAGCCCGGAAATAAGTCCATGTGTTTTGGCCAATTACTTTTTTTTGTTTGCATTTTCAAAATTTTGTTTAAGGAATACAACTTCATGAATTCAACATATACAGATGTGGGAACATGATGACTCTTCCCCTCCCCGACCTCCCTCCCACCCATACTCCTGCCTTTCTCCCTCCCCCCTCTTCCTTTCCCATCCTTATTTTTTACACAGATCAATTTTCAGTTAATTTGGCTTAATTACTTTTGACAAAGGTGTCAAGAACACACAAAAGGAGAGAGGACAGTCTCTTCAATAAATGGTACTGGGAAAACTGGATACGGACATGCACAAAAATGAATGTGTCTCCTTATCACATCATAGGCAAAACTCAACTTAAAGTGGATTAGAGACTTACATAAAGAATCAGAACCTGTAAAACTATAAGAATAACACATAACCATGACTTTTATCTATATATGATTTTTTAGATATGACGCCAGAACAGACAAAAAAGCAAAGACAAATGAAAAAGCTCTGACCAACAAAGGAAAGAATTAAAGTGTAGAGAAAACCTATAGAGTAGGAGAAATATTTTCAAAGTATACATCTGATAAAGTATCAATACCCAAAATAATTAAGGAACTCAAATAACTCAAGAAAACAAATAATTCCACAGCTGGTTAAGCCACCCCTGGGCTTAACAAATAATTCTATGTCCTATATCAGAGTGCCAGTTCTATTCTATGGATCTTCCACTTCCAATCCAGCTTTCTGTTAATGAATCCTGGGATGCAAAAAAATGATACCTATGTGGAAGACCCAGATGTCGTTCCTGGCTCCCAGCTTCAGCTTGGCCTACCTCTGGCTGTTGCAGGCATTTGGAGAGTGAACCAGTAGATGGAAGATTCTCTTTTCCCCTTTCAAGTAGGTAATAATAAATAAATTAATCCTTGAAAAATAGTCAAAGGACCTGAATAGACTTTTCTCAAAAGAAGAGATAGAAATATGGGGTAAGGGTGCCAGCACAGTGGCACAGTGGGTTAAAGCCCCAGCTTCCAGGGACGACATCCTATGTAGGTGCCAGATCAAGTCCCGGTTTCTCCACTTCCAACCTAGCTCTTTGCTATGGCCTGGGAAATCAGTAGAAGATGGTCTGGCAGGTGCCGTGGCTCACTAGGATAATCCTCCGCCTGTGGCGCCAGCACATTGGGTTCTAGTCCTGGTCAGGGTGCCGGATTCTGTCCCGGTCACTCCTCTTCCAGTCCAGCTCTCTGCTATGGCCCGGGAAGGCAGTGGAGGATGGCCCAGGTCCTTGGGCCCTGCACCCGCATGGGAGACCAGGAGAAGCACCTGGCTCCTGGCTTCAGATCAGCGCGGTACGCCGGCCGCAGCGGCCATTGGAGGGTGAACCAACGGTAAAGGAAGACCTTTCTCTCTCTGTCTCTCTCTCTCTCTCTCTCACTGTCCACTCTCCCTGTCAAAAAAAAAAAAAAAAAAAAAGATGGTCTGAGTCCTTGGGCCTCTGTACCCACATGGGAAACCCAGAGGAAGTTCCTAGCTCCTGGCTTTGAATCAGCTCAGCTCTGGCAACTGTGGTCGTTTGGGGTGAACCAGCGGATGGAAGACCTCTCTCTCTCTCTCTCTCTCTCTCTCTCTCTTTCTTTCATATAAATAAAATAAATCTTTAAAAAGAAAAAGAATCACGGAAATAAAAATATGGGGTAGGTATTTTCTGCAAGAACCTACATGCCACTTGGGGTGCCCACATCCTTTCCTGGAGTACCTGGACTCATGTCCTGGTTCCACTGGTGTTCCCAGTCTTCTACTAATGTGCACCCTCTAATGCAGCAGGTGATGGCTGTTTGGGTCCTTGCTACCCACGTGGGATACCAGGATTGAGTTCCCAGCTCCCAGTTCATGGTCCAGCCCTAGGTGCTGTGGGCACCCAGGGAATGAACCAGCAGATAGGAGCACTCTCTTTCTCTCCCTCCTCTTAGTCTCTATCTGTTTTTGTCTCTCAAATTAAAATAGCTTTAATTAGGGGCCAGCGCTGTGGCATAGCATGTAAAGTCACTGCCTGCAGCGCTGACACCCAATGTGGGCACCAGTTTATGTCCTAGCTCCTCTACTTCCTATCCAGCTACCTGTTATGGCCTGGGAGAGCAGCAGAGAATGGCTCAAGTGTTTGGGTTCTGCACCCACGTGGGAGAACTAGATGAAGCTCTTGGATCCTGGCTTTGGCTTTGCTCAGCTCTGGCTGTTAAGGCCATTTCGGGAGTGAACCAGCAGATGGAAGTTCTCTCTGTCTCTCTGTAATTCCGCTTTTCAAATAAATAAATACATCTTTAAAAAATAGTTTCAATCATTCTACATTGTATACATATATTAAAATATTACATTACACTCCATAAATTCATACAGTTATCATTTTTCAATTAAAAATATTAGCGAGAACTGCTAATGTTTAAGGACACCCCCCCCCCCACATACACACACTTTCCAGGCATAACAGGATTGCATATAAACAGCAGCTCTATTTTTACAATGATACTATTTGGAGATTTGTTATAATATGTTTTCTTTGTATTAGATATATCACTAGACTACTAAGAACTACCTTTTTCGGGAACTATTTTAGTTTCCTGTATTATTCACTAAAAACATAAACTGGAAAACCAATATCCAGGTGTTATTTAGTCTGAATTCACTTTCCATTTTTCTTCATTAGTCTACTGAGGGGGAAAAATTCATTGTATTAAACACACTTCAAATACAAGTAGTTATTATAGTAAAAATGACACAAACACCTTAAAGGCTAAACAGTGAAGCAGGGCCATGTCATTAGATCAGTTTTGGAATGTTGTTAGAGTCATTAACAGTAGTAATGACTTGCTATATACCTGCATGAAAAAAATGAATAATATAATATGTCTTAACTTCTGACATTATAACTAATTAGACCAACTAAAAATCTTCTAAGACAATTTGACAACATATTGAAAGTCATTTAAAAGTGAAAATAAACCTTTTAAGTGCTAGCTAAGTACTGAAAAAAGTAAAGAAAATCCCTAGAGGTTGAAAACAAAAGAGGACAAGCTAAAATGAGAAATTATAGCTATTGTTACTCTGAATATTTGAATTAGCTTGCTTATATAAAACCAGGAACTTCGGGTCAGCATTGTGGTGCAGCATATAAAGCCACTGCCTGTGACATCAGCATTCTGCATGGGCACTGGGTCGTGTCTGGATGCTTCGCTTCTGATCCAGCTGCCTGATAATGACCTGGGAAAGCAGCAGAATATGGCCCAAGTATTTGGGCCCCTGCACTCACATGGGAAATCCACATAAGCTCCTAGCTCCTGGCTCCAGACTTTGGCTTGGCCCAGCCCTGGCTGTTGAGGTCATCTGGGGAGTGAACAAGCAGATGGAAAATCTCTCTATCTCTCCTCTCGCCACCGCAGTAACTCTAACTTTCAAATAAATAAATAAATGTTAAACACACACACACATACACACAAAACAGGAACTTTGAAGGACTACAACTTCAGGGAACAACCAGAATTAGAAAACATCTACAGATCAGCAAAAGGACACCAGAAGCTTACTTACCATGTCCTGAGCTCAATAAGAGACATAAAGAAACATCCCCTGAAAGTTCATCATGAATCTGTCTTGTCCTTGAATTTTAATTTTTTAATAGCATCTACTTGTTCTAGGAATTACTGAACTACAAAATGGACAAATGGTCTTGAAATCTTCTGCTTCTAGTCATGATAATCACTGCACTAAATTTGCCTTATTCCAGGAAGGCCTGAAGAAGTCTATAAATTCGATGCATTCTCTATTAAGATGCTAATGGCATTCTTCACAGAGTTAGGGGGGAAAATCCTAAAATTCATATGAAACCACAAAAGATCCAGAATAGCTAATGTGATCCTAAGCCAAAAGATAAAATATACGAAAATAAAGCTGGCTGCATCATAATATCTGATTTTAAAGCATACTAAAGAGCTATAGTAACTAAAACAGCATGATATTGGCCTAAAAACTGACACATAACCTTTCTCTCTGTCTCTCTCACTGTCCACTCTGCCTGTCCAAAAACAAACAAACAAACAAAAAAGACCTGACACATAGATCAAAGGAAAAGAATAGAACCCAGAAATTAATCCATATTAATTTTATACATACAATCAACTGATGTTTTACAAAGCTGCCAAGAACATATACTGGAGAGAAGATAGTCTTTACAATAAACGCTGCTGGCAAAACTGGAGACACATATGTAGAAGAATGAAAAATAAAGTCCCTTGCCTTTCACCATAAATAAAAATCAAATCAAGAGGCACCAAAGGCCTAAATGTAAAATCTGAAACAACAAATTACTAGAAGAAAACACAGGAGAAACACTTCAAGACATTGGTGTAAACAATAATTTCTTACATAAGATCACAAAAGTGTAGGCAACAAAAGCAAAACTAGAAAATGGAATGTCCAAAGTCAGAATCTTCTGTACAGCAAAAGACACAGTCGATACAGTAGAGACATTCTACAGGACAGGTGAAAATATCTGCAAGCTACTTATCTAGCAAAGGATTAACAACCAGAACATATCAGAAACTCAAAAAATTCAGCATCAAAAAAACAAAAAACAACCAATCTAGTTAAGAAATGGGCAGAGGAATACCTAGACAGTAATCAAAAAAAATAAATACAAATAGCCAACAAATATATTAAAAAATTCTCAATATCACTAGCTATGGGGAAATACAAATCAAAACCACAATAAGGGATTGCTTCACCCCTATCAGAATGGCTAAAAGTGGGAGGAGGATCCATCTCTACAGAAGGGAAGTGATGCCTGCGGGACTCTCCTATGTGCCGGGCACAATTGTGAAGTGAGCTGGGCTGTGTCTGGCAGGTATAGAGCACACCTGTGACCCAGAAATCTCACCAGAGAGAAAAACCCGTGTTTCCTACAGACTTTGAATCTGGTTGGGGGGACAGGACCTGATCCAGTGGGCTGGAACACACGCAGACAGTGGCTTTGGGAATGCCTCAGGCTCCCTGCAGACAGAACAGGCTAACAGGGCAGAGTGGCCCCACTTGCACTCCTTGATGCTGAGAGACCTGAGTGCTGAGAATGCAAGCACACTGAGATTGCATGAAAGGAGGCAGAGTGTAGCTGGGTTCTGGGCAATCACAGAGTGCTGCTGCACACTCTTAGAGCCCCTTGGTTGCCTAGATGAGCTCATAGCAGAGGGAACTGTGCTCACAGGAAAGACTGCACAGATCATATATGCAGTTCGTACGGTGGTGTGGATGAGTGTTGAACACACTGGGGGCTAACACCTGGGCAGTCTGCAGCTTGGAGGAGAAGGGTGACAGAGGTGACATTTCTTCCCCATCCAGTTACAGGAGAACTACCACAACCAACTTGGGTATTATCCTGGATACTCACCCCATCTAGAGCATGGACCAGAGCTCCCTGGCCACACCCACCATACATCTCTTGGTATTCACTGAAAGTGTAGACATTCCACTAAGTCACAGAGGCATAGCTCAAAGATAAAAGCCATCAGAGGAAAAAAACAAAACAAAAAACAACATTCTACAAATGCCTAGAAATAAATGCAGAAATTCAAGAAGCAGGGGCTGGCGCTGTGGCACAGCAGGTTAACACTCTGGCCTGAAGCGCCGGCATCCCATATGGGAGCTAGTTCGAGTCCTGGCTGCTCTACTTATGATCCAGTTATTTGCTATGGCCTGGGAAAACAGTAGAAGATGGCCCAAGTCCTTGGGCCCCTGTATCCAAGTGGAAGACTTGGAAGAAGCTCCTGGCTCCTGGCTTTGGATTAGCACAGCTCTGGCAGTTGCAGCCAATTGAAGAGTGAACCATTGGATGGAAGACCTCTCTCTCTCTTTCTCTCTCTCTCTCTCTCTCTCTCTGCCTCTCCTCTCTCTGTGTAACTCTGGTTTTCAAATAAAAAATAAATAAATTTTTTTAAAAAAAGAAATTTAAGAAGCAAGAATAAGGTAGACACTATGATCCCCAAAAGAAACAACAACATTTCTATTTTAGAATGTGAAGATGACGAGATTGAGGAAATGCAAGAAATGGAATTCAAAAAATTAATCATAGGATTACTCAAAAGCAATCAGAAGGAGAAGAGAGGAGAGAATTTCCACTTTGTTTATTGCCTTGTCTAAATACTGACGGAATTTGTGGTCACAAAAGGCTTCTACAGCCTTGGCAGCTCATGGCAACACCTTCGGGTGATCACTGACGTCAAAAATAAGAGTGTTAATTATTAAATTAACAACAGAAGTCACTGTGCACTTACTCCCCATGTAGGACCTCTGCCCTTAATGAGTTGTATTATGAGAATTAACTGCAAAACTTGTTCTCAAACAATACTTTATACTTTGTGTGTGTGTGTGTGTGTGCAAACTGTTGAAATCTTTACTTAGGGCCAGTGCCACGGCCCACTAGGCTAATCCTCTACCTGCAGCGCCAGCACCCCGGGTTCTAGTCCTGGTTGGGGCACCGGATTCTGTCCTGGCTACTCTTCTTCCAGTCCAGCTCTCTGCTGTGGCCTGGGAAGGCAGTGGAGGATGGCCCAAGTGCTTGGGCCCTGCACCTGCATGGGAGACCAGGAGGAAGCACCTTGCTCCTGGCTTTGGATTGCTGGCCATAACGGCCATTTGAGGGGTGAACCAACGGAAAAGGAAGACCTTTCTCTCTGTCTCTGTCTCTCTCTCTCTAACTCTGCCTGTAAAAAAAAAGAAAAGAAATCTTTACTTAGGATAGAGTTGGTCTCCCGTAAATAAAGTTGATTAAAAATGAATCTTAATGAAGAATGGGATGGGAGAGGGAATAGTAGGTAAGAAGGAGTGGGGGCCGGCACCGTGGCTCAACAGGCTAATCCTCCGCCTTGCGGCGCCGGCACACTGGGTTCTAGTCCCGGTCGGGGCACCGATCCTGTCCCGGTTGCCCCTCTTCCAGGCCAGCTCTCTGCTGTGGCTAGGGAGTGCAGTGGAGGATGGCCCAAGTCCTTGGGCCCTGCACCCCATGGGAGACCAGGATAAGCACCTGGCTCCTGCCATCGGATCAGCGCGATGTGCCGGCCGCAGCGCGCTACCGCGGCGGCCATTGGAGGGTGAACCAACGGCAAAAGGAAGACCTTTCTCTCTGTCTCTCTCTCTCACTGTCCACTCTGCCTGTCAAAAAAAAAAAAAAAAAAAAAAAAGAAGGAGTGGGAGTGTGAGGGTGGCTATGAGAGGAAGAATCATTATATTCCTAAAGTTGTACCTATGAAATTTTGCATTCACTAAATAAAAGCTATAAAAAAAGCAATCAGAAGCAAATCCATGAACTAAACAAAACTATATATGACATGAATGAAAATTTTTCCTGTGAACTTGAGATTTTAAAGAGAAATCAAAATGAAATATTAGAAATGAAGAATTTATAGATCAAATAAAAAATGCAGTAGAAAGTCTCAACAACAGTTGATGAGACAGAGGGAAGAATATCTGAGCTAGAACACAAATCTCTAGAAATTTTATAGTCAGACCAAAAGAAGAAGAAGGCGGAAGGAGAATACCGTATCCTGCAAAGCTCTCATTTATGAATGAAGGTGAAATAAACAGAGATTCAAAGAATCCATCACCACTCATCCAGTGTTACAAAAGAAAGCCATCATCATGAAATAATGTGAAGACAGAAAATCCCCCTGCAAAAGTACAAAATAAATCCAAAGTAAAAAACAGAAACATAAATGGAAAAATGACAGGGCCAAGTAGTTACTTATCAATAGTCACCTTGAATGTAAATGGCCTCAACTCTCCAGTTAAAAGATACAGGCTGGCAGAATGGATTAAAAAACAGGACCCATCTATCTGCTGCCTACAGAAACACAACTCACCAACAGAGATACATGCATCCTGAAAGTGAAAGAATGGATAAAGATAGTCCACACTAACAGAAAGAAAAAAAGGGCAGGTGTAGCCACTCTGATAATAGACATAATAGACTTTAACACAAAAACTATTAAAAGAAACAGAGAAGGACACTATGTAATGACTAAGGGATTAATACAACTGGAAGATGTGACTATAATAAATGTATATGCACCCAAATACAGGGCTCTTGCTTATTTAAAAGAACTGTTAATGAATCTAAATGGAGATATAGACTCCAATACAATAGTAATGAGGGACTTCAACACCCCACTTTCATCAATGAATAGATCAACCAGACAGAAAATCAACAAAGAAACAACAGAGCTAATTGATACTATAAACCAAATGGACCTAACCAATATCTACAGAACTTTTCACGCTACAGTGGCAAAATACACATAATTCTCAGCAATGCACAGAACTTTCTCTAGGATAGACCATAGACTAGACCATAAAGCAAGTCTCAGCAAGTTCAAAAAAATCAAAATCAGACCATGAACTTTCTCTGATCACAATGGATTGAAGCTCAAAATCAACAACTCAAGAATCTCAAGAAATTGGGGCTGGCAATGTGGTAGGTGAAACCACTGCCTGCAGTGCTGGCATCTCACGTGGGAACTGGTTTGAGTCCCTACTGCTCCACTTATGATTCGGATCTCTGCTACAGGTTGGGAAGGCAGAGGAAGATGGCTCAATTTCCTTGGGCCCCTGCACCCATGTGGGAGACCCAGAGGAAGCTCCAGGCTCCTGGCTTTGGATCGGCATACCTCCAGCCATTGTGGCCACTGGAACAAATTTAATGAAGGATGTCAAAGATCTCTACAATAAAAATTACAAAGCACTAAAGAAAGAAATAGTGAATACATTAAAAAGTGGAAAAATCTTCCATGTTCATGGATTGGAAAAATCAAGAACATCAAAATGTTCATATTACCGAAAGGAATTTATAGATTCAATGCAATACCAATCAAAATACCAAGGATATTCTCAGATATAGAAAAAATGATGCTAAAATTCATATGGAAATGTGAGAGACCCTGAATAGTTAAAGCAGTATTAAATGATAAAAACAAAACTGGAGGGGCTAGCGTTGTGGTGCAGCAGGTTGAAGCCCTGGCCTGAAGTGCTGACATCCCATATGGGCGCTGGTTCGAGTTCCGGCTGCTCCACTTCCGATCCAGCTCTCTGCTATGGCCTGGGAGAGCAGTAGAAGATGGTCAAAGTCCTTAGGCCCCTGCACCCATGTGGGAAACCCAGAAGAAGCTCCTGGCTCCTGATTTTGGATTGGTGCAGTTCCAGTCATTGCAGCTATCTGGGGAGTGAACCATCGGATGGACAACCTTTCTCTCTGTCTCTACCTCTCTTTCTAACTCTTTCAAATAAATAACAATACAATCTTAAAAAAAATACTGAAGGCATCACAATACCAGACCTCAAGACATATTAAAGGGCACTCATAATCAAAACAGCCTGGTACTGACACCAAACCAGAAATGTAAACCAATGGAGCAGAACGGAAAATCCAGAAATTAACCCATGCATCTACAACCAACTACTCTTTGACAAAGGAGCAAAAATGAACCCCTGGAGCCAAGACAGTTTCTTCAACAAATGGTGCTGGGAAAACTGGATCTCCACATGTGGAAGTATAAAACAGGACTCCTACCTTACACCTTACATAAAAATCCACTCAAAATGGATCAGAGACCTAAATCTACAATGTGATACCACTAAATTACTAGAGAACATAGGGTAAACCTTACAAGACATTGGCATAGAGAAAGACTTCTTGGGAAAGACCCCAGAGGCACAGGCAATCATAACCAAAATTAACAAGTGGGATTACATCAAACTGCACTGCAAAAGAAACACTCAGCAAAGTTAACCAGCAACAGACAGAATGGGGGAAAATATTTGTGAACTATGCAACTGATAAAGGATTAACCTCCAGAATCCATAAATAGCTCAAGAAACTCAACAACTACAAAACAAATAACCTAGTCAAGAAATGGGCAAAGGACCTGAGCTGACATTTTTCAAGAGATGAAATTCAAATGGCCAATAGAGACATGAAAAAATGCTCAGGATCACTAGCCACCAGGGAAATGCCAATCAAAACCACAAGGAAGTTTCATCTCCCCTCCATTAGAATGGCTCTCATACAGAAACCAATGAACAATAAATTCTGGCGAGGGTCTGGGGAGAAGGGTATCCACTGTTGGTGGGAATGTAAACTGGTACAGCCACTATGGAACACAGTATGGAGATATCTCAGAAAGCTGAATATAGACCTACTGTATGACCCAGCCATCCCAGTCCTGGGAATTTATCCAAAGGAAATGAAATCAGCGTATGAAAGAGTGATCTGTACTCCCATGTTCATTTCAGCTCAATTTACAATAGTCAAGATACAGAATCAACCCATATGTCCATTAACTGAAGACCAGATAAGGAAATTATGGTACACACACACACACACACACAATGGAATACTACACAGTGGGAAAAAATGAAATCCTGTCATTTACAACAAAATGGATACAACTGGAAACCAATATACTTAGTGAAATAAGCCAGTCACAAAAAGACAAATAACATGTGGTCTCTTTAATCTGTGGTATCTAATGGAGTACTTAGAGGTAATCTATAGGAGTAAAACTGACACCCTGAGATACAATGATTTTGAATAGCCCTTGCCTTTACTGTCAAGGAATAATGTTTTTCTCGTTTGTTTTTATTCTCTTTTTCTTTTTTCTTAATACTATTCAGTGAACTCTCTACATGGAGTAAGCTTAATCTTATGAGTATATAATTAACTGAACATTGACCTCTGTAAAAAAATAAGAATTGGGACAAAAAGAGGGAGGAGGGAGAAAGGTGGTATTGTGGGAAGGAGGGAAGGAGCAGGGGAAGAATCATAATGTTCCCAAATTTGTACATACTAAATGCATGAAGTTATATTCCTTAAACAAAATTTTAAATAAAAGACAAAAAGAAACAAATGTTGGCATTGTGGGTGGAAATATAAATTAGTACACTTTCTATGGAAAACATAATGAAGATTTCTTTAAAAAGCAGAAATAGAACTGCCATCCCACAACTGAGAATTTATCCAAAAAGCATAAAGTCATTGTATGAAAAAGATACCTGCTCTACAATGGTTATTGCAGCACTGTTCACAACAGCCAAAACAGGGAATCAATCAAGGTGTACATCATCAGATGAATGGATAAAGAAAATGTGGCATACATACATAAGTGAATATTATTCAGTCATAAAAACAATGAAATCTTTCCACTTGCAGCAAAATGAATGGAACTAGAGTACATCACATTAAGTAAAATAAGCCACTCACAGAAAAGACAAATAACACATGTTCTTAATCTGAACAAAGAATGGTAATTAGTAGAGGCCGGAGGGTAACAAGAAAAGAAGGAGTTGAATTAAAAAAAAATAGGAGCAGTTGGATGTGATTTATAGATTGCAACAGATATATCATACTAATATAAGATACTGAAAATAGAAAAGCTGAGTGTGGGGTATATGGGAACCCTTGTACTACTTCACAATTTTTGTTTTATATATTTAAAATATTCTGAAATAAGAAATTTTTAAAAATTAGGCTAGAGGGATTTGAGACAACCAATCCAAATCCAGTTTGGAGATTCACTACTCCAACTCTTCTAGCATTTTTTATTTAAAGATTGCTGCATTTGTAGGTAAATGATAATTTTAAAGAAACTAATACAAAGCCTATGTATTGATGCTGTAAAAGAAATAAACTTGCACATATGGAGAGATAAGAATTCTGAAACCCACACTGAGGCCTGGAATCATGTATCACCATCTTCACACAAATTCAAATCATGTCATCAAATTCTATTAATTTGTTTTAGAGTTTTGCCATCACACAAATTCTTCTGCCTCCTCAAAAAAAAAAAAAAAAAAGACAAAAGATTTATCCTAGTTTTCCACAAAGAAAGATATAGGAATGCTACAAACACATGATTAAACACTCATAATCATTAGTCAAAGAGATAATACTACAAACATATTAGATAAAATGAAAAGACTAACAATACCAAAAATCATTAATGATATGGAAAAATTGAAACTCTTTGACATTGTACTACACCAAGATGAATGAAACATATATCAGCTTCTGTTTGAGAGATGGATGTGTGAAGGTTGTTCGGGGGAGTATGAATACTTTCCAGGAGGGTAAGAATATTCTGTACCTTGATGGAAGTCTGGCCTACTCAATGGATGTGTTTGCTAAATTTACTGAATGGTACATTCTCAGTGAACATTGTATATTCATTATACATGAAATCTTATCCCCAAATCCCATAAACACTAGACTCTAGCTAGTAGCATGCAAACTGAAGTAATGGATGAAGATAACTGCCTTGAAATGTCTTAAAAAATAAGATGGATTGATGGATGGATAAAAGGACCTAAAATAGATGGTTGGATAAACATATGACAAAGCAAATTAATTTCTAGTTGTAGAATCTAACTGGTGGTTATCTACCAATTCATTTTGCAAATATTTCAATTTATCAGTATAATTGACAATTCTTATCATAAAATACTGAAGAAAAAACTAAGTATAAAATAAGCCAGAAAGAAAATATACAGTTGACTTTAGAAATTGGAACTTGGAAAGATTTTTCAAGTTATTTATAATGGCACGTGTTAATTTTATAAAGGAAAGTTTACTTTATATTTTTAAAATTCCCTACAATTTCCATGGGGAAGCAGCAAATAGGTTGTCTTTTTGTTTGTTTTCATCTTCTACTAACCAAGGGAATATAGCTTTTTAGGTAAATAATGAACCAATTTTTTAAATAAAAGATTTATTTATTTGAAAGGCAGAGTTACAGAGAGGCAGAGGCAGAGAGAAAGAGAGGCCTTCCAGCCGCTGGTTCACTCTCCAGACGGCTGCAACAGCTGGAACTGCATCAATCCTAAGCCAGGAGCCAGGAGCTTCCTCAAGGTCTCCCTTGTGGGTACAGGGTCCCAACCTGGACCATCTTCTACTGCTCTCCCAGGTCATAGCAGAGAACTGGATCCAAAGTGGAGCAGCTGGGACTCGAACCAGTAGCCATATGGGATGCAGGCACTGCAAGTGGCAGCCTTACTCACTATGCCACGGCACCGGCCCCATGAATCCATTTTAATGCAAACTATATATTAAATACATAACAAATTAATAGCACCATCCCATAGTTAAATCATTTTAATATGGATAAATTACTTGAAGGACATTTCTTTTAGTATTCATAGGGCATTATAAGGATTTTACAAGTTGACATTTAGATGTTCTCAAAAGCTTCACATTCTGATTATATCATAGGTACTAAGTAAGTAGTTGTATGTTTATTTAGAAAACACAGCCTTTCTGTTAGAAATATCCTTAAAATGTACATTAAAATGCTTGACTCACTTTACAAAGTATTGTAAAATAAAACAGAGTGCATGTACAATGGTGGTGTCACATGATTTTATTGCCAAGGGACAGAGTAGCCATTCTTGGTTTAGATGAGTATACTCTGTGATATTTGCACACTGATGAAGCTACCCCATGATGCATTTCTCAGAACATGGCTGGCTGTTAAGAGATGCATGGCTGTAATGATGGATACAAAGGCATTCCTCCTCAGTCATTTCTATTTACCACAGTTCCTAACTAGAGAAACATTTTATTTGTCAGACCAAAGAGAAACTCGGCCCAGAAACAGATAGACACATCACAGAACCATCCACCATCATTATTTGAAAGAAATAGAAATACAATGTCAGACTAAAAGTGCTAAGTTAATCTCCACAAAGCCACAAATGCAAAACATGTACATAAAATGCAAAAAATTCATTTTGCTGGTGGTTATTCCAATAGCTTTTGTGTCATTTAATTATCAATATTTTAATGTAAGATATACTTAAAACAAATTAAGAAAAATAACACTACTTATTATTTCACCAGAACAAAATTATATTTCATGTTCTGATTCCTATTGTACTGTCTACCTAAGTAAAACTTCCTACCAGAAAAAAGTGGATTTACCTAATTCCTTATATAACTCTAGTTTTATAGAGGCACAGGAATTATACAAGCTCAATAATCCAAACTGACTTTGGGACAATTGTTCAAATTAAAGAAAAAGATCTAAGATCATTTTACAAATACACAAATGTGGTAAAATACTGGGACAATGCTTCTTTTCCAAAATATTATATTTTACAAAAGAAACTATATACATGGGATGTTCACATTTTGCTTATAACAAGCAACTGGAAAAAGTTCAATATGCAACAATAGAGACCAGTTAAATAAATGGAATTATTTTTGCATTAAAATCTAAACAAGTTGGTGCTGTAGTGTGGTGTAATGGGTAAAGCCGCCACCTGCAGTGCCAGCATCCCATATGGGCACAGTTTGGAAACCTGGCTGCTCCACTTTCGATCCAGCTCTCTGCTATGGCCTGGGAAAGCAGCAGAAGATGGCCCAAATGCTTGGGCCCCTGCCTCAATGTGGGAAACCCGGAAGAAGCTCCTGACTCCTGGTTTCAGATAGGCTCAGCTCCGGCCATTGTGGCCAATTGGGGAGTGAACCAGCAAGATGGAAGACCTCTCTCTCTCTCTCTCTCTCTCTCTCTCTCTCTCTCTTCTGCCTCTCTGTAACTCCACCTTTCAAATAAATAAATAAATCTTTAAAAAAAACTATATAGGCATTTTAATTAATTGAAAAACCCTGTTTTTGAGACACTAAAATGTTAAAAACACGTTTCATAAAAAACTATAGATATCACTACCTGGCTACCTAAATCACCCCTTCCCTTCTTTCATAACTGATACCGACTTGTGTGGCCTTCAGGGTAAGGAAGGGCTTATAACTCCATACAACTGCATGTTCACACACAATGCAACTTTTGTCAGGGTAATATGACCAGAGGTAACATATGCCCAGACCCTAAAAAGACAAAAGTCTCTCCACACTATCTCCTTCTTGGAAACTGCAGCCTGGACAAACTAGTGAGGCAATTTAAATTGTCCAACATCAAATAAAATGAAAATAGGGTAAATAAAGACAAATTGAGGGGGAGGGTAAGGAAATGAGAAGGCAGAAGTTGAGTCCTCAGAGGGCAGAGCTGTGCCCTTACCATCCTTGAATTCTCTGATTTAATCACACAGTACTTTTAGTAACTGTTCTTCAAGTCACTGTGTTTTGGGCCTTTTTATGAAATCCCTTCATTCTTTCATCCTAATATAGATGATATTATAGGTAATATAGCTATGGCACAGAAAAGTGTCATAACTAATGGTCATGGTACTGATGAGTGTAAGAAAGTGAGAGCTGTATGCATTCTTGGTTTTGTCTTCATGGTTTAGTGCTCATGTATTATTGTACAATAAAGAAAACTTAAAAATCAGGATTTTTTTTAATCTAAGGACTTATTTATTATTTTGAAAGGCAGAGCTACAGAGAGAAAGAGGTCTTCCATCTGCTGGTTCACTCTCCAAATGGTTGCAACAGCAGGAGCTGGGCTGATTGAAGCCAGGAGGCAGGAGCTTCTTCTATGTCTTCCATGGGCCCAATCAAGCACTTGGACCATCTACTGCTTTTCCCAGGCCATTAGCAGGGAGCTGGATTCAAAGTAGAGGAACCAGGACATGAACCAGCGTCCATATGGGATACTGGCTTTACCTACTATGCCACAACGCTCTTCCAAAAATGTCAGGGTTTTAATAATTTTAAAAACATAAATCATTATTGATTCTTCCTTAATGTCTTCCTTTAATACAGAAGACAGATATTGTACAGATAGTGAAAAATGTATACATTTATATGGCCTAAAAATATTCTCTAGTGGCAGGGTCAGCAAACTTTCTATCAAGAGTCTCATAGTAAATATTTTTGGTTTTGTTAGGCCATATACTTGTGTATTGGGACTACTCAACACTGCTATTGTATTACAAAAGTAGACACAGATATGCAAAAATGAGTGGGCATGTCTCTTTTCTAATAAAACTTTATTCAGAAAAACAGGCAGATGTACAATGAATCATAGTTTGTTAATTCTTCTCTGGAATGTAATCATCACTGTGCCACATTATATAATTGAGACTGTCTTAAACCATTTAAAAAACAGTGAGGGCCGGCGCCGTGGCTTAACAGACTAATCCTCCGCCTTGCGGCACCGGCACACCGGGTTCTAGTCCCGGTTGGGGCGCCGGATTCTGTCCCGGTTGCTCCTCTTCCAGGCCAGCTCTCTGCTATGGCCTGGGAAGGCAGTGGAGGATGGCCCAAGTCCCTGGGCCCTGCACCCGCATGGGAGACCAGGAGAAGCACCTGGCTCCTGGCTTCGGATCAGCGAGATGCGCCGGCCGCAGTGGCCATTGGAGGGTGAACCAACGGCAAAAAGGAAGACCTTTCTCTCTGTCTCTCTCTCTCACTATCCACTCTGCCTGTCAAAAAAATAAAAAAATAAAAAAACAGTGAAAAGCATTCATTCTCCATGATAGAATTTTTTTAAAGAAAATCTGGGACTGTTCCTGTGGCACAGTGAGTTAAGCCACCATTTACAGTGCCAGCATCCCATATCTCAATGCTCGCTGGAGTCCTGGCTACTTCACTTCCAATCCAGTTTCTGGTTAATGCACCTAGGAAAGCAGTGGAAGATGTCTTCATCAAGTACTCGGGGTCCAACTCACGTTGGAGACCAGGACACAGTTCTTCGTTCCTGGCTTCAGTGTGGACCACAGCTGGCCGTTCTGGCCATTTGGGGAGTAAATCAGTGGATAGGAGATGTCTTTATGCTGGTCACTCTGCAAATCAACAAGCAGAACTCTCTGTCTACTTCTTGAACACGCAGCTGCAATGATGGACTCAGGCAAACCCATCCCTATTGTGACCACATCAAACTCCAAAGGGAGAGTGTCTGCCATCTTGACAGGAAACATGTCATGTCTTTGAAAATTAAAGTTATGATTCAAACTCTATTAAGATGATATTAAAACATTTAACTCTTAGCTCACGTTAAACACTGCCCTTTAGAAAATCATAAATATTAATTGTATGCACATGTCAATGGATTAATTAAATCTGCTGCATTCTTTTTGATTGGAAAAATTATTGCTTATAAATTATTTAATTCCCCTACTTTTGTCTGTTCAATGATAAAAGCTCTTATGAGTACAGGGACTTTGCCTCACTTGATTGAATCTACAGTGCAAAGAAATAATAGGGTTGAAAAACTTTGCTTTCATTCATTAATTAGGAACAAATGTTGGGGCTGGTGCTGTGGCAGACCGGGTAAAGCCACCGCCTGCATAGCCAGCATCCCATGTGGGCACTGATTTGAGACCTGGCTGCTCCACTTCCAATCCAGCTCTCTGCTATGGCCTGGGAAAGCAGTAGAAGATGGCCCAAGTCCTTGGGCCCCTGCACCCTCGTGGGGGACCATGAAGAAGCTCCTGGCTCCTGGCTTTGGATGAGCACAACTCCGGCCATTGCAGCCAATTGGGGAGTGAACCATCAGATGGAAGAACTCTCTCTTTCTCTCTCTGCCTCTCCTTTCTCTGTGTAACTCTTTCAAATAAATAAATCTTAAAAAAAAAGGAATAATTGTTAAGTTATCCCATTTTTCTCTGATATCTTATATCTATCCAAATTTTAACTTGAATCTTTTTTTTTTTTTTTTTTGAAGGGAAAAGGTTTATTGGTGGGGAAACCTGACAGACAGGAGGGAAGGGGTGAAGAAGGAAAAGAGGGAGAAGGAGAGCACAAGAGAGGGAGAGGGAGAGAGAGCGAGCGAGAGAGAGAGCGCCACATGTTCAGGAACAGGTTCTGTAAAATCTTTGCTGGGAGGCGGGCAGGGAAGTAGGAGCAGTGAATCCCATTAGGGTGGTTGGGCCATGTGCTCATCTGGCTTCTAGTAACGGTGGCAGGGGCTAGAGCCTAGGAGTAACCTGAATCTTTTTTTTTTTTTTTTTTTTTTTTTTTTGACAGGCAGAGTGGACAGTGAGAGAGAGAGAGACAGAGAGAAAGGTCTTCCTTTTCTGTTGGTTCACCCTCCAATGGCTGCTGTGGCCGGCGCACCGTGCTGATCCAAAGCTAGGAGCCAGGTGCTTCTCCTGGTCTTCCATGGGATGCAGGGCCCAAGGACCTGGGCCATCCTCCACTGCCTTCCCGGGCCACAGCAGAGAGCTGGACTAGAAGAGGAGCGACCGGGACAGAATCCGACGCCCTGACCAGGATTAGAACCCGGTGTGCAGGCGGAGGATTAGCCTAATGAGCCACGGCGCCGGCCCTAACCTGAATCTTAAAAACAAAAATTTTGGAAAGGGTTCCTATTTATTTATTTGATTTATTTGAAAGAGTTACAGAGAGAGGTAGAGACAGAGAGAGGTCTTCCATCCAATGGTTCACTCCCCAAATGGCCACAACAGCCGGAGCTGTGCCGATCCGAAGCCAGGAGCCAGGAGCTTCTTCCAGGTCTCCCACATGGGTGCAGGGGCCCAAGGACTTGGGCCATCCTCTACTGCTTTCCCAGTCCACAGCAGAGAGCTGGATCGGGAGAGGAGCAGCTGGGACTAGAACCGGCGTCCACATGAGGTGTTGGCACCTCAGGCCAGGGCTTTAAAAATCAAACAAACAAAACTCCCCAACCAGCTTTCCTTGAACTCATGACTTGCTTTTTTTTCCCAAGCTACCAGCTCCTTTCCTAGAGTTTACAGTTGTTCCAATGTAAACAAACCTATGTCTTTTTTTTTTTTTCTAAAAAAGAACACACCTCTTTGTTTCTGCTTGAGATACAAATGTTCGTTCTGATGATGATAACTGAGCCAAGCAGTAATTGCAATGGCTAACTCTTCCATTCGTCCCAATAAACTCCAAAGGGGGAAGAAGACCAGAATCTGTACTGCTCCATGCAGTTTCCTAACACCCACCTCCAGCAATGGCATATACGGAAAATTCAATATGTGTATGTGGTTTATTTAGTCTGAGGTCTCCATATATTCTCTTGAATTTCATATTTGGGCAGAGTTAGGAGTGAGATCAGGGTGCTGGCCCATTTTTTTTCCACTGCTCCTCACCGTTGGCCTTGCTGCCTTGGAGGAAGGCCAGGTTCACATCTGGTTGCTGGTGGGGGCCAGGCTCTTGGCAGCTTGCTGGGCTAACCAGTACTTATATCTTTTGGTCTTGGGCTTCTCAAAGTTCACCGTGTCAAGCCCATTTACTACCTTCACCTCACACCAGTACTCGCCCCACCGTGTGATAGGTTCTTCTGGTCACTTTAATGTGCGTGGGGGAACCACAACACCAAGAGTCCTGAGGAAGTGGCGGGCAGCTATTTCAGAGTTCAGCTCGCATTTGGCCTTGTTCTTCATCCCCACCCGCAGAAATTTCACTGTCGCCTCATGGGCCTTGGTCTGGATCTTCTCTAGTTTTCCTTCTTAGCAATTTCTTCTCTTCAAACAGTTTCTTGTTTTCAGGAGTGGCACACACTGCCAGTCCCTGAGGGAGGAGTCCGTTAGACCCACAGATTCCCACACTGAGATCAATCACTCCGGACTCCGAGGTCTTCCAAGACTGCAGAAGGATGAGCTCCAGCCGGAGCTTTGTGTCCGTCCTCCACCAGCTTGCAAACACGGTGCCAGCGGTGCAGGCGCGGCTGCGGGCCTTGGCCGGCCGGCAGCACCTTGCACCAGCAATCCGTGATGAGCGTGCCCAGACAGCGGGAAAGGCTGAAGTCACGCTTCGGGCCGGAAGGGCTCCTCTCAAGAGGTGGCCGGAGCAGCTCCCTCACACCTCTCCTCAGCAGCCGCTGGGCGCCTGCCCGCAAAACCTCTCTCTTGAACTCATACTTTATTTATTTCTTGATTTTGTTTCTTAACTAAAACAATGAAATATAAAATGTTCCAGAGAAGTGTTCTCATTTTGAAAAATTGAAAACAGAAACCTCTGGTTTAAAACTTTTGCTCTATGTCAACTTCTCCTTTTTCTTAAAGAAGATTTTTTTAGAGGCTTACACATAATAAACTTTAAAACCGCAAGGAACTTCTTTTGTTGAGTCACCTTTTCTTACAAAATAGCAGTTCCGACCATATCGGTTGATTTCCTTTTCGGGTACATTTTACTTCCTGGTTACAAATTCAATAAACAAGTATATGTAACCGCATATCATAAATTTATGTACAACTCTATCCTAGTTGGATAGATCTCCAGCATAGTCAAAACCAGTAACTATCAATGTAGTGACATCCTTTAAAAACACTATATGGTAACTGAACCTAATTTACTAATTTTTCACTGGTTTAATTGGAAAAATCGGAATTTATTTTTACACATGGATATGATGCTACTTATTTCACAAGTCAGTAGGTATTTCTTTTGAATTATTTGAATTAATCTTTTTGCACATTGTCTCCATGGTAGATTAAATCAATATTTGCAATTCTTGACCCCCTCCTTCTGCCATATGAACTTCTATAGGGAGTTATTTCCCTACTCTCTGGATGGCATGATCATGTATGAGGGTATTTCAAAGGTTGCGGAATATATGTATTGTGCTGAAACAATGCATGGGTTTAAATTTTGTTTTCCATAAAAAGAAATGTATCCTTTAATTCCATTTTCCTACAAACTTTTTGAAAATGTTTCCTATATGACTTGCTTTGGCCATTTGAATGACACAGGCGTGAGATCATTAAATAAGCTATTTGACTTGCCCTTTTATGCTTGATGACTTGATGATCCACCAAGAGAATGTGCCTCTTGTGCATAATGGGATTGTGAAGCAGACACAATCCCAACCTGAAGCTCTGATACCAGCACAGCCGCCCTAAAATAGCAGCAGAGCAATTCCAAATCATCCGATCTTCCACAAACATGGACAATAAATGCTTTTTTTTAAATGAGCCATTCAGTTTTGGAGCCATTTATTACTCAGCATTAGTGTAAAAATAACTGACAAGTATATCTTACATTTTGCTTTATGTTCAGTGATATCCATATGTATGAAAACTGACTAGTAGAGTCATAGCCTCAAAGTAACTCTTAGGTCCAGGAGATGAAATGACTAGGAGCTTTGAAGATTACAGTAACCAAGCACATCCCAATAACCAGTATTTCTTGCTACTATCAATGAGGACCCTCCCAAAATTGAAAACACTAGAAAATCTGCCATAATGAAATTGGAAAAGAAAAACAAAGTAAAGAAATCAACATAAAAGGAAATTATAACACTGAAAAGAATCAAATAGAAACACCTGGAATGGGGAAGAAGGTTTGTATTTAACCAAGCAATCTGCCTTGATGAAAGACTCAGTGATTTAATCCAGCCCTGAATTCTCCTCTGGGTTTCAGAAATCCTGGAGGGTTTCACTCTGTCAGATCTATTTCTCCCTCCCAGATCTCAGGATAAGATGCACAAGCTATCCTAGAGAAGAGATGAGGGGATTTGCTGTTGGCACAGAGTGCATCCTTCACAAATCTACTTGTGGGAAACTCTTTTCTGTGGTCTCCATCCAGTTTTGTTAGAGGAACAGAACAGAAAGGAATATGTAGGATATAATCCTGAAATGCTTATTTCTGGAAAGAAGGTTTTATATTTTCATTTTTTAAGTCCCTCAACAAGATTACTGGGATATTTCTGTGGATTGAAGTTGGTGATGCAGGGCCCGGCACCATGGCACACTAGGTTAATCCTCCACCTGCGCTGCAGGCATCCCATATGGGCGCCGGGTTCTAGTCCTGGTTGCTCCTCT
Source organism: Lepus europaeus (assembly GCF_033115175.1). Classification (NCBI taxonomy): domain Eukaryota; kingdom Metazoa; phylum Chordata; class Mammalia; order Lagomorpha; family Leporidae; genus Lepus; species Lepus europaeus. Next base: position 69,990,751 of record NC_084838.1, read on the forward strand.
TCCAGGCCAGCTCTCTGCTGTGGCCTGGAAAGGCAGTGGAGGATGGCCCAAGTGCTTGGGCCCCTGCACCTGCATGAGAGACCAGGAAGAAGCACCTGACTCCTGGCTTCGGATTGGCACAGCGCCGGCCGTAGAGGCCATTTGGGGGGGTGAACCAACGGAAGGAAGACCTTTCTCTCTGTCTCTCTCTCTCACTGTCTATAACTCTACCTGTCAAATAAATAAATAAAAAGAAAGAAAGAAAGAAAGAAAGAAAGAAAGAAAGAAAGGAATTAGTGATGCAGTTCCTGGTGACAGTCCAGAGGATAATTAATTTATATAGCACTGTTTGGCTAAAGGTGAGGTATCAAGTTAATGTCTTGATTATAAAATATTCCTCCCATCCTCTTTCCCAAGAATAATTTTGGTGTATTTTTTTGTTACATCACTTCTTGCATACTCTAAGAATTTTTCATACAGTCACAAACTAGTGAGTCTCAACATTTTTCTGCTTCTACTCCACTGTCTTATTTAAGGTATTTCCATCAAGGCCATCTAGATGGTAGCATCTTTTTTTCATAATCATTATTCGCAATGACTGCATAATCTCCCATTAAGAGAGAATTATTATAAGCTCAATTAACCATTTCCTGTTGTTGAATTTTAGGCTATGAATATTTTTTCACTATTATAAAGAACTTTCCTATAATGAAGCATAAACTTTAATCACATACTTCCAATCTTTTGATTATTTACTTAGTACAAGGATAGAGATATTCTAAAATCTCGTGATATATATTGCCAAATTGATTGCTAAAAGATTTTTTAAATTCCACCAATAATGTATGGAAGTACTAACAAACATCAAATATGATTGATTTTCAGCTAAATTAATGGAAGAAAAACAGTTCCTTGTTATCATCTTAATCTTTAATTTTTTAAAATTAAAACTGAGATGGAACACTTTTCCAAATTGGTAGACTAAATGATCTCTTCTCAATATGTATTTACTTTACTATACCATGAAAGAAATCAAAATACTTTTCAAACAGTGCCTTTCAATAAGAAAACACACATACTGTTTCTTGTTTTATGTGAGTCATACTATGGATCTGTATACGAATCTACTCCTACAGTATAAGTCTGTTACATGAGAACATTCCTTTATACAAAAAACAAACAAAAACAAAATCAGAGCAATGGCAAATCTTTCTGAAAAAACATATTGCTAGAACATTTCATCAGCATTTATCTTGACCTAAAAGCACTGAGTTTATAGAGGGATCTCAACAATTGAGGAAGTCAGCCAAAAACAACAGTCTGTGACACATAAAATCTCATTTAGACAAATGCCACACAGACTGAGTAATTCCAGAGGGAGGAAGTAGGACTAATGAGGGTAAGGTGAAGGGAGACAAGACCTTTGCCTGTGATAAGAACTTTCTTTTTTTTAAAAGATTTATTTATTTATTTATTCTACTGGAAAGGCAGAGTTAGAGGGGGAGAGGCAGACAGAGTGAGTGAAATCATCCATCCTCAGGCTTACTTCCCAAATGGCTGCAAAGGCCAGTACTGGGTCAGGCAGGTGGAAGCCGGAAGCCTGGACCTTCATCTGGGTCTCTGACGTGGATGGCCAGAGCCCAAAGACTTGGACCATCTGCTGCTTTCTCAGGCTCATTAGCAGGGAGCTGGATGGCAAGTGGAGCAGCTGGGACTTGAATCAGTGCTTATATGGGATGCTGGCATCCATCACAGTGGCAACTTAACCTGCTGCACCATAATACCAGCCCCAAAAAGGACTTTGAATTAGCTCAAGTCCAGAATGGACATCTGTCCTGTGAAGAAGCAGCAAAGATGCGGGGATGGTTAGGAGTAGTTTGGAAGATCAGTGTATGGGGTGGGGTGGGTGAGTCTAGCAGACAATGGGATGGGTGATCTCTACAGACCCTTCCAACCCTATTTTCCCTACAGTAGCCTTTGAATCTGAACTTCTTGGTTCCAGGAATGGGGGAATGCTTTGCAAAGAAGAGCGAAACAGGAAGAAGTGTCCTTCTCTTCTGGATGGTGGGGCTGGCCATAGTTAGAATGTTGAAATAGAGTTTATCTTTGGCATCTTCCCACTTCCCTTTCTCTATTTTTAACTGTCATCTCCTCGAGGCCTCAGATGCCCTGTATTTTGGTAGGGGCCCTAACTTCAGGCAGTGCCCCTCCTACTGAATTATGCCTTTCTCTGGAACCACTTCAAAACTCTCCCTCCTTCAATACAGCCAGTCTCAGCTTGGAGTTGTGAACAAGGCATCTATTTGGACCATTTCACTCTAAAATGTGAATGCCTGATAGCTCATGACCTTCTTAGACAAAAATGAAGTTTCAAAACAACATGTTTCTAAAAGCAATGCCGCTTTAACAACATGTGGTAAATTAAACTCCAATAGCCTTTCTGAAGTTCAAGTCCAGCACCACTAATTACTGTCTGGTGATCTGGAGACAATTCCTAAGCCATCTGTTTCAATATTCTCATCTATAAATAATGAAGAGTTATATAATTAAACCAGAGAATTTACATAACCTGCTTAGAATGCTTGACACATAGATCTTAGTAAATGTTGCTCTCCCCTCTGCAGTCTTCCCTCAAGGCGTAATCAGATTTTCCTGCTCTCTTTGTCTCTACTTCAACTTCCCTGTGCTGAGATACAAGCAGCCAACTCAAGGTCTGGGCAGCAAAGATCCTTACACATTTCCTCAAGTTCAGTTGCCCTTCTGCTTTTTTGACTGTGCTATTTTTTTCCACTACAGTTTTTCTTCACGTTTCTTTGTGTTCATTTTATGTTTTTGTTTGGTTGATTGTTGAACTGAAGGGTTAAATTTTGATTTGAAAGTTTGGTTAACTTGGGGCCAGCGCTGTGGCTCAGCAGGTTAAAGCCCTGGCCTGAAGCGCCGGCATCCCATATGAATGCCGGTTCTAGTCCAGGCTGCTCCTCTTCCAATCCAGCTCTCTGCTATGGCCTGGGAAAGCAGTAGAAGATGGCCCAAGTCCTTGGGCCCCTTTACCCACGTGGGAAACCTGGAAGAGGCTCCTGGATTCGAATGCGTGCAGCTCCAGCTGTTGCAGTCAATTGGGGAGTGAACCAGTGAATGGAAGACCTCTCTCTCTCTGCTTCTCCTTCTCTCTTTGTAACTCTGACTTTCAAATAAATAAATAAATCTTTAAAAAAAGTTTATATGCAGTGCAGGTAAATGAAAAGATGCTTCATGAAGCATATTTTTAAAATATTATATATAGAGCTAGTGCTGTGTTGTAGTGGGTTAAGCCATTGCCTGCAGTGACAGCATCCCATATGGGCATCGGTTCAAGTCCCAGCTGCTCCCCTTCTGATCCAGCACCCTAGTGGTGTGCCTTCAAAATCAGTGGAAGATGGCCCAAGTTCTTGGGCTCCTGCACCCATGTGGTAGACTCAGAAGAAGCTCCTGGCTCCTAGCTTTGGATGGACCCAGCTCTGGCCGTTGCAGCCATTTGGGGAGTGAACCAGCAGATGAAAGCTCTCTCTTTCTCTTTCTCTAACTTTGCCTTTCAAATAAATAAATAAATATTAAAAATAAGAGAAATTGAGTATTTTCTTTCATTAATAATAATAATAATATATGTACTTTCAGTAAACCATGGCAATGGTTTCCATATACATCCATATCCATATACATAGTATCCATATACATGGTAATTCGTGTTCATGTGAAAAGTGATATAATTTGTAATTAAAACAAAGCAAAGTAAGCCAGAAAAGTAAAAATTTGTGTGTGTGTATTCCCATATAATATTTATTGTGACACAGTAAGCTAAAATTTGCAATGTGAGGCCAGCGTTTGGGTGTAGTGGGTAAAGCTGCCACCTGCAACACTGGCATCCTATGTGGGAGCCAGGTTGATCCCCGGCTGCCTCCCTTCTGATTCAGCTCCCTGCTAATGCACCTAGGAAAGCAGTGGAAGATGGCCCAAGGACTCACATGGGAGACCCAGATGAAGCACCTGGCTCCTGGCTTTGGCCTGGCCCTGCCCTGGCCATTATAGCCATTTAGGGAGTGAACTAGTGGATGGAGGATCTCTCTCTCTCTCTATCGCTCCCTCTCTGTAACTCTGACTTTCAAATAAATAAATCAGTCTTTTTTACAACGTCTTATTAGTGATTTAAGCACAGGAAGTTTAATTCTGTAACTGTTGCTATTTTTCTAGCTACATCTGGGAGTTCTCTACTGATTCTAAGATTGCCTTATCTTAATATGATAGCAGAGCTGACAGCCTTCCAAGCTGGGCAGGCTGTTTACATATTTAAAAACTATCTTTTTACCACAAATACTGGACATTAGCAGATGTAATAATGTGAAAGTTAAGGGCTCATGATCCAGCACTGGGGTCTTAAGGGGTGACCAGATGTTCTAGTTTGCCCAGGACAGGAGGTTTCTCAGGGGTTGGAACTTAAGGTGCTAAAACGGGAACTTCTAGAAAAGCTGAGTCAGGTGATCACCCTCCTTCATTTCTAACAATAAGTTACAGCATTACCCAGAGTCCATCTTACCAGTAGATGGACTAAGTGCTCATCAACAAGCTATAAGAGCTACCATGCAGACTTTTCTGTTCCCCAAATTTGTCATCTTTCTAGAACTTTAATTTCCACTCCAATTTACACCATTAGAGTGGAAATTAAAGTTCTTAATGGCTTTCTTAACATTTCTTTTTATCTAGAATTACACACCAAAGACTATACTTCCAGGGATCATTCATTATAGAATTACATGTCAATGACTCAGACACTCTCTTTAGGCCTTTCTTGCAAAGCCCAAATCTAGAGAAGAGGACAGTGTTGGACTCTCTTCCCATTTCACAGTCTTAAGAGCCCACTTAGAAGCAAGAAAGACAAGTTTAAGGAGGATGACACAAAACATAAAGAAGGCCAGACTTCCCTGGGTTCCCACCGCCGCCTCTTGCCTGATCCCCTCCTTCAAGCCAACGGCAACCTCATTCTTGTTCTCCCCCCTCCTACAGTAAACCTTCTCTCAGAATAGAAGGTCACAGTGTGTTTAAACGCAACTAAAAAGTTCAGAATAATGTTTAAACCTTCATAAAGTTGAAAGGGTTACCTCTTCAAAGAATGTTTACATTTTAAGTGGGAGTAAAGCATCTGCTTATTTTAAGTCAAGGAAATGAGGCACAAAGTGAGAAATTTCAGGCCAAGCAATGGCCAGCTGCCAACTGGAAGTGGCCCCCACTCCCTTGGGCGGCCACCCTCCAAAAGCACCGAGAGCACTATGGCGCTCCTGCAGGTAGGACAGCTTCATCAGGAGGTGAGTGAATGCATTCAATCCTCCCACAAGCATTTGTTGAGCACTGACCATGTGTCAGGCACACTGGACTACCAAGATGAAACAGACATATTTCTATCTACAGGACCATCTGGTCCAGGCATGGGGAGACATGTGATATGGACCACACAGACGCACGTGTAAGGTGTTAGGAGAGGAAGGAGGAACCCCAGCGTGATGGCAGCAGAGCAGAATTCAAGGGGTACAGGATTGGCCTGGAGAATACAGAATTTAAGCCCACAGCATCTATTCTGTTTCTTTTTTTTTTTTTAAGATTTATTTTATTTATTTGAATGGCAGAGTTACACAGAGGCAGAGGCAGAAGAGAGAAAGAGAAGTCTTCCATCCGCTGGTTCCCTCCCCAGATGGACACAATGGCCAGAGCTGGGCTGATCTGATCTGAAAGCCAGGAGCCAGGAGCTTCTTCTGGGTTTCCCACATAAGTGCAGGGGCCCAAGGACTTGGGCCATCTTTTACTGCTTTCGCAGGCACACCAGCAGGGAGCCCGATCATAAGTGGTGCACCAGAACTCAAACCATTGCCCATATGGGACACCAGCACTGCAGGTGGCGGCTTTACCCACTATGCCACAACACTGGCCCCAGCATCTATGCTCCTAAAGTAGGCCAAGAGAGAAAGTAAAGTCCAAAAAACAAACTATTGTCCCACTCTACCAAACCAGCCCTCTAAAATTGACTTTAGGGGCCAGTGCTGTGGCATAGTAGGTTAAGCCTCTTCCTGCGGGACCAGCATCCCACATGGACACGGGTTTGTGTCCTGGCTGCTCCTCTTTCGATCCAGCTCTCTGCTCACAGCCTAGGAAAGAAGTGAAGATGGCCCAAGTCCTTCGGAGACCCAGAAGAAGCTCCTGGCTCCTGGTTTCAGATTGGCTCAGCTCCGGCCACTGTAGCCATTTGGGGAGTGAATCAGCAGATGGAAGACCTTTCTCTCTGTCTCTCCCTCTCTCTGTCTGTAATTCTACCTCTTGAACAAATAAATAAAATCTTTTTTTTAAAAAAAAACCTGACTTTAAGAATCCAAAATATTTTCTTAGACTATTAAAGTAGGGATGCCTACTTCCCATATCAGAGTGCCTGCGATCAAGTCCTGCCTCTGCTTCCCATCCAGCTTCCTGCTAATGCACACCCTGGGAGGCAGCAGATGATGGTCAGGTACTTGGGTCCCTGCCCCCCAGATAGAATTTCTGGCTCTTGGCATTTGTTTGGCCCAGCCTTGGCTGTTAGCAAATGAATCAGTAGATAGATAGATAGATAAAATTTAATAATTAAAAGTAAATAATAAGCTTTAAAAAACAATCAGATGATGGAGAGTAATCAAGAATACTTCAACAAGTTATTGGAAAATGCAATTAATTAAGAGATATTTACTTAGGTATAAAAATTATCTTTTTTTTTTAACAGATAAAGTTAGTGAGAGAAAGAGAGAGACAGAGAGAAAGGTCTTCTTCCGTTGGTTCACCCCAATAAATGGCCACCACGGCTGGAGCTATGCCAATCCGAAGCCAGGAGCCAGGTGCTTCCTCCTGGTCTCCCATGCAGGTACAGGAGCCCAAGCATTCAGGCCATCCTCCACTGCCTTCCCGGGCCACAGCAGAGAGCTGGACTAGAAGAGGAGCAACTGGGACTAGAACCTGGCATTAATATGGGATGTCAGTGCCGCAGGCAGAGGATTAGCCAAGTGCGCCACGGCGCCAGCCCCTTAGGTATAAAAATTTTCAAAATCCATGTTTAGTTTTTTCATAATATGTATTTCTCATGAACTTTCTAAATATTCCCTCATAGATAAGTTATATATATTTATATTGCTAATATGAATATTAAAAGAACTAAAAACTTAATTTAATAGTGTAAACAACTTGTGCAACTCCAAGGGAACTTAAAACTCAATTAAAAACTTTTTTTTTTCTGTTCTGGAGAACAATGACTCAACAATCCAAAAAAAGACAACTTCAGCTTTTGTGGGTAATGGGCTTGGCTTTGTTGTGATCCTTCTTGCTGCTTGTTACTCAGCTTTTATCTCTTTCTGTTTCATTTCCCAGAAATAAAAAATAGTTTCCATTCTATTATTTCTACTTTCCAAATTACATTACACACGAAATGAATCATCTACCATTCTCTGCCTCACAATCAATGCTTCGAATCCACATTTCCCTCCTTAAGACTTTTTTTTTTTTTTTTTTTTTTTTTGGACAGGCAGAGTGGATAGTGAGAGAGAGAGAGAGAGAGAAAGGTCTTCCTTTTTGCCTTTGGTTCACCCTCCGATGGCCGATGCGGCCAGTGCATCTAGCTGATCCGAAGCCAGGAGCCAGGTGCTTCTCCTGGTCTCCCATGGGGTGCAGGGCCCAAGCACTTGGGCCATCCTCCACTGCCCTCCCGGGCCACAGCAGAGAGCTGGACTGGAAGAGGGGCAACCGGGACAGAATCTGGCGCCCCGACCGGGACTAGAACCCAGTGTGCCGGCGCCGCAAGGCGGAGGATTAACCTGTTAAGCCATGCCGCCAGCCTCCTCTTTCAGACTTTTACAAATCAAAACTAAAGAGTTGGTTCTGGTTCTGAGTTTGCTCCTACTTATTTCAACACCAACCTGGTGCTTTCTTCTGGACAAATTCACCAGGAGACTGTGGAGACTGACAGGTGTTACATGACCCACCTCCAAGTCACCCCTGAGAAAACCAAGGTCTGCTGAAGTTAGAAGTAAATGGAATTCATGGCTAGTGAAAAGAATCACTCTGGGGGAGCTGTGGGGCCTTCCCTAGTCTCCTGGCCAAACACTATCCTGCTGAGTTTATTTATAAGACAACCAAGAACAAGGAGATGGATCGAGTGGTGGAAAGAGGTCATATATTAGTTAGAGAGTACTGGTTTATCTTAAGTAATAATTACTATAAATTCTTTGCTCTATGGTTTGATTTTTTTTCTTCCTGTCTTCAACATTTTTAGATATTCCACCATATTTATAAGTACATTGCTATCACTCGCTACCGCTGAACATTGCAGGCTTTGTGACTTTCAAACCATACATATCCTTTCCAAATGGGTTCTACCAGTTACACTGGGCATCAGCCTTGGAAAAGGGCACTTCAAAAAGCTCATAGAAAAATGGAATTAAGTGTAAGTTTATTCCAGTGCAAAAAAATTTTTGAAATCCATGCATAGTTTTCTCATAATATACATTAGCCAAGAACTTTTTGAAGACACCTCAAATTTATTCATATCAGGTAAATTTCATTTAGAATGAAGTCCTGGGGCCAGCATTGTGGTGTAGCAGGTTAAGTCACCACCTACAACACTGGCTTCTCATATGGGTGCTGGTTTGAGACCCGACTGCTCCACTTCTGATCCAGTTCCTGGCTAATGTGCCTGGGAAAGCAGAGGAAGATGGCCCAAAATGCCTGGCACAGTCCTGGACTTTGTGGTCATTTGGATGAAAGATCTCTTTTTTTCTCTTCCTCTCTGTCTCTGTTTCTTTCTCTCTCTCTCTGTAATTCTGCTTTTCAAATAAATAAATATAAATCTTCAAAAAAAATAAAAAAGAATGAAGCTCTGAAATTCTCCTATTCTCCTTGACCTCTTTTTTTTTTTTTTTAAGATTTATTTATTTATTTACTTAAACAGCAGAGTCAGAGGGAGAGAAAATCTTACATATACTGGCTCACTCCCCCAAATGGTGCAATGGTCAAGGCTGGTTCAGGCTGGAGCCAGATGCCCAGAGCTCCATCCAGGTCTCCCACATGGGTGGCAGGGGCCCAAGTAGTTGGGCATCTTCTGCTATCTCCCCAGGCATGTTAGCAGGAAGCTGGATTGAAAGCCAAGCAGGGGACTTGAACTGGTACTCTGACATGGGATGCAGACATTGCAGGCAGAAGCTGAGCTCACTGTGCCACAACACCAGCTCCCCTGTGTTCATATTTAATCTGACAAACTGATAGTACAGTGAGTTTTTATAATAGCATCTATTCATTGGCATTTTAAAATACCGCATTGAGTTTTTCAAATGCCTGAATACTAATATTCATTTCTTCACTCTATACAATTACATTTTCAGGAGTTCCTTCATGAGTCTTTCCAGTGTCAGACAAACTATGTATTCAGAGGCATGAATCGTCTACTCTCTGCTTTCCCGCAAGGAAACAGTTGAGTGACCCAGCTCCAGATTCGGGACTTCTTGCTACTGCTGCCACCCCAAACCGGAAATCAAGCAGGAAATTGACAAGCACTGGAAGTGGGCATTTGGCGCTGCAGTTAAAGTGCTGTTTGGGACACCTGTATACCATATTGGTGTGCCTGGGTGCAAGTTCTGGCTCCACTTTCAATTCCAGGTACCTGCTTAGGCACACCTTGGGAAGAAGCATGTGATGGCTCCAATGGTTGTGTGCATGCCACCCACATGGGAGGCCTGGACTGAGTGCTAGAGTCCTGGCTTTGGTCTGGCCCTACACTGGCTGTTGTGGGCATTTGGAGAGTGAACTGCCAGATAGATGATTTTTTTTCTCTCTCCTTTTGACTCGGTCATTCAAATGAATACATAAATATTTGTTAAACAAATATAAACCAAGGAGAATAGGAAAGGAATTTCAGAGCTCTGGAAGAGGACATCAGTATTTTTTTAAAGCTCCATAGCCCCCCAGTTTATTCCAATAAAGCAGGCAAGTGTCAGAATGGTGCTCCAAGTCAGTTTGCTGCTCAAACTTCAGGGTGCCTACAAATAACCCAGGTGTCATTAAAATGCCAATGCTGATGGGCACTTCTCTGGAGGTGTCAGAGCAGTTCCAATCAGCTCCCAGGTGATACTAATGTTGGTGACCTGTACATCACACTTTGAGTAGCAAAACCCCAAGGTTTTTCTTGGCCAGCTATAGATCTGTTCTTTTAGAATAGTTTCTGTATTTTATGCTCCTAAGGATGAAAATTCCATCTGCGACTAGGAAAGGATTCCAACATTTAACAACCTTCTTCTTCTTTTTTTTTTTTTAATTTTTTTTTTTTTTTTGACAGGCAGAGTGAACAGTGAGAGAGAGACAGAGAGAAAGGTCTTTGCCATTGGTTCACCCTCCAATGGCCGCCGCGGCTGGCACGCTGCAGCAGGCGCACCGTGTTGATCCGATGGCAGGAGCCAGGTGCTTCTCCTGGTCTCCCATGGGGTGCAGGGCCCAAGCACTTGGGCCATCCTCCACTGCACTCCCGGGCCACAGCAGAGAGCTGGCCTGGAAGAGGGGCAACTGGGACAGAATCCGGTGCCCCGACCAGGACTAGAACCCGGTGTGCCGGCGCCGCAAGGTGGAGAATTAGCCTAGTGAGCCGCGGCGCCGGCGAACAACCTTCTTTATTAGGAAAGCCTTCATATCCAACCACATTTTTATTACTCATATTTTTTCAGTCTATTAAAGTGCTCTTCCAAGACCTTCCTCCAAAGCTCAGATGTTACCATCAGCTACTTTGGATTATTAAATATTTCTTATTGTCAATTCTGCTTTTGTGTTATTTCACATATTCCTGTAGATCTAAGAATAGATACAGAAATATCCATTTAATGAGTCACATACTGGTTGTAGTATATAAAATACACTTATCAACACTGCAGTAGAACTTTCTGCCAGATAATTCAGGAATAAATTATACAACTTCTCATCAGTTTTGCCAAACCATTCCCTTTCCAAAGATTAATTAAGCAATAATAAAGTTGAAAAATATATGTAAGACTCCAAGGAAAGAAATTTCAAAATGAAATGAAGATTATTTGTAAATAAAGTTATTCAACACACCATGTTTTTGACAGAGAAGATACAGAATTTTAGCTTCCAAGGGGCCTTCAGATACAGTCAGTCTCCAGTAATGATGGTGATTAGGAATCTAAATACTAATATCCAGAGGTCTGAGAAACTCATCCGTGAGGCAGGTCAAAGGGTTGGTAAATGGATGCAATTACAAAAGACCTCTAATTTTCAGCATCAACTTGTCAGATTAAATACAAACCAAGGAGACAGAATAGAAATGTTAGGGCTTCATTCTAAATGATTTTTTATGCTAGTATGTACAATGCTGGTGGCCAGTTTAGCATGACATTTTTGGAAAATATATGGCTCAGAAACCACAAATAATTTCATAAGCCTGCAATGTGCAGCAGTAATGAATGACAGCAATGTGCCTATAAAGAAGGTGTAAAATCTGACCTCATTGAAAGGAGGAAAAAAAGAGAAACCAAAGGAGCTAACAATTTTTGATACTGATGATCAAAATATGGCTAATTTAAGCAAACTGAAGATGACAAAGTAAGGACTCAATTATTACATCTGATCATGTCAATTTTATAGTAAAGAGCACTGAAATAATCATTTAGAGGCATAAATATGGACACTCTGTTAATAGAAGCCATAATAAATAATATAAAATGCAGAAATCTTGAGTTTATGTCCCAAATATAGCATATTATAGATAAAACAAAAACTTACAGAAATAAAGCATAACTATAACCATACATTTTAAACCTTTGCTTTCAGAATATCCATATATTAAAAAAGATAAAGCATTAATAAGAATACTACATATCTGAATAATTTATTACACTGCTCAGTGCCTCTTACATAAAGATCTTCATGGAAAATTCCTCTCAGAGCTCAGAGCCAGAGAAGAATTTCATCTTCCAATAGGCAGACACTTTCTAGGCTGAACAAGACCATAGAACCATTTCATAAGAATTCAAAATAATAAGCTCATGGAGCTCCTGCTCTGTAGAAGCTGCTAAAAACCCCACAGCCACACTCTTACTCTATTGATGTCACTTTCTTCAGTCAAGGGTTTTTAGCATCTGAATTCCCTGTTTGGACTTCTGCATAAATTCTAGGCTGTTGGTTCCAGCATATCTGCTTTTATTTTTAAGCCATCTCAAATCCTTTCTAAAGTGTTTCATGAGATAAATCACACAAATGCAGATCTGAACACAGTGACACAGCACCTAACAAGATAGAAGAAAGTGTTCAGGCCTGTGAGAAATTCCTGGCCATTTCCAGGATGGGCTTCCTTAAACTTGGACAGGACCAGGCAGGCATTCCTGAGCACAGGCTTTTAAAAGAGTCCCCATAATTTGCATAAACCAGCATTAAAATGTACGGCCTAATTCAGACAATTCAGATGTGAGATCCTTTGACCCACTCTGTCATGTGATCTCAGCCAGGCCAGTTTGCCTCAGTGCCTCTGACAAGCCTCATGTCCATGGGTCCCTTCTCTCTCCCAGTTCCTGGCTCAGCTGTCTCCTCTTTGGCTTCCCCAGATCCAATCCTTTTCCAACATTTACTGGCATCCCTGATAAAAGAAGTATTCTCATTAGATAAACCAGCAAGCTCATTCTCCAAGAGCCAACTCTCCTCCAATGCCCAGACCTGACAGGGCCTGCTTTGGTCCTAGCACCCTGGAAGACAGCATGAAAATACATGAGAATCAAGGAAATTTAAAACACATGACTTCTTTCAATATGATGAAGATTACAAAATGAAAAACAATCAGAAAATAATTACAAAAAAATCATCTATTCTATCTATCAGTGCTATAAACTTACACAAAAAGACATGGAAATGTTTATAGTACCTCAAAATCAATGCAAAGAAAATATTGCAAGTTAGGCCGGCGCCACGGCTCAATAGGCTAATCCTCCGCCTTGCGGCGCCGGCACACCAAGTTCTAGTCCCCGTCGGGGCACCGGATTCTGTCCCGGTTGCCCCTCTTCCAGGCCAGCTCTCTGCTGTGGCCAGGGAGTGCAGTGGAGGATGGCCCAAGTGCTTGGGCCCTGCACCCCATGGGAGACCAGGAGAAGCACCTGGCTCCTGCCTTCGGATCAGCGCGGTGCGCTGGCCGCGGCGGCCATTGGAGGGTGAACCAACGGCAAAGGAAGACCTTTCTCTCTGTCTCTCTCTCTCACTGTCCACTCTGCCTGTCAAAAAAAAAAAAAAGAAAGAAAGAAAATATTACAAGTTAGTCTCAATACCTCTCCTAAATTACAAGCCCAAATTCCCAAATTTCTTTTGTGTATCTCCATCATTCACTCATCAACCACTCCCTGAAGCCTGATCTGTGTCAGGTCTGCACTGGGCGATAGGGACACAAGAGTGAAGGTGAGAAATAAAGAGCAGTCGTCCAATTAGTGGGAGAGGCAATCACACTGAGGAAACCAGCATCCTGAGGAAGTACAAGCACAGACAAGAGCTGTCCATCTCGCAGGAATGGGAAGCATTCCCTGAGTGAAACCTGATCGATGAACCAGGCAGGACAGAAGCAGCAGCTGCTTTGAGTGCCAGAGGACACCAGGCCTGGATGTCAGAGAGGTGGGCGGGCTCAGGAGTAAAGGATGAGCTGAGGCCGACAGGACTTGATGGCTGAAGTGCCAAGTGAGAGTGGGGAAGAGGCAGAGCTACGGGCCGGGTTCTTGTTTTGGCAGAAGGATAGTGCCATTCACTGTGACAGGAAGTGGAGGAGGAGGACGAGCCGGCCTGGGAGAGGATATGGCATATGTGCAGTTAGTTATGTTTCCAAGGGGCAGAGGAGAGAGAAGAAGAGAGGGATAGAGAGAAGGAAAAGGAAAAAAAGAAGGGGGGAGAGTAGTTGAAGATTGATAATTTTGAGATTCCTGACATTTCCACTAACAACAGAGGCAGGAAGGAAGGATTAAGATGACTCCACACTTATACTTGCCTTGCCTACTAACTAACTCTACACTCTTACGTGAGATACTTCAAAAAGCAGAGAAATAGATCTGGCAAGTGAGAGGCTGGTTAAGATGCCCCCCTCCCACATCAGATCACTTGGGTTCACTCTCTGCCTCCAGTTCCTGGTTTCAGCTTTCTGCTTATGCAAACCCTGGGAGTCAGTGGTGGTGATACAGGTAATTTGGATCCCTGTTGTCCAGGTGCAAGACCTGGACTGAATTTCCAGCTCACAGCTTCCTCTGGCCCAGTCATGGCTATTGTAACAATTTGGGGAGTGAATGAGCAGACAGAGGTTTTCTCTCTTTCTCTCTCTCTCTCTCTCTCTCTCTGTCTGTCTCTCTCTCCCTCTCCCTCTCTCTGTCTCTGTCTTGCAAATACTTTTTTTTTAAAAAAAAAAAAAAGGTAAGTCTGTCTTGATGCAAAATTTTTTAAATTCATGCATGTTTCATAATAAGCCACTTCCCATGAACTTTTCAAAAAACTCATCATATACATGGATTTCAAAGAAAATCTGCACCAAAATAAACATCTTTTAATTGAATTTTCCAGTAGCTCTTTGAAGTACCCTTGTACTTGGAGACCTGGACCACGTGGTATGCGAACTGAAAACATTCCACTTACCCTAGGCTAGAAGCAAGTTGAGTGACTTGAAGCAACCTTGGCAAAGCCATCTTCTTGACCCCATTCCCTTGGCCCTATACTCATGAAAAGGATGGATAATAACCCAAGAAAAAGAGGTAGAGGGAATACAAAGGATTTTTCAGAAACCCTGCAGTGCAAAGGCCTCTTTGCTCTTATTCCTGTTTGGTTCTTTGAAGAAAAAAAAAAAAACTTTATTTGTTTATTTTCTTTATTTGAAAGGTAGAGAGACAGACAACAGAGGTAGAGAGAGATCTTCCATCTGCTGATTCACTCTCTAAATCCCTGCAAAAAGCAGGGCTGGCCCAGGTCGAAGCTAGAAACCTAGAACTTAATCTGAGTTCCCCAGGTGGGTGGCAGGGTCCCAACTATTTGAGCTATCACCTCCAAGGGTCTGAATCAGCAGGAAGCTGAACTTGGGAGAGAAGCTTAAGACTTGAACCCAGGCATTCCAATATGTGATGCAGACATCCCAAGCAGCATCGTAACCACTAAGCCAAACACCTGCCCTTCCCATTTATTTTCTAATGGTGGGTGTAGGGTATACTTACTGCCAACTGAAGGTTCTTGTCCTTTTCAGTGCAATGACATGTAGGACAGGCCACCAAGATCAGTGAGTTAAAAATGGACTGAGTGAATGCCAACAGCTCAAGAAAAACCTTGATTCAAAAGAGCAGATATTTCACACAAGAATGAACATTGACCCTGACTCTAAATAAAGGGAAAGACCTTCAGATCTAAACTTGTCCCCAATATATTTGGTTCTTGGGGTCAAACTAGGGAGACTATCAACAAAAATACTCAGATGTTGCAAGTGTTACTAAACAAATTCCAGAGATGCAAAGACCAATCAAATTTCTATTTATGTGTACAAACTGGCTCCAAAAAATGTTGTGGAAAAAAATGGAATAAAAAATAATGTGAATTTGGGGCCGGCACCGTAGCACACTTGGTTAATCCTCCGCCAGTGGCACCGGTTCTAATCCTGGGTGCTCCTCTTCCAGTCCAGCTCTCTGCTGTGGCCCGGGAAGGCAGTGAAGGATGGCCCAGGTACCTGGGCCCCTGCGTCTGTGTGGGAGACCAGGAAGAAGCACCTGGCTCCTGGCTTCAGATCAGCACAGCTCCGTCTGTTGTGGTGATTTGGGGAGTGAACCAACAGAAGGAAGACCTTTCTCTGTCTCTCTCTCTCACTGTCTGTAATTCTATCTGTCAAATAAACAAATGATAATAATAATAATAATAATGTGAATTCTCCATGAACTTTTTGAAGTCCCCCCATGTTAGTCTATTTTCTCTTACTAATAGCACAATACCACAGACTGGGTAAGTTTTAAAGAAAAGAGATGTATCTAGCTCACAGTTCTGGAGGTTCAAAGGTATGGAACCAGCATTAGGAGGACCTCACAACAGACAGTCCCACAACAGTGGCAGTGTTTGCAAAGTGAGATATCACATCACAAGACAAGGAGCCAAAGAGTGACTGAGGGTCAGGCTCACCCTTTCAACAACTGACTCTTAAAAGAGCTAATTAGGGTCCCATCAGAACTACCTTAGTCTCTTCTAAGGGAATCATTGACGTTAACCTGCTGTGCCACAGTGCCAGCCCTAATAATCCATTTCAAGAATAGTATGGGATGGAGGTCACCAAGTAAGCCTGGACTCAGATACAGACAGAGGACCTTGTTTTTCCAGAGTTACATTTCATCATCTATAGGTCTAGAACATTGTTCTCAATTGGTGCCCTGGGGTCACACCACACAGTGGCCACAAGTGAATATTGCTGCTGTGATTGAGAATAAAATTTATCTCACAGCTTCCCAGTAAGCTGCCAGTGTAAACAGGAAAACGTATTAAGAATTATAAGTAGGGGGCAAGCATTGTGGTATAGTGGGTAAAGCTGCCACCTGTGAAGCCAGCATCCTTCTTGCATGCCAGTTCATGTCCCAGTTGCCTCACCTCCAATCCAGCTCCCTGCTAATGCATGTGGGAAAGCAGCAGAGGATGGCCCAAGTGCTTGGGCCTCTGTCACCCATGTAGGAGACCTGGGAGAAGCTTCTGGCTCCTGGCTTTGGCCTGGCCCAGTCCTGGACATTGCAGCCATTTGTGGAATGAACCAGTAGATAGAACACCCCTTTCCCCTCTTTCTCTCTGTAATTCTGACTTTCAAATAAATAAATAAATGTTTTTAAAAGAATTGTTTGTAGTTAGCTGAGAGAAAGATCTATGAACATGTCTAAATAAATAGGCTTTCCTACTACCGAATTCTCATTGAAAGTTCTTATAGGTCACCCTATGCAGGATCCTTGATGTTATGGGAAAATGTTTTCAATAGCAGTTGTTTTGCAAGTGCAAACATTGAAATAAAATTGTTTTATCTTGTACAGACCATTGATAAAAACAGAAAGCACAACATTAAACTATAATTCAGTAAGGCAGACTCTGTCCAGAGTTGGACTGAGTAGGTCCAAGCTAACAGTCATCCAGTAGTTTAATCTTATCATCAGTAGAGGAATGTATAGATTGATATCCTCTGAATTATAGTCACCAAATTTATTTTTCTCAAATGGAATGTTAACAGGAGAAATAAAGGTTCAGATTATTCTCATAGAAAGGGTCTGGTGTACTGATAGTATATACCAAGAATTGGTAAACTACATCCTGGAGACCAAATCTAGCCCATTGCCTGTTTTGTGGACTCCATAAGGTAGAAATTTTTAAAAAATTATTTTTGTAAATGGTTAAAAAAATTCAAAGAATATTTTTGTAACATGTACAAATTATGTGAAATTCAAATTTCCATGTAAATGCAGTTCAGTGGAACACAGCTACACCTAGTCATTTTTATGTTGTCTATGAATGTTTTCATACCATAACATAAAGTGAGATAGCAGCAACAGAGACAGTATGGTTTACTAAGTCTAAAATATTTACTGTGTGGCCCCTTACAGAAAACATCTGCCAACATATGGAATATATGGCTGATCAACAGTTCTTGGAATTAGATAAGCAAACAACAGGATTTCCTAATGAAAGCCACTCTGAAATTCCTAGGCCCAAAATAATTTACAGAAGGTGCCAGAATTTCCTTCAGGAAGTCTCATTCAATCTTTTTTTTTGACAGGCACAGTGGATAGTGAGAGAGAGAGAGAGACAGAGAGCAAGGTCTTCCTTTTGCCATTGATTCACCCTCCAATGGCCGCTGCGGCCGGCGCATCGTGCTGATCCGAAGCCAGGAGCCAGGTGCTTCTCCTGGTCTCCCATGCGGGTGCAGGGCCCAAGCACTTGGGCCATCCTCCACTGCCTTCCCGGGCCTTAGCAGAGAGCTGGCCTGGAAGAGGGGCAACCGGGATAGAATCCGGCGCCCCAACTGGGACTAGAACCCGGTGTGCCGGCGCCACAAGACGGAGGATTAGCCTGTTAAGCCACGGCGCCGGCCTCAATCTTTTTTTTTCAAAAGATTTATTTATTCATTTGAAAGCCAGAGTTACACAGAGAGAGGAGAGGCAGAGATAGAGAGGTCTCCATCTGTTGGTTCACTCCCCAATTGGCCGCAATGGCCGGAGTTGCACCGATCTGAACCCAGGAGCCAGGAGCTTCCTCCAGGTTGCCCACAAGGATGCAGGGCCCCAAGGACTTGGGCCATCTTCTACTGCTTTCCCGGGCCCTAGCAGAGAGCTGGATAGGAAGAGGAGCAGCCAGGTCTCAAACCAGTGCCCATATGGGATGCTGGTGCTTCAGGCTAGGGCGTTAACCCACTGCGTCACAGCAATGGCCCCCTCATTTAATCTTTTAACATTCAAAGGTAAGTTTTACCTCTATTCTTACAGATGAGAAAACTGACCATAGATGTAAGTGGTGGTACAGACTTCTAGGTAAACAAGGCAGGATTGCAGGCTCTCTACTGTTAATGTTATTGAAATAAAAAAACAATAAAAGAAAATCCAAAAATTTACCAAATAGGGGAAAGATCGAATTTCAAAACTCGGAATCTAACAAAAGGAAAACCAGAAGCAGCACTGAGAAAAAGTAGGTCAACAATGACTCTCATTAATTATCCTCAGTTTCTAAGTGGAGAGAGATGGGTATGGAGTCCTGAGGCAAGTCTGAAGTGAAGATATACAGAGGCAGGAAGGGCTGTGCTGAGTTGCAGGAATGAATAAAAGCCCTTGGAAATGGGATATTCCCCTGGCTGTGCAGAGTGAGCTCCTTGATGTCCCTCTTCACAGGTGCCACAAAAGTCTCAGCAGACACAGCAGAACCCAACTAAAGACTGCACTCTGCCCGGCCTGTCTTCCTCCCTCACCCACAATGGGACTCCGGTTTGTAGAAAGTGGATAGAAAGCAAGGTCTTCATAGAGGTAAAATGGAAGTAGATGACCTAGTCCCAGTGAAGGTGAAAACAATGACAATTCCAATTGCTGGCCTGAAGAAAAATGCAGGAGATGATCAGATTTAAAACGACATGGAAGTTAAGGCAGTTAATAGGAAAGGGTAGATGAAGAAAAAACTGAAAGCAGTTCCATGTAAAAATTATTGTGCCTTGCCGGCGCCGCCGTAGCTCAATAGGCTAATCCTCCACCTGCGGCGCCGGCGTCCTGGTCGGAGCACCAAATTGTGTCCTGGTTGCTCCTCTTCCTTTCCAGCTCTCTGCTGTGGCCCAGGAGGGCAGTGGAGGATGGCCCAAGTGCTTGGGCCCTGTACCCACATGGGAGACCAGGAGAAGCACCTGGCTCCTGGCTTCGGATCAGCGCGGTGCGCCGGCCGCAGCGTGTTGGCCACAGCGGCCATTGGAGGGTGAACCAACGGAAAAGGAGGCCCTTTCTCTCTGTCTCTCTCACTGTCCAGTCTGCCTGTCAAAAAAAAAAAAAAAAAAATTATTGTGCCCTTGGAAAAGCTGATGGAATAGAATACTCAGAAACGCAGCACAGAAAGATTTCCTATAAAAGATGGAAGAATTGATTAAAAAGCATACATACTGAGGCCAGTGTTGTGGTGTGGTGGTTAAGATGCCACTTGGGACATCCACGTCCCATACTGAGTGTCTGAATCTGAGTTCCTGCTTCACCTCCACTCCAGTATCCCTGCTAATGCACACCCTGGGAGCAGCAGGTGGCGGCTCCAGTACTTGGGTCTCTGGCACCCATGTGAGAGACACGGATTGAGTCTCAGACTCCTGGCTTTAGCCTTGCCTAGCCTCAGCTCTTCCGTGTATTTCGGGAGTGAACTAGTGGACGGAAGATCTTTCTCTCTGTCACTCTGCCTTTGAAATAAATAAATACAACCTTTTTTAAAAGGGCACCCATAGTGCTTTTGTTTCATGAAGGTTCAACATACAAGAGCAACATGTGGTTTATATTCTAAGTTATTAGATTTCCAGTATAAATAAAGAATGTTTCAAATATATAGACAGAAAAAAAAAACCCAACATATTTACAAAGAGGAATAATCAAGTTAACCTTAAATAACTAAGCAACACTGAATGTTAGAACACCTTATGATATTATCAGAAAAACCATGTTGCTCAAATATTGCAGAATGTGCAGTGAATATGTAAATCCTTCAGGCAGATATTATTTCCCAAAACTGTAGTGAACTTAGGTCTTACAGCACTATAAAAATCAGCTTCTCATTACAATGACAAACTACCCAAAAGAAGCTACTTACAAAAGAAGACAGTTTATTTTAGCTCATGGTTTTCTGATTTAAAAAAAACATTTATTTATTTATTTATTTGAAAGGCAGAGTTACAGAGAGAGAAACAGAGAGAGAGAGAGAGCGAGCTAGAGTTCTTCCATCCACTGGTTCACTCCTCACATGGCTGCAATGGCCAGGGCTGAGCCAGGTGGAAGCCAGGAGTCGGGAGCTTCTTCTGGGTCTCCCACGTGGGTAGTACCAATTTCTGCTGCTTTCCCAGACACATTAGCAGGCAGCTGGATTGGAAGTGAAGCAGTGGAAACACAAACCAGTGCCCATATGGAATACTGGTGTTGCAGGCGATGGCTTTACCTGCTACACCACCACCACGATAGTCACTAGGCTCACGGTTTTCACAGTTGAAGATCAGGCAGCCCCCACTGGTCTGGCATCCGAAAAAGATGGTGCATGGTGATGGTGGACCACATATGAAGCGAGCAGGAAGCAGAGATAGAACCACTAGTCCTGATTCAGGCTTTTATAATCAACCCTCTCCAAGAACTACCTTCCAAAGTCATGTCTCCAATGACCTCCCGACCTACCACTGCCTATACAATGTAATTGGATTGTTTCCACTGTCTTAATACCATTAGCTTATGACTTGGGGATTTCACATTTGCATGAGTCCAGGAGCCAAATCATATTTACACCATAGCAAGTACCCACGGAATCCTTCTTGGGAAAACTATCCAACTATGTAATAATCCAGCCAACCAAACTAAATCACATTAAGCTCAGGAATTGGAAAAGTCAAGTTAAAGTGCTAATGGTAAGTAATGAAATTTTTCAAATACTGAATTAAAACTAAACTGGAAGAATTATAATTGTAGCCCGATATTATAATTAATAATGCGATTAATAAAAAAGTTGAAATACAAAGGCAGAAAATGAATGCAAAGAGATGTGGAAGCAAAAGTAAGAATTCATGTTAACTTTCTTTTTTCTAAAAGGGAGTCAATCTTGCATTGTCCCAAGTTAAATGTATTTTCTTTTAAAAGTTACCAATTTCTGAATTTGATAATGTATTTTCTTCTCCCTAGAAGGGTATTTTAGAAAATATCTCATGTGACCAGTGCTGTGGTATAGCGGATAAAACTGCCACCTGTGGCCCCAGCATCCCATATGGGCACCTGTTCAAGTCCTGGCTGCTCCACTTCTGATCCAACTCCCTGCTAATTGCCTGAGAATGTAGCAGAAGATGGCCCAAGAACTTGGGCCCCTGGACCCATGAGGAAGACCCAGAAGATGCTCCTGGCTCCTGGCTTCAGATTGTCCCAACTCCTGCCACTGGTGAGTGAACCAGTAGATGGAAGATCTCTCTCTATATATAAATTTACTTTTGTAACTCTACCATTATTTGAAGTTCACCAGCCCCTTCCCTTTTTCTTCAGTTTCTATTTCTTTTGTTAAATCTAAACACAATCAAATTTAAAAATATAACTTAGGTGTGATTTTACAAATAAATTTGAGTAAAATTAAATATAATAGTAATATCTATAATACAATTCTATTTATAGTTAAACCCCAGAATATGATTTTTATTTCTATATATCCATTTTGTTCATCTCTTTGCATGCATACAGAGGTATCTGTCAGTATATAAATCAAATATCATTATTTTGAGTTATGGGGCTTTGGGTTATTGTTTGTTGCTTTCTTCTCTTGTTTTTAAAAAGTATTTCTTAAATCTTCATATATTATTTTAGTCACTTTTAAAATTTCCATACAACAAAATTCACTCATTTTGTTATGAAGCTGACAAATGCACAGTGATGTAACTACCACCAAAAGCCAGTTTCATCACCTCACAAACTTCCCTAATGCTGCTCCTTTGTACTCAGTCCCTCTACCCACTTCCAAAGCATCATTCATTTTCTCTTCCTATCATTTAACATTTTTCAGAATTTCATATATCGAAAATGGAATAATATAGTGTACCTATTATTATTACATAATAATATAGCATGTAGTCTTTTCATGATTATTTTCCACATTAGATGAATTTTAAACTTTTAAAATTTATTTGAGAAGGAAAGAGAGAGAGAAACACCCCCATCCATTGGTTCCCTCCCCAAATACCCACCATCGCTGGGGCTGGGGAAGCCAGAAACTGAGCTGGGAACCCAATCCAGGTGTCTCCACGTGTGTGGCAGGAACCCAATTTATTGAGCCATCACCACTGCCTCCTAGGATCTTCATAGGAAGCTGGAGTTAGGAACCAGAGTCAAGAACTTAAAACAGGTCTTCCTAAGTGGGATGAAGAAGTCTTTACAACTAGGCTAAATGCCCATTCCACCTTGTAGTCTTTTGAATCTGGCTTCTTTCACTTAGCATAATCTATTTGAAATAATTTGTGTTTTGTGTATAGTTTGTTCTCAATGTTCCACAGTCTTTTAGTAAATTCACCAATTCAAAGATATATGTGTTCCCATTTTTGTGATTACAAAGGAAGTTACTGCAAATATTTGTATACAGAATATTGTGTGAATATTTTTTTCATTTCTTTTGAATAAATACCCTAAGTGGGATTGCTAATTCATATAATAAGTGTACGTTTAAGGTTATAAGAAACTGCCAAAGTGGCTGTACTATTTTGCACTCTCATTAGCAATGCATGAGATTTCCAGTTGCCCTGCACCCTCATCATCACTTAGTATTGTCAGGGTTTTTTTTTTTTATTTTAAAGATTTATTTATTTATTTGAAATTCAGAGTTGCACAGAGAGAAGAGATGGAGAGAGAGAGAGAGAGAGAGAGAGAGAGAGAGAGAGAGAGGTCTTCCATCCAATGGTTCATGCCCCAGATGGCCGCAACTGCACCGATCTGAAGCCAGGAGCCAGGAGCTTCTTCTGGGTCTCCCACGTGGGTGCAGGGGCCTAAGGACTTGGGCCATCTTCTACTGCTATCCCAGGCCATAGTAGAGAGCTGGATAGGAAGAGGAGCAGCCAGGACTAGAACCAGCACCCATATGAGATGCCAGCGCTTCAGGCCATGGTGTTAACCTGCTGCGCCACAGCACTGGCCCCAGTATTGGCAGTTTTTGTGGGTTTTTTTTGTTTGTTTTTTGTTTTTTGGTTTTTTTTTTTTTTTTTTTGACAGGCAGAGTGGACAGTGAGAGAGAGAGAGACAGAAAGAAAGGTCTTCCTTTGCCATTGGTTCACCCTCCAATGGCTGCTGCAGCCGGCGCACCACGCTGATCGGAAGCCAGGAGCCAGGTGCTTCTCCTGGTCTCCCATGGGGTGCAGGGCCCAAGCACTTGGGCCATCCTCCACTGCACTCCCTGGCCACAGCAGAGAGCTGGCCTGGAAGAGGGGCAACCGGGACAGAATCCAGCGCCCCAACCGGGACTAGAACCTGGTGTGCTGGTGCAGCAGGCGTTGGATTAGCCAAGTGAGCCGTGGTGCCGGCCACTAAATGAATTTTTTTTTTTTTTGGACAGGCAGAGTGGTCAGTGAGAGAGAGAGACAGAGAGAAAGGTCTTCCTTTTGCCATTGGTTCACCCTCCAATGGCCACCGCGGTAGGCGCGCTGCAGCCGGCACACTGCGCTGATCCGATGGCAGGAGCCAGGTGCTTATCCTGGTCTCCCATGGGGTGCAGGGCCCAAGCACTTGGGCCATCCTCCACTGCACTCCCGGGCCACAGCAGAGAGCTGGCCTGGAAGAGGGGCAACCGGGACAGGATCGGTGCCCCGACCGGGACTAGAACCCGGTGTGCCGGCGCCGCAAGGCGGAGGATTAGCCTAGTGAGCCACGGCGCCGGCCCAGCTAAATGAATTTTTAAAAACTGCCAATACTGGCCGGCGCTGCGGCTTGATAGGCTAATCCAACGCCTGCAGCGCCGGCACTCTGGGTTCTAGTCCCGGTTGGGGTGCCGGTTCTGTCCCGGTTGCCCCTCTTCCAGGCCAGCTCTCTGCTATGGTCCGGGAGTGCAGTGGAGGATGGCCCAGGTCCTTGGGCCCTGCACTCGCATGGGAGACCAGGATAAGCACCTGGCTCCTGCCATCGGATCAGCGTGGTGCGCCAGCCGCAGCGCACTGGCCGCAGAGGCCATTGAGGGGTGAACCTACGGAAAAGGAAGACCTTTCTCTTTGTCTCTCTCTCTCTCTCACTGTCCACTCTGCCTGTCAAAAAAAAAAGTCATTTAGCTATACCATTAGGTGTATAATGAAACCTTGTGGTTTTAATTTGCATTTCCCTATGCTTGAGTTCTTTTAAAGTGTCATTTTTCAGTAAGAAATTATTGAAATGGTTACTTCAATAAAGAGCAGAATATGAAGATAAATCCAGAGTTTTCTCTAAAAAAAATTCTTAAGAAGATAACTGCACAGGTTTTGCTTTTGAAATGTGGTGTATAATCAGGCTAGGGCCATAGATCTCTTTTCTTCAAGAATTCATGTATCAGCCCCAGCTCTGCCACTTTGTCACTATGAGACTGTATCTCCCAGGCCTGATTCCCCAACTGAAAAAACTAAGCTTTGGACTGTTATCAGTTGTTCTCAACTTTGGCTAAGTCTAAAAATTGCCTAGGGAGATACAGATTAGAATTGTTTCTAATGGCCAGATCATATCATACCCCAAATCAAAAATAAAATTAAATTAGAATCTCCAAGGATGGGATCTACACATTTGTATTTTTAAAGTTACCCAGGTGATGCCGGGGCAGCCAAAGTTAAGAATCACTCAACTCATTTCTAATTGTTTCAAACTCCCAAATTCTATTTGTGTAATTTCAGCTTTCTCAGGTTTATTTAAGTCAGGTTCACTCTTTTGGAGTTGGATACTTTCTTGTTGAAAATGGTAGGCTTGGGCCAGCACTGTGGCACACTGGGTTAATATCCTGGCCTGAAGTGCCAGAATCCCATATGGGCACCAGTTCAAGACCCGGCTGCTCCACTTCCAATAAAGCTCTCTGCTATGGACTGGGATAGCAGTAGAAGATGGCCCAAGTCCTTAGGCCCCTGCATCCACGTGGGAGACCCGGAAGAAGCTTCTGGCTTCAGATCGGCACAGCTCCGGCCATTGTGGCCATCTGGGGAGTGAACCATCAGATGGAAGACCTCTCTCTCTCTCTCTCTCTCTCTCTCTCTGCCTCTCCTCTCTCTGTGTAACTCTTTCAAATAAAAAATAAATTAAAAAAAAAAAAGTGGCAGGCTCTTGCACACTGTAGAATGTTGAGCAGTATCCCTTGTCTACCCATTAGACACCCATGGCACTCCCTTTAGTTACAGTTCTAATAGTGAAACATGTCTCCAAACATTGCCAAACATTCCCTGGGAGGCAAAACTTCCACTCAGTGACAACCACTGTTTTTCTGCAAACCTCAGTAAGCCAAATACAATTCAGGGGAAATCTAAGAACTTTTCTGATATTAACATATCTTTTTGTGTATTATTCTATCTGCTAGTGTCTCCACCCCAATTTTTTACTAGACAAATTGAAAAACTCTTTTCTAGACTTTAACTTTGAAGTTCAGTGATCAATAACCAGCAGAGGGTACCTCAAACACTGTCTCATAAGATAGTTCCTTCTGCTGGGGGTGGCGATAAGATAAAAGCACACACCACCCCTGTGTGCGGGATGAGGAGAGTGGAGGGAGACAGACAAGACTGAGGGTTTAAGAGGGTCTTGGGAGAGACAAGATAACACAGGAGAGCCTGGGAGTCCACAGGCCAAGTGGTCAAAGATGCAAGCCACTGAACTAGAAATTGGGTCTAGAAACTCAAAGGGATTCCAGCCACCTGACAAAATGAGTTAATTTCTAGTTCCTTGGAAGAACTTGAAAAGGAAAAAAGGAATACCTAAATGTCTTCCTCCTTTTGCCTGACCCAACCCAACTGCCTATAAAAAGACCACAGGAGGTATAATCCAGCCCTTCATCACCTGGGGCCTTCTGAAGGAGCTCAAGATAACTATGTTGCAACTGCCACAATATATGCAATGTAACTGCTACAAGGTATTATGCTCAGAGTGTACCATGTGACTTACCAGAGGCTCTAAGAGCACTAGAATTCTTTCCCCCAGGCTCCTGTCTTGCTGGTTTTGATAGTATTCTCAGGAAAACATCACCATTCACTCAGTTTTCCCAAGAGGCATGAGCTGTTCTAAAAACAAACCTTCTGAAGTTAGCTTGATTACACACTCGTTCTCATTTACCAACAGGTGTGATTTCCCCTCTGTCTTGATTTCTTCCCACAACAACATTTTCCAAACTTCTTTCAGAGAGGAGTTGCCCTTATGATTCAGCTCTAATTTGACAGGTCTTTTGTCTTGCAGCCAACTGGGGAGTGAATCAGCAGATGGAAGTTCTCTCTCTCTCTCTCTCTCTCTCTCTCTCTCAAGTCTCTCTCTCTTTCTCAAGTCTGTCTGTCTCTCTCTCTCTCTCTCTCTCTCTCTCGGAAGTCTCTCTCTCTGCCTCGCCATCTCTCTGTGTGTAACTCTGACTTTCAAATAAATAAATAAATCTTAAAAAAAAAATCAGAGCAATGCTTGTCTCAGAGGGAGAACAGCCACCTAAATTAGGATAATTAAAAATTAAATTTATCACATATTTTCTCATTTTAAAATACTACAAATGCAGTACAGAAGATCTACAAAGTTAGAGAAGAGTGGAAAAAGGAGAAGATTATCAAATTTGGTTTAGAAACAAAAATCTCTACTAGTCTGAAATTCCATCATTCTCATTATTTGCATCTCCAAAAGTCTCTCTATTCAGAAACAAATATCACTGGAAGATGACCACTTTAAACTTTGGTCTAAAGTTGGCTTTGGAATGTAGTTCAATACAGAAGTTAAGGATCTGAGGGGCTGGCGCTGTGGCGCAGCAGGTTAAAGCCCTGGCCTGAAGCGTCAGCAACCCATCTGGGCACCAGTTCTAGTCCTGGCTGCTCCTCTTCCCATCCAGCTCTCTGTTATGGCCTGGGAAAGTAGTGGAAGATGGCCCAGGTCCTTGGGCCCCTGCTCCCATGTGGGAGACCCGGAGGAAGCTTCTGGCTCCTGGCTTCGGATCAGCGCAGCTTCGGCTGTTGCAGCCAACTGGGGAGTGGGCCAGCGTATGGAAGACCTCTCTGTCTCTACCTCTCTCTGTAACTCTTTCAAATAAATAAAATAAATCTAAAAAGAAAAAAAAAAAAAGAATTTGGGCCCTGGGATTCAGCAGGCCTAGACTAATTTTAACAACTGTTTGCTGTGTGATCTTGGGCAAATTGTTCTCTTCCAATGTCAGTTTCTATCACTTAAAAAATGAGCATGATACAAGAACTGAACTCAGAGTTGTTTGGATAAAACTGCAAGAGATAATAATACATGCAAATTCCTTAGGAAATTGGAGCACAGAGTAAGCATTTTTTTACCCCTGTTTCCAAGAATATCTTTGGGACATGCAATGGGTTTTTGTTTGTTTGTTTGTTTGTTTTTTTTTTGACAGGCAGAGTGGACAGTGAGAGAGACAGAAAGGTCTTCCTTTGCCGTTGGTTCACCCTCCAATGGCCACCGCGATTGGCGCGCTGCAGCCGGCACACAGCGCTGATCCGATGGCAGGAGCCAGGTGCTTATCCTGGTCTCCCATGGGGTGCAGGGCCCAAGCACTTGGGCCATCCTCCACCGCACTCCCTGGCCACAGCAGAGAGCTGGCCTGGAAGAGGGGCAACCGGGACAGAATCCGGTGCCCTGACCGGGACTAGAACCCGATGTGCCGGCGCTGCAAGGCGGAGGATTAGCCTAGTGAGCCGCGGCGCCGGCCAACGCAATGGGTTTTAAAAGTTCTAAACTCTTACAGCACACACTGATACTCGTCTTGAGTATCTCTATTTAAAAAAGACAGACTCAGTTCAGTACAAAGGGCCGCAAAAAAGAGTTATAAAATCTTAAAATAAGTTGTCCAGTCAAACAACTTCAATTTACAGATAAAGTGAGACTTAGAAAAATAAAATGCCTTACCCAAGAAGATACAGCTGATCTGAGAGTCAGATTTCTCTTTAGAGAAAATATAGGCAGTTGAGTTCTGCATCCATTTCTAAGTCAATTTCTTATTTCATACATAGCTAATGCCAACTTAATAATGTTACTTGTTTTCACATATGACAAATTATGGTGAATTAGAAATTAGAGAGGCCTTGATGGCTTTTTCTTATTATTTAAATAATACAGTATAACAACTATTTACATAGCACTTACAGTGTAGGAGGTCTTACAAGTATCTAGAAATGATTTTTTTTTTTTTTTGACAGGCAGAGTGGACGGCGAGAGAGAGAGACAGAGAGAAAGGTCTTCCTTTTCCATTGGTTCACCCCCTGATAGAACCCGGTGTGCTGCGGCACGGGCCATCTAGAAATGACTTAAAGTATATGAGGAAATGCATGAGTTCTATGCAAATACTACACCATTTTACATAATGGACTTGAGCACCTGTGGATTTTGATATCTCTTGGGAGTCTTAGAATCAATCCCCATGGATACCAAGAGACAACTATATTTGCTAATTCAGTGTTCACAGTGCCATTATAGAACATAACTACTGCAAAAAGTGAGAATTAACTCTATCTCAAATATCAAAGAACTAATAGTTAGACTAATCATGCTTGTGCCTTGATCAGAGATGATAATGACATAACCTCCCCCATCCCACCCCCAACTCTTGGCCCACAGGCTGTAACTTAGCAAAAGTAGAAATGACTGCACAGGTAAAGATGCCTGGCAAACTGATTTTTGATTAAAGCATAACAGTGGCAACAGGAGTACAATCTTTCCTCTGTATCTAAGGCTTAACAAAACTTTGCTAAACCAGAGAAATTAATTACAGCTCTTAGAACTATCAAATCAGCAAGTGGATGCTCATAAAGTACAAAAACAAAAAACAAAAAAAGATATCAAGCATGAAGAAATACTTCAACTTTGGGTTGTGTGATAATGATTTTTTTTTCTTTTTGACACATTTCTATATTTGCTATGATGAAAATGTATTACAATCAAAGTTAGAGAAAAATAACTTTCTAAAAAAGGTTTGCTTTAATTCTCCATCCTGACACTTTTCATATTATTTGAGTTCTTAAGAAATATGGTTCAAAAAACCCTAAGCCTATGAAAAACTAACCACATTTGTCTTTTAGAGCTTGGAGCTGTAGGCATCCTTGGGGATAGAGAGGTCTGACTCATCCAGACTTTAAGCAAGATCTGAGCTCAGGTTCTTGCAGTGTGTGCTTAACAAAGGAGGCATTAAGATCTTCGAAAAGCAGATTGCATGAGTAGGGGCACAGCTACATTACCAGGTTGCAAATGGAAAGCTGGAATGAATACTTGTATGGGTCTAACCAGAAGGCTGGAACAACAAGAAGGAGCATTGAAGGGAAATGTCTCTGATTTTAGAATGTCATTACCAGAGGTATCATATAAAGGAGGTGGCACCCAGATGAGGTAGTTATCCAAGGAAACACAAGTAATTAGAGAGATCAAATGGGAAGTTTGTTGGTACAAGCATTATGCTGCTCCATAATTTGTATCTGGTCTAAATTCCAGCATGCTTTACAATTTGCCTTGCAGAGGTTTGGAGCATTCAAAGAAAACATCTTATTCTTCCTTCAATAAAAATGCCAATTATTTCAACAGACCATTTTCAGCTGCTTCCTGGCACGTTCAGAATGTGATAAAAGAGCATCATCAGTAACAGCAAAATAAAGAAAACAGTTGATGTTCATCATTGGATTCTGGGCCATTTAGTTATGGCATATCCAAAGGTATACAGCTAATAAGGGGCCAGTGCTATGGCGCAGTAGGTTAATCCTCTGCCTGCAGTGCTGGCATCCCATATGGGCACCAGTTCTAGTTCCAGTTACTTCTCTTCTGATCCAGCTCCCTGCTAAGGCCTGGGAAAGCAGTGGAAGATGGCCCAGGTACTTGGGCCCCTGCACCCACCTAGGAGACCTGGAAGAAGCTCCTGGCTCTTGGCTTCGGATTGGCTTAGCTCTGGCCATTGCAGCCATTTGGGGAGTGAACCAGCAGACGAAAGACCTTTCTCTGTCTCTCCCTCTCACTGTCTGTAACTCTACTTCTCAAATAAATAAATAAAATCTTTAAAAAAGAAAACAAACACACACACACACATACACACAAAACCCCACAAAGATATGTGGCCTTTAAAATACGACAGAGGGAGTGTTAAAGTGTCTTTCTTTGGGGGTGATGTTGTGGCACGGCAGGCTAAGTCATTTCTGGTAATATTTGCACCCCATTTTGGAGTGCTGGTTCATATCTTGGCTGCTCTACTTCTGACCCAGAATTCTAGCTAATGTATCTGGAAAAGTGGCAAAGGATGGTCCAAGGAGAGTTTCTGGCTCCTGACTCTGGCCTGGTCCAGCCCCCACCATTGGGGCCATTTGAAGAGTGAACCAGAATATACAAGATTGCTTTCTCTCTTGGTCTCTCCTATCATTCTTTCAAATAAACAAAATAAATATCAAAAAAACAAGCAAAATAAAATAAAAATACATGTGTGTATGCATATGTATATTTTTATGTGTGTATACATGTATGTATATATATATTATATATATATTTATGGCACAGACTTGTGGAAATACAAGAAACAAATGTTCATAGTGTCCTGTGCCACATGCCTCAGACCTCACCCCAACTAAAGCTGTGAGGTCCAGCTACCACCCCTGTGAAAGGCTTCCTAATTCAAGTGCCAGCCTCAGTCTCAGCTATTTTCTAAAGCAAAAGAGCTTCCCCAACCCTCCCAGAGTGGACCGTAAGTGCAGAGGAATGTCTTTTGAGGCCACCCTGTCCTCTGGAGGGAGAAGTGGGAGGACCTGTATGTAGTCTCTTTGAGTCCGGCATCCATCCTTCAGTTCACTGCCGGAGTCAGCTCACTGACACCCCTTTGACTGGCTTTCTCCTCTTGTCTGTAGTACTGTTTAATGTTTCATTCCAGCATCTGGGAATTAACCCCAAAAAACACTGGCCCCCCCCAAGACATTTACTCAAACTCTGTTTAGGGCAACCCTAAAATAAGTTAAAACCATGAAGTTGCTTTACAAAACCTTTCTACTGTCTTGAGCGATTTAGCCTCAACTGCTGGCCAAACCCTATAACAAGCACAGAATTCTGTAGATTCCCTAGCTAAAGTAGCCATGGACAACCAACTAGTCCTAGACTGCCTACTGGAAGGATAAGCATGAATATGTGCAATGACTAATAAAACTGGATGCATTTTCATTAATAATAGTGGGCTTGTACACAAAAAGATATCAAAAGGATTTGTGATCAAGCCAAGTGGCTCCATGATTTTGGTAAGTGTAGTCCCTCAGCTTCCACTATTTGGGAAGCAGTAAAAGGTGCTCTCCCTTCTCTGACATGATTCCTACCTTGTTCCTTCTTTTTGGCCCTAATATACTCATCCGAATTGTTAAAACTCCCTCTTCTAGAATTCAACAGTCCCATGCAAGAATTATGGTCATGCAGCATTCCAGCCATTGCCAATGACTGCTGGCAAACCTCTAACTCTTCAGACAAAAATCTCTAGATCAGTTAGCAAGATATTTTCATTTCCTGCCTAGGCAGGGATTATGCAACGACACAGTAAGAAGTTACAGAAGATGGATCACTGTTGCTGTGGATTCATTCTGAGAGGAGGAGCGTGGTGTGGGCAAGAGGCGCAGAGTCACCACACAGACACCAGGAGTCGGTGAAAGTGGGTCAGAGGTGAGCAGCCCGCAGACTCGTTTATTTCAGTTGGTACAGCAGCTTATATAGCCAAGGCAGCCAATCCAGTCAAGGGGCGGTCTATGCCCTAACCAATCATAGCCTATTGCCTATTGCCAGGCAGTTTCCGAAGCCATCCAATCACAGCCTGTTGCCAGGCAGGCTCCATTGCCATGTGGTTTCCGAAGCCATTCCTCAGTAACTGATGCTCACTTGCCAGCAGCCATCTTGGCATGGCCTTCTCATTCCACCACAGATCACCTTCCCACAACCTCCCAAAATGACTAAGGGATGAAAATCTCTGATGGGATAAATGATACATGTAGGCAGGGAGCTAGAGTGGCAAGAAGCTGAGGACTGTCACCACCTAAGCCATACATACCACTCAAATCCCATCACCTTGGTTGCAATTCAACATAGCTAAAGCCTCAGCACACCCACTTCTCGTCATGTAGTTCAGCCTCATTTTCCAATATGCACTAAATGTCATGATATCTAGAATCAGACCCATTCCAAACACTGCCTCCTTTGAATCTTCAATGGTCCTGCCCTAAGCACCACCCTTTCTCCTATAAAAGGATGACCCAGCCTACGTGGAGACAATTCTTCCTGAAGAGGTTGTCCACAGTCACATCTGATTATGTACTATTCCGTTGCCTTTGAATATATTATGTTTTTCTGTTTACCTCTACCTACATCTCCCAGTTGTACTCCTACATGTGGGAGGATAAGAAACTGCACTAAGTTTAGCTAGGAGTCTCCCCTAGCCCAGCCAGGGGTCCTGGTCTCCAAAACAGTTCTCCCCTTGCAACAGGTCTCTACTTGGGCCCCCACCTTAACTGACACACCCTTTGAAATCTAGGTGGAGGTCTCCATGCTTCCACAGTTCCTTTGAGTTCTGCTCATCTGGCTGCTGTCTGAGGCCACACACTGATATCTCTGATTTTCCACTGTTTGCAGGGCACCTTGCATGCAGCTTCCCCCAGTGGAAACTCTGTCTTCCTGAGGTCTCCATACAGGCTTTAATCCCACAGCTTCAAAGGTATCACTCCATCAGGGGTTCCATGCAGGTTCAACCCTGTGGCACAACTCTGCCTGGCCTCTCAGGCTTTCCTTTGAAGTCATGGTGAAAGCCGCCATAACCCAATAACTCTTGCATGCTGCACACCTGCAAAGCGAGTATCACATGGATGTCAATGCCAAGATCTTCCCCAAGTACTAGCTGCACCTGGACGCACCTGAACCAAGACTGCTACCCTTTGTCAGTTGAACACGGGGAAATGAATTGCAAGATGGTCTTGGGCAGCTCTTGTAAAATGTCCTGGGCTTTCACAAAATAAATTCCAGGTCTTGAACCTATGATAGAGGAGAAACCTTGAAGATTTCTGAAATGCCTTTGGGAACTTTCTCCCATCATCTTGCCAATTAGTACATAGCACTCTTTACTTACCCTCACCTTTTTAAAAAGCAGTTTTTCTACAATACTCTCCTGTCTTATCATTCCTTCTCTGGCCAGACTGCAAATTTTCCAGACCTTTCCACGTTTCTCCCTTTTGTTCCCAATTCTCACTGTAAAACTTACTAGCAGGCCAGCACTGTGGTATAGAAGGCTAAGCCTCCACCTGTAGTGCCGGCATCCATTTGGGGGACCAGTTCAAGCCTCAATTGCTCCACTTCCAATCCAGATCCCTGCTTATGCACCTAGGAAAGCAGTGGAAGATGGCCCAAGTACTTGGGCCCCTGCATCCACGTGGGATGCCTGAAAGAATCTCCCGCCTCTTGGCTTAGGCCTGGCCCACTCCCACCTGTTGCAGCCATTTGGGGAGTGAACCAGCAGATGGAAGACCTCTCTCTCTCTCCCCCTCTTCCTCCCTCCCTCTCTCTCTTCTTCTCTCTTTCTCTCCTTCTCCCTCTGTATCTCTGTCTTTTAAATAAATAAATAAATCTTTTCTTTATTAAAAAAAAACTAACAGCAGTCAATCACATGATGCTGGTGCCAGCATTGTGGCTCAGCAGATTAAGCCACACATCTTCCTCCATGTCCTCATGTATAGTTACAGAAATGATCCTGCTCCTTATTACCAGTTTTCTATATCAGTTAACTTTTTGTTACCACAATAAAACACCTGAGGAGGTTCTTTTTCAGCCAACAGATTTGGCGGTTTACAGTCCAAGATCAGGGGACCCTACTGGTATAGCATCTGGTGGTGGCATTCTTGCTGACAATCCCAAGGCAACGCAGGGCATTCCATAACAAGAGGGAGTACTTCTGCTATGTCTCTTATAAAGCTGCTATGCTTCAATAATGGGAGCTTCACCCCAGCCACATCTCTAAATATCATAATTGGATTAACTCTACACTCTCTTAGTACCATTTACATGAGATTCTGAGGGCCAAGCCTGCAACAAATTGCCCTTTGCAGGACATAAAAACTAATATTCATGGGCCAGAGCTGCGGTATATTAGGCTAAGCCTCCACCTGCAGTGCCAGCATCCCATTTGGGCACCAGTTTGTATCCCAGCTGCACCTCTTCTGATCCAGCTCTCTGCTTATGGCATTTGTCATTCTATGAGTCTGCTGTGTGGCCTGCTTCCTATGTTGAATCATTCTCTCCTTTTTAATTCTATTTATTGTTTTAGCAAACACTTGGTCTTATTTATGTGATCCCTTTGACACTTATTCCTATCTTTATGATTAGTTATGCAATTAAAATGATCACTTTAACTAGTATGATGGCAATTTAATGGGATCTGGAATACCATGGCAAATTTTTAGCTTTACCCTTAGGTGTAAGTCTGTGGGACTGTGTGCCAAACTATACATCTCTTCCCTCTCTTATTTATTTATTTTTTTAAAGATTTATTTATGGGGCTGGTGCTGCGGCACAGCGGGTTAACACCCTGGCCTGGAGCAGCGGCATCCTAAATGGGCGCCGGTTCTAGTCCCGGCTGCTCCACTTCTCATCCAGCTCTCTGCTATGGCCTGGGAAAGCAGTAGAAGATGGCCCGAGCCCTCGGGCCCTTGCACCCACGTCAGAGACCTGGAAGAAGCTCCTGGCTCCTGGCTTCAGATCGACACAGCTCCGGCCATTGTGGCCAATTAGGGAATGAACCATCAGATGGAAGACCCCCCTCTCTCTGCCTCTCCTCTCTCTGTGTAACTCTGACTTTAAAATAAATATATATTTAAAAAATTTATTAGTATATTTATTTACTTGAAAGTCAAGAGTTACACACAGACACACACACACAGGGAGAGAGAGAGAGAGAGAGAGAGAGAGAGAGAGAGAGAGAGAGGTCTTCCATCTGCTGGTTCACTCCCCAATTGGCTGCAACAGCTGAAGCTGCACCAATCCGAAGCCAGGAGCTTCTTCCAGGTCTCCCACATAAACAGGTGCAGGGGCTCAAGGACTTAGGCCATCTTTTGCTGCTTTCCCATACCATAACAGAGAGCTGGATCAGAAGTGGAGCAGCCAGGACTCTAATTGGCGCCCATATGGCACTGTAGGCAGTGGCTTTACCTGTTACGCCACAGTGTTGGCACCCCCTACTCTCATTTTTTACAGGGATAAATTTTTAATTGGATTTAAACACCTAAGAATAATTCTGTATTAAGTAAAGAGTTCAACCATGGGGCAAGTGCTGTGGCACAATGGGTTAACTTTCTGGCCTGAAGTTCCAGCATCCCATATGGGCGCTAGTTCTAGTCCCGGCTGCTCCTCTTTCGATCCAGCTTTCTGCTGTGGCCTGGGAAAACAGCAGAAGATGGCCCAAGTCCTTGGGCCCCCCACCCACGTGGGAGACCCGGAAGAAGCTCCAGGCTCCTGGCTTCAAATTGGCCCAGCTTTGGCCATTGTGGCAAACTGGGAAGTGAACCATCAGATGGAAGACCACTCTCTCTCTGCATCTCCTCTCTCTATGTAACTCTGACTTCAACAAGTGGTATTAAGTAGAAAAAGAATATACTAAAAAGAATAAAATAGTAAGTTGTTCCTTGACAGTCAAGAAAAGGGAAGATCAAGTCATTGCTTCTCATAGTGTCAGTATTGCTTCTACATGTTTCCTTTTAGGTGCTCAGTTAGTTGTCACACATCAGGGAGAACATATGATATTTGTCCCTTTGGGAGTGGCTTATTTTACTAAGTATGATGTTTTCCAGATTCCTTAATGTTGTTGCAAATGACAGGATTTCTTTTTTTTTTTTTTTTTTAACCGCTGTGTAGTGTTCCATAGAGTACATATCCCATAATTTCTTTATCCAGTCTTCCACTGATGGGCATTTAGGTTGATTCCATGTCTTAGCCATTATGAACTGAGCTGCAATAAACATGGAGGTGCAGATAGCTCTTTTATTTGCCGATTTAATTTCCCTTGAGTAAATTTCGAGAAGTGATATGGCTGGGTCATATGGTAGAACTATATTCAGATTTTTTAAACTTTTATTTAATAAATATAAATTCCAAAGTGCAACTTTTGAATTATAGTGGCTTTTTCCCCCATAACCTCACTCCCACCCACAACATCCCATCTCTCACTCCTTCTCCCATCCCATTCTTCAACACAATTCATTTTCAATTATCTTTATATATAAAAGATCAACTTAGTATAAACTAAGTAAAGATTTCAACAGACTGCACCCACAAAGACACACAAAGTATATAGTACTGTTTGGGTAGTAGTTTTACCATTAATTCACATAGTACAACACATTAAGGACAGAGGTCCTACATGGGGAGCAGGTGCACAGTGACTCCCGTTGTTGATTTAACAATTGACACTCTGTTTTATGATGTCAGTAATCACCCGAGGCTCTTGTCATGAGCTTCCAAGGCTATGGAAGCCTCGTGAGTTCACCAACTCTGACCTTATTTAGACAAGGTCATAGTCAAAGTGGAAGTTCTCTCCTCCCTTTAGAGAAAGGTACTGCCTTCTTTGACGGCCTGTTCTTTCCGCTGGGATCTCACTCAGAGATCTTTCATTTAGGTTTGTTTTTTTTTTGTTTTTTTTTTTCCACAGTGTCTTGGCTTTCCATGCCTGTGAAACTCAAGATTTTTGAGGTATCTCCAAACTGTCTTCCGTAGTGGCTTAACCAGTATGCATTCCCACCAACAGTGGGTTATTGTACCTTTTCCCCCACATCCTCACCAGCATCTGTTGTTTGTTTATTTCTCTATGAAAGCCATTCTAACCAGGATGAGGTGAAACCTCATTATGGTTTTGATTTGCATTTCCCTGATGGCTAGTGATCCTGAACATTTTTTCATGTGTCTGTTGGCCATTTGGACTTACTCTTTTGAAAAATAAGATTATATATCAAAAGCTATTTTTTCATGAACAGCACTTAGTATTCTGAAGTAGGTTATATAAAGTACAATGAACTGGATTTTACAGTAGAGAGTGGAGGAGATTAAATACTGGCTATATCTCAGGGCTCAGTAACAAGACTTAGATTACTAAACATTTTATGTACCAGTTAGATAAAACTCTTCCAAATGATGACACACTAACTTCACAGGGATAAGCTACACAAAGTGTTTCAAAGCCAGAAATCAAAGTATGCTTAAAAGATGGTAGACTCACAAAAAAAAAAAAAAAAAAAAGGATTTGGCTGGTGCCGTGGCTCACTTGGCTAATCCTCCGCCTGTGGCGCCGGCACCCCAGGTTCTAGTCCTGGTTAGGACACTGGGTACGAGTACCGGTTGCTCCTCTTCCTGTCCAGCTCTCTGCTGTGGCCAGGGAGGGCAGTGGAGGATGGCCCAAGTGCTTGGCTCCCTGCACCCGCATGGGAGACAAGAAGTAAGCACCAGACTCCTGGCTTCGGATTGGCGCAGCGCTGGCGTGGTGGCCATTAGGGGAGTGAACCAACAGAAGGAAGACCTTTCTCTCTGTCTCTCACTGTCTATAACTCTCTCTCTGTCTCTCTCTCTCTCTCACTGTCTAACTCTGCCTATCCAAAAAAAAAAAAAAAAAAGGATTTACCTCTTTGATTTTTTTATAAAGTTCAGCTAAAAGTTTGCATCATCTCACTTTTGAGGCCAAAGAGACCAATAAAAAGGTAGAAAAGACAGTTATAATAAGATGTTTTCACAAAGGTGCTGAAAATACAACAAAAAGCATAGCCTTACTCTTTCTCAAAAACATGATGCATCTGCCAAAACCTCAAGCAAAGTAACTTAACAGCTGGACTCTCAGGCTGTCTGGGTTTGAGCCCAGCTACATAGGTTCAAATCCTAGCACTGCCACATACAAGCTCTAACCTAGTATAACCCTGTGAGAATAACAAAAGAAACCTACTTCTGAGCAAGATGTCATGCATCAAGGAAATAATGTGAAGTTCGGCACATAGGAGCTCAGAAACACTATCAACCAGTACTGTTAGAGCTGGCTGGAACTGGCTGAGAGAACAAATAGCTATATTTGTGGTTCAGATAAGGGCAAGTGAGGTGGCTAAAAAGAAAAGGAATTAGTTGAAGGAATTAGTTGAAGAAAATAAAAAAAAAAACTGGATCCGTTCCATGTAATTTTGGAAGAAAGAGGGAGACAGTAAAGCAGAAAAGAAAAGGTGACTTTAGAAATTGATAAGCTAAAGAACAAGTTGGAAGCTGAAAGCAGAAACCAAAGGTAAGAACACAGTTAGCCAAGTAGTCGGGACTCAGCATCTACTTGGAGGAGGATAAACGGTTTCCCTGGAAGAAATTACTGCAGTAGTTCCTCCCTCTTAACTCACCTGCAGGGGATACATTTCAAGACCCTCATTGGATGCCTGAAACCACAGAAAGTATTGAACCTTTATATTCTAGTGTTGTTTTTCTCTATAAAAATACCTTTAATAAAGCTTAATTTGTCAATTAGGCACACTAAAATATTAGCAATGATAAATAATAATAATTATAACATGTTATAATAAAAGTTATTTAAAGCATTAATTGTCTATATCTGGAAATATCCATTGACTTTTTTTTTTTTTATAGGCAGAGTGGACAGTGAGAGAGAGAGAGAGAGAGAGAAAGGGCCATTGACTGTTTTCTGACTGCAGTTGAAAGAGGTAACTGAAATTGCAGAAAGTGAGCATGGACAAAGGAGCTCTGAAGTAGCTCAACACTTACTGCTGTTGTAGGTACCAAACTCCATCAGCTTTGGGATCCTGACAATGTTTGTACACTGAGGTGTTTCATACCGTTAAGGTTGGCATAACTGGATCAGAGGACATTTAGGGGGGAAAAAGGCCAAAATAATTCATGGAATAAGTTTTAGAAATCTTCACCTCATATAATCATATGAAAATATAGCTCTATTGGTACATGTGAATATGATAAATAGACTTATTTACCAAAATTGAGGTTAATCTCATTGTAAAGACCACATTTCTTGAACTTTCTGTGATGAAGGGCCAAATTTTATTTATTTGTTGCTTTGTTTTTCCAGACATTTGTGGGTCATTATGTGGTACTACTGCATGTGACTAGTATGTGGTCCAGGCCACAAGCAACTCATAGCCAAGTGAGCCATGGCGCCAGCCCCTGAATGTCACTTTTGAAATAAATATTCTAGGCCGGTGCCATGGCTCAATAGGCTAATCCTCTGCCTGCAGCACCAGCACCCCGGGTTCTAGTCCCAGATGGGGCGCCGGATTCTGTCCCAGTTGCTCCTCTTCCAGTCCAGCTCTCTGCTGTGGCCCGGGAGGGCAGTGGAGGATGGCCCAAGTCCTTGGGCCCTGCACTTTCATGGGAGACCAGGAGGAAGCACCTGGCTCCTGGCTTTGGATCGGCACAGCGCCGGCCGTGGCGGCCATTTGGGGGGTGAGCCAGCGGAGGGAAGACCTTTCTCTCTGTCTCTCTCTCACTGTCTAACTCTGCCTGTCAAAATAAAAAATATTCTAGGGGCTGGCACAGCAGCATAGTAGGCTAAGCCTCTGTCTACGGCACTGGCATCCCTTATGGATACCGCCAGTTTGTGTCCTGGCTGCTCCTCTTCCCATCCATCTCTCTGCTATGGGCTGGGAAAGCAGTAGAAGATGGCCCAAGTCCTTGGGCCCCTGTGCCCATGTGGGAGACCTGGAGGAAGCTCCTGGCTCCTGGCTTCAGATCAACCCAACTTTGGCAGTTGTGGCCATTTGGGGAATGAACCAGTGGATGGGAGACCTTTCTCGCTGTTTTTTCCTTCTTCTATCTGTAACTCTACCTCTCACATAAATAAAATTTTTAAAATAAATAAATATTTTAGATGCCTTCCAATTTTCCCATCCTTATCTTGTTGTGGGCTATTAACAAACAGTTCACCAACCAGCACTAGTCTGAAGAGGCACTGCTATAGAGAACCTAAGTCAAATAATTAGTTCAAGCATAGAAGAGGAAAATGCCAATCACTTGGAGGCATGTTGACCTTCAGTTCGATATGGCTGAACAGATGCTTGTATTTCCCTCACTCCCAGAGTCCCATTAGGATGACAGAAGAAATGTCAGCATAGAAATAGCTTTGCATGAAAAGCAAAAGTGGGTGCTGCCACACTCCCTGAAGCTGTAAATAATTTGAAGATCTTTCACATATTGATAATGAAACCTACCAAGCCTAAAAGAAAGGACAGCCCCCTCCTCAAATGAATTTCCCCAAATAACTCTGGAATACCTCAAGATAAAAGAACAGACATGGGAGAAGAGCAGGCTCTGAGCTATCAGCTTGATAATTTGCTAACAGCGGGGGTAATAAATAGCAGTGAATGCTTACCAGTGCTCATTTGTTCTTTGTAATTAAAACACTTTTTTTCCCCTGTTCCCCCAAACACTACATATGCCTTTGTGGATACCAACTCTCTCTTCTTCAAGGGTGGGACTCTGGTATAAGTGAAATCTCATGTCCCTTACAGGTGATCTCTTCAGCAATGGGCAGTGACTCAGGACCAGCCAATGAGATAAGAAGATATTCTTAGGGCCAGCGCTGTGGTGCAGCGGGTTAACGCCCTGGCCTGAAGTGCCGGCATCCCATTAGGGCACTGGTTCTAGTCCCGGCTGCTCCGCTTCCAATCCAGCTCTCTGCTATGACCTGGGAAAACAGTAGAAGACGGCCCAAGTGCTTGGGCCCTTGCACCCATGGGGGAGACTGGAAGGAGGCTCCTGGCTCCTGGCTTCGGATTGGCGCAGCTCCGGCCATTGCGGCCATCTGGAGAGTGAACCATCAGAGGGAAGACCTCTCTCTCTTTCTCTGCCTCTCCTCTCTCTGTATAACTCTGACTTTCAAATAAATAAATAAATCTTTCAAAAAGAAAAAAGAAGAAATTCTCTGGATGGAAAGGAGAAAAGTATGCGGTCCTAGTCATCAAAAATATTTAATAAAAAATTTTAATGGCAGTCACTTTGCTTTTCAAATAAAGAATTTTTTAAAAAAATTAAATCCATCACTGTCTGTAACTCTACCTCTCAAATAAATGAATAAATTAAATCCAGCTATAATGTTCATAACAGTTAAAAGTAAAATAAAATGACACAGAAATGCTGAAAGAAAGGGAGAAAGATAAATGCAGGCAGATGATAATAAGAGAAGAAAAGTGGGAAAACTAACAGAGTTTAGAATTCAAGGGGAAAATCTTTAAATGAGAAAAGGGAGGATGTTTCATTTGACAGACTTATCTACCAGTAAGTTTATATGTTTATACAAGTTTTCACACCTTACAGTACAGAATTAAAATTTTAAATCTAAAACTACTAGCAACACACAAGCAAAATTATTATATGACAATCAAAGTGATCTTTCTAATGTGCAAATGAGTGGTTTTTAAAATAATTTTTAAAGATTTATTTATTTATTTGAAAGGCAGAGTTACACACAGAGAGAAGGAGAATGACAGAGAGAGAGGTCTTCCATCTGTTGGTTCACTCCCTAATTGGCTGCAACAGCCAGAGCTGTGCCGATCCAAAGCCAGGAGCCAGGAGCTTCCTCTGTGTCTTCCCACGTGGGTGCAGGGGCCCAACGACCTGGGCCATCTTCTGCTACCTTCCCAGGCCATAGCAGAGAGCTGGATCGGAAGTGGAGCAGCTGGGACATGAACTGGCGCCCATATGGGATGCTGGCATTGCAGGTGCTGGCTTTACCTGCTATGCCACAGCACCAGCCCCAAACATTTTTTTTAAAGATTTATTTAGTTGAAAGTTAAGGGGCTGGCATTGTAGCAGAGTGGGTAAAGCCCCTTCCTGCCAACACCGCATCTCTATGGGCAATGGTTCAGGTCCCTACTGCTCTAATTCCTATCCAGCACCCTCTAATGTGCCTTGGAAAGCAGAGGAAAATGGTCCAGGTGCTTGGACCCTCGTACCTACATGGGAAACCCTGATGAAACTCCTGGCTCCTGGCTTCTGCCTGGCCCAGCCTTAGCTGTTGAGACCATTTCAGGAGCAAACCAGGAGATGGATGATCTTAATCTGTGTCTATCTCTCCCTCTTCCTCTGTAACTCTGGCTTACAAATAAATAAAAACAAACAAACAAACAAAACGAGTTACTGAGAGAGAGGGAGAGACAGAAAAAGATCTTTCATCCCCTACTTTCCTGGGCCATTAGCAGGAAACTGGATCAAAGTGGAGGCTTTTACTTCCTATATCACAATGCCAGCTCCTACAATTATTTTCTTATAGAAAATTAAATTCATATAAGAATGGGGCAAGTAGAATAATTAGTTCTCCATGCCCACCATGCAGTTTAAGCAGCTGTTAATATATATTTTTTTTTTTTTGACAGGCAGAGTGGACAGTGAGAGAGAGACAGAAAGAAAGGTCTTCCTTTGCCGTTGGTTCACCCTCCAATGGCCGCCGCGGCCAGCGCACCGCGCTGATCCAAAGGCAGGAGCCAGGTGCTTATCCTGGTCTCCCATGGGGTGCAGGGCCCAAGCACTTGGGCCATCCTCCACTGCCCTTCCGGGCCACAGCAGAGAGCTGGCCTGGAAGAGGGGCAACCGGGACAGAATCCGGTGCCCCGACCGGGACTAGAACCCGGTGTGCCAGCGCCGCAAGGTGGAGGATTAGCCTAGTGAGCCGCGGCACCGGCCTGTTATTTCATCTAATCCCCATGTTTTTCCCTGGTTACTTTAAAACCCCAGATATCATATCATTTTACCTATAAACACTTCAGAATGCACATTAGCTCACCGCTATTTTTTAATAATCACCATAACATTATTATACTTTCCATAATCAACAATCATTTCTGAATAATCTAATGATTAGCTCACTCAAAGCTTGTGGATAGTCTCAGATATATTTTCACAGTTGATTTGACTGAATCTTCATATTTTATTTGATTGCATTGTCTCTTAAGTCTTTTTCGTTCAACAGCCCTCTTGTAATTATTTTTGCTATTTAAAGTGTACAATTCAGTGGTTGGTAGCTGTGTTAACTATCACCACAAGCAACTGATTTTTCCACAATGAATTTGAGAACATTTTCATCACTCTCAAAATAAATTCTAGGGGTCAGCTCTGTGGCTAGTGGGTAAAGCCACCGCCTGCACTGCCGGCAATCCAGTATGGGCACTGGTTTGAGTCCCAGCTGCTCCACTTCTGATCCAGCTCTCTGCTATGGTCTGGGAAAGCAGTAGAAGATGGTCCAACTCCTTGGGCCCCTTATACCCATGAGGGAGACCAAGAGGAAGCTCCTGGCTCCTGGCTTCAGATTGGCTCAGCTCTGGCCGTTGCTGTCATTTGGGGAGTGAAACACTGGATGAATGACTTCTCTCTCTTTCTCTTTCTCTCTCTCTCCCTCCCTCCCTCTGCCTCTCTGTAACTTTGCCTTTCAAATAAATAAATAAATAAATGTCTTTAAGAAAAGAAAATAATAGAATTTTTTAAAAATAATAAATTCTGAACCACTTAACCATCACTTTTCACTCTACAGTTGAAACATTCACTGACAAACATGTTGTGTAAGTCCACCAGGGTTGCAAACAGGTGATTTTATATTTCTATCACTCCTTCCTCATTTATAAGACTACTTATATTACACATATATTGGACTACTTCCACAAGGAAATTTCCTCATTTATTTGGTGACCCTGAAATAAAGTTCGAATAGGAGGGGTCGGTGCTGTGGCACAGTGGGTGAAGCCACTGCCTGCGACAAAGGCATCCCATATGGGTGCCAGTTAAGAGCCTGGCTGCTCCACTTCCAATCCAGCTCCCTGCTAATGCACTTGGGAAAGCAGCAGTGGATGACCCAACTAACTGAGACCCTGCCACCCATGTGGGAGACCTGGAAAATGCTCCTGGTTCCTGGCTTCGGCCTGGCCTAGTCCTGGCTGTTGCAGCCATCTAGGAAGTGAACCACGAATGGAAGATCTCTCTCTCTCTCTCTCTCTCTCTCTCTCTCTGTAACACTTTAAAAATAAATAAATATTGGGGCCAACGCTGTGGTGCAGCGGGTTAATGCCCTGGCCTGAAGCGCCAGCATCCCATATAGACACCAG
Organism: Lepus europaeus; assembly: GCF_033115175.1. Taxonomy (NCBI): domain Eukaryota; kingdom Metazoa; phylum Chordata; class Mammalia; order Lagomorpha; family Leporidae; genus Lepus; species Lepus europaeus. Next base: position 70,035,272 of record NC_084838.1, read on the forward strand.
TTCGAGAACCAGCTGCTCCACTTCCGATCCAGCTCTCTGCTGTGGCCTGGGAAAGCAGTAGAAGATGGCCCAAGTCCTTGGGCCCCTGCACCTGCGTGGGAAACCTGGAAGAAGCTTCTGGCTCCTGGCTTAGGATCAGGCCAACTCCAGCCATTGCAGCCAACTGGGGTGTGAACCATCAGATGGAAGACCTCTCTCTTTCTCTCTCTCTCTGCCTCTCCTCTCTCTGTGTAACTCTGACTTTCAAATAAATAAATAAATCTTTAATAAATAAATAAATCTTTAAAAAAAGTCTGAATAGGAAAGTAGGATAAATGCTTGCTCCATTTTATTTATCAATTTGCAGTTAAGTTAGTTTCTTAGTAAGCTTAGTAAGCTTCACTAGTGACTATATGTTTATTATGTTTTGCATTACTATATTATCACTAAATTTTATATATTTGAAGCAATTCAACAAATTTTAATTATTTTATTACTCTTTTTCTGATATTTTTCTCATTAGTTGTTTTCTTCTTATTTATTTATTTTTCATTTTATTTTGAAGGCAGAGATACAGACATAGAGAGGTCTTCCACCTGCTGGTTCTCTCCCTAAAGTGAACCACCAGCCAGGGCTGTTGTCAGGCCAAAGCCAGGAGCCCAGAACTTAATCTGGCCCCTGCCACCCAACTACTTGAGCCTTCACGTGCTGCCTCCTAAGGTGTGCATTAGCAGGGAAAAGCTGTAAACAGAAACAAAGGAGCCAGGTCTTCACCCAGGCATAAAGGAGGTGTGCATCTCCAGCAACACACTGTGACAAACAACTGGCCCCTCATTAGCATCTGTTAGCCTGCTGTTTTCTGATAAATAAGATGCCCCAGGTTTACCTTGAACATTTCCTACCCTTAAACTACAGACATTCAATTCTCCTTGGAGCCTGAGTTCTTTTCAGTTGGAAATAGAAACACAATTTGGATACCAGGGTGCTCATCATGGTTGCCTCCAGCTCTTTTCAGTGGTCAGAATTAGGAAGTATACTGGTTTCTAAAGGGAAAAAATGGCTGTAAAATTATACCAATACTTTCATTTCAAATTTAAGATTACAGAGTTTACTTCTCTTGTTTCATATGTGTCTCTTTTTTCCTAAGTAGAAAGCCTTTTTTTTTTTTTTTGACAGGCAGAGTGGACAGTGAGAGAGAGAGACAGAGAGAAAGGTCTTCCTTTGAAGTTGGTTCACCCTCCAATGGCCGCTGCGGCCGGCGCACCACGCTGATCCGAAGCCAGGAGCCAGCTGCTTCTCCTGGTCTCCCATGGGGTGCAGGGCCCAAGCACTTGGGCCATCCTCCACTGCACTCCCTGGCCACAGCAGAGAGCTGGCCTGGAAGAGGGGCAACCGGGAAAGAATCCGGTGCCCCAACCGGGACTAGAACCCAGTGTGCTGGCGCCGCAAGGTGGAGGATTAGCCTAGTGAGCTGCGGCGCCAGCCGATAGCCTTTATTTCTAACATTAACATAAGCATTTCTTTCTTTTTTTTTTAAATTTTTTTTTATTTATTTATTTTGACAGACAGAGTGGATAGTGAGAGAGAAAGAGAGAAAGGTCTTCCTTTTTGCCGTTGGTTCACCCTCCAATGGCCGCTGCGGCCAGCGCATCTCGCTGATCCGAAGCCAGGAGCCAGGTGCTTCTCCTGGTCTCCCATGCGGGTGCAGGGCCCAAGGACTTGGGCCATCCTCCACTGCCTTCCCAGGCCATAGCAGAGAGCTGGCCTGGAAGAGGGGCAACCGGGATAGAATCCGGCGCCCCAATCGGGACTAGAACCCGGTGTGCCGGCGCCGCAAGGCAGAGGATTAGCCTGTTAAGCCACAGCGCCGGCCAGCATTTCTTTCTTATAATATACCTAAAATAGTTTCAGAATTGTAATACTAGTATTGTTTAAGACAATGAGACTGAATATAGCTTAATATTTCTTTGTGGACTTTTGTTCTTAGGATGTATCCCACTGGGGATGTAAACTCAAAATACTGCTCTTAAAGGTCACTTCAAGTAACAAGTTTCTTTGTGTGGTTATGGCATCAACTTGATATATGGCCATGGTCATTTGTTCCCATTTGCTTTTAATTTTGAGAATTTTTCTAATTTAATTTTTAAATTAAATTAAGTCTAATTTAATTTTTGATTGAATTTTTAATGAAGGTTACATGATTCTAAAGTCATGATGATACAACAAAATAACTTGACAAAAGCCTTGCTTCAATCCCTGCCTTTCCTCCTCAAACCTAGGCAATCAATTTTATTAGGCTTTTAAAAATATGTATTTCCACTTCTTCGAAAACTTAAAGCATGCATATTTGTGCCTTCCTTTACACAAAGATAGGCCAGTATGGATAGTGCTCTGTATCTTTTGTTTTTTTCATTTAAAATATACCCTAGATATAACTCTGCACATAGAACACTTTTGCATTTCCTTGTACACTGCATAGTTAGGAGAAAATTTATTTTTTAAGATTCATTTTGTTTATCTGAAAGGCAGAGTTACAAAAAAAGGGAGGGAGAGACAGAGAAGAGTTCTGCTGGTTCACTCCCCAAATGGCTGAAACAGCCAGTGCTGGGCCAAGCCGAAGCCAGGAGCTTTATCAGGATCTCCCACTTGAGTGGCTTTCCCAGGTGCATTAGCTGGGAGCTGGATCAGAAGTGGGGCAGCCAGAACTTGAACCAGCACCCATACCTGGTTCGCTACAGCACCTGCCCTGGAGAAATCTTATTGAAACAGATATCAACCTACAGGGTTATTCAGCTCACATTTTTTAAAGGTTTCCCACTACACTTAGAATAAAATTTAAACTCCTGGCCATAGTTCTCAAAATCTTGTCCTTTTTTTTTTTTAATAAAAAAGATTTATTCATTTATTTGAAAGTCAGAATTACAGAGAGAGAGAGAGAGAGAGAGAGAGAGAGAGGTCTTCCATCTGCTGGTTCACTCCCCAATTAACTGCAATGGTCAGAGCTGTGCTGATCTGAAGCCAGGAGCTTCTTCCAGGTTTCCCACACAGGTACAGGAGCCCAAGCATTTCCCAGGAACTTGGGCCATCTTCTACTGTTTTCCCAAGCCATAGCAGAGAGCTGGATTGGAAGTGTAGCAGCCGGGACTCGAACCAGCATCCATATGGGATGCTGGCACTGTAGGTGGCAGCTTTAACGCTACACCACAACGCTGGCCCCCCTGCTTCACTTCTGATCCAGCTCTTTGCTAATACAAATCTTGAAAAGCAGCTGTTGATGGTGGGAGACCTGGATGCAACTCCTGACTCCTGCCTTCAGCCCTATCTGCTGTGGCCATTTCTCTTTCTCTGTTACTCTGCCTTTCAAATAAATAAAAAGAAAAACACAACAACACAGCAATTCTCAGACTTTAACATGAGGGCCTAAGAACTACATTTCTCAAAGTTCTCAAAGCTGATGTTGCTAGTTCAAGGAACTCTGAAAACCCAGCAATTTATATTCTATCACTTCACCAGCTTTGTTTCTTTTTAAACTATTAACCACAAAATGTTATTGATTTGATTATTATTAGCCTTTTGAAGAAAGGGATTGTAGAGCCAGCACCTAAAATGACAGACACATGGGGCACAGCTCTTTGGTAAAGCACTGTAGCATGCTGAACTGTAGTAAAGCAACTTCAGAGGCCTCTCTTATGAATTAGCCACTTCAGGAGTCAAAAGTTAATAAAACCACAAACATTCGGCCAGCGCCGCGGATCACTAAGCTAATCCTCCGCCTTGCGGCGCCGGCACACCGGGTTCTAGCCCCGGTTGGGGCGCCGGTTCTGTCCCAGTTGCCCCTCTTCCAGGCCAGCTCTCTGCTGTGGCCAGGGAGTGCAGTGGAGGATGGCCCAAGTCCTTGGGCCCTGCACCCCATGGGAGACCAGGATAAGCACCTGGCTCCTGCCATCGGATCAGCGTGGTGCACCAGCCGTGGCGGCCATTGGAGCATGAACCAACTTCAAAGGAAGACCTTTTTCTCTGTCTCTCTCTCTATCCACTCTGCCTGTCTCAAAAAAAAAAAAAAAAAAAAAAAAACATTAGAAAGGCTGTAATCAAAGAGACAGATATTAAGTGTTGGGGAAGATGTGGAGAAATGAGAACCTGTATACACTGCTGGTGGAATGGTAAAATGGTCCAGCCACTTTGAAAACTAGCCTGGAAGTTCCTCCAAATATTAAACAGAGAATGATCATATGACTCAGAATTTCCACTGTCAGGTTTTGTGATGATTAATTTTTTATTAAACTTTTATTTAATGAATATAAATTTCCAAAGTACAGCTTATGGGTTACAATGGCTTCCCCCTCCCAAAACTTCCCTCCTACCCACAACCCTCCCCTTTCCCGCTCCCTCTCCCCTTCCAATCACATCATGATTCATTTTCAATTCTCTTTATATACAGAAGATCAGTTTAGTATATATTAGGTAATCATTTCACCAGTTTGCCCCCATATAGCAACACAAAGTGAAAGAAAAAAAAATACTGTTGGAGTACTAGTTATAGCATTAAATAAGAGTGTACAGCACATTAAAGGCTGAGATCCTACATAATATTTTTTTAAAATTAATTAATTTTCTATGCCATTTCCAATTTAACACCATGTTTTTTTTCATTTCCAATTATCTTTATATACAGAAGATCGATTCAGTATATAATTAGTAAAGATCTCATCAGTTTGTACCCACACATAAACACAAAGTGTAAAAATACTGTTTCAGTACTAGTTATAGCATCACTGCACATTAGACAACACATTAAGGACAGATCCCACATGGGATGTAAGTACACAGTGACTCCTGTTGCTGACTTAACAATTTGACCCTCCTGTTCATGGCGTCAGTAATCTCCCTAGGCTCTAGTCATGAGTTGCCAGGGCTATGGAAGCCTTTAGAGTTCGCTGGCTTTGATCTTATTCCGATAGGGTCATAGTCAAAGTGGAAGTTCTCTCCTCCCTTCAGAGAAAGGTACCTCCTTCTTTGATGGCCCCGTTCTTTCCACTGGGATTTCACTCGCAGAGATCTTTCATTTAGGTCTTCTTCTTTTTTTTTTTTTTTCTTTTCCATGGTATCTTGGCTTTCCATGCCTACAATAGTCTCATGGGCTCTTCAGCCAGATCCAAATGCCTTAAGGGCTGATTCTGAGGCCAGAGTGTTGTTTAGGACGTCTGCCATTCTATGAGTCTGCTGTGTATCCCACTTCCCATGTTGGATCTTTCTCTCCCTTTTTGATTCTATCAGTTAGTATTAGCAGACACTTGTCTTGTTTGTGTGATCCCTTTGACTCTTAGACCTATCAGAGCCATCAATTGTGAACTGAAATTGGTCACTTGGACTAGTGAGATGGCATTGGTACATGCCACCTTGATGGGATTGTATTGGAATCCCCTGGCACATTTCTAACTCCATCATTTGGGGCAAGTCCGATTGAGCATGTCCCAAATTGTACATCTCCTCCCTCTCTTATTCCCACTCTTATATTTAACAGGGATCACTTTTCAGTTAAAATTTAAACACCTAAGAATAATTGTGTGTTAATTACAGAGTTCAAACAATAGTACTAGAACAACAAAAACAACAACAAATACTAAAAAGGATAAAGTATTACATTGTACATCTAAAGTCAGGACAAGAGCTGATCAGGTCATTGTTTCTTATAGTGTCCATTTCACTTCAACAGGTTTCCCCTTTGGTGCTCAGTTGTCGCCGATCAGGGAAAACAAATGATATTTGTCTCTTTGGGACTGGCTTAATTCACTCAGCATGATGTTTTCCACATTCCTCCATCTTGTTGCAAATGACTGGATTTCATTGTTTCTTACTGCTGTATAGTATTCTATGGAGTACATGTCCCATAATTTCTTTATCTGGTCTACTGTTGATGGGCATTTGGATTGGTTCCAGGTCTTAGCTATTGTGAATTGAGCTGCAATAAACATTAATGTGCAGATGGCTTTTTTATTAGCCAAGTTAATTTCCTTAGGGTAAATTCCAAGGAGTGGGATGGCTGGGTTGTACGGTAGGGTTATGTTCAGGTTTCTGAGGAATCTCCAGACTGACTTCAATAGTGGCTTAACCAGTTTGCATTCCCACCAACAGTGGGTTAGTGTCCCTTTTCCCCCACATCCTCTCCAGCATCTATTGTTGGTAGATTTCTGAATATGAGCCATTCTCACCGGGGTGAGGTGAAACCTCATTGTGGTTTTGATTTGCATTTCTCTGATTGCTAGTGACCTTGAACATTTTTTCATGTGTCTGTTGGCCATTTGGATTTCCTCTTTCAAAAAATGTCTATTGAGGTCCTTGGCCCATCTCTTAAGTGGGTTGTTTGTTCTGTTGTTGTGGATTTTCTTGATTTCTTTGTAGATTCTGGTTATCAACCCTTTATCTGTAGTATAGTTTGCAAATATTTTTTCCCATTCTGTTGGTTGCCTCTTCACTTTCCTGACTGTTTCTTTTGAAGTACAGAAACTTCTCAATTTGATGCAATCCCAAATGTTAATTTTGGTTTTGACTGCCTGTGCTCCTGGGGTCTTTTCCAAGAAGTCTTTGCCTGTGCCTATATCTTGCAGGGTTTCTCCAATGCTCTCTAATAATTTGATGGTTTCGGGTCGTAGATTTAAGTCTTTAATCCATGTTGAGTGAATTTTTGTGTAAGGTGAAAGGTAGGGGTTTTTCTTCTGCAGTCTGTTAATGTAGTGTATTACGTTGATTGTTTTGCAAATGTTGAACCATCCCTGCATACCAGGGATAAATCCCACTTGGTCTGGGTGGATGATCTTTCTGATGTGTTGTTGCATTCTATTGGCCAGAATTTTATTGAGTATTTTTGCATCTATGTTCATCAGGGATATTGGTCTGTAATTCTCTTTCAATGCTGCATCTTTTTCCGGCTTAGGAATTAAGGTGATGCTGGCTTCATAGAAAGAATTTGGGAGGATTCCCTCTTTTTCGATTGTTTTGAATAGTTTGAGAAGAATTGGAGTTAGTTCTTCTCTAAATTTCTGGTAGAACTCAGCAGTGAATCCATCTGGTTCTGGGCTTTTCTTTGTTGGGAGGGCCTTTATTACTGTTTCAATTTCTGTCTCAGTTATGGGTCTGTTTAGGTTTTCTATGTCTTCCTGGCTCAATTTAGGTAGGTTGTATGTGTCCAAGAATCTGTCCATTTCTGATAGATTTCCCAGTTTGCTGGCATACAAGTCCTTGTAGTAATTTCTGATGATTCTTTTTATTTCTGTGGTGTCTGTTGTTACGTTTCCATTTTCATCTCTGATCCTATTGATTTGGGTCTTTTCTTTTTTTAGTTAGTTGGGCCAATGGGGTGTCAATTTTGTTTACTTTTTCAAAAAAGCAGCTCCTCGTTTGGCTGATTTTTTGTAATGTTTTTTTTTTGATTCAATCCTGTTGATTTCTTCTTTGATTTTAATTATTTCTCTTCTCCTACTGGGTTTGGGAGCATGTTGTTCAATCTCCATTGTTTGCACGTGCTCTAGGGATTCCCGAGTTGCTAATTTCCAATTTCATTCCTTTGTGGTCTGAGAAGCTGCATGGTATGATTCTAATTCTTTTGAATTTGCTGAGACTTGCTTTATGGCCTAGTATGTGGTCAATCCTAGAGTAGGTTCCATGTACTGCTGAGAAGAATGTAAATTCCTTAGATGTAGGATGAAATGTTCTGTAGATATCTGTTAGATCCATTTGGGCTATAGTGTCATTTAAATCTACTGTCTCCTTGTTGATCTTCTGTCCTGTTGATCTATCTCTGAGAGTGGAGTATTGAAGTCCCCCAGTACTATTGTACCGGGGTCTAAGTCTCCCTTTAAGTCCCTTAACAAGTCTTTTAAATAAGCTGGTGCCCTGTAATTAGGTGCATATACATTGATAATCGTTATATCTTCCTGTTGAATGGATCCCTTAATCATTAAATAGTGCCCCTCTTTGTCTCTCCTAACAGTTTTTGTGGTAAAGTTTATGTTGTCCGATATTAAGATGGCTACGCCCGCTCTTTTTTCATTTCTGTTGGCATGGTATATCTTTTTCCAGCCTTTCACTTTCAGTCTGTATGCATCATTGTTGGAAAGATGAGTTTCTTGTAAGCAGCAAAAAGATGGGTTTTGTTCCTTAACCCAATCAGCCAATCGGTATCTTTTAACTGGACAGTTCAGGCCATTAAAATTCAATGTGACTATTGAGAAGGAGTAACTTTGCCCTGTCATTTGCCAAAGATTTTTTCTAATATCTGGTTTGAGACTCCTGTGATCTTTTGCTGTGAGGTTTCCTTCCTTTATCTTCTTTCATATTGGTTACCGTGTTTCTGTGTTTCTGTATGTAACACATATTTAAGCATCTTTTGCAGGGCTGGACGAGTGGCGACAAATTCTTTCAATTTCTGTTTGCTGTGAAAGGTCTTTATTTCACTTTCATTCACAAATGAGAGCTTTGCAGGATATAATATTCTGGGCTGGCAGTTTTTCTCTCTTAGTACCTGGGCTATATCTCGCCATTCTCTCCTAGCTTGTAGGGTTTCTGATGAGAAGTCAGCTGTGAGTCTAATTGGAGATCCTCTGAGAGTAATCTGGCGTTTCTCTCTTGCACATTTTAGGATCTTTTCTTTGTGTTTCACTGTGGTGAGTTTGATTATGACGTGTCGTGGTGAGGATCTCTTTTGGTCATGTTTATTAGGGGTTCTATGAGCTTCCTGTACTAGGATGTCTCTGTCCTTCTCCAAACCTGGGAAATTTTCTGCTAGTATCTCACTAAAAAGGCCTTCTAATCCTTTCTCTCTCTCCATGCCTTCAGGAACTCCTAGAACCCGAATGTTGGGTTTTTTAATAGTATCCTGTAGATTCCTGACAGTATTTTTTAGATTTCTGATTTCTTCTTCTTTTCTTTGACTGTTTCCTTTCCTGTTCTCTGTCTTCTAATTTCGATATTCTCTCTTCTGCTTCACCCATTCTGTTTTTAAGGCTCTCTAATGTGTTTTTAATTTGATCTATTGAGTTCTTCATTTCATTGTGGTTTTTTGTCACTATCACAGTTTCATGTTCTACTAGTTGTTTCATTTCATTTTGATTCCTCCTTAATATTTCATTTTCACGAGAGAGATTTTCTATCTTGTCCATTAAGGATTTCTGTAGTTCAAGAATTTGTTTTTGAGAACTTCTTAATGTTCTTATCAGTTTTTTGAGATCCGCTTCTTGCATTTCCTCTATCTCTTCATCTTCATAATCTTGGATTGGGGTGTCTTGTTCATTTGGGGGCGTCATAGTGTCTTCCTTGTTCTTGTTAGCTTGGTTTTTGCGTTTGTTGTTTGGCATGTTGGAGATAATTTATGGTTTTTTTTTTTTTTTTTTGGCTCTGGTGTTTTTTTCTCGTTATACTATGCCTCTAAGTGGGCTGTCTGCTTTGATGGATCCTTAGAGACTGTGATAGGTGTGGCCAGAGAGCTCTGCTTGATTCTTCAGGTTTAAGGCTGTGCAAAAAGCAACTCACCCAGATTGTTCTCTTCCCTTGCTCCTTGCTGGATCGCTCTCTCTCTCTCTCTCTCTCTCTCTCTCTCTCTCTTTTTTTTTTTTTTGACTCAGTTGGGAAGTAATTCGGCACAGGTGAGTGGAATTGAGGGTAGTTGAAATCTGGCCTCTGTGAGTATTCGTTTGATCTACCCCTGGGACCACACAAAGAGTTTATGCAGCCCTCAATGTGTTCTCAAGTTTCACCAAAGTTCCAAAGTTACTGAGTTTGTGTACTGTTGGTGGTGCTTTACATATGTAAAATGGCGCCTGCTCTTTTTTTTGCTGGGTGAGTGAGGAGAGAGGTTTCTGCCTTTCCCCCCCCCACTGTCTCGGGTTTCTGATGTCTTTGTCTTACCTTCCGTTCGTTCCTGTGCTGGCGAGATTCTGGGGATCGGCTCCCGCGGTTGGGTTTCCACGCGGTGGGCTCCCTGTAGGTCCTCTGTGTCACATCCACTAGATCCGGAAGTGTTTCCTCTGCAGTTTTTTTCTTGAGTCTTTTCCTGAGGCTACAGTAATTCCACTTTTATGAAACTTTATTTTCCCAAACTACGGCACAGGTCCTCACTATCCACCATCTTGGCTCCGCCCCCCGTGATGATTAATTTTATGTGTTAACTTATCCTGGTCACAGTGCACAGATATTTGATCAAACATTATTCTGGATATTTCTGTGAAGGTGTTTTTACGATGAGATTAACATTTATGTCTGTAGACTTTGAGTTAAGCATATTGCTTTCTGTAATGTGGGTGGGCCCCACTGAATCAGTGGAAGAATTTAAGAGAACAAAACTGACTTCCCCTAAGCAAAAAGGAATTCTCTGAAAAGACTGCCACTGGACTCCAACCGCAGCTCTTCCTAGCTCTCCAGTCTGCTATTCTATCCTGCAGATTTAAGGATTACCAAGCCTCCATGGTTGTGGGACCCAACTCCTTAAAACAAATCTCTTTCTCCTTCTCTCTCTCTCTAGATATACCCATCCTGTTAGTTTTGTCTGGAGAGTTGTGGCTCGTACAGATATATATCCAATAGAAATGAAATTATAACTCCATACAAAACCATGTATACAAAGTTCATAACAGCATTATTTATATAATCAAAAGTGAAAAAAATATAAAATGTCTAACAAATGATGAATAAACAAAATGTGGTTTATAAATACAATGAATCACTCAACTATGAAAAAAAATGAAACTCTGATACATGCTACAATGTAAATAAACCTTGAAAACCCTGAAGATAAATAGGAATTATCCAATTTGATGACAAAAAAGAATGAAAAAATGAAGAGTCTCAGTTACATGTAGAACAATATATAGTAGAATAACATACATGAAATTAAGTCAGCAAAGAATTAAAAATACAATGGGTAAGAAAAAAATTTGAAGTAATAATGGCAGATAATTTTCTAAACTTGTTGATAATTTATAAAACTAAGAATAGTAAACCAAAGCATGGCAAATACAAAAATAAGAGGCCAGGGCTGCGGTGCAGTGGATTAAGCCACCAACTACAACACCGGCATCAGACTGGAGTGTCAGTTCAAGTTCCGGCTCTGCTTGGGATCCAGCTCCCTGCTACTGTGCCTGGGAAAGTACTGGAAGGTGGCCCAAGTGCTGGGGTCTCTGCTACCCATGTGGCACCACCTGGATAGGGCTCCAGACCCCTGGTTTTTGTTGTAGCCATCTGGTCAGTGAAACAGTTCAGGGAAGATCTCTTTCTCTCCTTTCTCTATCATTCTGCCTTTCAAGTAAATTTTAAAAAAATCTTTTCCAAAAATACAAAAATAACTACTCCAATTAACCACATCAAAAATAAAATCAAACATAAGAAAAGAAAAGGAAAAAATGTTGTAAGAACAGAGAAAATACAATATACAGAAACAATGATATAAATAACTTCATTTGAAACAATGAAGTCCAGAAAACAATGTGACAGTGTGTTGAAATTACTATCAGAAAAACATTGCCACTAAAAATTTGATATTCAGGTGAACCTTAAGAGTTGAGGGTTAAATACAAATATTTCCCAATAACAAAAAAACTGAAAAAAAAAAAAAATAAAAGCCACTGCCAGAAGACTGGCACAACAACAACAACAGCTGACAGAAGCTCTTCAGGTTGGGAGAGATGTTATCCACGAAGGCAAGAACTGAGGTCTACTTGAATGAATGAACACATTCAAGGTACACAGGTGGGTACATAGGAAAGATGATTTTTTCTTCTCTTAAATTCTGTGAAAGATAACTAACACTTTAGAATAGAAATAATGACATTCTGTTGCAGAATTTATACGTGAGTACTACAAATGTGAAATAAATGGCAGCAATCACTCAAAGGATTGAGGAATCACTGTGATAGGATTCCTTTTATGTGAAATGGTACTGCGTTGTCTCTAAGCAGACGGTAATAAAGATGCTTATTTTATTGTATTTTAAGATTTAATTTATTTATTTGAAAGACCAAGTTACAGGCAGAGGGAGAGACGGAGAGGTCTTCCACCTTCTGATTCATTTCCCAAATGACTTCAATGCCGGGGCTGGGTCAGGCTCAAGCTAGGAGCCTAGAACTCTTTCTGGGTGTCCCACATGGGTGGCAGGGGCCCAAGCACTTGGGCCATCTTCAGCTGCTTTTCTAAGCACGTTAGCAGAGAGTTGGAGGGGAAGTGGAGCAGCATGGACCCAAATCATTGCTCCTATGGGATGCTGGTATGGGCTGCAGCTGAGACACTCTGCCACAATGCCTGCACCAGGGATTGTATAGATTAAAGATTTACACCAGGGATGTATAGATTAAAGATCTACACCAGGGATTGTCTAGATTAAAGATCTACACCAGGGATTGTCTAGATTAAAGATCTACACCAGGGATGTATAGATTAAAGATCTACACCAGGGATTGTATAGATTAAAGATCTACACCAGGGATGTATAGATTAAAGATCTACATCAGGGATTGTATAGATTAAAGATCTACACCAGGGATGTATAGATTAAAGATCTACACCAGGGATTGTATAGATTAAAGATCTACACCAGGGATTGTATAGATTAAAGATCTACACCAGGGATTGTATAGATTAAAGATCTACACCAGGGATGTATAGACTAAAGATCTACACCAGGGATGTATAGACTAAAGATCTACACCAGGGATTGTATAGATTAAAGATCTACACCAGGGATTGTATAGACTAAAGATCTACACCAGGGATGTACAGATTAAAGATTTATTTAGTTCATACTTTGAAAGGCAGACAGAAAAAGAGTGAGATGGTGAAAGAAACTGAAAGGCAGACAGAGAAAGATCTTCCATTGCTGTTTCATTCTCCAAATGGCCACAACAATAAGAGTTCGGCCAAGCAGAAGCAAGGATCCAGGACCTCCATCAGAGTCTCTCACATGGGTGGCAGGAGCCCTAGTGCTCAGGCTATCACCTGCTACTTTCCCAGGAGCATTAACAGAGAGCTGGGTAGAAAGTAGAACAGCTGGGATTGAACTGACACTCTGATATGGGAAATCAGCACTGCAAGCTATGGCTTAACCCACTGCACCAGAATGCTGGTCCCAAGGATGTATATTTTATACCTGCAGCAAACATTTGACAAATGCTACAAAGGGTTAGGTCTTTAACCAAGCAGTTAAGACTCTGGTTAACACATCTCTTTCTGGGGCTGGCACTGTGGCATAAAACGCTAAACCTGTCTGCCGTGCCAGCATCCTATATGGGTGTCAGTTGAAGTCCTGGCTGCTCCACTTTCAATCCAGCTCCCTGACAATGCACCTGGAAAAGCAGTGGAAGATGGCACAACTACTTGGACCCCTGAACCCACATGGGAGACCAGGAGGAAGCTCTGGCCCCTGACTTCAGCCTGGCTTAGACCCGGCCATTGTGGCCATTTGAGGAGTGAACCAGTAGATGGAAGATTCTCTCTCTCTCTGTCTTTCTCTCTTTCTTTCTCTGTATCTCTGCCTCTCAATTAAATACATTAAAAAAAAAAAAGACATTCCCATTTCAATATATCTGGATCGGATACGCCTCCAGCTCCTGATCCAGTTTCCTGCTAATGTGGACCCTGGAAAGCAGCATTGATGGCCCAAATACTTGGGTCCTTGCCACTCATATGGGAGACAAAGATTGAGTTCCTGGCTCCTGGCTTTGGTTCAGTCTAGTTCTGGATGTTGAGAGCATTTGGGAAGTGGTCCAAGTACTTGGATGGGAACTCCTTCTTTCTGCCTCTCAAATAAAATTACATTTTAAAAAGTAATAATGCAGGCTGGCACCGTGGCTCACTTGGTTAATCCTCCACCTGTGGCGCCAGCATCCCATGTGGGTGCCAGTTCTAGTCCCGGCTGCTCTTCTTCCAGTCCAGCCCTCTGCTGTGGCCCAGGAGGGCAGTGGAGGATGGCCCAGGTGCTTGGGCCCCTGCACCCGCATGGGAGACTGGGAGGAGGCACCTGGCTCCTGGCTTCAGATCAGCGCAGTTCCGGCCATAGTGGCCATTTGTGGAGGTGAACCAATGGAGGGAAGACCTTTCTCTCTGTCTCTCTCACTGTCTATAACTCCATCTGTCAAATTAAAAAAAAAAAAAGTAATAATGCAAAGAGACATAGTAGTTCCCTGTTAGCCATAGATGCACTTTCTTTTAGTTATCCATGGTCAACTTCAGTCTGAAAATATATTAAATGAAAAATTACTTAAACAAACAATCCATAGTTTGAAACTGCCTGCCATTATTCTCAGGAGCATGATAAAATCTTGAGCCATCCTGCTCTCTGCCTTTGGAAGTGAATCAACCCTTTTTTTTTTTTTAACAGTTAATGAATGTTTTATTGTGTTATGTTTTACCAATGACTTCAAAAACTAACAAAATTTCCATTTAATTTCTGTAAATGTAGAATTTAGGAAAGTTCATGACTTTGCATATTTTTGTAGAAAACTTTTATTAATAAATATAAATTCTGAAAGGACAACTTTTGGATTATAGTGGTTCTTCCCCCCATAACCACAGTGTCTTGGCATTCCATGCCTGAAATGCTCTCATGGGCTTTTCAGCCAGATCTAAATGCCTTAAAGGCTGATTCTGAGGCCAGAGTGCTGTTTGGGGCATTGTCATTCTGTGAGTCTGCTGTGTATCCCACTTCCCATGTTGGATCATTCTCTCCTTTTTAATTCTATCAATTATTATTAGCAGACACTGGTCTTATTTATGTGATCCCTTTGACACTTAATCCTATCTTTATGATCAGTTATGAACTTAAACTGATCACTTTAACTAGTGAGATGGCATTGGTATCTGCCAACTTAATGAAATCATCCCTTTTTCTAATAAACCCACAATGTACAGTGTATAATCATGCTACCTACCTATTAGTGATTTAGTAGCCATCTTGGTTATCAGATCAACTGCTGTGGTTTGAAGCACGGTGCTTGTGTACAATAATCCCTATTTTATTATTTATTTAGAAAGCAGAGAAATACAGGGACAGAGACATCTCCCATCACCTGCTGCTTCTTAGAATGTACATCACCAGGAAGCTAGAATTGGGAGTGAAGCTGAAACTAGAACCCAGGCACTCCAGTACTGATATGTGCATCCCAAAAGGAATCTTAACTGCTACGTCAAATACCTGCCCCTCAAGTAATCCGTATTTTAATAGCCCCACAGAGCAAGAGTTGTGATACTAAGGCCTGCACCGCAGCTCAGTAGGCTAATCCTCTGCCTGCGGCACTGGCACCTCAGGTTCTAGTCCCAGTCAGGGCGCCAGATTCTGTCCCGCTTGCTCCTCTTCCAGTCCAGCTCTCTGCTGTGGCCCGGGAGAGCAGTGGAGGATGGCCCAAGTGGTTGGGCCCTGCACCCACATGGGAGACCAGGAAAAGCACCTGGCTCCTGGCTTTGGATCAGCGTGGTGCACTGGCTGCAGCGCGCCGGCCGCGGTGGCCACTGGAGGGTGAACCAATGGCAAAAGGAAGATCTTTCTCTCTGTCTCTCTCTCTCACTGTCCACTCTGCCTGTCAAAAAAAATAAAAAATAAAAAAAATAAAGAGTTGTGATACTAAAAATTTAGATAAGGCAAGGAGAAGCTTATTGTCATAAATATTTAGGAACAGGAAAATATACAGTATGTATAGGATTCAGTACTATCTGTGGTTGTAGGCATCCAGATAAGGGAGGACAATTCTACAAATGAGAATTCAATCTAGGAATTAAAAGGGAAAAATAATTTCTTATACAACTAGACATATATCTACCCAATTCCACTTCTAGCTTTTCACTCAAGAGAAATGAAAACACATGTCCATCAAAAGATGAGTTTAAAAATGGTAATATTAGCAGATTTACTGAAAACAGCTGAAGACTGGAAATAATTTAAATGATCATCCACAGGAGAATAAAATAAACAAATTGTAGTGTATTTATACAATGGGATATTGCTCAGCAATAAAAAATAAAAACTAATGCATGCAATACATGACTGAATCTCATAAACATGTTGAACAATAAAATCCAGACACCAAATACTGCATTATTCTAATTCTGTGAAGTTCAAGTAATAGCAGAATAGTAGCTGCCAATGTCAGCTGGCTAATTAGCTAGAAGGGAGTACACAGGATCTGGCAAGGTTGATAGAAATGTACTACATATCTTTATTAGAGTATTAGTCACACAGTGTATCCATTTATAAAACTAATCTTCCTGAAAATAACGTCTCCAGAGCCAGCACTGTGGCATGGAAGGTTAAGCCTCCACCTGCAGTGCTGGCATCCTTCTGATCCAGCTCCCTGGAAATGAGCCTGGGAAAGCAGTGGAAGTTGGGCCAAATCCTTAGGCCCCTACACCCATGTGGGAGACACAGAAGGAGCTCCTGGCTCCTGGCTTCAGCCTGGCCCAGCCTTGGACATTGCAGCCATTTGGGGAGTGAATCAGTGGATGGAAGATCTCTCTCTCTCTTTCCTTCTTTCTCTGCATCTCTGCCTTTCAAATAAATAAATAAATAAATCTTTTTTTAAAATTTCCACATTCCTTTGTGCATAAACATAATTTCTGAAAAAACATTTTTAAAAAAATTTCAAAATTCAATTAACGCAATCCACCACACCAACAAGCTAAGGAAGAAATACCACACAATCATATCAACTGATACAACCAAAATATTTGACAAAATCCAACAGCTAGTCAAGATAAGAACTCTGAGCAAACTAAGAATAGGAGGACATTCTCAACTTGATAAACAATATCTACCAAAAAACCTATATTTAACACACATTTAACGGTGAGAAACCAGAAGCTTTCCCCCCTAACATTGGGAATAAGCCAAGAACGTTCAGTCTCACCAGTTCTATTCAATTTGGTAATGGAAGTCTTTTTTAAAAAAGGCTCACCATACAATTCAACAATTAGGTTCTTGGGTCTTTTTTTTTTTAAAATTTATTTTATTTATTTGAAAGACAGAGCTACAGAGAGAAGTAGAGCCAGCGAGAGAGAGAGACAGAGAGAAAAAAAGAGAGGTCTTTCATCTATTGGTTCATTCCTTAAATGGCTGCAACAGCCAAGGCTGAGCTGATCTGAAGCCAGGAGCCAGGAGCCTCCTCCAGCCTCCCACGCGGGTACAGGGGCCCAAGCACTTAGGCCATCGTCTACTGCTTTCCCAGGCCACAGCAGAGAGCTGGATCGGAAGTGGAGCAGCCGGCAAGTGAATTGGCGCCCATATGGGATGCCGGCACTACAAACCATAGCTTTAACCTGTTGTGCTTCAGCGCCGACCCCAGGTTCTTGGGTCTTTATACAAGTAGTAGTGGAATAAGTAAGAAAATAAAATAAAATATACCAACTGAAAGGAAAAAAATAAAATTGTCTTTATTTGGAGATGGCATGAATATCTATGTGGAAAAATCCAAAAGACTCAACAAACAAGATTAATACATAAAACTCAATTCTTTTCCTATGTAACAACAATAACAATGAGAATTTGCAATTAAATTTGATATCAGTTAAAAAAGCACTCTCTCAAAATAAAACAGACACACATCTAATAAAATATGTACATGATCTATATGCAGCATACTATAGAACTCTGATTTTAAAAAATCAAAAAAGATCTAAATAAATGGAAGAATGTTCTATATTCATGGACTGGAAGACTACATATCATTAAGATGTCAATTTCTCCTAATTTTCTAAAAGATTTATCTATTTGAAAGCAGAGTGACAGAGTGGGGAGAAGAGAGAGCTGAGGGGAGGAGATCTTCAATCTGCTGGTTCACTTCCCAAATGACCACAACAGCCGGGGTTGGGCCAGTCTGAAGCCAGGAGCTGGGAACTCAATTTGAGTCTTCCAGGTGGATGGCAGAGATCCAAGCACTTGCATTACCATCTTCCACCTCCCACAGTGCATTAGTAGGCAGCTAAATTGGAAGTAGAACAGCCAGGATATAACCAGCACACTAATAGCAATGCAGGAATCCCAAGAAGCAGCTTAATCCGCTGCACCACAATGCCTGCCCCAGTTGTATCCCATTTAATCGATAGGCTCAGAGCAATCCCAAACACAAATATTAGGAAGATATTTTATATATATCATCAAACTGATCCTAAAGTTTATATGGAAAAGACTCAAAATGGCCAACACAAAAAATAAAGCAGAAGAAAAAAGTTGGAGAATACTAATCAGCCTCAAGTTTTCCTGTAAAGCTAAAATAATCAAGGTAATACAGTATTTGTGAAAGAACAGACATATAAATCAAAGGAACCGAATAGGGAACACAAACAGAACCATGCAGCTCTGCCAGAGACATCTGAGGATTTTCCTTGGTTCCGCTCTGTGAGAATCTAGTGAGATTCATAGAGGGAAAGCCCACGAATGTTTGGGAGGCAGCTTAAGGATGTATAGCCTGCAGGAGTCTTTCACCATCACGCTGGTCCTCAGTCAGCCTCTTGCCATTCATCAAAATCATCGGGCATGTGAGGCTTGGATAATGTATTCAATACATTTGAGCCAAGGACAAACCTTTTTTTCTTAATTTCCCAAGTCATTTCAAACAAAAATATTTTGATCACCCAAAAACAATAATGCTGATAGCTTTTTTGACTGTAAAAAGATCTTTGTATTTTATACCTGAGTACCCAGTATTTACCCTAGAGAAAAAGAAATATTTCACCAGAAATGGAGGTATTTTGTGTAGGTGAATAAATGAAAGAAAATGTGAAAAAAAGGTATAGAAAAAGAACAAGAAAAATGTGTGAGTCCATGTTATTTTTGGTGTCTCTCTTGATTAACATGCCACATTTTCACATCTCTCCTTTTCTTCACGTATTAACACATAGCCCCAGCGTTCACACCATTAATGATCCAGTACAATTCTAAGTAGTACACCTGTGCATATCTCCCCATTCCATTCTCTCCCCAGTAAAATGCTAACATCTACTTCACAGGGCTATTGTGAGGATCACTTAGGATGATATGTGTGAGAAGACACTCAACAAAATCATTACATGCTTTAAACAATGGTAGGGAACATCTAGCACACTGGCCATATAAAGTCCACAAATTCATATGGTTGGGTCCAGCCAAGGCAACTGAAGGTGGGACTCAAAATCAATAAAACTATAGCGGCTAATTTTTAAGTTGATAATTTTGCATGGCCAGTAAGTGATGTTATAAATATCCAAACAGCCCTTAGCAGAAAATAGCCCTCCACCCTTGCTTCAAGACTAAAAAACAAAAAAGAAATAGACTCACACAAATGTGGTCAACTGGAGTTAAAGCAACTGGATAAAGAAACAACAGCATCTTTAACAAACAGTATGGGAACAATGTGACATCCATATTCAGAAAGAAGGAGAAAGTGGTAAAAGAGGAAGGGAGAGGAGGTAGAAGAGGAAGAGAAGAAGGGAGGAGAAGGAGGAGCAGGAAGAAAAATCTTTATACATATCTGACACCATGCACAAAAAATAACTGAAAATAAGTCATGGATCTAAGTTAGAAGCTGAAAATCATAAAACTTTGAGTTAAAAAAAAGAAAATTCCCATGTCTTTGGATTTAGTAGTGAGTCTGCAGATAAAATAGAAAAAGCACAGTCCTTGAAATAAAAAAAAACTGGTAAGTTGGACTTTATTAGAGAGCCAAGCCACAGATTGGGAAAAAGTAATGCAAACATGTATCTAATAAAAGACCTAAATCCAAGTTATACAAAGAACCCCTAAAACTCAACAATAAGAAGACAAAAAAAAAAAATCAACAAATGGGCAGAAACATCAAAGGAAGTGATCAACAGAGTGAAAAGATGTCTGATAGAATGAGAAAAAATATTTATAAACTACTTATCTGATGAAGAGTTAATATCCAGAATATATCAGGAATGCAAACAATCCATTTAAGAAATGGGAAAAAGACCTCCACAGACAATTCTCAAAGAAGAAATTCAATGGCCAACAAATACATGAAAAAATGCTCAACATCACTAGCCATCAGTGAAACACAAATCAAAACCAAGATGAGGTATCACCTCATCCCTGCCAGAATGGCTATTATCTAAAAGACAGAGTAACGAATGCTAGTGAGGATGTAGTGAAATAGGAACTCTTATATCCTGTTGTTAGGAATAGCAATAATAAATGAGTGCAGCCACTGTGGAAAACAATATGAAGATTTCTTTAAAAACTAGAAATAGACTTGCCATAAAATCCAGCAATCCCACTACTGGGTATAAAAAAGACATGAACACCCAAGGGATACCTGATCACCATGTTTACAGCAGCACTGTTTGCAATAGAGAAAATATGGAATCAGCCAAGTATCCATCAAGATGAATACATAAAGGACATATACACACATATGTGTATCTGAATACACACATAATGAAATATTATTCAGATGTAAAAAAAAAATGAAATGCTATCATTTGCATCAAAATGGTAGCAACTGGAGGACATCATGTTGAGTGAAATAAGCCAAACACAGAAGGACAAAAATTGCATACTCCCTTATACTTGGGAGCTAAAAAATTTTTTTAAAAGATTTATTTATTTATTTGAAAGTCAGAGTTACACAGAGGAGAAGCAGAGAGACAAAGAGAGAAAGAGAGAGAGAGAGAGGTCTTCCATCCGATGGTTCACTCCCCAATTGGCCGCAATGGCCAGAACTGCGCCATTTCGAAGCCAGGAGCCAGGAGCCTCCTCCAGGTCTCCCACATGGGTGCAGGAGCTCAAGGGCCTGGGCTATCTTCCACTGCTTTCCCAGCAGAGAGCTGGATTGGAAGTGGAGCAGCCAGGACTCAAACCGGCACCCATATGGGATGCCAGTGCCTCAGGCCAGAGTGTTAACCCACTGCACCACAGTGCCAACCCCAGGAGCTAAATTTTTTTTAAAAAAATCAAGCAACATTGGGCCGGTGCTGCAGCTCACTTGGCTAATCCTCCGCCTGTGGCGCCAGCACCCCGGTCAGAGTGCCGGATTCTGTCCCGGTTGCTCCTCTTCCAGTCCAGCTCTCTGCTGTGGCCCGGGAGTACAGTGGAGGATGGCCCAAGTGCTTGGGCCCTGCACCCCATGGGAGAACAGGAGAAGCACCTGGCTCCTGCCTTCGGAACAGTGCAATGCACCGGCCGCAACGCGCCAGCCGCGGCGGCCATTGGAGGGTGAACCAACGGAAAAGGAAGACCTTTCTCTCTGTCTCTCTCTCTCACTGTCCACTCTGCCTGTCAAAAAAAAAAAAAAAAAAATCAAGCAACATAAACTGTGTATATCAGTTTGGGGACAAATATAGTATTTGTTAAAATTTGAAGTCTGTCAAATTCTTAAGAATGATACACTACTATAGTTTTCATGATCTGTGCCTATTTTAAAATTTACTATATATGAGTGGGAATACACACATTTTCATCGGATTATTGTTAATAGCCCTTTCTTCTATTCTTGCTGAACTGTGGTCTTTTCACTTTCTATTTGTTGACTATTTATTTAGTGGAGTAGTAAGTCTTTGGCTATAAAGTAAATTAAAATGTTACCTCAAAAATTAAAAAAAATAAAATGGAAACAGATGGGCAAAAAGTCTGAATAGATATATCATTAAAAATATCTTCTTTCTATTTATTTATTGTATTTAAGGTATACAAATTTCACATATTTCCTGTATACATATTCAGGAACATAGTGATACTTCTGGCTCTACCCTACTTCCTGCCCACCCTCCCACCCTTCTTCTTCTTCCCTCTCCTATTCCTATTCTTAATTTTTACAAAGATATATTTTCAGTTAACTTTATTCTCATAAGATTCAAGATACACTAAATAGAGTTCAACAAATAGTATTAAGAAGAAAAAAAAAAAAACACTGTTCCTCAACAGTCAAGACAAGGGCTATAAACAATCATCAAATCTCAAAATGTCAACTTCATTCTTGTACATTATATTTTTTGTACTCTGTTAGTTACCACAGATAAGGGAAAACATATATTTTTGGGGAGAGGGAGGCTGGCTTATTTCATTAAGCATAATGGTTGCCAGTTGCATCCATCTTGTTGCAAATGAAAGGATTTCATTCTTTAATGCTGTGTAGTATTCCATAGTGTATATACATCTCATAATTTCTTTATATAGCTATCAGGTGATGGATATCTAGGTTGATTCCTTATCTAAGTATTGTGAATTGAGCTGCAATGAACATGGGGTACAGATCACTTTTTTTATTTTTTTTATTTTTTGACAGGCAGAGTTAGACAGTGAGAGAGAGAGACAGAGAGAAAGGTCTTCCTTTTTCTGTTGGTTCATGCCCCAAGTGGCTGCTACGGCCAGCGCTCTGCACCGATCCTAAGCCAGGAGCCAGGTGCTTCCTCCTGGTCTCCCATGCGGGTGAAGGGCCCAAGGACCTGGGCCATCCTCCACTGTACTCCTGGGCCACAGCAGAGAGCTAAACTGTAAGAGGAGCAAGCGGGACAGAATCCGGCGCCCCGACTGGGACTAGAACCCGGGGTGCTGGCACCACAGGCGGAGGATTAGCCAGGTGAGCCGCGGCACTGGCCTCTTCTTTTCTTTTCTTTTTTTTTTTTTTTAAAGGTTTATTTATTTATTTGAAAGTCAGAGCTAAAAAGAGAGAGACACAGAGAGAGCTTCCATCCATGGTTCACTCCTCTCGATGGCCACAACAGCCACAGCTGAGCCAGGCCAAAGCCAGAAGCCTCATCTGGGTCTCCCACACGAAAGCAGGAGCCCAAGCATTTGGGCCATCTTTTGCTGCTTTCCCAGGTGCATTAGCAGAGAGCTGGATTGGAAGTGGAGCAGCCAGGACTCAAACTGCTGCCCATAAGGGATGCTGGCACCACAGGCAGTGGCTTTGCCCACCATGCCGCGATGCCAGCCTGAATGTCCTCCATGGTGTGGGAATGAATGGGAGGGAGTGAATTCAACCATTAACTGTGTGCATTCCACATTTGGAAAGAATGAACATTGGTTGGCTGGCCCCACGGCTCACTTGGCTAATCCTGACCAACCCTGGGTTCAGACAGCAAGCCTGTCTCACTTTTCAAGGGCATTTTTGAGTGAATACGTATCCATCATTGACAGAATGGTGAAACCCTCCCTGAACTGAGAGTGACTGCACTGTTTAATAAGGTTGCAAATGAAAAGAGCTGTCTGGACAACCTCTTAACTCTTGGAGGCTCAGGCTTCTTTCTCTGCCAAAGCAGCCCAGTAACTCGTGTGGGTAACTTTTCTGTAAACTCCAGGAAAAAACTCCGAAGGAGAGATTATGAAAGATTAGGATTCTTGTGGTCAAGCAGATGGGAAGGTTTGGGCTTGTTAAAGTTTGGATATCATCTTTATAAAGATGAAGACTAAATTAACTTTGATGAAGACTAAGTTAACTTGGTGTTTTTTGTTTTTTTTTTAAGTCTCACATCACAGGACTCATGAAAAGAATGTAACGTTTCCTTATAAAAACTACAGGTTGGCCGGCACCGTGGCTTAACAGGCTAATCCTCTGCCTTGCGGTGCCGGCACACCGGGTTCTAGTCCCGGTTGGGGCACCAGATTCTATACCGGTTGCCCCTCTTCCAGGCCAGCTCTCTGCTATGGCCCGGGAAGGCAGTGGAGGATGGCCCAAGTCCTTGGGCCCTGCATCCCATGGGAGACCAGGAGAAGCACCTGGCTCCTGGCTTTGGATCAGCGAGATGCGCTGGCTGCAGCGGCCATTGGAGGGTGAACCAACGGCAAAAGGAAGACCTTTCTCTCTGTCTCTCACTATCCACTCTGCCTGTCAAAAAACAAAAACAAAAACAAAACAAACAAACAAAAAAAACTACAGGTTAAGCCGGCGCCGTGACTCAATAGGCTAATCCTCCACCTTGTGTCGCCGGCACACCGGGTTCTAGTCCCGGCCGGGGCACCGATCCTGTCCCGGTTGTCCCTCTTCCAGGCCAGCTCTCTGCTGCGGCCCAGGAGTGCAGTGGAGGATGGCCCAAGTGCTTGGGCCCTGCACCCCATGGAAGACAAGGATAAGCACCTGGCTCCTGCCTTTGGATCAGCATGGTGCGCTGGTCGCAGCACGCCGGCCACAGCGCGCCAGCCGCGATAGCCATTGGAGGGTGAACCAACAGCAAAGGAAGACCTTTCTCTCTGTCTCTCTCTCTCTCTGTCCACTCTGCCTGTCAAAAAAACAAAAACAAAAACAAAACTACAGGTTAAACATGCCTCAAAGTTAGCCATTATATCCTCTGTGTGTGTGTGTGTGTGTGTGTTTTACACTAGTACCTATGTAGTAAACCTACATAGTCCTACTACATGGTAGGGATCAAAGAGAATTTTAGAGTAAGATTTGCTTATTCCATTCTCTTGTGGCATTATGCCTTTAGGCTTAGACTGCTTAATAGTGGACTGTGGCTTCTTGCAAAGCTTTGGATTTTTCTCTGCCATGACTCATATTAACAAGAAGACTGATGAAATTGCTTTTCAGCAGTAAATTGGAATGTGTTCATTTCTTTGTTACTTAAAAGTGTAGTAGATTCACTAACACTGAAAACAAAGCATTCAGATGTGGCCAAGACTGAACAACAGAGGGAAATGAAGCATTTTCTTAGAGAACTGTGGTGAAACTTGCCCCCTTTGAAATTTTTTGATCCGAGGAATGGATAAAAAGTGTAGCAATAATTGTCTTGAGGGGTAGTGATCTGAAAAATGTGTCTGTGTGCTTTGAACCACTTCCCAAGTGATTTATGTGAGTTATGATCCTTTATTACTAGGAATAATTGAACTACTATGTTTGTATTTTTATGTGGGACAAATATAAAATATCTGGAAATTCACCAAGTAGATAAAACTGTCATTTCCTCCCCTAACCCTGTCCTCCACCATGAGTTTTGAGAAGTTTTCTGTGTTCACATAGTAGAAGACAAGAGCTTCTGTTACTTTATGAGAATTTGGAAGTTTATCGGTACTGGTGTGGGTGAGGAGAGGAATGACATCACTGGATTTTCATTTCTCTTGAGGCACCAGTGAGTAATTTGGGTGTGTCAGTTTCACTGGAGTTTTGGTCTAAGAATGTTTTCTTTAAACACTTCCCTCTTTGAGATTTTTAAATCTAATTGCATGGTTATTGCTTTGACCATTGCTCTGAAATAAATTGTAAAATAAGACATATGAGAAAAAACAGTCATGTCCCTGTCCTTGACTTTAATCTGCTTGTTAAATCAGGTATTGGAATTAAAAGTAAGTGTGGTGTCCCTTTGCCCATGTGCTTCTCCCCAGCCCCTTCCTTCATCTGTCCTCTCTGATTTTAGGCTAGAGGGGAGGAACAAGGGAGAAGGTGCTGGAATAGGCCTTTTTATTTCCTTCCTTTTTTAGAAAAAAAAATTTAAAGCAGAGAGAGAGAGGGATATCTTACATCCACTGGTTCATTCCCTCAAAGCCCCAAAATAGCCAGGGCTCGGCTGGGCTGGATGGAAGCTGGGAGCCAGGAACTTCATCCAAGTTTCCCACATAGGTAGCAGGCACCCAACTACTTGAGTCATCACCTGCTGATTCCCAGAATGAGCATTAGCAGGAAGGTGGACTGGAAGCAAGCTGGGACTTGAACCCAGGCATTCCAACATGGGATGCAGGCATCCCAAATGGCATATTTTTCTTTTTTATTTTTTTTAAAGATTTATTTATTTATTTATTTATTTAGATCTCCAATAGTGTTTTTTTAGTTATCTAGTTTCTTCTTATTGTTTTTGGTCTGATTGTAAAATTTGCAGAGATTTGTCTTCTAATTGGATATTCTTATTTCTGCTTCTCTGAATCTGTTGTTAAGCCTTTCCACAGCATTCTTTATTTGTTCTATTGATTTCTTTTTTTAATTTATTTTATTTTATTTTTTATTTTTTATTTTATTTTATTTTTTTTAACTTTTATTTAATGAATATAAATTTCCAGTGTACAGCTTATGGATTACAATGGCTTCCCCCTCCCATTACTTCCCTCCCACCCGCAACCCTCCCCTCTCCCGCTCCCTCTCCCCTTCCATTTGCATCAAGATTCATTTTCAATTCTCTTTATATACAGAAGATCAATTTAGTATAAAGATTTCAACTGTTTGCACCCACATAGAAACACAAAGTGAAACATACTGTTGGAGTACTAGTTATAGCATTAAATCACAATGTACAGCACATTAAGGACAGAGATCCCACATGAGGAGCAAGTGCACAGTGGCTCCTGTTGTTGACCCAACAAATTGACATTCTAGTTTATGGCGCCAGTAACCATCCTAGGCTGTCGTCATGAGTTGCCAAGGCTATGGAAGCCTTCCAAGATTGCCGACTCTGATCATATTTAGACAAGGTCATAAAAGACAGAGTGAGGATAGTAACCAATGATCCTAAGAGTGGCATTTACCAGGTTTGAACAATTATACAGCATTAAGTGGGGAAGAGGACCATCAGTACACACAGGTTGGGAGTAGAGCCATTGGTGGTAGAGTAGAGGTTATGATTACAAAGAAATGAGGCCCAAGTGTACTAGACAGGGCCTAGAACAAAGGACAGAGTCATTATTAGAGGAGCTAAGAAAGGTGCTGTCTAAGCTACAATTAAGTTTTCTGATTGAGAGGCAAACAGAACCTGATAGAAGGGTCTTGATAATAATCTGGTGGGCTTTAGGCCTTGTAAATTCAGAGGCCCAGACCTATCTATCTCTTCACATGGGGTATATCCTAAGGGAGGTGTGAACCTCCTAGGGGAAGGCACTCTGTTGACTTTCATTACTTGGCTGGCCTGGGAGGAGAGCTGGCCAGGTAAAGGCAAGTGGCATCTCTAACAAGAAATTGACAGTTCTGCCTGCAATGTTGCTGACCCTACTTGACCATCCCCTCAGCTGCAGTGGTCACTTTGGAAGTTGGGCTGAGTGAAGGGCTTTTCAGCTTAGAGCCAATAAGATCTGTGGCTCTGACCTGGGCATCCTTCGAGTCCAGGGCAGGTCCATTTCCAGTGATCCAACTCTTGGCAGAGCTGCCAGGGCTCTTCACAAGCTGACTTCTGCTGAAGCCCAGGCTTACCACTTTGAAAGCCACTGCAGTGGACTGGCCTGTTGGGTCTCCTTGAGGGCAGATCACTGTACAGATCAGCCATTAATAGGCCTGCCACCCATTGCTTCTGATGCCTAGCTTTCTTTTCCTCCTGGTTTGTGTTAAAGCAGACCAGAGGATGCAAGTCAAGGGAGTGCCCGTTTCCCATCTCTAATCTTCGGTGGCCTGAACTACAAGTCTATAGTCACAGGCATGTTCTGTAGTAGTTTTTCTAAGGTAGACAATGCCCATGAGGAAAATTATATTCTCACTTTAAAACTTTCTTTCCCTTTGGTCTGAAAGGGAGGTTTTTTCTACTTACTGTATACTTCGCTGATGGCGAAGTGAACCTAGCTATGAGATTATTATTTGAGTTCTTATTTTGGCTATGCTATTGCAGAAAAATGTTAGCCATCTCTTTTATAAGGTCTAAAGATTAAATTGTGCATCCTACAGATTCCTTCATAATAGAATTAGTTTCCTACCTTGAAGAGAATAGAGAAATGAAAGAACAAGTTGGGCTTAGAATAGAGAAATGAGGGAGCAAGTCCTAGATCGCTTGCTGACAAGTGCAATATCACATGAATACTTAGCAAACCGTTTCAACCATTAGATAACAACTTAAGAAAACATTTACCAGAAGGTCCAATGCCTTCTATAAATTTTAAGAATCATGTATTTGAAAACACCTCTGAAATATCTAACATGGTGTAGTTTGTTTAGCCAGTAAACTTAAGCACAACCATCTTAAATGTTTTTAGTTTCTTTCTACCAACAAGTTTAAAACATATGATACACAGATTCAGGTCCCACAAATTAAAATGTATCTTTGATTGATTTTAGCAGCTTAAATTTATGAACAATCTTATCTATAAGCCATTTAAAATAAAACTCTTAATAAAATTTCCCCATGTGGACATACAATATGTACACACATATAATATAGCATGATAGACCAATATAGCAATTTTAATAATAGCTTTTAAAATCTTTAACTCTTTTTGTCGATTGCCAATTGATTTGAATTGCTTTTTGTTTTTAGTAACCTCAGTTAACCATACTTTCTCTCAGTTGGTACTGTTAATACATTATTGGCTTCATCTGTTTACAGAGCCATCCCAAAGTACTGAATACAATAGAAGTGGCTGGAGTTTATAATTTTAAACATGGCGACTTAAAGTCTTTTGTCATCCACAGTTATATATGATCTGCTGCTCATAAAACTAAAGCGTTGTTGGTTCTGTGTTTAGCTGTCCTCCTATAGGTTCCTATGGACTTTTTCCAGCCACTTTTATTGTATTTTTTTTAGATTTATTTATTTATCTGAAAGGCAGAGTTACAGAGAGGGAGAGATAGAGGTACCCCATCTGCTGATTTACTTCTCAAATGACCACAACAGCCAGGAGCTTCATTCAGGTCTCCCACATATGTGGCAGGGACCCAAGTTTTTGGACTATCTTCCACTGCCTTCCCAGGCATGTTAGCAGGGGGCTTGATTGGAAGTGGAACAGCCAGGACTAACCCAGTGCCCATATTGGAATGCTGGCATCTATCTCAGGTTGTAGCTTAGCCTGCCCCCTCCCTTGTTTTTCAAGCACAGTTCCCTAATGACTGTTATTTGCTGAGTGCCATCTTTAAACTAGACACTGCTCCAATAGTATCTCATTTAATTCACACAACAACCCTTCAATGGAAACTGCTCTTGTCCTCATTTTCCTGATGATAACACTGAGGCACAGAGCTTGTTGATTCTGGGACTTATTTTCAAACCAGTTCCCTAGAGTTTGCCAATGTTCATTCTTTTTTTTTTTTTTTTTTTTTTTTTTTGACAGGCAGAGTTAGACAGAGAGAGAGACAGAGAGAAAGGTCTTCCTTTTTCCGTTGGTACACCCCCCAAGTGGCCACTCCGGCCGACACGCTGCGCAGATCCGAAGCCAGGAGCCAGCTGCTTCCTCCTGGTCTCCCACGCAGGTGCAGGGCCCAAGGACTTGGGCCATCCTCCACTGCCTTCCTGGGCCATAGCAGAGAGCTGGCCTGGAAGAGGGGCAACCGGGACAGAATCTGGCGCCCCGACCGGGACTAGAACCAGGGGTGCTGGCGCCACAGGCAGAGAATTAAAGTGAGCCGTGGCGCTAGCCAGGATTCAATTTTTAGGGTGGGTGTTTGGCAAAGTTAAGATACTGCTTGGGATGCTGGCATCCCATACTGAGTGCCTGGATTTTAAGTACCAGCTCCTCCACTTCAAACTGAGCTTCCAGCTAATGAACACTTTGAGAGAAAATAGATGATGGGTGAAGAACTTGGGGTGCTGCCACCCACGAGACACTCAGGTTGAGTTCCAGGCTCCTGACTTTGGCCTGGACCATGCTCCACTGTTGGGGCATTTGGGGAGTGAACCAGTGGATGGAAGACTCTTTCCCTGTCTCCATGCCTTTGAAATAAAAAATGAAAATAAATAAAATAAAAATAATTTTTTAAAAAAGGTCCAAGTCTTCTGTTACAGGAGGCTCCTAGCCCCCTTTCTAATCATGCCTGACATCTCATCAGAATCACGGAGCTCGAGCTGCAGCCCAGTATGCTCTATTACACCAGTCAACACTGTATCACTGTCAGGTGAGTGATCATAAATGAACCAATGGGATGGCAGGCACAATGAAAATGCAAAATATCTTCTTGGTGCAAATTGGTATTTTCATCTGCTCAAGGAGGGAAGGGGGTGTGTATGACAACAAGACTATTTAAACCTACCAACAAAAGAGAAAATCATATGTTATTAATTAGCTTATTTCTTCCTAAAATAAATATTATAATATTTTATTTCAGAATATTATGTATCCAGAGCCAGAAAGAAAGCTGCAATAGGCTTGAAAGATGCTTAAAGGTCTTAGAGATTGAGTATAGTGATTTGAATATAGTTCAGTTTCAAAAGGATGAAGTCCATGGAGGATGAAAGGTAACATTTTAAAGCAATTCCTATATGCCAAGCCTGTACTTTGTGATTTACATGCAGTGTCACATATGATCAAACCATGCTCTGAGGTAGCAATTAGCATGATCTGCACTCTATAGACAGGAAAAGTTCCAAGATTTTGAATTAATAAGAGTGGAGATGGGATGGGGCTGGCACTGAGGCATAGTGGGTAAAGCTGCCACCTGCAGTGCCAGCACCCTATATGGGCACCAGTTCGAGTCCTGGCTGCTCCACTTCCAATCCAGCTCTCTGCCACAGCCTGGGAAAGCAGTAGAGGATGGCCCAAGTCCTTGGGTCCCTGCACCCATGTGGGAGACCTGGAGGAAGCTCCTGGCTCCTGGCTTCAGATTGACACAGTTCCAGCTATCTGGGGAGTGAACCAGTGGATGGAAGATGCCCCACCCCCACCCTGCCTCTCTGTAATTCTGCCTTCAAACAAAAAGAAGGAGAAGAAGGAGAAGGAGAGGGAGAGGGAGAAAGAAGGAGAAAGAAGAAAAAGAGGAAGGAGGAGAAGAAGAGGAAGAAGAAGAAGAAGAAGAAGAGGAAGAGGAGGAAGAAGATGAAGAAGAAGAGGAAGGAGGAGGAAAAGAAGAAGAGGAAGAAGAGGAAGAAAAAGAGGAGGAGGAAGAAGAAGAGGAGCAGGAGGAGGAAGAGAAGAAGAGGAGGAGGAGGAAGAGGAAGAAGAGGAAGAGGAGGAGGAGGAAGAGAAGAAGAAGAAGAGGAGGAGGAAGAGGAGGAAGAAGAAGAAGAGGAAGAAGAGGAGGAGGAGGAAGAACAGGAGGAAGAGGAAGAAGAAGAGGAGGGGGAGGGAGAGGGGAGTGGGGAAGAGGGGGGAG
Organism: Lepus europaeus; assembly: GCF_033115175.1. NCBI lineage: Eukaryota > Metazoa > Chordata > Mammalia > Lagomorpha > Leporidae > Lepus > Lepus europaeus. Next base: position 70,066,138 of record NC_084838.1, read on the forward strand.
GGTAGGAAAAGAAAGAAAGTAAATCTTAAAAAAATAAAAGAGTGGAGCTAGGGTCTGAACACTAGGTACCTGAGGCCCATTGACTCTCCGTGGGTTTCATTATGCCAGGTTTGACCATTTGTTCTCCTAGGCAGTCACTAGACCTATTATTGTCCTCAAAATGGGGGAGTGAAACCTACTTTCCACTATTCTCCAAGATAACATTTGCAAACACCCCAGTGCATGTTAATTACTCTACAAGAAGATGTGGAGGGCAGCAATGGCAGTGGATCCTCATGTTGCAGGCTCCAGCTCCCATGTGCTATGAGCCATCACTGCTAGCAGGAATAGCAATGCTGTGGTTTGGGGCATGGAAATAATATGAGCATTCTAGTCACACTGCTGACCTGGCTTCTGAAAAGGAGATCTGCATACACTGAACTTACTTAATTCCTACCCAGATCATTTCTGCCTTTGTCCCAAACTGCTCAGGTTGAGACAATGGAGTTATCTGCTTCTTATATTGTCAGGAAATGCACAAACTGAGTGTTTCTATGGAGGCACTCTTGCTTCTTATCACAGTCACTCAGGACATGTTTTCCCTCTTTGACTCATGAGTACTATCATATTTTCTCTATCTTACTATATAACAAAAGTAACTTCTGTTCCTTTTTTTTTTGCAGCATGATTCCATGAATGATAAGAAATCAGTATAATGCATAAAATCATATCAGCTTTGTACATCATAATTTGTCAATATTCAGGCAAAATCTTCACAAAATTTTGTGGTAAATTCCTCCGATTCAAGTTGCTTCTCATCTGCATTCTTCTTCTTTGCTCCAATATGACAATTTTTTAAATCAAAATTTAAATCTAGTATCTTAAGTAAACTGCCACATCTACCTCCTGACCAATCCATCTCTATGTTGTAGTGATGAGAAAAAAAATCTATTTATTTTGGAACAGCTATCAGTTCAGACATCCCAAGTACAGAGACCATGGAAGTAAGTGTGGTAGGCTGCCAGTGGCTTTCTCTGACTAGTGCTATAATGAACTTCTGATGTGCTAATGATCTCTACAAAGATCCCTCCCCAAAAGGCAGATATGAGGTCTTGGGAAGAAGGGATAAAATACTGTGTCACAAAATGCAGCAATTCTCAAAACCTTATATCCAGATGCAACAGAATCCCTGGGGAGCTTTGTAAATATACATTGCTGAAGCCCTTACGTCAACAGTTACATTTGGTAGATGCCCTAGCTTGGTAGGTCTAGGTAGGTTTTTTTTTTTTTTTTTTTTTTGACAGGCAGAATGGACAGAGAGAGAGAGAGAGAGAGAGAGAGAAAGGTCTTCCTTTTGCCGTTGGTTCACCCTCCAATGGCCGCCGCGGCCAGCGCGCTGCGGACAGCGCACCGCGCCGATCCGATGGCAGGAGCCAGGTGCTTATCCTGGTCTCCCATGGGGTGCAGGGCCCAAGCACTTGGGCCATCCTCCACTGCACTCCCTGGCCACAGCAGAGAGCTGGCCTCGAAGAGAGGCAACCGGGACAGAATCCGGTGCCCCGACCGGGACTAGAACCCGGTGTGCTGGCGCCGCAAGGCGGAGGATTAGCCTATTGAGCCGCGGCGCGGGCCTTCTAGGTAGGGTTTTAAAATCTGTATATTTTAATGTTAATTTTAATGATGGATAACATGCATACAGAAAAAATGTATAAATCATAAGCATTCTGTTGAAGAGTTTTCACAAAGTGACCATTCTCAGGATATTGAGCAGATCAAGAAATGGAACATACTAGCACCCTGGATCTCTTTCATGTTCTTCTTCCAGACTCTGCCTCTTCAGCCAAAGTTAGGTGAGTTCTTCTCTTCTAAGAGCATAGACTGGTTTTGCCTTTTGGGGGACTTCATATAAATGGACATACATATATACTTTATGTGTCTGGCTTTCTTTACTCAACATCATGTTTGTGAAACTTATGTTGTCATTACATTTGCAGTTTATTCATTCTCATCATTGTTCTGTTGAACATTTAGGTTATTTTCAACTGGTGCTGTTACAAATAGTTCTGCAACAAACATTCTTATACATGTCTTTTAGTGCATACAAATACATTATTTCTTTTGGGTACACATCTAGGAATAAAACTGCTGGGTCAAAGAATCAATGTATGTTTAGCTTTAGTAGATACTACCAAACAGATTGTCAACATGTTCATATCAAATCAGACTACTTTAAAAATTCTTCCCAGTTCATTCTGAGGTGTATTTGAACTAAAGCATGAGCAATTTGAAGGAAGCCACCATGTTGCCCTCTTTCTAGTGTTCTCAATGTATAGGTAGCACCTTAAGACAAACTCTGTTGGATTGAGTTCGGATTAAACTTTTCACACATATTAGTAAGTGTAGGCCAACAAAGCTGTCACTTAATTTTATTTTTGATCATCTTTTCTTGTATTATTCAGAATCAAGTAACACCTTGACAGTAGGGCCTCCATTTTGGAACACCTGAGACTCCATCTTGAGAAAACACCCCGCCTCCCCACCATGAGACTCTGGTCTGAAACTATGATCTAAAACACTTGGAAAATAGCAGTCTACTACATCACACCTGGCAACCTGCATCACAGTTGGCAAAGCATAGAAACCCTCTATCATGATTGCTCAAGCTTGGAAGCAGATAGGCTGCACCTGGGTTAATGATAAAAATGAAATTTGTTTAAGTCCTACATATGATTTAGCCAATACCTGGATTTTTTTTTTTTTTCTTTTTGACAGGCAGAGTGGATAGTGAGAGAGAGAGACAGAGAGAAAGGTCTTCCTTTTGCCGTTGGTTCACCCTCCAATGGCCGCTGCGACCAGTGCATCTCGCTGATCCGAAGCCAGGAGCCAGGTGCTTCTCCTGGTCTCCCATGCGGGTGCAGGGCCCAAGGACTTGGGCCATCCTCCACTGCCTTCCCGGGCCATAGCAGAGAGCTGGCCTGGAAGAGGGGCAACCGGGATAGAACCCGGCGCCCCAACCGGGACTAGAACCCGGTGTGCCGGCGCCGCAAGGCAGAGGATTAGCCTGTTAAGCCACGGCGCCGGCCGCCAATACCTGGATTAATGTCAAGATTATAATTGAAATTGTTGAGACTGTAATTGGGATTGTTAAGATTATAATTGATATTAGTTTCACATAGGTTTTAGGTCAGCTTGACCCCAGTAACCATGTATTCCCCCTGATCCTAGCAACCATGTATTCCCCTCCCAGTTTTGTGATTTTTTTAATTTTAAAAATCCTGTTGCTTTGGACTTTGGGGTCGAGAGTTCTTTAGGTCATGAACCCACTCTCCACCACTGGGAATAGAGAATCATCAAATTTTATCAATGTGTGGTGCTCCTTTGTTTGCACTCACTCAGGTACAACAAGAATAATAATCCAAAGGAGATGCTAAGAAGGAGACAGTCACACAACCAAATCAGCCAACTGTTCTCCTTCACAGAGAACACTGCTTGCGGACTCACATTCATTCAGATTCGCCCAGAAAAAAAATTGTATTAATACTTACATATTTTATTCTATATTTTATCCATTTTCATGATAAGCCTACATGTTTTTTGTAATTATAAAAATAAAAATGACAATTTTGACTGAAAGACAAATGATAATATAAGTTATTTCCAAAGACTATAGGTGATCCTTACTTTTTACTCAGTGTTTTCCAGTGTTCCTTTTTCTTAAAACAAAAAAAAAATTATTTATTTATTTATTTGAAAGTCAGAGTTACACAGAGGGACAAAGAGACGCGGAGAGAGAGAGAGAGGTCTTCCATCCGCTGGTTCACTCCCCAGTCGGCCGCAACGGCTGGAGCTGCACTGATCTGAAGCTAGGAGCCAGGAGCCAAGAGACAGGAGCCAGGAGCCTCTTCCAGGTCTCCCACGTGGGTGCAGGGGCCCAAGGACCTGGGCCATCCTCTACTGCTTTCCCAGGCAATAGCAGAGAGCTGAATCAGAAGTGGAGCAGCCAGGACTTGAACTGGCACCCATATAGAATGCTAGCACTGCAGGCAGTGACTTTACCTGCTATGCCTCAGTGTCAGCCCCGTCCAGTATTTCTAATACTCTCCAATGAACTTGTATAACATTTTAACTAGTAAAGTAAATAAAGGTTATTATTTTAATGAAATAAATAAAATTAAAAGCTTCTACTTCAAAAGCCTGGAAATTAGATATACTCAGCCTTATTAACTGGCTAACAATCTTCTATAATTTACAATGAATCAGGGTCGGTGCTGTGGTGCAGCAAGTTAAAGCCCCGGTCTGCACCGCTGGCATCCCATATGAGTGCCAGTTCGAGTCCCGGTTGCTCCACTGCCGATCCAACCCTCTGCTGTGGCCTGGGAGGGCAGTGGAGGATGGCCCAGGACCTTGGGCCCCTGCACCCACGTGGGAGGCCCGGAGGAGACTCCTGGCTCCTGGCTTTGGATCAGTGTAGCTCTGGCTGTTGAGGCCATCTGGGGAATGAACCAGTGAATGGAAGACTTCTCTCTCTCTCTGCCTCTGCCTCTCTGCCTTTTAAATAAGTAAATCTTTTTAAAAACTTACAATCAATCTTCACTTAGAGTTAAGATATTTAATGTATGTATTCCTTCAGAGATGATATGTAATTCTTAGGGTACAAAAACTGAGAACTTTCCGGATTACAGTAGTAAATTAAATCTAGTCAATTTAGTAGTCTTTTTAATAATTAGTCAAATTAAAGATTTTTTTTCAAATCAGCATTACATTATACCAATGCTGTGAGCTGCATACTTTTTACCTTACTCAATTTTATTAAATAGTAAGAATAATCCCAACATTAATAATACTGTTCTATATATTAATAGACTATTTTTTCCAAAACATGTATAAGATAGTCATCAACTAAACAATCCTATCATATTATAAAACACCTTAAACATCTAATAAAGGAACTGCTGCGCATTCCCCATGAGGCTATTAAAAGGCTGAAGTCAGCCGGCGCCGTGGCTCAACAGGCTAATCCTCCGCCTAGCGGCGCCAGCACATTGGGGCGCCAGATTCTGTCCCAGTTGCCCCTCTTCCAGGCCAGCTCTCTGCTGTGGCCCGGGGAGTGCAGTGGAGGATGGCCCAAGTGGTTGGGTTCTGCACCCCATAGGAGACCAGGGGAAGCACCTGGCTCCTGCCTTCGGAACAGCGCGGTGCACTGGCCGCAGCGCGCTAGCCGCGGCGGCCATTGGACAGTGAACCAACGGCAAAAGGAAGACCTTTCTCTCTGTCTCTCTCTCTCACTGTCCACTCTGCCTGTCAAAAAGTAAAAAAAAAAAAAAAAAAAAAAAAAAAGGCTGAAGTCTTCCGAAGTGACATCTTCTGTTTTCCTCTTTTTTTCCTTGGAAGTGCTGGTAAATTCTATTTCCCACAGATAGAGAGCAAGCTAAAGTAAGAAATACTGGAAATTTTGAAATTTTCCTTTTTGTGGTTAGTAATCCCAATAGTTTTCTTGCCATTTGGGGAGCCACTCAAAACTCCTGCTTATTCATTTACCCAATGGAATGTAGCAGATTTAGAAACCTCATTTCTTTATCATGCCAAGTCTTGTCAATGACCAGAGTGTGCATTTGCCACTGCTTCTACAAATTGGCAGGGATTCTTTTTGTTGCAATGTCTAAGGAAATGATGCCAAGTGGCCTATATAAGAAGCCAATAGATGAATTATAAATGAATTATAAAAGATTTCTAAAACTAATTCAATTAACATGAAAGCAATATAATGGGAGACAAGAAAGCACACCAAGAACATTTTGAAATCATAAAGGGAATGAGCTTGAGAACGTACAAAACATATGAGAAGGAAAGAGCCAAGACAGCTGAGGAGAAATGGATTGAAAGGGCTGAACACACTGTACCTCAGGTCTTCCCTACTAGACAGTTTCCCACATGAGCAGTTTTATTCCGCTCTAGGATATTTGCAACCCAAAACATGCTGATGCATACATCCTCAAGTGTATGAAAACACACTTGTTTTCTTCCCAACTAACCATCTAAGTCTAGTCAACATTATATAACAGGACACCCTCTCCCATTCAACTATCCATATCACAAATATCTCTTGAGCATATATTATGTATCAGCTTATTATGTTAAGTTCTAAAGATGAAGAGACATGTTGATGATATACATTAAGTGCTATTAAATAGAACTTCATACCACAGGAAGGAAATCCAACCTATTCTGGGAGGCAGGAGACCAACCTATAAAAATAGACTTATGCAGAGAAATGCATTGAGGAAGCATTTATCAAAGGGAAAAAAGCATGGTGATGCAGCAACGGATGGCTCAGATGGTTGGGTCCCTGCTACCAAAGTGGAAGATCTAGATTGAGCTTCCAGCTTCTGGCTTCCATCTGGACTAGCCGCAGCTGTTGTGGACATTTGGGAAGTGAACCAGCAGACAGAAGATACGTATGTTTTTGTCTCTGCCTCTCTCACTCTGTGTGTGTGTGTGTGTGTATCTTGGCCTTTCAAACTTTAAAAATTCAAAAAAGAATAACAACAAAACCAGAAAATAGTCCAATAGAGCTGGAGCTGAAATAATGAAATGCAAAACAGGATGAAGGTGAGAGATAGCAAGTGCCTCCCATGCCACATGAAGTATCTGAAGCTTTATCCTAATGGCAGTGGATATCTTAGAGGAATTTTAATTAGGGGTGAGATAACATATTTGCATTTTACAAAGATTATTCTGACAAGAGATGGAAAGGGGCCAAGTAGACTTTGGAAGCTGCATTAGGAGACTCATTCAGTATTCACTGCAAACAGATGCTCATGGCTGGAATTAGACTGGTCACCATTGGTGCACTGACTAGGAAAAAAGGTTTCGGAAATGCATCTATAATATTTGGTGATAATTCAGATGTGAAGAATGAAAAAATTGGAGGAGTAAAGAAAAAGCACCAGGTTTGAAACTTATACAACTGGGAAAAAAGTAGTGCCATTTAATTGAACAAACATCAGTACAGTAACAGTAGGCTCAAAGAGAGTAGAAGTAATAGTGAGTTCACTTTGCAGTCTTCATTTTTTCCAATAGTTTATTATAAAAATCTTCAAGTATACAAAGAATTTCAAGGAATTATGATTTACCTTCATATGCTTGACATCTAGATATTATAATTAATGTTTTACTGTATTTTATCACATGACATACTATTCCATCTTATTTACTGATGCATTCCAATCAATATATTTCACCCCTGAACACTTCAATAAAACTTTTTTTAAAGATTTATTTTATTTATTATTTTGAAGACAGAGTTATAGAGAGAGGTAGAGACAGAGAGAGAGAGAAAGAGAGAGAGAGAGGTCTTCCATCCACTTGTTCACTTCCCAAATGGCTGCAATGGCTGGAGCTGAGCAGATCCAAAGTCGGGAACCAGGAGTTTCTTCTGGGTCTCTCATGTGAGTACAGGGGCCCGAGGACTTATGCCACTAGGTGATTTAGTTGTGTGAACATCATAGAGTACATGAGTACAAACCTAGGTGGTATAGCCTACTACAGATCTACGCTAGGTGGTATAGCCTATGCCTTTGAAGCCACACACCTGCCAGTATGTTACTATTCTGAATACTACAGACAACTACAATCCAATGTTAAGTATTTGTGTATTTAGACTTAGAAAATGTACGCAAAAATAGAGTATAAAATATACAAAATGGTATATCAGTACAGGGCACTAACTTTAAGTAGACTTTGCAACTGCTCTAGGTGAGACAATGAGTGAGTAGTGAGTGAATGTGAAGGACTAGGCTGTTACTGAACACTACTGCATACTTTGTGTACTCTGCTCTTGGGTTACACTAAATTTATAAGAATTTTTCTTTCTTCAATAATAAATTAATCTTTGCTTACTATAACTTGTTTACTTTGTCAACTTTTTAATTTTTAAAAAATTTTGACTTAACACTTAGCTTACAACACATACACATTGTATTTTCTCTCCATCCTTATTCCACAAGAGTATTTTAAAATGTTTGCTGGAAAATGTATTTAAAAGATACATTTAGGGGCCACCATTGTGGCACAGTAGGTTAAGCCACTGTCTGGGACACTGGCATCCCATATGGGCTCCAGTTCAAATCCTAGCTGCTCCACTTCTTATCCAGCTCCCTGCTAATATGCCCAGGAAAGCAGTGAAGGATGGCCCTAGTCCTTGGGCCTCTGCACCCATCTGGTAGATCAGATGAAGTCCCAGGCTCCTGGCTTCAGACTGACCTAGCCTGTTGTAGCCATTTGGGGAGTGAATGAAAGACCTCTCAGTCTCCATCTCTCCTCTCTGTAACTCTGCCTTTCAAACTAAATAAACCTTTTCAACCAAATTATAGGCTTATCTTGGTGTGAAAACATGAAATTCAGGCATAGGGCCTTCATAATATATACTTTGCAGAAACTTTTTACAAGACTCCTTCAATGCATGAATTTCAAAAACGTTTTGCACCACAGTAACATTTTTAAATCCCATTCCTTTTTTCATCTGTGTTGAGAGGCACAAAGAGCAATAGAGACTCAGATAGACAGAAAGAGCCACCATCTATTGGTGTACTTCCTAAATCCCTGTAATGGTCCCCAGCTGGGCCCAAAGCCAGGGGCCAGGAACTTAATCCAGTTCTCCCAGGTGGGTGGCAGGGTAGCAACTGCTTGAGTCATCACTGCTGCTTTCCAGGATCCATAGTAACAGGAAGCTGGAGTCGGGAGCAGAGCCAGGACTTGAAACTGGGTTCTCTGATACGGGACACATAGGCCTCTTAACTGGTGTGTAAACCAAAGTACTCTCATATGAACTTTTTATATTTAAAAAAAGTATTACGTTTTACATTTTTGGTTAAAACTAAGACACACACAAGGACTACACACACTAAGGATTGTCAATATCACTGTCTTCCACATCCACATCTTATCGCACTGTAAGGTCTTCAGTTGTCATCTCCTATGACAAAAAACAGTACCTTCTTCTGGACACCTCCGAAAGCACTGAGTGGGAAAGTATTATTCCTTTCAGAAATATGTTCACAATGTTTGCTTCGCTTGTTTCTCTTTTTCATCAGAGATGTACTTAGATTTGTAAGCAAATAATGCATCATGAACATTCCTCTCTATTAATAAAAACCTTTTACTGTTGGGGTCCATGTTTACAAACTTTTCTTAATATGTTTATTATTTCATCTACTTGAAAGGCAGAGTGACAGAAAAAGAGACACAGAGAGACATTCCACCTGCTGGTTCACTCCCCAAATGCTTGCCAACAGCCAGGGTTGGGCCAGGCCGAAGCCAGAAGTCCAAAATTACATCTCCCACATGGGTGGTAAGGGCCAAGCACTTGAACCATAATCTGATGCCTCTCAAGATGTATTGGCAGAAGTTGGATCACAACAGGAGGAGCTGGGACTTGAACTGACCCTCTAATATATTTGGGCATTCCAAGCAGCAACTTGTCCCACTGCACCACAACGCCTGCCCTCTAAGTTTCAACCTTTTAAGGGAGCTTGTGTAGTTCTGCAAAAGACTCTGCTAAGGTCTCCACTGTGAACTTTCTTAGGAGTTCTCACTTTCCTTCTCCTTGTCTCTTGACTCTTCTTCAGCTGTATGTTCAATAGACAAAAGGAATTTTTCAGCTCATTATAATCTCATGGGACCATCATTGTACATGCCATCTGTCATTGACTAAAGCATGATTATATGCCACATGACTGTATATAAACCTATGTAACCCAAACCCCCACCATGATATAAAATATTATCATTACCCTAGAAACTGTTATGATAGCCTCTTCCCAACAAATTCACTCCTTAACACCCAAAAGGCAATTATGCTTGTGATGGTTTTTCACTGTAACTTAGTTGTACCTATTCTAAAATGGTGGTAAAAATGGAAATCAGTTTTTACCCTCTTGTGTCTGGCTTCCTTCACTCAGCATAATATTCTTTCAGGTTATTCATGTTGGTGCACAGCCCAGTAGCTGGTTCCTTATTGCTGATTAGCATTCTACTGCATGACCACTACTATTTATTTTCTGTTGATCCTTCTGTTTATTATACCTCTTTTGTACTATTCCTGATCTTTCATGTTACTTGAATAGTTTTTAGAAATCTTTTATAATTCATCTTTTGCCTTCCTATATAAACTTCTTTGCATCATTTCCTTAGAGATTGCTCAAAAAATTAAATATATATCCTAAATTATTTTCAACTCTATTTAGTTAATATGGTACTACTTTATATGAGTACTACCTTATAAAATATATGCCTTTTGTAACTTGATATGCCCACCCTCACCCTCTTTGTACTTAACACTGTCATTGTCATTATCATCTAGGCTGACAGTTCATTCCTTCCTTCAACACTTTAAAGATAGCACTGGCCTCCACAGTGTCCAGTGAAATGTCCATAACCATTTGAATCATTTTTGCCTACAAATAACGTGTTGTTTTCTTCCAGATTCTTTTAATATTTTCTCTTTATCTTTGGTTTTTAGAAGTTTAGCCATAATGATGGGGGCTGGCATTGTGGCGTAGTGAGTAAATCACGGCCTGCAATATCAACATCCCACTTGGACACTGGTTCATGTCCCAGCTACTCTGCTTCTAATCCAGCTCCCTGCTAATGGCCTGGGAAAAACAGCAGCAGATGACCCAAGTGTTTGGGCCCCTGCAACCCACATGGGAGACCCAGAAGAAGCTCCTGGTTCCTGACTTTGATCTGCTCCAGTGCTGGCCATTGCAGCCTTTTGGGGAGTAAGCCAGCTGTTAGAGGATCTCTCTGTATCTTTCCCTCTCTTTCTCTTTGTAACTCTTTCAAAACAAATAAATCTTAAAGGGAGGGGAGAGAAGTTTAACTATGATGAGTCTAGACATTTTTTAAAAAATTCATCCTAATTGAGGCTTCTTGAATATATAAATATATGCCTTTTGCAAATTTGAGAAAAACATGTGCTACATATTTTTACAAGTAAATTGTATACCACATTTGCTCTTTAATCTCCTTCTGGAATTCCAATTACATGTATGTTAGACCTTGTGATTTTTTGTTTTGTTTTCTTTGTTTGTTTTTTTGTTTTTTTTTTTTTTTTTTTGACAGGCAGAGTGGACAGTGAGAGAGACAGAGAGTAAGGTCTTCCTTTGCCGTTGGTTCACCCTCCAATGGCCGCTGCGGCCGGCACACCGCGCTGATCTGAAGGCAGGAGCCAGGTGCTTCTCCTGGTCTCCCATGGGGTGCAGGGCCCAAGCACTTGGGCCATCCTCCACTGCACTCCCGGACCACAGCAGAGAGCTGACCTGGAAGAGGTACAACCGGGACAGAATCCGGTGCCCTGACCGGGACTAGAACCCGGTGTGCCGGCGCCACAAGGCGGAGGATTAGCCTATTGAGCCATTTCGCTGGCCAACCTTGTGATATTTTTGCACAGGTTCTTGCAACTATACCCATTGCAAAAATATTTTTCCTTTCATTTCTTTAAGTTGTAGTTCCTCACTATACTACTTTGCTTTTTCAGATAGGTAGGGGCCAGAGCTATGGTACAGTGAGTTAAGAGGTCATCTGAGAATTAAAAGGAAGATAATGATCCTGCGGGGGAAGCAGGACACACAGCAGACTCATAGAATGGCAAATGCCCAAAACAGCACTCCTGCCTCAGAATCAACCCTTGGGACATTCGGATCTGGCTAAAAGGTCCATGAGAGTCTCACAGGCATGGAAAGCCATGACACGGTGGCAAAAAACAATCTAAATGAAAGACCCTGGTGAACAAGACCCCAGCAGAAGGAACAGGCCATCAAGAAGAGAGGCGCCTTTCTCTGAAGGGAGGAAGGAACCTCCACTGTGACACGGCCTTGACTAAACAAGTTCAGAGTCGGTGAACTCAAGGGACTTCCATAGCCTAGACAGTTCATAGCAAGAGTCTCGGGTGATTGCTGACATCATAAATAAGGGTGCCAATTGTTAAATCAACAATGGGAGTCACTGGGTACATGCTCCCCACGTAGGATCTCTGTCCTTAATGTGTTTTACTATGAAACTTAAAAACACTACTAATCGAACAATACCCTATACCTTGTGCGGTTGTGTGAGTGCAGCCTGTTGAAATCCTTGCTTAGTATATACTAAGTTGATCTTCAGTATATGAAGGTAATTGAAAATGAAACTTGATAAAGGGTGGGATGGGAAAGGGAGAGGGGAGGGCCACGGGAGGGAGGGAGGTTGGGGGGGAAGCTACAATAATACAAAAGTTGCACTTTGTATATTCACATTTATGAAATAAAAATTAATTAATTAATTTAAAAAAAAAAAAAAGAGGTCATCTGTAGCTCCAGCATCTCATATGAGCAAACGTTTGAATCCTGGCTGCTCCATTTCTAATCCATCTCCCTGCTAATGTGCCTGGGAAAGCCACAGAGGATGACACAACTGCTGGGACCCCTGCACCCACGTGGGAGACTCAGATATAGATTTTTGGCTCCTGGCTTTTGCCTGGCCCAGCCCTAGCTGTTGCAGCCACCTGGGAGATGAACTAGTGGATGGGAGATGTCTCTCCTCTCTTTCTGTCGCTCCCTTTCTCAAGTGTAACTCTGATTTTCAAATAAATAAATAAATAAATCTTATAAAAATATATCCAGTAAATTTTGGTTTAAGATACTTTATCTTTTAGTTCTGCACCTGCCATTGTATTCTATTTTTTTAATTTCTAATTTTTCTACCGAGATTTCCTATTCTTTTGTGGTAAGCATATTTTCTTTAACCTCCATGGGTTGCTACAATAGTTATAAAGTATTTATATCCTAGGATCATTAAAATTCTTACATGCTAAATCTGACTCATCCTAAGGTTGGTCTCCATTGATTGTTTTTATTTTTTATATCGCATTTTCTATGCCTAGAAATTTTGGATTATCTATGAACACTGTGAACAATATATCGTAGTGGCTCTTAATTCTGTTATAGTCCTCGGAAGAGGTGATTTTTCTCTGTTTATTTGTTTTACTAGGCAATTAACTTAGCTGTACTGTAGTGTCTAAAGTCTGCCTCCCTGGCACTGCACAGTAGCTAAAATCTTTGTTAAATAATTCCTTTGTAATCATAACCTCTACTCTACCACCAATGGCTCTACTCCCAACCTGTGTGTACTGATGGTCCTCTTCCCCACTTAATGCTGTATAATTGTTCAAACCTGGTAAATGCCACTCTTAGGATCATTGGTTACTATCCTCACTCTGTCTTTTATGACCTTGTCTAAATATGATCAGAGTCAGTAAACTTGGAAGGCTTCCATAGCCTTGGCAACTCATGACGACAGCCTAGGATGGTTACTGGCGCCATAAACTAGAGTGTCAATTTGTTGGGTCAACAACAGGAGCCACTGTGCACTTGCTCCTCATGTGGGATCTCTGTCCTTAATGTGCTGTACATTGTGATTTAATGCTATAACTAGTACTCCAACAGTATGTTTCACTTTGTGTTGCTATGTGGGTGCAAACTGTTGAAATCTTTATACTAAATTGATCTTCTGTATATAAAGAGAATTGAAAACGAATCTTGATGCAAATGGAAGGGGAGAGGGAGCGGGAGAGGGGAGGGTTGCGGGTGGGAGGGAAGTTATGGGAGGGGGAAGCCATTGTAATCCATAAGCTGTACACTGGAAATTTATATTCATTAAATAAAAGTTAAAAAAAAAAAAGAAAAAAAATCTTTGTTAAATACTTGTACTGTCAGGTGGGCTGTTTGCAGTCTGCCCCAAGCATAGATGTCAAGTAGGTGGTTAGCTGGAAGATTGATTTTGAGCTTGGGTGACTAATTTGGACTAGAGATGAAAAATCATGGGGAATCAGAATACAGAGGGTAGATAAAGCCATTGGAGTAGAAGAAATCACTCAAGAACAAAATCAGAAGAAAGGAGAGTATTTTAGTTTGCTGGGAATGCCACAATAAAGTACCACAGACTTACCAATAGAAATTTATTTTCTCACAATTCTGAAGGCTAGAAGTCTGAGAGATCAATGTGTTGCTTGCAGATGGTCATCTTCACATTGTGGATTCTCATGGTCTTTCTTCAGTACTTAACTGGGTCCAAATTTCTTCCTCTTATAAAGACATCTGTCTTATAATACCATAGCCCACCCCTAACTTTCTAAAGTACCTATCTCCAAAGACAGTCAAGTTCTGAAGCACCAGGGGTTAGGACTTCAACATGAATTTCAGCCCTTAACAAAAGGCATAAATAGAGGCCAAAGGAACTCCAGCAACCTAAGTAAAGACATGGAAGAAGTGTCAGCAAGAGAGATTTGGGGGAAAAAAATCTGTCATAAAGGTAGGAAGATAATCAGGAGGGTATTCCAGGTGTCAAAGGAATAAAGAGTTTCTAGAATTGGTCAACAATGTCAAATTCGGCTGTGAGGTTACACCCAATATGTACCAAAGCACTAATATCCAATGGGTTTGGTAAAAGGGACATCATTGGTGACCTTAGTGAGAACTATTGAACGTTATAATGAAAGTGAAATTCTCATAGAGATAAACTGAGTAGAAAGGGAAGAGAAAATAGAGGTATTAACCCTTACAGGGTTAGAAACTGAAGAGAAGCAATAGGAAAGTCAGGCTTGATTGTGGCACTTACTACAAACTGGCTCAATCAACCATTACCTCAATCCCCCTTTTAGTTTCCTTTAATGTACTATATTCATTAATTCATTGAATTTAATATTTGGATCAACCAAGGTATCCACCAACAAAACAATGAATAAAGAAAATGTGAGCGCCGGTGCTGTGGCATAGTAGGCTAAGCCTCTGCCTGCAATGCTGGCATCCGATATAGGTGCTGGTTCGTGTCCCAGCTGCTGCTCTTTCCATCCAGCTCTCTGCTTATTGCCTGGGAAAGCAGCAGAAGATGGTCCAAGTGTTTGGGCCCCTACACCCACATGGGAGACCTGGAAGAAGCTCTCAGCTCTTGGCTTCAAATTGGCCCAACTCTAGCTGTTGTGGCCATTTGGGGAGTGAACCAGCAGATGGAAGATCTCTCTCTCTCTCTCTCTCTGTTTCTCTTTCTCTCTGTAACTCTACCTTTCAAAGAAATAAATTTTTTAAAAAAAATCTAAAAAAAAAAAAAGTGGTAAATGGATTATTATAGAATATCATATAACAGAATGAAATCATTTGTAGCAGAGTGGATGGAACCAGAAGACATGTTAAGTGAAATATGAGTACTTTGAAAAGTTAATAGAAAAAGTAACTAAAGTATGTTTATTTTGGTGCAAAAAAATATTGAGGGGAACAACATTATAGCATACAGGGTAAAGCCACTACTTGCGGCATATGCACCCATATGCACACCAATTCAAGACCTGGCTTCTCCACTTCAAATCCCACTCCCAAAATATCTACCACTTGGAAAGCAGCAGAAAATGACCCAAGTGCTTGGGCTCCTGCCACTCACGTAGGAGACATGGAAGAAGCTCCAAACTCCTGGCTTTGGCCTGCTACAGCCCTAGCCTTTGCAGGCAAAAGAGGAGTGAATCAGCAGATGGACAATCTCTGTCTATCTTCCCCTTTCTCTCTGTAACTCTGACTTTCAAATAAATAAATAAATCTTTAAAAAACCAATTTTTGAAATCCAATGTTATTTCATAATATAAATCTCCTACATACCACAAAAAACACTTTTTACACTAAAAATAATCCCACTATTCCAAATAATGTTTCAGTATTTTTATATTTCTTTTTTCTTTTTTTTAAAGAATTATTTTATTTATTTTGAAAGACAGAGGAGTTATAGAAAGAGGTAGAACCAGAGAGAGACAGAGGTCTTCCATTCTGCTGGTCCACTCTCCAAATGACAGCAATGACCAAAGCTGAGCTGATCCAAAGCCAGGAGCCAGGAGCATCTTCCGGGTCTCCTATGTGGGTGCAGGGGCCCAGGAGTTGGGCCATCTTCTGCTGTTTCCCAGGCCATAGCAGAGAGCTGGATCGGAAGAGGAGCAGCTGGGACTAGAACCAGCACCCATATAGAATGTTGGCGCTGCAGGCTGGGCTTTAACCTGCTGTGCCACAGTGCCGGCCCCAGTATCCTTATATTTCATGAAGAACTAAAGTTAAGAGCTCAAAGACTCCACATACAAAGAAATGATAAAGAAATGGAAATGCTGGGACTGGTGCTATGGCGCAGTGGATTAACACCCTGGTCTGAAGCGCTGGCATCCCATATGGACGCCGGTTCTAGTCCTGGCTGCTCCTCTTCTGATCCAGCTCTCTGCTATGGCCTGGTATAGCAGTAGATGAAGGCCCAAGTCCTTGGGCCCCTGCACCTGTGTGGGAGACCCAGAAGAAGCTGCTGGCTCCTGGCTTAGGATTGGCACAGCTCCAGCCGTTGTGACCATCTGATGAGTGAACCAGCAGATGGAAGACCTTTCTCTGTGTCTCTACCTCTCTCTGTAACTCTTTCAAATAAATAAAATAAATTTAAAAAAAATAAAAAAGTCAAAGAATTTTTAAAAAAAGAAATGGAAATGCTAATTACCCTGATTTAATCCGTGCATGCTCTGTACATATTAATATGTGCTGAAATATCATACTATATTCTATACCTCTATACAATTATTACATATTAATTTTCAAAAGGGAGGCACTTGAGACACCAGCATCCCATATCAGAGCACTGCTTTGAGTCCTGGATGCTGTGCTTCCAATCCAGTTTTCTGCTACTTTGACTGTTAAGACAGTGGAAGATAACTCAAGTGCTTGGGCCCTTGACACCAACATGGGAGACCAGGATGGAGTTTCTGGCTCCTAACTTCAGCCTGGCCCATACCTGGCTGCTGTAGCCATTTGGGAGTAAACCAGAAGACGGGAGATCTCTCTTTTGTGCACTCTTTCTCGCTGTGCCTTTCACATTAATTAATCTTTGAAAAAATGTATTGTAAAAAAAAAAAAAAAGGAGGGGCTGGCACTGGCATAGCGGGTAAAACTACCACCTGCAGTGTCAGCATCCCATATGGGTGCCAGTTCAAGTCCCAGCTGCTCCACTTCTGATCCAGCTCTCTGCAATGGTCTGGGAAAGCAGTAGAAGGTGGCCCAAATCCTTGGGCTCCTGCGCCCACATGGGAGACCTGGAAGGAGCTCCTGGCTCCTAGTATCTGATCGGTGCAGCTCTGGCCATTGTGGTCATTTGGGGAGTGAACCAGTGGATGGAAGACCTCTCTCTCTCTCTCTTTCCCTGCCTCTGTCTCTCTGTAACTCTGCCTTCAAATAAATAAATAAATCTTAAAAAAAAAAAAAAGCCTTTTAAGAATAGATAGTATTCAAGGGGACAATATACTTCCAGAAAAGCTATTTCAGGCCAACAGAAAAACGCTACTAATATAAATTTATTATTTTTCACTAAGTCAAGAAGAAAGAGTTAATCTTCAGGCTTATTAGGGCAAACCTTATGTTTTAAATGACACAGAGCATTTCCTTTTTTTTTTTTTTTCAAAAGAACATAGGGTTAGAAACTACGATATATGCTGTTTTCTAACTAGCTGAGTGACCTCGAGCAAATATCACTTTAATCTTTTATAACCCAGTTTCATCCCATTTCTGCAAAAGCAGAAATCCCCTGTTCACAGTACTTTGTGATTGCCAAATACAAATGCTTGTGAATAACCCGGAATTAACAAGAATACTAAAGTCAGAATGGAAATCCCCAGACTGTCCAGTTAAAAATTCCCTCCAGTTTTCCTGGTTCTTGTTCTTTGAGTACCGATCACATTTTGGTGTGGGGCTGGGTTCAAGTACTCCAAAGACAGAGTGAGGTCAAAGCTACACACTTGTGGGGACATGGTCAGCAGGGATGGACTAAATCAGCAATGCAGTGAAGAAGGGTCCAGTCTGCAGGCTCATGCATTCATGGCTGAACTCACTCCAGTGCTCCTTCCTCAAGCAGGTCTGCAGGACCAGTTGTGGGGAAAAAACACTGGGAGGGACCTTCAAAGAACTGGGAGTTATGTCAATCCAGAATAACCCAGATGATTAGTCTTAGGAGGATAACCTGAAAAAAAAGGCCAAGGAGGTGGTGAGAAAACCTGTCCCCAAATATCTACCACTGTATATTTTTTCATTTTATCTTTTTCTAAGATTTATTTTTTATTTACTTGAAAGGCAGCATTAAAGAGAGAGGAGGAGAAACAGAGAGAGAGAGAGAGAGAGAGAGAGAGAGAATCTTCCATCTGCTAGTTCACTCCTCAAATGTTCACAATGGCCAGGGTTGGGCCAACTCAAAGCTAGGGGCCCGGAGCTTCTTTGGGGTTTCCCACATGGGTACAGGGGCCCAGGCACTTTCCTAGGTGCATTAGCAGGGAGCTGGATTGAAAGTAGATCAGTCTGGTCTCAAACCAGTGCCCATATGGGATGCTGGCATTGCAGGTTGGAGGCTTAACCTGCTATGCCACAGAGCCTGCCCCTCATTTTATCTTGTTACATGAATTCCACTATTCAAAGATTCATTTGATCTAAATTGATTTAGAAAATTGGAAATACCTCTAGGAAGTTTAAAGAGCTATTAAGCATCCATTTGGAGTATGAATGTGCTTAATGAGGAGACTTGCTTTTAATACTAGAAATTGTATTCAGGAAACAGGAGCTGTGATTGGCAGAATAGGGAAGGTAAGAGGAGCCTGGGTTGGGGTAGGGGGTTTGCTCCAGTGGGTGGTGGGGAACAGGTGCAGAGAAGTTACTCAAATATAAGTGCAAAAAAGGAAGAGTTAACAACAAACTATTCAACCCCAAGTTGTTCCTTCCTTCTAATCCTTCCTTTTCTTCTTCCTTCCTCTCCCTTATGGTTTCCTGCTCAAGGATATCAGGAAATCAGGGTCTAGGGTTAGGCTACATCACTGGTTAACATTTACCTTTTTTAAAAAGATTTATTTATTTATTTGAAAGGCAGAGAGGGAGGGAGGGAGGGGGAGAGAGAGAGAGAGAGAGAGAGAGAGAGAGAGAGAGAGAGAGAGAGAGAATCTTCCATCCACTGGTTCACACCCAAGTATCTGCAATAGCCAGGAGCCTGGAATTTCATGTGAATCTCCCACAAGGGTGCAGGGGCCTAAGGACTTGGTATATCATCTGCTTTCCCAGGTACATTACCCAAGAACCCAGGGGAGACCAGCAGAAGAACAAACCAGCCAGGGCCACAGAATCATAAGAAAAAATGATTGTTGATGCCAAAGTTTGGTTGTCTTATTATGCAGCGATTGATAATGAAACGTGCTTATGTTTAAGGCTCTCTTTCTCAGGTCTACTCTGCCAGTGGGGAAAACGCAGGCTCTTCAATCTTCCTTTCTCCATCAAAGCCTATTTAGCTAAGTAACTCTGGACCATTTGTTTAATCTTTCTAAGTTTTGGTTCTCTGCAATATTTCTCAAACTATAATCCATTGGCATCAGAATTACCCAGAGGCCGGTGCTGTGGCATAGCAGTTAAAGCTGCTGCCTGCAGTGCTGGCACCCCATACGGGCACTGGTTCAGGTCCTGGCTGCTCCACCTCCGATCCAGCTTTCTGCTATGGCCTGGGAAAGCAGTAGAAGATGGCCCAAGTCCTTGGGCCCCTGCACCCACATGGGAGACCTGAAGAAGGCTCCTAGCTTCGGATCGGCACAGCTCCAGCTGTTGCAGCCAATTGGGAAGTAAACCAGTGGATGGAAGACCTCTTTCTCTCTGCCTTTCCTTCTCTCTCTGTGTAACTCTGACTTTCAAATAAATAAATAGATTTAAAAAAAAAAAAAAAAGAATTACCCAGGATGATTGTTTTAAAAAATACAGATTTAAACAGCTATCTCTACAATAGCCTCAAAGTGGATACTATATAAATGTTCATCAACTAATACAAGGATGTAAGATATTCACACAGTTCAGGGCAACAACATGACTGAATCTCTCAGACATTTCTTTTTATTGTTATTTATCTGAGTGTAAGAAACAGAGATAAAGACAGAGAAAGAACTCCCATCTGCTGGTTCTCTCTGCAAGTTCCTATAATGGCAGGGGCTGGGTCAGGCTGAAGCCAGGAGCTGGTTACTCAATCCAAGTCTCCCACATGGGTGGCAGAAACCCAACAACTTGATCCATCATCATTGTTTTCAGGGTCAGCCATTAACAGGAAGTTGAAATCAGGAGCTGAAGATGGGAAGCAAACCCAGATACTCTGACACAGGACGTAGCTGCTATTACCAGTGTCCTAAAGGTTACGCCAAAAGTCTACTCCTCAAATGTTGTTTAAAAGCCAAAGAACTCAGACACTGGAGTACATATTTAGTTTAGTGATTAAGATCCCTGTGTTCCACACTGGAGTGCCTGAGGTCAATTGTTTAGTTCCAGTTCCAGATCCTGATTCCAGCTTCCCACCAACGCAGACCCTGGGGGGCAGCAGATGACTCAAGTAATTGGGTGTCTACCTCCCACATAGGAAACCTGATTGCATCCTTGGCTCCTGGCTCTGTGCTTGGTCCAGTCCATGCCACTGCTGACTTTTCAGGAGTGAAATCAGTGGATTGGAGGTCTCTCAGTCTGTCTGTCTATCTCTCTCTTTTTGTCTCTCTCTGCCTCTCAATTAAAAGAAGAAGAAAAGACACAAAAGAGGATACTGCATGGTTCTATTTATTCGAGGTCCTAGAATAGATAATATTGATTTGTAATTATAAGGAAAAATAAATGGGTGATATCAGAACAGTGATTGTGAATGGGAGATGAGAAGAACTGACAAAGAAACTGCGGTACAAGCTACATGAGCATACACATTTCCAAACCCATCATGCTTAAAATCTATGCATTTTGGGGTGGACATTTAGCCTAGAAGTTAAGATACCAGTTAAGACTCTCATATTGCCCTACATTAGAGTATCTGAATTAAAAATCTGGCTCTGCCTCCTGACTCCAACTTCCTGCTAATTCATACTCTGGGATGCAGCAGTAATGACACAAATAATCAGTTTCCTGATAACCCAGTGGGAGATTTGGACTGCATTCCTAGCTACCGGCTCTGGCCTGGCCCAGTCATAGCTGCTGTGGGCATCTGGGGAGTCAATCAATGGGTGTGAGCTCTCTCTCAAATAATTTTTAAAAAGTCTGTACATTTTTATATGAACATTATACTTCAATTTCAAAAACACCACCTTGGGAACCAAGTCTTAAACACACGGGACTAACGGAGATAACCAAAACACAGGGGGTGATTGTGAGACTTAACATGAGAGCCTACAGTTAAAAAACAAAAGGCACTTGGCATAGACTAGATGCTCAGTAGGCATTTACTTATTACTGAGATTACTGGATTATTAGGTTAAGTCATTGGGTTTTTTTTTTTTTAATATTTAATTATTTATCTGAAAGGCAGAATTACAGAGAGGGACAGTTGGTGATGAGAGAGAGAGAGAGATATCTTCCATCCCCAAATGGCTGCAATAGCCAAAGCCAAGCCAGGCAGAAGCCAGGAGCTTGGAATTCCATCTGGGTCTCCCATATGAGTGGCAAGCACTTGGGCCATCCCTTGCTGCTTTCTCAGGCACAGCAGCAGAGAGCTGGATCAGAAGAGGAGCAGCCAAGGCTCAAACAAATACTCTTATGGGATAGCAGTGTCATAGGTGGTGGCTTAACCCATTGCACCTCAACACAGGTTCCAAGTTATTGGTATTATTACTGGACAGGATATAAGAGTTCATGAAAACCTTGATGCTTGGTGCAAAAACATACTCCTTGGGGCCAGCAGCGTGGCACACTAGGTTATTCGTTCACCTGCGGCGCCAGCATCCCATATGGGCACTGGTTCTAATCCCGATTGCTCTTCTTCCAATCCAGCTTTCTGCTGTGGCCTAGGAAGGCAGTAGAGGATGGCCCAGGTGCTTGGGCCCTGCACCCACATGGGAGACTGGGAGGAAGTGCCGGGCTCCTGGCTTTGGATCCACACAGCTCCAGCCATTGCAGCCATCTGAGGAGTGAACCAACGGAGGGAAGACCTTTCTCTCTGTCTCTCCCTCTGTCTGTAACTCTCTCAAATAATAAATAAATCTTTAAAAAATACTCCTTCTGAAAATTGTTAGCCAAAATCATTCTTTTCTGCTTAAATTTCTATGTGTTGTGCTATCACCATGCAGATTTGTGCCTGCCTCATTTAAAAAAAAAAATATTTATTTATTTGAAAGTCAGAGTTACACAGAGAGGAGATGCAGAGAGAGAGTTCTTCCATCCAGTGGTTCACTCCCCAGTGGGCTGCAACAGCCGAAGCTGAGCAGATCTGAAGCCAGGAGCCAGGAGATTCTTCCGGGTCTCCCACGTGGGCACAGGGGCTCGAGGACTTGGGCCATCTTCTACTACTTTCCCAGGCTATAGCAGAGTGCTGGATGGGAAGTGGAGCAGCCAGGTCTTAAACTGGCACCCATATGGGATGCTGGCACTTCAGACCAGGGCGTTAACCCGCTGCACCACAGCGTCAGCTCCATTGTGCCTGCCTCATTTGCTGGATACTTAAAGTGGCTCTCTAAAATGCTATTTCACCTTCTCTATGGAAAGGTTAGAAATCTGAAAATTTGGTTCCAAGTCCCCTCCCAGGCAGATTTCTGGATGTGAATTGGTGTGTTTATGTGAGATCTGGAGAGCAGATAGCAAGAGACATCACTCTACCATCTCTTCAGGCCAAACGTGGGCTCAAGCAAATGGGAGTGCTGGTAGTGGTCAACTGCCATGCTCTACTGTGGGTGAGTGAGAAGCAATGGAGGAGTGACAGCATGACAGACACTGATGACAGAAGGAGATGAGAAAACCTGTGATTCTCCACTACAGCAGAATGACCTTGAGACCAAAAGGTCACGGGCTTCCTCTCACACAGCCCTTGTAATGGCTTTGTAAGCACCTTATTCCTTGTACTAAACCCCTTCCTGCTTGAAATACCTGGTGCAGTTTCGATTTCCTGCATGGACCCCTGATACACAGCCCCACTGCATTAATCAGGTTTCCATTACTAAAATGCAATGCCCAAGGCAGCTGAACTCCATGGGGAAAGATTTATTTAGTTCACAATTTTGGAGGTTCACAGCATGATGTCTGCCTCAGCTCAATTCTGGTAAGGATTTCATGGCAAATGGCAGGTGGCAACGTGGGGAACACGTGTCAGAGAAGCCACAAGTCAAATCAGCAGCAGAAAGAAAAAGAGAAAAGGTGGGGCCAAATGCAACCTTTTATAACAATCCTTTTAAGAAAACCACCAAGGAGGCCCATCAGAACCACCGTTTAAGGGCACACCCTCAATGACCTAAGGACCTTTCACTAGGCCCCACCTCCTACAGGTTCCTCCACTTTCCATAACCACCCTGGGGACCAAGTCTTTAATACATGGGCCTATGGGAGGGCATTCCACTTTCAAACCACAGTATCCACCAACTGCAGTAATAAGAACTTAGCCTAGGAGGTGACTGTGAGACTCACATGAGAGCCTCCAATTGAAAAACAAAAGACACTGGGCAAAGAGTAAATGCTTAATAAGCTAACTTACTAAGCATCTGCTAAATGATTGGGATTATTGGATTGTTAGGCTAAGTTATTGGTATTGTTACTGGACAAGATGTAAGAGTCCATGAAAGGGGCTGATGCTGTGGCCCTGCCGCTGTCTGTGATGCCAACATCCCACACAGGTGCCAGTTCAAGTCCCAGCTGCTCCACTTCCAATCCAACTACCTATTAATGGTCTGAGAAAAGCAGTGGAAGATGGCCCAACTTTTTGGGCCCCTGCCACCCATGTGGGAGACCAGGATGAAGCCCCTGGCTCTTGGCTTCATCCTGGCCTAGCACTGGCTGTTGCGGCCACTTGAGGAGTGAACCAGTGAATGGAAGGTATCTCTCTCTTTCTTCCTTTCTCTCTGAACTCTGACTTTTAAATAAACCAATATATAAATATTTTAAAGGGAAAAAAAAGAGTTCATGAAAACTTAAGTGCTTGGTACAAAAACATACTCCTTTTGAAGAATGTTAACCAAAGTCATGCTTTCCTACATAAATTCCAAGGTCTTGTGTATTGCCATCAGATGAAGCCAAACATGCTATTTTAGCCAGAGCAGTTGGGACCATGAACTGGAAAGAAGTTGAAAGGCCCCATGATTGGGCTGGGAAAGGGAGCCAATTGCCTTATAGAATCTGGTTGGATCTCAGCCAGACCTGCGTAATAGCCCTTCTCCTGTGGTCTCTTCCATGCACTCTTAGCCTGCTACTGTACATCCCCCACGCAGCGGGCAAAATGGTCTCTTAATTTACAAATCAGACCACATCACTACCCTTTAGGGGCTTCTCACTGTGCAGACCCCTGAAAGGCTTAGCCAACAAGAGACCTATGAATTGTTCTCTACTTGGCTTTCTGGTCTCATCCCACACCATTCCCCTTATGTCTATGCCTCATATTAATCTGAGTTTTGTTATGGACTGAAAGTTTGTGTCCTCCCAAAATTCTCATCTTGAAACCCTAATCCTCAGTGTGACAGTATCTTGGAAACAATCAGGGCAGAGCCATCAGGAGTGGAATCAGCACCCTTATAAGAGACCACAGATCTTCCTGCATGTGAGGATTCAGTGAGAAGTTGGCACTCTTCAACCCAGAAGATGGCTCTCACCAGAACCTATCCATGCTGGCCCCTGATCCCTGACATTTATGCCCCAGAACTATGAGAAACAAACTCTGTCATCTATAAGCCAGTCTGTCTATGGTATTTTGATACAGCAACACAAACTGACTAGAACCGCTTCCATGTTCAATTTTCCCATCACTCCCCTACCTTTTCCTAAGAACCACACTTTTACTTAAATATATGAAGTACGTAATAGTTCTTTTGTATAGTAGACACAAGTTCAACAAGGGTTAAGATTTGATGTCATCTTCATTATTGTACCTCAGGTGCATTATTGTACTTCTGGTACCTCAGTATCTGGCACACATTTATGAGTAAATGAATGAAGGAATACATGCTTCCACCTTCATGCTGAGCACGGTGTTTCCTTGAAAAAGTATCGATCAATGTGTAACTTGAGGTCTATATGGAGGGCTAGCCAGGTGAGAACCAACTGACCTGCTTAACCTGTAGGTTGATGATACTCCAGATAAAACAAATAAGGTCCTAGCAGCTGCGATGGGCAAGCAACAGCAGGTGCAAGGGTCCTGGGACTGTTGGGCTGAGAGATCTGGTGCAGGAGTAATTTTTGTCTTATCCTCAGAATAAAAGCAAAAAGTAGTCCTACTGGTCCTCGATTTCTAGTCTGCCCTTGTGGGTATCCTGTCTGAGGGCTTTCCACTCTCACCTCAGGAGGCTGCTGCTACAAGGGTCATGTGAGACATTAGACACGGCTATGGTCTGAATGTTTGCATTGCCCCTTTCAAATGTTAAACCTAGTTCCTAGTGTGATGCTACTAAGAGGTGGAGCCTTGGGGGTAATAAAGGCATGGGGGCAGAGCCCAAGAGACACTTGCCCCTTCTACCATGTAGGGACACAGCAAGAAGGCACCATCTGTGAACCATCTGTGAATAAGTGGGTCCTCACCAAGTACCAAATTTGCCAACAACTGGGCCAGTGTTATAGCGGTGGGTTAAGCTGCCACTTGTGATGGCAATATCCCTCACAGGATCCCATACTGAAGTGCTAATTTAAATCCTGGCTGCTCCACTTCTAATCCAGCTTCCTGCTAATGCATGCTAGGAGGCAGAAGAATATGGCCCAAGTGCTTGTGTCCCTGCTACCCTTGTGATGGAGTTCCTGGATCCTGGCTTCAGCCTGGCTCAGCCCTGGCTGTTGCAGCCATCTGGGTAATAACTCAGTACACAGAAGATCTCTCTCTCTCTCTCTCTCTCTCTCTCTCTCTCTCTCTCTCTCTGTCTCTTCCTCTCTGTCTCCCTGGCTTTCAAATAAATAAATGAATAAATTTTTTTTAGAAAATTCTCTAAAAATAAAATCTACCAACACCTTAATCTTGGGCTTCCCAGCTTCTAAAACTATTAGAAACAAATTTCTGCTGTTTAGAAGTGACCCAGTGGATGGGATTTTGCTAAAGACATATAATAAACTAAAATAGATAACAAAGGGTTTGAAAAAACTAATCAGTTTCTGATAGCAAGCTTTTTTACCACATGACCACTTAGTAAGAACAGAAAATGTGAATAAATTACTCTTTTTGTGTGGTTGAGGCATTTCTAAGGTGTTTCATTCACAAGGAAATAGAAGTAAGTCTGTCTACCACACAGTGTTTTGGTTTGCTTGTTTTGTTTTGTTTTTAATCCAAAGCAAAATCAGTTCTTCATTTATAGAAGGGGTGGGGAACGTCTGTCTGGTCCATGGGCTATGTAAGAGCTGTGCAATCACTTGGTCTGACCCTGCCAAGGCAACCGCAGGCAGAACTCAAAATTCAATATATTTATAGCAGGCTAATTTTTAAGGTGATAATTTTGTATGGCCCATGAATGTTATAAGTATCCAAATGGCCTGTGGCAGAAAAAAGGGTTCCCCACCCCTGGCTTAGAGCATCCTGGAAAATCCACTTCTAACATTGCTCAAGCACTGCAGTCTCCTGTGGAAATGTCCATCATATACACTCCTGCCCTGAAGCCAAAGGACTGAGGGAGGCTCTTGCTTCCAATAAGATCCCCTCAACCATGATCCCTCCCCATTTACTAAGCAAACCCAAGCTTCTGGGAAGGCGCAAAGAAGAATGAGATCCAGTACTGTCTTCAAGGGTCCAAGTCTTTGATAGGACACTTACTGCTTTGAACAGCAGCCAGGCTCAGTACCCAGTGCCCACAGCACCAACTCCAAATGCATTTAGCAATGCATTTAGCCCCAAGCCTGGCAGATGGCTGCTGCTCCAAAATGTTAACCATTATTGTCATTACTGAGGCTGAAAACTCTGGAAGCTCCCCTAAAACTGATTTCTGAAACAACCTTCATCTCAGAACCGTTCCTCTTAATCTCTTAGAATTCATAAAGACAGCAAATTGTTCTCCTAGGGAAATGGTGAAGACAAAGGCTCTCTTTTTCTGGTTGTTCTAAATTCCATTCTGTTTCGTTTTCATGACAAATATTCACCACAGCCAACTATGCAAGAGGCATCATGCTAAATATGGCTGATATCACATGACTTTACCCCTGTAGCTCCTGGAACCCAGCTCTTAGGACACAATTTTTTAAAACTAACTTTTAAAATTTGGGATTAACATGAAAAGCTGTATATTTTATGGGGTACAGAGCAATAGTTCAACGGACATGCATAGCACATGTCATTATGTCAGGCAATTAGCCCATCCATTTCCTTTGCCATAGATTATATTAGCAACTATTCCATGGAACACCAAATCACATTAGCTTTGTCCAACTGTATTTTGGTTCCTAATTCCCCATCATGCCAGCCTCTAGCAATCACTGTTTTATTTTTAACTTTTATTTATTTATTTGATAGAGAGATGAGGAGGTAGAGAGCTCCCATCCACTGGTTCATTCTCCAAATGTCCACAATGGCCAGGGCTGAAGCCAGGAGTCAGGAGTCAGGAACTGTCACCATGTGGGTGATAGGCCCATTCCCAGGTTTTTCTAGTTATGTAAGTCAATAAATTACTTTTATTTATCTTCTTTTTCTTTAATTCAGCTGGAAGTGAGTTTCCATCACACACAACCCATCTATTCCTAAGTTATTTTCTATTATCTGTCACTAAAATAGTAACAAATACAATACATACAAATGCAGTGTTTTATGACATCTAAGAGTTTAGATAGCTTGCCCCTGTTTCACAGGGGCTTCTAGGGAATCGACCAGATCCACTCACCGCCAGTCCTTCACCTTTAGTGTCTATCAGGAGTTGAGCTGTGTGTCCCCTTAGAAAACGTATGTTCTTATTTGGAAATAGGCACACTGAAGATGTAGTTAGATGAGGCTGAGGTCACACTGGAGCAGGGTGGATCCCTAATCCAGTATGACTTGTCTGTAAGATATCCACATGAAGACAGAGACCAAAGGAGAACACCATGTAGACATAGGGGTTTGTATCTGCAAGCCAGTGAACATCTACAAGCATCAACAAGCCAAGGAATGCCTGGGGTTACTTGAAACTAAGAAAGAGGCATGGAATAGATTCTCCCTCAGAGTTCCCAGATGGAATTAACCCTACAGACATCTTGATTTTGGACCTCTAGCCTCTAGAGTTGTGAAACAGTATGTTTCTGTTGTTTTAAGCCACCTGGGTTATAGTACTTTGTTATGGCAGCTCTAGGACACTCAGATAGTCCCCAGGCCAAGAAGCACATAAGAGGCTATACTCTGTGCCTCCCATCAAGGTGATAATTTTATTTTGGTCAGAACGGCTATCCTTAGACCACCTTCCTACTGTGCTACTCTCCTTTCACAATTTGTTTTCTTTTTGCTCTAAGGGAACTGGAGGACTAGATGGAAATTCTGGTAGGATAGCCCATGGTCAACTCCAGTGGAATTGAGTTCAGAGCCCAGTTTCCAAGGGATTCAGACATTTGAGAAAGATGGCTTTCATGACTAGCTGCAAGGAGAGAGAAAGGAGACAATGAGAACCACATGCTGTGGTTGAGCTCCAAATAGCTGGCATTCAAGGCCTCATTCCCAGCTTGTGTCTGAGCAGTGTGTGTGGCAGCTCCACAAACAACATGGGAATGGACCTTCACTTTTCCCAACAGCCAGCGCCACCCCTTCACACAGTTTCTGGAATGGCCAGCCAAGGGCCCAAGAAAAGGAGAAGAGAAGAAGGCTAAGATGGGAAACAGGCACAAAACTGCATTTCTATCCCTAGGGGAGATACACAGGAGAGGGGACCCCAGCTTGACTGCCTATCTTCCTCAACAAGCCAACAGAGAATGGCAATGCTGGGTATGACACCTGCACAGGGTAAGAGGCAACGAGTTGCAAAACAGAGTAGAAGATGAGCTGGTAATTGTTACTCAAGTGCTTTTCCTCTAGAGCCTTTGATCTCCTCTCCCATTTACCAATTCCTCATTCCACCTGTTGGGAGGGCCTGCCCATCTGGACATTGTAGGCCCTGTAGGCAACTGTACAGGCAACTGCTAAAGTGCATTTTCAAGCCTCATCAGCTGCAAAAGAAGGGAAGTGGATGGTGTGGGAACCACTTTCCTACTGCAAAGAAAGAACTAAAAGGGCACCAGGAGCAACTTGTAGATTCACAAAAACAAAACAAGCTCCTCCTTGGAGATGCCTGATACTTGATACTCCTTGGTTTCCCAGCAACAGCCCAATTAAATTTAGATTCAATTTAATGTTTAGGTGAGGTCAGCACCAAAGAGTGAATCAAACTGTGCTTGTCCTTTAGGCATGACAGGTTTTGGTGACCGAGCTCTTACAAGCAGTGAGTGAACACGTCAGGGTTCTCTGTAAGATGTGAGTGCCTCACCCAGGCACTGACAGGAACCAGCAGTCTCGTGAGGCTTTGCTTTTGAAACTCTGAGAATCAGGGTATATGTAAGATGAAGGCACTTAGGGACAGGATCATGCCACTCAGCTCTTGCCCAGTTTGAAGGCTGCCACCCCCAAGGCCACTAAAGATGGTTCTTTCATGGAAACTGTCATTGTGGGGAGAAATGAAATTCTGGGTCTAAGAATTTTTGTTTCCTGAAATTATTTTCAGTTTGGGGAATACCACTTAAGTGTGTCAAATCTGAAAGCTGGAATTACCTTTAAGGACATCCCACTGCCACCCCATACCAAAGTCAGCATTGCTGTGGACCTTAGGGGTAAAGACACAAATACAACGCAGTCCCTTTTTCATGACCTCTTAAAATGGCAGAGAAGAATCAAGAAGTAAACACAGTGGAGTAAATGTCGTGATGCTCTGGGAGAGGAATATGCCCCAGATTCCACGGGGCTCCAATAAAGGATAGTACCTGGTCAAAGCTGTCCCCCAGTCTTAAATTTTCTGTAGATATTAAATGGCTCTATTAAGTTGCCATCATATGAGTGCCCCATAACTCAACTGACATACTTTTAAAAAAAAATTTTTTTTTAGTTGAAAGGCAGAATTAGAGAGGGAGAGGGAAGGGGAGAGAGAGAGAGAGAGAGCCTCCATCCACTGGATCTCTCCCCCAATATGGCTGCAACAGCCAGGGTTGGTTGGGCCAGGCTGAAGCCAGAAGCCAAGAGCTTCATCTAAGTCTCCTATGTGGGTGGCAGGGGCCCAAGCACTTGGAAATAATCTTCCATTGATTTTCCAGGAGCATTCACAGGGACCTGGATAGGAAGTGGGGCAGTTGGACTAGAACCAGTGCTCAGATGGGATGCCAGCACTGCAGGTGGTGACTTGCCCCTCTACACCACAACACTGGCCCCAACTGACATTTTCTAACACTGAAAGGTTAGATAGTTCCTGTGACCATTCCTGTACTCAAACAGGATCAATTACTAGCAAGGGAATTATACCCATCAAAGACTTTTAAGATTTTTTTTTTAGAAATTCTGATACAAATTCCCTCTCCCCTTAACAATGAAGCCATATAACAGGG
The DNA here is from genome assembly GCF_033115175.1 of Lepus europaeus. Classification (NCBI taxonomy): domain Eukaryota; kingdom Metazoa; phylum Chordata; class Mammalia; order Lagomorpha; family Leporidae; genus Lepus; species Lepus europaeus. The sequence continues at coordinate 70,096,668 of NC_084838.1, forward strand.
AACTGGTCTAGTAAGATTTGTGGTTTTTTTCCTAAAACAGGTGTGGAGAAGAGTGGAGGATGAATTTCAGGGAGCATGACTAGAGTCAGAGACAACAATTCCAAGACTATGAATGCCTAAGTCAATGGTTAAAAAAAATGTACATGTGTATGAGAGCTACTAAAGAGGTAGTGTTAATACACTACTAGTGACTAAGAGAGTCTAAAATATGAGAAATAAGGACAGTCAGGATCAGGCATTTAGCCTAGCAGTTAAGATGCCCATGTCTGACATCAGAATACCTGGGTCTGATTCTCAGTTCTGACTCTTAACTCTGGCTTCCAACTAATGAAGACACTGGAAGACAGTAATGATGGCGCAAGTAATCAGGTTGCTGCCACCCATGTAGACTTATATGAGCTCCCAGCTCCCAATTTTAGCACTGGCTCAGTCCTGGCCATTGAAGGCATTTGAAGAGTAAACCAGCAGATAGGAAAGCTAGCCTGCTTGTCTGCTCTCTCTACCTCTTAAATAAATAATTAAAACAAAAGAAAGGTTGGAGCAAAAGATGACCCTAGATCTCACCTTGTATTTTCTGTATAAATAAATAAAACCAATAGTTGATTATTTCTGTATTGAGCTACTATCCACTCAGAGCATATAGGGGTGAATGCTTGGTTCAGTGCTTAAGTAGCTGCTTGGGATGCCTGCATCCCATGTTGGTGTGCCTGGTTTTGAGTTCAAGCTTCCTGCTAACACATACCCTGTGAGGCAGCAGGTAAAGGTTCAAGTAGTTTGGCCCCTGCCACCCATGTGGGAAATCTGGATTTGGTTTCTGGCTCCTGGGGCATTTGGGAGTGAATCGGCAGATGTGAGAATATTCTCTCTTCCCCTTCTCCCACCCCACCCCCTCTCTTCCTTGTCTTCCCTCCCCTCTACCTCTCAAATAAAAAGAAATGCAGCCCACAGAGCAGCTTAAGAAGCTGCTGTTAGGAATATTAAGATTTCCCTTTCTGGTGGAGTCCCCAGAGAGGAAACTGGTTCTGTAAGTGTAGGGCAGTTAACAGCTGTGATGACAGGGATGCATCTGAATCATCACAATGGGGAAGAAATGCAATTCACTCCCAGAAAGGCAATTCTGTAACTTGGGAAGAATCACATTTACCTAAAAATAGTAGCTCTCAAACTATTTTTCTACTTCATCTCAGCTGAGTGTCAAGACATGTTTCTTGGGAGGTGGGGGGTACACTACATAGTCTTTAGAGAAAGCATATCAGAATGGAGGTTGGGGGCATGAGGGAGTTTATAAAAGTTGGGGCCAGAAGGCGGGGAGAACAAATGGTTGACACTGTTGCTCAGGAAGTGTGCTCTCCCTCCACTGAGAATCACTGTCTTTAAAACTCAGAAATGAACCTGCACCATGTTTAGAAGGCAAACAATGAATTGGTGAGTATGGCTGGGAGTTCAGCTACACCGTTTGGGCTGCAAACATTGGTCCTTCTCCAGGTACTATCCTAGACACCGTGCTCCAACCCCAGCCCATATGAGCAGGAAGTCCAGACTAACTACAGCCATCCTTGTGTGCTTAAGCCCTCCCAGTTCCCACCCACCACAGAAGCGTCTTCTCAGCACAGCCCTCACTGCTCATCTCATTGGGAACAGCAGATCTCCCCGGACAGAGGAATCATGACTGCAGGGGAAATATGGGAGGACTTTCTACTTGGTCCCTCGCCCAGGTCTAGGGAATCAACTGAGGGAGGATATGCCACCGCCTTCTCCCTGGGCAGCTACACTGTCTCCACTGGCTAAGTTGTTCGCCCTTCTTTCATGGTATTATCATCATCTCAAAGGTTTGGCAATTCTTGACTGGTGCTGTTGCAGCTAAGTATCAGGCTTGGACAGCTCCCTGACAGGTGAGCAGCATGGCTGATGTCATTCGTTTGTCAATAAATGTAAAGGGATATACAAGGCACATTAGTGCACAGACAGCCCTGCTGGGGCAACGGAATCCTGGCAAATGGACCAGAGAAGTAGGGCAGTCCCCAAGGACTGGTGCAGCTCACCCACTCCTGTGTGTCCTTGTAGCACCCCTTATTTTGCTAAAGCTGTTTTCTTGATGTTGCTAACAAAGGTTCTCACCACACACTCCTTGCTTCTGCAGCTAAGTTGTTTTCTGCTCCCTGTTTCATTCTTCTTGCTCTCAGGCAGGTGGATGGCGAGTTCCAGATCTCTTTGTTATTTCCAAGCTGGATGGCATTCAGAGCTCTGCTCGAACTTCTGGGGCTCTGATCAAATCTCTGCTGCTCTTTCATCTTCAGCACTTCCAATAGACAAAATTCAAGACTGTGCACAATATTCACTCAGGTTTTGAAGAGCTGCAAACGTTTAGCACTGGCATGTGGGATCTACTTTTAAAAGCATCCAAGGAAACTCTACATTTTAAACAGGGCAATCAGAAAGCATCCAGCCAGGTACCCTTCTGGAGGTTCATTAACGAGAGGAGTACAGCTGGCAGTGACTCAAGACAGGAGCTTGTTTTAAGTACAAGTGCGTCTTTTCTATTTACACATCCCAAGCCTTCTCCTCCTTCCCATCTACCAGGCCTCTGCCTCAAAGGTCATGTTTGCATCGCAGTCATAGCTGACAGTAGTTGGACTTGCAGATCTAGGTATTCCACAGCTCAGGTTTCGTCTAAGAGGTGCAGTCACCCATTAGACTTCAAGGAACCTTCTGTTACTCCATGGGACCCCCTCCCCAAGAGTTTCTCCCAGAACTCTTCCAACCTCTTCTTGCTGAAAGCCCACAGTCAGCCTCTGAGCCAAGAGCAGCCAGAGCAATTCTCAAGAAACTGGGGACATCGAAGCAATCACACAGTGGGGGATGAAAAACCCTATCCTATCCACATACCTGACATTTCTAATTGCTTCTAACCCAGACACTAAGGGAACATGGTGTGGGACCAGGCAGTACCACAGAACTGGGCAAGGGTTAGATGTGAGCATGGATCTCCAACCTGGTTCCCTCCAGCTGCTTGGCTTCTCACAAATACTGCAATCAAGAATGCAGAAGTTTGTATTTTCTAGTTTCCAAAAAAATCCTCATAGACCAGAAACCCCTAAAGTATGATTTGCAGAACAAAAGCACTATGTAAAGTTAATACTTTTTTTTTTTTTTTCATTTTCTTTGCAGGGTGAGAAGAGCTCCATAGTCAAGAGTGGTAGAGTGGGGCCGGCGCTGTGGCACAGCAGGTTAAAGTCCTGGCCTTAAGCGCTGGCATCCCATATGGGCGCCGGTTCCAGACCTGGCTATTCCACTTCCAATCCAGCTCTTTGCTATGGCCTAGGAAAGCAGTAGAAGATGGCCCAAGTCCTCAGGCCCCTGCACTCACGTGAGAGACCTAGAAGAAGCTCCTGGCTCCTGGCTTCAGATAGGTGTGGCTCCGGCCATTGTGGCCAATTGGGGAGTGAACCATTGGATGGAAGACCTCTCTCTCTACCTCTCCTCTCTCTGTGTAACTCTGACTTTCAAATAAATATAAATCATAAAAAAAAAAAAAAGAGAGAGAGAGAGAGAGTGGTAGAGTGCTAAGTTAACCAGTTTCAACTGCAGGACGTCTTGGAGCATTGGCTACGTTAACATGCACTGTGACTCTGAGTCTGGGATGCAGACTGGAGGATTTTCTAAATGTCATGCCCTTTACAGAGGAAGCACCCCATGATGCTAGGATTCCATGAAAGACCCTTTGGGAAGCATTACCTTGCACCTAAAGAGACCCTAAAAGTGGTAGCTGAGCAGTGTGCTCTGACCCAGAATCCTGGGGACCTACACAACTTGTTCAGCAGCACTGCAGGCTCCTCTCTCTCTCGTATCTCTTTCCGAGGCTCCTGCCACATCACAGAGCAGTCTTTTGTCCAGTTTTGTTTTTTTGAGGAAGGGTACAGAGGATTAAGAGAAAAGGGATTCCTAATCTTTTCCTGAAAGATTTATTTACTTATTTATTTTCAGAAAGGCAGAGGGAGATGAGAGATCTTCCTTCTGCTGATACACTCCCCAAGCACCTGCAACAGATGGGACTGGGCCCAGCTGAAGTCAGGAGCTGGAAACTCAATCTGGGTCTCCCGTGTCCCATGTCTCCTTGACCCATTACCTGCTGTGTCCCAGGATACACTTCAACAGGAAGCTGAATCAGAAGTAGAAGTGGGACTTGAATCTGGGCACTCTGCTGTGGGATGCAGGCATCCTAAGGGGAGCTTTCTTTCATTTATTTATTTATTTATTTATTTATAAGATTTATTTATTTAATTGAAAGGCAGAGTAATAGGGGCAGAGGGAGATCGTCTAACTGTTGGTTCATTCTGCAAATGCCACCAATATCCAGAGCTAGGCCAGGCAGAAGCTAGGAGCCAGGAGCTCCATTCAGGTCTCACATATGGGTGACAGGAATCCAAGTACTTGAGCCACCATCCACCACCTCCCAGAGACCATCAGCAGGAAGCTGGACCAGAAGCACAGAGTAGCCAGGACTCAAACTGCCACTTGGGTATGGGATGCCGTGGGAACCTAAACACTCTACCATAACACCTGCCGCCCATGCCAAGTGGTCTTAACCACTGAGCCCAAATGCTCACTCCAAGGAAATTCTGATCCTTATTTGCCTTGAAGGTACTAGAAAATTGCAGGAGTTGTACCTGAGATTCTTAACATAAAGTAACCTATATAATGGAACTTCAAAAAGTTCATGGAAAATAGAATTAAAATATAAATTCATTTAGGTACAAAACAAATTTAGAACTCCATGCATTTTTTTTTAAAGATTTATTTATTTATTTGAAAGAGTTACACAGAGAGAGAAAGAGAGGCAGAAAGAGAGTCTTCTGTCTGCTGGTTCACTTCTCAATTGGCCACAATGTCTGGAGCGGGGCTGATCTGAAGCCAGGAGCCAAGAGCTTCCTCCAGGTCTCCCACACTGGTACAGGGGCCCAAGGACTTGGGCCGTCTTCTACTGCATTCCCAGGCCATAGCAAAGAGCTGGATTGGAAGTGGAGCAGCCAGGACTCAAACCAGAACCCATAAGGGATGCCGGCACTTCAGGCAGCGGCTTTATCAGCTACGCCACAGCACCGGCCTCGCACTGTTTCCTCATAACACATATTTTCCATGAACTTTTTGAAGATCTCCCATAATCATGGATTTCAAAATCTTTTTGCAACAAAATAAATTTATCTTTTAATTCCATTTTCCACAAACTTTCTGAAGTACCATATATATATACATATATATGTACACATTTATATACACATACAAGTCTGTGTGTATATGTGTGTGTGTGACAAGATAGTGTGCACATATACTAAAAACAAAATAGTGCAAATTATTTAGAACTAAGAGAAAAACCTCTCGTGCCCCACCCCAATAGCCTGGTTTCATTCTGTCATGATTGTTCTTCACCGGTCGCCCTTTACACTGTCATCATTTTTCACTTTTATATTCCTGCCAATGGGGAAAAAGCCCCCATCTTCCTCCCTACCCCTCCTCCTGGCCCACACCTACATGCTGTTCCCACACCCAGAATTGATCACTGCCACTTCTCCTCTCTTGAGGCCATCACCCAGGGTATTGATCTGCCCTCTAATTCAAAAACACCACTGGCTAAAATGAGAAATATTCACCAAGCACACATTCTAATTTTGGCCTTCTGGATACAACGATTTTGCTTTGTTGGGCATTGACTGGTTAAAATGGATTCATCTTTGACCACCTGATTCTATGCCAGTGTACTAGAAGATTCTGGAAGGTAGAACATGGTAGTGGGAAGGCAGTAGCAGGGGGCATCTTTTTGAGAATATTCAGGAAGTAGACAAAGTGGTGTATAGTGAATAGCTATCGTTTCTGATTTCCCAGTGCCATTATTATTATTATTATATTATTATTATTATTTAAGGGCCTTCAGATTTTCCCTTGGGAATCACCTCTTCTTTTCCTCTTACTCCAAACAATCTGGGTAAGGCTGGCATCACCACCACTCCAAGGATGAAGACAGAACCCAGATCCTATCAATCAGAGCATTCTTTCCCAGATTTTTTTTTTTTTTAAAGTATTGAGTAAGGGTGGGCATTTTGTGTAGCAGCGAACTCTTCGGATACCTGGATCCCATAGCAGACTGCCTAAGCTTGAGTCTTGGTTCCACTCCCAATTCCAGCTTCCTGCTAAATGTACACCCTGGGAGATAGCTGGTGCTGACTCTATGTGGGAGAACTGTATTGAATCATCAGCTCCTGGCTCTGGCCTGGCCCAGCCCCAGTCACTGCAGGCATTTGGGGAGTGATCCAGTGGATGGGAGATTCCCCCCACCTCCATCCAGTTTTTGCCTTTCAAGTAAATAAATAAAGCATTGGTAGAAAGAATTCCTCTGCTCACTAGGGTTGCTGAGAACATAATGTTAAAGACAATGCCTACTGGAAAAGGAAGATACCTCAGAAGAAAGCAGAGCTAGGGATGGCACAGAGTTGAAATCTGATGACATTTTTTGAACCCCTGAACTCAACTATACCTGAAGCCAAATATTCTCGTGTTTCAGTCAATTTGCTGGATTTCTCACCTGCAACTGTGCTCTACCAAATTCAAGGCCTTAGGGAGTCACCCAAGTTAAACTGACTTCCATACCCCTGTCATATTTCTGGGCTCAAGAAACTATTGTTTTTAAATTATTTACCTGCTTATTTATTTGAAAGGTAGAGTGACAGGAAAGAGGCAACAAGAGAGATCGTCTACCTGTCATTCATTCCCCAAATCCCTGCACTGGCTAGGGCTGTCTCAGGTCGAAGCCAGGAACGTAGAACTCCACTTATTTTCCACATGGGCGCAGGGGCCCAAGCACTTGGATTATCTTCTGTTGCTTTCCTTGGTGCAGTAACAGGGAGCTGGATGAGACGTGGGGCAGCCAGGACTTGAACTGACACTGTATCAGCTTCACAAGCAGCCACTTAATCCACCACGCCACAATGCCAGCTCCAAGAAGCCTAATTTTTTAATATGTCACCAGTCAAGAAATCAACTCATAGTTTGTTAATACCTAGTATGTATGCCATGGCTTGCGCAAGATGCAAGCTTAATCTTCATAGCCTTCTGAAGTAGCTTTTGTTCATATTCTAACGAGGAAATGGAGGCTCAAAAAGCTGAGGAACAAGCTCAATGGCAAACCTTAGGCAGAGGTCCCAACCCCAACACCTAAGGTTCAAGTGACTCTTTTGTATTCTGTTATACCATGTTCCATGCAGCACCAGGAAAACCAGACTGACATGTTATAGACTTTCTGAATTGGCTCCTAGAACTGTGATTCTTTTTCTTTCCTGATGGGAATGGAAAGGATGCCATCCCTTATACTCAAGTGGTTGGTGCACACAGCAGCCCAAGGATCTGAAAGTGTTGAGGTCAGCCTGGCTTTTCACTCGGCCCAGACTACACAGATCCTGGCACTTTGTGCTGGAACACAGCGAGCTTCACTGGCATGCCCGGAGGCTCTTTTTAACTCTAACATTTGTCATGGGCAGTTTGACCTCAATCCATGCACAGGTGCCCTAACTCTGGTCTTCCAGCTGAGCACATCCCAGGATTAGATGCAAAGAAACACCCTATGACTCATGCTGACATTAATATATTAGCAGAAATGCTGTTTTGAATATTTTACCAAGGATTGAACAGCTAAAAAGCATCCTCACACCATCATATTTAATAAATTCTTTCAGTGCTGAGGTGAGTGTGAGGCAGATATTTTCTACTTCCAGATGAGGAAACTCAGGGTCAGAAGGATGGAGGGCTGGCCCCATGCTTCTGATGCAGCTAGGGTCGAATGTGGGTCTCATCTCTAACTTGTGTTATTTCCACAATGCTATGCTGAAATTCGACAGACAGAAAGCTTTTCACACACATGTTTAATTTTTAAGATTTATTTATTTGAAAGTCAGAGCAACAGCTTGTGGGGAGGCGGTGGGTGGTGGTAGATGACTTCCATCTGTTGGTTCACTCCCCAAACTGCCACAACAGTCAAGGCTGAATCCAGGAGCCAGAACTGCATCAGTGTCTTCCACATGGGTGGCAAGGACCAAAGCACTTGGGCCATCTTCCATTGCCTTCCCAGGCACAGCAGCAGGGAACTGGATAGGAAATGGAGCAGCCTGGACTTGAACTTACACTCTAATATGGGATGCCAGTGTCGGAGGTGGAGGCTTAACCCCCTGCTTCACAATGTCAACCCTGATGAATTTTTAAAAAATAAATAAAGGATTAAAAAAAAAGAACACTCATCAAGCAGGGCCTTGGCAGGTTGCTGGTGCCATGGGCTAGTGTTGTGTCACCTCCTCCAAGACTGAGCCGGTCTTTCTCGTTGTCATCTTCGGGGTGCAGCTGGCATTTTATGCCATAGGGGAGCCTATATCTTCACCCACGATGACTACCACCATTTCTTTGAAGATGTATACACGCTCATCCCTACCATAGTGATCATAGCAGTAGGAGCAGTCTTGTACCAGAATCTAGCAAAGTCCCTGTGGACTGCCACGTTTGTCATCATCCTTCTCTTGGTCTTTGTTACAGAGGCTGTTGTAGTGTTGCAAAGGCAAAAAACAAGGTGGACCACAGCATTCAGAAAGTGCATTAAGACCTACAGTAGAAGCAGCCCAGTGCTGCTATCCAGGCTACTGATTACACAGAGACAGCTGCACTGCTGTGGAATTCACAGCTACTCAGATGGGGAAAATACAGATTGGTTCAAAGAAACCAAAAACCAGAATGACTCCCTTAGCTGCTGCAGAGACGCCAGTAGCTCCAACAGCAGTATGGCCCATGCCTCCAACCTCAAAGCAGGGGGCTGTGAGGCTCTGGTTGTGTGGAAGCTAGAAGAGATTCTGGGCAGTACTGGGTATTCAGCTGCCGGCCATGCTATGTGTGTGGATCATGTTCAGTAAGAGTAGAGATCCTGCATATGATCTCCTCATCACTGGCAGAACCTATACACAGCAGACGGCTCAGCTTGAGCTTGTTGGCCTTCTGATTTGGAAATAGAATTAGAAAAGTCTGCTGCAATTGGCTTCCTACTTTCATCTGGTGAAACACTGGTACTCTGGCATGGGACAGAGCACCTTGGCTTTTGACGTGCCCACCTCCTTACCCACCTTTATGACTCTTTCCCCTTATTCTAGCTGACTCCCTGCCCCTAAGTTTTAAGCACAGCAGTCAAGGTTCTAATTTAAAAACTGTTTGCAAGCTGCATAGTGCAGCAGAACTAGAGGAGGATGTGGGCCTGCTTCTGTGACTGCCAAGTCGTAAGGGGACAGATGCGGAACCATCACTGGGTCCTTTCATTCTTCACAATGGGGAGGTCTTGGTCAAGGGGTTTTGGAGGAATCTATCTGGTTATAACTCATACCAGATAGTGGCTTTCACTAGTGCCCTTTTCAGAGTTATATACTGTAGTCCAGTAAGATATCAACTGTACAAAATGGCTAAAAGACATTAGGACCCACAGTGCGGATCTTGGCTCACCTTCAAAATCAGAAACTGACCTTTGAAACCAGGGGTTTGAATCAAGGAAAGCTTGATGGAGGGGTGTAATACACACACTGCTGTTTTCAGAGCATTAGCGTGGGACTTCTCATGAGTGAGCCCATTCATCATAGTCTAACTCATTAGAAATAATGCATCCATGTAGACTATCCAAGTAGGACATATATGTGACCTCCATTATAGAATACTCCAATTCAATCAACTCTAGATCAGACCTCAAAAACACAGTTTAAAAAAATCCTTTAAGATAGTCACATCTTAAAACCTTAAAAGATGGACTTGGTCCCTGCTACCACTGGTTAACAGGGACGAGAATTAACTAACAGAGTGTGCTGAGTGCTACAGCAAGGGGTTGGGGATACAGAGATCTATGAGAACATGTACCAGGGAGAGTTTGGGGTGGGGGGGAGAGTGGTAAAAGCCTCCCTTAGAAGCTGCTCAGACTTTAAGACTGTGAAGGTGGCTCAGTGGGAAGAAGGGCGGTTTTACTTTCTAGGCCTCTTATGATGGCATTTATACTAAGACAGTGCAACCTTGATCCAACTATGGTGTTCAAAGGTTGAGGGGGGATGTCAAGAACCAGGTCATCAAAGTAGATAAGCCTTAACTGACTATTGGTGGCTAAAGAAAAAAGAGATTAGAATTGACAGGCACACTGTCTCTCTTGCCATGCCCCGTGCTGTCTTGGGACTCTGTCAGCAAGAAGGCCATCATCACATGCAGTCCCTCACCCTCGAACCTCCAAATTCGTGAACTAAAAGAACTAGTGTTCTTTCCAAATTAGCCAGCCTCAAACAGAAAATGAACAATTAGCTATGACTCGTTGGCAATCATTGTGTGTACTAAAATTCCTATGAAAAGAATCCTTGATATAATTTTAACAATTAAACTAGAAAGTATTTCATTTTATGGATATTTGTATTTACTTTATTCCCTGCATAATTTGCAGTCATAACTTTTTTGCCTGGTTCATTGCAAACATCCTCAGAGGTCCTTCAAAGCTTATAGATGGTGGTGTGATGTCTTTAGCTAATCCTAATGGGTAAAAGGGAAGGTAGTTAAGGGAGGAGGACGTGGGAGGGGCCAGATACCAGGTGCACTTAGAGCTTACAAGAGCCTGAGGTTGGCTGTCACAACTGAAGTTAAAGCTCTCTAGGTAGCAGCCACGTACCATTTCAAAATAGATGCCTCCAACCCCCCAGCCCCCATCATTCTTCATCAAAGATTACAAAGAACTTCTGGATGTCCCACCATTCCCAGGTGTAGTAAGAAGAGGCAGCTACCTCTACCACTTCCCTTTCGGACTACCACTTGCTCACAATGCACAGCTCCACTGACCAGATGGCCACTAGTGAGTTTGGCAACAGCCTACCCCTCCATCAGGGCTGTGGTGCCAGGATGCTCAGAGAATAATCACATCAAGTCACCACATGTGTCATCACTGGTCTGGTGTGTTATCTTTTGCCTTTAAGTTAGCCTCTGATTTCTATAAATCCACCTACTTTCATCTGTTGGAATAAATCATTTCTCAAACTATAGCAGAGAGAAATGATTAACAAATTAATCAGTCTGAATAGTCAGGATGCAAGGTTCTTTAGATCCTAAAGTTTAGAGGGCTGGGAATGGAGAGAAAACACAGGGGAAATAAATAATGTTCTGAGCTCTCAGAAAAACTCAAATATCAAAAACATCTAGGATGTTTTAAAATAGCTACTGCCCCAAGGTCTGGGAGGAGGGCTGGGGGTCAGATGATCTACCGGATATGAGTGACAGGTGACAAGGAATCAGAGCAACCCTTTACACCAGGGACTCCCCCAACAAAATGACAGCCTTTATTTGCTTGAATAAAGAAGTAATGTGGCTTGGCCTCGGTTGATGCCAAACACTGATAAACTGTTCCACTTAAATGGATTCTCAGATGAGGCTGATAAAAGTACAGAAAGCTCTGCCTTGCCTATTGACATTCCCATTAACTATTAGTCACTTCTAAAGAACAGGCGAGGGTCATCTGAGCATGGAAATTCTAAGTACAAGTTACTTCTGATCCACTCTGGAGCCAGGTGAAGAACAATGGAGATGCAGGCTGGGATATGGCCCAAGTGCCATGTGCCAATTCATCTTAGACTAGCTAAAACCACCTCCTTATAGCTGCCCAGGTCACCAACACAGTGCCAACAGGACAAGGTAATGGATTCCCACACTCCAATCCTCACACCCTTCACCAAAGCCCCCAGTAAACCATTTCTTCAGCCATCCGAAATTCCCTTCCTCCTCCAGCTGGGGCACTGCCAAACCTTTGGTACTTTTGTCTTCCCCAAAAGTTCTAGTTCTCTATCACCTCTCTAATCTATCCTGCCTACTTCCTTCTGTGCCCTCAGTACTCTCAACTCTTCTACTCAGTAATTGCCAGCATGGGCCTCACCTGGAGCTTCCCAACAGAAAGACCTAGAGGGAAATATCCACGTCATGGTCTTGTGCTAGAGGCATGACGAGACGGATACCATAGTGCAACTTAAGTTTTTGTTTTTGTCTTTTTAGGTTAGATCTGTAATTAGATTGTCTTTTACTGCTTTTTACTGGAAATGACTCAAAACCTGCAAGGATTACCTGCCCTGAGAGGACAACCTGGATGTCAGCAGGTCCCCCTGTGGCTGTTTTCTTTTAGCATACTGCACTGCAGGATGCCAGCTTCCTCCCACTCCTTAGCAACAGCTCTGGTAAAGCAATCACGTGGAGGGAGCAGGCTGGCATTGGCACAAAATGTGATTGAAGCATGTTAAAGACAGAAGCAGGGCTGATAGATGACAAGAAGGCAAAGACAAGGATCCTGCCATGACACCCAGCAAGGCTCAGGTGGATCTGACTAAAGAATTCACTTGTCCCATTGAACAACAGCTACTGTGACTCAGAGTGGTCTGTCAGCAGAGAGGAACAAACAGGACAAATTAGAAAACCAAGCCCCAAGATGCTGGAATCTTTTTCAAACCACTGCAGAGTAGCTGAACCACACAGAAGCAAAGCAGGGAACAAGGCTGAGCCTGCAGAAGCTGAATCGTCTGTATGAGCAACCAGCAAAGGGTGACTCTGTCCAAGGAATGGCATGCTTCTCTTGGGAATTTGAGAAGGGACTGGGAGCAGACTTTTAAACAATAAATTTGTCCCTCTTTCAGCAGTATCATCACCACTACTGCCAGACATTTGTTCCCATTCCTGAAGCAGTAGAGCCAGATGGAGAGCTGGAACCTCATCAGATATGTCCCTTCTACTGCTTGCGACAATCTGTCTGGCCTCTACCTGCTACCCTAACTTGGCCAACAGTACTATTTCCAGAGCTGCTATCAAAGGCCTCTGACAATATTTGACATGTCCAAAGCAATGTGAAACTTTAGTTCTGGATGTGCAGCTCTGCATTCAAAAGTCAGAGGCCCTAAGAGTGCTGTTATGTGTGGTAGACCATCTAAGATGGCCATCTATGGTCCCCGGCCTGTGATAATTCAACACAAACCTAGGAACTCCTGTGATCAGCTCATTTGAAGACAGGGAGATTATCTAGGTGGGAAAATTGTCAAATGAACCACCTAAAAGCAATATTTTCCCAGCTGGCATCACAAGATGAAGTCAGATTTGAAGTAGGAGAAGGACTCAATGCACCATTGCTGGCTTTAGGCAACCAAGCGAATAGGAATGCAGGCAGCATCTTCAAGCTGACAGCCAGCAAGAAAATGGAAACAACAGTCCTACACCAATTTTGCCAAAAAGCTGAAAGAGCTGGAAGCATGTTCTTTCCTGGAGCATTCAGATGAGAGCCCTGCCCAACTGACATCTCAGTATCAAACTTCTATGACCCTAAGCAGAGAACCAAGTCTTCCTGGACTTCTGACATACAGAACTGTGAAGTGATTAATGGATATGGTTTTGGCTGCTACGGTTGTGGTCATTTCTTCCATACCAACAGAACATGGATCTGCCATGTGAAACACTCAGCAGAATGCCACAGTTCAGAGTGGCCTGGCCTTCTTCCACGTTAGCTCTCTCTTTCCAGATCCTCCCACACCCTCACTCACCAGAGCACAGCCTTTTTTGGTGCCCCCTTTCACTGGAGGGAAAAAAAAGGTATTCAAACAGATTGGTGAGACAAAGACCTTTCCTTCCTTAAAAAGTTCACCCTAGGTGGGGGATACCATTTGGAATCCTGGTAGAAAGAAGCAGATATTCCCTTCCTACCAACTCCAACCCACTCCCACCACACTCACTAAATGTAGACTCTACTAGTTGGTGGGGCAATCCACTTCCTGCAGGGTAGGCCTTTCTCAGAACTGTGTTTGCAGCAGGCAATCTTGAGGGATGAAGGAATGTCCCCATATGTAATCAACAGCAGATTTGCTACAAAAGAGGTGAGTCCTCCAGCAACCATATTTCTTGGCTGTGCCACAAACCCATGGCATGTGTGGCAACTATCTGGGCCCCTCCATGGCCACTGTAAGACCTGAGCAACAGAGAAAACCAATCTAATATGAGGCTCATGTTGCCTACTAAGCTCTGCCTCTGACCCAGGACTCTCACAATTGCTGCTGGCATCTAGAAAACAGTAAAAATTGAACTTCTTAGCTTGAAAGTAGGTAAAATTCCCAGGACCTGATTTTATTGCACTTAGATCTTTAAATCAGAAGATCCAATGTCTCTACATTATAAACTTCAAAGGAGTAAAACCCCCTTTCTGAATTTACTTGTGCAGATAATAAACTTTACAACATGGAGATATTAAGAACAAAATAAGGACATGTAGAGCACACCTGGGATATAGAAAATATCCAAAAACTTTAATTGGACCCATGCCCCCTCCCCTCTACCTGTCCCTCACGTACACAGTCAATGAACAAGAGCAACAGTATCTACATCCATGACAGAGATCCATTCAAAAGATAAGACCTTCAGTAATTCGACATACCAATTTCTGACACTTACATAGCACTGTGCCACTCATAAAGACCTTCCACACATATTATCTCTCTTAATCTCTGTCACAGAAATGGAGGCTTAACAAGTTAAGTCCTTGTGGGAAGAACAGGAACAGACTGCACAGGTCTGGAAAATGCCCACACGACAGAAGCACCAGTCTGTGGGAGCACATCTGTGATTCTATTCGAACAACAAAGCATGTCCGAAAGGCACACTCTTCCTCCAGGTAAACCAAGGGAGTTCTTATGGTGACTGAAGAAACAGCAACTACACAATACAGGATGTCTGATTTTATATTGATTTTCTTTTTGGTGGGAAATTAAGGAAGTCCTCAATAAAAGTGGCTATCCTGTCCTGGATGAAGACATCTACTCGTCCCTTCTGATGTCTCGGAAGCTTCGGCTTTGTAGGCAAGAAGGCCTGATCTTGTGACAGTATCATTTGAGGGTCTTGCTAAGGTTGGAGAAGCCAATGCCAACACAAGTCAGCAGTACTTTATCCCCGCCCTTGAGTTCTTCACCACATGGCTTGGTTTCAATTTTAAACATAATCTGGAAAAAGCTCTTCAAATGCCGCAAAAATTCTATCCTAAAAAAAAAAAAAAAAGAAAGAAAGAAAAAAGGAATTCGTTTAAAAAATAATCTCCCTCTCCCACCTGGAACCCCAACTTAATTCCCAGACCAAGAGGAAATTTTGACTGAAATTAGGAATTTCTTATCAAATTTGATTAGACAGCACTCATTCATAGCCTGCCAGTTTCCAAAGAGGATTTAGACAGCTTGTAGAGATACACAATATGGAAAAATACATTAAGGAGAAAAAAAAGTTTGCAGTTAATAAATGACATGTAAGTCATTTAGTCTACACACTTGTTAGAGTGGTCATCTTTGAGTAGCCATGCAAAGACAGAAAAACATACTTCCATGATTCACAGCACCTTGAGACAAAAACAAGTAGAATGACTACTTCTGAAGCCAAAACAGATAAAGCATCTCCCTTTCTTCCTGAACAATATCCTTCCATTTACACAACAAATGTTTATTGAATGCCTACTATATATGCCAGGCACTGTTCCTGGTGCCAACCTCTCTTAGTGTTGTAGCCAACATAAAAGATTAGAAAAAGAATTTAAAACTTACCCTCATGAAGATTTCAATCTAGAGGTACAGACAAAACCCCTAAGTTAAATATCCTCTAAAAGTACTGTGGGAATTTAAATAAAGCAACCAACACAGACAGGGAAGAACTGTGGGCGTTAACAGTTTTTCTACATATTTGCCAAGAGCAATATTAAAGTGGCCAGGAAGGAGCTCACAGAAGCATGGCAAGGAGTTTCATAGGGCTGTTCCTTGTAATCTCGCTTAACACAGAGACAGCATCATTCCAAGAGTCTCTTGGGAATGGCAATGCTCTGTACAAAGGGTGGTGTGAATTTACAGGCTTCTACTTGTATGCCCTATCGGACTCAGACTCACTCAGCTAACCTGACAGTCACTGGAGAGTCCAGTAAGTACACAGGTTCTTCAAGATTCTGAGCAGCTTGCAGCAGGCAGGGAGGTAGTGCCCATACAAAAGAACCCAGAATACAGAGCACACTCAGATGTTCCCTACCCAACTCATATAGGGCCGCGAGCTCCCCGACCATTTGGGATCAGAAATCTATCATTAGCAATCATCCCTGGTAATTCTTACCAAGCAAGTTTAAGAAACATCAGGCTGGTGAAGAACAGTGGCCTGTCCATCTGTAATGGAGTATTACAAGAACTCTGTGTTGTGCTACCTCTCAGTCCAACCACCAAACTCCCTACCCCAGCAAGATGGTACAACCTCAACTGCACATGGAATCACCCAGAAGACTTTAACAGTACTGATCCTAGACATGCAGATCAATGGTATAGAACTGACAGTCAAAGCATAAAACCACACACTTATGGTCAATTGATAATTTGATGGGGAAATACTGATTTTTTTTTTTTCAACAAATGGTGCTAGAATAATCAGACATCTTCATGCAAAAGAATGAAGTTGGACTATCACCTCACCTCACATACAAAAATTAACTCAACCGGATCAGAGACCTAACTGTTGGAGATAAAACTATAAAATTCATAGAAAAAAATATAAAGATAGATCGTCATTCCTTGAGTTAGAAAACAATTGCTTAAGTTACTTAAATACAACACCAAAAGCATAGCAATAAGAGAAAAAATAAATTGGCCTTGAGCAAGATTATAATCTTCTGTCCATCAAAGACACTATCAAGAAAGTGAAAAACCTGCAGGATACAATATTTGGAAGTCATACATCTGATAAGGGCCTGATATTCAGAATATGTAAAGAATTCAATAATTAAAAAATGAAAATATTGGCAAGAGATCTAAACAGACATTTCATCAAAGAAGACAAATAACCAATAAATATTTGAAAAGATGCTCAACATCATTAGTCACTGAGGAAAGGATAAAACTTCTATGAGATAGAACTTCAAACCCAGTAGGATGACTACATAAAAAAAAAAAAAAAGATCAGGGGCCAGCAATGATATGCAGCAGGTTAAGCCACTGCCTGGGACATGAGTCCCAGCCACTCCACTTCCAATCCAGTTCCCCAGTAATGCAGCTGGGAAAGCACTGGAAGATGGCCCAAGTGCCTGGATCTTTGCCCTCCATGTGGAGACCCTGATGAAGTTCCAGGCTCCTGGCTTTCACCTGACCAGTCCTGGCCATTGCAGTCATTTGGGAAGTCAACAGTGGATGGAAGATCTCTCTTCTCTGTCTCTCCCTCTTTCTCTGTAACTCTGCCTTTCAAATAAACAAATACATCTTTAAAAATAAATAAATGAAAACATCATTAGGTACATGAAGAAATGCTTAATATCATTAATCATCAGGGAAATGGAAATCAAAACCCCAATGAAGTACCATTCTAATTATACTGGCTATCATCAAAAAGATAACAAGTGTTGAATGTCTGGAGAAAAGAGAACTCTTGCACACTGTGGGTGGGAATATAAATTAGTAAAGCCACTGTGGAAAATAGTATGGAAGGTTCTAAAAATAGAACTACTGTGTGACCCAACAATTCCATTATTAGGTATACAAACAATGGAATGAAATCAGTCTGTTGAAGAGACATCTGCACTCCCATGTTTATTGTAGCTCTATTCACAACAGTTGAGAAACTGAAACAAAAACTATCCACTGATGGATGGATGGATGAAGAAAATGTCCTACATAAACACAATGGAATGTTACTCAATGACAGAAAAGGATGAAATTTTGTCCTTCACAAGCGCATGGATAGAACTGGAGGAAAATATGTTAAGTGAAGTAAGACAAGCACAAAGACAGGTATCACATGATCATAGAAAGACAGGTCTAACATGATCTCACCCATATATACAGTCTTTAAAAAAAAATGTGATCTCATAGAAGTTAAAAGTGTTAACGGTGGGCTGGCACTGTGATGTAGCAGATTAAGCCACTGCCTGTAAGCTGGTAACCCATATGGGCACCAGTCCATGTCCCAGCTGCTTCACTTCCAATCCAGCTCCTTGTTAATGCCAGGGGAAATGCAGAAGATGGTCCAAGTACTTGGGCCTCTGCCACTCACATGGGTAACCTGGATGAAGCTTCTGGTTCCTGGCTTCAGCCTGGTTCAGTCCTGGTCATTGCAGCCATCTAGGGAATTAACCAGTGTATGAAAGATATCTCTCTCTCTCTAAACTCTCCCTCTCTCTGTAACTGTGACTTTCAAATAAAATAAATAAATCTTTACAAGAGGTTGAGGAGGGAATAGGGTTGGCAGTGATGAGGAAAGGTTTGATTAACTGATACTAAATTATAACTAAATGGGAGTAAGAAGTTCTGGGATTCTATTGCACAGTAGGGTGACAAGATAATACATACTATCTCTCTATTTAAAAAAACTGTAAGGTAGGACTCTGAATGTTTCATCATAAAGAAAGTGTTAAACGTTCGAGAAGATAGATCTATTTACTAACTGAACAGTCCACAATGTACCCACGTATCAAAAGATCATATGGGGGGGGGGGGTGGCGGCGCCAGCACTGATATGAAGCATAGCAGGTTAAGCTGCCACCTAAGCGCTGGCATCCCTTATGAATGCCAGTTCAAGTCTCAGCTGCTCCACTTCAGATCCAGCTCACTGCTAATGCACCTGGGAAAGCAGGGGAGGATAGCCCAAGTATGTGGGAGACACACTCTTATTTATGACGTCAGTGATCACCTGAGTCTCTTGCCATGGGCTGCCAAGGCTATGGAAGCCTTTTGTGAGCACAGACTCCATCAGTATTTAGACACGGCCATAAGCAAAGTGGACACTCTCTCTTCCTTTCAGAAAAAAGTACACCCTTCTTTGATGGCCCTTTCTTTCCACTGAGGTCTCACAGAGATCCTCCATGTAGGATAATTTTTGCCACAGTCTTGGCTTTCCAGTGCATTGGTTTAAACACTAAACTGGTAAGTGGGCATGTGAACTGTACCTCAATAAAACTGCTCAAAATAAATACATATTTGTGACCTTAAAGAGAACATCCTGATTCCGGCTCCTACCCTTTTTCCATTGTTTACTAAACCCAATATAAAGTCTCCTGCACTGGCTCCCAGCCCTCTGTCCATGGAGCACTGATCCAGTCAAAGGAAAGAAAAGGCAACAAGAAGCAAGGCCAATGGCAATGTGGTTAAAACCTCAGCTCTCCAGGGCTGTGAGGCTAGCAGCAGCAAATGCTCAGGCCAGTGCTGCTTGTGCACAGGAAAATCGCCCTCTTCTTAGCTTTCTCTTCCACCTAGGAATGTGCAATTTCATCTTCATCCTTAAAATACCATCCCGGGGCCAGCGCCATGGCTCACTTGGTTAATCCTCCGCCTGCAGCGCCGGCATCCCATATGGGTGCCAGGTTCTGGTCCCGGTTGCTCCTCTTCCAGGCCAGCTCTCTGCTGTGGCCCGGGAAGGCAGTGGAGGATGGCCCAAGTGCTTGGGCCCTGCACCCACATGGGAGACTAGGAGGAGGTACCTGGCTCCTGGCTTCGAATCAGCGCAGCGAGCTGGCCAAGGCAGCCATTCAGGGGGTGAACCAATGGAAGGAGGACCTTTCTCTCTGTCTCTCTCTCACACTAACTCTGCCTGTCAAACAAACAAAAAAAAAATTAAAAAAAAAAAAAAATACCATCCCATTTGTCAATCTTCTACAAAGCCATGTCAACCAATAATCCTTACCCCATGAGATATTTCTCTCCCCTATAGGTTTCCATAGCCTTCTCTGCTTATGGTGTTTAAGTAAATGCTGGTGTTTCATGTTGCAATAACTGGTCTTTCCAAAAGGACAACTTACAAGCACCTCAAGGGCAATGACTTTCTGTCACTATATATATGAAGGCCTTCAAGAAATAGGCATGGAGGCCAGTGCCGTGGCTTAACAGGCTAATCCTCCGCCTTGCAGCGCCAGCACACTGGGTTCTAGTCCCGGTCAGGGCGCCAGATTCTGTCCCGGTTGCCCCTCTTCCAGGCCAGCTCTCTGCTGTGGCCCGGGAGTACAGTGGAGGATGGCCCAAGTGCTTGGGCCCTGCATCCCATGGGAGACCAGGATGAGCACCTGGCTCCTGCCTTCGGATCATTGCGGTGCGCTGGCCGCAGCGCGCCAGCCACGGCGGCCATTGGAGGGTGAACCAATGGCAAAGGAAGACCTTTCTTTCTGTCTCTCTCTCTCACTATCCACTCTGCCTGTCAAAAAAAGAAAGAAAAAAAAAAAAAAAAAGAAAGAAATAGGCATGGAATAAATGTAGGCGTTAGGGATAATCTTAAGACTCCAATATTCTTTGCAATTAAGGGAAGTCAGTTCTCCCCCTGCTGGCTTTCCAGTCTCATAAACCAACTGAATTTTTCCCTGTTTCCCCCTTTTTTTGCTCTCCATCTATCCCACTACCTCCCCCACCCTGTCCTAGGGAAAAAAAGAAAAACACATCAAACCTGTAGGTAAACAGTCCACATCTTCGGGCAAGACTTGTAGCTAGCAGCAGGACAGACAAAGCCAGCCATCTCACCCACTCAGCTGTATTCTAAGGAAGAAACATCTTGTTCTCTGGTGCTGCTGCCTAGAACTCACACAGGCCTGGGGCACACTCTGCTCCCAAGGCCTCACCCAGCCTACTTCATTCTGAATCATTCAACTGTGCTGGAAAACCCAAATACATTCCCAGCTGGCACAACTCCTAAGGGGCCTCAGCTGGCTTCTGATCTCTTGGAGAAAAAGGATGGGAGAAACACAAGGCATGAGTGTGCAGGCCCACATATTTGCAGCTGTCAGGTATTTGTAGCCTTTGGAACAGTTAGAAAAAGCAAATTCAGGTCCATTTTTCACATAATGTTCTGCCAGCCCTTTGGCCTTTCTGGAGAAGACTGTACACAAGACTGGATTAAGGTACATTTCAGAATGTCTTTCCCCACCTCCAACCCCGTTCTCCCTTTGTTAGCAGTAGCTGGGATACTAAAAAGCAAAAATGCTCAGAAGCTGAGAAACAACCACAGATGATATTAAATCCCAATAAACAGCTTTCTTAAGAAAATGAAAACTAAAGGAAAACAAACTCTTCCTGTATCTACAAGGGTGTTTCCAAAAGTTCAAAGAAAATGAAATTAACAGCTAAGTTTATTTTACTGCAAAAAAAAAAAAATTTAATCCATGCATCATTTTTTCATAAATGCATTTCCAGAAACTTTCAAAATGTATTTGAGAGGCAAACAGGGAGGAAGAGGGAGAGGGTACTCCCATTTCACTAATTCACTCCCAAATCCCTACATATGGCCAGGGCAAAGCTGGGAATTCAATCCGGGTTTCCCATGTGGATGAAAAGACCCAACTACTTGAACTATCACCTGCATATTAGCAAGAAGGTGGAATTCAGACAGGACCCAAGACTCAAACCCAAGCAATCTGATGTGGGATGCAGGCATCTTAACCAGCATCTTAACACAAAGCCAAACACCTGTCCCTAAACTTATCTTTTAATTCTATTTTCCAATGAATTTTAAAAAATGTTTACTTATTTGAAAGGCAGAGCAAAAGAGAGAGACAGAGGGAGAGGAAGAAGAAGAGAGAGTCAGAGAGAGAAAAGAGATCTTCCATCCACTGGTTCATATCTCAAATGCCTACAACAATTGGGGCTGGCCCAGGTCAAAGCCAGCAGTTATGAACTTCATCCAGTTCTCCCGCGTGATTGGTATGGACTCAAGTACTTGAGCCATCATCTACTGCTTCCCAGGTTACATGTTAGCAGGATGTTGGATCAGAAGTGGAGGCAGGACTCAAACCCAAACACTGCAATATGGGAGTCACAAGCAGTGGCTTAATTAGCTGAGCCATGATGTCGGTCCCTTTCCACGAACTTCGTGAAGTACCCTTGTCTATTCCGTTGAACAATGTCTTGTCCAGAGCAGATGCACACCCTTCTCCACAGCCCCCACAGCTCTGCACGGCAGCAGCTCCTCAAGGGGACCACCTTCCAAGCTCACAATCCTTGCCTTTCTTCCACAGCATTACAGGTAAAACTGTACAGCCAAACAGCCAGCACAGAGTGACGGATGGCAGGGTGAGGACTACTCTGACCCTCAGCAGACAAGCACACTCAGAACTGGCATCTTTTCAGATGAAGCACTGCAGCAACAGGGGCTCCAGACCCACTTTGTGAAGGATGTTAACTCCCCACCTGGAAAAATGCATCTACAGGGAGTCTTTTTATTTTTCTCAGGACAAAGTAATTTATTTGGAAAAAAAACAAAAAACAAAAACAACTGACTTTTCAACGAAAGTCCCCAATCCATCTGACAGTTTTCAGAGAATTGCAGAGGATGAAGATAATTTTTCCTTTGTATTTTCAAAAGGTGAGTTGTTCCTACTGCTGCTGCAGACCAGCAAGGAAGGGCCATGAAGTTCACAGCCATCTGCCCACTGCATCCCAGCAGCCCAGGGCTGGAATGGCTGCTAGGCCCCAGCCCCAACCCAAGCCCCTCTCAGTAGGTTCCCCTTTGGAAGCATGTGACAGAGTGGAGTGAGAGCAGTTACGGAGGGAACATTCTTCGGCAGATCCTGCTGACACAACCCATGACACAGGGCCCTGCCTATTGCACCACCAAGCCACCCAGAAGTTGAAGGGGAAGATCTCAGAGTAAGACAAAAATCTGCTCAATTCTGGTCCCTCTAGCTATGACCAAGCCGCAAATTAAAATATATCGGTGAAAAAATTTATCTGCTGAAAAGCAGCTTTTCCAAAGCCTAGTTGACCAGGAAGTTATTAAATTAGGTTGCAGAGGCAGCAGGAAACAGGGAACCAGGCTGGCTGCACCACTGAGGGATGGGAATCCCAGCTGAATTCCCAAAGGAAGTCACTATGAGCAGGTCACTGACCTTTCTTCTTCATCTGAAAAGTTAGGTGTCACTTTTACAACATGCCAAATATGAGAGATCTTCAAAAAGTTCACGGAAAATGTGTCTTCTGCAAAAATTAAGCATGAATTTCACGATGTTTTTGCCCCCAAATAAACTTACCTTTCAATTCCATTTTCCCACAGACTTTCTGTGCTAGGGATCTAACTTACACAGATGACAGGGCTATGCAGCGCTGAAAGCACTTCCCAAATTTCAAGGTGGAGCGATGCTGTGTGAGCTCCCAGAGACCTGTGACAACACTGGACCCTGCAAGCAGTGGGCCACTGTTTTCCTGTGCATTCATTATCTTACCCATCTTCCTACTGGCTGAGCCCAGAAGCCCTGCTTGGTGGGTGTTCAACAAGTAGCCTCCAACTCCCCAGCCCTTCCTCAAGTTACTAAAGTTAGAAAATAAACAAGCAGCATGGTGTATTTCAGACTCCAACAAAGATAGAAGGAAAGTATTCCACAGCAGCATTGGAAATGAAGACTCTCTGGCATCCTGCCTCAGGCAAGGTAGCAGAGAGTCCAGCGGCCTACACAGAACCCCAATTCTTATAGAAGAGCACAGTGGTTGAGGGAAGCAGCCGCTCTGTGTGAAACTGTCTGGGTCTGAACCCCACATAACTGTCTGTGTGACCCTGACTTCCTGTGCACGACTTGATCTCTCTGGGCCTCGATTCCATCACCTATAAGGTAGACAGTATCAATGTCCACCTTTCCTATCCTCACTGGGTAACGATGCAAACTAAATGAACTGAAAAGCTTAAGACAGTACCTGGCACATAGTAAACACTGTTAAATGAAAGCCTACTTTACACAATTCTTGGGCATAATAAATATGTGTAGCTTATTCAGCTATGTGGCAGGAGGAACTCAGTCACATCTTTACTCAGGCATACGATCTCCCCACAAACGTTTATCAACCTCCTGGTGGTCAGAGTGACATGACTAAGAGAATAGTCTAGGGTAGGGCAAGGAGATATCCAGAAAGGATCCTGGGCACACAGCACTAACTGGGCTCCTCAGAGGCCTTGCCACAAGCAATGAATGCTTGACCTCATTTAAGCATGGCTCCGTCTTGGCCACCTCCATGACTTCAGGAGTAGTCCCCTTATCTAGAGGTGAGACTGAGGCTCAGACCCATAACATATCAAGTCCACGATCTCCTGGTAGCCCCATGGGAGAGTCAGAACAGCAGTCCAGGTAGGCTGCACCCCAGGGCTTGTGCAATGATAGAACACGGAAAACTCCAGCCACCCCGGGATCCTTTTACAAACAATTTCTAAATGTGCCATTAGAGATGCTTGTAATACATATTGTTTTCTTGATGTTAATTCAACTTTAAATAAAATTAGCGTGAATCCTTCACAAGCTGTAAAATTAAGCTTTTTGAGGGAAGGGTAAAACCAATGTCACTAAATGTAAACTACCTTAAAAAAAAAAAACCTCAGTATCTATCAATTTATTTTCTCTGAATAAATTCAGTCTGGCTGTTAAAAAAAAGAAACTCAATAAATTTAACAGAAACAGATTCTCCACACCCCAGCATGTTATCCAATACTATTTTACTCTGCTGAAAAAAAATTTTCTCTGCCCTTGCTGGAGAATTTCACTCATACAGATGGACCCTCTCAAGCAGCATTGAAAATGCGCAACAGTGGTGCCGGCAGTAAGACAGCGGGAAGAGGAAAACAGGGAGATACTGAGACCCTCACTTTCCAAAAGGGCTTTGAAAGCAGTGCTGAAAGAAAAAAAAAACTCCTTAAGCCCAGAACTCTGCAAATAAACATTCACAAAGCTATTTATGCAAATCAAAACATGTGCAAACTGCCAGAAGACATACATTTAGGAAAAAAAGTAAAAAGGGTCTTGCTTCTGGTTTTCTTTAGAAACCTGAGGTTTCACAAACCATTTCTATGACTTTAATTGCACACAAAAATAAATGCAATAGCTCATCAGAGATTGCAAATTCAACTAGAATCAACTGTTCCCCCGAACCATGATGGTCCTGGCCATGATTCTGTCCCATTTTACCCTCCACTGGGCTTTACAAATACGACGTGAACCTTGTCTACTGGGGTCCACCTTCACCCTTCACCCTTCACCCTTCATGCTGAGGGCCACTGGAGCCCTTCATAGTGACTAAAGGTAAAATGGGTCCCAAACACTGATTCAGCTTTCTTGAGAACAACCCCCCTTACCCTTGCTTGTGCTAGCTGACCCAAAAAAGGGAGGCCCCCTTCATGGCAAGCCCCTTGGCAAGAAGCCCTGAGCGGGGCAGGTAATCTAGAAGAAGGAGAATGTCTTCAAGCCCTAGTTCCAAATACAATTTGTCTTACTCCTTCAAAGTTCCATTCAGGTGCTCACTTCAGCAACACATTTACATTGGAATGATACAGAGAGGATTAGCATGGCCCCTGTGCAAAGATAACACGCAAATTCATGAAGTGTTCCATATTTTTATGTTCCTAAAGTTGTAAATATGAGATGTATGAAGTTTGTATTCCTTAAATAAAAGGTTCTTGGGAGGGGGGAGAGTTCCATTCAGAGTGATACAGCAATTTTAGGCAAGGTTTTCTGGAAAAAAAGCCACTGCAGTGAATGATCGGTGAGCAGTGTCCTAAGAAGGACACAGGAATTTACAAAATGTCCAGTCACATCTTGACCATCTTTGAAAAACTTCACAGAAGCCAAAAAAAGTGTCAAGGAAAAATGAAAATATGTATTCCATTTTTCACATAATGTTCTACCAAAGCCGTGCCCAAGATCACACACATTTAGCAACAAGGCTTCTTTGCTGTGCGAATGGTCAGGCTGCTGCCCTGGAGTAGCAGCTGGGGAAGCTGCAGCAATGAGAGGCCCTAAAAAGCTGGCAGGGGCCGGGTGGCCCCACAGCTATCAGCTGCTTCCAGCAAACACTACACTGTACTTCAGAGAGCTACACTCCCAGCTCTTACCTCCTCTCCAAATGCTTCAGCAGCCTTACCTGCTGATGTCAGCGTGCCATTTAGGATTACCTAATTTTAGGTTCCCTGGCCTGTGAAACACTGTACACAAGTCTATCTGGGGCGGGTATGGGGGTGAGGGGGACACACCCAAAAAATCGCTTCCCAGCTTCTGGTTTTCGTGCCCCAAGGTCATGGCTCATAGCGACACTGCTGCACCGCATGCCTTGTCCCTTTCTCAATGTGATGGCACCACCATTCTTCAGTTATCACAGTACTGTACCTTTCAGATATACAGCATCGGTACCATGATAACCGAAAAAGGACAGTTCAGTCTCATATCTAGCTGAGTACTTCCTCCTACCAGCTCACCACCCACAGATGACCACGGAATCATCCGGAAGCACACAAGCACATATGTGCATACTTAACACATGTCAGTATTCAAACAGGTTGTTCCCAGCAGCCTACTTGAGCCATGGGGAAACTTCTTTCACTGTGCAGTTAGTTCGTACTTCAGGTCCTCTGAGGAGTTGCTTTCTACAGACTGCTTGCTCTTACACCTGAGCAGCCAACTTCTGTTAACAGCCACAGTCCAGCCTCACCCCTACAATTTCACTACTAGCCCAGTAGCATGACTATCAACTTTGCCTCACTTTATCTTTTCTAGCCAGCTCATATCTTATCATCGTGGACAAAAAGCCCGTTTTGCCATAGCAAGCGAAGGCTGACAGAGAGAAGGGGAATTTAAAAAATAAATAAAATAAAATCCGAGCTGTGCAGAGCCAGGAGTTTACCTTTATAAAGGAAATAACATCTAAAGCACAGACAAGAAAAGTATCACCCAAGGGATATGAGGTAATGTTAATTACATGGGAATGACAGGTGGGAATGAGGAAGGAAAGGAAGGCAAAACTCCTCCATAAAAGAAATACCAGGTTAAGAGTGACAACTGCAAGCAGTCACGTAACAAAACTATGCACAACACACTGTCACTTTATGCAATTAGAAAATTACACTAGACAGAATAACGAGGGTGAAAGAAAATCACTCACGTGTAGGGAGAGAGTGGTCCTAACAGGACTTTGGAAACATCCTGTTGTCCAAGGGTCATGAGCAGCAGGGCCAGGCTTTGATTGGTTGAATCCACACATCCACCCTGTAAGCACAAAGTAACTTTAATGATTAAACATTGCACAAATCACAAGGGGGAGGGGGTTGGAAGCAACAAGAGAGAAAAGGGGAAATAAAATCAGAAACACAAACCCAGAACTCAGAGTAAAATCCAAACAGTAATACAACAGAAGACAAGTAAGATTAAGCTTTGTATCAGCTACCTTTAGGGGGTTAAACTGACAGATGATCAGTGTAATCATAGCAGGCGCATAATATCATTCTATTGAGTGTAAGCAACACTCTGGGAGACACTATTTCATCCCAAAGGCCCAGTGGATGGCACTCACATTTACTGAACAGTGAAAAGGCCCTCCCTTTAAAGGGTCTTACTACCGACCACTCACAAACCGCTTGCCCTGCCACAGGAACTCCCCCTCCACCTATTCTCTTCACAAGTGCCTTCAACCCAAGCTGGCAGGGTCAGATCCCTCCATTCTTATTACACATTATTCCTTAGCCCCAGCCCCCACCTCTTTCCTTCCTTTTCCTCAATAAGCACAACAGAATTCTCTTCCAAAACTTTCTCCTGATAGACAACTGCTTTGGTGGCCTTTCTCCTTTCATTCTTGATTTTCTCAACTGTTTTGGCTCTTTTGCTTCTTCTAGATGCATACATTACTGATGTGTACGATCCTGGAACAATTTTATTTATAGTGATTCAAACTTACATGGTACATAATGAAATCAAGAGAACCTTGAATTCCTGCATATTTTGCAAGGTCACAATGAGAAACCCAGTACTGTCCAAGGCTGGACTTTTTGACCAGAAGTCCGTGTTGTTTACGTGGGCACACCCACCCCTGTCCTCTATAATGGATCTGAGGTAGGGAATACATCATTCTCAGTTGCTGGCACTCGTCCTCTGGATGTCAGGCTTCATTTAGTAGGCCCCACTGTAGTGTTGGCCCTACTTATTTAGGATACCCTTATCCAAAATCAAGAGGTGATCCTCCTGTTAGCTCTTCTTAACTACTTAACAAAAGGGGAAAACAGTTATGTCATTATCAAATTTTGAGATAAGAGTGTTTTTTCCACCCAAAAAGGAAAACCTGACCCACAGGAAATATAAGGGGCCTGTGCCACATGTCTCGCTCCCTTTCCATATGACTGCCTGGAATTAAACCACTTTGTCTGGTCTCTGCCTCTATCCTTATGTCATTAGTCCAGTTTCAACTGATTTTTTTATTAGGTACAGGATTAATATTTTACTGCAATATTATGTTAGGGTCCATGTACAGGATACACGGAGGGAGTCATGGGGGCTACCAGACTGCCAAGGTGGGAGGGGAAGTGCTCAGCTGACACTAGAGGAAGACGTTGAGGGGTGGGACTTGAGCTGGCCCTGGAGAGAGAGGAAGGAAGAGAAGGAAGATAAAGAAAGCATGCCCCAGGGTCCACTAAGGATCGCCAGGAGGCCATTCTCAAAGAGGCCTGACAGCCATAGGGAGGGAGTGGGGCGGCTAGAAAGATGTAGAGCTTATGTAACTAGGTCAAGAGTTCTATATTTATCTCCGGAAACTAAGAAACCAGTGAAGGTCTCTGTGTACAGGAGGTAGGAAATCAGACAGGTGTTAGAGGGGAGACTAGAGTGAAAAGGATGTCAGAAGGACTTGAAAACGTCTCCTGGTCTGCAGTTTGGGGGGGAGGGGAGGGCTTGTGGATACCAGCACATCAGCACAATCCAAGTGGGAGGCAGGGCAGTGCAAAGGAGTGGATGGACCAATGGAAAGGAAGGAATGGAAAGGGCATTCCAGAAAGCCTGGGACAGAAGCTAGAGGGCACAGACGACAACTTGGGGGATTAGATGAGAAATTTAAAACTTGAGTAAGATTACCAGAGCACCTTCAAAAGGGATGGACTTCTATGACTCATTCAAATCATGTCACATCCCAAATCTGTAGAAAATTATTCAAAAAAAAAAGTATTTCCATCCTTTTAATAATTAAACATCATAGATACATAAAGGAAGTTTTCTTAATGACTAAAACAAAACAAACAAATGCGGTCCAGACACCATGAAATGGTTTAAAGTAGATCTTAATTAGAGGAAAGATGGAAAAAAAAGCCTACATGTTTTTCCTCTAATGGACTGGTGGGCTGTGCTTTCACCCTGAAGCTTATACTCTGCTATTTATAGGGAGAGAAACCCACACTCCAGCTGTGCCCTTGGGCTCCCACTGGGCCCCTCTGTAATGTGATGCTTCCAATTCTCCCAAGGTCTGCTAGGAAGGGACAGAAGTGTCCCTATCATCAGACAGAGGGCCTGCCAGCCACCACAGGAAAAGGAAACCAGCACAAGCCAGCAAGGGGATCGGGTACACACCGATCACAGCCACCTTTTTCTCCCTGCTTAAATGTGTAGATGACCCACCTTTGTGAACAAAGTAACTGGCAGGGTAACTCCTTGAGGATTTGCCCCCACACCTGCAGTTACAACTCATCTTTCCAATATCCACTAACTTTAGCATCATAATTTGAACTGACTTAGCACCAAAAAATCAGAGGCCAGACCTGGACTGCACAAGACTCATGAAAAGAAATCTCCCCCTTTTGGATTTCAGCTGAAGGCCTTCCTCTACAACTTCCCAGCTAGAAGTCGGGCAGCAGGACAGAGTCGCTTTCTGGAAGACACAACCGCGGGTCATTTATCTTCCATTTTTAATTAGATGGCTATTAAATAGAACCATTTGCGTAAAGACATTTTAATGAACTCTGAACTAGCTTATTCTCATTTGTTCCTCCTCGTAGTTGATGAGGCATTTTCCAGAATGCTGACTTGGACCAGGGAGCAGACTACAATCATAAGCAGCCTTCTGTTGTGAGATCTGTCTGGGGAGCAATATCCATGGCCCCAGCTTCACCTACCATGTGAGTAATAAGCTGGACCAGTGGCAAAAGGAAGAATTAAAAGAAAAAAAAATCACCCCTGCACCTCCTTTACTGATTTCCCTTCACTG
Organism: Lepus europaeus; assembly: GCF_033115175.1. Taxonomy (NCBI): domain Eukaryota; kingdom Metazoa; phylum Chordata; class Mammalia; order Lagomorpha; family Leporidae; genus Lepus; species Lepus europaeus. The sequence continues at coordinate 70,126,691 of NC_084838.1, forward strand.
GGCTCAGATGTGATTTTTGCTACTTTAGACAGGACAAAGCTTTCTTGGAGACCACAGAGATGACTAGGAACTGAGAAGAGATATACAAAGAGGGAAGTCTCTTAGCTCCTTCAGTGCAGAAGAGAGAACTGACAAACACTATACATCCTCTAATAGCAAGTCGCCCAGAATACAGTTCTGGCTAGTACTCAATGCTACAACATGTGGCCTGACACACATAGCAGAGAAATTTCCCTCCCTCAGAGCCTGGCTTGAACTCTGCGTGTGAAGGAAAGGTTTCACCACCTTGATGTTCGTCCACGGCAAAACAGAGGGCAGACCAACAAACATCTCAGAATCACATTTCTGACACTCCCCTGCCAGGTATACGGGATCCTAGAGAAGGCGTTTCCAGGCAACGGCACCTTACTCTTTCTGCTGTCATCTCCCTTTCCTCCCAATTTCTTCCTTACTTTAGGTCACTTCAAGCACTTGGGGGTAAAGAGTGGAAGTATGTCCATGCATCTGTGCATGTTGCACATACAGATCCATAGAGAAAGACTGGCCGACCAGACTGGGTCGGTTGGAACTGTGGCATCCAATTAGCAGAGCTGAACAAATGACAACTGGTTGAGGTCTGTCTGCTACACTGGGTCCTCCTTTCTCTGGCATGTGTTCCCATGCTTTCCACAGGCCCCACCCGGCACAGGCTTGTCTTCCCTGAACATTCTTCCATGATCTAGAATACATTGCAAAATCCAGTCTGTTGACATTATTTTATGTTTGAATCAATTGTCACATAGAAGTCCAGATTTCCAGCTTCTTTTGAAAAATCTGAGAACAATGAGCCCCTACTCTCACACAGCAACAACCAAGAGAGCTGGTGGTACCCTGTTTGGCCAGTGTAGCATGCCAGTCACTACCTTACCTTACCTGCTTCATTGTTTTTTTTACCTTCTCTATCCTTTACAACCCTTCGGGGTGGCTCCTCTACCCACGGTTAAAATTTGCCTGCCTGAGGTAGGCATTTGGCCTAGTGGTTAATATACTGGTTAAGCCAACCATGTCCCACACTGGAATGCCTGGGTTCAGTTCTCAGCTTTGGTTCCCAATTCCAGCTTCCTCATAGTGCAGGAGCTTGAAGGAATGGCTCAAGTTCTTGTGTCCCTGCTACCTACTTGAGAAATCTTAACTGAGTTCCTAGCTCTGGAGATCCAGCTGCAGTAGACATTTGGAGAGTAAGGCAGTAGATGAAAGCTCTGTCAGGCTGCCAGTCCATCTCTCTCCCTTCCCCCTCCCCTCTGCCTCTCACATTTAAAAAGAAGAGTGTGCTCTGGGTCCCAACCATCCAATGGCGCTGGATCTCTGTTCATGCTCCATTTCAACTAATCAATTAAACTAATTAACACTGAACCATTTAATCTGTGGAAGTGGTTAACTCCTTGGCTTAAGCTCCTGGAAGAGAAGGAAAGTCACCAAGGAACAAAAACAAGAGATCATAAGCTGCTTCACAACTGCTGCTCTCCCTGCAGCCCACAGGCTCACGACATACCCTGTAGATTTCTTCGAGCAGCAGCCTGGCACAGTTCCTACCAAGGTCCTCTGGAAGCACCGCTGCCCCCTGGCCCTGGGGGTTGGAGGCCAGCTCAGCACTGAGGAAGGTGCCACTGGTGGTCTCAGCAACGAGTGACAACCCAAATCCTGGTGACCTGGGGATTCAAGGCACAGACACTGAGTAGGGCAAATGGCATGGAGCTCATACTCACCAGCAAACAGAGAGAAGACAAACATCTTCTGGATGTTTGTCCTAAAGCTTCCTTCTGGTTACATTAAGCTTACTGGAGCTCCTACTCACTGACACTGGAGAAAGAGACGACTTGGTGAGGGCACACAAAGCAGAACCCAAGAGAGACACAAAGGCCCATTGCTTTCCTATTAGCTCTCTCCACCCTTCTTTTTCCCCTTCCCTCCTAAATGTAAAGGCTCTTCCTATGAGAACTGGCAATAATCAACAGTGTATGATAACATGAACTAGAGCTACCAGATGTTGGCCACCTACTTTCAGCCAGTTACTGGGCTAGGGGCTCTGCAAACCATACTTGTGATACTACAACTCTGCAGGGTAGATACTTAATTTATTTTTTTTACAAATGAGGAAATGAAGGAATTAAGCAACCTGCACTGAAGCCACATAGCTAGGAAGTGACAGAGATGAGCTGCAAACACAGGTCTTCCAGACTCCAAAGCCTATGCAAGTTCTCCACCCCAGCACTTTCTCAACCCTTAGTCACAACCAATACAGGAGGTACAAGGGCCTTACAGACTATCAGATTAAAACTTTTCTTGAGAAACATCAGGCTTTTTCCTGCAATGAAAGATACCACACAAGCCAAAAGGGGCCTAGACGAGAAACACCTTTAGGTGCCGGCACTGTGGCATAGCGAGTACAGTCAGGTACAGCTTCAGTGCTGGCATCCCATATGGGCGCCGGTTCAAGTCCCAGCTGCTGCACTTATGATAAGCTCTCTGCTATGGCCTGGGTAAGCAGTGGAAGATGGCCTAAGTCCTTGGGACCCTGTACCCACGTGGCTCCTGGCTTCAGATCAGCCCAGTTCTGGCTATTTGGGAAGTGAACCAGCTGATGGAAGACCTATCTCTCTTTCTCTCTCTCTCATGGAAGACCTCTCTCTTTCTCTCTCTCTCTCTCTGCCTCTCTATAACTCTTTCAAATAAATTTTAAAAATTTTAAAAAAAGAAACACCTTTACATTATTGTACCCCTCCCCCCAAAAAAACAGCTCAAAATTCAGAATTCAATCAATATAACCAGTGAGCAAGCACCATGTTCTCCCCCATTGTATTTCTACCACCCAACAGCCAGAACCCAACACCCTTGTTGACCAGGACCATTGATGCACTTTAGCTCATGCATCCAACAAACATCTAGGGGAAAGTATCCATGGTAACCATGCACAACCAGTTTGCCTACCAAAGGATATCAGACCATAAACAATAAACACAAGCACCTCTCCATAAAACTCAAATCTATTTGGTTCAACATCTCTTAGGAAAATGCCACCAGGTGTGGCAGCCTTCTCAACAATATAATCCGGGGCCAGCGCCATGGCTCACTAGGTTAACCCTCCGCTTGTGGTGCCAGCATCCCATATGGGCGCTGGGTTCTAGTCCCGGTTGCCCCTCTTCCAGTCCAGCTCTCTGTTATGGCCCAGAAGAGCAGTAGAGGATGGACTAAGTGTTTGGGACCCTGCACCTGCATGGGAGACCAGGAGGAGGCACCTGGCTCCTGGCTTCGGATCGGTGCAGTGCCGGCTATAGCGGCCATTTGGGGAGTGAACCAACGGAAGGAAGACCTTTCTCTCCATCTCTCTCTCTCTCTCTCTCACTGTCTATAACTCTACCTGTTAAATAAATTAAAAAAGAAAATACTGTTGATGCTTGATGTGGTATCAAACATTGACTTTTCCAACTGCCAGAACAAAGGGCCAGCTTTGCACACAAATGCTTTCCCAATTCTAACCTCTGACACTACCACTTTGTTGCTTTGGACTATGAGCTACCATGAATCTCTGAAATCACCTGCTTCTTTCCACTGGGCCTCATGGAGGTCAAAGATCCTCATCCACTCCCACACCCTTCCCCCTACTTTTTTTTTTTTTTAGATGAAATTAAAAAAAAAAACACCACCCCAAAAGCCTATGTTGTAGTTCAACAGGTTAAGTCACTATTTGCAACACTGGCACCCCATACTGAAGTGCCGGTTCGAGTCCCAGCTGCTCTGCTCCCCAGCTAGCTTCCTGCTAATGTGCCTGGGAAGGCAAAGGAAGGTGGTCCATGGGAGACCAGGATGGAGTTCCTGGCTCCTGGCTTTGGCCCGACACAGATCTGATTGTTGTGGTGATGTGGATAGTGAACCAGTGGAGGAAAGAGCTTCCTTTTTCTCTGTTTCTCTTTCTCTCTGCCTGTCACTCTGCCTTTCAAATAAATAAATAAATCTTAAAAAAAAAAACAAAAAACAAAAAACCTTCAAGTGGAAAACCTGTGAAAAGGGAACATCTGTGATTTCACTCAGGAAAAAGCTTGCTTCTTACCCTAAGATTTAACCCCTGACTCTGATATCCTTATTTTTAGGAGACTCAACCAGAAAATTTCAAATTCAAAGTATAATGATGGCATCGATCACAGTGAAACAGTTTAACAAGAGACAAAACAAATAAAGCAGTGTGGCAAAACAGTCTTCATTAACTACAGTGGAAATATATGCAGATGTTCATCAGACCATTTTTACAGCTTTCCTGCATGTTTAACCTTTTCATAATTAAAGTGGTTTTAATTGCTTCCCCAATTCTAAACATACAAGCAAAGCCTGTACAGCCATTTTCATTATATAGATCACTATTTTTTTTTCTTTTATTGCTTTAATTCTCATTATTTAAAATTTCTTTTTGGGGGGGGGGGGCTGGTGCTGTGGCATAGTGGGTAAAGCCGCCGCCTGCACCGTCAGCATCCCATATGGGCACTGGTTAAGCCCTAGCTGCTCCGCTTTCAATCCAGCTCTCTGCTAATGGCCTGAGAAAGCAACAGAAGATGACCCAATTCCTTGGGACCCTGCAATCATGTGGGAGACCCGGAAGAAGCTCCTGGCTTCAGATCAGCCCAGCTCCAGTCATTGCAACCATTTGGGGAAGTAAACCAGTGGATGGAAGATCTCTCTCTCTCTCTCTCTCTCTCTGTAACTCTGCTTCATAACAAATAAATAAATCTTCTAAAAATTTTTCTTTTAATGTTCTATTTTTAACTCTCATGTTAATTTTTTAGTGGTTTTTTTTTTTTCTTTGTTTTTCATTAGCAAAGGCTTTCACTGAACCTAACTGAAATCTGCAATAACAGCTTCCAGTGGAGCTAGGTATACTGTTCCCAGTGATGGAGAGATAAGCTGACCTGCACTTAATAACAAAGGATTTTCCCCCTACTGTCATTTACTTGGGGAACAACCCCAAAACTTTAATTTTGTTGGGACACAGTGAAGATGGGATTTAAAGCCTGAAGCACTGTTTATTGATAGATGAGTATTAAGTGCCCAAGGTTAGGGAATGGACCCTAGGATCTCAGTGCTTGCCACTGGGATGCTTTCCATGTGACAGGCACTCAAGAAATGCCTGCTGGTAACAATGGCAATAATTGGAAGGAGACAGACTAATTCTAAAATAGCTCTTCTTCCAGCCGCCTGACCTGAGCCGGCAGTTTTAACTTCAACCAGAAAAGGAAGACGACAAATTTGCTAGAGCAGCTGCACAAGTAGACTTCAAAATGTAGACACTTACTTCCCAGAGTTGACTCCTTTCATGTGGTCCGTGTAAATATAGACATCAGGTATGAACTTGTTGAGGATGCTCCTTGCAGAATCCACAATCCGATTTGCCATCTGCGGTGAGACGCGTACAGAGTACCTGCAATCTGGAGTTAAGGACATCATCTTGCTGGGGCTCGGGGACAGGGAACTGACAACTGTGTGTGGAATTATACCAACAAACTGGGACTTTCTAACTCCGTTCTGCTTTCCAACTATAGTTAATTACTTAACTTTACAGCACCATAACTCAATTTATTTCCTTATTATTATTATTATTATTAAAGGTTGAAAAAAAAATCCAAACAAGTCAGGCTCCCTTTGGGGTACAATACCAGAAGAACTTTCCATTCCCTTGTCATTCCCATTGCCGTAAATAATAAGCCAGAACAGATACCACACGGGTGTTGACCTGGGCCAAGAGCAATCCCACCTCCCGGCACATTGAGAGGGGAAGCAGGAAAAGTTTAGTGAAAGTGCATGGTGACTGCTATTTATAAGGACCCAAACAGGTGTTTCTATCCTACAGCGCCTACTCTCTGTTATTTAAGAACCACTCCATATGTGGATGATGCAGACCCCTTATGGTCAAAATACTGACAATCAGCACTTCTTCATCAGAGAACCCAGAAAAGAAGGGAGAAATATATTAGTAACTCCAGTGAAAAGGCCAGTGCTTGAGAAAGTGGAGACTATTATGTAAAATTAGACTTGACAACAGAGATGGGCTCTCCCCAATCCCATAGGTCAAAGAAAAAGGAAATACATACTGAGCACTTTCCACATGCAACGGACAATGAAGAGCTGGCTGTATATGTGAGAACGAAGCAGAAAGAAAATGAGCAGAGACCACAAGGAACTTGACATGGCACCTGGTGTCCCCTTGGGCCTCATCCCAGACACTCCACTAAAATATCCATCTCCCTCACACAACCCAAGTCGCCTCTCCTGCTCAGTGAGCTCACCCTCGGCCTGGCACCATCACGCCTCCACGCTCCCAAATTATTCAAATCCTTCACCCCGAACCACCTTTCCTTGTTCTTCCAGCCCACAGGTCCCTGACTCTCCTGCAGCCTGGAGCCAGCACCCAGCTGTGGTTGCCATGTACTCCCTTCACGTACACACATTGGGTTCTTGCTTCTCAGTGAGCCCGCACACTCCACAAGGACTCCACAAGTTGTATCCCTCACAACTCTCTAATACACTAGGTTTGTACTCAGAAATGCTCAATAAATATTTGACTTGACTCAAAGGACAAACCTGGAGTGAGGAAAGAGCAAAGAGGGATTTTTCAATACACACACAGAGCCCAGTGACATCACCACCTCGCCTGTGCAGAATGTCCTTTTGACCACAAGCAGCTCAGACAAACAGTCCTGGGTCTTCTACCATCTGGACTGAAAGGGAGCTGTCCTTCTGAGGCCTGAGACTGCCCACTCTCTCCAGGAGGGCAAAGGACATGTCACTTGCCTAACACGAAATCCCACAGCATTTGCAGCTCCCCAGGTTCCCTCACGTATATTATGACCTTACCTATGCTCACAGCAACCCTGCGGCAAGGGCCGCAATACCCAGCTCCAGGGCACACAGAAGGAGAACCATGACACAGAACCAAGACACACATTCACTTGAAAATACATCTTCTTCCTCCTACAGCTCCAAAGACAAGAAAAGCATGAGAGTAATGGATTAATTCAGGGCCAAGGGAAGACAGTTCTAAAATTCGACCAGTGAAATGAAGAAGGCAAAGGAGCATCAAGGCCAGTGACAGCCAGTTACCTGGAGCTATCTGGCTGGGCAGGGAAGCCCTGCTAAGGAATGGTTAAGAGCCAGCTTCTGGAGTCCAAGTCCCATATGACAACAGTCTGGGTTAAGTGTGCTAATTTCTCTGTGCTTTGAATTCACCAGAAAAGAAAGATAACCATAATACTTTCCCTTCCCTTAAATGAAATACTGCATGTAAATACACCTGGGGTGTGGCAGCAGCCCAGCAAGCATCAGCTATTGCTTGTCCTATTATTACTTCAAGATTCAAATCCTAAAACACGGATTATCTGAGGATCTGAGGAAAGCTTTGGATCCTCTCCCAAGAAACACATGTGAGCATACAACTCTGCAGAAAACGTCAGAGCTTTCTGAACCTCCTGAAGACTATTGATAAACACCACAGTGAGGACCAATGCCCAAGAGAGACCAGTTCATAACTACAGTTCTTATGGGACTCCAGCTTTTGCCCTCCCTGGTGTTCAAGGCTGGAAAGCCAAGGCATGCACTGGGGCAGGAGGTGTGGTGAGTGTAAGTAAAAGAGAAAGAAAAAAAGAGACACTTTCAAAGGGCCTTCCCTAGTCAAGGAAAGGAAACCAGATCATCCCACAAATACCAACTCAGTACCCTCTTCTGCCTCTACCCCTGCATCTTTATTTATTGTTATGTACCAAATCCTGAGTGTTGGTACAGCATCGCAAAACTAAAAAATAGAGTGCTCCCTTTTCCCACACCGCACCAGGCTGGGGAGAACGAGCACGGGTGGCATCCAAGGTAACCACTGCCATGTCCCAGCAGCTCCTTCCGAGGCCCTGACAATCGTCATCCCCATGTAGAAAGCAAGTGGCCAAAGATGCACTTTGGGGGCAACCCAGTCAAAACTACAAATGCACACAAGACAGCAGGACTGGTACTCCCAATGGGAGCCCTCTGACGGGAAATACAGCCTCCAAGCTCAGTCCAACCAGTCAGCCAGCCTCACAAGGAAAAAAACAGAAAATCAAATATAGCCCTTTCTGAAGGCAGCTCTTTTTCCCCCAGGCTCCAAAAGCTGGAAAGGAAAATGATAATTCAAACCCACATTCCTTTGAGGTGTTTGTTAATCGGGCAGCTTTGCAGCCCAGAGGCTAGAAAAGTTTACAGACCGGAGTCTGAGCAAGGGTTGGGCGCCCATTTTCCCGGGGTTAGGAGGGAACCTCTACCAGACACTGATGGATCCAGGGTGATGCAAGGGTCTCATCCTCTGCCACAAGGAGAGGGGCTCAGCACCTCACAAGTTACCTTCCTGCTCAGATTCCACAGAGAAGCAGTTCAAAGAACACTAAGGGGGAAGCCAGGCAGGAACAAAGCTACACCTAAAGTGCCCTGGGCATCACGGCTCTTGTCACTTTAATGCTCTCCCCTGTAAAACCCAGGAGCCTTCAGCACTTCCCAGCGGCAGCATCAAATACTCCCAATACAGAAACTACAGAGGCACGCAGGAACGATGGCCTCCATGAAACCCACGTAAGACAGTGTCAACACACAGAGCACACTGCCGGGAATCACAGGTCCAGGCCACAGAGACTGGGCTCAGAGCAGAGTCGTAAGGAAACAGACCTTAGAGGGAAAATACCTGAACCAGTCCTGGAAGTGTGTACGATTTCACATGGAAGCAACAGTATAAAACAAAAAACAACTCAACAGCATCAACAGAGTTGGATGTGAGGTCCCTTATACACTGGAATATGAAGTGCTTGTGAACAAGAATGAGATTAATCCTCAAGTAACTGACATGGATCAACTAGAAAAGGCAAATTTGGGCATCTTCTTATTTTATGGGGTTTTAAAATTTTTTTTATTTATCTATTTTCATCGTGTTTCAAAGGCAGAGAGACAGAGAGAGAACCATCTACTGGTTCATTCTCCAAATGGGTCAGGCCCATTGAACCCAGATTCCTACTTTTGTCAGAATGAATGCAGCAGCTGCTAAATGATCACTCATACATGGGCCCAGTGCCTCCACTGCACATCTCCTGCCTCTGCTAATCTTCCATGCACCTCTGTGCAGTAGGTGTAACAGGCCCCACGACAAGGGAGTCAGTCAAAGCTTGGGGCCAAAGTGCTACCATCAGTGAGTGACAGAGCCTCTATCCATGTCACTCTAGTAGCCAGGCTTTTCAACACCTTACTACTTGGCTTCCTCAGTTTCCCTTTCTCCTACTTAAACCTACTTGTCCAAACTACAAACACTCAAATGTTATTACCCTTTTAAAAAAGGGGGAGGGGAGGGAGTCTTCTGCATTCTCTTTTCTTTTTTTTTTTGGACAGGCAGAGTATGACAGTGAGAGAGACAGAGAGAGAGAGAGAGAGAGAGAGAAAGGTCTTCCTTCCGTTGGGTCACGCCCCAAGTGGCCACTACGGCCGGTGCGCTATGCCGATCCAAAGCCAGGAGCCAGATACTTCCTCCTGGTCTCCCATGCGGCTGCAGGACCCAAGTACTTGGGTCATCCTCCACTGCACTCCTGGGCCACAGCAAAGAGCTGGACTGGAAGAGGAGCAACTGGGACAGAATCCAGCACCCCAACCAGGACTAGAACCCAGGGTGCCGGCACCGCAGGCAGAGGATTAGCCTAGTGAGCCGCGGCGCCAGCCATCTGCATTCTATTTTCATCAGGTTATCCCCTCATCTGTTTCCTTCTCCATCTTAAGATTCTGGGAAGTGTCCCTCTGCCCCCTGCCCCATGGCCCTCCACTCCATGCTACAACCCCAAAGTGGCCATTTCAGTTCCACACCATTACTCTTTTTTTTTTTTTTTTTTTTTTGACAGGCAGAGTGGACAGTGAGAGAGAGACAGAGAGAAAGGTCTTCCTTTTGCCGTTGGTTCACCCTCCAATGGCCGCCCCAGTAGGCGCACTGCGACCGGCGCACCACGCTGATCTGATGGCAGGAGCCAGGTGCTTCTCCTGGTCTCCCGTGGGATGCAGGGCCCAAGCACTTGGGCCATCCTCCACTGCACTCCTGGGCCACAGCAGAGAGCTGGCCTGGAAGAGGGGCAACCGGGACAGAATCCGGTGCCCCGACCGGGACTAGAACCCGGTGTGCTGGCGCCACAAGGCGGAGGATTAGCCTAGTGAGCCGCGGCGCCGGCTCACACCATTACTCTTCAGGAAGAGCTCTTTCCATGGCACCAGAGGCACCTGCTTCTGAGCCCCTCAGTTCCTCCCCTCCCTAATGCTGGCTCCTCTGGACTTCAAGGTGCTGGCCTGGGTTCCTAGGAGGCAGTATGCTCGTTGGGCTCCTCCCTGACCTCTGACTTGCCTCCTGACTTTGCCCTGGGCATTCTAGTTTGCGAGGCCTCCCTCAGGGTTCCACTCTCCTTTTTGTATTCTACACACTAATCATGCATTATCAGTCCTCACCTCACCCTGAGTTACAGCCCCTTCTCATTTCCTTACTAGACATATCTTACTAGACATGAACGATCCTTAAACCCCATAAGTATAAAACTGGACCTATCTGTGTAGCTACTGTCAGAGCAAACCGCTCTACACAGGGGCTTCAGTGAACCACCACCATCACCCACAGAGTCCCCATTTTCTACCACACACCAAGGAGATCCCTGCATCTTACCCCTTCTAACGCTTGTGCCTCCCTGTCCTCCGACCACCACCTCACTATCTCTCAATAGGGCACAAAAATTCCTTGTTCCTTTGCCTCTAAGAAGCTGCTATTACGATTTTTTTTAAACCTGTACTTTTTTTTTTTTTTTTTTGACAGGCAGAGTGGATAGTGAGAGAGAGAGAGACAGAGAGAAAGGTCTTCCTTTTTGCCATTGGTTCACCCTCCAATGGCTGCTGCGGCCGGCGCATCTCGCTGATCTGAAGCCAGGAGCCAGGTGCTTCTCCTGGTCTCCCACGCGGGTGCAGGGCCCAAGCACTTGGGCCATCCTCCACTGCCTTCCCGGGCCATAGCAGAGAGCTGGCCTGGAAGAGGAGCAACCGGGATAGAATCCGGCGCCCCAACCGGGACTAGAACCCGGTGTGCTGGCACCGCAATGCGGAGGATTAGCCTGTTAAGCCATGGCGCCAGCCGTAAACCTGTACTTTCTAAAACCCCGACAATAAGAAAGCAGCATAGCACCAGAACTGTCCTCCTAATGCACAAATACCCTCTCCAGATGAAAATCGCTAACTCTGAATAAGACAACCTCCTCCACAAAGGCTTCAGCCCTTTGGCGGCTCTGCCACATTATGCCCCATGTTCTACCATCAAATGCTGCTGACAACCTGAAACCTGGCCAGGCAAGGTCACTCCACAGAACCACTGTAAATAGTAAGCACTTTCTATCAGAAGTAATTCTCCTTGGGGGCTGGTGCCGTGGCTCACTTGGTTAATCCTCCGCCTGCGGCGCTGGCATCCCATATGGGCGCTGGGTTCTAGTTCCGGTTGCTCCTCTTCCAGTCCAGTTCTCTGCTGTGACCCAGGAGGGCAGTGGAGGATGGCCCAAGTGCTTGGGCCCTGCACCCGCATGGGAGACCAGGAGGAAGCACCTGGCTCCTGGCTTCAGATGGGTGCAGTGCTGGCCGGAGCGGTCATCTGGGTAGTGAACCAACAGAAGGAAGACCTTTCTCTCTGTTTCTCTCTCTCACTGTCTATAACTCTGTCAAAAAAAATAAATTAAAAAAATTTAATAATTAAAAAAATAAAAAAAGAAGTAATCCTCCTTTACTTTTACTTAAACAAGTCTCTAGTCTTCAAGACTAAGGTTAAATGCCTCTTCTTTCTTTAGGCAAAAACAGATGTTAAAAACGTAGACTTTGGGGGCGGTGCTTTGGCATAGTGGGTAAAGCCGCTGACTGCAAAGCTGGCATCCCATTTGGATGCCAGTTTGAGTCCCAGCTACTCCACTTCCAATCCAGTTCTCTGCTATGGCCTGAAAAGCAGTGGAAGATGGCCCAAGTCCTTGAGTTCCTGCACCTGCGTGGGAGACCCAGAAGAAGCTCCTGGCTCCTGGCTTGAGATCAGCTGAGCTCCGGCCATTGAAGCCATTTGGGAAGTGAACCAGTGGACGGAAGACCTCTCTCTCTGCCTCTGCCTCTCTGTATCTCTGCCTTTCAAATAAAATAAATAAATTTTTTTTAAAAAAAGCCTAGACTTCATAGTAATATAGACAGAGTTCAAATCCCAGTTCTGTCATTATCAGCAGTGTAATATTATTAGTAAATTCTTTAACCTTTTAAAGCCTTAATTTCCCCACCTGCAAAATAAGATGTAAGCAAAATCGGGAGTGAATCTGGGGCTGGCATGGTAGCATAGGGGGTGAAGCCGCTGCCTGCAGTGCTGACATCCCATATGGGCACCGATTCAAGTCCCAGCTGTTCCACTTCCAATCCTGCTCTTTGCTATGGGCTAGGAAAGCAGCAGAGGATGGCCCAGGTCCTTGGGCCCCTGCACCCGCGTGGGAGACCTGGACGAAGCTTCTGGCTCCTGGCTTTGGATCAGAACCAACAGATGGAAGATACCCCTTTGTCCCTCTCTGCCTCTATGCTTCTGCTTCTTTGTAACTCTGCCTTTCAAATAAATAAATAAACCTTAATAATAATTTTAAAAAAAGTGAATCTAAGGCTTAGAAGTAAGGTATACAGGGGCCAGCATTGAGGCAAAGAGGATTAATCTACTGCTTGCAATCCAGGCAAGGCTCAGCCGCTCAATTTCCAATCCCACTCCCTGCTGATGTGCCTGGGAAAGTAGAGGAAGATGGCCCCAGTACTTGGGCCCCTGCACTCACGTGGGAGAATCCAATGGAGTCCAGGCTCCTGCCTTCAGCTTGACACAGCCCCGTCCACTGCAGCCATTTGGGGCACAAACCTCAAGTAATTATCAGTGTACATACAGAGCAAGCACTGAATAAGAAGTAGACATTGTACATTATTATTTTAGCTCTCCTACATCCTTCAAATAAAATTAGCCACTCTCTGCACACATTTCTTTATCATTTTACACATTATATCAGCACGTGTTTGGGGATGGACATTTGGCACAGCAGTTAAGTTACCACTTGGGACAACTGCATCTCATACTGCAATGCCTGCTTTGAGACTATCTTTTAAAAAAAAATTATTTTATGCAATTGAAAGACAAAGTTATAGAGAGAGGTAGAGACCGAGAGAGGTCTTCCATCTGCTGATTCATTCCCCAGATGGCCACAAAGGTCTCAGCTGTGTCTACCTAAAGATAGAAGCCAGGAGCTTCTGCCAGGTCTCCCACATGGGTGCAGAGGCCCAAGGACTTGGGCCATCTTCTACTGCCATAGCAGAGAGCTGGACTGGAAGAGCAGCAGCCGGGATAGAACTAGCGCCTAAATGGGATGCCAGCACTGCAGGCCAGGGCTTTAACCCACTGCGACACAGCACCGGCCCTGCAATGCCTGCTTTGAGTGCTGGCCTTCCCTACTTACATGCACTCTGGAAGGCAGGTGATGCCACCCACATGGGAAATCCAAATTGAGTTTCTGGTTCCAAGCTTTGGCCTGGCCCAGATCTAGCTATTATAAGCATTTGGGGAGTGAACCAGTAGAAGGAAAATTTCTTCTGTGTCTCTGGCTTTCAAATAAAATGAAAATTTAGAAACTAAAGAAGTGTGTGTTTGCATATTTGTTTTTTCACTGGAAAATGAGCTCTTCTGAGGGAAGGATTGTGGCGCATTCCTGGTCCCCAAACCAAAGCCCTTGGAAGGATATCTCACACAGGAAAGCCATGTGCTTATGTACATAACCAAAAAAACAATTAGGGAATCAACCAATCTAATCATGGTGAGGCAGGTAATAGTGCAGCACTTCTCAGTCAATAACTACATTTCACTATGAAGTTTTTCCCAAGACTGTTGTCTAAAATGCAAATAACTCTGAAAAGAAGTAAAGCTTTTTGTAATTTTTATCACAGTCAGGCAAGAAAAACTAATAAACCTACACCAAAAGCAAAGGATACGCCATCCCTCTGATACGTTTGATTTTTCCTGGATCCGTGAGCTGGATGGGCTTCAAGACCTTCCTCACGGGACAGGAGAAAAGCACCTCACCACCTCCTCCAGGAGGCATTCCCCGCCGCACAATCTGCACAGGAAGTGAGAAAAGTGAGCCGAGGGCACAGCAAAGCAGTGGGTTACCTGGATGCCCAATCCGTGAAGGCGTATACCAGTGAGCCAGACAGTCCCTTCATCCTCAACCTGCCAATCCTGCAACACCAGCAGCACCCCTGCTAGCTCCAAGAGGGCAGCCCATGGTGTATCAGAAAGAGCAGTGGACTTAGAACCAGAGTCAAAGACAAAGTGGACTGCAAAGTGGCTCCACACCGTCTATATCACCCTGGGCAGGTTCCTTCACCACTAGGACCTGTTTCTGTACCCTAAAATGAAGAACTGGTCTCATTCATCAGCTGATCCCATTTCTTAACCATCAGCAACCTCTTCTTTTCCTCCCGTGTCAATAACTCATCCGTCAAAACTCTATACTATTAAAGAAAAATAAAGTTATTTCTCCTGCTTAGCAATATTAATCTATAATGCAGAGATGTTAAATGGCTTAAGATATTCAGTGTTACCGCAATGGACTAGCATAATTCCTTCAGACAGTAAATGAACAGATGCTTGAGTTACTTGGACATACTGAAAAATTCTCAAAGGCATCCTAGGTTAGACCAGAGATGCTATAATGCCAGAATACCTGCTGCTCTATTTATTAACTATATGGACAGAGCTGGTAGGAGAAATAAAGGAGTTAATACTAGTATATATACCACAGCCCCTACTACAAAGTGAGTACAAACATCGGTGTTGGTTACTACTGTCATTACTAAAGGGCCCCTTTCACCTTAAATAAAAAGTTTCTTTGGGAAAAATAAAAAATATTAAAAATAAATAAATAAAATAAAGGGCCCCTTTTAGTTCAAAGTCTGAAGTGTGTGGCTCATGAGTCCTGTAGGTGTTCTGATAAGTAGTCACACACACACACACACACACACAGAGTTACACAGCTCTTCCAACAAGTTGCAATTCATGCAGTCTTACCTTAAGCTCAAATGATTCACCATCAATCCCAAACTGTTTCAGTAGGGGAAGTGCCGTTGCCTTAAGAATATCAACCTGTGAAATTATTCCACGAAGGAAAAAAAAAAGTTTTCATTAGCCTGTGGCATTTAGGAATAGTCCAAAGCTGATGAGGCTTAGCAACCTGTATATGACGGAGTCTGGTGAAGAGGAGGGATGCTGGCTTACAACTGAGGGTGTGGGCTGCCTCTAACCCTGAGAATGTGACTTTGTAAGCCACTGAGCTTCTGTGGGCCTGGCTGTGCTCACTTACAGCATGGAGACCTTCAACTACCTGCCAGTCATTGTGCTTACCACATGCATCATGCAAAAAGCATGGAGAAACTTACAACAAACTGGATCTCACTATAGAAGAAACTATCAGCCTTTGTTATAAAACTTTTTTCCAATATGGTTGCTTATGGCTTAGAGCTGGTAGAACTATAAGTCAATGGCTAAGCTAAGAATTCAAACATAGGTGGTTATTCTACCTTGGAGTGTGAAGTAGTGAATAATAGCCTCAAGCACTACAAACCCCAAATTGCGATTACAACAACATCCACAGTTATGGCAAGACTTGGCCAAGCATTGCCATGATCTCTCTTTTCAGAGACGCTGGGGGGGTCTCTTCTTACTCATTTGGGGATTCCTCATAGGCCATCAAGATGACATCCCAAACACAACCACCTAGTGAGTCAGTAAATGTTGCCTTATTTGTCTTACGGGACAAGAGACATTCCCTTCTTGGCCAGGGAGTGTGGAGGTCAACCCTGTCAGACGCAGTACAGGCAGGGAATGTAAGGAAAAGTCCTAGTCATGTCTCAGCTCTACTTAGCTGCGTGGCCTCAGTCAAAAAAGTCACAACTGCCTGAATGCCCCTGTCTCTAAGATGAAGGCCTCAAGCCTGGGTATCTCCAAGTTTCCACCAATTCAAATAAGGCTTGATAGCAAAAAAAAAACAGGCTCCAACTAAATATTCTGATATCGGTAAGTCAACCAGAGGTAGAAATGACCTGTGAGGTATAGGAAGATATTCGGAATGCACCAGCCAGAACAGGGGCAGTAACTAAGAAAACCCACTAAAGATGAACTAATTTCAATTAAATAGTAAAGCTAAACACACTTAAAAATACAGTTGGGGCTGGTGTTGCAGTGTAGCAGGCTGCGCTGCCGCCTGCAACACTGGCATTCCCACACGGTCATCTGTTCAAGTCCCGGCTACTCTACTTCCAATCCAGCTCTCCCATAAGGCACCTGGAAAGATAGCAGAGGATGGCCCAAGTACTTGAGCCCCTGCCACCAACCTGGAAATCCCAGATGGCATGGCCCAGCCCTACCTGTCACAGACATTTGGGGAGTGACCAGCAGATGGAAGAGCTCTCTTTATCTATATCTACCTTTCAAATATATAAATCTTTAAAAAAAAAAAAAAACTTAATACAGTCATGTATCACTTAACAGGGATCCATTCTAAGAAATGCATTAGACCATTTCATTGTGCAGACATCATAGAATGTACTTACATAAACCTACATGGTACTACTACACCAAAGCTATAAGGCACAGCCTACTGCTTATATACTTTATTTTTAATTTTAGACTTGTTAAAAACCGAGAGACAAACATATCACCCTAGGCCTACACACAATTGGGATCATCATGAATATCCCTATCTTCTACCACCATCTACATCTTGACCCACTGGGCAGCCTTCAGACAGAGTGACCCACATGGGGCTGTCCTCGCCTAAGATAACAACACTGGTTTCTGACATCTCCTGAGGGATCTGACCAAGGCTGTTTTACAGTAAACTTTTTTTTAGTAAGTGGAAGGAGTTAACAAAAACACAAATAGTAAATACATAAAGAGCTGGCATTGGTATAATGGGTTAAGCTGCCGCTTGCAACACCGGCATTCTATACGGGAGTCACTTCAAGTACTGGTTGCTCCACTTCTGATCCGGCTCCCTGCAAATGAGCCTCAGAAAACAGCAGAAGATGGTCGAAGTCCTTGGACTCCTACATCCACGTGGGAGACCAGGATGAAGCTCCTGGCTCTTGGCTTCAGCCTGACCCAGCCCTTGCTGTTGCAGCCATTTGGTGAGTGAACCAGCAGATAGAAGATCAATCTCCACCACCCCCTCCCCCTTTCTGTATATCGGCCATTCAAATAAGTAAAAAAAATCTTTTTTTTAAATAGTTAAATCACATAAACTAACACAGTTGTCTGTCATTATCAAGTGCTGTGTACTCTACATAACTGCAATGCAATGCTACAACTGGCAGAGTAGTATGATTTACTTACACCAGCATCACTACAAACTTGTGAGTACTGTGTTGCACTGACATTATGACAGATACAATATCATGAGACAATCAGAATTTTTCAGCTCTATTACAACCTTATGAGACCACTGTTGTATATGCAATCCGTCATTAATGAAAACATCATTATGCAGTGCATGAATGTAAATGCATTTGCAACTGCCAGAACTGAGAAGAATTTCAGCAAGGCTAGAACTAAGGGCAGCTGGGGACCAGGCTAAGGCAAATTCTGAAAAAGCTGGGGAGGCAAGGAAGCAGGTTACTCTGGAACAAGGCAGCTACCAGCTCTCCTGGGGAAAAGAAAGGTAAACAAAACGAGCATCCTACGGCTCATCCCACTCCCTCCTGAGTAACAAAGGATGAAGTCAAATTTATTCTGAAGTTCTGCAAGGAGCCCAAGTGTAATGCCACATGAAATCCTGTCTCCTAATCACTCTCCATCTGACACAGAGAACAGGCCACATGCAGGGGGATCTTTAAAGAAGAGAGGGGGCCGGCACTGCAGCATAGTGGGTAAAGCCCTGCCTGTAGTATCGGCATCCCATAAGGGCGCCGGTTCGTGTCCTGGCTGCTCCACTTCCAATCCAGCTCTCTGCTATTGCCTGGCAAAGCAGAAGACAGCTCAAGTCCTCGGGCACCTGCACCTGTGTGGGAAACCCAGAAGAAGATCCTGTCTCCTGGCTTCAGATCCGCACAGCTGTTGCGGCCATCTGTGGAGTTAACCAGCAGTTGGAAGATTTCTCTCTCTGCCTCTTTGTAACTCTGCCTTTCAAATAAATAAATAAATCTTTAAAAAAAAAAAAGAAAGAAAGAAAGAAAAGAGAGAGAAGCAGATTGATTGATGATTCATTGATTGATTGATTGATTTGGATCATTCCTGGAACTTTCTCTCCAAAATTTCTCCCATTTCCTATCCTCTTGCCTCAAGAGAAAAAAAAAAAAAAAAAAAAAAAGTCCCTACAGCTCTATAAGGTTCATCCCTATCCTTTCCGCTTTTGATTCTTACCCCTTGGACCTGTGTAGGAGTCACTCTTATTAAATATCTCAGTCCTTTTATTTTCTCTCCTTCTCCATTACATGTAAGTTTCTCTTCAGCCTTGGAGCAAGCTCAAACTTTTTCTGATCTAAAAGAAAAAACTCCATCCTCTGCTTTTAAGATATCATCCTTGGCCGGCGCTGCAGCTCACTAGGCTAATCCTCTGCCTGCAGCACCAGCACCCCAGGTTCTAGTCCCGGTCAGGGCGCCAGATTCTGTCCCAGTTGCTCCTCTTCCAGGCCAGCTCTCTGCTATGGCCCGGGAGTGCAGTAGAGGATGGCCCAAGTCCTTGGGCCCTGCACCCACATGGGAGACCAGGAAGAAGAACCCGGCTGCTGGCTTCTGATCGGCACAGGACGCCGGCTGTAGCGGCCATTTGGGGGGTGAATCAACGGAAAAAGGAAGACCTCTCTCTCTCTCTCACTCTCTCTCTAACTCTGCCTGTCAAAAAAAAAAAAAAAAAGTATTAAAAATTACGGAAAAATAGAGTACTAATTGTACATACAGCACTAAAGTCCCAAGTATACCACAGGACCCTTCCCCATTGTCTGAGGTGTCTTAGCCCCTTGTAATCTAAAAGAGTAGAGCCCCCTCTCATACTTGTACCATAGGGCCCATTTCCTAGCATCTTCCAGAAACTGCAGGAAAAGAGCAAGCACTTAAATTTGTTTAAAATTCTAAACAGCTTATACAACATACATTTACAACTAAGAATTACAGATCTTGCACTGTATTGGCATTCTAGGAAAAAGAGTTTATGCAACTGAATTTCTAAGAATCGAGAAATACATTTTTAACTGCCTAAGAACATACCAACCATGTTTATCCCCTAGCTGGTATCTTGGTGAATACTAGCAGTCTCCACTTCAGGGCTCACTGCACAAGCCAGTTGGTCCTCACCAGTTAGGAAAGCTACACACTTCACATTCGGTCTCAGAAGCTGCAGAATGTTCCCAGCCTATGTCCACAGCAGGACTTAACAGAGCATACAAAAGCAGAGGATCCTTTCCTCAATGTAAGTGTCCAAGGTTGGCACTAAGATAGCTCTGGCGATCACTATGAAAACTTTAGCTGGATGTTGAACCATTCTCTTCATATAAACACACGCAGGAAAACTGACATGCTTAATAAGAAGCCTGCTAGCACCAACAAACTATCAGAGCTCATACATTCCTTCTCTGCACTTAGGCCCTTTTACTAAATCTGCAAGCTCTTCTCCGATGAAGGAAATTCTTCAGTGTAGGCCAGAAGCCTGCATAAGTCAGGATCATGTTGTGGTAATGCCAAGAGGATATTATTTCCTGGTCTGCTGCCCTCCAGCTTCACCTATCACATAACCTTCTAAAAACATCACTCTCACACACTTCAGTCAACAAAGTCATACTTCATGTCAACTGCAATGAGACTCTAAGCATCTGTTTCAAAGGTTCTTACACAACAATGATAGGCACCTGGATGAATATTAACAATTGTCCTGACCCTGAGGATTACAATGAGTCTGGGTTCATCTGCCTCCTGAAGTGGATTAACCTATAAATCTCAAAGCACGTAACAAAGATATAATTCAAAATAAAACAAGAGCTTCATGAGGAACTTTTTGTTCAAAAATCAGGTGGCGAAAAGAGACAAAACGCAACTGACACCATGGCTTGTACTCAATACTCACTGAGGGGTCCACCTGGTCATTGGTCACTCCCCGCAGAACTATTTTTAGTGGATGCTTCATGAATGGAGCCAGGCAAAGAAGACTCTCCAGGTAATAGCCAATGCCGCGGAGGACGCTGCAGTCATGTTCCAGGGACCCACCATACAGGAGGCCAGGCTGGTAATACAAGGTTGTTCCTGGAGCCAGGGGAAAAAAAGCCACTCTCAGCAGAAAAAACACCAAGTGTCACAAAGGCAACAAAGGCAGTGAGTCCCAAGGGGAAAATGTGACAAGGGCATCTAAGGGAATTCAAAATGCCATTCCTGAGAGTCCATACTTCACTGTAAATGCTGACTCATGACTGTCAAGCCTGGGAAACAATAATAAACTGTGAGTGTAATTTAATAAACAGTAATAAATTAAACCCCTCCCTAAGCCATCCAAGTTGCCAAGTCATGGCAGGGCCCAGGGAAGAGCTCTTCATAAGCACACTAGCTTCCCAAGGGCACACCAAGACTGCACCAACTGTAGGTTTTAAATGACATTCTTAGGAGCCAGTGCTGTGGAATAGTCGTAAAGCTGCCACCTGCAGTGCCAGCATCCCATATGGGCACCAGTTTGAGTCCTGGCTGCTCCACTTCCAATCCAGTTCTCTGCTGTGCCCTGGGAAAGCAGTGGAAGATGGCCCAAGTCCTTGGGCCCCTGCACCCTCGTGGGAGACCCAGAGGAGGCTCCTCTTCAGAATGGTACAGCTCTGGCTGTTGCAGCCATTTGGGGAGTAAGCCAGCAGATGCAAGACTTTGTCTTTGTCGCTATCTGCCTCTCTCTGTAACTCTGCCTTTCAAATAAATAAATAAATCCTAAAAAAAAAAAAAAAGATGTTCTTAAATCATCAAATCATTGCACTGGGATCAGCCTCCCCTGGGTCCCCTGAAGTAAGAGTCTTCAGGTATCTCATAAAGTAAGTAAGATGCCTACAAGTACTCTATGGCATTCAATGACATTCATGGCAGCTGTTTTAACATTAATGAATAGAAACATCCAAAGTATTTTAAGGCTTTAGTAGAAGCTCTTCATTATCTTTATTTACTTTCTTAATACTCACCCAAAAACTTTTTTATGGGATTGACACATCAGAGAATGAACAAAGTTAAATATCCTAAATGATATTGGGGGACTGGGGGGAAACTACTAGATGAAAGGTGAACAAGGTAATTTGGCTGCTCAAAATCTTTTGCAAAGATGTGGCCATTTGGAGAGTAAACTAGTAAATGGAAGGTTTTTCTCTTTAGTTTCAAAGATAGCTGAATAGGGAAAAGATATGCTGAATTTGACAAGGGGAAGATGACAGAAAAAAAGTAGACGAAATGTATTCCCAGAGAAGAAGTGGAAATTCTACAGAAAGAAGAGAGATGCCATGGAGCAGCCTGGAAAGAGCAGACACACAGCAGCGAATGGGACACGACACATAATTCCCGCAGCCAGGGTTTGAAGGAGATGCTAGCTTCGGAGAGCAAGGTGAGAGCAGACTATGGCAGCCCAAGCCACTGGTAATGCTGCATGAAGGAGAATCTCATTAACCACATCGACAAGATCCCTAGCAGCGGGCACGGTGCCTACCTAGTCAAGAAAAGGAAAAGCATATTTCTCCCTATCCCCACAAAAGGCGCCAAGCAACCAGCAAGGAGAAGCTGCCATCCTGACACTAGTAGAGACTGCAGCAGCTCTCACACATGACCAGGACATTTTAAAAGAGGGGGGAAATCTGTGTTTCCCACTGACTTTGAGTCTGGCTGAAAGGGCTGACAGGGAGCTGGGTACCCACTTAGGATTGTGGGGTATTCCCACCCTCTCAACCTATCACAGGCTCTGGGCTCAAATGGACAAGGTAGAGCACCCACGGCAGCAGGTTCTGCTCTCTCAGTGGATGGGTCAGGCTCGCAGGACTGATAGGGGATCCTCTATACCCTGTGACTGTGGGAGCCAATGCATGCTATGACTGTGGGAATTTTGTGTCTACACGATAGGGCATAGGGTGTAGCTGGGTCTCTGCCCAATCATTGTGTCTGGCATCAGAGGCTCAGAGCTCTCTGACTGGGGTAGGTCACAGCAGAGTGTTTCATGTTCATGCTGAGGACCATTCAGATTGTCTCTGTGGTTCAGCATGGGTCAGGGTTGTACCCACTTTGGGCTAACCCCAGGCACTGATCACCTTGGAAGAGAGGAGGTGAGATTGTGATTATGCTAACAGGCATCAACATACCCTACCCCTGAGTACAACAAAGGAGATCTGCCATGTCCAACTTTAGTGTCACCTAGATTCTCATCTCACCCTTGTGCACTGACCAGAGCTCCCTGACCCACCCAGACCATGCCTCTGGATATTCACTGAAGGAGCAGACACTCCACTAAGCCACAGAGGCGCAGTTCAAAGACAGAACACATCAGAATAGAAAACCAACAAGTGTTTCCATAAACGCCTAAAAATAAACACAGAAATATAAGAAACAAGAACAAGGAAGACAACATTTGGGGAGTGAACCAAGAGATGGAAGATCCTTCTCCTCTCTCTCTCTCTGCCTTTGCCTCTCCCTCTCTGTAACTCTTTCAAATAAATAAATAAATCATAAAAAATAAAAATAAAAAAGCTGGAAGCATTTCCACTAAGATCTGGAACCAGACAAGGATGCCCACTTTAACCATTGCTATTCAATATGGTTCTAGAACTTCTAGCCAGAGCAATTAGGCAAGTAAAAGAAGTCAAAGGGATACAAATTGGAAAGGAGGAAGTCAAATTATCCTTGTTTGCATGACATGATTCAATATAGAGGGGAACCAAAAAACTCCACTAAGAGACTATTGGAGGGGCCAGTGCTGTGTCATAGTGGGTAAAGCTGCTGCCTGCAGTGCCAGCATCCAGTATGGGCACCGGTTCAAGTTCCAGCTGCTCCACTTCTGACCCAGCTCTCTCCTATGGCCTGAGAAAGCAGCAGAAGATGGCCCAAGTGCTTGGGCCCCTGTACCCACATGCAAGACTCAGCAGAAGCTCCTAGTTCCTGGCTTCAGATTGGCCCAGCTCCACTGATTGTGGCCAACTGGGGAATGAACCAGCAGATGGAAGATCTCTCTCTGCCTCTGCCTCTCTGTAACTCCACCTTTCAAATAAATAAATAAATCTTTAAAAAAAAAAAAAAGGGAGAGAGAGAGACTATTGGAACTCATAAGAGTTTGGCTAAGCGGCAGGATATAAAATTAACACCCAAAAATCAATAGCCTTTGTATACACAGACAATGCCAATGTCATGGTTGAGAAAGAACTTCTAGGATCAGTTCCATTCACAATAGCTCCAAAAAATTTAAATACCTTGGAATAAATTTAACCAAGGATGTCAAAGATCTCTACAATGAAAATAACAAAACATTAAAGAAAGAAACAACGCACAAAAAATTGGAAAAATCTCCCATGTTCATGGATTGGAAGAATCAATATAATCAAAATGTCCATACTACCAAAAGCAGTTTACAGTCAATGCAATCCCAGTGAAAATATCAACAGCATTCTTCTCAGATCTGGAAAAAACGATGCTAAAATTCATATGGAAACACAAGAGACACCGAACAGCTAAAACAATTTTAAACAACAAAAACAAGCCAGAGGAATCACAAAACCAAATTTCAAGACAAACTACATAACTATTATGATGTTATGATAATAACATCAAAACAGCCTGGTACTGGCACAAAAATAGACATGTAGACTAACAGAACTGAATAAAAACCCCAGAAATCAATCCACAAATCCACAATCAACTATTCTTGGACAAAGGCATTAAAATCAGTCCCTGGAACAAGGACAGTCTCTTCAACAAATGATGTTGGAAAAACTGAATTTCCACATGCACAAGTATGAAACAAGTCCCCTACTACCGTACAACTCACACAAAAAATCTAATCAAAATGGATTAAAGACCTAAATCTACAACCCGATACCATCAAATTGTTAGACAACATTGGGAAACCATACAAGACATTGGCATAGGCAAAGAGTTCTTGGAAAAGACCCCAGTGACACAGGCAATCAAAACCAAAACTGAAAAATAGAATTACATCAAAATGAGAAGCTTCTGTACTGCAAAAGAAACACTCAACAAAGTAAAGAGGCAACAGACAGAATGGGGAAAATATCTGCAAACTATGCAACTGATAAAGATTAGTATCCAGAATCTATAAAAAGCTCAAGAAACTCAACAACAACAAAACAAAAAATCCAGTCAAGGAATGGAAAAAAGACTGGAACAGGCATTGTGGGGGAAAAGGTACCCTATTCTACTGTTGGTAGAAATGTAAACTAGTACAGCCATTGTAGCAGACAGTATGGAGATACTCAGAAAGCTGAAAACAGAACTACCATAGACTCAGCCATCCCACTCCTGGGAATTTACCTGAAGGAAATAAAATCAGCATATGAAAGAGTTAACTGTACTCCCATGTTTATTGCAACTCAATTCACAATAGCCAAGATGTGGAATCAACCCAGATGCACATCAACCAATGACTGGATAAAGAAAATGAGTATATATACAATATGGAATACTATTCAGTGCTTAAAAAAATTGAAATCGTGTCTTTCACAACAAAATGAATGCAACTGGAAACTATTATACTTAGTGGAATAAGGCAGTCCCAAAAAGACAAGTGCCATATGTTTTCTGTGGTAACTAATAGAGTATCTAGAATGCAATATTGGAATGAAATTGGTATTTTGAGAATTGATTATTGTTCACAGTCCTTGTCTCTGCTGTTTAGGAAGAGTGTTTTTGGTTTGTTTTTTTTTTTTCTTTTTCTTTTTGTTGAATGTTTTACTTAATAGAGGGTTAATCTTACAATTTTAAAATAAACTAAAAGAATGACATTTTAAAAATTAAAAGAAAGAATAAGGAAGGAGGATGGAGGGTGGGAGTGTGGGCTTGAGGGAGGGTAGGATGGGAAGTTTCATTATGCTCCTAGATCTGAAAATATGAAATACATGAAATTTGTTCATCTTATATAAAAAATACAAGCTGTGTGTGTTGTGTGTGTGTCACTCTGCTTTTCTAATAAGTAAACCTTTTTAAAAAAGTTATGTAAAATCTTGCAGCAATTTCCAATCAAACAAACCATGGAAGACTAAGGGTCTTCCAGCTGGCAAAGAGCATGTGAACAGCTCACATCCAAAACCAGCTCTCTGTAAGGTGTGGCTAGATGCAGTCACAGATCAGCAAACCTCCCATGGAACAGGGCTATGTATGAACTCAATCTTGTCTTCTTTTTTAAAAGCACCAGTATACAGGAAAGGTCAAAGATTTCTTTGTGGAATATATACACAAAGGTACACAGTTCATGAAGTTGGCCAATGGCGTTTTGCCATGGTCTATACAAAGGAGAGAAAGATTAATAGGAAAGAGAAAATAAATAACCTAAAAGATTACAGTAGGGAGCAATTAAATAAATGATTGTGCATCCATACAATGGAATACTATATACAGCCAACAGAAATACTGAGCAGACCTGTATTTGCTGGCAGAGAGATTTCCCTAAGACAGTTAATGCCAGTGATGAAATACTGGCTGCTGAAGACTATGAGGAGCATGACCCCGTTGATGGTCTGAGTTATGTAAGTGCCTATGTCAACAAACACTGTGATAGTGGCAGCCGCTAGAGAAGGGAATGGAAAGGCAAGAGATGAAGGAGTTCTCACATTTGCATATACATCTGTAAACTTACTGTAAGAGAGAAAAGAAAATAAATTCAGCATAGGCAACTACCTCAGAGTTTGCCATAGAATTTTTTTTTTTATTTGACAGGTAGAGTTATAGATAGTGAGAGAGAGAGACAGAGAGAAAGGTCTTCCTTCCATTGGTTCGCTCCCCAAATGGCTGCTATGGCCAGCACTGCGCCGATCCAAAGCCAGGAGCCAGGTGCTTCTTCCTGGTCTCCCATGCTGGTGCAGGCACCCAAGCACTTGGGCCATCCTCCACTGCCTTCCTGGGCCACAGCAGAGAGCTGGACTGGAAAAGGAGCAACCGGCACTAGAACCCAGCACCCATAAGGGATGCTGGCGCCACAAGGCGGAGGATTAACCAAGTCAGCCACAGCACTGGCCTCAAAGTTTGCCATAAGAATTTAATGTGATAATAAAAGTGAACATATTTTGAAAATTTTTATATAGGGGCCAGCTCTGTAGTGTAGTGGGTTAAGCCGCCAACTATAGTTCTGGCATCTCATATGGACACTGGTTCAAGTCTCAGCAGCTCCACTTCTGATCCAGCTCACTGCTAATGCACCTTGGAAAGCAACGGAAGATGGCCCAGCACTTGAGCCCCTACACTCATGTGGGAGATCCAGATGAAGTTCCTGGCTGTTGGCTTCGGTCTGGCTGAGACCTGGCCATTTTGACCATTTGGGGAGTAAATCAGCCAATGGAAGATCTCTCTCTGTCTCTCCCTCTCTCTAATTCTGATTTTCAAATAATTAAATATTATCTGAAAGGCAGAGAGGCAGAGAGAGAGGGAGAGAGAGAAAGAGAGAGAGGTCTCCCATCTGCTGGTTCACTCCCTAACTGGCCGCAATGGCTGGAGCTGGGCTGATCCAAAGCAACCCAGGAGCTTCTTCCAAGTCTCCCACACAGGTGCAGGAGCCCAACCACCTGGGTCATCTTCCACTGCTCTCTCAGGCCATTAGCAGAGAGTTGGATAGGAAGAGGAACAGCCAGGACATGGACCAGCGCCTGTATGGGGTGCCAACACTGCAGGTGGAGGCTTAGCCCACTACACCACAGCGCCAGCCCCCCCCCCCCTTTTTTTTCTTTTTCAGGTAGAGTTTTAAGCAAAATACAGCATTTACACTATGGAAGAGTGAGAAGCACAGGTTATGTTTCAATGGTGTATGTAGGTGCTTTCATGCAGGGAAAGAAAAGGAGTTTACCTGTTTGGTTTATTTCGATTCGAGAACCGTTAGTTATTTTGTCCAAAAGCCTTATGAAGCTGGCTTCAAAATCTGTGGGAAGAGAAAAGAGATCGCCATCAAGTTAGTCACCATGTCCAGGAAGCCACTCTGCTGCAGGTATTGCAGGAGGGGGTAGGTTACTTCCTGCATCATACCTGGGTTTTCCTCAGGAACAAGGTTGGGGAACCTGAGCAGTTAAGAGAACCCCAACAAGGACAGATATACAGGTTCAGTAGAACTATCAGAAACAATTCAGCTTTCATATGGCATACGAATAGCAACTCCACCAGCAAACAAACAGGATCTCAATCTCAGCAGCATAAAACCATCTAAGACCTGTTTTCTGACCTAAGGAGAGCACATCAAATCAGGAAGAAACAGCAGAGAGTAGGAGAGAGTTTTGAAATCAAACCCTTCCTTGCTCCAGGATATCTGAAAAGGGAGATTAACTTAAGGGCCACCCTTCAGTCTCAGAAACAGTAATTTCCTGTATCACCTTCCTGACATAAAATCATGCAAGAAGTTGTTTTTTATTTCATTAAAAAAGCGCTAAATGAACAGTAGTCATGGCCACTGTCTTTTAACTGAATGAAAAAGACTGGAAAAAATATATTCCAACTGTTCATAAATGGGTTTTTCTTCACTATAGGTTTTTTTTTTGTGTTTTTTTTTTTTTTTTTTTTGACAGGCAGAGTGGACAGTGAGAAAGAGAGACAGAGAGAAAGGTCTTCCTTTTGCCATTGGTTCACCCTCCAATGGCTGCCGCAGCCGGCACACTATGCTGATCCGAAGCCAGGAGCCAGATGCCCCTCCTGGTCTCCCATGTGGGTGCAGGGCCCAAGCAGAGAGCTGGACTGGAAGAGGGGCAACCAGGCCACAGCAGAGAGCTGAACCGGAAGAGGGGCAACCATGACAGAATCCGGCGCCCCGACCGGGACTAGAACCCAGTGTGCCAGCGCCGCAAGGCGGAGGATTAGCCTATTGAGCTGCAGCGCCGGCCCACTATAGGTTTTTACATGAATTTAATTTTATATTTTAAAAGTTTGTATTTTTACATTTAAATTTGCTTCAATGCCATATATGAGCAGATTTTTAGCTAAAATAAAAGTCTGTCACTCTTTAGGACAGAAAGAGAGGGAGGGAGGGGAAGAGAGAAGATCCTGTCAACATGAAATTATGCGAGGAGACTCCGGCGCAGAGCGGGTGCACTGGCCTTCCCTGAGCTGTTGTCACACACCCTCTCCCCTTAGGTCTAGCCTGGGAACAAGGACAGAAAGACCGATTCCTGTGGCACCAAACGCAGCCTGACTGCCTGCCCAGCAGAGCCTGCCGCACAGACTCCAACTTCACCTGAACTGACCCCAAGAGGTGAGCAGATCAAATAAGCATTCCCACCCACCTGGTCTGTTACTTAACCCTGTCCCATAACTCCTGTCAGAGGAGATTCTGTAATCTGAACAAAGAGCACTGGGCTAGAAGTCAGAGGAACTCCATGAGAGCCTGAAACAAATAAAAGTGGCTAATAAGAACTGCTGTGTTGTGATAAGAGGCCTCAACAAGATCAGACAGCAAAAAGAAACTTACACTGGAAATAAATGTGGTCATTATCTGCTTGTCTATGAATGCTTCAACTGTAGTTATTGTCTGCTTATACGTAACTATTTCAGGTTCTGCTTGCTAGTACAAAGCAATGATGTTAACCATTGCCCAACAGCTTACATCAGTAACTACATATGCATGCCAGTATTGTACCAATTCCTGTGGCTGCCGTGTAATATTAGAATATCCAATCTCATGTATGCATGTAACCATATAAGGAACACAAAGAGGCTAAAATCATATATAAGGAAATACCCTTCTTTGTTCATGGCTCAGTCTTTGGGATAAAAACCCATCTGGGCCTTATGCCTCCAGCGGTGGCATCATCATCATCATCATCAACATAAAAGACTGCTTCCTGGCCTTAGTGTCTCATCTCTATTCAGGAATCTCCTTACATTTTTCTGGGGACTTGTCTGGGATTGGGCGTTTGTTTCACCTCCCTTGTTGACTAGGGCACAGGGTCCCTGAAGCATCAGGGACAGAGTGATCTCTCATGGTGCCAGTGGATCACTTACTCTGTGGGGAGTGGCTCTCTCGCAGTGTGCTGGGACTCTGACCCTGGCAGCAGAATGGACCCAGTAGGCAGAGGAATCAATCTAGGGAGCACTGCCGATTGGAACTGGCAGGAACCCTGATTCATTTGGCTTAGCAGACCTGCCCTGAGTGGCAGAAGGGGAGCCTGATCACCTTGCAGAGTTGCCCAAGCAATCTCATAAAACGATATAGCACAGAAATGAAACTGCAACTCTGAGACACTGGTTAGAGGAAGTTTTGATAAATAACAATCTCATGCATAAAAATGCCAGGGTAATTGCTCTTGTGCTACTCTGGTACAGTTGTAACTGGGTTTAAAAGCATTTCTCCCTTTTGAACCTAAAAGTTAATTGCCTTAAAAATAATTTGCTTTGTAACTCACCAATCTTGTTTTGTAATGTGGTTTAACAGATTCAGTCAAAATAACAATGGGTAATGAGTTCTTGTTATTGCCACCTGGGGTAGATTTTGCAGTCTGCTTTATGTCACTGATTTCCAATTAGAGTTGGTTTATGAAAAATAATAAAATTCCATAAAAAAGTAATTTTGACCTTAATTCAGATAAAAGTATCATATAATATCTCACCATCTTAAGTTATCTAGGTGTAACTGTTCAGTACAAATTGGGTAAAGGTAAATGAAATAAATGTTTCTAAATGTAAACTCTGATATTCTTAACATCCTAAATTCTAAAAAAAAATAGCTATTTGGGTTTGTTAATGTTTTCATAAATAGTCTATATTTGAAAAATAATTCAAGACTGCCTGAAAGTAACTGGGGTTAAAATTTGATATGTTCTTTTATTTTTAGAATGTCTTAATTTGGAGATTTTTAAATAATTATTTCAATGTAATCAAGGAAATCAACAAATGAAAAAAAGGTCACAAGCATGAAAATTTTTTTTGGTGAGAAAGTTGTTTGTTTTTTGTTTTTTTTTTTTTTTTTTTTTTTGACAGGCAGAGTGGACAGTGAGAGAGAGAGACAGAGAGAAAGGTCTTCCTTTTTTCCATTGGTTCACCCCACAATGGCCGCTGCGGCCGGCACACCACGCTGATCCAAAGCCAGGAGACAGGTGCTTCTCCTGGTCTCCCATGCGGGTGCAGGGCCCAAGGACCCAGTTCGAGTCCAGCTACTCCACTTCTGATCCAGCTATCTGCTATGGCTTGGGAAAGCAGTAGAAGATGGCCCAAGTCCTTAGGCCCCTGTACCACTGTGGGAAACCCAGAAGTTGTTCCTGGCTCCTAGCTTCAGATTGGTGCAGCTCCAGCCATTGAGGCCATATGGGGAGTGAACCAACAGATGGAAGACCTCCCTCTCTCTTTCTCTGCCTCTCTGTAAATCTGCCTTAAAATAAATAAATAAACTTTTTTTAAGTAAAAAAGGACAATGCTTGTAAGAAATTGTTTTGTCCTACAGGAGAATTTACTCTAGACTGAAAAGAAAAAATAGGGCAAAACACTTAAAAGTGTAAGTTGTGAAAGATGTGAGGAAGTCACAAAAGCTTTAAGAGGAATAATCTTATAATATCTGTGTGAAAAACTGACTATAATTCTTAAAATACAGTTATAATGTTTTCTAAAACTTAACATTAAAACCAAAAGTACAGTGACATGGAATTAGAATCTGATCCTCTGTTAAAACAACGAGGTTTTAAAATACATGTTAGTAAATATTTTTAAATAGCTTATCTTTAATTTTAAAATCTGCTTAAATAAAAAAAAAAAAAAAGCTGCAGCACCTCCTTTTAAGTAGTTTTTGTTTAATCTGTGACTGTCGATTTTCTAGCCAGCTCCAGGAAACTCTAGTTCTGACTCTCGTAAATCATTTCAAGTTATGGGATGATTATCCACATGCTAACTCTTATATCTGAGGTTTTTATTTCCCATTTTGGTGACAGACTGAAAAAACAAATTTTGTATCCTATGGAGGTAATCTTTGTGTTTTCTGTCTTGGTAAGTTCTGACTGTTTAAAAACAGCTGAGTTTTAAGAGTTAAGGTCTGTTTAAATATGTACTTATTTCAAAGTGTTTGAGTGATCACTTTATAACAATGATTAAATCTGGTTTATATCATGTCATGATGTTAAGGGATCCTATTTCAAGCAGATATTTTAAGCCTTCTTGACATCCTTAACATTCAGAAAGTCAAAGTTCCAAATTCTTTAAACTTTGATATTTCCAGCTGCGCTCCTGGAAATATGAAGAATATATCTCTCATCTTGTAGATACTCCAACTAATTAGGCTATTTGGATAATAGCAAAGGTACTGTCAACATGTAAAATGGTAATAAACTTTAAGTTGTGTTAATATAAAATGTACTGATACAAATGTCCAAAGTTACAGAAGTCTAATGATCTTGCTGTTGATCATTCATGACAGTTATCCTATTAAAAAATCTCAGAGGCCTAAAAGAGACAAGTGATTATAAAATCAGACAGGTGTTTTCTAAATTACTTTGTGGAGTAAACAAGTGCCTCTTCTTGACAATTAATGAGTTTTATAATTTCAACCATAGCTATCTAAAGTCTTTTGTCATCTACAGTTTTGTATTCTTCTCTAAAAACACCTAAAATCAGGATTTTTTTTTTTAAAAAGGACTCTAACAAATGCTCTTAAATGAAGGTTTTCTAACGAGTTTACAATCAATGGACTACAGGTTGTAACTTAAAAAACTATGGCTAATTCAGGTTTCTAAGAGCAAAAAGTAATTCTAATTGATTAATGGTAATTTTTAAGCAGTTAAAGATTTTTTTTTAATTTTTTTTTTTTTAATATTTTGACAGGCAGAGTGGACAGTGAGAGAGAGACAGAGAGGAAGGTCTTCCTTTTTGCCGTTGGTTCACCCTCCAATGGCCGCCGCGGCCAGCGCATCTCGCTGATCCAAAGGCAGGAGCCAGGTGCTTCTCCTGGTCTCCCTTGCGGGTGCAGGGCCCAAACACTTGAGCCATCCTCCACTGCCTTCCCGGGCCATAGCAGAGAGCTGGCCTGGAAGAGGTGCAACCGGGATAGAATCTGGCGCCCCAACCGGGACTAGAACCCGGTGTGCCGGCGCCGCAAGGCGGAGGATTAGCCTGTTAAGCCACGGCGCCGGCCGCAGTTAAAAATGTTAAAAGACTGTTACCAAGCTTCTTTATTATTCTGTCCTGTAATGTATGTTATTATATGTGTACATGCATGTATTTAGAAAAAATACTATAAAAAAAGACAGAAGGTTCCATTCTGCTGGGCCTCTAGGAGCCCATGATCAAAATGACTGTCAGGGGCACCGGGCCATTGACCTCATGGTGGACGTGGGAGCAGAGCATTCAGTAGTGATCCACCCCGTGGGGCCACTCTCAGAGCCAGCCGACTACCGTGAGAGCCACCGGTCGCCAAGCTCATCATCCTTTTTCCTGCCTTGGCCATGTAATTGAGGCAGCCATGAAGTTATTCCCAAGTTCCTACATCTTCCTGACGGCCCAGTGGCTTTAATGGGTCAAGATTTATTAGAGAAGCTGAAGATTCAGATAACCTTCAACTCCTGCAGTCAAGTGGCTCTGATCTTGGGAGGACCAGAAACAAAAATTCTGACTCACAGTTCCTCAGGAAGAGCGGAGCCTCTAAAGCCTCCAGGGGGAGACACAACACGGGCCCTCTCCTTTAAGGTACTGGGGGCGTGGACAGAGGACAACTGCCTCCCAGCCAAGGACTG
Source organism: Lepus europaeus (assembly GCF_033115175.1). Lineage (NCBI taxonomy): Eukaryota > Metazoa > Chordata > Mammalia > Lagomorpha > Leporidae > Lepus > Lepus europaeus. The sequence goes on from NC_084838.1 coordinate 70,159,682, forward strand.
GCTAGAAGCGTGTCTTACGTAATGATAAAACTAAAGCCAGTAATCCTCCGCCTTGCGGCGCCGGCACACCAGGTTCTAGTCCCGGTCGGGGCACCGATCCTGTCCCGGTTGCCCCTCTTCCAGGCCAGCTCTCTGCTGTGGCCAGGGAGTGCAGTGGAGGATGGCCCAAGTGCTTGGGCCCTGCACCTGCATGGGAGACCAGGAGAAGCACCTGGCTCCTGCCATTGGATCAGCGCGGTGCGCCGGCCGCAGCATGCCAGCCGCGGCGGCCATTGGAGGGTGAACCAACGGCAAAAAGATGACCTTTCTCTCTGTCTCTCTCTCACTGTCCACTCTGCCTGTCAAAAATAAAAAAAAAAAATTAAAAATAAAAAATAAAGCCAGGAACTGGGCCTATCCGCCAAAGGCAGTATTTCATCCCTTGCAAGACACAGATTAAAATTCAAAAATACTTAGAGAGGTTTCTAAAGCATGGGATCCTCTGGCCTTGCCAGTTGTCATGGAATAGACCTCTTCTACCAGTTCAGAAGCCAGGGACAGATGTTTATCGGCCATGCGAGCAGTAAACCAAGCCGTAACTTTACACCCGGTAGTCCCAAACCCTTACACCCTTCTGAGTCTCATCCCTGCTGAAGCTACTTACACGTTTCCACTCAAAGGATGCCTTTTGTTTCCATCTAGTCCCTCACAGTCAGTTGATTTTCGCCTTCCAGTGGGAAAATCCCAAGAAAAGACACAAGGGCCAGCTAACTTGGACTAGACTACCAAGAATTTACAAATTCTCCAACCATTTTTGGCACTGTGCTAGCCTCTGACTGAAAAGCTTTCCCAGCCAATTGGCATGGCCACAGGCTACTCTGGTATGTAGGTGATCTGTTAACACAGAACACGGCAGACACAAGAGGATTGCATGGAGGGAACACAACCTCTTCCTACTCTCTTATGGGAGGCTGGCTACAATGTCTCTTTAAAAAGACTCAAATTTGCTAAGAGAAAGTAAGATATCTTGGCTTTGACTTGTCCCAAGGACAGTGTCAGCTTGAGAGAAAACAGTTTGCTCAATCCCTACTGCTTCAACCCGGTGCCAGGTTCAAGGGTTCCTTGGAGCCGCTGGCTTCTGTAGAATATGGATACCTAGTTTCTCTAGTTTGGCAAAGCCACCTTATAAAGTTACAAAGCAGGCAGAGAGAGAGAGGCTCTCTGTTCTGAAAATAGACACAAGAAAGGACCTCCTGACAGATTAAAAGGGCACTTACCAATGCCTCAGCTCAGTGGATTCTGGACATAAACTAAGCCATTTTCCTATCTATGCATGAGCACATTGGCACAACAGTCAGGGTACTAACTTGTGGATGCTGTGTGGGCACCTACAAGAGTGGCTGTTATGCAATGCTGGGGCCATCAAAGGCGAAACACCTTCACAGTGCAAGGAAACAGAAAAGCTGACTGAGAAGCTAAGCCCGTGGCCACCAGAGAAACAACAGGGCCAGCCGCCCTGACCACTGACTGCCCTGTTTCCTGCCCTCTAGCAGAATAGGAACCAAACTACTCTCAGCATGAGCTAACCTGGTTCAAAACTGAATACAGAAATTATATCCCTGGGCAATGGTAGAAATTTGAGAGTGGCCAGGTTGCCATCCCAAGCCGCTAGCCTCGGCCTTTGTCAAGCAGTTTCATGAAGGAACTCACGTAGGCAGAACGGCCCTGGAATCTGGCACCTTTACACCCTGGGCTTTCCCGCATAGCTCGGGCAGTGTGCAGACAATGTGAAATGTTTGCCTGGAAGAACCCCTGCCAAGTGCCTCTCCACCTGCATAGCATAAGAGGAATTCCGCTTGAAAATTTAATTATGGACTCTACTGAACTTCCCCATGTTCAGGGATGCAAATGCTTATTGGTCTTTGTGTGCACTTTCTCAGGGTGGGTAGAGGCTCTCCCACTCCATATCGAAAAAGCCTGCTAGGTGGCACAAATTTCACTAAAAAAAAACACATTCCGTTTTGGAATTCCAGTTACTATTAGGTCTGCCAACAGGCCTGAATTTATAGTGGAGGTGATGCAGGTGATGGCAAAAGGACTAGGAATCATCTGGAAGTGACACATGGCCTATCAGCCCCAGAGCTCTGGAAAAGTGGAACACAAGAACCAGATACTCACAACACAATGAAGTAAACTGTGCCAAGAGACTCACTTATATTGGGACCAGCTGTTACCAACAGCACTGTTGAGAATTAGATGTAGCCCTACTAAACAGAAAGGGTTCTCCTTTTGAAATTCTTTATGGGCACCCTCCCTATACAGTCAAGGGAATGCACAGAGATTTAAAAGAAATAGGCAGCTTCACCTTGAGACAACAGATGCAGGCTCTCAGCTGTGCCATGACCTCCATCAATCACTGAGTTAGGGAATGACTGAATGTGAGCTTAAACATAAAAGCTCATTCTTTTAAGCGAAGAGATATGGTATGGTAAGGAAATAAAATGCCCAGCCCCTAAAAGCCCCTTTGAAGAGGTCAGTTTACTGTTGTTCTCTCCACCCGTATTGCAATCAGAGTGGATCTACCCTAACAGAGTAAAGTCGGTGGCCTGCAACTGAGACTGCGTCTCAGATCCCATAAACACTGTACAAGCTGACCATCCAGAACAAACGAGCCATACCCTGAGAAGCCTCTGAGGATGACAGTTTCAAAAGAGTACCCAAAAACCAGAGCCCTGCTTCAGCCACTCTGAAAACTGATTGACCCATGCACAACAAAATGTTACACAATCAGCTATCAAACAAACTGTATAGACTATTCTTGTTCTCTGTTACCTCCTGATTGTGATACACATTCTTGGTTCCTAATCATAGTTGTAATACTTGCCTCTACGAAAAGAGTTTGTAAAAAGTTCAACCTGAGTAACTGTTGTCTAAAGAAATAATAAAGTAAAAATAGATAACTTAAAAAGTTTACAGCCACCCATGTCGTGGAGATATAAAAAACAGGTCTATAAGCCACAGTGATGCCTTGAGTCAGCATGATAAAGGTGATGCTCTCTGACCCCAAAGTAGTCTGAGCATCAAAGTGGTGGCTGTGATAGAGGCCTTCCCCAGGTCAGAGAAAAAAAACAAACCCTGGGAATGGAATGTGGTCATTAACTACCTCCCACACTCCCTTTCTGACTTAACTCTTCAAGATTCCCCCCCTCAAGGGATATAAAATTTCAGGTATCTAAACAATTCAGGGGGAAAATTCCAAAAACAAGTACAATTTTACTACATTATCTAGGAATACATAATCAGGTCATAAAATGATAAAGAGAATCAGAGTGAATGTCACAATGGTCAGGACAGTGCCCACTACCAGGGGCAGGGCAGGGAGCTCTGAATGCTAACAGGTACACACATGTTGGCAAGGTTCTATTTCTTGAGCTGGATGCAGGTCACACACATCTTACAATTCCTTAAGCACCATTTTAATGTCTTATGTATTTTTTATGCTCTTCTATTTCACGTATTTAAAAAACTTTTCATGGTTGGTACCATGAATTTTGAAATTTCTTATCATCTCCTGTGCCTCATCGTTCCCCTCCCTTCCCACCTCCCCCCGCCCCAACATCCCAGGAATAATCCCCCAAATAAGTGTCTCTGTATATCTTTGGAAGAGAGACAGTGGTATTCACCAGCTTGATTGACGCCTCACTAGGAAACCTAAAAGTTACATCTCAAATAAGGGAAAATACAATATAAAGATATGTACTTTTTCATTTTGGGACATGCTCAAGCTGACTTGCCCCAAACGATAGAGTTAGAAACATACCAGGGGGCCGGCGCCGTGGCTCAACAGACTAATCCTCTGCCTAGCGGCGCCGGCACACCGGGTTCTAGTCCCGGTCAGGGCACCGGATTCTGTCCCGGTTGCCCCTCTTCCAGGCCAGCTCTCTGCTATGGCCCGGGAGTGCAGTGGAGGATGGCCCAAGTGCTTGGGCCCTGCACCCGCATGGGAGACCAGAAGTACCTGGCTCCTGCCTTTGGATCAGCGCAGTGCACTGGCCACAGCACGCCGGCCACGGCGGCCATTGGAGGGTGAACCAATGGCAAAGGAAGACCTTTCTCTCTGTTTCTCTCACTGTCCACTCTGCCTGTCAAAAAAATAAAAAATTAAAAAAAAAAAAAACATACCAGGGGATTCCAATTCAATTCCATCTAGGTTTCATGTACCAATGCCATCTCAATAGTCCATTTGATCAATTTCTGTTCACAATTAATCATAATGATAGGACTAAGAATCAAAGGGATCACATAAACAAGACTAGTGTCTGAAAATACTAACCAATAGAACAAAAAAGGGAGAGAACGACCCAATGTGGGAAGCAGGATACACAGCAGACTCATAGAATGGCAGATGTCCTAAACAGCACTCTGGCCTCAGAATCAGCCCTTAAGGCATTCGGATCTGGCTGAAAAGCCCAGGAGAGTATTTCAGGCATGGAAAGCCAAGACACTCTGGCTTTAAAAAAAAAAAAAAAAAAAAAAAAAAAAAAAGACCTAAATGAAAGATCTCCGTGAGTGAGATCCCAGTGGAAAGAACAGGTCATCAAAGAAGGAGGTACCTTTCTCTGAAGGGAGGAGAGAACTTCCACTTTGACTATGACCTTGTCTAAATATGCTAAGAGTCGATAGCTTTGGCAACTCATGACAAGAGCCTAGGGTGATTACTGACGCCATAAACAAGAGTGTCAATTTGTTAAGTCAACAACAGGAGTCACTGTGCAATTACTCCTCATGTAGGATCTCTGTCCTTAATGTGCTGTACATTGTGATTTAACGCTATAACTAGTACTCAAACAGTATTTTTCACTTTGTGTTTCTATGTGGGTACAAACTGTTGAAATCTTTACTTAATATATACTAAACTGATCTTCTTTATATAAAGAGAATTGAAAATGAATCTTGATGTGAATGGAAATGGAGAGGGAGCGGGAAAGGGGATGGTTGTGGGTAAGAGGGAAGTTATGGGGGGGAAGCCATTGTAATCCATAAGCTGTACTTTGGAAATTTATATGCATTCAATAAAAGTTAAAAAAAAAAAAGATATGTACTTTTTAAAAAGGAGCACATTTCAATACACACAGTTTCAATTTTAAAGTATTCTAACTCTGGGGCAGGCATCTGGCAAAGCAGTTTAAATGTCACTTGGTGGGGCTGGCATCGTGATTTAGCCTGTAAAGCTGCAGCCTGCATTTTAGGCATGGAAAACCAAGACACTGTGGCCAAAAATGTCCTCCACAAAGGACCTCGGTGGGAGAGATCCCAGTGGAAAGAAGCGGTCATCAAAGAAGCAAGTACTTTTCTCTGAAGGGAGAGACTTTCATTCTGCTTACGGCCTTGACTAAATACTGACAGAGTTTGTGGGTTCAAAAGGCTTCCATAGCCTAGGCAGCTCATGTCAAGAGCCTTGAGTGATCATGACATCATACATAAGAGTGTCAATTGTTAAATTAACAACAGAAGTCACTGTGCACTAACTTCCCATGTGGGACTTCTGTGCTCAAAAGTTGCATTGTAATTATGACTAAGTGCTCCCAAAAGATTTATCGATCTTGGGTGCTTCTTTAATTTTCTAAAAAAAAATTTTTAAATGGGGGGCACGGAGAAGATGCTGTGACACAGCGGGTTAAAGCCCCAGCCTGAAGTGCTAGCATCCCATAATGGTACTGGTTCTAGTCCTGGCTGCTCCTCTTCTAATACAACTCTCTGCTTTCCCGGGAAAGCAGTGGAAGAAGGCCAACCTTGGGCCCCTGCACTGACGTGGGAGACATGCAAGAAGGTTCTGGCTCCTAACTTCAGTTCCACTCAGCTCCAGCCATTGTGGTCATTTCGAATAAATAAAAATCTTTAGAAAAAAAAAAAAAAAAAGCAAAGCTTCAGCCTGCAATGCTGGCATCCCATATGAGCACAGGTTCTAGTGGCTGCTCCACTTCAGATCCAGCTCCCTACTTGTATGCCTAGGAAAGGAGGGAGACAGGACAGGAGTTTCAGACTCCTGGCTTTGGCCTGACCCTGCCCTGGCTTTGCAGACTTTTGAGGAGTGAACCAGCAGATGGACATTCTCTGTCTTTCCCTCTCAAATAAATAAATAAATCTTAAAAAAAAAAAAAAAAGTCACTAGGGAAGTATGCATCCCATATTAAAGTGGCTAGGTATGAGTCCCAGGCTATGGTTCCAATTCCAGTTTCCTGCTAATGGATACCCTGGATACAGCAGGTGAGTGCTCAAGTACGTAGGTCCCTGCTACCCTGCTACCCTTGTGGTGACCTGGATTGAATTTCTGCTTCCTTGTTTTAGGATGGCACAACCTTAGCTGAAGTGGGCATTTCAGGAGTGAACCAGCAGACAGGTGATCTCTGTGTCTCTGAATCTCTTCCTCTCCCTCTCTCTCTGCCTTTCAAATAAATTACACAAATGACAATTTTTTAAAAAGATTTTATTTATTTATTTGAGAGGTAGAGTTACAAACAGTGAGAAGGAGAGACAGAGAGAAAGGTCTTCCCTCCATTGGTTCACTCCCCAGATGGCCACAATGGCCCAAGCTGCGCTGATCCAATGCCAGGAGCCAGGAGCCTCTTCCAGGTCTCCCATGTGGGTGCAGGGGCCCACCGACCTGTGCCATCTTCCACTGCCTTCCCAGGCCACAGCAGAGAGCTGGATTGGAAGAGGGGCAGCCGGGATTAGAACTGGCACCCATATGGGATGCCGGTGCCACAGGCAGAAAACCAACCCACTGCGCCACAGCACTGGCTCCTGACAAATGACAATTTTTTTAAAAGATTTATTTATTTATTTGAAAGAGTTACACAGAGAGAGGAAAGGCAGAGAGAGAGAGAGAGAGGTCTTCCATTCGATGGTTCACTCCCCAGTTGGCCGCCAATGGCCGGAAATGCGCCGATCCGAAGCCAGGAGCCAGTAGCCTCCTCCGGGTCTCCCATGTGGGTGCAGGGGCCCAAGGACTTGGGCCATCTTCTACTGCTTTCCCAGGCCACAGCAGAGAGCTGGATTGGAAGAGGAGCAGCCAAGACTAGAATCGGCGCCCATAGGGGATGCCAGCACTGCATGCAGTGGCCCTACCCTCTATGCCACAGCACTGGTCCCACATATGACAATATTTAAAAAAGGTATTCTGGGGCTGGCACTGTGGCATAGCCGGTAAAGCAGTCACCTGCGCTGCTGGCATCCCATATGGGCACCGCCGATTCAAGCCACGGCTATTTCACTTCTGATCCAGCTCTCTGCTATGGCCTGGGAAAGCAATGGAAGATGGCCTAAATCCTTGGGCCCCTGCACTTACATGGAAGACCCGGAAGAAGCTCTTGGCTCCTGGCTTCAGATCGGCGCAGCTCAGACCATTGCAGCCAATTGGGGAGTGAATGAGCTCTCTCTCTCTCTGCCTCTCCTTCTCTCTCTGTTTCAACTTTGACTTTCAAATAAATAAATAAATCTTACAAAAAAAAAAAGTATTCTGACTCAAATGTTCACAAATACTGGCTGGTTTTAAAAATCACGGTACATCCATCTATCAGAACACTGTACAGCCTGATAATAATGAGTTTTTTAATAAATTTCATTTTGTTGGAAATGCAGAGAGAGAGAGAAAGAGACAGAAACAGAGAGATCTACCATCCACTGGTTTACTCCCCAAATGCCCACAGCAGCCAGCACTGGGCCACACAGAAGCCAGGAGTACATATTTTTTTTAAAAAAATAAATAAAAATTTTAAAAATATGAACAAAGGTACTGCAACATAATTTAAATAGCTAGTAAAATGGTTTTATTTAAATAGCCTATGATATGCCTTTATGATACTATGTAGGCATTAGAAATATTTCTAAAAGGATTATTTAATTATATATGAAATATTCACACTATATTAAGGAGAAAGCTAAAAAGTATTATTTGTGGGATGGGCTTTGTTGAATCAGTTATGTCACCACCTACAACATTCTCATCCCACATCAAATCTCTGAGTTCAGGCCCATGCTGTGCTTCCAATCCAGCTTCCAGTTAAGAGACAGCAGGTGATAATTCAAGTACTTGGATCCCTGCCACCCACGTGGAAGACACGTGGATGCAGAGCCAGAGCTGTTGCAGGCATTTGAGTAATGAAACAGCAAACAGAAAACCTCAATCTGTGTGTGTGTGTGTATATATACATGTGTATGCACGCACTTGTGCACCTTCGTGCCAGTCTTTCAAACAAATAAATTCTGGGGGCCCACGCTGTGGCGCAGTGGGTTAACACCCTGGCCTGAAGCACCAGCATCCCATATGGGCGCCAGTTCGAGACCCGGCTGCTCCACTTCTGATCCAGTTCTCTGCTATGGCCTAGGATAGCAGTAGAAGATGGCCCAAGTGCTTGGGCCCCTGCACCCATTGGGAGGAAAAGCTCCTGGCTCTGGATCGGCACAGCTCCAACTATTGCTGCCAACTGGGGAGTGAACCATCAGATCGAGGACCTCTCTCTCTGCCTCTCCTCTCTCTGTGTAACTCTGACTTTCAAATAAATAAATAAATCTTTAAAAAAATAAATTCTGAAAGTAACACTTGCAATATGATTTCAATTTCTTTAGCAAATACTGGAAGATAAAACAGTGGAATTAAAACAGTGAAATCTTAACATGTCAAATTAGAAGTCATCATTTCCTGCCGGCGCCGCGGCTCAATAGGCTAATCCTCTGCCTTGCGGCGCCGGCACACCAGGTTCTAGTCCCGGTCGGGGTGCCAGATTCTGTCCCAGTTGCTCCTCTTCCAGTCCAGCTCTCTGCTGTGGCCTGGGAGTGCAGTGGAGGATGGCCCAAGTGCTTGGGCCCTGCACCTTCATGGGAGACCAGGAGAGGCACCTGGCTCCAGATCAGCGCGGTGCGCCGGCCGCAGCGGCCATTGTGGGGTGAACCAATGGAAAAAGGAAGACCTTTCTCTCTGTCTCTCTCTCTCACTGTCCACTCTGTCAAAAAAAAAAAAAGAAAGAAAGAAAGAAAAAAAATAGCAAATTAAAAAAAAAAAAAAGTCATCATTTCCTGGGGCTGATGTGGCATAGTGGGTAATGCCGCCACCTTTGACACTGGCATTCCACATAGGCACTGGTTTGTGTCCCAGCTACTCCACTTCTAATCCAGCTCCCAGCTAACGTGCCTGAGAAAATCAGCAAAAGATGGCTCAAGTGCTTGGGCCCCTGCTACCCAAGTGGGAGACCCAGATGAAGCTCCTGGCTTCAGCCTGGCCCAGTGCTGACCATTGTAGCCATCTGGAGAAGTGAAGCAGCAGATGGGAGATAGGTCTCTCTCCCTCTCTTTTTTTTTTTTAAAGATTTATTTATTTTTTATTTGAAAGTCAGAGTTACACAGAGAGGAGAGGCAGAGAGAGAGGTCTTCCATCCGATGGTTCACTCCCCAATTGGCCGCAATGGTCAGAGCCGTGCCAATCCATAGCCAGGAGCCAGGAGCTTCTTCCAGGTCTCCCACGCGGGTGCAGGGGCCCAAGGACTTGGGCCATCCTCCACTGCTTTCCCAGGCCATAGCAGAGAGCTGGATTGGAAATGGAGTGGCGGGGTCTCAAACTGGCGCAAATATGGGATGCCAGTACTTCAGGCCAGAGCACTAACCCACTGCGCCACAGCGCCGGCCCCGGCAGATGGAAAAGAGAGACCTCTCTCTCTCTCTCTCCCTCTCTCTCTCTCTCCTCCTTTCTCTATAACTCTAACTTTCAAAATAAATCAATTTTAAAAAGTCATGATTTTCAGGGCCTGGCATCATGGCGTAGTGGGTTAAGTTGCTGCCTGCAACGCCAACCTCCTGGATGAGACTTGATTAGTCCTGGTTGCTCTCTTTCAGATCCAGCTCCATGCCGATGGAGTAAGCAGCAAAACATGGCCCAAGTGCTTGGGCCCCTGCACCCATGTCAGAGACCCAGAAGCAGCACCTGGCTTCTGACTTCGGCCTGGCTCAGCCCTTATTGAGGCGATATGGAGGATGAACTGGCAGAGGGAAGATCTCTCTCTGTCTCTGCCACTCTCTATGTAACTCTGAATTTCAAACTAATAAATAAATCTTTTAAAGTCATGATTTTCTTCATTTAATTCAAAAGGTAAAAATTAAAAACACATGCCCAATTCTTAGAATAAATTAAAAGATATCTATCCAGTCACTTGGAAATGTTTGTTTATTTATACTTCTCTATGTACAGATATTCTCAGCTTCAAAGAGAACACAGACACAGTGATCCTAACAGAGTTTAGACTGAACCAGGAAGTGTGACAGCCAGAGCTGCAGGTGTCGCTGCAGTTCCTGCCTCTATCGTGGATGGGATCCTTCCAAGAATATCAGGATAGGAATGGACTGACAAAGAGTCAGGTTAGGCATATTCCTCATCTTTCTATTCTTGCTGGTAATTTTATGTGGTAGACAAACTATTCTATGCTAAAATGAATTTGTACAATAACTTTGATAACCTATGATATTAGTTGTGTTGTCTTCCTCTTCCTATCTTTGTACCAGTAATTTATATGGATCTATAGTTTGAATATATTTGAATGATTTGCAATATACTATAGTTCTTTTTGTCTGATTTGATCCAGGGAGGCAGCACCAATAAGTGTCAAGCATCTCCATGTGTTTTAGAAGACTAAAGACAGTGAGATGAAACCCAGCACCAAGAACTGAGGTGCAAAACAACTTGTGGAAAAGGAATTAAAGAAAACACTGAATGGTCTGTCTAGAGCACAATAATTAGGGCATGTAATTAGATATTCTGGTTTTCAAATGTTTGAATTGCAATAAAAAGAAATTTTGATATGTTGTTTCAATTTTCAGTAGCAAATAAATGTGTATACAGAGGAACTTATTTAAATTGACCCATTTGGTTTTATTTTAAAAAAAGAAAACTACTGCCCAATAACAATCATTAATATACCCAAAAAAAATCCTCAACAAAATATTAGCAAATGCAACTCAGCAATACATAAAGAGATTTACAAACCATGACCAAATGGAGTGTATTCTACAAATTCAAGGCCAGTTCAATATTTGAAAACAAGCAAAATATCCCATATTAACAGGCTAAAAAGAACCCATCAATTGGTAAAGAAAATCATTTGACAAAATACAACACTCATGAATTAAACTTTCAGAATAATAGTAACAAAAGGAACTTTTTCAATAAAAATTATCTACAAAGAAATGTGCAAGGGCAGGGCCGGCGCTGCGGCTCAATAGGCTAATCCTCCACCTAGCGGCGCCAGCACACTGGGTTCTAGTCCCGGTCGGGGCACCGATCCTGTCCCGGTTGCCCCTCTTCCAGGCCAGCTCTCTGCTGTGGCCAGGGAGTGCAGTGGAGGATGGCCCAAGTGCTTGGGCCCTGCACCCCATGGGAGACCAGGAGAAGCACCTGGCTCCTGCCATCGGATCAGTGCGGTGCACCGGCTGCAGCGCGCCTACCGCGGCAGCCATTGGAGGGTGAACCAACGGCAAAAGGAAGACCTTTCTCTCTGTCTCTCTCTCTCACTATCCACTCTGACTGTCAAAAAAAAAAAAAAAAAAGAAATGTGCAAGGGCAGTCCCTTGGCACAATGGTTAGGATGTGACTTGGAATATCCACATGCCATATCAGAGTGAGTACCTGGAGTCAAGTCTGGGCTCCACTTCCAATACCAGCTTCTTACTAATGTGCATACTGGGAGACAGCAGGAGTTGGCTCAAATGCTTAGGTTCCTGTCACCAGTGGGAGACCCAAGCTGAGTTCTGGGGTCTTGGCTTCAGTGTGGTCCAGCCTCAGCTGTTGTAGCCATTTAGGAAGCAAACCAATATAAATATATCTTTCTCCCTCCCTTTCTGCTTTTCAAATACAATGAAAATAAATTTTAAAAAACAGACTTGATGGTGAAATACCAGATACTTTTCCCTTAAGATATAAAACAAGGCACTGGCACCGCGGCTCAATAAGCTAATCCTCTGCCTGCGGCGCCGACACCCCAGGTTCTAGTCCCAGTCGGGGTGCCGGATTCTGTCCCGGTTGCCCCTCTTCCAGGCCAGCTCTCTGCTGTGGCCCGGGAGGGCAGTGGAGGATGGCCCAAGTCTTGGGCCCTGCACCCGCATGGGAGACCAGGGGAAGCACCAGGCTCCTGGCTTCGGATCAGCGAGATGCGCTGGCCGCAGTGCTGGCCCCAGCGGCCATTGGAGGGTGAACCAACAGCAAAAACGCAGGCCTTTCTCTCTGTCTCTCTCTCTCACTATCCACTCTGCCTGTCAAAAAAAAAAAAAAAAAAAAGATATAAAACAAGGCAAGAATGATTGCTCTCCCCACTCTTACTGCAGATGATGACTGTCTTGTAGCAAATTCCCCAAAATGAATAACTCATACAATAATTAAGTCAATTCAGTAAAGTTGCAGGACATAGATAAATACACCAAAAACTAAATTAATAAATTATACTTTTATATACTAACATGAACACATGGTAGCAAAAATTTAAAATATTATATCATTTCAAGTGCTTTAAAAATGAAATAGTTAATGTAAATCTAACAAAATGTGGGGGCCAGCACTGTGGCGCAGTGGGTTAACGCCCTAGCCTGAAGCACCAGCATCCCATATGGGCACCGGTTCTAGTCCCGGCTGCTCTTCTTCCAATCCAGTTCTCTGCTATGGCCTGGGAAAGCAGTAGAAGATGGCCCAAGTCCTTGGGCTCCTGCACCCACATGGCAGACCCGGAAGAAACTCCTGGCTCCCGGCTTCAGATCGGCGCAGTTTCGGCCGTTGCGGCCAATTGGAGAGTGAACCATCGAATGGAAGACTCTCTCTCTCTCTCTCTCTCTGTTTCTCCTCTCTCTGTGTAACTCTGAATTTCAAATAAATAAATAAATCTTTAAAAAAAAAAAAGAACTCATATGCTGAAAACTATGTAACAGTAATGAAATAAATTCTAAAAAACTAAAAATATTCCATATTCATGAATTAGAAGACTCAACATAATAAAAATATCATATTACCCAAACTAACATACAAGTTTAACATAATTTTTGCCAAAATTTTGGCAATATTTCTTTACAGATGAAACAAGGTTACTCTAAAATTTATATGGAAAGTAAAAGGAAATAGAATAGCTGAAAAATACAAATAAAGTGAGGGGAATTAATCCATCTGGTTTCAAGACTTCTTATACAGCCATAGTAACCAAGACTTTGTGGTGGTCACAAAGGGACACACAGATCAACAGAGCAGAATGAAGAACACAAAAAGAGACTCAAATGTATGATTTTTTTTTTACAAAGTTGCAAAAGCAATTAAATAGAAAAAACACTGCCATTTCAATAAAGTGATGCTGTAGCAATTAGACATCCGTGAGAGGAAAAATTACCCTGACCTAAGCCTTACCACTCATACACAAATTAACTTAAATAACTTAAATGTAAAACAATAATACATTTAATAAAAATACACAGGTTCACTATCCCTTATCCAAAACACTTGAGTCCAGAATGTTTTGGATTTCAGATTATTTCAGATCTTGGAATAACGACACACACATACCGAAGTATCTTGGGGAGGGGACCTAAAGATGAAATCACTTATTTCTTATCTGTATATACCTTATACACAATCACCTGAAAGTAATTTTATACAATATTTTTAATGCACCTGTATTTCACTATGGCCTGTCATATGAGATTAGGTGTGAGATTTTCCCATGGTGGTTTCATGTAAATGCTCAAAATTCCACATTTTGAAGCATTTCAGGTTTCAAATTAGAGATACTCAGTATACAGTAGGCTCTCAGTCTAGGCAGAGTTCTTAGACTGAAACCAAATGCACAGTAAGAAAAAAACTGATAAATCCTCATTAAAATAATTTCCTCTGCGAAAGAAATGAATGAATGAAAAGGTATGAGAATGAAAAGGTAAGCTACAGACAGGGAGAAGATATCAACAAACCACACTGTCTGGCAAAGGTCTAAAATATGTAAAGAATTCTCAAACAAAACACAACAGTAAACACAAACAATTCTATTAGTAAATGGGCAAAGGCATGCAAACATTGATCACTCAAGACATCATTATTTGGAATACACAATTAAAATCACAAAGAGAAATCACCACACACCTAACAGAATGACTAAAATTAAAAGTAGTGGCAATACCAAATGCTGGTCAGGACAGGAAGAAAGCAAATCATTCATACACAGCTGGTGGGAATATGAAATGGTACACTGGAAAAATGGTGACTTTTTATTTTTTTAAAGATTTATTTGTTTGAAAAGCAGAGTTACAGAGAAGCAGGGGCAGGGGCAGAGGCAAAAAGAGAGATCTTCCATCCTCTGATTTATTCCCCCAAATGGCCACAACGGCTAGAGCTGGGCCAAGCCAAAGCCAGGAGCCAGGAGCCAGGAGCTTTCTCTGGGTTTCCCACGCAAGTGCAGGGGCACAAGCACTTGGGCCATCCTCTACTGCTTTCCCAGGACATATCAGAAAGCTGGACTGGAAGTGGAGCAGCAGAGGCTCCAATACCGGCTTTACCCACTACGCCACAGCACTGGCCTCAAAACTGATAATTTCTTAAAAAAATAAGCATGCAGCTACCATACAACAAAGCAACTACAGCCTTGGCCAGTTATTTATTCAAGAGAAAAGGGAGACATGCCCCCATAAAAATCTTTTATAGTCCCAGCAATCTTATTAGTAACAGACAAAAACTGCAAACAATCCAGGTGTCCCTCAACAGGTACATGGCTAAAACAAACTTAAGTACTTTCGTATCATGGAATCCTACACAGCAATAAAAAGGAACAAACTTGATTTAAAAAATGAACAAAAGGGGCCCGCGCTGTGGCGCAGCGGGTTAAAGCCCTGGCCTTAGGCACCAGCATCCCATGTGGGTGCTGGTTCTAGTCCCGGCTGCTCCTCTTCCGATCCAGCTCTCTGCTATGGCCCGGGAAAGCAGTAGAAGACGGCCCAAGTCCTTGGGCCCTTATATCCACGAGGGAGATCCAGAAGAAGCTCTTCGCTCCCAGCTTCGGATCAACCCAGCTCCGGCCGTTGCGGCCACCTGGGGAGTGAACCAACAGATGGAAGACCTCTTTCTCTGTCTCTAACTCTGTCTTTCAAACAAATAAATCTTTAAAAAAACAAAAAACAAAATGAAATAGTCTCAAAAGGTTACATGCTATATGATTCTATTTATATAACATTCTTCAAATGACAAAATTACAGCTATGGAAAAGAGACTAGTGATTGTCAAGGGTTAAGGAGAAGGTGGTGAAGGGAGGAATGTGGGTGTGACTATAAGAGGGCAGTAGGAGGAATCCTGGAGTGATGGACATGTTGTGTCTTTGCTGTATCAACATTAATATACTGGTTATGATTTTGTACTTACTATAGTTTTTCCAGATATTATCACTGGGTGAAACTGGATAAAGAATAGACAAGATCTCTGCATTACTTATTTTAACAATGAGTCCATAATTATCTCAGAATGAAAAATCAGTTTTAAAATACACATTATTCTACCTAGAAAATATTTCACAGCTTCCAAGCAACAGTGGATTTGAAAATAGGACATCAGGATTCTTAGAATTTGTCTTTGAAAGATAAGTTTTGTTTTGGGCAGCCAAATCAAAGTTCCTGGTTTTGAGTCCCAGCTCCACTTCTAATCCAGCCACTGAGGGAGGTAGCAGATGATGGCTGAAGTACTTGGGTCCCTGACACCCTTGTGGGAGACTTGGACTGAATTTCAAGTTCCCAGCTTCAGCCTTGCCCAGTCCTGACTGTTGCAGGCAACTGGAGAGTAAACGAGCAGATGGAAAATCTCTCTCTCTCTCTCTGTCCATGTCAAATATATTAATTAAAAAAACAAAAACAAAAAAAAACAGTTAATAGTGGCACAAGAAGGTAGGTTTCTAATCACCAAGACAACATTCAATCTACACTTAGTCACCTGGCTTTCCCCAAATCTAGTTGTCTATCAACAATTCTGAGTCCCAGATTATATTGGAAAAAACACAGGCACATCTGCCTTTTTTAAGGTCCTATTTATGAACAGCCATATTTATCTCCAAAACAACATATCATTTACAAAAGGATGTTTTATCTTTCAAAAGACCTCTACATAGCATGCTTCCTCAGCACACTTTAAAGGACATGTTTGATTAAGACTCCCTTTGGGGCCAGCATTATGGCACAGCAGGTAAAGTCACAGCCTGCAGAGCTAGCGTCCCATTTGGGCACAGGTTCCTGTCCAGGCTGCTCCACTTCCAATCCAGCTCCCTGCTAATGCACATGAGAAAGCAGTGGAGGATGGCCCAAATGCTTGGGCCTCTGCACTCATGTGGGAGACCCCAAGGAAACTTCTTGCTCCCACCTGACCCGGCCCTGGCTGTTGCCTCTCCATGTCACTCCACCTTTCAAAAAAATCAATTTAAAAAAAAAAAAAAGACTATTCAACCCTCCCTTTTCAGAATTACACATGCTTAAGCCATGCCATAGCACCGCTATGGT
Organism: Lepus europaeus; assembly: GCF_033115175.1. Lineage (NCBI taxonomy): Eukaryota > Metazoa > Chordata > Mammalia > Lagomorpha > Leporidae > Lepus > Lepus europaeus. The sequence goes on from NC_084838.1 coordinate 70,176,203, forward strand.
ACCAGAAACTCCTCTGACTTCACACTGGGGGAAGAGCTGAGGCTTAATCATGGGACCTGCTCTGGATCCCAGGTGGCAGCATTCTTGTCTTCTAACTACTACTAAAGTAGCACACTTCCCCAAATCCATCATTTCTGCTAGTTCTCCTTTAAACAATTATCATTTTTATGAACTTCTTTCCTAATTAGACCTCACATTCTGCCAAAACTATTAAGTCACCAGACCCTGCAAGTTACAGCCCTCCCGAAATGCAGAGACAAACACACCTGGGACAGCTGCTTTGCAATACTAAGGAGAAACACCCAAGTCCATTCTTCAGTTAGAGCTGGAAGGCGAAAAGCCTCCCAGCTGAACTGGTGGCCTTCTCATTCCAGCTCTGCCACTCAGTGAGGCTCAAGTTCACCAGCTATCTTACTCTACTATATCTTGGCTTTTTTATCTTCAGTAAAGCACATGAAAAATTCAATTCCTTCTATCAGGAAGAATAGAATAAGACAAAATAATTGTTCATGTTCTTCAGGAGAGAAGCATAAATTATAATTGTGACTGCATAATTATTAAAATCATTTCCAACTCATCTTTCTTTGCAGTTGAAATTCTTATTCTTATAAACTCTCTCTCTGCCTTGGGAAGGGGCAGTTTTATTTAAGAAATTTGCCTGAAGTCAGAGAATTTCACCTATGCTTCATCCACTTCTGCATCTCTGTACAGTTTTCTCAGTATGACATGCTGCTCTTCTGAATCATTAGGGATACAAGGGAAAGAAAAAGATATACTATTAAAATCCAATAAATTGAGGTTTTCAACATCAGTACTGATGACATTTTGAATGGAAAAATTCTTTGCCGCAGGGGCTGTGTCCTATGATATCGTAGACAGTTGGTAGCTTGCTTAGGCTTCATCCACCAGATGCCAATAACACCCCCTACACTGTTTTGACCAATTAAAACCATCTCCAAACACTGCCAACAGCCCCCTGGGGAGTAAAGCAGCCCCTGGATGAGAACCACTGTGTTATATACATAGACGTATTAGGAAAGGATAACCTAAAAGGAAAACTTTAGGCTAAAAAAGAATAGATAAAGAGAATGCATAATTCTTATGTACCTGAAAAAATGTCCACACAGAAGCAGGATGAGATTTAGGATGCCAGAAAACAGAAGTATATCCAGCAGACAGAAGCCACATAATAAGTAAAACCAGTTAGCACTTATTCTTCCTATTTACAGGCACTGTTCATTATACTTCAAGTATTTTATTTAGCCCTCACAGTAACCCTAAGAGGCAAGGAGTACGTGTCCCACTTTAGAAATGAAAAAAAAATTGAGGCTCTGAAATGTTAAATTGTCCAAAAAGCAGAATCAGGCCTCAAACTGAGGTATAATACTAGGCCAAACTCTTAGCCACCAAGCTACTATAACCATGACAAACTAAGGATGTGACTTCATGGGGTGGGCATTGTGGCACAGCTGCTTACGCTGCTGCTTCTGACACTGGTATCCCACACGGAGCAACAGTTCAAGTCCAGGGTGCTCCACTTCTGACCAGGCTCCCTGATAACGTGTCTGGAAAAGTAGTGGAAGTACATGGGACCCTGCCACACACATGGGAGACCAGGATGAGGTTCCTGGCTCCCGTCTTGGGCCTGGCCCAGCTCTGGCTGTTGTGTTCATTTGGGGAGTGAACTAGCAGATGAAAGACCTATCTCCTACTCTCTCTCTCTCTCTCTCTCTAAGGATTTTACTTCAACAACAAACAAAATTTAAAACGAAGAATATTTTTGACTTAAGAATGGTGGGGCCGGCACTGTGGCATAGCAAGTAAAGTCACCGCCTTCAGTGCCAGCATCTCATATGGGTGCAGGTTGGAGTCCCGGCTGCACCACTTCCGGTCCAGCTCTCTGCTATGGCCTGGGAAAGCAGTAGAAGATGATCCAAGTCCTTAGGCCCCTGTACCTGCATGGGAGACCCAGAAGAAGCTCCTGGCTCCTGGCTTTGGAATGGCACAGCTCCAGCCATTAAGGCCAACTGGGGAGTGAATCAGTGGAGGGAAGACCTCTCTCTCTTTCTACTTCTTCTCTCTGTAACTCTGCCTTTCAAATAAATAAATAAATCTTTAAAAAAAAAATAAAAAGAATGGTTTCTTTCACCTCAGTGATGATCACAGCCACTAACCTGAATTTAACTGTCCATATCAGAAGGAGATCTTGAAAGTCTTCCTTCACAGCTTTCAGGAAAGCCTCTGCTCTGAACCCTTTTACCACACTCAAGCTCCTCCTATTTATTTGACAAGCTCCTGGAGAGAAGAGCCAACAAGCTTCTCACAGTTACACCTCCCACAAAGCCTTACACAAAATATACACAAAAAATAATTAAAATTAGAGAAGAAATCAACAAAATTGAATCCAAAAAAACAACACAAAAGATCAGCATGTTTTTGAAAAAATAAACAAAATTAATACACCATTTGCCCAACTAACCAAAAAAAGGAGAAAGAAAACCAAATCAATAAAATCAGAGATGAAAAAGGAAATGTAACAACAGACACCACAGAAATAAAAAGAATCATCAGAAACCACTACAAAGAGCTGAATGCCAACAAACTGGGAAACCTAGCAGAAATGGATAGATTCCTGGATCCATAAAACCTACCTAAATTGAGCAATGAAGACACAGAAAACCTAAACAGACCAATAACCAAGATGGAAATTGAATGAGTAACAAACACTCTCCCAACAGAGAAAAGCCCAGGACCAGATGGATTTACTGCTGAATTCTACCAGACATTTAAAGAAGAACCAACTGCAATTCTTCTCAAGCTATTCAAGCAATTGAAAGGAAGGGAATCCTCCCAAATTCTTTCTACAAAGTCAGCATCACCTTAATTCCTAAACCTAAAAAAGATGCAGCAGAGAAAGAATTACAAACCAATTTCTCTGATGAACATAGACACAAAAATCCTCAACAAAATTCTAGCCAATCCAGTCCAAAAACATATCAGAAAGATTGTCCACTCAGACCAAGTAGGATTTATCAATGGTATGTAGGGATGGTTCAACAATCTCAAATCAATCAAAGTGATATATCACATCAACAAATTGAAGAACAAAAAACATGATTATCTTGACAGAGAAAACCTGTGATAAAATATAACACCCTTTCATGATGAAAACTCTAAGCAAATTGGGTTTAGAAGGAACATTCTTCAACACAATCAAGGCAATTTATGACAAATTCACAGTCACCGTCCTACTGAATGGGGAAAAGTTGGCATCATTTTCACTGAGATCCAGTACCACCCAATGATGCCCACTCTCACCATTGATATTCAATATAGTCCTGGAAGTTTTAGCCAGAGCCATTAGGCAGCAAAAAGAAATCAAAGGGATACAAATTGGAAAGGAGGTAGTCAAACTATCCCTATTTGCAGATGACATAATTCTAAATAAAAGGGATTCAAAAGACTCCACCAGGATACTACCGGAACTCATAGAAGAGTCTGGGAAAGTAGTAAGATATAAAATCAACACACAAAAATCAACAGTCTTTGTATACACAGACAATGCCATGGCTGAGTAAGAACTTCTAAGATCAACCCCCTTCACAACAGCTATAAAAAAAAATGAAATACCTTGGAATAAATTTCACCAAGGATGTCAAAGATCTGTACAATGAGAATTACGAAACATTAAAGAATGAAACAGAAGAAGATAAAAAATGGAAAAATCTTCCATGTTCATGGATTGGAAGAATCAATATCATCTAAATGTCCATTCTTCTGAAAGCAATTTACAGATTCAATATAATACCAATCAAAATACCAAAGATATTTTTCTCAGATCTAGAAAAAATGATGCTGACATTCACATGGAAATACAGGAAACCTGAATAGCTAAAGCAATTTTATGCAACAAAAAAACAAGCTGGAGGCATCACAATACCAGATTTAAAGACATACTACAAGGCATTTATAATCAAAACAGCCTGGTACTGGTACAAAAACAGACGGACAGACCAATGGAACAGAATAGAAATACCAGAAATCAATCTAAGCATCTACAATCAAATTATATTTGATCAAGGAGCTAAAACTAATCCCTGGAGCAAGGACAGTCTCTTCACCAATTGGTGCTGGGAAAATTGGATCTCCACATGCAGAATTATGAAGTAGGACCCCTACCTTACACCTTACACAAAAATCCATCCAACATGGATTAAAGATCTAAATCTACAACCTGATAGCATCAAATTAATAGAGAACACTGGGGAACCCCTGCAAAACACTGGCATAGACAAAGAGTTCCTGAAAAAGATCCCACAGGCACAGGCAATCAAAGCCAAAATTAACAAATGGGATTACTTCAAATTGAGAAGCTTCTGTACTGCAAAAAAAAAAAAAAAAAAAAAAAACAGGGAAAGTGAAGAGGCAACTGACAAAATGGGAGAAATAATTTGCAAACTATGCAACTGATAAAGGATTAATACCCAGAATATACAAAGAGATCAAGAATCTCAACAACAAAACAAACAACTCAGTTAAGAGATGGGCCAAGGATTTAAACAGACATTTTTCTTTTTCTTTTTTTTAAAGATGTATTTATTTATTTGAAAGAGTTACACAGAGAGAGAAGGAAAGGCAGAGAGAGAGCGAGGTCTTCCATCCACTAGTTCACTCCCCAATTGGCCGCAATGGCCGAAGCTGCGCTGATCTGAAGCCAGGAGGCAGGTGCTTCTTCTAGGTTTCCCACATGGGTTCAGGCCATCTTCTTCTATTTTCCCAGGCCACAGCAGAGAGCTCGATAGGAAATGGAGCAGCCAGGACTCGATCCAGCATCCATATGGGATGCCAGCACTGCAGGTAGTGGCCTTACCCACTATGCCACAGCGCTGGCCCCTAAGCAGACATTTTTCAAAAGAGGAAATCTAAATGCCAACAGACACATAAAAAAAAATTCTCAGGATCACTAGCTATCAGGGAAAGGCAAATCAAAACCACAATGACATTTCATCTCATTTCAGTAGAATAGCTTTCATAGAAGAAATCAACAGACAACAAATGCTGGTCAGGATGTAGAGAAAAAGATATCCTAATCCACTGTTGGTAGGAATGTAAACTTGTATAAAGCCACTATAGAAGACAGTATGGAGATACCTCAAAAATCTATCATATGACCCAGCCATCTCACTCCTGGGAATTTACCCAAGGGAAATGAAATCAGTAAATTAAAGTTATCTGCACCCCCACATTTATTGCAGCTCAATTCACAATAGTGAAGACATGCAATCAACCAAAACCCGTCAACCAAAAACTGGATAAAGAATTTATAGGACATGTACACTATGGAATACTACACAGCAGTTTAAAAAAATGAAATCCGGTCATTTGCAACAAAATGGATGAATCTGGAAAACATCATACTTAGTGAAATAAGCCAGTCCCAAAGGGACAAATATCACATGTTCTCCCTGATCTTTGAGAACTAATAGAACACCTAAAGTAAAATCTGTAGAACTGAAATTGACACTTCGAGAAGGGATGACTTGAGCTGCCTGTGTCTTGACTGTTGAGGAACATGTCTTTTTTGTTTTTTGTTTTCCAATTTTTTTCTTCGTACTCTTTGTTGAACTCTTAACACAGAGTTACTCATATGTGTATAAAGTCAATTGAGGATGGATCTCAAAAAAATGAGAGGGAGGAGGAAGTTTATAACTATAAAGCTGTATAGTTCTGCATACATTCCTACAGACTTACTTCTAAGGGTACAGTTTAAAAACTTGTCATGAGACCCCAAATCCCATTAAGCTGGGTGGTAAAAATGCCATCTTAAGTGTTAAGGTGATCAAATTAAGTGTTAAAGTGAACATATAGATAGGATTCACTGTTAAAGTGATCATATAAATAGGATCAAGTGTGTGGTAATAATAGATAGAATTTAAAAGGAGAGAATGTTCCAAAATGGATAGTAGTCCACACACAGAATCATAGAATGAGAATCGTTTTAAGTAACACTCTGAGCTCAGAATTAGCCCTTAAGGCTTCTTAGTCTGGCTGAAAAGCCTGTGTGAGCATTTCAGGCATGGAAAGCCAAGACACTGTGGCCAAGAATGTTCTACATGCAGATCTCTGTGAGACCCCAGCGTAAAGTGGCCATCAAAGAAGGATGCACTTTTCTCTAAAGAGAGGAGAGAACTTCCACTTTGCTTATGGCTTTGTCTCAATACTGATGGAATTTGTGGACTCAAAAGGCTGCCATAGCCTAGGCAGCTCATGTCAAGATCCTCGGGTAGTCACTGACGTCATACATAAGAATGCTAATTGTTGGGGGCCTGCGCTATGGTTAGTGGATAAAGCTGCCGCCTGCAGTGTCAGCATCCCATATAGGCGCAGGTTAGAGTCCCGGCTGCTCCACTTCTGATCCAGCTCTCTGCCATGGCCTGGGAAAGCAGTAGAAGATGGCCCAAGTCCCTGGGCCCCTGAACCCGTGTGGGAAACCCGGAAGAAGCTCCTGGCTCCTGGCTTCAGATCGGCGCAGCTATAGCCATTGCAGCCAGTTGGGGAGGGAACCAGCAGATGGAAGACCTCTCTCTTTCTCTCTCTCTGTCTCTCCTTCTCTCTGTAACTCTTTCAAATAAATAAAAAATTTAAAAAAAAAAGTGTTAATTGTTAAATTAACAACAGGAGTCACTATGCACTAACTCCCAATGCAGGACCTCTGTCCTCAATGAGTTGTATAATGAGTTAACTATAAAACTAGTTCTCAAAGTTTTTTTGTGTGTGAGTATGTGTGCAAATTGTTGAAATCTTCACTTAGTATAGAGTTGGTTTTCTGTGTACAAAGTTAATTGAAAATGAATCTTAATGGAGAATGGGACTGGGAATGGGAGAGGCAGGAGGAGGAAGGGTGGGAGGGCGGGTATGGTGGGAAGAAATCACTACATTCCTAAAGCTGTACTTATGACATTTGTATTCCTTAAAAAATAAATTAATTTAAAAAAAGGCATCACATCTGCCAATTAGTACTACCCACCCCTCCAGCCCACTCGGTACCAGACTGACATCCTTTCAGAAGAGTGTTGAATGGTCAAGTCGTGTTCTTCGCCAAAACTCGCATTTGAGTGGCAAAGAAAATGTTCACAGAGGTCAGCCTTGTTGGGGAGCCAGTAGCTGCCTCCCGTAATGCCGGCATCACATACAGGCAGGCACTGGTTTGTGTCCCGGCTGCTCCACTTCTCATCCAGCTCCCTGCTGATGCCCTGGGAGAGTAGCGGAGGATGGCCCAGGTGCTTGGGCCCCACCACCCACGTGGGGAGACCTGGAAGAAGCTCCTGGCTTGTTGTGGCCATCTGAGGAGTGAATCAGCAGATGGAAGATCGCACGCTCTCTCCATCTCTCACTCTATTTAAGTTTGACTTTCAAATAAATCTTTATTAAAAAGAAAAAAAATGTTTAACAGTGGAGAGACAGAGAAGCATCATTTGTGACATACTGTCAAGAGAAAAACTCTGAATTGGATCTTAAGGATATTATACTGCCAGAAGGTAGGTCAGCGCTGTGGCACAGTGGGGTTAAAGCCCTAGCCTGCAGTGCCAGCATCCCATACAGGCACCTATTCAAGTCCTGGCTTCTCCACTTCCAATCCAGCTACCTGCTAATGCACCTGGGAACACAGCAGAGGATGCCCCAAGTGCTTGGACCCCTGCACTCATGTGGGAGACCCGGAAGAAGCTGCTGGCTCCTGGCTTTGGAGGGGCCCAGCTCTGGCTGTTGCAGCCATCTGAGGAGTGAACCAGTAGAAGTAAGACTGACTCTCTCTCTCTCTCTCTCTCTCCCTTTGTAACTCTCACTTTCAAATAAATAAATAAATCTTTTAAAAAAAAAAAAAAGCTTACAACCCATAATCATAGACAATAGAAGCTGGTCTTCTGAACATACCCAGCTAGTGGTAAATTCTCTAGGCTACTCTAGGGGTGAAGGGCAGAGCTGAGAACACCACAGAACAGAACAATCAAGCAACTACATCGCTCAAGGGCCAGACTGAAAATAAGGGAAACAGATGTTGAGAGTTAGAGCTTCAGCATAAACCATTTAGTGGTCTCTCCTTAATTTCCTTGGGGTCTGGCAGAGATAAAGTGAGGGCAGGAACCATGCAAGCAAGCTTTTCCTGCTGTTACCAGGTTTCTCATCAGTGCACCTAATTCTGATTCGCTGCTTCCCAACCTATCTCCAAAGACCTGGCATTCTCTCTCTCTCTCTCTCTCTCTCTCTCACACACACACACACACACACACACACCCCTTGTGCCACAACTCATTATTCAAGAGAGGCAGAAATATAACAGTTCAGAGTATGCATTCTGATAGGTGATGAAATGTCCCGGCCAAGCCGGCGCCGCGGCTCACTAGGCTAATCCTCTGCCTTGCGGCGCCGGCACACCGGGTTCTAGTCCGGTTGGGGCACCGGATTCTGTCCCAGTTGCCCCTCTTCCAGGCCAGCTCTCTGCTGTGGCCAGGGAGTGCAGTGGAGGATGGCCCAAGTCCTTGGGCCCTGCACTCGCATGGGAGACCAGGAGAAGCACCTGGCTCCTGCCTTCAGATCAGCACTGTGCGCTGGCCGCAGCGCGCCTACTGCGGCGGCCATTGGAGGGTGAACCAACGGCAAAGGAAGACCTCTCTCTCTGTCTCTCTCTCTCACTGTCCACTCTGCCTGTCAAAAATAAAAATAAATAAATAAAATAAAAATAAAATTAAAAAAAGAAATATTTAAAAAAAAAAAAAAAGAAATGTCCTGGCCACCTATCCAGGAGCCGGTGCAGAATTAAACCCACCAACACAACCTAGGAAGCTTTCACTGTTAACTGTAAACCCTCTCTTTCAACTTAAGACAGGTTTTTCCTTTCTTCTCTGACTCTCCCATTTCGAGATGAGCAGAGAGAAGCTTTCAAAAGCATGTCTTAGTCCATAAGACCAGGTGAAAACTAGTGCCATTTAATGCAGTGTGTGTGTGTTTTAATGGGACTTATTTTAAACCTGTCTACCTCTGTAGGGCAAAAAGTGAGCTTGAAAGCGTATGGACTACCACTTGTCCTCAACCTTTTTCTGAAGTCAAAGAAGTTAGGCCCAATGCGACTGTCCTGAACACGTCAATCCAAGTCACAGGGGGAAACGCAGTATTTCTAAAAACAAATTTCATCCACACTCAACGAGAGGTGTGAGGGCAGCCAGGAAAGCATGGCGACGGAGACAGCCGGCGTCGAAGGAGTCAGCTACTTGAGACCGCGTCGGGACAGGGCCTGGACCCCATCAGTGCTACTTTTCCCGGCCAGTGTCTCCCCGTGGCGCATTCGCCACATGCTGTCCAACAAACCGTTTTCCTCTTTTGAAAGATTTACGGCGACAGCAAAAGGGGCTGAAGGGAAGCAAGGGGGCGATGCCCGGACTCCGCTGCACCACGGAACGCTGGACAACGTGTAGCTGTTTACCAGCAGCGCCCCAGAGACGCCGAGCGCAGCGCGCAGCCGAGCGCACCCCTCCGGGCTGACCCCGCCTCCCCCCCACCGTCCCGGCGCCTCAGGCTGAGGGCACCACGCGCCGCCAGCCCTCCCCACGGGCCCCCGCGCGCCGGCCCCTAGGGCATGCCCTCCGCCTGCCCCAACTTACCTCGGAGGCCCGGGTTGTCATCTCTGGCTCGAATCTTTCGGATCTTGACTGGGCGCCCGCTCAGGGTGGAAAGGACCAGACGCTGGCGCAAGAAGTTGCACCCCGCGTAGCTGAGGGAGTGCGCCTGGGTCGCCATGTGCTCGCCCTCTTCAGAGGCACCGGAGGCCCGGGCGTGGCGACTTCAGACCAGAGCCAGGGTCGCGACCCCGGTGGCAGAGGCGACAGCGGCGGTGGCGGCCCTAGCAGCCTCCCGCAGCCCCGCAGCCCCGGCGCGTCCACGTGGTTTGGAACAGGAAGACGGAGAGACAAGACACCGGGTCAGAGGGGAGTGGGGCGGAGCTAGCGGCTACCACCCCCGCCTCCCCGCCCAGCTGGGGGCGGCCCCTGCGCCGCGCCACGCTACCACTGGTCCGCGCAGAATAAGGGCGGTACCCACAGCACGCCGTCATTGGCCCGAGCTGTAGTTGGGCGGTGCCTAGGCCGCGCTGCCATTGGCCCGTAGTGCAGCAGGGCGGTGCCCGGACCCCGGCAACAGCGCGCCGCGGGAGGGAGCGCGGGAGGGCGGCTCCCAGGTCCCGGGAGTCTCTTCGGCGTTACCCCCAGGAGTGGGAGCTAAGGGGAGCGAGAGGCTGGGGGTGGGTGCCTTCGATGTGCGACCCCAGGCGTGAGGATGGTGTTGTCCCCCTCCCCTCAGCCAAAGGTGGGCGCGTTGCCGGCTGGAGGCCCCCTAACCGCCGCTATATCCCCGGGAGCTGCTGCCGCGTGGTTCTTAGACCCGGGGAAAGACTCGAGGAAAATGTCGAAGCTGGCAGTGGACTCGGGTATTCGCAAGCCGGCCGTTACTTATTTATTGTGAGACACCTCGCTTTGCCCTGCCTTTGTGTTCACTGCGCATCATGCCGAGTGCGACCCTCCTGCTCCGCGTGCCTCACTGCACAGACACACACGGCGCGTTTCCCTCTTTGCAGTGCTTCTCCCATCCTGCACTCCAACGTCTGGCGGAAAACTGAATTATCTCACGCTTCTAAATAATCTTCAAAGATGCTTAGTTGGTTACGAGTGCCCTGTTCCTATCCTTTCAGTTCTTACTGTTGTCAAGGCAAACCTGCTTAATTTTCTTTCACCAGCACGTGCATCTTTGTACCGGAGGGATCCTCCCACCTGCCTGGAAACTCAGCAAACCAACAGAGATCGGGAATTAAGACCCAAAGTCTTCAACTAATGACTTATGGGAGCTGATACATAAATACCCCAGTTCCCGAACCCTTGCGTGAGACAACGCTAGAATGGAGATTCTACCCTGTTTCCCCCAGGGTTCCCCGCAGGTTTAAGAAGTTCCAGTTGCCCACACTGGTAACTTGTTTAAGAGTCTTGCTGGCTACTTTCTCTCCCCTGTAGCACTTCCCAACTCCCTTCTGATAATGTCCAGGGATTAACTTTCAAATAAACTACTTGCACTCAAAATCTTGCCTCAAGGTCTTCTTTCTTGGCAATTCCAAAACAAATCCTGACTTAAAATTTGAGAACTGAGGCTCAGAAAGAATAAGTGACTTGCTTAAAGTGACGTAGACAATAAATGCAGAATCACAATAGAAACTCTTTCTCTATCTCCCCTCCTACTCTGTATGTATGTATGTATGTATACACCCACAAAAGGTCTTCAAAGTTCATGCAAAGTGCATATTGTGAAGAAATTATACATGAATTTCAAAATTTTGCATGGTGACTGGAATTGTGGCATAGCAGGTAGAATAGACTCCTGCAGTGCTAGCATCCTATATGGTTGTTTGTTCAAGTCCTGGCTGCTCCATTTCCCATGCAGTTCCCTACTAATGCACCTGAGAAAGCAATAGAAGATGGCCCAAATCCTTGGGCCCCTGCACCCACATGGGAGACCCAGAAGAAGCTCCTGTCTCCTGGCTTTGGTATGGCTCAACCCTGGCTATTGCATCCATTAGGGGAATGAACCAGTGGATGGAAGACTTTTCTGTGTCCCTCTCTCACACTGTAACCGCCTTTCAAATAAATAAATAATTTCTGCACCAAAATAAACTTTTCTTTTAATTCTATTTTCCACAAATTCTTTGAATCTAATATATAAAAATGTATGTACGTACATGTATAGAACCATGAACCTTCAACAAAAAGTTCATCAGAAGTCTGCTAGCATGAGGTGGCCATGCCACAGGGCACAGAGACCACACACACACTCACACACACACATACTCACACACACTGCTAGCTGACAGCCAGCATCAACTGCCAGAGTAGGAGATTTCAGATGACTCCAGTCACCAGCTGGCCTCCAACCACTCTTTGGAGTCACCATAGCTGATGCCCAGATGGAGCTATCCCATATGGATCCCAGATGAGCTATCCCCTTTGAGCCCTGACCAAATTGCATATCCATAAACCAAGTAAATGATTGTTACTCTTTTAAACCATGGGTTTAGGGGTAGCTTGTTACACAGTAATAAATAACAGAAAAAGATTGGCTGTGGTATCTTTGTATTGTTTCAGTTTAAATGAACTGGAACTACATGTCCCTGAATTGTTCTGTATTAGCAAACCACACACACACACACACAAAAAAAAAAACACACATTGCATGAGATTATAAAGGTCTCCTAAAAGCAAGGCTCTGGGCAATGGTTGTAAGTCTACATCTCGTTTGGCCTTCACACCAACCAGCTCAAAAGCTGGATTCGAAGCAAATGGGAGGTTACAGTACACTTTTCTCTATTTCTGTTTCTGTTTTAAAGTGTCCATTACACATATTGTAAGCCATTCACAAATTACCCCTTTACATTAAGTGATAAATGACATATATTTTACCTTGAAATTGTTTCCACAAATACTTCCATGTTACTAAGAACAAATGCCTCCTTGGCTCAGTCACAGAGCATTGGATTTAGGGACCAGTGCAGAAATGAATTCTTCCAGATCCACAGAAATAGTTACTTGCTCTAGACCACACTTCCACAGACTCTGCTATCACCATTTTCTTTGTTCAAACTGTCATGGATCCAAGGGCTTTTTCCCACAGAAATCTGGAACTAATACTTATACTGCACCAGTTTTAGGATGAGTTCCTATGCCCAAAAATCCTCTTCCAAGCCTTGACAATAACAATCCACAACTACAATTTAGCATATATACTGTTTTATTGTTGTTGTTTTTGGACAGGCAGAGTTAGACAGTGAGAGAGAGAGAGACAGAGAGAAAGGTCTTCCTTCCATTGGTTCACCCCCTAAATGGCCTCTATGGCCGGCGTACTGAGCTGATCCAAAGCCAGGAGCCAGGCGCTTCCTCCTAGTCTCCCATGTAGGTGGAGGGGTCAAGGACCTGGGCCATCCTCCACTGCACTCCCGGGCCACAGCAGAGAGCTGGACTGGAAGAGGAGCAACCAGGACAGAATCTGGCGCCCCAACTGGGACTAGAACCCGGGGTGCCAGAGCCGCAGGTGGAGGATTAGCCTAGTGAGCCAAGGCGCTGGCTGCATATATACTGTTTTATAGTCTGTGTGGAAGTCTCTCTAATAACATTTTGTGATTCAGTGGTGGCAGGATCTGTGTCCTATCATTTACAGCAGAGAGAGTATCTAAAAAAAAAAAAGATTTATGTATATATTTGCAAGAGTTACAGAGAAAGAGAGGGAGAGGGAGGGAGGGAGGGAGGGAGGGGGGAGGGAGAGAGAGAGAGAGAGAGAGAGAGAGAAAGATCCATCTTCCATCAGCTGGTTCACTCCCCAAATGGCTGCAATGGCCAGAGCTGGGCCAATCTGAAGCCAGGAGCCAGGAGCGTCTTCCAGATCTCCCTCAAGGATGCAGGGTCCCAAGCACTTGGGCCATCTTTCACTGCTTTCCCAGGCGCATTAACAGGGAGCTGGATTGGAAGTGGAGCATCCAGGACTTGAATTGGTGCCCATATGGGATGCTCGTGTGCAGCAGGTTTACCCATTATACCACAGCGCTGGCCCCCAGAGAGAGTATCTTATAATTGCAAAATCAGTGCTTAGCATCCAGGAGGAGTTCAATGAAAGTATGACTAGAATTAATTTCTTTTTAAGATTTGTTAATTTATTTGAAAGGCAGAGTAAAAGAGACAGGGACACACACACACACACACACACACAGAGAGAGACAGAGACAGAGAGCGGGAGCTTCCATCCACTGATTCACTCCCTAAATGGCTGCAACAGCCAGGGCTGGGTTATGCCAATACCAGGAGCCAGGAACTCCATCCGGGTCTCTCAAATGGGTGGCAGGGGCCCAAGCACATTCGCAGGTACATTAGTAAGGAGCTGGATTGCAAGTGATTGCACTGGCACCCATATAGGATACCAACATGGCAGGCAGCAGCTTAACCCAATGCATCACAATGCTGGCCCCAGAAATAATTTCTTATTAATTGAAAGAGAAGCCTAGGCTGAATCAGTGAACTCAAAAATACCTAAGCCTTCAGTTCCAAAATTTTTACTATTCATCAAAATTTCCAGGAGAGCTTGTTAAAACTCAGATTGTGGGCCGGCGCCGTGGCTCAACAGGCTAATCCTCTGCCTTGTGGCGCCGGCACACCGGGTTCTAGTCCTGATCGGGGCACCGGATTCCGTCCTGGTTGCCCCTCTTCCAGGCCAGCTCTCTGCTATGGCCCGGGAGTGCAGTGGAGGATGGCCCAAGTCCTCCCATGGGAGACCAGGAGAAGCACCTGGCTCCTGCCTTAGGATCAGCGCGGTACGCCAGCCGCAATGTGCTGGCCGCGGTGGTCATTGGAGGGTGAACCAATGGCAAAGGAAGGCCTTTCTCTCTGTCTCTTTCTCTCACTGTCCACTCTGCCTGCCAAAAATAAAAAAAAAATAAAAAATAAAAAAACTCAGATTGTGGGGGGCCGGCGCCATGGCTCACTTGGTTAATCCTTCACCTGCAGCAACAGCATCCCATATGGGGGCCAGGTTCTAGTCCCGGTTGCTCCTCTTACAGTCCAGCTCTCTGTTGTGGCCTGGGAAGGCAGTGGAGGATGGCCCAGGTGCTTGGGCCCCTGAACCCGCATGGGAGACCAGGAGGAGGCACCTAGCTCCTGGCTTCGGATCCCAGTGGCGGCCATTATGGGGGTGAACCAATGGAAGGAAGACCTTTCTCTCTGTCTCTCTCTCTCTCACTGCCTCAAACCAGCTGCTCCACTTTTGATCCAGCTCTCTGCTATGGCCTGAGAAAACAGAAGAAGATGGCCCAAGTGCTTGGGCCCCTGCACCCATGTGGGAGAGCCAGAAGAAGCTCCTGGCTCCTGGCTTTGGATTGACCCAGTTCCTGCCTTTGTGGCCATTTGGGGAGTGAACCAGAGGATGGAAGATCTCTGTCTCTCTCTCTCTCTCTCTCTCTCTCTTTCTCTCTTTCTCTCTGCCTCTTAGTAACTCTGCCTTTCAAATAAATAAATTAATTTTTAAAAAGTAGACCAAAACATCCCAAATTTGACAAATCTATGCATCTAAGAAGCTCAATAAATTACAACAGATAATTTCACATCAAGAACCACGAAAGTCAAAAAGAAATGGGAAGACGTAGTTAAAGTGCTAAAAGAAAAAACATCCCCTGTCACCCAAAAACTCTAGCCAACAAAATTATCCTTAAAATATGAGGGAGAAAGACACTCCCAGTAAACAAAGTTTCTGTAGACCTACACGATAAGAAATGCCAAAGAGAAGTCTCAGGCTGAAATGAAAGGACAGTGGAGAGTAACAAAAAGAACAAGAGTAAAGGTAACTACAAATATAAATATTAATGATAGTATTCACATATTTTTTTCTAGCAACCTCTCTTTTTTCCTTATTTAAAAGAAACTGCAAAAAAATAGCTATGAGTCTACATTGATGGGTATACAAAGTACAAAGTTGTAGATTGTGATAATAACAGTAGAAAAGAAAGGGAAGCAGCTCTATAGCAGTGAAGATTTTATACACTAGTGAAATTGTTAGAATTAAACTGAACTAGGGCCGGTGCCGCGGCTCACCAGGCTAATCCTCCACCTGCGGAGCCAGCACCCCTGGTTCTAGTCCCAGTTGGGGCACCAGATTCTGTCCCGGTTGCTCCTCTTCCAGTCCAGCTCTCTGCTGTGACCAGGAAGGCAGTGGAGGATGGCCCAAGTGCTTGGGTCCCTGCCACCACACTGGAGATCAGGAGGAAGCACCTGGCTCCTGGCTTCGGATCAGCACAGCACCGGCCGCAGCAGACATTCAGCCATTGGGGGTGAACCAACGGAAGGAAGACCTTTCTCTCTGTCTCTCTCTCTCACTGTCTAACTCTGCCTCTCAAAAAAAAAAAAAAAAAAAGAATTAAACTGAACTAGATTGTTACAAATTAATATGTTATTCTTGAGGTGGGCATTTGGCATGGCAGTTAAGACACCAATTGAGGTGGCCAGCATTGTGACCTGTGACATCGTCATCCCATATGGGTGTCAGTTCAAGACCAGGCTATTCTACTTCCAATCCAGCTCTGGGATAGAAGTGGAGAGTGGTCAAAGTGCTTGGGCCACTACACTCACATGGGAGACCCAGAAAAAGCTCCTGACTCCTGGCTTCAGCCTGGCCCTGCCCTGGCCATTGCAGCCATTTGGGGAGTGAACCAGCAGATGGAAGACCTCTCTCTCTCCCACTCTCTCTCAACTCTCTCTCTCTCTCTTTCTCTGTTCCTCTCTCTATGTAACTCTGACTTTCAAATAAACAAATAAATCTTTTAAAGAAGAAAAGACATGGGCTGGTGCCATGGCTCAATAGGCTAATCTTCCACCTGCAGCGCTGGCACACACAGGTCCTAGTCCCGGTCGGGGCACCGGATTCTGTCCCAGGTGCTCCTCTTCCAGCCCAGCTCTCTGCTGTGACCCGGGAGTGCAGTGGAGGATGGCCCAAGTCCTTAGGCCCTGCACCCCATGGGAGACCAGAAGAAGCACTTGGCTCCTGGCTTTGGATCAGTGTGGTGCGCCAGCCGCAGAGGCCACTGGGGGTTGAACCAACGGAAAAGGAAGACCTTTCTCTTTGTCTCACTCTCTCACTGTCCACTCTGCTTGTTAAAAAAAGTAGAAGAAAAGACATGATATCCAATATTGAAATGTTTGGGTTCCACTCAAGTCATAGCTCTACTTCTGGTTCCAGCTTCCTGCTAATGCCCACCCTGGAAGGCAGGAGATCATTATTTATTTATTTTAAAGATTTATTTATTTATTTGAAATACAGAGTTACCAGGAGGCAGAGGTGGAGAGAGAGAGGTCTTCCATCCGATGTTCACTCCCCAACTGGCTGCAACAGCCAGAGTTGTGCTAATCCAAAGCCAGGAGCCAAGAGCCTCTTCCCAGTCTCCCACAGGGTTCATGGGCCCAAGGAATAGGGCCATCATCTATTGCCTTCCCAGGCGATAGCAGAGAGCTGGATAGGAAGTGGAGCAGCCGGGACTTGAACTGGCACTCATATGGGATGCCAGCACTGCAAGTGGCGGCTTTACCCACTATGCCACAGTGCCGGCCCTTGAGATGATTATTTAAATATTTGGGTTCCTGCTGCCTATGTTGGAAGCATTTAGGAACTGAATGAGCAAATTAAAGATCTTTCTCTGTCTCTCTGCCTTTCAAAATAAATTAAAATGTTTAATTTTTAAAATATTTATTTATATGAATGTCAGAGCTACAGAGAGAGAGGGAGAAACAGAGACAGAGACAGAGAGAGTTCTTCCATCTGCTGGTTCATTCACCAGATGGCTGCAATGGCTAGGGCTGGACCAGACCAAAGCCAAGAGCCAGGAGCTTCTTCCAGGTCTCCCATATTGGTGCAGGAGCCCAAACACTTGGGCTATCTTCTGCTGCTTTCCCAGATGCATTAGCAGGGAGTTGGATTGGAAGTGGAGCAGCCAGGATACAAAACAGTGACCATATAGAATGTCAGCATTGCAGGAGGCAGGTTTACCAGATGTGCCATAACACTGACCCTCCCCTCAATACTTAATTTTTTAAAAGATGCTAATGTTAATGCCCATGGCAACCACTAAGAAAATAAGTTAATAATATATAGTTGTGCTTTTTTTTTTTTTTTTTTTTTTTTTGACAGGCAGAGTGGATAGTGAGAGAGAGAGAGACAGAGAGAAAGGTCTTCCTTTTTGCCGTTGCTTCACCCTCCAATGGCCGCTGTGGCCGGCACATCGCGCTGATCCGAAGCTTCTCCTGGTCTCCCATGCGAGTGCAGGGCCCAAGGACTTGGGCCATCTTCCACTGCCTTCCCGGGCCACAGCAGAGAGCTGGCCTGGAAGAGGGGCAACCAGGATAGAATCTGGCGCCCCAACCGGGACTAGAACCCGGTGTGCCGGCGCCGCTGGGCGGAGGATTAGCCTGTTAAGCCACAGCGCCGGCTAAGTTAATAATATATAGTAAAGCAAATGACAAAAGAATTTAGGAGGCCAGTGTTGTGGCATAGTGGGTAAAGCTGCTGCCTGCAATACTGGCATCCCATATGGGTGCCAGTTCAATCCCAGCTGCTCCGCTCCCAATTCAACTTCCTGATAAAGTGCCTGGGAAAGCAATGGAAGATGGGCCAACTGTTTGGACCCCTGCCATCCACGTGGGAGACCTGGAAGAAGCTCTTGGCTCCTGGCTTTGGATCCAAGTTGTAGCTATTAGGATCATCTGGGAATGAACCAGAAGACGGAAGATATCTCTCCCCCGCCCCCATCTCTCCTCTCTATGTAGCTCTGACTTCCAAATAAATAAATAAAACTTAAAAAAAAAAAAGAATTTAAATAATACAATAGAAAATACCTATACACACCAATGAAAGGATTAAAAGGAAAGAATTAATAGCAAATTGACAAAGGTAAGTCCTTCCTTATCTGTGGCCACATTATAAATGGATTAAATTCTCCAATTAAAAGGTAAAAA
This sequence comes from Lepus europaeus, assembly GCF_033115175.1. NCBI lineage: Eukaryota > Metazoa > Chordata > Mammalia > Lagomorpha > Leporidae > Lepus > Lepus europaeus. Next base: position 70,194,775 of record NC_084838.1, read on the forward strand.
TTAGCAAAAAAGGAAAAAAAAAAACTAACTATACTGAATTTTACCAAAGATTCAATTCACATTTTTTTTAATGAAGATTTTTTTTTTTTTGACAGGCAGAGTGGATAGTGAGAGAGAGAGAGAGAGAGACAGAGACAGAGACAGAGAGAAAGGTCTTCCTTTTGCCGTTGGTTCACCCTCCAATGGCCGCCGCGGCCGGCACACTTCAGCTGGCGTACCGCACTGATCCAAAGGCAGGAGCCAGGTGCTTCTCCTGGTCTCCCATGCGGGTGCAGGGCCCAAGGACTTGAGCCATCCTCCACTGCACTCTCAGGCCATAGCAGAGAGCTGGCCTGGAAGAGGGGCAACCGGGACAGAATCCGGCGCCTGACCAGGACTAGAACCTGGTGTGCCGGCACCGCTAGGCAGAGGATTAGCCTAGTGAGCCACGGTGCCGGCCAATTGACTTTTTTTTTTTTTTTGACAGGCAGAGTGGAAGCCAGGAGCCAGCTCAATTCACTTTTTTTTTTTTTGACAGGCAGAGTGGACAGTGAGAGAGAGAGACAGAGAGAAAGGTCTTCCTTTGCCATTGGTTCACCCCCGCAATGGCCGCTGCGACCGGTGCGCTATGGCCGGCGCACCGTGCTGATCCAAAGCCAGGAGCCAGGTGTTTCTCTTGGTCTCCCATGCGGGTGCAGGGCCCAGGGACTTGGACCATCCTCCACTGCACTCCCGGGCCACAGCAGAGAGCTGGACAGGAAGAGGAGCGACCGGGACAGAATCCACAGGTGGAGGATTAGCCTATTGAGCCGCAGCACCGGCCTCAATTCACATTTAAAGAGAAAAAGTAGAAAGTAAAAGAATGAATAAAGGTAGTTCAGAGGCAGGCATTTGGAGGAGTAGTTAAAATGCTGCTTGAAGGGCCAGCGCTGTGACATATCAGGTAAAGCTGCTGCCTGCAGTGCAGGCATCCCATATGGGCACAGGTTCAAGTCCCGGCTGCTCCACTTTTAATCCAGCTCTCTGCTATGGCCTGGGAAAGCAGAAGATGGCTCAAGTCTCCCACCACGTGGGAGACCTGGAAGAAGCTCCTGGCTCCTGGCTTCAGATCGGTACAGCTCCAGCCGTTGCAGCCATCTGGAGAGTGAACTAGTGGATGGAAGACTTCTCTTTCTCTCTCTGCCTCTGCCTCTTGATAACTCTGACTTTCAAATAAATAAATAAATCTTTAAAAAAAAAATGCCGGTTTCCTGGAATTAAGTCCCACCTCCACTTCCGATCTAGCTCCCTGCTAACGTGTATCCTAGGAGGCAGCAGATCATGGCCTAAATGCTTGGTTCCCTGCCACCACGCAGGAGATCTGGATGGAGTTCTGAGCTCCTGGCTTCAGTCTGACCAGTTCTGGCTGTTGTAGGCATTTAGGAAGTCAGACGGCATACAGAAGAGATATTTCTCTCTCTCTCTCTCTCTCTCTCTCTCTTCTTCAAATAAAAATCTATAAATTTTTTTAAAGATTTATTTATTTATTTATTTGAAAGTCAGAGTTACACAGGGAAAGAGAAGGAGAGGCAGAGAAAGAGAGGTCTTCCATCCGCTGGTTCACTCCCCAAATGAGCACAATAGCCGGAGCTGCGCCAGTCCATCTACTGCTTTCCCAGGCCATAGCAGAGAGCTGGATAGAAAGTGGAGCAGCTGGTACTTGAACCGGCACCCATATGGGATGCCGGCACTGCAGGCAGCGGCTTTACTCGCTACGCCACAGCGCCAGCCCCTAAACTTTTAATATATATAATAAACTTTATATATATATATATATATATATATATATATATATATACACACACACACACAGTGGGCATTTGTAACTATTAAGATGCTACTTGGGTTGCCAGCATCCCATATCAGAGTGCCTGGTTTGAGTCCTGGCTCTTGTATTTCTGATACAGCTTCCTGTCAATGTGCACACTGATAGACAGCAAGTGGATGGCTCCAGTGCTTAAGTCCCTGCCATCCATATAGAAGACCTGATGGAGATCCAGGACCCTGACTTTGGCTTGGCCCAGTCTTGGCATTTGGGGAGTGAACCAGGGAATAGAAGCACTCTCTCTCTCTCTCTCGCTCACTCACTCTCTTTGTGTGTGTGTGTGTGTGTGTCTACCTTTCAACTAAAAATAAGTGAATAATTTTTAAAAGAATTTTAAACAATTAAAAATACACCTCATGCATCAAGAATCAAAAGCAGCTGGGGGGCCGGCGCCGTGGCTCACTTGGTTAATCCTCCGCCTGCGGTGCCTGCATCCCATATGGGCGCCAGGTTCTAGTCCTGGTTGCTCCTCTTCCAGTCCAGCTCTCTGCTGTGGCCCGCGAAGGCAGTGGGAGGATGGCCCAAGTGCTTGGGCCCCTGCACCTGCATGGGAGACCGGGAGGAGGCACCTGGCTTCTGGCTTTGGATCAGCGTAGCTTCTGCCGTAGTGGCCATTTTGGGGGTGAACCAATGGAAGGAAGACCTTTCTCTCTGTCTCTGTCTCTCTCTCTCACTGTCCAACTCTATCTGTCAAAAAAAGAAAAAAGAAAAAAATAGCAGCTGGGGTGGCTGTGGCTGTGGTAATTTCTTTAAAAAAGGTAATCATAGGCCGGCGCCGCGGCTCACTAGGCTAATCCTCCGCCTTGCGGCGCCGGCACACCGGGTTCTAGTCCCGGTCGGGGCACCGGATTCTGTCCCGGTTGCCCCTCTTCCAGGCCAGCTCTCTGCTGTGGCCCAGGAGTGCAGTGGAGGATGGCCCACGTCCTTGGGCCCTGCACCCCATGGGAGACCAGGATAAGCACCTGGCTCCTGCCATCGGAACAGCGCGGTGCGCCGGCTGCAGCGCGCTACCGCGGCAGCCATTGGAGGGTGAACCAACGGCAAAAGGAAGACCTTTCTCTCTGTCTCTCTCTCACTGTCCACTCTGCCTGTCAAAAATAAAAAATAAAAAATAAAAAAAAGGTAATCATAAAGTTTGTTGTATCAAGTGACTCTTCCTACCACAGATTTCTCTACAGTATGTAGTGTGTTTGATAACATTTTACCCACAACCAAACTTATTCTGGTATTGGAGTCAATCCACTCAAATCCTGCTGCTGTTTTATCAACTCAGTTTATATAATCACCTAAACTTGATTGTCACTTTAGCAAAGTTCACAGCATCTTTACCAGCAGAATCCATCTCAAGTAACCACTATCTTTACCAATGCATAAGAAGCAATTCCTCTTGCATCCACGTTTTATCATGAGACCACAGTGCTTCAGTCTCATCTTCAAGCTCCACTTCTTATTCCAGCTCTCTTGTTATTTCTACCACATTTGCGGTTACTTCCTTCAACGAAGTCCCAAACTCCCTAAGTCATCCATTAATGCTGGAATCAACTTCTTCCAAGTTCTTGTTGATGTTGATAGGTTGACTTTCTTCTATAAATCACAAATGTTCTTAATGGCATATAGAATGCTGAATCCTTTCTAGAAAGTCCTAGACAAAGTTTTACTTTGTCCAGATCTATTAGAGGAAACACTATCTATGATAGTGCTATGGTTTGAATATGATTTGTCCTTTCCCATTCATGCAGGAGTTTAACCATAAAGTTTCATGTCATAATGGTATTAAGAGAGTGTAAATGTTATCCAATTACGCCATTTGGAGATGGGAAGCTTTGCAAATTGATTAAATTATATTAGGTCAATGGGGTGGGGCCCCCATTATTGAATCTTGGTGACTTTATAAGGAGGCGGGGAGAGACCACATAGAAACAGAGAGATAAGGGGCCCACAATATGAGTACTGGCATAAGTCTTGGATGCTCTGTTTCTTATTCAGGTCTCCATTAGAGGCCTGGGAAGGCAGCAGAAGATGGCCCAAATACTTGGGCCCCTGACACCCAAGTGGGAGACCCAAATGGAACTCCAGGCTCCTGGCTTTGGTCTGACCTAACCCCAGCCATTGCAGCCATTTGGGAATCAGGCAGCAGATGGAAAAATCTCTCCCTCTGTCTCTCCCTGTCTCTCTGTAACTCTGTCTTTCAAAGAATTCAGATAAATCTTTAAGAAAGCAACAGAGAGACACACATGTGCTCCAGGTATGATGTGTTTCAGTCCAAGGGGGCAGGGCCCTCATAAGAACCTGTGCCATGCTGTTTGAACCTTCTATCTCCAGAACCATGAGACAAAATAAACCTCATTTTTTTCATATAAAGTAGCCTGCCTCAGGTATTTCATTATAGCAATGAAAGTTAACAAATACATTCAGTTGCAGCCTTAAAAACTATATTTCTAAGTAATAAACCTTGAAAGTTGGAGGTGGACATTTGGTTTAGCACTTAAGACACACACATCCCACATCAGAGTTCCTGGATTTGATATCCACCTAACTCCAGGTTTTGCTAACGCAGGCCCTGGGAAGCAGCAGTTATGGCTCATTCAGTTGGGTTCCTGCCACTCTTGTGGGAGACCTAGATTAATCTCCTGTCTCTCAGCTTTGGCTTTCACCCCAGTGCCAGCTGTTTTGGGGATTTAGGGAATGAAACAGTGGATAGGAGCTCTCTCTCTCCCTCTTTCTGAAAACACGTACACAAAAATTTTTTAAAAATACTTAGAAGTCTAAATTACTCCTAGATTCATGGGTTGAGAATAAATTTTATGTTTTTAGGCATGAAAATGATATTAATCTCATTGTATATCTCCATCAGATCTTGGGCAACCAAGTACATTGTCAACAAGTAGTAATATTTTAGAAAGGATTTTTCTCTAAGCAATTGGTCTCAATGACAGATTTAAAATATTTCATAAACCAGGGCCAGCATTGTGGAGTAGGAGGGTAAGCACTTACCTGCAATGCCAATATTCCATACAGGCTCTGAATCAAGGCCCGGCTGTTCCATTCCTGATCCAGTTCCCTGCTAATGTGTCTGGAAAAACCGTGGAAGATGGCTCAACTACTTGGGTTGCCCCCATATGGGAGACCTGGATGAAGCTCCTCACTCCTAGCTTCAGCCTGGTCCAGAGCTGGCCATTGCAGCCATCTGGAGAGTGAATCAGCAGATGGAAGATCTCCCTCTCTTGCTCTCTATAACTCTGCTTTTCAAATAAATAAATAATTTTTTTAAAAAATGTTAGATGTACTGTCACTCAGGTTTTTTGTTCCATGCACGGAGAACAGGCAGATTGGATTTAATGCAATCCTTAAGGGCTCTAGCACAATAAATGATTATCGGCTTCAACTTACAGTCACCCAACAGCATGAGCCCCTGACAAGATCAGCCTGTCCTTTGAAGCTGTGAAGCAGGCATCGACTTATCCTCTACAGCTATGCAGTTTCCATGGCATGTTCTTCCAACAGAAGCTGCTTTGTCAACCTGAAAAATAGGTTGTTTAGTGTAGCCACCTTCATCAGTTACCTTAACTAAGTCTTCTGGATAACTTGCTGCAGCTTCCACATCAGCACTTACTTGCACTTTGATTTTATGGAGACGGATTTTTTTCCTTCAGTCTCAAGAACCAACCTCCCCTAGCTTCAAACATTTCTTCTGGAACCTTCTCACCTCTCACATCCTTCACAGAACTGAAGAGAGGGTCTTGCTCTGGCTTAAGGGAATGTTGTGTCTGGTTTGGTCTACACACCCCTATAAAATTTTCTCCACATCAGCCTTAAGGTTGCTTCACTTGCTCATTATTTGTGTGTTCATTAATGTAGCATTTTATTTTATTTATTTATTTATTGACAGGCAGAGTGGATAGTGAGAGAGAGAGACAGAGAGAAAGGTCTTCCTTTTTGCCGTTGCTTCACCCTCCAATGGCCGCTGCGGCTGGCGCATCTCGCTGATCCGAAGCCAGGAGCCAGATGCTTCTCCTGGTCTCCCTTGCGGGTGCAGGGCCCGAGGACTTGGGCCATCCTCCACTGCCTTCCCGGGCCATAGCAGAGAGCTGGCCTGGAAGAGGGGCAACTGGGATAGAGTCCGGCGCCCCAACTGGGACTAGAACCCGGTGTGCCGGCGCCGCAAGGCAGAGGATTAGCCTGTTGAGCCATGGCGCCGGCCAAACGTAGCATTTTAAAATTCCCTTTAAGAACTCTTCCCTTGCATTCACAGCTTGGCTAACTGGGCCAAGAGGCCTAGTTTTGGTCTATCTTGGCTTTCTTTTGATATGGCTTCTTTGCTAAATGTAATTTACAGTTTTCAATTTCAAAAATGAGAGATACAGAACTTTTCTTTCACTTGACTAGTTGTAAGTCATTATAGGGTTATTTTTTTAAAGATTTATTTATTTATTTGAAAGTCATAGTTACACAAAGAGAAGGAGAGGCAGAGAGAGAAAGAGAGAGAGAGAGAGAGAGAGAGGTCTTGCATCCGCTGGTTCACTGCCCAATTGGCCACAACGGCCGGAGCTGCACCGATTAGAAACCAGGAGCCAGGAGCTTCTTCTGGGTCTCCCACATGGGTGCAGGGGCCCAAGCACTTGGGCCATCTTCTACTGCTTTCCCAGGCCATAGCAGAGAGGTGGATTGGAAGTGGAATAGCCAGGTCTTGAATCGGCACCCATATGGGATGCCAGCACCGGCCCCCACATACAACATTTATCAATAAGTTTTCCAGTTTGTATGGGTGAGGTTTGTGATGCCCTGTGAAATAATTACAATAACAACATCAAAGGTCCCCGATCACAAATAACCATAACAGACATAATAATGCTGAAGAAGTGTAAAAGATTGTGAGAGTTACCAAAATGTGACACAGAGATATCAAGTGAGCATATGCTATTGGAAAAATCATGCCCAACGACTGTCCTGATGTAGAGTTGCCACAAACCTTCAACTGGAACACAGTATCTGAGGCAGGTGTTTGGCACAGCAGTTAAGACACTGCTTGGAGCAACCACATCTCCTATTCACGTGCCTGAGTGTGAGTCCTGGCTCCACTTCCAATTCCCTCTTCCTGCTAATGCACACTTCAGGAGTCAGCAAGTGATGGCTCAGGTCCCTGCCACTCATGTGGGAGACCTGGGTTGAATTCCTTGCTCTTGGTTTCAGCCTAGCCCATCCCTGACCATTCCAGGCATTTGGGAAGTAAACCAGGGGATGGAAGATCATTATCTGTCTCTCCAACTGGGTCTTTCTGCCTTCAAAATAAAATGAAAATAAAATAAGCACACAAAAAGCACAATATCTGTGAAGCACAGTAAATGCGGTTTTTCTGTATAGGATTATACCCAACCCCTTGTAAATTATGGTAATCTTGAGATATTTGGAAGATGAGAGGTTTAGAGCTGGCTTTTGTTCACTTGTATGAAACAACCCTATATATTCATAACTGATCAGTCTCATTAAGAATTGTTGTAATATAAATTGATTTACCCTGTAAAATTTATCCTATTCAGGGCAGGTATTTGGTATAGTGGTTAAGACACTGGTTGGGTGCTGGCACTGTGGCATAGCAGGTAAAGCTGCCACCTGCAGTCCGGCATCCCATATTGGCGCTGTTTCATGTCCTGGCTACTCTTCTACTGATCCAGCTCTCTGCTATGGCCTGGGAAAGCAGTAGAAGATGGTCCAAGTCCTTGGGCCCCTGTATGACAGACCTGGGAGAATTTCCTGGCTCCTAACTTTGGATCAGTGTAGCTTTGGATCAGCATAGCTCTGGCTGTTTCAGCCATTTGGGGAGTGAACCAGCGAATGGAAGACCTCTCTCTCTGCCTCTCTAACTCTGTCTTTCAAACAAACAAACAAACAAACAAATCTTTTTAAAAAAAATACAATTGTCTATAAAGTGATTATGTGATCTAAAATAGGATTTCTCAAACTCAACACTTTTTACATTCCATGTTGAATAATTTGGTGTAGTTCATAGAGAAAAGACAAGATCTCTGTTTGCTCCTTTTATTTTATCTACAATTTTCAAAATAAGAAGTTCTGCAGAAGTGTCCTTGGGGATTTTTGTGTGTGTGAGTCTTCATGAGCCCATGAATGTAAGTATATTTGATTTATTTCAACTAGTGCAGTGAGTAGTCTCAATAATGTCCAAATTACCCTGCTAGCTGCAGAATACTTGGTTGCTAAGCCCTTTTGCATGACTCCAGTATTCCCTAAAAACTTTCTTGTTTTCTGGATGACACAAATGTACATTTTCTGCCCCAAATCTGGAACCAGCCATGTTTCCAAGAAGCCTTGATTTTTCTTATTGAGAAGTGGTAATTAGAGACCAAAATCCGGGCATTGCTTGCTACTTTGTCCTTATTTCAAGGCTTTTTCAGTAATCAGAGCTGGTAAATACTTTCTCTTCTCTTTCAAGATAAAACATATTGTGGGGGCCAGTGCTGTGGCGTGGTGGGTTAAAACCCCAGCCTGAAGCGCCAGCATCCCGTATGGGCACCCGTCCAAGTCCCAGCTGCTCTACTTCTGATCCAGCTCTCTACTAAAGTGCTTGGGTAAGCAGCAGAAGATGGCTCAAGACCTTGAGCTCCTGCACCTGCGTGGGAGACCTGGAAGAAGCTCCTGGCTCCTGGCTTCATACTGTTGCAGCTCCAGCCACTGCGGCCATTTGGGGAGTGAACCAGCAAACGGAAAGACCTCTCTCTCTGCCTTTGCCTCTCTGTGACTCTGCCTTTCAAATAAATAAATAAATAAATCTTTTTAAAAAATTATATAAAAATATTGTGAATTCATAGTGGTACTCCCAATTCAGATGAATAATCCAAGATATTTAAATTCATCTCTTTGTTTTTAATTCGTATCTCTTCCCGTACCAAAAATCCTGATTTTTAAGCTAACCTAACGAAGTTACTCATTTGCTTTATCCCTCAAAAAAAAAAAAAATACTCTCAGAACACAGCACCAATAATATGATTATAGAAAATAGTTTACAATTTGTTTTGTCCTTAGAGTATAGTCCACAAGTGATGTACAGTGAATTTACTATGTTTTTGAAGCTTTTATTTTTTTTAAAGATTTATTTATTTATTTGAAAGGCAGAATTACACAGAGAGGAGAGGCAGAGAGAGAGGTAGAGACAGAGCAGTTTTCCATCCAATGGTTCACTCCCCAGACGGCCACAACGGCCAGAGCTGCCCCGATCCGAAGCCAGGAGCCAGAAGCTTCTTCCTGATTTCCCATGTGGGTGCAGGGGCCCAAGGACTTGTCCATCTTCCACTGCTATCCCAGGCCATAGCAGAAAGCTGGATTGGAAGAGGAGCAGCTGGGACTAGAACTGGCGCCCATATGGGATGCCGGCGCTTCAGGCCAGGGCTTTAACCCACTGCACCACAGCGCCGGCCCCAAAGCTTTCAATACAGTCCTTTCTGTGTGGTTACGCCACTTACTGAATACAAAATTAGATTTAATTTATCATTTTGCTTCCTATATTTGGAGATTTATTTTTAATTTAACTTTGTTTCATAATTATGTAAAGTTATAAAACAAACTTTATTAACAAAACTTATAATAGACTTACTTTTCTACACTATCTTTCCTTTTCTCTAAAGAAGATTGATTTATCTTTCTAAGTTTGTGTGTTAGTCTTTTTAAGATATAAATATTAAATCTAATTCTCTCTCCCTGTAGCTTTCAGAGACAAGCAGTATCAGACCACACACAACTTTCTTCATGTTAGTTTTTAACAGAAAAATACTCATATATATTCTAGAAAGTCACCCAGTTTCATGAAGTTTTTGAAGACTCCTGTGTATGTGTCTGTGGTTATGTGCATGTACATGTGTATTGGGAGGATTATCTCACACCAGTATGAAAACCAACAAGTTCTGCTCTCTGTGATCTGCAAGCTGGAGAACCAGGGAGCTGGTGGTGTCCATATCTGAATGCCTGAGACCCATGGGCTTCAATGTCTGTGAGCAAGAGAAGGTGGACATCCCAGCGCAGAGAGGAAAAAAACAAATTTGCCTTTCCTCTGTCTGCTTGTTCTGTTTGGGCTCTCAGCGGATTGCTTGCTGCTTATCCACACTGCTAAAGGTTACCCCCTTTATTCCATTACTAAGCTAAATGCTAATCCCTTCTGGAAATACCCTCACAGACAAACCTAAAAGTAATGTTTTACCAGTTGCCTGGCAGTATTAACCCAGTCAAAATGACATGGGTGTTTGATACACCACTGGGGTATCCGCATTCCATATTGGGAGTGCCTGGGTTTCAGTCCTACCTTTGCTTCATTTTCTTGCCAGCAGACATCTTGGGAGGCTGCAGATAATAAGGACTTGGGTCCCTGCCACTCACGTGGAGGATCTGGATTGAATTCTAGATTCCTGGCTTTGGCCTGGCCCATCCCCAGCTGTGTGGGCATTTGGGGAGTAAATCACTAGATGGGAGATCTTGCTCTCTCTCTATCCTTTTCAAATAAAATGAAAAAAATGTTTTAAATAACTATTTTTAAAATATTTATTTATTTATTTGGAAGAGTTAGAGAGAGAGGCAGAGGGAGAGAGAAAGAAAAGTCTTCTATCTGCTGGTTCACTCCCCAAATGGCTGAAATGGCCAGCTGGGGCTGGGCCAAAGCCAGGGGCCAGGAGCTTCATCCAGGATCTCCATGTGGGTGCAGGGGACCAAGGACTTGGGCCATCCTCTGCTGCGATCCCAGGCACATTAGCAGGGAGCTGGATCAAAAGTAGACTCAAACTGGAAATTAAACTGGGTTGTTTCAAACTACAGAAATTTTGGGGTTGCTAGTTAGTGTAACATGACATTGCCTATCCTGACTAATAGAGCAAAGTATCTTTAATGTCACTCTGTATCACAGAGACCTGAGGTTTAGTGCAGTTGAGGACATTGGAAATATGTCACCTTTGAAACAGCAGAGATATCAATTATTCTGCAACTAAAGAACAACATGTGAAATTAATGTCAAATTTCAGGTCAATTTTCAGTTACTAATCGATCATAGGTTTTCAGAGCTTGAGAGATCTTAGAGTTGACCAAATCCAATACTCTTTCCAACACAAAGCTTCTCTGTTCACCATGCTCAGAGAACCATCTCTCATGGTCTTATTGTACACACACATAGATAACTTATGTCATAGAAACAGCATGCTTCCTTTCCTAATACCTATGTAAAAGTGTTTCTTTATTGAACTAGTTTTCTTTCTTCCTCTTATTGCAACATATTTGGGTATGTGAGTAAATTTAATTCTTCATGCTACAAAATCCTTATGTATCCCCCTTTCTCCTGGTGAAATTAACCTAATTGTTTGCACTATTCCTCAATGTCATTATTTCCAGATCATTCCATTTTCATCTGGGGTCCAACTGTGAACACAGTAGACCATTCTTTAATCTGATAACCAAGAAGACCCTGCACATGGAGAGCACTATGCCTACACCACATACCCCTGCAACTCCACCTCCTCCCAAGCTGGGCACTGGTGGAACCAAATCCCCTCCACAGAAAAGCCAGCCCAGAAATGATACCTTTGATGCAACCATGCTCTATGAGATCAAAACCACACAGAGAAGAATGGATAATAGTTAGATTTGGAGTTATAATAACAAAAAAAGAACAAATCCTTAAATTCGCCTTCAGGGAGAAGTACTGGAACAATGGGTTTATTGTATAATTCTAGCTAAACGATTTTGGGGACCAATGCAGTCTGAAACCAGAGAAGAGAAACCAGCTTCAGTGAATTCCAAGAAATATCAACATGTGTGTACTTCTTGGAGAGAAATTTCCAGGGATTTCTGGGAACATTTAGTAACTTCTGTGCTTACATATGTTTAATGTGCATAAGGCAAGTGCTTAACCCAAAATACTCATTGAGAAATCAGGTGCTGTGGTGTTGCAGCACACTGCCTGCAAGGTAAGCATCCCATATGGGTGCCTGTTTGAGTCCCGGCTGCTCCACTTCTGAACCAGCTCCCTGCTAATGGCCTGGGAAGCAGTGGAAGATGGCCCAAGTATTTGGGCTCTTGCCACCCATGTGGGAGACCCAGATGAAGCTCCTGGCTTCAGCCTGGTCCAGCACTGGCCATTGTGGCCATCTGTTGACTGAACCAACAGATAGAAGATCTTTCTCTGTCCTTCCCTCTCTGTAACTCTGACTTTCAAATAAATAAATAATCTTTTAAAAAGAAGAAGAAAGAAATCAGTATAGTGGATCTTCAATTTTTTCTTTCTCTTTTTAAAATTTATTTATTTATTTATTTGAAAGACATAGTTACAGAGAGAGAGAAGAAGAGAGAGACTTTCCATCTGCTGGTTCACACCCCATATTGTCTCAATGACCAGGGCTAGGCTAGGTTGAAATCAGAAGTCAAGCTATGGCTTAACCTGCTGCACCACAGTGCTGGCCTCCAACTTTTTCTTAAAACGTGTCCTGGGGCCAATGCTGTGGCACAGCAGTAAAGCTGCCATCCACGACGCCTGCATCCAATGTACACCCCAGTTCAAGTCCAGCTACTCAGTTTCCAATCCAGCTTCTTGCTAATGTGCTTGGGAAAGCAGCATAGGGTGGCCCAAGCACTTGGGCCCCTGCATTAATGTGGGAAACCTGGAAGAGGCTCCTGGCTCCTGGCTTTGGACAGGCCCAGCTCTGGCCATCACGGCCATTTGGGGAGTGGACCAGCAGATGGAGGCTCACTCTCCCCCCAACCCCCCATAACTTGCCTTTCAAATAAATAAATAAATTCTAAAAAACAAAAAGTGTGCTACTTTTTCCTGATTTATAGAAAATTTGAAAAATATAAGTAGAAGTTAAATCAGTTATCACAGGTACTCTTACAATAAAGTATTTGCATTATTCAATAGACAATGTAAACTAATGGTATTAATGGTCATATTTGATACAAAAATACCATGGCTCAAACTGCTTTGGTTGTGTCCTTAAAATTTGTTTAACAGGAATTAGAATTTTCAGAGCTTTCACTCCTTTCTTTCTGCCAGAATTACAGAATTTACTTCTATTTCTTGACTTCTCAGACAAGGAAACAAAAATAAACTCCAGGGTTATTTTGTGGCTGACCAAAATATCAAGGAAGTCTTTCAATATGGCTTTTTTTTCTTGATGGCCCAGGGGAAATATTAGTCATTTCAAACTGAACAAGTCTAAATGCTCAGCTCATCTTCTCCTCAAATCTGAGGCTCTTCCAAGTCATGTCATTTTTTTCCCCAAGGTCTCAGTGTAATTTTGTAACCATTTTTTTAATAGACAAGGAAGTGTAATTTTTCTGGTCTATCAGCCTTACAGTATCAATACCTGTCTCTCTTCTTTTCAACGTATTCAAGAAGATTAAAACAGCTGTTGATTCTTCTTTTAAACCTTCTCTAGGAGGGCAGCACTGTGGCACAGGAGGTTCAGTCACTGCCTGTGGTACTGGCATACCATATTAGAGCACTGGTTTAAGTCCTGGCTGCTCCCCTTGCATTCCAGCTCCCTGCTAATGCATGGTGGGAACACAGCAGAAGACGGTCCAAGTACTTGGGCCCCTGCGACAACGTGGGAGACCTGGATGGAGTTCAAGGCTCTTGGCTTCGGCCTGGGCCACCCATGGCTGCTGAGGCCATTTGAGAAGGAACCAGTGGATGGAAGATTTCTCTCTCTCTCTCTCTCTCTCTCTCTCTCTCTCTCTCTCCCTCCCTGCCTTTCAAATAACAAATCTATCTTAAAAAAGAATAAACCTTCTCTAGGATTACAGCTCTTACTCCAGAATTTTATGTCACTGCCTTAGGCCACATCCACTAGGAAGCTATTTACAAAGAGACACCTGACTTACTGTCCATCCAGCTCCTCCATTATTCTCCAGAAACCAACCCCTTGTTAAATGCTGTCTTTCTGCAATGTGTGATAGCTTCTCATTGCTTATTGACTCAACTCTAACCTCTCCAGTCTAAGGCCATTCATTCCAAAAATAAATGATTTGTCCACTCTGTGCTAGGCAGGAAGGCCACCAACAGTAAGCTTAACAGCATGATTCCCTGCCCTCTGCTGCTACCATCTAGTGGGGGAGACAGGCAACACAATGAACAACCACAAAATAAATGTGTAACATTTGTTGTGCCAAGTGCTATGAAGGACATAAACAGAGTGCTGAGCCCAAGAATCACTGGAAGAGTCCAGTCTGTTTGCTGGGTGTGGTATAGACTACAGGGGCTGAAGCAGGTCATGGGGAGAACAATAAAGAGGTTCCTGCCATTGTTTGGGCAGCAGATGATGATGGCTTGGGTTAATGGGAATGGGAATTCCAGAATGAGAATGAAGGGGAAATGATAGGGCTGGGTTATGGATTTTATGGGAAGGGGTGGTAAGGGAAAGCACTGGATCAGAAATCATGGCTGGATCAGAAATCATGCCAGCTTTAGATGATGGTACCAGTTACTGAGAAGAGGAATGTAAGAGAAGAATGCATTGGGGGATTGAAATCAAGAGCTCCACTTTGGACCTAACCTACCATATATAGAGAGAAGCCAGCTCTGGAGTCACAACAGTAACTGCCACCATGAAGCAGGCTCCCTAAAGTCCCTCACCTTAAACAAAGCCCTCCCAAAGAACTCAGCCCTTTGAGCAGGCAATGGCTGATCCTCGTCCCAGCCAGGGACTGGGTCCAGAACAGCTTTGGCCTGACTGACTGTATCTTCTGAAGGAGACTCCAAGCCTCTCGAGCAGCAAGAAGCGTGACCACAGCACTTCCCCAGCAGCTACAGCAGGAAGGACAGGGAGGACAGGATTACTCATGAGGACTCTCCCATCTAGCAGGGCCACTCTCTCTAAAGACCACTGATGGAACAGAACCAAGGAAGCCCTTTCTCCCATTGTCCCAAGGATGGGATCCATTCTAAGGGCTCCCTGGAAAGCAATCTCATCCGAAAGGAAACGTTGCCTTCCTGTTTCCTGCAGTATGGGAAGAAGTGGATGTACCTCTCCCACTCTTGGATGTGGAGAATGTGCCCTCCCTGCTGGGAACAGGGAAAGGTAAAGTCAGACTCCTCTCTGGTCCAGAGCTATCCTGAGCCTCCACGCCAGCATTGCTGGCCCACGTCTGTCCATGGGGATAGGGCCTTTGGTTGGACAGATTCCCTCCAACCCACAGGCAGCCCTCCCTCTACAAGCTGAATCAGATCTGCCTCTTTGACCATAACACATATTGTGTGGTACCTGGAACTGGCCCCAGACTGGTTACTCTCACCTCAGCCTCTTGGGCAAGGCCTCAGCTTCCTGGAGACAGAGGTCACTGGCAGTACAGCTGCAGTTGTCACTCAGGCTGACCTGCCAGAGACCATCAGTGCTGCCTGCAGCCAAAGCGAATGGCTCAGCTTTCCTGCTTCCAGAGGTGGCTCCCTTAGGCCCAGAACAATCCTTCCTAGCTTGGGGCAGGGACATTGGACTGACAGGAACACATGAAACACTCCTTTGTGCGTTCCAACCTCCTGGCTGCTGACCCCATCCAAAGGTAGCTGTGGGCTGACCCTGCAGCACGAAGACAACCAAATCACACATGGCAGGTACCTGGGAGGGTGCCTTGGGCTGCTGCTGTAACAGGGAGTAACACCATTCCCAGCGCTACCATACTTTCAGTCCTGCCCAAGACGAACACTTTGATCTTTGGACTCCTAATCTCAACCTTAACTGGGACATTCTTGCCTCTTGACCTCCTCTGAGTCATCTCCAGACTCATGGGCAAGCTCTGTGGACAACACAGAGTACCTGCCACGTGTAACATGATTCCTCATGTGCTCTGGGACCTGACTACCTGCCCCTTCCAGAGCAGACCTGCTGTGCTAAGGAGCAGCATCCTTCTTTATAGTGACCTGTGTGTTCCTGAAATGACACTGGCAAGACCCCTCGCTGTGACCACAGTCCTAAGTGTAGCAGTCAGAAGCATCCTCCAGAGAAATCAACAGGGCATGTATGTGTGTGTACATATACGTATTTATAACACACACATTTATACACATATATACACATATCCATACACACCCAATTTGATTATCTCTTATGCAAAATGCATGAGACTCACTAGAAGTGTTTCAGATTTCAGAGTTCTTTAAATTTTAGAATATTTGCAAATATTTTACTGATTGCATATCACTATTCTAAAATTCCAAAATTTGAAATGCTTTGAAATCTGAAACTTTTTGAGGAAAGAATGTTTGAGATTTCAGAGCATTTCAGATTTCAAAAGTTCAGATTAGGGATGTTCAACCTGTAACTGGCTTCTATGACCACGGAAGCTGACAAGTCCCAAGATCAGCAGGGTGAGTCAGCAAACTGGAGACCTAGGAGAATGAAAGGTTTAACTCCAGTCTGAGTCCAAAGTACTGAGAACCAGAAAAGCTGAGAGTGGAGTTCCTGTCCAAATGCTGGCAGGCTCGGTTCCCAGGAAGAGCCAACATTTTGGTTTGAACCCAGAGGCAGGAGAAAGCTGGCGTTCCAGTTAGAAGGTCATCAGATGGAGGAACTCTCCCTTCCTTATACCCTATTCAGGCCTTCAATTGATGGATGAGACCTGCCCACCTTAGGGAAGATTATCTGTGTTATCCAGGCTACCCATTTAAATGTCAGTCTCAATCAAAAGCACACCCATAGAAACACACAGAATAATGTTTGACCAAACATCTTGGAACCACACAGTCTGGTCAACTTGACACAAAAATAACCTTTGCACCTGAGAAGATAGATCAGCTGTTCCAACCCCACTGAAAAGCTCAGCATATTAGGTCCCAAGGGAAAAGGACCAAATTGTAAAAACATTAGGCTCACTAAAGAACCATATAGGAGTAAAGCATAAAACAGCATCCCACCCCACAACCTCGATTCCAGCACTAGTGTTGATTATGACTTTAAGATACCTGTGAGTTCTCCAGCTGTCACTGACAAGTCCACAGGGTGATATCTGGGCCTGGAGGTCTGCTGGGGGTTAGGCTGCAGAGGCATACAGGTGGGAGTCAGCATGCAGGTTTACACCAAGGGCCAAAGAGCAGAGGGTCCAGAGCTGAAGTTCTTGAGATTGAGCTGGGGAAGATGAACATGAAACTGAGTAAGTGAAGAGAACTGAGATGTGCTGGGGGAAGACTAGAAGATGGGACCATGGGAGGCAAGAAATGATTGCTTTCAGAACCATTGTAGCAAATGCTATGTGAGGTTCCGAGGTTACCAGGGGAAAACAGAAAAGCCCATGGGATTTGACCACTGTCAGTCTTCAGTCATTGGTGTTGTTTCTCCTAAATGACCTAGACTCTTGTTGAATTCTTACTAGAATCTCCTATCTTGCTTTGTTCAGGACAGTCCCCCAAAGATCAATCACTGTTGTGATTTAATGGGATTATTGACAACCATCTCTTTCATTCTCAAAAGTACACCCGATTGCATGATATATTCTATGTCCACCCTCCTGATAAAGCAAGCCTTTTGTCCCAGCATGAGAGGGTTGCTTTAGCCCTGGTGGCTGTCATTCTGTCTTTTGCTCAGGGTGCTCCCCAGAGAGATTCCTATCTCCTCCTTTATCACAAGTTTAAGTCTCAACTTCTCAGGCTGTTCTTATGGGTTTATCCAACGAATGGCCTATTCTTTCTTTTCCTCTTTTAAATATTGTATTTTGATTCTAAAGCAATAGCAGATTTATAGAAAATTTGAAAATACAGAAAAGACGTTTTTTCTCCCCATTTGAGACTAAGTTGCTGACATCGTATCTATGTGCACTAAATTCTATACTGTGTATTTCCTATCAGCAAAAACATTCTTCCTGCCCAAATCAGGAACATGACACTGATGCACTGTGGTTACACAATTCTCAGACTCATTGAGTTTCACTGTTGTCCCGGTAGTGCCTCTACAGGGCAGAATCATGCATTACATTTTTTGCTATCTCTCTTAGTTTCCTTGAATCTAGAAAAATTCCTCCATTTTTTTCTTGTCTTTTTTTAAGATAGCAAGATAGATATTAGCCTATGTGTGTAAGAGGGGCTGAAGAAAATGAGGATTTTTAAAGAAAATTAATTTATGTGCAATGGAATGAGGAAACAAGCCCTAGGAAGCAGACCAGCAATTTTACCTAAAGTAATTGCTCTTGTTCTATAACCCTGTTCGGTTTCAGCCCTCTCTCTGGGGGCAGCTCAGGGACTTGCCCCATTAACCCATCCTGATCAGGTCCTGGGAGGATTTTCAGGAATTCCACATCCAGAAAACCTTCACCCACAATCTCCCAGAAGAGGGAGGAGGAGAGAGGAAATGGGGGACCCATACTCATGTCTATTACATCTCCAGTCTGAATGCAGACTGGGCTGTCAGTCCTTTGCTGAGCTGCCCACTTCTCTGTCAGGTGTACCCTCTTCCTTACCAGTGTCAGTGCGGACTGGGCACTCAGCTCTTTCCTGAGATGCCCACCTGGCCTATGAGGCGTAATTATTCTCAGTAAACTTGGCTAGCAAGCTTACTGCTACTCTGTTGCTCATCTGAATTCTTTCTTGCATGAAGACGGGAACCTTGGGGCAGCCAGCTCTGGTAACATTACGACCTTGACGTTTTGGAAATACCAGGCCAGTTATTTTAGAAAGTGTCGCCCAACTTGTGTCGGTGGGAGGTTTTCTCAGGAGGAGACTCAGGTCATCTCTCTCTGGCAGAAACACAAAAGGCTGTTAACAGGTGGCATCATCTCACCAGGTGGCGTCTGCCCAGCTTCTCTGCTGTGAAGTTACTCTTTTTCCTAACAAACAGGCATTGTGTAGAGCACTTTAGACTGTAAAGTTTTTGTTCCTCATTAAAACTTCTTTTTGCTTATTTATATATCACTTTGTGTCAGTAGGGACTCCTGAATTGCAAACTCCCCAGTGGGGCATATTGCTAACAATGGGTTATAACCCATAACTAATTATTGTCATGCTCAAATTGTGCCAGAATTGGCCTCCAGGAGTGTTTCAGGCTGGTGCCAGTCTCCTTCTTAGAG
Organism: Lepus europaeus; assembly: GCF_033115175.1. Classification (NCBI taxonomy): domain Eukaryota; kingdom Metazoa; phylum Chordata; class Mammalia; order Lagomorpha; family Leporidae; genus Lepus; species Lepus europaeus. Next base: position 70,213,652 of record NC_084838.1, read on the forward strand.
TACTTTCTTGCTTTCTGTCCCCACAGCGATCCCAGGCTCATTTTTTACTTTTCTTTTCTCAAGCCTAGAATCGGCCTGGTTTTTAGAAACCAGGACTGAGCACCGTTGACTTCAGGCACACAGAACTAGGGGATACCCGGGTGCATAGCACAAATGCATAACCACATGTGCACTTACGTTTTTATTCCTCCACCTATCTTCTTTGCTAGTTTGTTTAATGAAAACCGTGAGTTCACATTCCAACCCAACACAGGTTTCAGTCCAGTTTCTGTTAACAACAGGAAATGTTGCCCTATTATTATCCTTCATACATTTAGACAGGTGTCCTTGGACAGCTGCTCCCACACCCCAAGCCAGTCTGGGCAGGGGCGCCCCTTCCTGTCCTGGCCAGGCTCTGGACCAGCCTGGCTCCGCCCAGCCCCCTCTCCGCTGCCTGCTTTGCTGGCCCCGCTCCCCACAGAAGGACTTCTGCACTTGACCTTCCAAGGAAGGAAGCGAAGGGCCTGCACTATCAGAACCTGATGCTTAATTCGATTAAGAAGCCTGTAAATGGTGACCCCCCACCCCCACCCCACAGCCCAGTTAGGTCGAGCCTATGCTGAGAGGAGAGGTCCGGCGGCCCCGTTCAGGCCCAGCGCTGTCCCTCCATCTGCCCAGGGCCTGCAAAGCCGCAAGCCCCTCCCACTGGTACCCAGCCCTTGGGCCTCCGCCGAAGGCTGCAGTTGGAGGCGGACAGCCCAGCCCCAGCTCTGGCCCGGCCTGATAGCACGCCCGGCGCCCAGGGCCGCCCTATCGGTGATGCGCACGCGGACGCCCCTCCGGCGGGGAGGAGGCCGGGAGCGTTGTGCACCCTCCCCCTCCCCAGCCGTGGGTGTGCGCCTCGCTTCCCACACCTCCCCCCGGAGGCCGCCTCGCCTTTCAGACTTTTGTTTGTGAGGGAAAACGTTTCTGAGGGGTTGTGAAGGGAGCAGCGTGAAGGGAGCACTGCGGGGGCCGCCGCACCCTCTCGCCGGGACCACGCGGCCACGGAGCGCCAGGGGCCATCTCCTCCGAGCCGCGCTCGGCGGGGGCGACTTTCTGCCGTCCCGGGTGGGACGAGGGGAGCGAACCAGCCCGCCTCGACCACCGACCTCCCCGCACCGCCTTTCTTGTCTGAGGCGCCATGCTTTCCTGCACCAGCTTATCTATGTGAGCGGGACAGCCGTAGACAAATCAAGGAAGAAACCGTAAATTCAATACCGACGACGCATTGAAGGCTTGAATTCCAGCGGAACCCGAAAACTTCCTCTTCCTGCTCCCCCGCGGCATTTCTGTGGCGGCAGCGCCATCTTTTGGCACCCGAAGTGACAGCAGCTGAGTACTCGCCTCGCCGGGGCCTCCAGGCTGTCCCCGCCGCCTCCCGCCCAGGACAGGAACGCATTCGTTGTGCGCTTAGGATGTGGTGGGCGCTGTGCCAGGTGCTGCAGGTACGAGTGCACGTGGCCACTGGCCTGTATGCTGCGGTGGTTCTTTTTTTTTTTTTTTTTTTTTTTTTTTAGGATTTATTTTAAAGTTGGAGTTACACAAAGAGAGGAGAGGCAGAGAGAGAGAGAGAGAGGTCTTCCATCCGCTGGTTCACTCCCCAATTGGCCGCAATGGCTGGAGCTTCTTCCAGGTCTTCCATGGGAGTGCAGGGGCCTAAGGACTTGGGCCACAACTTGGCACAAGTCGGAATCATCTACATAACGTTTTAAAAACCTGTTTTGCTTTTTTCATCTATTTGAATGATAGTGTGACAAAGGGAGGGAGGACACAGAGGGAAGAGCAAGAGAGAGAGAGAGGGAGAGAGAGAGAGAGAGGTAGGTGTCTTCCAGCCATTGGTTCACTTCCTAAAGGCCTGCAATTATCAGGGCTGGGCAGGCTGAAGCCGGAAGCCAGGAACTCCATCCTGGTTTCCCACGTGGGTGGCAGGAACCCAGACACTGGAACCATCATCTGCCTCCTGGGAGCTGGATTGGAAGCAAGGAGTAGCCAAGACTTGAACTAGGCGATGGGATATGGGATGTTGGCATCATGAGTGGTGGCCTAACCCACTGCGTCGTGATGCCAGCCCCAAGCTGTGGGACATTTTGAAATGCAGACTCCTGGGCTCTGTCCTGAGAATATCCTGAGTTGCTGGGGCTGGGTAGGTAATAGGAGGCTGTGTTTGAGCGAAGTTCATAGGTGGTTCTGAAACAGGGAATCCACAAATCACATTTTCAGGAAAAAACTAAAGATGGAGACATAGAAAAAGGACTGTTATTACAGGGTAGTCTGATAAATGCCAGGGGCGGAGACAGAAGGGGGACATCTAACGAGACTAAGGAATTGAGTAGAGAAGTTTCCTTGGAAGGGAAGATCCTAAAAATAAGAGTTGGCAAAGAGGAGGAAGGGGAGCAGAGAGCACAGGGGACACAAAGGCAAGAGGGCAGGAAACTCCTTGGAACTTGCAAGAGTAGGGGAGGTAGAGCAAGGGAGGATGTGGCCAGCGTCAGAAAAGGGGAGCCTGGAACCGCTAACTGACTTTGTCTTCAGAGCTCTGGGCAATGCAGAAATTCTTCCACAGGGAGGGTGACTTTGCCAGATCTGCGTTTGAGGATGATCCCTTCTGGCAGCAGTGCTGAGGGTTCAGGCTCAACAGCACTTTGAGAAAGACATGGTGGTGGGGGCTAGAATGGCAGTAAAGGAAAGGCTGCTGTGGTGCAGCCGGTTAAACCCATGTGGTCAAGGGTTCGAGTCCCGGCTGCTCTGCTTCTTCTTCTTCCTTCTTCCTTCTTCCTTCTTCTTTCTTCTCTTTTTTAAATTTATTTGAGAGGTAAAAGTTACAGACAGTGAGAAGGAGAGACAGAGAGAAATGTCTTCCATCCGTTGGCTTACTCCCCAAATAGCTGCAACGGCCGGAGGTGTGCCGATCCAAAGCCAGGAGCCAGGAGCTTCCTCTGGGTCTCCCACGTGGGTGCAGGGGCCCAAGCACTTGGGCCATCTTCTACTGCTTTCCCAGGTCACAGCAGAGAGCTGGATTGGAAGAGGAGCAGCTGGGACTAGAAACAGTGCCCATATGGGATGTCGGCACCACAGCTGGAGGATTAACCTACTGCACCATGGCGCCGTCCCCTGCTCTGCTTCTGATCCAGCTCCTTACTGGGAGACCCAGAAGAAGCTCCTGGCTCCTAGCTTCAGCTTGGCTCCTCCCGGTTGTTGTGTTCATTTGTGAACCACAGGATGGAAAATCTCTCTGTCTCTCCTCTGTCTCTGTAACTCTGCCTTTCAAATAAATAAATAAATAGGTGGCATTTCTGAGAGGGGTTAGGTAGGGACAATCCATCCAACTTAATGACTGATACATTGGGCAAGAGACAAGTGCAAGGGTCTTGCAGGGGACTCCAAGGGTTCTAGCTTGAGTGATCAGACATTGTTTTCCAAGACAGGACACACAGAGCAAGGGTTATGCTTGGGGAGAGGGATCGGGGCAGAAAAATAAAAGGAAAAATGAATGGACCGGTTACTTTAATATAATTGTCACTATCCTCCTCTCATTTACTGTGTGATCATTCTCTCTTAGCCCTGCTGGGCTTTGATTGTGTCATCTATCAATATGGATTATAATCGTATCTACCTCACTGGTTAGTTGTAAGGACTAAGTGAGTTAATTCATGCAGGTACTTTAAAAAGTAAATAATAAGACTCAACAGATGTTGGCTTGTTTACTGCCATGGTGCCAGCTGCTTGTGGCGCATCTGAACATTGTTCCCAATGCTTTACTCCCTCCATGCTTTGGACTCTTGCATCCATGGCACCGGCCAAGGGATTTGGCAGGTCCTCCCACCAGGACAGAGCACATTAGGCATTGCTTGAGATGCCCATACACCATTTTGGAGAGTCTGGGTCCACGTCCCAGGTCCACTTCTGATTCCAGCTCCCTGCTAATGGACACCCTGGGAGGCAGCAGGTGGTGTCTCAGGTAATTGATTCCCCAAAACCTAGGAAACCCAGATTGAGTTCATGGCTCCTGACTTCAGCCTAACACAACCCTGGTTGTTGTATATATTTGAGGAGTGAATCGATGGGTGAATCGATGGATGGAAGACCTTTCTTTCTTTCTTTTTTTTTTTTTTTTTTTTGACAGGCAGAGTGGACAGTGAGAAAGAGAGAAAGGCCTTCCTTCCGTTGGTTCACCCCCAAATGGCTGCCACGGCTGGCGCACCGCGCTGATCCGAAGCCAGGAGCCAGGTGCTTCTCCTGGTCTCCCATGCGGGTGCAGGGCCCAAGCACCTGGGCCATCCTCCACTGCACTCCCGGGCCACAGCAGAGAGCTGGCCTGGAAGAGGGGCAACCGGGACAGAATCCAGCACCCCAACGGGGACTAGAACCTGGTGTGCCGGCGCCACAGGCGGAGGATTAGCCTGTTCAGCCACAACACCAGCCTATTTTTTTTTTTAACAATTTATTTATCTATTTGAAAGGCGGAGCTACAGAGGCAGAGGCAGAAAGAGAGAGAGAGAGAGAGAGAGAGAGAGGTTTTCCATCCACTGGTTCACTCCCCCAATGGCCGCAACAGTTGGAGCTGGGCCTTTGTGAAGCCAGAAGCCAGCAGCTTCTTCCAGGTCTCCCACATGGGTGCAGGGGCCCAAGGACTTGGGCTATCCTCTACTGCTTTGCCAGGCTATAGCAAAGAGCTGGACTGGAAGTGGAGCAACCGAGTCTTGAACCAGTGCCCATATGGGATGCTGGCACTGCAGGCAACAGTTTTACATGCTATGCCACAGTGCTGGCCCCAGATCTTTTTCCTGTCTCTGTCTCTCTGCCTTTCAAACAAATAATTGTAAACAAAAATAAAATAAAAGTTATCACTAGGTAACACTATCTTGTATGCCTACATGTTTGCTTTTTAATAGCAATCCTTAAAACCTTGGGCCAGAGCAGGGTGGAGAGGTGTAGATGAAGAAAGGAGAATGTCAGTGTCAACTGCACAGTTTGCCTAAAGAGGTTTTCTGCAGACAGGGCCTTGTGTTTACATGCTGATGGGATGCCCACATCGTTAAGAGCTCTGAGGCAGGCTTGATCTCTATCTTCTGTTGAGACAAGAGAGAGTCAGAAATGTGAACTGCTTGCCCGGGCTCGTGAGCTAGTTAGTGATTGAACCACAACAGGTGAGGCTCTTCTGATTTTCACTTCACTTCTCTGCCAGCTCGTTCAGCTGTGCGTGAATAGTTGTTGAGGTAGAGACTGGTGCATATTGACAGAAAGCAGTTACTGCATTTGCAAGAATTGCGTCCTTCGCTTTTCTTTCTTGCTTTGCCTTAATATTTCTTTTCATAGCACTTTATTACTTAAGTGAACAAAAAGAAGATAGGAGGAAAGGAAAGAATATTAGCAGAAATAAAGGAACAGAAGGAGCCCCAGGATATGCCTGACATTTTGCATATATTATCTTTCTAAAATTAGCTTTCCTTTTTTTTTTATTAGATAGAGTTAGACAGTGAGAGAGAGAGACAGAGAGAAAGGTCTTCCTTCCGTTGGTTCACCCCAAATGGCCGCCATGGCTGGTGCTGTGCCGATCCAAAGCCAGGAGCCAGGAGCTTCTTTCAGGTCTCCCCTGCACGTGCAGGTGCCCAAGCACTTGGGCCATCCTCCACTGCCTTGCCGGGCCACAGCAGAGAGCTGGACTGGAAGAGGAGCAACCGAGACTAAAACCCAGCGCCCATATGGGATGCCGGTGCCACAGGCGGAGGATTAACCAAGCGAGCCACGGCGCCGGCCCCGCCGTTTTTTTGAAAGATAGAGATAGACAGAGCTCTTCCATCCACTGGTTCATTCCTCAAATGACTGCAATGGCCGAGGCTGAGCCAAGCCAAGGCTGGGAGATGAGAATTCAACTTAGGTCTCCCATGTGAGTGGCAGCCCAAGCCACTGTCTCCTGCCTCCTAGGATCTGCATTAATAGGATACTGGAATTGGGAACTGAAACTAAGAATCAAATCCAGAAACTGTGGTGTGGGATTCAGGTATCATACTCACTGTTGTGTACATAATCTTATGTCTCCAACAACCCCATAAAGTAGGCATTACCCTCCTCCTATTTCAGGAATGAGGGCAGTGAAGCTAAGGGAGGTTAATTATTTGCCTCAAGGTCTTTAGTTTGTGAGTAAACTTCTCCATGTGAAAGTGCTAGTCGTATCATCTAGGAAGTCCTTGAATTTTAAAAATTTTAAAAATGAGACCTTGTTGGGTAGCTAACAAAGTCAAATCTACAAACCAGAGTACAGTCAGCAAAGTCTAGTCTCCACCCTGTGCCTCAGTCCATTCATCTAGGAGGTAATCAGATGTCTTGTATTAGTTTATTTTCATTTCTATTTTTTAAAAATCAACATATATTCATATTACCTTTTTAGTTAAATGGAAGTACACTGCCTATGTTTCCACAGCTTGCCTTCTGCACTGGAGATCATGCCATGGCCATATACAAGTAGAGAGAATTTCCATTAGTTTTTACAGGGGCACAGTAATTCAGTATGTGAATGGACCCTGGTTGATTCAACCATGATGGATGGACTTTCGTGATGTATGCCCCCCCACTCTTTTGTTATTGCATATAGTGTTGAGTAAATAAGTTTGCCTACATGTCTTTTAGTATTTTTACTAAGTATCTTTGAAATAGATCCCTAGAAGTTGAGTTTCTGGATTAGCAGATAAGTATACACATAATTTTGCTAGAAATTGCCAAATTTCCTTCCCAGTGGATTGTACTTTTTTTTCTTTAGGATTTATTTTTTTATTTGAAAGTCAGAATGAGAGAGAGAGAGAGAGAGAGAGATCGTCCATCCACTGGTTCACTCCCCAAATAGCTACAACAGCCAAAGCTGGACCAGGTCAAAGCCAAGATCCAGGAGCTTCTTCCGGATAGCCCACAAAGCTGCATTATCTGGGAGCTGGATAGTAGGTGGTTCAGCAAGAACTCGAACTGGTGCCATATGGGATGCCAGCACTGCAGGCGGCCACTTAACCCGCTGCACCACAGTGCTGCAGACTGTACCAATTTTTTGCATTCCCACCAGTAAAATGTAAGTCTTCCTGTTTCCTCACTGCCTTGGCAACACATTACATTTTCTTTCTTTCTTTTTTTTTTTTTAAGATTTATTTATTTATTTGAAAGTCAGAGTTACACAGAGAGGAGAGGCAGAGAAAGAGAGAGAGGTCTTCCATCCTATGGTTCACTCCCCAGATGGCCGCAATGGCCAGAGCTGCGCTGATCCGAAGCCAGGAGCCAAGAGCCAGGAGCTTCTTCTGGGTCTCCCATGTGGGTGCATGGGCCCAAGGACTTGTCCCAACTTCTACTGCTTTCCCAGGCCATAGCAGAGAGCTGGATCGGAAGTGGAGCAGCCTGGTCTCGAACCGGCAACCCATATGGGATACCGGTGCTTCAGGCCAGGGCGTTAACCTGCTGCGCCACAGCGCTGGCCCCAGCACTGGCCCCAGCACATTACATTTTCAAGCATTTAGATTTTTTTTATTGATCTGATAGTTGAAAAATAGTATCTCAAGGAAGTTTTCATTTGCATTTATTTTGCTGTAAATGTAACTGAACATCTTTTCATGTAATTGAAGGTCATTTATTTATATTTCTTTTAGTGTGTGTGAACTGTGAACTGTTTATAACTCTGGCCTGATTTCCAAGGGTAATTTTCCTTTTCTTCTACATCCTTAGAAATGCTTTATATTTTAGAGATATTTTTAGCAGGGTGCAAATTGGTATGGTGGGAGTATTTACACCATGGAAATTGGCAAATACTATAACTGCTTCCCCCAGCCCTCATCGTATCACTGGCATTAAACCTTTGTCTGAAACATAAATTGTGAATATTTTTCCTGACTTGTTGTCTTTTTATTTTGCTAATGATGTATCTGGCTATGCAAAAATTTTGTTGTTGTTTTGTATGGTCCAGATTTTGGTCCTTTGTTTTGTTGCTGTATTCCTTTATTTCTTCTGGATTTTAAATTAGAGTTAGAAAAATTTCCCTAACTCCCTGATTTTTATGAATTAATTATTCAAGTTAATAAATCATATAAGCTTATAAGGAAATTTTGGGGCTGGTGTACTGGGTGAAGCCTGTGACACTGATATCTTATGTGGGCATCACTTTGTGTCCCAGGTATTCCACTTCTGATCCAGCTCCCTGCTAATGCCCTGGGAAAAGCAGCAGAAGATGGCCCAAGTGTTTGGACCCCTTCCATTCATGTGGGAGACCCAGAGGAAGCTCCTGGCTCCTGGCTTTGGCCTGGTCCAGCCCTGGCTATTGCAGCCATCTGGGCAGTGAACCAGCAAATGGAAGATCTCTGTGTGTCTCTCCTTCTCTCTCTGTATTTCTGATTTTCAAAAAATAAATAAATAAATCTTTTTAAAAAAACTGTATAAAGGTTTTAAGTGAATATGAAAATATCTGTTAAGAAAATAAATTTTATCCTATTTTCTTCTAATTTTTAAGTTAGTTTATTCAAAAGGCAAGTGGGGTGTGGAGGAAAAGAATAATTGAGAGAATCTTCCATCTGCTCATTCACTCCCCAGACCTCACAGTAGACAAGGCTGGGTCAGGCAGAAGCCAGAAGCCAGGAACTCCATCTGGGTGTCCCACATGGCAGGGACTCAAGGACATGGCCATCACCTGCTACGTCCCAGGATGCACATTAGCAGGAGGCTGGATCTGAGACAGAGATGAGCCTGATTCCAGGCACACCGACATAGGATATGGACACCCCAAGGTGCAGCTTATCCCACTGCACCACAACACCAGCCCCCCAAATTCCCATCTTTGATCCATTGGAATTCTTCTCGGAGTGGAGAAAGAGACAGGATTGTATTTTCTTCCCGTGGAAGAATGACTGCCCCAGGCATTTCATAGATTCCCAGGTTCCTGGTGGGGCCCTCCCATCACAGGCTCAGTATACCATGGACTTGAGGGCAGAGTAGTTTCCTGGCTCTCTGCGCAGGGCTGGCTCAGGACTCTGCCCCCTGCATTCCAGTGCAGGGTTCTCAGCTCCTTAACTGAAGCTAAGTTGCTCCTGTATGGCTTGGGCCACTGCTCTGGAGTGCACAAGTAGTAAACCTTAGTAGCATCCATACGGTGTTGATTCTACATAATCACAGAACCCAAGAGCTGTGGAGGCACAGCTTCCTCCACCTGGATTTCCAAGGATGTTGTAGACAGCCCTAGGGCTCAGACACTGGTCCCAGGGACAGAGCCAGCACAGAAAATACCCCTGAGGGTAGTGCCCAGTGGAGCCATGGGAGTGGGGCTGCCCCTTCATTCTATAGAGCCATCCGTGGGCAACACCAGCCTGGGAGAGCCACAGGCGTCCATCTCCACCCCATGAGAGTGGCATGTGTGCCTAGCAACGCCAAGGGGGCAGGCAGCCAGGCGCCTCCAGGGGCCAGCCCTGCCACTTTACGAGGACACAGAGTCAAAGACTATTAAGTGCTAGAATCTAATGTTTGTTCTGTAGGCTTTGGACTTACTGGGGGCATTGTTAGCTCTTTCTTGCTTCCTGTTTCTTCCTTTTGGAATGGGAATGTCTATCCTGTGCTTGTCTCACAGTGGATTTTGGAAGCATAACTTGCTGAATGTTCACAAGACACAGCTGGAAGGAAGGTTGGTGCCAAAGTAAGTTAAAACTTTCGAGGCTACTGGGATGCAATGAATGCATTTTTTACGAGAAGAACATATATTTGGCGAGCTCAGGGGTGGAATACTGCGGTTTACGTGTTTGTGGAATTCAGTTGGAATTATGTGTTGTTGGAATTTAGTTGCCATTTGCCATTGTGATGATGTTGAGAAAGTGGTTGGGCCACTCTCAAGGGTGACTTTAATGTCTTTTTTTTTTTTTTTTTTTTTTTTGACAGAGTGGACAGTGAGAGAGAACAGAGAGAAAGGTCTTCCTTTTGCCATTGGTTCACCCTCCAATGGCCACCGTGGCAGGCGAAGGCAGGAGCAAAGCGCTTCTCCTGGTCTCCCATGGGGTGCAGGGCCCAAGCACTTGGGCCATCCTCCACTGGGCCATCCTCCACTGCCTTCCTGGGCCACAGAAGAGAGCTGGCCAGGAAGAGGGGCAACCGGGACAGAATCCTGTGCCCTGACCGGGACTAGAACCTGGTGTGCCGGCGCCGCAGGTGGAGGGTTAGTCTATTGAGCAATGGCGCCGGCCATACTTTAATCTCTTAATAAAGGGGCTTTGGGGCATGGGTGCACGCTCTCTCTCTCTGTCTCTCACTCTCTCTCTTTCCTTCTGCCACATGATGATGCAGCAAGAAGGCCACTGCCAGATGCTGTCGCCTTGACCTTGGCCTTCTCAGCCTCCAGAAGCCAATAAGCTTGCTTTTATAATAAATGAGTCTCAAGTATTTTGTTAGTAGCACAAAATGAACTAACATGAGTGCTAATACTGTCTTATCACACAGGCTTTCCAATGTTGTAATAACTGGTAGGGCTAGTCCCTCTTCATTGTTCTTTTTTAGGATTTTTCCAGATATTCTTTTCGTTTCTTCACATCTTCTCACATTTTTATCTTAGATCCTCAAGGTCACAGCAGATGCATGGTAATTACAACACAATTCTCATGTTAATGTGATACTAACACAAAAAGAACAGATTCAGTAGTTAGACACAGTTCTAAGAATATGATGGTACTTCCTTCCTCCCACTCTTTCTCCCTCCCCCTCCCAGATACTCTTGCTTATTTATCCTTATAAAGAATGTTTTGATAAAATGTTCTTAACTCTAAGGCTCCTTCTTTTGTTGCTTTTGCAAAATGTTAAAAAAATAGGGCCTTCTAGTTTCTGATTTTTTTTAAAGATTTATTTATTTATTTGAGAGGTAGAGTTACAGACGGAGAGAGGCAGAGACAAAGAGAAAGGCCTCCCATCCGCTGCGTCACTCCCCAAATGGCCACAACTGCCAGAGCTGGGCCGATCTGGAGCCAGGAGCCAGCAGCTTCTTCCAGGCCTCCCACGCTGGACAGGAGCCGGCGTCCATGTGGGATGCTAGTGTCACAGGCGGAGGCTTAACCTACTACACCACGCAGCAGCCCCAGTTTCTGAGTTTTGCCGCCTCTGTTCTGTCTCCTCCACCTCCCACTTTCACCTTCTTCTCTCTCTTTCCTCCCCAACACCCTGGAGTTGCGTGGTGTTGCTTCAGCCATATTCAATTGGTCCAGTCACAAAAGTCCATGCATTTTAAAGGAGGAAGGGACACAAATCCCACCTCAATGGGGTTACATATCAAAGTCACATGTAAGAAGAGTGCATGGACTCCAAGGTGGTGCTGTGGCCTTCTTGGGACAATACTATTTCCACAATGGCTGGCAAGGCCCGATGAAACTGGGACCCCCACCAACTTCCTCAGCTGTCCTGTGATTTGACTTCTCCTCTCTGCTGCAGGCATGCTGGCTTTTTTTTTTTTTTTTAACTGTTTTCTGATAAGTGCTCTTGCTCACTCTCTCTCTCTGTCAAACATCCTATCTCCCAAACCCCCCAATTCTAAATAGCTTGCTGTCAGATTTCCTTTAGGTCTTGAATTGTCCACCTTCCTTCCTTACTTCCTTCCTTTTTCTTTCTTTCTTTCTTTCTTTCTTTTTTTTTTTTTTTTTTTTTTTTTTTGGACAGGCAGAGTTAGACAGAGAGAAAGGTCTTCCTTCCGTTGATTCACCCCCCAAATGGCCGCTATGGCCAGCGCCCTGTGCCGACCGAAGCTAGGAGCCAGGTGCTTCCTCCTGGTCTCCCATGCAGGTGCAGGGCCCAAGCACTTGGGCCATCCTGCACTGTCTTCCCGGGCCACAGCAGAGAGCTGGACTGGAAGAGGAACAACCGGGACAGAATCCGGTGCTCCAACCAGGACTAGAACCCCAGGGTGCTGGCGCCGCAGGCGGAGGATTAGCTAAGTGAGCCGCAGCACCGGCAAATTGTCCACCTTTCTAACAACTCTTTTGGCAACAGGCTGATCTTCACCCCCACCTCACTTTTCCCTGCTATTTTTTTCCATGTCACCTGGAACATTTTATATCTCTATTTATGTTTTTGCATCTTTTCTCTCTCCCCACTGGAATGTCATCTCTGTTACAGCAAGGACACTGCTTTGTTCAGTGTAGGAACTGGCATCTTCAGCCAGTGGCTGCAGAGCACCTGAGACCTGCCAATAGTACCTGAGAGAGCCTGGAAGTAGATCTTCCCCAAGGTGTGACCAGAGATGACCACAGCCCCAGCCAAAACCTGATGGCAGTATCATGGGAAACCGTGAACCAGAGGCACCTGGCTAAGCTGAGCCCAAATTCCTTACCCATGGAAAATGCGAGAAAACAAGTATTGCTGTTTTAAGCCACCAGGTTTTGGGATAGTTTGTTACACAGAACTGGTAATAGAGTCCTGTGGTAGATGGTTATAATAGTTCTCAGAGAATCTTACCTCTCTACATCCATGCCCTTGTGTAGTCTCCTCACACACTGACTTGAGGCTTGGCTGCGTTACTTGCTTTGGCCAATGGAACATAACAAAGTCTGATGCAAGAAAGGGTTTAAGACATACTTGCTCCTGGGTATTGTTCTCTGGAAGTTCTGAGAACCCTGGAATCTGCAGACCTGAGACAGAAGGCCAGGTGGAGAGTGACCCAGCTATGCATAGCTTCCAGCCATTCCAGCCGAGCTGCCCTTTCAGAGAACCCACATGGTCAGCTGGAGAATGGTACTCCCCATGTTGTTCAACCACAGAAGTTTGGTGTGGCTTTTTACAGTAGTACATACTGATGCACGTTCCTTCTCTTTATAGTCTCCCCTTGCTGGTTCTTTTCTGATCTCTTTACCTCACTGCCATCCTGGTCAATGGCTTTTCAGACATTCTGCCTTCTAGTCTTTCATTCTCATTTACCTAACTCCCGGTGAACAAGCATAGACGCACTTTACGTGCTTTGTGGGACCACGGTGTATTCACTTGCTAGGGTTGATGTAACAAATCATCACAAACTGAGAGGCTTAAGGCGATCTAGGGTTGCTCTTCTGCCATTCTGCAGGCTGCAGATCCAAAATCAAGGTGTCCGCAAGATTTTACTCTCTCTGAAAGGGTGTAGGGGAGATTCAAATTTCATGTTTTTCTCTTGGATTCTTTTGTTCCAGTGCCAGCATTCTTTGGTGTTCCTTATCTTGCAAATATACAACTCCATATTGCATTAAGCACTGACCATACTCCCGCGTGTCCTCATTTTAGGTCGCTGTGTCTGTAACGGCCCTAATGCCTAATGAGAACACGTTCCGAGGTACTAGAAAATCCCAGGACTGCAACATTTCTTCTGGGAGGACATGATTCAACCCATGGCACATGTCCATGGTCACCTTTCCCCAAATGTACATTTTGGAGTGCTTATATATTCTGATCCTCAAAGTTACAAACAGTAATTCTTAGTTTTTAATCAATAATTGTTTACTGAGGGCATACCGCATGCATCTGGGATTTATTTGACTCAAAATAACCTGTAATAACACTTGGTCACATATAGTTTGGGCAGCTGTCCTAGTCTGCCACAACAGAGTAACCAAGACCAAGTCATTTATAATGAGCTGAGCTGTATTTGGCTCATGGTTCTGGGGCCTGGGAAGTCCAAGAGCATGGCACTGGCACTGGCGTCTGGTGAGATACCTTGTGCTGCATCACCCTACAGCAGAAGGGTAAGCAAGCACATGTGAGACAGAGAGAGAGGAAAGTGGGCCCAACTCGTCTTTTTTTATAACTGACTCCTGCAATAATCTACACATGATGGGGGCCCCTCATGACCTTATCACTTTTTTTTTTTTTTTTGAAGATGTATTTCTTTGGAAGGCAGAGTTACAGAGAGGCAGAGGCAGAGAGAGAGGGAGGGAAACAGAAGTCTTCTATCTGCTGGTTTACTCCCCAAATGGCCGCAACAGCATGAGATAGGCTTATCCGAAGCCAGAAGCTAGGAGCTTCTTCCGGGTCTCCCACATGGGTGCAGGGGCTCAAGGACTTGGGCCATCTTCTACTGCTTTCCCAGGCCATAGCAGAGAGCTGGATTGGAAATGGAACAGCTGGGACTTGAACTGGTGCACATAAAGGATGCTGGCACTGCAGATGGCAGGTTCACCTGCTATACCATAGCGCTAGCCCCAACCTAATCACTTCTTAAATGTCCCACCTCTTAATACCATCACCATAGCAATCAAGTTCCACCATGAGTTTTGGAGAAGATATTCAAAACCTAGCAGCATTTCTTGCTTCATAGAAATTAAATCAGGATCTAATTTAATCTGAACTCAATGTCATTTCCATTGGAGCAAGTTAAGCAGTGAAGAACAAACCCACACAATTGCCTTTGTACAAGGAAATAAATGACTGTGCTAGGCACAGCTGCCAGGAGATTTCCCAACTTGGCAGTGACTTACTCATTTGTAATCAACAGTCCTCAGCAAAGCCCGAGTATGCTGGAGTTTTGTGGGCCTGTTGACATGACCATAACACCCAGCTTTCCCTGTGCTCCTACCCTCCTCAGCCCCGTTTTTGTTTGTTCAAAACTTTGTTTTTCCCAAGCCAAGTTTCCTGAGGGTTTTCTTGCAGATTCTTTTGGGGCTGAAACCTCAAGCATTCCCAGTTTTGGAGACTGGAATTGCTTTTCCACACCTCCGGGTTTTCCAGCATTGCGTAACTTGTACTTGTGCAGACATATACATTCTCCCTGTTCTGTTTCTTAAGTTCCCGCATCCTTTCATTTATGTTGTTTATTTAACCCATTCCTTTGCGTACCTTTGGCTATTTTGATGTCTTGTCTAACCGTGTGAATTGAATGATTGATGCACTCATTCCTCTGGATTCCTAATGAATATGTATGAGCTATGAATTTTCTTTCCAAGGGTAAGGATGCCCACCTGTTAAAATTCCCCTACCCATTCACTTGGCTCAGTTTGCTCCCTGAGCAAGCCTTCCTTTCCCACATATCTGAAATAATTTCTGTCTTTGAAACTGAAAGCAGTTTGAGGCCACTCATTTGGCAGCATTGGGGAGGGCAGCACTGTCTTGATTTTCACAGGCTTTCTTTCTCCCTTGGCAGTATCCCAGCACAAAGGAATGGTGATCAACACACAGCTCTTACTGGACACTCAGCCTGCGGCTGGCATTGTACTAAGTATTCTACATACATCCTTTGAACCACTGCACGCTTATCTTCCACTGTACAGATAAAACAGTACTCAAATGTTTGTTCTCTGTTTCTATTCTTGGAATTCAGGTTTCAGGCTTTCCCTGAAAGCACTCAGAGCAAAGTCCAATTTATTTATTTTATTTGAAAGGCATTGTTACAGAGAGAGAGAGATAGAGACAGAGAGAGAGAGAAAGAGAGAAAGAGAGAGGTCTTCCATCCGCTGGTTCACTCCCCAAATGGCTGCAACTACCAGAGTGGGGCTTATCAGAAGCCAGGAGCCAGGAGCTTGTTCCAAGTCTCCCACGTGGGTGCAGAGGCCCAAGGACTTGGGCCATATTCCATTGCTTTCCCAGGCCATAGAAGAGAGCTGGATCAGAAGTGGAGCTGCTGGGACAAATGGGATGCTGGCACTGCAGGTGGTGGCTTTACCAGATATGCCAGGTGCTGACCCCAAGGCCATTTCTTTCTAAGTTTTCCTGACCACAGCAGCTGCAACAGCCTCCCTCCACACTGCCACAGGTTCTATTTTATTTCATTCAGAGCACTATCTCAAATCTTCTGGCTGGTTTATTAGTTCCCTCTGATGCTCTGCCTCCACCACCCGATTCCATCATCCATCTGCTTCCACCACCAGACTTTAAACTCCAAGGAGCAGAAGCTGCCTCTTGTTGACCACAACATCCTCTGAGTCCCCGGGAGAACAGCACCGGGTCCGAGTGGACACTGACTACATACTTGAGAAACGCCTTTCTGAAGGCCAGTCGGGAGCCTGTGTTCCCAGGCTCGGCAGAGTAAAAGTGGCAGCTACTTTCTGAGCGGGAAAGTGTGATCCTGGGAGGTAACAGACACCTCTCACTGGATGTGTGACTTAAAGCTCCTCACTCCGTGGAAAGCAAGTTTCTCTCCTTTGAGACCAGGAAGGCCGCCAGCCTCCTTGTCACCTCCTGTGATTCTGCACAGTGAGGGGAAAGAGAGAAGGAGGAGGGGAAGACGGAGGAGGAGGAAAGGAAGGAGACGGGAGGGAAGAGGGTGTCCAGTGATCCCGGGGAACAGAGGGGGAGGGGAGCCTGCCGAGTTGGCTAGGGGGCTGATGATGCGCAGGAGAGGGTCTCGCAGGGAACAGGGGACGTGGAGGACGAACGGGGTGTTGGGGCGGGGGCGAGTGGAACCTGGCTACCAACAGACGCCAAGCAGCGATCGCGGCAGAGGAGGGGTGCACGGGGGGTTGCCAAGGGTGAACGGAGGAAAGCGCAGTCCACACGGCTGGAATCTGGAGTGACCGCGCCCCGGAGTCCGGAGACGCGAGGGTGAATCAGAGGGGAGGGAGGGAGGCAGGCAGAGATCTCGGAGGAAGCCTCGGGGAGCCCCGGAGGCAGAGTGGAGCAAAGGGTGCGGAGCAGAGCGGGCGGGTGGGCCCGCGGCGCGGAGGGCGCAGGTGGCGCACGGACCCAGGAGGGCTCGCAGCGGGCGCGGCTTACACGGGTGGGGTGGGCCGGGCCGGGCGCGGGCAAGGGGCGCGCTGGGGTCGCCGAGGGGCGGGCGCTGCGGCGGGCCGGGCGCGGGCGGGGCGTGGCGGCCGGGGTGGCGGTCGCTTCACTTCCGGGAGCGCCTGGGCGCCGCCGCCGCCTGCTCGCCTCGCTGCCAGCGGGCCCGGGGCCGCCGAGCCGGCGAGCGCGCAGGCCAGGCCGAAGCTCCGGTGCCGGCGCGGCTGGGGTCGGTCTGTGGCCATGGGGGCGTCCGCTCGGCTGTTGCGCGCGGTGATCATGGGAGCTCCGGGCTCGGGCAAGGGCACCGTGTCTTCGCGTATCATCAAGCATTTCGAGCTGAAGCACCTCTCCAGCGGGGACCTGCTGCGACAGAACATGCTGCGAGGCACAGGTGGGAGTCCAGGCCGGGACGGTGGCCGGCCGCGGGGCTGAGGCGGGCGCAGCACCTCAGTGCTCCAGCAGCCCCGGGGGGAGACTTCGGGACAGAGACCTCCGTGGGCACTAAGGGCGGCTGGTGGGGCACACTGACTAGGCAGCTAGGACGCGCTGCAAGTTCAAAGGGGAAAGGAAACGACTTGGCTTTGTTTGAGAGGCACGTCCAGTCCCTGGGCGCAGTCGCTCCATGGGTCCCGGAGCTTAGCTTTGGTTTATTCTTCATGTGCCCTTGTACATGGAAAACTGGCATTAGCCCTGCTGGCGTTTGCTCGTGCTCTTGCCTTTTTTATTTTTATTTTTTAACCCTGTGGGATCTTGTAGTTCTGACCTTACCCCATAATCTCAAGTTCAGGTTTTATTTACCCTCATTGCAGGCACAACATTGGCTTAGATTTTGATACCCCAGGAGATTTCTTAGACACGAAAACTATTCTTGTGCGTGGTTGCATAAAAGATTGTTGTTTGTCATGCCAGATTCATTCTTACATCTCAGCACAAAGTCCAGCCAACCAGCTGCACACTTTGCTGGGGGAGTAAATTTGTGGTCTGTAAATTCTATCTTAAGAAGGCTATTTTTAAAAAAATCATCGGTAGGATGAATTTGTTTCCTCAAAAGTGTTGACCTTTACTTTCTAAAACAGAACCCATAATGCTTGCTGGAGTCAGAAAAGAAAGGATTGGAAACAGGGCAGAAGTGCAAAACATAAAAAGTAGAGAGCTCTCATTTCCTGGCACAGTCTCAGCATTCAGAGGGCAACAGTGTTTCCTTCTAGAAATGCTTATTTGTGTGCAACAATATGAGTATATCCTTTATTTCATCTTAGGTACTATGTAATCATACTGTGTATGTACTCCTCACCAGTGTATTTTCGGTATATACCTGAGATGTATTTCCACATGAAGAAAAAGAAGCCCATTTCATTCTGTTTGTATAGTTATCTATTTACTAAATCTACTCTGATTCATTTAGCCAATCCCCTTTTGATAGGCATTTAGGTTATTTCCCGGAGAGGCTTTTTTGTTTGTTTCAAGTGTACATTCAAATGAAACAAACAAGCAGCAGTCAGCCCAGTGTTTTTTTTTTTTGTTTGTTTGTTTGTTTTTTAATCTCTTGGAGTTATTTGGCTTAATATCTGCATTTCTGGCATAGTACTAGATTTCTCCCCTCATATTAACCTTGCGAAATAGTAGAGTGTTTTGTAGTTAATTAAACTTCACTAAAGGGTTACACTGTGTAACTTGTTTGCTGAGTATTCTTGGTGCACCACATTGGAGTAGGCAGAGACAGTAAAGAATCCCCAGTACTGCACACTCCAGCTGGTTGGGGTCAGGTTATCCAAAATACAGGAAGTAAAGGATCCTTCGGGGATTCTCTGAAAAATTACTGAGCGGTGAAGCACCACTGTGGTTAGGGAACAGCTTCTGTACAAAGTGTTCGTTAGTTTATGGAGACACAACACATTGGTAAATTTAAAAGCCAATTAAATAACTTTCTGTAAAATTCACCTTGCTTAACCTTGACACTCCTTGACTGCCTTCTTCCTTCTGGTTCCACAGCCTAAACAAAGAGTCTAGCAGGAGGGAGAGAATCATGGGAAGAAATGCAACTGGCCTTGGGTGCCTGCACATTCTGCAGTCTTTCTGGGCAGTACTTTAATAAGAAAAGCAGAAAAATGAAATTTGGGGAAGGATCATGGGATTGTTATTACAGGAGTTCTATATCTCAATAACAATAATATATTCTCAATAAATATTTGTGAATGAATTAAGTCCCACAGAGTCAGATTACACAGAGAAGTGTAATTTTTTTTTTTAAGATTCATTTATTTATTTATTTGAGAGGTAGAACTACAGACAGTGAGAGGGAGAGACAGAGAGAAAGGTCTTCCTTCCATTGGTTCACTCCCCAAATGGCTGCTACGGCCGGCGCTGCTCCAATCCGAAGCCAGGGGTCAGGTGCTTCCTCCTGGTCTCCCATGTGGGTGCAGGAGCCCAAACATTTGGGCCATCCTCCACTGCCTTCCCGGGCCACAGCAGAGAGCTGGACTAGAAGAGGAGCAGCCAGGACTAGAACCGGCGCCCATATGGGATGCCGGTGCTGCAGGCGGAGGATTAACCTGTGCCACGGCGCCGGCCCCAAGATGTGTAATCTTTCAAAAAACAAAAACAAAAAAACCCCCCTGCTTAATGTTTTCTGATACTGAAAGTAAAGCACACTTGAAAAATATGTCATGCAAACATAAAAAAGGAAAATTAAGATCCCTCAAGGCTGGCCCTGGGCATAGCAGGTTAAGCCACCACCAGCAGCCTATCGACAGTAGTAAACCAGGAGTACCTATTGGCCACCACAGGACCCTGCAGATGGGAAATTTGAGTCTGGTCCTTAGATGTTTGGTCTAAACCTGTCATTTAAAGATGAGGAAACTGAATTCAGAAGAGGTTGAAGAACTTGCTCGGGCTAGCATTGTGGAATAGCTCGTAAAGGCACTGCCTGTGCTGCCGGCATCCCATATGGGTGCCGTGTGTCCCAGTTGCTCCACTTCCAATCCAGCTCCCTGTTAATGGCCTGGTAATGCAGCAGAAGATGGCCCAAGTGTTTGGGATCCTGCCACCCACATGGAAGATCCAGATGAAGCTCATAGCTCCTGGCTTCAGCCTGGCCAAGGAATGGCCCTTGCAGCCATCTGGGGAGTGAACCAGCAGATGGAAGATCTCTCTCTCTCTCTCTCTTTCTCTCCCTCCCACTCTCTCTGTAACTCTGACTTTCAAATAAATAAATTTTAAATAAATAAATGAAAAAGAAAGAACTTGCTCAGGGGCCAGCGTTGTGGCATAGCTGGTTAAGCAGCCACCTCCAACACCAGCATCTCCTGTGGGCATTGGTTTGAGTCCCTACTTCTGCCTTCCCATACATTTCCCAGCTAATGCACCTGTGAGGGCAGCAGAAGATGGCCCAAGTACTTCAGCCTCTACCACCCACACAGGAGACCTGGATGGAGGTCCAGGCTCCTGGCTTTGTCCTGATGTAGCTCTGGTCATTGTGGCCACTTGGGAATGAACCAGTGGATGGAAGATCTCTCTTTCTATCTGTCTCTCCATGTAACTCTACTTTTCAAATACATTTTTAAAAATCTTTAAAAATTTTTTCTGTACTAAGATTATCTCATGAAGCTCAATTTGTGAAATACTACATAGTGTAAAGAGCCTTGTTCTCATCTGTATGTCTGAGGAGTTGAACTCAGTAGATAATCTTCAAGACCTTGGTCAGCTCCCATGTTCCTATGTGTCTAACAAAACATAATGTACACCCAACGAGCACAGGTGTGGCTAATTACAATGATATTGATGAGACAGCAGTTTAAAAAAAAAAAAGGTTTATTTATTTATTTGAAAGGCATAGTTATGGAGAGAGAGAAGGATGGAGAAAAATCTTCCATCTGTTGGTTCACTCCCCAAATAGTCCCAACTGCTGGAGCTGGTCCAACCCAAAGCCAGGAGCCAGGAGCCAGGAGCCTGGAGCCTGGCCTCGCATGCGGGTGCAGGGACTCAAGCACTTGGGCTATCCTCTGCTGCTTTCCCAGGTGCATCAGAAGGGAGCTGGATTGGAAGTGGAGCAGCCAGGATTCAAATTGGTGCCCATATGGGATGCTGGCACTGCTGGTGGTGGCTTAACCCACTGTTCCACAGCGCTGGCCCAACAATTTATTTTTGTAATGGTAAAAAAATAATAATTTTTAGTAGGCCGTACATTTACTTTTTTTTTGGGATTCCCAAAATCAGAAAGAATATTTAGTGAAAAGATCTTTCCAGGACATTTCATGCACATATAACCAGATGCTTCCCTCTGTGTATATTTTACACAAATCACAGCATCCATTACTCTGTACCTTCAACAATACAACTTTCCTTAAGGAGTATTCCATTTCCATTTTTTTTGGACAGCTTTATTGAAATATGATTGATATACCATATAACTTACCTTTAAAATGTACAATTCAGGGGCCAGTGCTGTGGCGTAGTGGGTAAAACTGCTGCCTGCAGTGCTGACGTCCCATATGGGCACTGGCTTGTGTCCTGGCTGCTCCTCTTCCAATCCAGCTCTCTGCTATGGACTGGGAAAGCAGTGGAGGATGGCCCAAGTGCTTGGGCCCCTGCACCCGCAGGGGAGGCCCAGAAGAAGCTCCTGGATCCTGGCTTCGGATCGGCCCAGCTCCAGTTGTTGCAGCCATTTGGGGAGTGAACCAGTGGATGGAAGACTCTCTCTCTCTCTACCTCTGCCTTGTTAGTAAAATGGTGCCATCCTCCTAAGCCTACTCCCACCCTGTTGGGATTTGCCTCTCCCACTTCCTTACCTCTGTAAGGCTATATAAGACCTGTTCTCCCAGTACAGGTGGTAGTTCTCTCTGTGCACGGGGAGACGGCCTGTTGGGTTTCCCCCACCCAACAATAAACCTTTTCCCTTACTCTGGTGTTTGGTGTGTTTGGTGCTGGCCTTTCCTTTCATGCCTCCCTGTAAATCTGCCTTTCAAATAAATAAATAAATCTTTTAAAAAAATGTGCAATCAGTGGATCTTTGTGTATTTACAGAGTTGTGCAACTATCAGCAAAACAAATTTTAGAACATTCTTATCACTCATAAAGGAAACCTCATACCTATTAGTCATGTCCACTCCTGCCCCACCCTGCCCCACCTGAGCCTCTGGCAACACTAATCCACCTTCTCTCTTGATTTGCCTATCCTGGACATTTCCTACAAATGGAATGCTGCAGTATGTGGCCTTTTCTGTCTGGCTTCTTTTCATTTAGAATGGTGCTTTCAAGAAATCACCCATATTGTGGCATGTACTAGTACTTTACTACCTTTTTTTGCTGAATAATATTCTATGGTATGAGTATATCATTTTTACTTATCCATTCATGAGTTGGATAAATAAATAAAGGGCATTTGGGTTGTTTTGTCTTTTTCCATTATTTTCTAGACTATATGTATTTTATGTATTTTTGCACCATAAAATGTTAAGGGACAATTTTTAAAAGATAATCTTGAGAATGAGTGTTGTCTTAAAGAAAGAAGTCTTCCATGGATCCACCAAGTACATAATGTGTGCTCGGTAATGGTGAGGCAGAGATAGTGGACTTCACTGGAAGAGCTCACCTCACTGTGGGCCTGGGGGCAGGTGAGTGGATGGACACACCTACTAGTCAGCCCGGGCTGCCATAACTGAGCACCAGAGTGGGGACTAAAGAATAGAATTTATTTTCTTATAGTTCTGGAGCTTAAGATTCCAAGATCAAGGTGCTGCCAGAGTTGGTTTCCGGTGGGTCTTTTCTCTCTGGCCTTCTCACCTTGTTCTCACCTGGTCTTTCCTTTGTACTGCTGGTACCTCTTCTGTTTATAAGGATGCTGATCCTATCAGATTAAGCACTTACCTTTCTGACCTCATTTAACCTTAATTTAACCTTTAGGCCCTATCTCCAAACACAGTCACATGGAGTGTTAAGAGTTTCAGCAGGCATTAGTGTTCCAACAAAGACAAGTCTGGAGGAGGAAGTTGCTTGCAGTTATCCTGGAGACTGAGAAGTGTTCACTGTGAAGGGCCCTTTAAGATATACCTTGAGGGGCCCACACTGTGGCAGAGTAGGTTGAGCATTTATCTGCAGCTCTGGCATCCCAAATGGGTACCAGTTTGAGTCCCAGCAGCTCCACTTCTGATCCAGCTCCCTAATGAAGGCCTGGGAAAGCAGTAGAACATGGCCCAAGTGCTTGGGCCCCTGCACCCATGCGGAAGATGTGTAAGAAACTCCTGGATCCTGGTTTCGGGTTGGCCCAGCTCCGCCAGTGGTGCCATTTGGGGAGTGAACCAATGGGTGGAAGACCTCTCTCTCTGTCTCTCCCTCTCTTTGTAACTCTGCCTCTCAACTAAATAAATAAATCTTTAAAAATATAAAAAATAGGCCGGCGCCACGGCTCAATAGGCTAATCTACTCTGCCTGTGGTGCCGGCACACTGGGTTCTAGTCCTGGTTGGGGTGCCAGATTCTGTCCTGGTTGCTACTCTTCCAGTCCAGCTCTCTGCTGTGGCCCAGGTCCTTGGGCCCTGCACCCGCATGGGAGACTAGGAGAAGCACCTGGCTCCTGGCTTCAGATCAGCGCGGTGCGCCGGTCACAGTGCGCCGGTCGCAGCACGCTGGCCGTGGCGGCCATTGGGGGGTGAACCAATGGAAAAAGGAAGACCTTTCTCTCTGTCTCTCTCTCTCTCACTGTCCACTCTGCCTGTCCAAAAAAAAAAAAAAAAAGGAAAAACAATATAAAAAATGAAGATGCATCTTAAAAGCTGAGTAAAAGCTTATCAGACAAAGTGGGGGAGCTTTGGGCTTGGGTGAAGATAAGGAGGATCCACTGTAGGTAGAGCTCCTTGCTGAATCAGGGCGTGGTTTGAGCACAGGGTACAAATGACAAGGCGGGGAGGTAACATGACTCTGGACTCAAGTGGTTCTTTATGGAATTCTCAAACGGGGATTTCATGCTGCAGCAGAGTGGATGAGAAGGAGAGGCCCTGGAACGGGAATGCTAGCTAGTAGGTGCTTTGCTGGAGAGGAGCCACTGGGTGATGGCTAGAGGGAGGACCAGTGGTCAAGGGAGGCTTTTCTCTTCTCTGAACTGTAATCTTGTAAATAGTCCTTGCAGAAGTATTGCAGTATCTCTATATCATAAGAAGTATATCATGAGAAGAATAATATGAACTCCTGTTTAACCACCACCAGAAGGAAAACCATGGCTTCTGTGATCCCCTCATGGCTCCCTCCCATGCACATCTCTTTTCCGACTCCTGGTATAACCACTGTGTTGAGTCAAGTCTTTATTATCTGAGAGAGTTTTTTTTTAAGCCCTTGGTTGTGTGTAAAACTATCAGTTAATCCACTCTCTGTCATCCTTCTACTTCTATTTTGTTTTGTTTTGACATACTTTTAAAATAAAGTTTTATATAGTTCATTATGTAATGATGCTAAAAGCAGTTCTGGCAGGAACTAGGTTCTTTGTAACCCTTTCTCTTGGCACATGTAAAACAGAACTGTTATTTATAGGTTAGTCAGGTCCTGCTTTTGTACTTCATAACTGCCCAAACAGTAAGTTTGAAAAAGCTCATTCAGATATGTGCTGTGGTTGGTTTGGGTCATGCTGTGAGAACGACCAGACTTTAAAAGGAGAATCACAATTTAAAATGAGTTTGGCTATTTAATACCACAGTTAAGCCAATGCTTGGGAAATGCACATTCCATATCTGAGTGCATGGATTCAAGTCCCAGCTCCACTTCTTATCCAGCTTCCTCCTGATTCGCACCGTGGGAGGCAGCAGTGATGGCTCAAGTACGTTTAGGATCCTGGTGTTGCTGTTGCAGGTGTTGCAGGCATTTAGGGGGTAGACCAATAAGTGACATTTTATATAGTAAAGCACATATTTCTCAGACCAGTATCTCTGTGTTTTGAATTTCTGGTTATTGTTCTTACAAGTTGACCTTGACTTTCCTTATTTTTCTGTAACCCTCTTTCCCTATTTTTGTGTGTAACTGTAGAAAATTAGCTAATTATGAATAATTTACTTTTAAACTACTTTTGTGTTTTTAAGTGTGGAAGCTTCCAAATTTGATTAATTTTCAAATAAAAAAGTAAGCAATATTTGTATGAGGAGTCTATTAAGGCATACTACTAAATTATAATGGTTAGATAAGTAAAAATTTACCAAATGTCCATGGAATATGCTGGATGGGAGTGAACATTTGAAATGTCATTCGCAAACTACGTAGACCTTGAAGTAGGGAGTTGAGTCTTTTTTTTTTTTTTTTTCTTCTTCAGTAAACTCCAGTGGAAGCACTACAGACTTCAGGGTTTAATACATACTGTGGATAAATGTCTGTTGATACAGAAAGTTGTTAATGGTAAATGAAAAACACATAACAGGCATGTGTTGCTTTACAATTGGGATACTTAGGAGTAAATGCATTGTTAGGCAATTTTGTCACTGTGCAAACATCACAGTGTACTTAACAAAAACCTAGATGGGATGTAAGTCAATCATACACCCAGGCCATATGGTAATGCCTACTGCTCCAGGGTTCCGAACCTGGATAGCATGTTACTGTACTCAATACTGTAGGTATTTGTAACACATGTATTTGGTATTTGTGATAAAACATAATTAAACATGGAAAAGGTGTAGGAAAAGTACTAGGCAAGAGGAATTTTTCAGTTCCATTTTAATACTAATGTAGGACCACTGTTCATAATTTAGGATTACTGTTACTTGGTTCATCACTGACCAAAATGCTATGATGCATACAGACTGTATTAGACCATGCATAGAATTTTTCATCTATCTATGTATACACAAAAGTTGAAAGTATTTATAAGTTTTTATATGATCAATTTTTAAAAATAAAGATTTATTTATTTGAAAGAGAGGCAGAGAGAGAGAGAGAAAGAGAGAGATCTTCCATCTGCTGGTTTACTCTCCAAATGGCCGCAATGGCCGGAGCTGGGCCTATCCAAAGCCAGGAGCCAGGAGCTTCTTCCGGGTCTCCCACACAAATGTAGGGACCCAAGGACTTGTCCATCTTCCACTGCTTTCTCAGGCCATAGTAGAGAGCTGGGTTGGAAGTAGAACAGCCGGGATTTGAACTGGTGCTGGTATGCCAGTACTGCCGGCCGGAGCTTTAACCCACTTTGCCACAGCGCCAACCCTGAACATTTTTTCCTATGTTGAATTATAAGAGTTCTTTAGATATTCCAGACATAAAATCCCGATCAGATTTATGATTTGCAGAAATTTTTTCCCATCCCATGATCACTTTTTCACTTTCTTGATGGTGTTCTTTGAAGCACAAAAGTTTTCAATTTTAATAAACTAGTTATTAATTTTCCTTTGTTGGTTGTGCTTTTGGTTTCATATCTAAGAAACCACTGTATAATGCCAAGTCATGAAGATTGACACCTATGTTTCTTTTTGATAGTTAGAACTCATACATTTAGATTAGTGCTCCTTATTGAGTTAATTTTTATATAGGTGTGAAATAGGGATCTGGATGTTTACTTGGACTTGCAAGATTTGTTGAAAAGATTATTTTTCCTCCCATTAAATTATCTTGGCATCTTTGTTGAAAGTCAATTTATTGGCCGGCATAGGCCCCTTAATTGCTATTTTTAAATCACAAGTGTGTGTCCTCTAAGTTTTTAATTCTTTTTCAAGATGCACTATTGTGTGTTTCTTGTATTTCCATATGAATTTTAGGATCTGCATGTCAGTTTCTGTAAAGACACCAGCTAGGATTTTGATGCGATTGCACTGAGTCTGAAAATCATTTTCAGGGTATTGCCATCTTAACAATATTGACTGTTATAATTAGTTAATATATTTCCATTTGGCTAGTTTTTTCTGTACTTTCAACAACATCACAGTTATCAGATAAATTTTGCACTTATTTTAAAAGATATATCACTGCTTTTCTTATTCTCTTTTAGGTAATTATAAATTGAATTCTCTCACCTTCAGATTGTCCATTGATAGTTTTTTTTTTTTACAGGCATACCTATTCATTACTAGATTTCTGTACATGTATTGAACTTGTACACTGCAACTTGTCTGAACTCATTCATTAGATCTACTAGTTTTTATGTGTATTCCTGAAGGTTTTCTATGTACAAGATCATGTTATTTGCAAATAAAGTTTTACTTTTTCTTTTTTGGCTACTTTTTTAAAAAATTTATTATTTATTTTAAAGATTTTTATTTATTTGAAAGAGTTACACAGAGAGAGAAGAAGAGGCAGAGAGAGAGAGAGAGGTCTTCTGTCCACTGGCTCACTCTCCAATTGGCCACAAACGGCCAGAGCTGTGCCAATCCAAAGCCAGGAGCCTGGAGTTTCTTCAGGTCTCCTCACGGGTGCAGCTCAAGGACCTGGGCCATCCTTTATTGCTTTTCTAAGCCATAGCAAAAAACTGGATCAGAAGTGGAGCAGCTGAGACTTGAACCAGTGCCCATATGGGATGGTGGCGCCTTTTACCCACTATGCCACAGCGCTGGCCCCTTGGCTACTTTTAATTTTGCTTGGAAGACTAATTGCTCTGACCAGAATCTCAAGTACAGGCCAGCACCGTGGCTCAACAGGCTAATCTTCCACCTTGCGGCACCGGCACACCAGATTCTAGTCCCGGTCGGGGCACCGGATTCTATCCCGGTTGCCCCTCTACCAGGCCAGCTCTCTGCTATGGCCCGGGAAGGCAGTGGAAGATGGCCCAAGTCCTTGGGCCCTGCACCCGCATGGGAGACCAGGAGAAGCACCTGGCTCCTGGCTTCGGATCAGCGAGATGCCCCAGCCGCAGCGGCCATTAGAGGGTGAACCACCAGAAAAGGAAGACCTTTCTCTCTGTCTCTCTCTCTCACTATCCACTCTGCCTGTCCAAAAAAAAAAAAAAAAAAAAAAGAATCTCAAGTACAATATTGAATAGAAGTAGAAAGAGCATATCATCTTAAGACTATTCTTATGCTGATTAAAATAAGCACTTTATTAATTAATCCCCATTGTTTAAATACATTTGTTGTCATTGGCTGGGAGTTTAGAAGGGGTTTAGGCTGAAGAGGCACCAGGACCAGGTGTCAGATCTCAGCCCTGGAATGGCAATTTTTTTCATGTTTTTCCAATCATTCTTGAGGAGGTTGGAGCTCTTAACTCCCCAGAGCATTGATCTAACAGCTGGCAATGGAAAGGTCCACACGTAAGTGTGCACCTTTCCAAAGGCCATGTTAGTGAGTCCTGAAGGCCCTTTTCCAAACACAGTTTGTAAGCCCAGTGTGCACTGTCAAAAGGCAGCCAATTTCCATGTAGTTACATATCATGAATCTGACATTTTAGAATCTGCTTTGAGATCAGTAGGGCAAGTCACACCAATAGTTAAGAAAATGACCCTTTAATCTGACTCCTAGGAATTTATCTAGAAGAAAAGACTAAAGAAAAAAAAAGTGTTAAGATCTTTAAGAATAGCAGTGATGAGGAACATCCAAGACTAATTTTCATAAATGTCCAGCAGTCCTGCTATGATAAAGCATGTTTTTATATATCAAACATGGATACAGGAAGTCTAATACAGTGACTAGAAATGACCAGAGCACATCACTGAAAACTATTTATAAAATATCGCTAAGTGAAAAAAGAACACAAAAATGTATGTATACAGTAACATCCATAACATCCATAACACAGTGATGTTACAATTCTGAATGTATAGAAATAGTTTGGTAAGGGGACAAGAACAAGAAGAAATTAAAGTAGTTGGGGGGGGGGGCGGTGCTGTGGTACAGCTGGTTAAAACCCTGGCCTGAAGCGCTGCATCCCATATGGGTGCTGGTTCTAGTCCCGGCTGCTCCTCTTCCAGTCCAGCTCTCTGCTATGGCCTGGGAAAGCAGAAGATGGCCCCAAGTCCTTGGGCCCCTGTACCCGCATGGGAGACCTGGAAGAAGCTCCTGGCTCCTGGCTTTGGATCGGCGCAGCTCCGGCTGTTGCAGCCACCTGGGGAGCGAACCAGGGGATGAAGATCTCTCTGTCTCTACCTCTCTCTGTAACTGTCTTTCAAACAAATGAAATAAATCTTAAATAAAAAAAAATAATGTTGGACAAGAATGACATAAAGTTGTGAGTAGTATGCTAAAATTGTTTAGCATAAACTCTTCCAGAGTGTTAATTATTAATAAAAATGTAATGTTACAGTATTAATCTGGCCAGAAATTTAATTGTACTCATCTTATGAGTAACACCTATTTTAGAGGATTAGGAAAAAAATCTCTCTTTATATAACATATGACAGCCCCAGGCACTTAAACTGAGCCACTTCAAAATAATGACTATTTAAAATTCTTATTAAAACGAAGAAACTAGGGGCTGGTGCTGTGGCACAGCAGGTTAAAGCCCCGGCCTGCAGCGCTGGCATCCCGTGTGGGCACCAGTTCGATTCCCAGCTGCTCCTCTTCTGATCCAGCTCTCTGCTATGGCCTGGGAAAGAAGTAGAAGATGGCCCAAGTCCTTGAGTCCCTGCACCCGTGTGGGAGACCCAGAAGAAGCTCCTGGCTCCTGACTTTGGATCAGCTTAGCTATGGCCATTACAGTCATTTGGGGAGTGAACCAACAGAATGGAAGACCTCTCTCTCTGACTCTACCTTTCTTTCTGTAACTCTGTCCTTCAAATAAATAAATTTTTTTTTAAAGAAGAAAATGATTTCAACTATTCTGTATTTTTGTGGTAGAAAAAACAACAAAAAAATAGAAATACATAAAAAAGAAACATTATTCTGCCACACAAAGACAACTACTGTTTAAATATTGGTCTATAGATTTGCATATTTTTGTCTACACATTTACATCTATATATTCTACATAATGGAGGAGTTGTAATAGATTTGGATTATTTTGTAATCTGTTTTTTATGAGAAAATCTAATGATACTTATTTCCTTATGGGTGTGATATCCAGAGGTCCCTTTTAGGTAGCCAGTTCCTTGGGACCTAGAATGGGATAAAACAAATGCACTTACTGATTTTTCCCTCTTTTTCTGTAGAAATTGGTGTGTTAGCCAAGACTTTCATTGATCAAGGGAAGCTCATTCCAGATGATGTCATGACTCGGCTGGCCCTTCATGAGCTGAAAAATCTCACTGAGCACAGCTGGCTGTTGGATGGTAAGTGGAGGAGCCCTGGGCACTTCAGCTAACCCAAATGTTCAGTGAACTCTGGCTAGAGAATGAGCAGTTCATGTGCTGCGGATGGACATCAAGGATGGCAGTTGGGGGGCCTGAATTCTGCCCTTCACTGTCCGGAGGCCTTGGGTCTGTCACATTCTCTGGGCCTCTGTCTTTGTTGGGATAAAAAAGGAGATTGGAGCAAGTGATTTCTAAGCTCCCTTCAGATGTAATTTTAGTTCCTTCCTCCCTCCTTGGGGAATATTTTATGATGAGGGAGGATCTCCAGAAAAGAAGGAAGGCCCAGGAGTAACTTGCAATAATAAGCTGTAAATTTTCCCCAGCCAGAGGTGTGGCAGGATCTTTCAGGGTAGCTTGATTTTTTTTTTTTTTTTTTTTTTTAGTTTCTAATCATTGCTTTGTTGATACCCAGAGGCACAAGAAATTTGTTTTTTAACAAGTAAAGCCTTTCCTTCGAGACTGAAGTCATAACTTCCTGTTTTGGGAGGGGGTAAGCTAATCTAGCCTTGCTATTTATATATTCTTCTCTCCCACTTAACTCCATTCCCCTTCACACGCGCCTGAACTGAGTGCTGCCCTCACACAGCCTGGCAGCCCTGTTGCTGGCTTTACCCAAGAAGGCATGGGAGTTTTAAAGTTCCAAGTGGATTAGACTGTATGAGGAAGGTGAAGGGAAGGACAAATGGGGGAGAGGTTGGGCAGAACACTTACTATGGTTTGTTGGAGTCGGATCAGGAAGAAAAAAAAAACTAGTTTTTCCTACGGTCCATTGACCATGCCTGCCAATGTTGGCACAGAAACTGGAGGTCTCAGAAATTCCTGAAACATTTAATGATGGCTTCTGGGGCATGGAGACTATGCTACGAGGTATGCTATGAGGTACCGTGCTTATCAGGCGTTGTTTATTTATTCTTTACTCAAATTGACTTTGTACCTTCTGCATGCTAAAAACTATTCTAGTCCCCAGACCTAAACCTAAACTAAATCCTTGCCCACATGGAAAGTACATTCTACCAAGACACAAGTAATGAATAAAAATGCAAATAAATGCAGACACCAGCGAGTGCTTTGAGGGAAATTAAAAGTTGATGTGATTAGCAAGTAATGTGGCCAGGAGGTTGCTACTTACTGCCTTCTTTTTGAATAAAGAATATAGATACATGGTTCAAAATTCAAAAACTTTACTTTAAAAAGTTAAAAAGTTTAACTTTTTTTTTTTTTGGTGTGTGTGAGATGGGAGGGGTTTACGAGCATTCCCAAATATGAGGAATCTGATATAAATGGAGAATCAAGTCATTGTAGGCTACAGGGACAGGGGCTCTGCCCAGCTTAGGAAAGTGGCAAGTCCTCCCTGAGACCAGCCCTCTGTCACTAGCGGGAGGAAGAGTGGGAATGGGACAAAGACAAGGCCACATTGGAAAGGGCCTGGGATGTGGGCACATTTATTGTTTTGCTTTTTGTCATTGTTCTATTGCAAGAATACCTTTTCCTTTTCAAAATTAAAAAGGATATAAATGTATAAGAGAAAGATTCAAAGTCCTCAATGATCACACCCCTTAGGAACAACCACTTTTAATTGCTTTGTATATAATTTAAACAGGATTTTTTTCTATAGTGATAAAATTTGAAATACATACTCATATACACACATTCATGTACCTATCTGGTAGGTTATGTGAGGCAAGGTTCCAGACACGTATTGCTAAGTCATATGTAGAATTACTATTTTTTTCTCTACGTAATATGCAGACATACACAACACAAACATAAACCACTTTTCTTCATTTTGCTTTTTCACTGAATTAATCGATATTTGACAGGTGGATTTGCCTTACTGAAATAAAAGATACATGAGCTTGCATTTTGCTTCTGGATCATACTTTTAATTCATGCCCTCTGAAGCACATTTGGGTTGCATCTAATTTTCAGTGTTCTACAGGATACTGCAAGGAATACCCTTGATCTTATTGCTTCTTTTGGTCGAGGGTATTTTGATTCAACTCTTATGCCACTGGATATTTGGATCCTTGTGACTGTGAAAATTTTAATCAAAATTACATTTTTGTGGATTTTTTTTTTCAGTGCAACCCCCATGGTTATGAACAGGTATTGGGTTAGATAACTTATGTTCAAATCCCACTTCTACCACTTAATTAATAGCTTTGTGAATTACAGCAAGTTACTTAACCTTGCCATGCCTGTACTTTCTGATTTGTCAGGTGGGAGTAATAACTTCCCTCAGGGTTGCTGGGACAATGAAAAGAAATAATCCTGGCCGGCGCCGTGGCTCAACAGGCTAATCCTCCGCCTTGCGGCGCCGGCACACCGGGTTCTAGTCCCGGTCGGGGCACCAATCCTGTCCCGGTTGCCCCTCTTCCAGGCCAGCTCTCTGCTGTGGCCAGGGAGTGCAGTGGAGGATGGCCCAAGTGTTTGGGCTCTGCACCCCATGGGAGACCAGGAGAAGCACCTGGCTCCTGCCATCGGAACAGCGCGGTGCGCCGGCCACAGCGCGCTACCGCGGCGGCCATTAGAGGGTGACCCAACGGCAAAGGAAGACCTTTCTCTCTCTCTCTCTCTCTCTCTCACTGTCCACTCTGCCTGTCAAAAAAAAAAAAAAAAAAAGGAAATAATCCTTATAAAACACTTGGCACACAGATCCTGGCATCTAGAAGGTGCCCTCAGACATAGCTGTTACATGTCACTTGTTCTTATTAATGTACTAGTACTGTTTTCAGCAGGATCACTTTCAGTGTAAATTTTATAATAAATACATGGTTTATTATTAAATTTGAGGACTACATGAAATCTTAGAGATTGAGCTTTTGGCATTATAAGCTTTCTTTGGGGGATACTTCCCCCAAATCCAAGTTCCCTGGACAGTCTCAGCCATTTTCTTTGCTATTTTAGCTACTGGGCCACTGGCAAAGCTTTTCCATTAAACAAGAAAATGCAATGTTTTTAGTATTTTTAGCTCCTGCAAATTATCAAATGTGCAGTTTTAACCTTCATAATTTAGAAAATGTATTATTTCTACCAAGTTTAATTTTCCCTGGTATTGTGGACAAAATGGTCTTAGTAACAACATTGCAGTCAAACATTTGGGCTCTCAAATAGCCTGACTGTCCTAATATACTTTGGCCTGTTTCTGGATTCATTAGTCAGTAACATTTGCCTTTCTGTGTCTTTGAACTTTAGCTATACATGTTGAGTATCCTGTCTCTAAAATGCTTGGGACTAGAAATGTTCCAGGGTTTTGGAGTTTTGGAGATCTGGGAATATTTGCACAGACTTTAACAGTTAAGCACCTCTAATTGAAAGTCTCAAATACAAAATTTTGAAGTGTTTTCAGTGCCAAGCAAATTCAGACTTGGGCGGCAGGCTTTTGGAGCAATGTTTAAGACACTGCTTGGGACACCTGCATCCCATATTGGAGTGCATGTTCTGCTTCCAATTCCAGCTTCCTGCTAATGCACACCCTAGAAGGCAGTAGGCAGTGGCCCAAGTATTTGGCTCACTGCCACCTACTAGGGAAGCCTGGATTGAGTTTTGTCACCTGGCTTGGGTCTAGCCCAGTCCCAGCTATTTCAGGCATTTGGGGAGCAAATAAGCAAATGGGAGATCTTTGTCTCTGGTCATTCTTTCTCTTTGCCTTTCAAATAAAATGAAAAAAAATTATATTAAAAAGTTTTCAGACTTTGGAGCATTTTGGATTTGATATTTTTGGATTAGGGGGGCTCATAAATTGGTCTGTTAGGGCTTGTTCTGCATTAATTGTTTTCTTTTTGCTAAACTTTAAAATCATTTTGTCATATTTCAAAAATGGCCTTTTGAGGCTTTTCAGTGACGTTGATGAGTTCAGTTTTTGGTTGCAGGCAGGAGAAAGTAGATGCCCCAGTTAGAAGGCCACAAGGCAGGAAGAATCCTCCCCTGTCCAGGGAACCATCTGCCTTTTGTTCTGCTTAGGTCTTAAATTCATTGGATGAGGCTTATCCGCACTAAGGATGCAGTATGTTTTGATCAGTCTGCCCATTTGAATGTTAATGTTATACAAAAACACCCTCTCAGATGTATATTGAATACTGACCAAATATCTGGTCACCCTATGGTCCAGTCAAGTTGACACAAAAAATTAACATCACAGTTGCACTATAGCTATGATAAGCCTCCCTGGTGTTCTGTTGTTCAGGTTGCCCACGTTAATTCTTTGTCTTTCTGCTTTCTCTCCATTCCTTTTTTCCATTCTTGCCTCTCCTTACTTTTTCTTAACCTTTATAAAGGTTTTCCAAGGACACTCCCACAGGCAGAAGCTCTGGACAGAACTTATCAGATAGACACCGTGATTAACCTGAACGTACCCTTTGAGGTCATTAAGCAACGCCTTACTGCTCGCTGGATTCACCCAGCCAGTGGCCGTGTCTACAACATTGAGTTCAACCCTCCCAAAACTGTGGTGAGTAGTTGTGGTGGAAGTACCACATAGCAGATTGTCCCCAAGTCATCCTGCCCTCTCAGACGTTAAGTTTTGCGAACTTGGAAATCCTCTCTTGATTAAAACTCCTATTCTCAGGGTACTTGGGGTAGTTGATGGTCTAGTCCACTCAGCCTGGTAGTAAAGGCATCCCAGGAGCAACAGGGCTTGTTATTCATTCAAAAGCACTTACTGACTTCCTACTCCGTGCCAGGGAGTGTGTTAGGCGTTGGGGATGGTGTTTGGTGTGGGGAATCTCAACTGAGATTCCCAGGCTACAGCTGAATCTGTGTGTGTGTGTGTGTATACACATATATATATATAATTACTGAGTGCCTGCTTAGAAAACCTTTTACGCTAAGCAGAAAGTGATTGATTTAAAAGTTGTCACAGGTTTGTGCCAGGTGCTTGCGTGGAGATAACTGTTTTCACATAACTAACCTGCTTTTAAGAAGATCCTTCAGAAATGCGATGTTAAATGCCAGTCCTCCCTCACTCCTGTTTAGGGCATCGATGACCTGACCGGAGAGCCTCTCATTCAGCGTGAGGACGACAAGCCAGAGACGGTCATCAAGAGACTGAAGGCATACGAGGCTCAAACGGAGCCGGTCCTGGAATATTACCGGTGAGCTTTTGCTTTTCCTAACTTCTCTTGCATAGTGAAGCACTCATTGATTTTTTGCATACTTTCCAGCTGAAATGTTAATGCTAGACCCAAGACCCAGTTTGAATTGGGTTAAGCAATAAGGGACATTCGTTAGCTTGTGTGGCAGAGAAGTCCAGAAGGTGGCCTGGGCTTCAGTCACTCCTGGCTTTGATCAGAGCTGTGCTGTTCTCTTAGCTTTGTCCTCAGGCTTCCTGCGTGGCTGCAGACATTTGCTACCAACAGCCAAGGCCTCCTCTCCCCTGAAGGGCTGAGGAGTAGGCTTTTCCCCAGTGAACAAAAACTCTGAGCATCATTCAGATTGAACCAATTGAACAGCCCTTGTCAGGGAATGTCTGGCACTGTCGTAGGCCAGCTCACTCCCCATGTCGGCTGGCACTCTTGAGGAGCTTACATTCTGATATGGCTTTGTCTGCTCTTCTGGGAATCCACAGCACACAACAAATATGGGAGTCATATGACTTCAGGTTTGACTTGGCTAAGAAGCTGTCCCGTCTCCTTCCTTATTCAGCTCCCTCTTCCCCTTCGCTTTCATTCATTCACTTATGGAATCATGATCAGTGTCAAGGTGGTACAGCATTATGGTTACAGCCCAGACGCTGAAGCTGGAACACTGAAGTTCAAGTCCCAGGTCCCCACTCGGTTAACATGGCTTTAACTTTTGCTTGACCTCTGCCTCTTTTCTCCTTTATAAAATTGGGATGAGAATAGAGGGCTGAAAGATTTGAGTTAATACGTATAACTTTTAGAATCCTGCCTAAGGCATCTTAAGCATTAGGTAAATATTAGTTGTTGATATGGGTGTTACTGTTGTGATAGAGGTTAAGTATACAGTGAAACCTGAAGCAGCAGTCTCCAAACTACTTAAGTAGTTATTTCTGGAGGGTGAAATTAGCAAAAGAGTTGGCATTTGACGTTTGACAGTAACTGTTACTATGATTTTGTGATTTGTACAATGAGCCTGGCTCTGCCATCACCAGCTCTGTGGCCCTGGGCAACATATTAACCTATGTGCCACAAATTTCTTATTTATAAAATCAACCAATATTATAATAGTATCTACTTTATAGGGTTGTTAAGGGAATTGAGAGAAGGCAGGGAAACACTTAGAACATCCCAGGCATCTCTTAAGTCACTCTGTCATTATTGTTTATTCTGTGTGACACTGTTCTAGGCCCTTGGTCTACCCAGACGTTTAGACCCAGTCCCCACCAGGCTCCAACTCACTTCCTGTATGTGCATGACACATTTATCATGCAGTGTGACACGTGCTTATAGTAATTGGGAACTAAATTTGCTCTAGCTTAAGCAAAAGAGAAATCTCTTGGTCACCTCACGAAAACAAGAAGTCCAAAGGTCTGTGGCTGGGTCCAACGGTTGAAAAAGTACCACGAGGCCCCAGTCACTCTCAGCTCTTCTCCGGTGCTGGCTTCAGCCTCAGGTGGGCTCTCGCTGTGGGACAGCCCCTCAGCACTCAGGCTTGGCACCTACCAGTGTAGCTGCCCCAGCCCGTAGGAGAGCCTGGGATTCACGCAGCTTAGTTCTTATCATGTCCACCTGGGAAGTTGGGGGTGCGGCTGTGGCCAGGGCGAGGGGCGGGGGAGAGACAGTCTCATGTGAACTGCATGGACTGAGGCGGGCAGAGAGCTTGCTCCCGTAAAGCAGCCAGGAGAGAATGCCTTCTGCTGGGCAGCAGGCATCGCTGCAAGGCTGTGAGGGGAGGCAGGCACCCTGAGTGCAATGAAAGAACAGTGAGTGCCAGGATTAGTTCTGGCAACACACTGGAAGGGAAGTTGGGGAAGCTTTTGTTACCATGAATCCAAGCTTTTTCTTCGAAGCTTCTATATATATAGAATAAGGGCTGGACTGAACTAAGACTTGAAAATGGAATTTTCATGGTCTGTAGGACCAGTCCACACTGTTGTTTTAAAATGCTGGCAGTCCTATTGTTGAAAACTTTTCTCAGTTGTGGGACATTAATAGAGAAATGGTCCAGGTTCACCAACAACATCATGTTCTTTCTCAGTTGTGAAGCCGGTCCCGTAATATGATAGAGAAATTAAAATGTTCACCCAAGGCACAGTTTCAGGATTAAAGGGGCCTGCAGGGGCAGCACCGTGGCTCACTTGGTTAATCCTCTGCCTGTGGCGCAGGCATCTCATATGGGTGCCGGGTTCGAGTCCTGGCTGCTCCACTTCTGATCCAGTTCTCTGCTGTGGCCCGGGAGGGCAGTGGAGGATGGCCCAGGTGCTTGGGCCCCTGCACCCGCATGGGAGACCAGGAGAAGGCACCTGGCTCCTGGCTTTGGATCAGCACAGTACCAGCCATGGTGGCCATTTGGGGAGTGAACCAACGGAAGGAAGACCTTTCTCTCTGTCTCTCTCACTGTATTTAACTCTGTCAAGTAAAAAGAAAGTATCAGCAAGCCATATTGGAGTGCCAGTTTGAGTGGGTGGGGGGCTGTAGGTGTGTAGCCAGCATTTAACCTGTGTGTGACCCTACAGCCTGCCATTGGAGAGGATCTTCAGGAGGCTTACAGCAGCTATGAAGCTGGTTCTCTTGACAGCTTTACTGGATGCCTGTTGAGTGTAGAAGCAAGGTGGTGTCTGGTAGGCAAAGATGACTATATTCGCATAATTTCCCTCCTTAGAGATGTTTCTCACCAAGAAAACGGCAGATATTATTTAACTGTGGCAAATGTTATGCAGGTAGTGAGACAGGAAAGCTTCTGTCTAGAGCGAAACCTCTGGAACCTAGTGACACAGGCTGCAGAGGCATGGCTGATCCTGGTTTTAGGAATAAACCAGTACTCACAAAGTTGTAAAACCAGTGTTCTTCAGTTGCTATTTAAACCAGTGAGTATGATAGGAGCACACATGGATGGGATGAGGGAGTTAGCAAGAGAAACGCCAGAACTTGAGAAGGAATCTGGGGGGTCTGAAAACCAACCCCAGCATTCCGATCTTCATTTTCACCATATTAGCCACAAGACCCCCTGGATGCTGGTTTGGTGACAAGTCAGACAAATCTGCAGGGCAGAAATGGAGAAACCCAATGGGGAAAAACAATAAAACCAACACTTTCTACTGCTCTTTCTGTTAAAATCCAGAAGGGCACCACTCAATGGAAAAAAGATAAACCTATACAGAGAGGAAGGAGAGAGAACCAAGTATTAGCAACTCCTGAAGAAAAGAGTAAGGGAACAAAGCCGAGGAAAAGTTCTGATGTCTGACAGACTATTTCGGAATCCTGCTTCCCACTTGGTGATTTGGTCTGTTATTTTACAAGAGACAACTTTATCAGCAAAAGAAGATCTGAGCTAGACAAAGGATTAAGTGAACTATTACACTAAAAAAGCCTTTCACACATTGTTTAGCACATGCTCATACTCAGCACAGGACAGGCACCACTGGCATTTCTGCAAGCCAGAGGCACAACCAAAATGAAGATCTAGGATTTCACTGCCAGGCCCAGTGCCCTTCTCTCTTGATCATTTGCCGAGACTTCCAAACCCACTTTATTCTCTTTGATATAAAAGCTTTGGAAAAGCTCATTATGAAGACTCAGATCTGTGTTGTTTTTCATCTTTAGGAAAAAAGGGGTGTTGGAAACGTTCTCTGGAACAGAAACCAATAAGATCTGGCCCAGCGTATATGCTTTCCTACAAACAAAGATTCCAGAAACACACCAGAAGGACTCCGTCACTCCATGAGGAGAAACGCACATCACCAGGAAGAGAGCAGGAGCTGCTTGTGCTCACCTCCAGAAACCCCTCTGCCTAGGGCTCCAGCACGTGTGAATTCTTTGGAAATTGTGTGTTATGTCTACTATTTTTTTGGGGATACTACTAAGGATGTGCCAAATGATCAAATAGAAAAGATTCATCTTTTATGACCCTCTAATATGTTTTATCCAGTTATCTTTTATAGGTTATTCAAGAACAGCAGGATGGCTAATCTTTTGAAAACCTGGGGAAAGCAAAAATGTGAAAGTCATTGATAGCAATCATTTTGTTTGATAAAGACAAGTATTTGATAAGATTTTCAGTTTTCTGGAAAAGTTTAGTCATTTCTGGCACCGTGGGACATGGTTTTGTGAAACATTCTATTAAATTATAGAAAAAAAAGCAACTGGAACTACAGATCTGCTACAAGATGCAAATTCACTGATGCCTTTACACTAAGAAACTTACAAGTTAGCCAAATATGCTGTATCTATGTTGTTGGTAAGGGTACCTTCCGTTTACTCAGAATTTCCAGTTTGCCATAAATATCTGTCAGCATAAGGGAAGATAGTACTTTAATAATGACGCTTTCTTCTGAAAATATATGTCTTGAGGCATGATTTATGTCAGAAATTTGACATTATCAGTTCTTGGATAAGCACCAAAGTTGAACCAGTTTTCAATGGAAAATGTAATAAAGTTTTACATTTTCAACTATTACTCAGGTTAAGAAATTTGTTAAAGAAATCTATGTCCTTTCTCTTTTTGACCAAATGTGTGATCTGCCTTGATAAGTAACAAGTTACAGTAAAAAACAAGAAGAAACCCATGTTACTACATAAAGTAGGGGTACTTTATCCTCTGGAAATAGGTTAGACATGCTTGGGGTATGTTCTCTTGACCCAAGTAGCCTTCATAATTAGTAAGCAGGCACAGCCATAAAACGAATTAAATGATATGTTAAAAAGGACCAGGAAAATAACTGAGTATTCCTGATTGAAGAAATCTCCTGGCATTCACAGCCACCATATTTTAAGAGTGGAAAAAAAATCTCTGCTGATGTCATCTGAGCAGCCACTGTGAAATCTTAATCATTTTAGGCTCCTCACTGGGGCAACAAGGATGCACATGTGTGGACTGTGGCCTGGGAAGAGAAATGGATAATACGAAAAGTGGCGGAAAACCCAATCATATCTTCCATGGGATACTCTGTATTTGACTTGGTGCTAAATGAAATGAAACAAGCCTTAGTACAAACTGGCATTAACTGCCTTTGCAAATCTGGTCCACTGTATTCTACACATTTAAAATGTAAATGTCCGCAAGTGGTTCTTACATTTGGGGGGGGGGGAATCTTACTTTTCTTATGATTTTTTTTAAAATTCACTGTTGATTTTTCCAAAAGGACCAAGGCTTTTAAAAAAGATTATAACAAATATCATCCTTTATAATACTTTCTATAATGCCTTATTTGAATGTTACAATTATGTGCTTTCTAAAAATATTGTTAACTATTATGTTTATGAATATCACTAGGTTATCAGGC
Organism: Lepus europaeus; assembly: GCF_033115175.1. Lineage (NCBI taxonomy): Eukaryota > Metazoa > Chordata > Mammalia > Lagomorpha > Leporidae > Lepus > Lepus europaeus. Next base: position 70,253,922 of record NC_084838.1, read on the forward strand.
ATACATTATTTTCTATTAGAATAAATGAAATATCAGCACTGTGGCTCTTACTTTGGACCTTTCACACAGCTTAGCTTATTTCACCCCACCTTCCTTTCCACTGCTCTGATATCCTTGGTGTGGCTGTGTTTTAATAAATGTTCTTGAAACAGTACACAGGCTGGTTTCATCTCATGCAATATTTTTATCTCCTACTACAGGATGGTAACCATACTTGCCTTGACACCCTGAAGTGATCTGAAAATAAAGGAGAGGTAGCAGAACTTGGCTATGAAAATTAAGATTCTTTTTCCCTGTGATCATTCTCTCCCCTTCTCCAATACACTTAACCCAAAAATTTGCATATTCACCCATTATTTTGGGAAATGCCTGTAATATGTCTTTTTTTATTTATTAAAGCAAAAATAACCTGATTCTGCTGGATGAGTTGGGATTACAGTGCTGATTAAGAATATCATTGCCAAGGATGGCATCCTGCTAAAAAAATATGTTGTACTGACTAGTACAATTTATGTGCCACATGTGGAGCTGAATGCCAGGGCTATAGGTTGCTATTCCCGGTTGGGGCGCCGGTTCTGTCCCGGTTGCTCCTCTTCCAGTCCAGCTCTCTGCTCTGGCCTGGGAAGGCAGTGGAGGATGGCCCAAGTGCTTGGGTCCTGCACCTGCATGGGAGACCAGGAGGAAGCACCTGGCTCCTGGATCGGTGCAGTGCACCGGTTGCAGCAGCCATTTGGGGGGTGAACCAACGGAAAAGGAAGACCTTTTTCTCTAACTCTGCCTGTCAAAAAAAAAAAGACTAATGAGAACGGTGCCTCAGCTCATAGCCCTATTTTCTTGAGTAGCATAGTTAAGCACAGCTGTGGGAAATGCAAATTAGCAGAAATTTTCTCTCTATTCTTTTTGAAATAGTTCAAACAATGGCTCAAATTTCAAAACTCCAGCCATGGCTACTTTCCCCAGTTATGATATTCCAGCAAAATATTGTGGAAGCTCATAATTTGTGATGAAACTACCCAATATTAACAACAAATCATTAATTAACGTCAGATTATATTAAATTGCTGAAATACATGGAACCAGCAGCAAGAAAACATTTGTATTTAAACACGTCAGTTATGTCTTCTCACTGACAGTTTTTATATTGTTACAATTAAATATCTTCATCTTATAAGTTATGGTTTGAAATTTTTTAAACAGTTAAAATAGTCCAGCTGTGCTTAAAGTTCTGTACCACCTTAAAGTCTGTACCACCTCCTGACTTTGTTGTAAATTTAACAAGTACATTTCCAAATGTCCAGGTGGCTGGACCTGTTCACACATCTTTACCCTTAGTATTTCTGTTGTAAATTACTTGAGCTCTGTGATAAGCCCTTTACTTAGGAGATCTTAAAGGGCAGGCCAGGGAACCTAGAATCTTTGAGTTACAAGTTTATGGTTAGTAATTTCCCTACAAGGTTTCTCATAAGTTGCTCTGTGAAACAAAACCAGGTTATTGAACTTGTCCTGAACTTTGCCTTTGGACTTTTTTGGCCTTGTTCCCAGATTTGCTCACAGGGTCCTTCCTTCCTTCCATCCCTTCTTCCTCCCATCCTTCCTTTCTTTCAGATTTATGAGAAACAGCCTCACCAGTCCACTCAAAGGATGGACTCAGAAAATGCAACAAAAGCGATTTACTATTTTTTTTTTTTATTTTTGACAGGCAGAGTGGACAGTGAGAGAGAGACAGAGAGAAAGGTCTTCCTTTTGCCCTTGGTTCACCCTCCAATGGCCGCCGCGGTAGCTCGCTGTGGCCGGCGCACCGCGTTGTTCCGATGGCAGGAGCCAGGTGCTTCTCCTGGTCTCCCATGGGGTGCAGGGCCCAAACACTTGGGCCATCCTCCACTGCACTCCCTGGCCACAGCAGAGAGCTGGCCTGGAAGAGGGGCAACCGGGACAGGATCGGTGCCCCAACCGGGACTAGAACCCGATGTGCTGGCACCGCAAGGCGGAGGATTAGCCTGTTGAGCCACGGCGCCGGCACGACTTACTATTAATGATCCTGCAAGATCAGGTACCTGATGGCCCAGCACACTCAGGGTGGTTTACTGCAAGCTGTATGTTTCTGACCACACAGGTCTCTCTCCAAGTTCCTCACTGACTGAGTACTATGGGGTTATAATCTTCCCGATATTTGCTTCAGCTGTTTTGGCTGCTAACATCCTGTTGGCCTAAGAACTTCCAAGTGCATGTTAACCTAGCTGTTAGGCTACCTAGCTACTTGTCTGCAAGCTGTCATGCTAGCTGTCTACTCAGCTAAATATCTTACTTTGAACATGAACCAAATGTTTTGAGTTACAAAGGGGAGGTGTTGGGGAAGTGACAGCGATCCTCCATCTGCTGTCTCACTCCCCAAATGGCCACAACAGCCAGAGCTAGGCCAATCTGAAGCCAGGAACCAGGAGCTTCTTCCAGGTCTCCCATGTGGGTGCAGGGGCCCAAGCACTTGGGCCAAATTCTGCTGGTTTCCCAGATACATTAGCATGGAGCTGGACTGGAAGTGGAACAGCTGGTATTTGAACTGGTACCCATATGCAAAGCTGGCATCGCAAGAGGCAGTTTAATCCACTGCACCATCATACCAGCCCCAGGGCCTTTTTCCTGGCTCTCTAGTGTCTTTCTTCTTGTCATTTGTGGGCAGCATTGAATCATCACAGCCTTGCTAAGATGACAGTTCAAAAGGACTTTTTTTTTTAAACTCACTGCTGTGGTTTGGATGTTTAACGTACTCCTGAAAGAATCATGTACTTGATCCTCCTGTGCTAATGATGATGTAGAACTTTTTAAGAGGTGGGGCCTGGTGAAAGGTCCTCAGGTCAATTGGGGGCATGCCTTCAAAAAGTCTCCTCTTCTTTGCCTTCTGTTTTGCAATATAATCTCTTTCGTCTCACACTCATTCCCCTAATCATGTGATGCAGCCAAAACAGCCCTCACCAGCTTAACCAATGCAAGCACTAGGCCTTTGAACATATGAAAACCTCTTTTTTCCTGGCCAGCCTCAAGTATTCTGTTGTAGTCAACACAAAACAGACTAACGTACCAACGATCATGAGTTTTTCTATATATACTACTAAGTAAAGTTAACTGTCATGCCAAAGTGTAAACTAGTGGGTTTGTTTGTTTGTTTGTTTGTTTGTTTTTTTACAGGCAGAGTGGACAGTGGGAGAGACAAAGAGAAAGGTCTTCCTTTTCCGTTGGTTCACCCTCCAATGACCGCTGCGGCCGGAGCACCGCGCTGATCCCAAGGCAGGAGCCAGGTGCTTCCTCCTGGTCTCCCATGCAGGTGCAGGGCCCAAGCACTTGGGCCATCCTCCACTGCACTCCCGGGCCAGAGCAGAGAGCTGGACTGGAAGAGGAGCAACCGGGACAGAACCAGTGTCCCAACCGGGACTAGAACCTGGTGTGCCGGCGCCGCAGGTGGAGGATTAACCTATTAAGCCACAGCGCCGGCCAGCTAGTCTAGTGTTATCTCCTATTTTTCCAAAGAATTCCAAGTGTCTGCAGAATAAAAAGCATGAAGAATTACACTGTTTTGAGAAACCTAGTGAAAGATATGGGAATGTAAAATATAATTTTCTGTATTGAGAAAAAAATTAAACTTCAAGTATAATTCTTCAAGGCTTTTGAGAATGATTTCAACTTCATTACTGAATGGTAAAAAATCCATAATCCATTTTTATTAATCTTCATAATCCTCCCCATCCCATTACCATACATGGTAAGCAAGCAAATACTTATTAAATCAGTTAGATCTCATAGACCTAAGGAATAGGACCTTCAAGTCTATTTCAGATGGGAAATGCATGCATAAGACTTAAGGGTCTTGGCCGGTGCCACGGCTCAATAGGCTAATCCTCCGCCTTGCGACGCCGGCACACCGGGTTCTAGTCCTGGTCGGTGTGCTGGATTCTGTCCCGTTTACCCCTCTTCCAGGCCAGCTCTCTGCTATGGCCTGGGAGTGCAGTGGAGGATGGCCCAAGTGCTTGGGCCCTACACCTGCATGGGAGACCAGGAGAAGCACCTGGCTCCTGGCTCCGGATCAGCGTGATGCGCTGGCTGCGGCGGCCATTGGAGGGTGAACCAACGGCAAAAAGGAAGACCTTTCTGTCTCTCTCACTATCCACTCTGCCTGTAAAAAAAAAAAAAAAAAAAAAAAGACAAGGGTCTTAAAAAATACATGTGATACATTGACAAGATGGAAATAGAAAGCCTAATTTCAAGGTGGAAGAGTACATTTCTGTCACATCAATTTAAGAACTGAAATACAAGACTCTGAGAAGAATAAATTGACATTTTTGTTTTTCTCTGAAAATGCCTCAAGGTTACTTTCAGGATCACTTTGTCTCAATGTCCAATTTTTTCATTCTGTAAGAAAATCCACTAACTAAAAGATTCATGTTGTTAAAAATACATTAGTTGACTTTTAGAAGGGTAATAGGAATACTAATATGACAGAAGAGGGCCTGGTTTTCTTAAAGAAGTTATAAGAAGTAGGAGGTCCTGAGCTCATTAGGCAAAATTTGTGGGGCTGGTGCTGTAATGCAGCAGGTTAAAGCCCCGGCCTGCAGTGTCGGCATCCCATATGGGCACCAGTTCTAGTCCAGCTGCTCCACTTCTGATCCAGCTCTTTGCTATGGCCTGGGAAAGCAGTAGAGGATGGCCCAAGTCCTTGGGCCCCTGCACCCGTGTGGGAGACCTGGGTGAAACTCCTGGCTCCTAGCTTTGGATCGTCACAGCTCCAGCTGTGAGGTAAATTAGGGAGTGAACCAGCGGATGGAAAACCTAGCTCTCTCTTCTTTCTCTCTGCCTCTCCTTCTCTCTCTGTGTAACTCTTTCAAATAAATAAATAAATCTTTAAAAAAAATTTGCAAGAGCTCACACTAATGGTATAATTAAGAGAGCATATTACCCATCTATCTTACAGTAATAATTTCAAATTAGTTATCTCCACTACCACTGATAAAATGACAGTTAACAGAATAAATAGAATGGCAGTTATTTGATTTTTAAAAAATATTTTATTAGAAGATTTATCAAATGAAACAAGAAATTTGTGAATGCCTTAATGTCAAAAATGTTGCATTCATCTACCTGGAGTTCCCATGGTTTAATATGATTAGGGAAAATTGTCCAAACTGAAATGTGAGTTATCCGTTGGCTTAGGAAACAGAAAAGAGGCTATTTATTTTGGTAGAAGTTAGTGCTAAATAAAAATAAAAAGGATGTTTTTTACTGTTCTTAATATTAAAGCACTGATAGTTATGTAAAAGTTATGGTCTTCAAGTGCAAATTGTGGCATAAATCAGTGGTTCCCAAAATAAATCATACTCACAGACACTCAAAACACAGAAAATACTTAAAGTAAAAAAATTAATTATGCAATCAAGTTTCAAAGAACAGCTTTTTACTTATTCCTGTTTTAGAAAACAAACCTTTCAGGAATAGTTTACTCAGTTTGAGATACTCTCCTGACAGTCTTCAGTCAGTAACATTTCTAACTCTAAAGAAGGCAAAATGAATGCGGATACTTACAGGCAAGGCTTGGGAAAGGTGAAGTTGAAGGAGAGAAAATAATGATTCAAGAAACATCTCTCTGCATCTGGGGATTCTGCTTTTGTATCCATTCTCTCAATTTGGTAGAAAGGGAAAAATAGGGGCTTGTTCAGATAGAAAAAGGGGGTAGGGAATGGGCAAGGGGAGGGAAGAGAATTTTCTATGATTAGCTAATTAGTAAAAATTACAGGCTGATGAATACTACCATATAAATTAGTCAAACATTTTATTATAGAGTATATATTTATATCAAAAGCACAAAAAGACTTTTATTCTGAAAACCAGGAAGATTGTGATGTTACAGAGTATGATTCAATAATTCCAGTCCATTTGTATGGGTACTAAATGCCTGATCAACTCAGTTAAAACAAGGTACAAATGAGGCCAAGGTTCCAGATCGATCATCATATGGGTCCCTTAGCATATTTGGTTTCTCAAATTGAGACATATATTCCCAATCCCAGTTAGCCGTACTACAAAAATTTACTACTACTCTGATCGGGTCCTGAGCCAAAGACTATAATCAAAGCTCATGTTCTTATAAGTTGGAAGATTAATCCTCAAATAATAAGGATAGCATGATTAGCACTGTCATCTATTTTCTAAATAAAATAAATCATCAAATATCCTGGCATATTTAAAGTGAATTATATAGAAAGTAGTAAAGCTCAGAAGCATTCTATGGTAACTGAGCTAAGGAGAGGAATAACAAATGTAGTAAAAGCCATCATTACCAATCAGGATTACCAAATTCTTAGAAATAAGTAGCTGGCAACTCAAAGCAGTTAGCTCTACAAGATTTCTCTTGCCTTTTAGAAGAGTCCTTTTTCAAAATGTTACATCAGAGTGAAACAATAACCAAAATTTTAAAAACCAGGTATTTTTCTTATTTGTTCTTACAGGCCATTAGTATTTTTTTAAACTTGTTCCCTGAGAGATCCCAGACTATGTCAAGCAAAGAAATTAAGAGTGAGCTTAAAGTTGTTATTTAAAAAAGACAAAACACAAAAACCCCTCTCATTAGTTCATCATTTTTTATACCCCTGTAATTCTTAATATTAAAAAGTCAACATGGTAAAATACAGTTTTGAGAATACTTTGGGGGTAAATGTAATGTCATTATATCAAATTTATATCATAGTCAAGGATTTAACTGATGGTGCCGAAAATACAAATATTATTTTAAAAGGAAAGACTTTAAAAATTTGTATCACCCATCTTATTTAGTAAAGCAGATTACCAACTACTGATTTATTGCTTTTAATATGACGAAACACCAGATCTTTGACAGCTAAATTAGCAGTAGGATACAAGTACATTTTTATCTTTAATCAATCTTATAGAGTAGGACATGTACATATCTGTATAAAAAAAGACTGTAGCAGATGCCTCCTAGAATCAACCAGTTCTTGTAAACATTGCATTTGTGCAGATTTTCATACTCTGATTCCAAAATTGAGAACAATTAAGATTAAAGACAAATTTAGTAGCCAAAAGAAAAAGTCCAGTTTGACTTCCTGCAACATATGGTACCACTCCTCTCTTCAAACACAAAACAAAACAAAACAAAAAACCTAGCAGCACGTTAGAAAAAAAAGTTACAAAACGTTTCAGTACTCTTATTTTCCCTCTCATCAAAAACCAAACAAAAATAAAGTGCAGCACCCATAAAAGTGTCAAGAAAATAGCCAAGTTCTTCCTTTCTTGTAACAAAATAGCACTTGGCCTCAGCAGTCTTAACCAAATTATACAGTGTCCATCATTTTGGGCTCATCATCTTCTTTATGTACCACTGAGTTTAAACTGCAGAGAGTTGTATTGATAGAATACTGAAGATAATCTGGATTCTGGGGTGAGGAGAAACAAAGGAAAAAAGAACATTAAGATAACCAGTTTTATGACAGTATATGCAGCTACATCCATATTCTCTACTTCTCTGCAGTGTAGCAGGGTAGGAAGAAAATGGTGTTGACTCAGATGGGCTGAAACCCAAGAAAATAAACAAACGAAAAGTAGAATGTAGTTACTTAAGCCAATGATATGTGAAACACAATTGTAATGAACTTCATGTTTTTGTCTCCTTTAACAAAACTAATTTTAGTTACTTAATCATGCAAGGCTATATCTCAAATGTGTTTACATTTACATAGCTATTAATAATTTAGATGACAAATGGTTTTAAGCCAGTAATGTATTTTTAAAATTACTAATTACACAGTAAATACTAAAAATGCAAAAGGTCTGAGTAAAGAAATAAATTCATTTACTGAGTAAAATAAACGAGTGAGAAATCCTTAATCTTTTTCTTTTTAAAGGTTTATTTATTTATTTGAAAGGCAGAGCTATAGAGAGGAGAGAGGGGAGAGAGAGAGAGAGAGAGACAGAGACAGAGACAGACAGAGAGAGGTGCTCCATCTACCAGGTCACTCCCCAGATGGCTGCAATAGCCAGAGCTGGGCTGATCCGAAGCCAGGAGCCAGGAGCCAGGAGCCAGAGAGAGAGAGACAGACAGACAGAGACAGAGAGACAGAGAGAGGTGCTCCATCCACCGGGTCACTCCCCAGATGGCCGCAATAGCCAGAGCTGGGCTGATCCGGAGCCAGGAACCTCCTCTGGATCTCCAAGGTGGGTGCAGGGGCCCAAGCACTTGGGCCATCCTCCACTGCCCTACCAGGCCATAGCAGAGAGCTGTATTGGAAGTAGAGCAGCTGGGACCTGAACTGGTGCTCATATGGGATGCCAGCACTGCAGGCAATGACTTTACCCGCTACACCACAGTGATGGCCCCAGAAATCCTTAATCTTCTGGGAGGTACTCAGACCCAAATTTTAGAAGCTGAGAATAAAAGAACAGTTTAGGCTTCACTTATTTTTAAAACAGAAGTAGGACTTATAAATGTTCTATGTGCCCATTTCTAGGACTAGAACATTATTAAATAAATGCAAAACTAAAACTCGTTATTTGTTAAAGCACCATGAATGACATAAGTCCTTAAGACCTAGGGTTTAGGAAATTCTTCCCTAAGAATTCAATTGTGCTGACGCAGTTGTTGTGAATATCTGCCAGTTACTTAAATTGTTACTACTGTTATCACCTAGTTTCATTTGTTTATTTAATGAGGAAAACAGCCCAAATGGGATAGATGTCTTAAACCTCTCCATGCTACAGGGAGGCAGAACTTTTGAAAGATCTTCCTAACAAAGTGTAATATTTGCAGTTTGATGATTGTAAAAGCCAAAAAGCTAGCTAGAATGTGCATTATTCCCAAGCACATCTTTAGGAAAAAGTGATCCAAATAACCAACTGAGGTCTGGGACAGACACAATGGACCACAGTTCTAATCCTGCCTCTATTCAGTACTGTAATTGTCAAAGAGAAAAAAATTTATCACAACTTAATAAAATTAAAAGCTAGTTTACAAGATTAACCTAAAGTAGCTGTTATTCATATCTATATCCAATATGCCCTGGTTTAGTTCTTACAAAACTAAGGATAATTGCTGTCAGTTATAAAAAGAAAACTAAAAGTTAAAGTGCTACCCAGATGAAAGCCTTTAAAAAATAACAGATACTCCTGTTATGTTATTTTGTTCTCCAATATAGTGTTAAGACCTTTTCTGATAATCTAGGCCAAATTCCAAAGGCTTTTCCAACAGAGATCACAATTACTCTATCAGGACTGGGCTACAATTTTCAATGATGGAATGCTGAGTCTTAGAGTTGGCTGAGGAGATTCTCTTCCTGCCTCTTCCTCTAACTCTGCCTTTCATAAAAATAAATATTTATTCAAAAAAAGAAAAACAAAGAATTCTAACCTACATTTACATTCTACTGATTGCTCTATAATCTCATCTAATAATATTTTCAAAACATTTCTTGTTCCAGTGACATGTTCTTCCCAAGAGCAAGCAATCTGAATGTCTTGTCCTATAATGCGTAGTACAAGAAGTGTTCAAAAAGATCATGAAAAATGCATATAATGGGGGCCAGCACAGTGCTATAGTGGGTAAAGCTGCCGCCTGCAGTGCCAGCATCCCATATGGGCACTGGTTCGAGTCCCGGCTGCTCTACTTCTGATCCAGCTCTCTGCTATAGCCTGGGAAAGCAGTAGAAGATGGTCCAAGTCCTTGGGCCCTTGCACCTCAGGGGAAACAGGAAGAAACTCCAGGCTCCTGGTTTCGGATTGGCCCAGTTCCAACTATTGCGGCCCATGGGAAGTGTACCACAGATGGAAGTCCATGTCCCCCGCCTCTCTGTAGCTCTGCCATTCAAATAAATAAATAAATCTTTTAAAAAAATGCATATAATGAAAAAACTATGCATGGATTTCCATTTTTTGCACCACAAAACTTACCTTCAAATCTATTTTTCCAGAAACCTTTTGAAGTACTCTTATTATGATTCAACAAAGAGCTGATGGTGTAGGTGAATGAGCAGTAAAGTAGGACAGATATTCAGGATTAAGTTATCAGCTCTATCACCTACTACATGATTTATTAGATGAGACTATAGGGACAACCAGAGGAATTTTAATGAGTTGGTTAGGTATATTGACTGTTTGTGTTTCTTAAGAAGTTTCTCCATGATAGTGTCTTAAAGTTCTTAAGATATGGGTGGATGAGTTCTGGAGAATCTTAGCCAAACTAAAACTCAAGTAAATTTAAATTTAAATGTCAGTTTACTCATCCATGAAAACAAATCACAGGATTTTTGACCAGATTAAATGATGAAATATGTCAAAGTATCTTGTAACCTATAAACTAACAGATGAATGGGATGTTATTATTATGGTAAATTTGTCTTTCAAACATCTTTTACATTAGATGACTTGATCCCTCAAGTGGTCTCTCACTTTACCCTGTTTCCCTCAACTAGCTGGTACCCTTTCGCACATGTAGCTTATTCCCCCAGAAAGACTATACCATAATGCTCAAATTCTCACATTAGGAATTCTCACATTAGGAAGAAATGGTCTGTTGGCCAAGATTTATTTATTATTTATTATTTGAACAACCCTGACAAATCAAGTGTCCTACCTGTGTAATTCCAGCCCCTTCTATGATTGTAAGGGAACCTAGCATTTGATGTCAGTTGCTATCTGAAATGTTTAACAAGAACTTCTCTCAGAGGCAACTTCTTGGAAATATATGCCACTCATGATATTTAATGTGTATCTTTTTCCCCTCTTACATTTAGAATCAATGACATCCTTCAAAAGTCATCTTTTCCTCTGTTTGAATTATGTGACTTTTGACAGGTTTACATATTGACAGTAATTGTCATAAAATCCCCTTGGAAACACTACTTCCCTGTGGGCTATTTCTCAGGAACTGAAGAGAAAATCACCACTGTATTTAAATTACATTAAGAGATCATTTGTAGGAAATTTGTAGAGGGTATATCCCCTACATGTCTAACTAAGGGGGAGTATTACTGATTATTTAAAGATCAAAACTTCATGGGTTATTTCCACACTTCAGAATAACTGAGCTGAATATGACCAATTGCTTTCCTTAAGGGACATACAATACATGGAACTGGAATGGTAAAATTACAGTGATATAAAGTCAAGATATTAGAAATCTCACTTTCTTCCACTTCATGAAGTTTAAAAGTAAATACAGGACGCTCCCTACATTGTCTTCTCAATGACATTTTCCTTGTCACAATATAGGCAACAGAGTAAACCAGCTTAAGCTTATCTTAAAATCTTGGAACTTGAAAATGAGAGGTGACAGGGCTCTATTTTTGAAAACTATTATTAAAGTAAAAATGGGCAGGAACTATGTAATAATAAAATTGTAATTCTAAGTAGTATGAGATAGACCTGTGGTTGGATCCACTTTTATTTTTGATGTAAATTCTTTTATGCTGATGACAGGGTGACATTTTTTAATCTTGATCTAATAGCAGATTTCAAATCTGCTCAACTGGCCAATATTACAAACACAACATTAACAATTACATTAATATGCACTAAAAGTATACAACATTTAATGAAATAATACAAATAAACTGACACAACAGATCATGTTGGTTACCACTTGCATGTATGCTTTCAAGCTGTTTCATTTCATCCTGAAAAATTCATAATGTTGTAAAAGCTATCTTGAGGAGTTAAGGATTGAGGTATTAAGAGGTAACTCTTCCCTTAAGGATGTTTAGGTACAAGTCATCTTCTCTTTATTAAAAGAAGACAGAATATGGTACGTCTCCATATACTTAAAAGGTCCAGGAGTCTCCATGCCAAAACATGGCATGAAGGCTGGCGCCGTGGCTTAACAGGCTAATCCTCCGCCTTGCGGCGCCGGCACACCGGGTTCTAGTCCCGGTTGGGGCGCCGGATTCTATCCCGGTTGCCCCTCTTCCAGGCCAGCTCTCTGCTGTGGCCCAGGAAGGCAGTGGAGGATGGCCCAAGTCCTTGGGCCCTGCACCCACATGGGAGACCAGGAGAAGCACCTGGCTCCTGGCTTCAGATCTGCAAGATGCGCCAGCCGCAGCAGCCATTGGAGGGTGAACTAATGGCAAAAAGGAAGACCTTTCTCTCTGTCTCTCTCTCTCTCACTATCCACTCTGCCTGTCAAAAAAAAAAAAAAAAAAAAAAAAAAAAGGCATGAAATGAGCCTATGGGTTATATTCTGAGGCAAGAATATTTGAAATGGTAACATATATATTATTTAAGAAAAAAGAGTAATCCAAAAGAATGAAAATTATGTGAACTAATAGGCTTATAAAATAAGCATCTATTTTTCCAGCTTACCTGTGGTAAGTATTCTAATAAACCTATAGATCCAACACCAGAATGAGGAACATGATTCTGAACTGTCATAGGTTGAAAATTTTGTGATTGAGAATAAAGTCTGACTCTTGACTTGAAAGCTTCAAGTTCATTTTTGAATGCTTCAAAATATCCTTCTTCTTCTGCCTAGAAAACACAAAAAAACTAAAAATGTGTTTTTCAAGATTTACAGTTCACACAGTAAATTCTACAAAGCATCTAACAGGTATGAAGTAGAGGAAGACAAGGTGAATAGTCTAATGATAGTCACCATGATCTCTATCAGATTTGTGAAAACTATTTGTTTTATAAAAACATTAATGATTTTTTTCCATTTCTTTTTACTTCAGCAAAACAATACAACTCCTTCCAACACATTCATATACAATTATTAATCAAAGAAAAGTAGGCTTATCTGGATCCTCGACAGGATCTAACAAATTCTCATTTAAACTCTACCCTTTGCCCATTGCCAAACAACAAACAAATGTTCTTAAAACCTGTTAATTCCCCATCAATTAATGAGGCACTATTACCTGTAGTTGGCTCTGTATTCTCTATTTGTCAAAGTTACAAAAAACCAAAGAAAACTCAACATTCAACTTCACTTTGGGACTATCCTAAGTGTTGTAGCTGAGCAAGTATTTTCTTTTCAACTCATAAAGAAAAAAGTATGATGTCTTATGTTCAACAGGGAGAACTCTTAAGACATCTAATTATCTAAAATATGGCCAAGATTCTTGATAGAAAACTCCCTATTAGCAGCAGCCAGTTTATGAATGTTTCTTCTACATACAAAAGAAATGACAGAGGGCATATCCTATGCTAACAGAATATAGGCTTTAAGTATAAGTAGTAGAGGAGATTGTGTCAAATGGAGTTCAAGTTGTATAACCAGGATAAAACCTATGAATTAGTTATTACCCTCAATATCTATACAAATAATGCAAGTAATGTTTTGTGCCGCTATCCAATCTTTTCATGAATTGAGGAATAACTGCCTTAACTGCACTTTAACATCTCATTTCAGTCAATATATGGTACTTGTATGAACATATGGAATGTTAGCCTTTTACCTCAAAGTGATCTTTCTGAAAACCAAGCACACAATTGCTGACCCTGCTACCCTGCTGTATGCCAAAGGCCTAGAGATTTAGGTCTACAATGATTCGAGTGACTTCATTTTATTAAGTGAAGTATGGACCACCTGCTGAATTTCTTTACGCCAATTTTCTCACCTATACCATGGGAATAGCAATCTTCATAAAATATTAATAAGTTAATGAGCTAATCCATGTTAAGTGCTCAGAATAGTACCTAGCACAAAGTAAGCACCCCACCAATGATATTATTACTTAATTAAAAAAAAAAACTATTACTAAGAACACAATGTTACAATTGAAGTCTTCAATGTTTTTCAGTTTTAAGTAAATTTCAAAGAATACAGTTTGAACATTTTTATTTACTAAACATCAATTTAAACATATCCATCAATGTAAGATGAAAAAAATTATGGAGGAGAGGGGCATTTAGCCTAGTGGTTAAGATGCCAGTTAGGATACTCGTGTCCAATACTGGAATGCTTGGGTTCAACTCCCAGTCCAGCTCCTGACTCCAATTTTCTACTAATTAAGGCCATGGAAGACAACAGTGATGGCTCAAGTAATTGGGCTCCTGTCACCCATGTTGGGGACTTAGACAGTGTTTCTGTCTCCTGACTCTGGCCAGGCCCAGTCCTGACTTTTGTGAATATTTTAGGGAGTGAACCAGCAGATGGGAACTCTGTCTTTCAAAAAATTAAGTGTAAGTTTTATTGCTCCTATGGGTCAAGTAAAACTTTAGATTAGTCACCCTAAACCTAGATAAAACACCCAACTCAATAATTTGTTCATTAAAACTTTATTATGTTTCAGGAAAATTTCCTGTTTAAGTTGCACTTCAGAAGAATTTATGGCATTTAAGGTAGAACTGCTACCAACTACTTTTTTTTTTTTTTTGGTTTAAAATTTTAATTATTTTTCTTCATCTGTAAAAAGAAATGTTCATTGTAGTACATAAAAAATGGAAATCATTTATAACTCTATCACTTAAGTATAACTTAAGTTAAACTTTAGGTATATTTCCCTTTAGCTTACAATTGTACATGTTAAAATGTTTTTCATGTCTAAAAGTGCATGTAAAATGAGTATGTATAGTTTTTTTGGTTGGTTTTAAAACTTTTATTTACTTATCTGAAAGGCAGAGGGAAACAGATCTTTCATCTGCTAAGTTCATTTCCAAAATGTCTGCAACAGCTGAGGTAGGGTACTGCAGCCAGGAGCAGGGAACATAATCCAAGTCCCCCATGTGGGTGGCAGAACCCCAACTATCTGAGCCATCACCACTGCCTCCCACGGCTGTGAACTCAGGTATTCCAATGTGTGCTGTGGGTGTCCTGTTATCTTATCATTAGGCCAAATGTCCATATATGTATATTTTATTTGGCAAAAACTCTACTATATACCCACAAAAACTAGAAAACAGATCACTACCAATACCTTAGAAACCAGGTCCCAAGAGCATTCCCTCTCCCCTTTGAGGTTACCATCAGACTTTTGTCTTAATTATTCTTTTGCCTCTAAGGCTTGCATATGTATCCCTCAACAATATACTGTTAAGTTCTGCCTGTTATAAAAAAATAAAAAATATTTTAAAATATGAACCTTATAAAATAGATCCAAAATTTTTTAAATGATACTAGATGTATCACTCAGTGGATTGTTTTATACACTCTTTATCCATGCTGATGCTGGTTAACATTTTACCAAGTGAATATACCTCAATTATTCACTTTACTGTTGATGGACATGTGAATTGTTCTCAGGCTTTTTCCTATAAACATTACGGCACCTATAAACATTTTTTACTATAAACATTATGGCACCTAGTGCACATGTGTAATAACTGCTCTAGGGTAGCAGTTACCTCAGACTTTATGGTTTCTTACATGCCATCATTAATATATTGTTTAAGGGGCTGGTATGATGCAGTGGTAAGCTGCCACTCACGATGTGGATATCCCATACTGAAACACCAGTTTAAGTCCCAGGTGCTTTGCTTCTGATCCAGCTCCCTGCCAATGTGCAATGGAAAGCAGTGGAAGACAGGCAAATTGCCTGGGCCCCTGCTGCCCACACAGGAGACTTGGATGAAGTTCTGGGCTCCTAGCTTCATCCTGGCAAAGACCTGGCTATTGCAGACATTTGGGGAGTGAACTACCAAATATAAGATATCACATGCAGGGGCTCGCTCTGTATAGCTCTGTTTTTCAAAATAAATAAATACATCTTTTTAAAATAGGGGCCAGCATTATTGTGTAGTAGGTAAGGCCACCACCTGTGAAGCTGGCATCCCTTATGGGCACCAGTTGGTGTCCTGGCTGTTCCACTTCTGATCTAGCTCCCTGCTAAAGACCTGGAAAAAGCAGCAGAAGATGGCCCAAGTGTTTGGGCCCCTGCCACCCATGTGGGAGATCTAGATGAAGCTTCTGGCTTCAGTCTGCCCAGACCTGGCTGCTATGGCCATCTGAGGAGTGAACCAGCCTATGGATGACCTCTCTCTCTCCTCTCACTGTTTAACTCTTTCAAATAAATAAAAAGACTTAAAAATAAATAATACATTTTATAGGTTTATATTTTACCTGCTATACCACAATGCTAGCCCCTGATTTCTCATTAAACTGTGAATTCTATTCATCAAACATTCTGTTATCTTTTTTGCTCAATACCATATCCTCAGTATCTGAGCTGTGCTTTGCATTTGTAGGCACTCAATACTAACTGAAGAAAAGATGGAAACATTCCAAGTTTCCTGAACATATACATTCATTTGAAGTTTTCAATGTTGCAAACATGCTCCAGCACAACCTCTTATAATGCTCCCTAAAGTCTCAATTAAATTAGCAATAGTACAAATGGTCTTTTCAACAGAAAATCTACAAAATTTAACCTGTGGCATCCTGGTAGATAGCTTTTTAGGATATGTATTACAAAAGAGGTCTCAGTTTAAGAGCTAACCTTCCCATCTAGTAACACTAAATAACTACTTACTTTGGCTTTCTGGAAAAATAAACGAAAACACCCTCTTGGATCCACATTACAGTTTTTGGCCATTTCCATAATAAACTGCATTACAACAGCTTGATGTGCTATTTGTTCCATTAGAGCCCCTTTCTGAAAATAAATAGATGAAAGTTATAAGAAATACCTCCAGAGATATATTTAATTGGTAAACTGATTCAAACTTCAAATTTTTAGAGTGAGTTTGACTTACTATCTTTAGTTCTAAATCAAATCCTATATAGACACATAAAGAGTATTTCTTAGAAGTTTTTGTTTTGATTATTTATCTGTGAATGAGAGTAATTAAAGGAGAACCATACTATTAGCTTGATTTAACACTGTTGTTACTGTTGGATTTGTAAAACAAACTTTCTAATTAGTTAAAAACGGAAAAGGATTACAAGATATGGGAATAAGGGAGATTGAGAAATGGCAGAGAAAGTACATTGGAAGAGTTTCCATATGCTAACTGAAAAACTAGAAATTTCCACACTGAACTCAATAATAAAACCAAAAATTATAATTCCACTGTAAATCCATTCCATGATCTTCCTACTCTCACTTAAAGTAAATAATATATATTTAAAAAAATAAAGTTAAAAAATCAGAATTCCACTAAAGTTTCCAGAAACTCAAGGTTCATACAATACCTGCTCAGCTTCTAGATGAAAACACCATAAAATAAGATACTTAGCAGTTTCTTCACATACAAGGTATGGGTGGTCAGACAAAAATCTCTGACTATCATCCCAACGACTCAACATACCTGTAAAAAAAGAATTATACCATGGCTATAAAATATTGTCTTTCTTCCTATAAGGGAAGCACTGTTACTTTAAAATGATTTTCTTTAAAAATAATTCATATTTCCAGAGCAGTACAATATAGTAAAAAGAGCAAATGACGAGGGATAATACTCTTTAAAGGAATGTCCTGTAAATTGGAAAAAGCTTTCAAAATTCACAAAAAATTTTATTTCAGACAGTCAGGCTAAAGAAAAGTGATGAATTTAAAGTAAAAAACCTTGCATATGGTGAACGTCTGCAGTTCCAAGCAAACTGAGATAGCTGGTCATCCTGGTTATTTTAAGTGAGCACAGCTGATTTTAAGAGACTCAATATTATTTACTCAGACAGTACTTTTTTTTCTATTAGAACAATGGCAAAGAGTGCAACTTCTCAATAAACTACACCAAGCAAATTTAAAAACTTAATAAGACTTCAGGAAAAATCCATTACCTCTAATTTATTAAAAAAAATGTCTAAGATAATATGGTAAAATGCTGACAATGTGGAAAATCAATTCGATATTGGTTTTCCAAGTTAGTATAACATTAAATATACTTTATTTTAATCATGTTTTCCATTTACTCAAGTTGTCTGTTCAGATATACAAGCTCTTTTAAAAATTAGCTAATCAGGGGCTGGGCATTTTGTACAGTGCTTAAAACATCATACAGGGTTGCCCACATGCCATATAGGAGTGCCTGGGCTCAAGTCCCAGCTCTACTCTCCATTTCAGCTTCCTATTAATGTACAAACTGGGAGGCAGCAGGTGATGGCTCAAATACAGAGTCTATGCCACCCACGTGGATGACCTGGATTGAGTTCCTGACCCTGGTTTTGGTCTGTTCCAGCTCTAACTGTTGTGGGCACTGGGAGATAGGGAGTTGTTGAACCAGCAGATGGGAGATCTTTCTCTGTTCCTCTGTGTACCTTTCAAATAAATGAATATATAAACAAATAAGTTAAGCATATATGAAAATGGCTGCCACCTTGTTTTAAGAAGTTAAATAAATCCAAATATTACTTAAGGTGTATCTGCATCTTTATCTAAATTATCAAGAAATTTGAACAAATACAAGCAAATTATCATGGAACCAGCAAAGTGCTGAAATTTTAACTTTGTCCAGTCAGTTTTATAGTTGGGTAAATTCAACATAACACTGTTAGCAGCTTTAATAGTTTCTTTAGATTAATCCAAAGAAGTCTGAATGTGACTAAATCATCACAGTACTTTCACAGGGTTGTCTCATTAGCTCACTAGTAAACCTCTGCTCTAGATCCAAAATGAACTCCTGTAATATTAAATTTCAGATAGAATACAAGAACAAAACCAAGACAAATGTCTTACCAAGGACATACAGTTAGCAACACATAGGAGTCTGTTGAAACTAAATAGATTAACATTTCCTCACTTTAAAAAAAAAAAAAAGGAAGATTTAGCCTTTTCTCAAATAAAGATTTTTATGAGAGATTTATAGTTATTTCCCTAATACTTTGGAGATAAGGATTAGGTCATTTAAGAATCTGAGAATAGAATGATTATAGAATCTACTTAAAATGACTTCACAAAGTACAAAGAGTCTAATGACTCTTAGGGGTCAGATCTAAAGCATAATCCTTATTTTTTTAATACCTGAAACTACAGAGTAAATCCTATAAAGCAGTTTTGCCTTAGATTTCTTACATTTCTGAAAAGGTGATATTTTCAGCTCTATACCATCCATAGAGCATTGCTTCTGCTGTTTTTCCATGGCAGCATCGTGACTCACTGAATTACCCAAGTCCTATTCATTTTGGCTTCTTTTGCAGAAAGGATAACATGAAAGAGTTAGTGACACTTGTATGGGCCACAAGTAAGGGTGTCATTATGTGTTACAGTATTGTTAAGTACATATTTTTAATAGCTGAGACAAATTAACACATTATTCATGTTATTTTGGAATTTATAAACAAAATTATAAATTGAAGAGTAATAACAATCTAGCATGATGCTAAGAAAACAAACTCTAGAGCTAAACTACCTGAGTTTGAATACTGGTGCCACCATTCACCACCCTGGAAAAATTCCTTTATATGCTTCCATTTCTTCAACTATAAATAGTAAGTAACTACAGGGTTTTCATGATAATTAAAGTGATAGTAATTAATATAAGGCACTTAGAACAGTGCCCGATAGTAAATACCTGATAAATGGAAGACATGAACACAATAGTGAACTCATTCAGTGCACAAATATTTACTAAGCTAACCCTTCAGTTAAGGATAATTCAATCATTTAAATTAACCATCCAATCCGACAACATTAAAATATTAATTAAATTAAAATATTTTAATTATGTGCTTTGACATATGCATTTCTCTGGTAAACATGTAAATAATCTATTCACCAACTCTCAGTACTTCACCTGATTCCTAAAATGGTTCCCTACATGTCCTTATGCATTTCACTTTTCTCTATGCATTACACTTATAGAATGATACACTTAACACTTCAAATTATACTATTTTGATTTTCTATGTGTTAACAATCTCCAAATTAGGATTTGAATTCCTTGAGGAAAGACTTATGACCATCTTTCTTATATTTCCTGAGCCCTAGATCTCTTGTATTTTCAATCTACCACCACACAACTATTTCTACTTACATGCCTAAACATCCACTCATTTTATCTAAACAAAATCCATCCTTCTCTTTCTACCTTCCTGTAATGAATCCAAGACTTTTGTTACTCTACCAAGCATTGCAGAAATTCCTCTGACATTTCCTTTTCTCTTGCATCAAACTGGTCACAAAGTCCTTTAGTTACACTACTACACTTTGTTACTGTAGTGAGTCAGAATAATAAATTTTCTAAGTCATCCTTGAATTCTTGGTAAATCCTTTAAATTTTTTTTCATATTGTAAGCTATATTCATGGTAAAGAATATTAAAAGTTCAGAAAATAAAAATAATTTGTAATTCTATCATAAGAAGCAATTATTAATATATCAATGTATTTCCTTCCAGGCTTATTTTTTAATGACTTTTAAAGAAGTAAAATTAAAAATTGTACTATACATACAATTTTCTCTTCATTTCACTTCATATTCTAGTCAAGAGTACTTTATATTAAATGTTTTCCAAAGTCAGATATAGCTATGTTTTTAAAAGCAATATACGTGATTACAATGAAGAGGTTTGAAATAGTCATCTTCAATACAAATGCAGAAAATTTCATCACAGTCTTTGTGCAAATGTTTACAACTTTTGGTAAAATTTCCAATGACAACATCCTGCACAAATTAAAAAAATACTGAATCACAGCTAAATTTGGCTGGAAGTGAAGATGATGTGCTCTTTAAAGTAACAGCTCTGATGACCAAAGACAGTGATATGAAAAATGCATATAACTGGGGCTGGCACTGTGGTGTAGCAGGTAAAGCTGCTGCCTACAGCGCCAGCATCCCATATGGGCACCGGTTTGAGACCCGGCTGCTCCAGCTTTCTGCTAAGGCATGGGAAAGCAACAGAAGATGGCCTAAGTTCTTGGGCCCCTGGACCACATGGGAGACTGGGAAGAAACTCCTAGTGCCTGGCTTTGGATTGGCCCAGTTCCGGCTGTTGTGGCCATTTGGGGAGTGAACCAGCAGATGGAAGATCTCTCTCTCCCTCTGCCTCTGCCATTGCCTCTCTGTAACTCTGCCTTTCAAATAAATAAATAAATCTTTTTTTAAAAAAGAGATGCATGTAATTTTAAATAAAACTGGTTTGTGAAATGTAAAACAGCCCCTATGTCTGAATTAAAATTTTGTATTTATGAAATGTGAATCAACTAAAATATCAAATACCAATGTGGGAGGGGGGATCAGATTTCAATTCTTCAAAATATTCCATGATATAGTTGTATGATTTACCATTAAATGATAAATTCTAATTATAAGGGTAAAAATAACATAAGACAGATAGTCAACAATAACCTAAGGGAAAGTTCAGAACTCTGAAGATTATAGGTACATATAAGACCACAGAAAAGTTCCAGTGTGATGTCCCTACAGCCCTTCACAGGTCCCATGCACCAGACTCATGTCCTTCAAGAATCTGGAATGCAATCCAAGTTTGGAAAACCTCCATTTGGAAACTTTAATTATAGCTGTTACTCCAGATGTGTTTAAAGGACTATTTCAAAGCAGTCATCATTCTGGCAATTTTTTTTCCTTTACTACAATACACACATAACATCAGAAACATTTTCTTCCACTAAAGACAACAGCAAGCTTTCACTATTTTGCCGTGGGGCTCTCATCAAGTCTGTATCATAATTCAGTCCAGGGGAATTATAATGATCTCATCATTCCACATGACAGCAAGTTGGTCCACTCTGATGGAACTTGGTGGTCAGGAAGCACCAAGTACCCCAGATACCTTGGTAAGACACATAAATGCCAGAGAGTGGGAAATAAAATATATGAACATTTTGGGGGCCTAGTACCTTAGTAACCTTTCTGTGGATCCAATGTGCCGTGGCAAGTAGGATACTTCTTCCAAAGTGAAAAGTCAATGTGCACTTCCACTAAGAAACAGGCATATTGTGAGTCTGGGAGTGGCTACCAGGTCTGGTTGGGTTTGAAGACACCAAGAATCAGGTTAGTATTACAAGATGAGGTGCTGGAGTGTCACAACATGCAAGGGCAAAATGACTTAATAACCACCTGTGGATGTCAAATCAGCCTTTTCCCTCAGTGATTGCAATACCTCCAAGTTTCATAAACTATAAGGACGTGGTGATACAGACTTGAGATTATGCACATTTTAACAGCATGGGTTTCCTCATCAAGGACTTTCCAGTATATCAATCCTGTATAACCAATGAATACCTAATCTGCCAGTAGCAGAAATCAATGCCAGAACCTCCGTACTACATTACACAATGGAGAGACCATCCAGCTAAGTAGTGGGTTGATTACCTCTGTCCTGCTTCATCTTGGAAGGATCAGTAATTCCTTACTTGAACAAGCTCATGTTAGATTTGGAAGTGCACTCTCCTTGCCATGCATCTGCAAGTACTATATGTATAGTCTTACCAACTGAATTATTCATTATACTGTTATTCACCCCTACTTATCCCCAGAAACTTAATTTACAACAAATAAAATGAAGACCATGAGCTCATGAAATTCGCTGGTCTTATCATAGGCATTACTAGTCAGAAACAGGAGGTTTTATACAACAGTAAAATGGTTTCAAAATGGTTTATTAGAGCCTCAGTTACAGTGTCAGGTGGGTTACAACACCTTGTAAGGTTCAGATGTTTTCCCAAAGAAAATCACTTTTGACCTTGCGTTTAGTACTCAGTTTACAGCAGAAGTGAGAAAACTGTTTCTCACCTACTAGGTTTCCCATAGCTCCAAAGCAACCAGCCTACTGAAAGATGCTGTTTTACCAGATGCAATGTGTCATGAAAGAGCAATCCAATGCAGTACTTTCTTTGCTACCACAGAACACATGGGCCTAGGAAACAAGTACAGTAACTGCAAATGGCAACTTACAAATAAGGCTCATTTGCAAAATTGTTGCCTTTTATCCTTAAGATTCAATGCTCTGTTCATTTAAAGATTTTAGTATCTGTCCAAAGGAAGACTATTTATTTTACTTCTATTATAAAGAACAGCACAATGATAATATGTAGAAAAGGAAATGTCTGTTTATTTCTTCAGGTACTATCATTACTGAATTCAATAATCTATTTTTTTAAAAAAGATGTAGTTATTTGAAAGGCAGAGTGACAGAGAGGGGGTTAGAGAGCTATCTTCCATCTCCTTGTTGTCTCCCTAAATGACTGCAATGGCTGAGGCTGGTCCAGGCAGTAGCCAAAAGCCTGGAGCTCTATCTGGGTCTCCCACATGGGTGGCAGGGACCCAAGTATTTGAGCCATCCTCCGTTGCCTTCCCAGTCACATCAGCAGCAGGATGGATTGGAAATGCAGCAGCCAGGTCTCAAACCAGTGCTCTGATATGGAATGCCACTGCAGGCAGCTGCTTGGCTCATTTCGCTACAATGTTGGTCCTTGTTTTCTTTTTAAAGGTTTATTTATTTGAAAGGTAGAGTTACACCGAGAGAAAGGGAGAGTTGGAGAGAGAGAGAGAGAGAGAGAGAGAGAGAGAGATCCATCCATCCTTTGGTTCACTTGCCAAATGGCTGCAATGGCCAGTGCTGGGCCAGGCTGAAGCCAGGATCCAGGAGCTTCTTCTGGGTCTCCCAAGTGAGTGCAGTGGCCCAAGTACTTGAGCCATCTTCCCCTGCTTTCCTATGCATGTTAGCAAGGAGCTGGATTGGAAGTGGAACAGCCGAGGCTCAAACCAGCACCCATACAGGATGTGGGTGCTGCAAGTAGTGGCTTAACCTGCTATGCCACAGCACTGACCCTATTTTCTTTTTTAAAATAAAAATAAAAACTGTTTTTACTAAGTTAACATACTACTTAGATCTAAAAATTATGCTTTGAACCTCAATTCCTAATATTTCTCAGTAGTATTTTCACTTTAGCAGCATCACACTACTTATAGTCCTGAGAACACACTGTGCTGCTTCTTGACTCTGCTTTTTTTTTTTTTTTTTTACAGATTTGTTTATTTGAAAGGACAAATGTCAGTGAGAAAGGGAGAGACAAATCTTTCATCCACCGGTTCACTTCCCAAATGTCTGTAACAGACCGAAGCCAGGAGCCAGGAACTCCACTCTGATTTCCTAGGAGGGTGGTGAAAACCCAACTACATAATTTGCTGCCTTCTCAGTGTCATTAGCCGGGTACTGGATTGGAAGTGGGGCAGCTAGGACTTGAACTGGCATTCCAATACGGATGCTGGTGACTACAAGTGGCAGGTTAACCGGCTATGTAACAATCCCAATTCTGCCTTTCTAAGATGCCATTCTGTTGTCTCTGTATCTACATAGAAAACTACTGTTTCTTATAACCAAGCTCAAATGATACCTTCTCTGCAAAGCCTTAACTTGTATCAATCTCCATCTCACTTTTGTCCAAAATAAAAAAAAAAAACAAAACACTTTTCAGTTCTTTGCAAATACACTATTACTATACTAACAGTTAAAGGATTTGCCTGCATTCTACAAGGGTAATTCAAAAAGTTCATGGTAAATAGAATTAAAAGTTTATTTTGGTACAAAAACATGTTTTATTAAAAAAAAATTCTGGAGTGTTTTTTTTTGACAGGTAGAGTGGACAGTGAGAGAGAGAGAGAGAGAGAGAGAGAGAGAGAGAGAAAGGTCTTCCTTTGCCGTTGGTTCACTCTCCAATGGCCGCTGCGGCTGGCGCACTGCACTGATCCGAAGCCAGGAGCCAGGTGCTTCTCCTGGCCTCCCATGCGGGTGCAGGGCCAAAGGACTTGGGCCATCCTCCACTGCACTCCTGGGCCACAGCAGAGAGCTGGCCTGGAAGAGGGGCAACCGGGACAGAACCAGCGCCCCGACCGGGACTAGAACCCTGTGTACCAGCGCCACAGGTGGAGGATTAGCCTATTGAGCCACAGCGCCGGCCCTGGAGTTCGTTTTTTAAAGTTTTTAATTATTTACTTTCATTTGAAATCTGAGAGAGAGAGAGAGCGAGCGAGAGAGCGCGAGAGTGAGTGTTATATCTTCCATCCACTGGTTCAGTCTCCAAACGTCTAGAACATCTGGGACTGGGTCATGCTGAAGCCAGGAGCTGGTATCTCAATCCAGGTCTCCCATAAGGGTGGCACAGATCTAGCTACTTGAGTCACTACTTGCTGCCTCCCAGGGTGTACATCAGAAAGCTGGAATCAGAAGTGGAGCTGGGACTTGGACCAGCTTGGTACCATGATATGGAATATGGTCACCTCAAGTGATGTCTTGACAGATGGACCAAATGACTGCTCCACAAAAAAATTTTAAATCCATGTATATGCAGGGTCTTCAAAAAGCTCACAAAAATGTTATGAAAAAGTTATAGGGCCAGTGTTGTGGCACAGTGGGTAAAGCTGCCACCTGCGATGCCAGCGTATCATATGGGCGCCACTTTGAGACTTGGCTGCTACTTCCAATCCAGCTCCCTGCTAATGTGCCTGGGAAAGCACACTGGAACCTTGGAAGATGGTGCAAGTATTATGAGAGACACAGAAGCTCCTGACTCCTGGCTTTGGCCTGGCCAATCCCTGGTAGTTGTAGCCATTTGGGGAGTGAACCAGTGGACCTCTCTCTCTCTTTCTCTCTCTCTGTTTCTCTCTGTGTAACTCTCAAAAAAAAAAAAAATATATATATATATATATATATATGTATTTTAGATTTTTGCACCAAAATAAACTTATCTTTTGAGTTTACTTTTTGAAGTATCCTTATATAGCAATATATGCAAAAACCTGAAAAAATGCTAATATTTTAACCATAAGATAATCACATATCAAGGAAATGACAAATAAAAAGGCAAATACTATTTGAGAAATGTCAAGAGACTAGGGAATAAAGACTATCTTAGAGGACAGTATTATACAATAGAAGTTTGCTCCTCTTCACAATCTGGGTTGCTCTGTCAATCTATTTTATGTATGACTCAAAAAAAAAGTCTAAAACAAGATCTGTATAACTCTACCAGATGCAGCTACCTCAGTGGAGTTTACCATCTATCTTCTTTTTGGCTCTCATCTTATAATTCATTTCTTGTGCACATCCACATGATATCAAGCATTACAAAGAAGGAAATTCAAGTAGTCAACTTACCAAAATGTCTGATTTTTTGCTCATACTTCTGCATAAATGATTCTGATTTATCTTCATCTTCTGTTTCTTTTCTTTTATCTTGATTAATAAAACTCTATGAAAAAATTTTAGAAATTAAAATCAGGTTTTATACTCTAATTGAATCTCTTTCTCAGATACTGAATGCCCAAGAATACTTCATATAGACAACATAAAAATCTGGTGTAGTATTATTCTGATACTGTATCATTAAATCTGTTCATTTAAAAAATTAACATTTTCTTGTTTGGGTGTTCCATTAGTTTTGCTTAAAATGATAGATGAGTATCTGTGGACCATTTTAAATTTATCTTGGGAATTATATAGAAAAACAACTGAATCTTTTTGTTAAACTGAATTTTCCTATTAAAGACAAAGATTCTTTTGCTTTTAACCTTTTTATTAATATACAGAACAGATTTATAAATATGAATCTAAGAATATAACAATACTTTCCTCTCTCCAATCCTTCTTCCTTTCTTTTTTTAAAAAATATTTTGCAATAACATACTTCCAATTTAGTTTATCATCATAGGCTTAATAATATTCCTCTAAATAAAGAGTTCCAAAATTAAAAATAAAAGAAGCCACTGTTCTACAGGAATATACAGAGGGTTATACACAATAATTACACAAGCGATCAAAGCCGAAATTGACAAATGGGAATTATATCAAATTGAGAAGCTTTTCCACTGCAAAAGAAACACTCAGCAAAGTGAAGAGGAAATCAACAGAATGGGAGAAATTATTTGCAAACTATTCAACTGATAAAGAATTAATATCCACAATCTATAAACAGCTCAAGAAACTCAACAATAACAAAACAAACAACTCAGTTAAGAAATGGGCAAAGGACTTAAACAGACATTTTTCAAAAGAGGAAATCCAAATGGCCAACAGACACATGGAAAAATGCTCAGGATCACTAGCTGTCAGGAAAATTCAAATCAAAACCACAATGAAGATTCACTTCACCCCAGTTGGAATGGTTTACATACAGAAATCAAAAAACAACAAATGCTGGTGAGGATGTGGGGAAAAGGTACCCTAATCCACTGTTGGTGGGAATGTAAACTGGCATAGCTACTATGGAAGACAGTATGGTGATATCTCAGAAATCTGAATAGACCTATCGTATGACCCAGCCATCCCACTCCTGGGAATATACCCAAAGGAAATGAAATCAGCATATGAAAGAGTTATCTGAACCCCCATGTTTACTGCCACTCAATTCACAATAATAAGATATGGAATCAACCCAGATGCCCATCAAACAAAGATTGGAAAAAGAAATTATGGGATATGTACACCATGGAATACTACACAGTGGTTAAAAAAAAATGAAATCCTGTCATTTGCAAAAAATGGATGCAACTGGAAAACATACTTAGTGAAATAAGCCAGTCCCAAAAAGACGGATACCATATGTCTTCCCTTTTCTGCGGTAACTAATAAGAGTACCTAAAAGGTAATCTATAGAAGTGAAGTTGATATTTTGAGATGCAATGACTTTGAACAGCCCTTGTCTCAACTTTGGAGGAACAGTTTTTTTCCTACTATTTGTTGAACTCTGTACTTAGTGTAGGGTTAATCTTATGTGTATAAAGTTAACTGAATATAGATAGTAGTAAAAAGAAAGAATGGGAATAGGAGAGGGAGGAAGAAGAAAGGTGGGAGTGTGGATGGGAAGTAAAGCAGGGTGGGAAGAATCACTGTGTTCCTAAATTTGTATTTATGAAATGCTATCTCAAATGAAAGGTTTCTGAGAAAAAAATAAATAATGAAATCACAAGATGTCAATTTCGTTCATAAACATTAAGATCCTTTTTGTACTCTGTATATTCGCTACCACAAATCATAGAAAACATGATATTTGGGTCTACCTTATTTCACTAAGCAAGAAAGATTCTTTGCATGCATAATTTATGGTTGTATTACTCATTTTCTATGAATATTTACAACTCTGGCTTAATCACTGGAGTTCTAAAGTATATTTACTAGAAAATTATTTGATAACACATAAACCAAAGATAGATTTTTATTCCATTTCTAATAAATTTTTCTTGGGAGAGATCAGTTTGATTCCCAAAATGAAGTACAAATTTCTATTAAGGAAGTGCTTATTTTCAACTAAATAAATCATAAAACAGACCAAAACTGAAGTTTTTATATAGCCAGCAAAATTAGCAGAATAGTCTCTCAGAACATTCTGTGATTATACTCATACTCTAAAGCCATCACTGCCAAACAATGAAAATCACAGACTAGTTCTCTGTTGGTTCACAATCAGGAAGCACACAAAAGTTTACATGTTCCAAAATAAAAAGCATTTTTCTCCTTCATACATATATTTAAAGATTTATATATATATAAACATATATATTTAAAGGTTTATTTATTTGGTTGAAAGGAAGAGTTACAGAATGGCAGAGGCAGACACAGAGAGAGAGAGAACAGTGGTGTCTTAACCAATTATGCCACAGTGTCGGTCCGTCTTACATATTCTGCCATCTAGACCAGCACTGTCTGACAGAAATATAATCCATTAAATTTTTTTTTATTAGCCACATTAAAAAACACAAATCGGGGACGGCACTGTGGTGTCTTCCACGTGGGTGCAGGAGCCCAAGCACTTGGGCCATCCTCCACTGCTCTCCCAGGGCCACAAGAGAGCTGGATTACAACTGGAACAGCCAGGACCCGAATTAGTGCCCATATGGGATGCCAGCACTGCAGGTGGCAGCTTTACCTGCTACGCCACAGTGCTGGCCCCATAATTTTCATTCTT
The DNA here is from genome assembly GCF_033115175.1 of Lepus europaeus. Classification (NCBI taxonomy): domain Eukaryota; kingdom Metazoa; phylum Chordata; class Mammalia; order Lagomorpha; family Leporidae; genus Lepus; species Lepus europaeus. The sequence goes on from NC_084838.1 coordinate 70,282,707, forward strand.
AAAACCATCTTATTAATTAACTAATTTGTGAAAGAGACAGAAACCTCATCCACTGGTTCAATCCCCAAAATGCCTGCAACAGTTGAAGCTGGATTAAGAAGTCAGGAGCTAGGAATTCAAACCAGATCTCCCATGTAGGTAGCAGGGAACCAATCACTTGAGCTGTTTTGGAGGGTCTGCCTTTGGCAGGAAGCTGGAATCAGGAGCACAGCCAGGATTTGAACCTACACACTCTGAAATGGAATGCAAGTGGGCGTCCCAAAGATCTTAATTGCTAGGCCAAATGTCCATCCCAATTCCTAATAACAGGCATCTCAATAAAATAATGCAATACTTTTTTTTAATTCTCTAGTCTCCCAATCCCAGTCATGAATTTCTTCCTCTCATGTAATCTACTACTATGTTATGTCATTCTACTTACTTTTCAGTTTCTTCATTTTAAAATAAGGTGGTTGAATGAAAGGAACTCTAAAGCAGTAGCCACCAAAGTAAGGGGAACAAAATATGAGATGTGAGGGAAAAATTTTTATAACTTCAATTTAGATATATATCTCATGCTTGTAAATGTTAAATTTTTGACTGTTTTTTATCTTTTTAAAGATTTAATTGAAAGTCAGAGTTAGAGTTATATATATATATATATAGAGAGAGAGAGAGAGAGAAAGAGAGAGAGAGAGAATCTTCCAACCACTGGTTCACTCCAGTGGCCAAAGCCGAGAGCCAGGAGCTACACCTGGGTCTCCCAGGTTGGTGGCAGGGGCCCAAGATCTTGGGCTTATGCTGCTTTTCCAGGCCATTAGCAGGGAGCTGGATCAAAGCGGAGCAGCTGGGACAAGAATCAGCGCCCATATGGGATGCTGGCATTGCAGATGGTGGCTTTATCAGCCATGCCAAACCGGTCTTTGTTCTTTAATATATTTATTTATTCTTCAGAAAAATGTATAAACAAATATTTGAGACTTGTCCATTAAAACTGCCTGTAGCCTGTATCTCTACAGCAAGAGCTTTCAAATTTTCTATAATTTAGGTTAAGAAAGACTTCACACTGTGTCATAACATGTGCATGTAGACTGAAAACACAGCTTTTATAACAATATTGACGGTTTCTAAGAGGGCTACATTCTGATCTTTTCTATTCTACACATTGTTAATTTTTACTTATTTGAGTGAGAGAGAAAAGTTGATTCCATCTGAGAGAGACTAATTGCATCTGCTGGTTCACTCCCCAAATGTTTGCAATAGCTCCAAGCAGGGGCCAAAGTTGGAGACAGAACTCCATCCAGGTCTGCAACTACATGGGTGGCAGGAGCCCATTTACGTGAACCAGCAGCACTGCCTCCCAGGTCTGCATTAGCAGGAAGCTGGAATCAGGAGCCAAAGTCAGACAGTGAACCTGGGTATAATGATGTGGGACATGCAAATATTAACCTGCATCTTGACTGTTAGGCTAAAAATCCACACCTATATTATCTCTCTCTCTTTTTAAGACTTAGTTTGTGTATTTGAAAGGCAGAATGATAGAGAGAGGGAGAGACAGAGAAAGAAGAGATTGACCTTCCATCTGCTGTTTCACTCCCGCAAATGGCCACAATGGTTGGGCCAGGTGGAAGCCAAGAGCCTGGAATCTGGTCTCCCACGTGGCTGCAGGGGCCCCAGGGACTTGAGCCATCTTCCACAGCTTTCCCAGGTGCATCAGCAGGGAACTGGATCAGAAGTAGAGCAGCCAGAACTTCAATCAGCACTTTCAGTATGGGATGACGGTGCTACAGGAGGAAGCCTAACCCACTGTGCCACATTGCTGCTCCCCCTCCCTCCCCCACTGCCCTTTCTGCAATGCTCTTTGGAATAAGAATTTTTTCACAACCTACTTAGAAAAGCCTTAACCTCACAGTCTGAAAAATAGTGCTCTTCTGTACTCTTCCAGCAATAAAAACTCTATGAGTTTACTACAATTTAAATCCATTTTGGGGTGACACTGTGGCATAATGGCTAAAGCTGCCCCATGCAGTGCTGACATCCCATATGGGTGCCAGTTCAAGTCCCAGCTGCTCCACTTCCAATCCAGCTCCTTGCTAATGTGCCTGGGAAAGCAGCAAATGTTCCAAGTGCTTAGGCCCCTGCACCCATGTGAGAGACCTGGACGAAGCTCCTGTCTTTGGCCTGGCCCAGCCCTGGCCATTGCAGCAATTTGTGGAGCAAACCAGCAGATGAAGATTCCCTCCTTACACACACTGCCTCTCCTTCTCTGTAACTCTGACTTTCAAATAAATAACTCTTTAAAAAGAAAAATCCGGCCGGCGCCGCGGCTCACTAGGCTAATCCTCCGCCTTGTGGTGCCGGCACACCGGGTTCTAGTCCCGGTCGGGGCACCGATCCTGTCCCGGTTGCCCCTCTTCCAGGCCAGCTCTCTGCTGTGGCCAGGGAGTGCAGTGGAGGATGGCCCAAGTCCTTGGACCCTGCACCCCATGGGAGACCAGGAGAAGCACCTGGCTCCTGCCATCGGATCGGCGCGGTGCGCCGGCTGCAGCGCGCCAGCCGCGGCGGCCACTGGAGGGTGAACCAACGGCAAAAGGAAGACCTTTCTCTCTGTCTCTCTCTCACTGTCCACTCTGCCCGTCAAAAATTTAAAAAAAAAAAAAAATTAATTAATTAATTAAAAAAAAATAAAGTGGTATTCCTGTTAAAAAAAAAAAAAAAGAAAAATCCATTTCTTTTTCAGATACAGGAGTCAAAGAATAAACCTAATGAGAAACTGAATACTTCAGTTGGTAAATGCCTTACTTGTGTACAGTACTGTACTATTTAAGTGGCAGACAGGGAATGGTGTTGTGGCACACAGGATAAAGCCACTGCCTTTTTTTTTTTTTTTTTTTAAAGATTTATTTAAAGGCAGAGTTACAGAGGCAGAGAGAGAGAGAGAGAGAGAGAGAGAGAGAGAGAGGTGTTCCATCCACTGGTTCACTCCCTAAATGACCGACCACAATGGCTGGAGCTGAGCCGATCCAAAGCCAGGAGCCTGGAGCTTCTTTCAGGTCTCCCACATGGGTGCAGGAACCTAAGGACTTGGGCCATCTTCTGCTGCTTTCCCAGGCCATAGCAGAGAGCCAGACTGGAAGTGGAGCAGCTGGGACTCAAACCGGCAACCATATGGGATGCCGGTATCACAGGCAGAGGCTTTACTAGCTACACCACAATGTTGGCCCCCAAAGCTGCTGCCTTTACTGCCAGCATCCCATATGGGCACTGATTGAAGTCCCGGCTGCTCCACTTCTGATCCAGCTCCCAGCAAATGGCCTGGGAAAACAGCAGAGGATGGCCCAAGCCCTTGGGCCCCTGCACACCCACGTGGGCGATCTGGAAGAAACTCCTGGTTTCTGGCTTCAGCCTGGTCCAGATCTGGCAGTTATGCCCATTTGGGGAGTGAACTAGCAAATGGAAGATCTATCTTTATAACTCTGCCTTGCAAATAAATAAATTTTAAAAAGTAATAGACAAGTCTGAATTGTTTCTAAAGGGTCCTTTCAGTACTAACATTTATAGTATTAAGTCCATATTACCACCTGAGTTTACTACATACACACTGGTAAATAAACAGTAAAAAATTTTTATTCGAAAAAAACACTAATTACACATTTGTATTAAAAAACTAAGAGAAGCTGATAGCACAGCATGGTAACAAAAGGGCCATCACATCTGCTTTGCCACACACCAGGCTCCAAGCTGTCACAATTTTAAGACAATACCTTTACTTAATCTTCACATCTACCCTACATAGTTGAAGAAACAAATGCTTAGAGACATTAAATGACTTGCCCAAGGTCACAAAGCCAGCATGTAACAAAGCTGATATTTGAGACAGTCCAATTCCAAAGCCCACACTTCAGCCAGGGTGCTATGCTATGGTCATATGAGTGAATTAAAGACTACCCAAAGCAGACACTATTGGAGATACAGATTTTTTAAACAGCCACTTTTCATAAACTGCCAAAACTGAACACTTTTAATGTTGCTGCCTTGTGGCCAAATAAGCACAATCGGTTTGTACAAATACTTCAGGTTTTTTTCTTCTTGCCTTATGGCTCAATAAAAGGTCATACCTTATTAAAAACATCCTTGCTAATGGCATCCATGTTCCACAAACACATCCTTTCTCTTTGTACAAGAGCCTCTTCTTTCTGTCGCCATTCTTCCTCCCGCTGCCTCAGTTCTGACACTGCTGTTTGTGCTTTGGCATGTTCCTGATCCAGGGACTCAGAGTTGTGCAGTGCTAAGCTACCAAGTTTCTGCTGAGCTTCAGCAAGATTCCATTTGCACGCTACAGAACTCTTCACAAACTCCTTTTGCTTTTGGCAAGCCAGTTCAATCCCATGGCTATACATCTGCATGAAAAAAGAGTAATTGTAAGAAATGGAAGGCAATGGCTATATTTGTGCAGCCCAGTTCAATTTCAGTTCTTTCTATTCAAAGGATTTCTATACAATGCCTTTGGTGGACCAAGTACCTTGTGTTCTGTATCTGCAGTTATATTTGTATATTACCACGGCCTTGTTTCGTCAACTAGACTCTAAGTTTCTTGGTTAATCCAAGCATCTCCCCCAACAACTGACAGCAACAAAAAGCCTGGTAACTATGGCAGTGTCTTGCATACAGCTAGTGCTCAACAAGACTGATTTACAGTCTTCATAATCCTGAACAAGCCGAATAATAAGAACAAGTTTAATTCTACTTCATGACTTCAGCATTCCACATGAGGAAAACCAGACCTTTATACTTTTATTCTTCAAGTTTTCCACAGTAAACGTTCTTTTATTTAAAGGTCATCAGTGCTTGCTATTTTCTTTCTGTATTATACCAATCCTTAGTGATCTAAGAAATTCTTATTAGAAAGTTTCTATCATGTATCTCTGACCTAATTTCAAATAAAACAGGCAAAGTTATTTTTTTTGTAAAATATTAAAAGGTTTATCCTGATGATTCTGTTCCATGCAAAAGCAGTAGGTATTCGTTCTAATACTTACTTAATCACTATATATGAACCATTGTAGTTAATTATTTTAATTCCTCACATTCTTTAGCTCTATAAAATAAAAGCTGAAGGCACATTCTTTTTGGCTTATTGGTCAAATGTTGATCACTTTCAAACTACTTACTCACAGTACTTTTTCTCTGATCTGTTTCCACATCTGCACCTCTATTCAAATCCTTGTAATTTCATACCTGAATTATCCAAGTACAAATGTAGCCTGTATTATCCCAAGTCTTTCTCCATTCTGCTAGACTGCAGTGATCCTTCTAAAAACCAAATCTTTGTTTATTCATTCTCAGAGCCTTGGGATAAAGTGAGAACTCTGGCCAGGCATCATTCTTCACGATGCCATTTCCTACTACCTCTCTTCACAGTGCCTGTTACTCTTCTCCTTGTCTGCTTATTCCCCAGTGCCTTCCCTGGCCTCCCAGCTCAAATATGGCAATTCTCCTCCTTAAGGTAATTCCCATTTCCATTCCAGTTTCTGCCATCCCCTAGGCTTCTCCTTAACCATTCCCCCCCACCCAGATTATGCATATTTCTTTGGGGTGTTTTTCCACACAGCATTATTGCTTATGTTTTCTCAACTATGAGCTTCTAGAAAAGCCAGAATTCAACAAATATGAGATGGTTAAATGAATCTGCACTTCATCGAACAGGCTGGCAGCAGTGAGGAATTCTGAGGCAAGGAGCAAGCAAGGCCCCTCCTTCCTAGCTGTGTCTCCAGGCAAACTCAGGTTTCTACTGGAGCAAATGTGCACACAGTTGGCTATTCAGATGTTGTTTACTCTTTCAGCAGGTTTACAGCCCAGGTACCAAACACCATGTCCCTAGCTAACCAAGTGAAACATTTATTTTACTTTTTGCTATCTTAGAATAGGATCAAGAATAACTGCGAAGCAGCTATGCTTAAAATGGGGACAAGAAGAGGAGACAAATGAAGCTATAAAACTTATTTTGGAAGGAATACCAAGATATACCAAGAATGGTAATATGGATAAGTGGAAGTATCTTGCATTTTTAAATTGGGTGCAAGCAAATATTTCTCAAACCAAATGAATTCTAAAAATGATTTATGTTTAAATTCTTCTCCACAGACTACCCAGACAACATGTGGCCCTTTTGACAAACTATCTAACATGCACTCAAGTGATTAAAGGTTTGGTCATATTTTAATCTGTGAACATACTAAAATTCTAGGGGAACATTAAAATTGTTGAATTTTAATGAACATAAATTCTGTACAAGGAACTCAGCATTAACGTCTGCTAATGTAACTTTACACATCAAAAATCTCCTACTGAATCTTTATATTCTGATCTGTCTTTACATTGATTGGATGTTTGAACTATAGATCGTCTATTACATTAAGATGTCTAAATTCCACATAATTGGTAAAAATCAAACCAAAGATTTTTTTTTTAATAGAAAAACAAGATTTATTTAAATTGGGAACCTCCTACCAAAGCAGCCAGGAGGGGGGTTCCAAGAGAGGAAGACCCCAAGCCAAAGCTTTTAAACACTTGTTAAAAAGATTATAAGATGCCTATAGATTGGATTAAACATTTTCTCCTTTCCAAAAATTTAAGTCCTAAAGTTAGCAAGGCAAAAAGTATAGAGGCAGTAAGCTTATGAATTTAGAATTAGTAATCATTTTGCAAATTTTAAGACCATTTAAAGGTAGTTTCAGTCAACAAAGTTTTACAGTACTTCACAGGATAAGACATGCAGTTAGATGGGGAAAAATACAGGACTAGGAGTCCTAAATTCGAGTTTTAACTTTGCCACTAACTAGCCATATGGACTCAAAGAAATCACTTTTAAGGAAAGCGATAGGCTGACTCACTTTTAAAATCTCTTTCAGTTAAACAAGTTTGTAAGTGCCCAAGTAAAATAATAATACTTTTAAAATCCTGAGTTTCTATTAGGTTACTTTTGTGATTCAACCACAAAGCCCTGAAGAAGTTATTGATTGAATTATTCATTCCCTTGCCATATTCTTTCGAAATTGACAACAGCAGCTGGTGTTCACTCTTTCCCTCTGTGACACAGTATGTGCTTATAACACATTTGTATATAAGGATGACATTAGTGATCCATAATTAGTGAATGACTACAGACCCATCAACTCTCATCCTGCTCTCACTTTCCCAGTGCCTCGCTGGCTGAAGAACACTCTGTGGTTATGAAACAGCATTTTTCTCTGTGTGAAGCTAAGTAACCCCGTCAGTCAGACATAACATTGATGATCCTCCACTTATTGGCAAACGTTTTAAATTACCATTCTTCATTAACATCTAGCAAAATGAGTTCAGAAGGAACACATCTACAATGCATTTCATTGACCATGTTAGTGTTTAGTCTGCGATCCTGAAACATATTTCCAAAACACACTCGGGTCAGGAGGAAAAACAAAACAAAACAAAACAAAAAGGACAAAGTGACGCAGGCAAGCTCTCCCTAAGATAGGACTCAGAAACATTCAAAATTATTTGAATTAAGTCTCAGGGGCAAGAAAACTGGACTGAAAGCACAAGTTGCATCAGGTACCTGGGGGAAAAGTCTGAGAGAAAAAGGCAAGTGTGTGCCTCTACGCTTTTATCGGAAAACCAAACAGGGAAAGCCAGACACGCGGGTGGGAGAGGTGTTAAATCCAAAGCCGGCGTCAAAAGCGAGATTTACAGGGATCTGCTCAGCTACCAACGTGGGTGAACCCGCGTGTGAAATCTGCGGGACTCACGAACTACAGTCGTGCGCTGTCCCTAACTCAACAGTGAGTGGGCAAGAGTGCCGGAGCCTCTGACTTAACAGAGTGTTCGGATGAGAGCAATCCCAAGAGGACAAAGGGTCACCGGCAGATACGGCGTGAGCCGCCCCAAATCTGGGTGCTGTCAGGGAGGGGGAGATGAGGGACGCCTTCCAAGGGTGAGCAGGGATCAGCCGAGGTGAAAGAAACGGTGTGCGCCGAGGGGGAGGCTGGGCACGAATGAACACACGGCCACCTCTTCTTCCCTCAAAGGATGCTACCACCGCGGCGGGCTGGCATCAGGCCCCCCAGCCCCGCGACAGCTAGGAACAGGGCCAACGGGGCCGCCGAGACGCGGCACTCCGGGGGGCTGTGCGGCTGCACCTCCCCGACCCCCCAGCGGAACGCGAGCCCCTCTCACCTGGGCGCCACCGCCCGGCAGCTGCGGGCAGCGGGGGGAGACGGGGGACACGTCCAAGTCACTCTCTTCCTCGGCCTCACCCTCGACCCGAGGGAGGCTCCAGGGCCCCGGCGGCGGCCACGGCTGCTCCATGTCCCGCTGCCCCGGGCCCAGCACCAGCGACAGCCAACGGACTTGGCGTGAGCGGACCCTGCTGCGCGGAGCCAGCCACCCCAGCCGGCCGGGTTCGTTACCCACAATCCCCGCGCTGGCCGCGATGCCTACGCACAGCCCGCGCCAGCCAGGGCCGAGCCGCCGGCGGGTGGCGGAAGGAGCGCCCGACGGGGCAGCGTCACTTCCGGATGGGGCGTGGCCGCGGAGGGCCGTCTCGGCGGCTGTGTGTGGGGTGGATTGAGAATCCTTTCTGGTTTAACACTCGTTCCCGCAGGCATTTAGGCGCCGACGACTTAACCTTCACGGTGCTGCGGTCGGCGAATGTCGGGTCGTGTTAGAAACTTGTCCCTGCCCGCCGGGAGGTGCGCGGCCGGACCGTGTTTGCACGTACACTGACAGAGGAACAGTAGGTCTCAGGGTGGAGCAGGCGGGGTAGGGGCCCGACTCTTGAAGGCAGAGCCTGTTTCTTCCCATATCAAGTTACAGGTACCAAGCGAGTTCTGCAAAACTTGCTGGAAGGAGGAGGACCCTAACTGGCTTCAAGCAGCCGTGTAGGGCTCCCTGTTTGTTTACTTCTGGCGTTTAACCCTCAGGATTTGTGCTAGCGCCATATCCTTTTAAAAATTTTATTTATTTATTTGTTTATTTTTTTTTTGAGAAGAAGAAAAAAAAATGAGGCCTTCCGGAGGTCGCACATTTTAAGAACAGCTAGAATCCAGCCCACCGAGTGTAACTTCCAAAATGTGCATGTTTAACCATCAGGCCTTGCTGCTCTGCTCACAATTTAAAAGGCCCAAATAAAAACAACAAGACGCCATTTTTTCAATCTACTGGATTGGCAAACTTTTGTAATTGCTTAATACCAAATGTTGGCCAAGATATGACAAAAAAAGAGCTGTTATTTGACCATATGAGAGTCATAAGTACTTTCATACAGCAATTTCGCTGCTGGGAAGTTATCCAACAGTTATTTTTGCACCAATATCCAAAGATTTATCTATAAAATTTTTTTCAGTGATAAGAAAATCTAATTGCCCATCACTGTATTAACACTGCTTGTTAATACAGTGGGGTTCTTTGAGTCTTTAAAAAGAATCAAGTATATCTACAGTTACTGATAGTAGAAATATCTCCAAAAAGTATTGAGTTAAAAAAGGCACATTGCAGAATTAGATATATATATGGAGATACATACATATATATGGGGGGGGGTCTCCTAGTTTCATAAAAACAAATCTGTAAATTTTTAGAGGTATACAAGAAACTGTTAGTGATTGCCTAGGGTGGGTGAGATGGGAGGAAAGTTTCTGAGGATCTTTCCACATTCAACTTTCCTCTATTATGCTATTTGGATATTTTCCAGTGCATATAGAACTTAATCATTACAAATGAAAGTTGAGAAGCCCTGCATCTAAACCAACTGAGTTTAAGAGTGAAAACCACAGGAGAAAACGGAAAGGGAGAAAGAAAAGGACAGCACTTTTTTCTCTTTACTGTCATGAAGCCACATGGTGAGTTGAGCAATGCTTGGCATAAAGTAAGCTCTACAAAAATACTAAATGATGCTGATGGTGATGATGGTTTTCCCCCTACCTTTTTTTCACTGTTTCTCTTCAGTTTTGTGTTCTAGCAGGCCTCTAGTTTTAGATCTCCTCATATTTTGGCTGGCTGGGACGATCTTGTCTACTTATGTGCCTTTAAATAACATTAAATCGACAATTTCCAAATTGCAATTCAAGCCCTGACCTTACCACAGAACTTCAGAGGATTATGCTTACCTGCTGATTTGACGTCTCTGTTTGAATGACTCATACACATTGTACATTTAACACATCCAAAAAACAACTCTGGATCCCACTTCCTTCCCCAAACCTCTTATTTCCGTCTTCTCAATGAGTGACACCACGATCAAATCCAAAATCTTGGGCTTAAACCCTTCTTCTTCACTGTTCTTGTCTAAACTGTCAGCAAGTCCTGTGATTTCCCTCCCAAATGTGCCTTGAATCTCTAGTTTTCTCCAGCTTTATTGCTCTCTGCTTAGGTCAGGAGACCATGCTCCCTTCTGAGAACTACTGGAGCAGTTGTCCATGCTTCTCTTCCATTCTTTCACCATATAATGTATTTGTACAGTTGCTGCACATATCTAAATCAGATCATGTCACCTCCCACCTATATCAGTTATATTCTCTCAATGCAAGTAACTGAAATCTCAGATATTTAAACTGTAGGGACATTTATTGTTTACTGAACAAAAAGGATAAAGCTTTGTGGTCCCAGGATAGGTTTAACATTTGCCAGTTGTAGCAATGACCCAGGTTATTCCTCTCTACTGTCCTACAATTGGTGACTTGCATCTTTAGGTTTGTTATGTCATGGTTGCAAGATGGGTACCCTAGCTCTGGAAATTAAAACATAACATACATAAAGCAGGAAGCGAGAGAGGAGGCAAAAATAGGTTTATTTACTTATGGCTTTCATATTAGGGATAAATATATTTTCCAGAAGCTTCTAGTGACTGTCTTCTATGTCATTGGCCAGAACTGGCTTAGTAAATTATGATTTATTACCTGGAGCTGTATGCATTGTCGCCCAAACACAACTAGGGTTCTGTTGACAAGGAAGAAGAGGTTATGACTGTTAGGTAAACAATCACATTGACTGTTTTAATTCTTTAAGTTCCTGTGCAATCTAGTGGCAACCTAACTCTTTAGCATCATCTTGTAACTCCATAACTCCCTGCTCTAGGTCTCTGTTAGTATGTTCATTGGCCATTCCATTCCTCAAACACCCATTTCTCCCGACTCAAGCCCTTTGTGTTTGCTGTTCCCTTTGCCAGTATATTGTTTCTCTTAGCGTGTTTAACATCTCAGTAGTGGTCATGCTTCTCAGGTGAAATGTCTTACCCTAGAGAGACCAACTTGGCAGCTGAGTCTAATTGGACTCGTATGCTCTAACCTGTAACATTCTGTCCACCACCTTTGATATTTTCCTTCCCACCATTCATCATGCTATTATTATCTTTTTTATGTTTACTCATTTATTATGTTTTCTTCCCCACTAGAATCTAAACTCCACAAAAGCACGGTTTTTTTTCTTGTTCACCCTTTTACCTGCATTGCCTATAACAATATCTGGCACATAGTAGGAACTCAATGAAAATGTGCTGAGTAAATGAATAGGAAATAAAGGATAGAAACAAGGATAGAAGACAAGATGCAGAATTAAATAAAGGCAGACAAGAGTAAAAAAGGAATACAGTTATGTTTTGTTAGAAGAAGGAGTAGACATCATGAAATTAGAGGTAGTCTCATCTTGAGCCACTGATGATTTCAGGGTCTAAATCCTGTACTCAAGCAGAGTAGATATTTGGAACTTAAGTCTTAAAACTTAATCATTCTCTCCCACTTTCTTATATAGGATAATAGAATTCCTTAGAAATTGCTTTGTGTCATAATTTATCTACTCCTCTCATAGAGCTAGCCAGCTGAACCTTGAAAGACCATGTTAATTTTTTTTCTCTATAGAAATTACTTCTAGATGGAAGGGCTTTGTCCAAATGGCCAAGGACATTGCTTATGGAATTATTATGTCAGTACTGAGCCTGCAAATACCAGTGAATCAAAGCGCAACACAGAGAGTAACATATGAACCTGACTCATGAATTCTAATAAAATTTTGTGAAATGGATCCCATGTGTGGATCCAGATCCCAAATGACTTCAAAATTGTTAAAAGCTGTTTGGTTGTAATTTGACTCCTTCCTAGAAGTATTCCTGATTCTTGAAGAAAATTCCCAAGAAGTGTTTGGACTTAGAGAAGTACTCAATATAACTCTCTCTCTATCTCTCTGATGTCTAACTCTGCCTGGCCAAAAAAAAAAAAAAAAAAAAAAGAAGTACTCAAATTACCTGCTTCTGTTTTGGATGCAGAAACCACTGTTCTAATAATATAGTGCCTTTAAATGGGTTTCTTTCTGAATTACTTGTATTACACATCACAGTAATTTGCTTATCCTCATTTGGGGTACATAGAATCTCCAGATTTTCTCTTTAGGTGTATGTAACACTTCTGTTGAAGATAATTTCATAGTGATGCCACCAAAAATCATCTTGATGGGCTATTTTTTAAATATTTATTTGAAAGTCAGAGTTACACAGAGAGGAGAGGCGGAGAGAGAGAGAGGGCAAGAGAGAGAGGTCTTCCATCCAATGGTTCACTCCCCAGATGGCTGCAACGGCCGGAGCTGTGTCGATCCAAAGCCAGGAGCCAGGAGCTTCTTCCGGGTCTCCCACGTGGGTGCAGGGGCCCAAGGACTTGGGCCATCTTCTACTGCTTTCCCGGGCCATAGCAGAGAGCTGGACAGGAAGTGGAGCAGCCGGGTCTCGAACCGGCGCCTATATGGGATGCCAGTGCTTCAGGCCAGGGCGTTAACCCACTGTGCCACAGCGCCAGCCCCAGTGGGCTATTTTTTTTTAAAAGAATTATTTACTTGAGAGGTAGAGTTACAGAGAGAGAGGGGGAGAGAGGGAGAGATCTTCCACCCACTGGTTCTCTCTCCAAATGGCCGCAAATGGGCAGAGTTGGGCCAATACAAGTCAGGAGCCAACAGCTTCTTCTGGGTCTTCCACGCAGTGCAGGGGCCCAAGCACTTGGGCCATCTTCTACTGCTTTCCCAGGCCATAGCAGAGAGCTGGATCAGAAGAGGAGTAGCCAGAACACGAACCGGCCTTCATAAGGGATGCGGGTGCTGCAGGTACTACACCATAGTGTCGGCCCCTTGATGGGCTATTTTGTTAGGAGATTCACAAAAGCATATGATAACTTTTATTTTTCCTTTTAAAAAGATTTATGTATTTGAAAGAGTGACAGAGAGAGAAGCAGAAATGGACAGAGAAAAAAAGAGCTGCAACAGCTGGAGCATGGAATCAGGAGTCCAGACCTCTGAGTCTCCCATTTGGGTGGCAGGGGTCTAGGTATTTGGGCCATCATCTGCTACTGTTCCAGGCACATTAGCAAGATGGATTGGAAGCAGGACTCTGGGAATCGAATCCATGTCCCATTATGGGATGCCTGCATCTGAAGCAGAGGCTTAACTTCTGTGTCACAACACTGGCCCTTGGCTTTTCTTATTTGAAGATAGGTTAAAGATTTTTGAAAATTGTTATGAATATTTAACATTTTTATTTTCATTTTATGAATGATAGAGATTTGCTGATTCATTCCTCAAATTCCTGTAACATCTGGGATTGGGCCAAACCAAAGTCAAGAGCACAGAATTCAATCTGCACCTCCCATTTAGGGGACACGGACCCAAGTACTTGAGTCACTTCCTGCTGCCTCTCAGAGTGCACACTATGTGGAAGCTGGAATCCAGAGAGGAGCTTTGACTTAAACTCAGGCACTCTAATAGGGGATGCAGGTTTCCCAAGTAGTGTCCTAACTCCACAAAGGCTTGTGCTGGTCCAGGCTGAAACCAGGAGCCAGGAACGCCCATGTGGGTGGTAGGGACCTTGAGCCTTTGCTTGCTGCATCTCAGTGTCTGCATTGGCAGGAAGCTGGAATCAGGAGCAGAGTCAGGATCCAAACCCTGGCACTTGGATATGGGGTGCAGGCATTCCAAGTGTCATCTTATGGCTATACCAAATGTCTGCCCCTCTTCAAAATAAATAAATAAAATTAGATAATGGTGAAGCATATGTGTTTGTGTTTTAGTGAAACCACACCCATAGAATAAAATCTAGCCATGGAATTTCTGAGCCAAATAGAAATTTTGGTGGACATTATTAATTTTTTCTGCAGAGAAGTTACATGTGGTAGGCAGAATAACAGCTCCCAGAGATGTCCATACCCTAATTCCTGATTCCTGGAAAAACGTTATCTTACATGATAAAGGAGAAATTAAGGTTGTAGGTGGAATTAAGTTTGTTAATCATCTGACTCTAAAAATAGGAGCATTATCCTGGATTATCCGGGTGGTCCCAATGTAATCAGAAACATAAAAGTAGAAGACTGAGAGGAGGGTGCTGTGGCACAACAGGTTAAGCTGCTGCTTAGGATACCTACTCTCCATATCAGAATACTTGGGATTGTCTTGCCTGCACTTCTGTCACCGGAGGAAAGGCCGTGGAAGCCATGGGCTCTTGTCTTCACAAGAAAGAATTCAGGCGTGAGACAGAGAGCAGAGTGATAAGGCTTTGTTGAGGACAGGGCATCCGTCAGAACAGAAGGGACAGGCAGAGAGTGCCCAGTTGCTCGGACTGGGGGAGAGCAATGCTACATGGTTGAATGGAGAGAATCCACCTGGGCAGGCCAGGCAGGCTGCTCAGCTAAGAGGCAGAGCTGAGCTCACAGTCTGTTTGGACTTCCCTAGGTTTTTAAGGGAGTCTCTTTACCCACCTCCCGCTCTCCTCCAGGACAAAGGATGGGGAGTCCTAGCAGAAGGGTCTGTTGGGTGAAAATTAGCAAATTCCTCCTCAGATTTGCTGGAGCTGGGCAGAGTAGGGGGGCTTCCCTTAGGGTCTGTGAAGGTTTTATTGCCCCATGTTATCAGGTCAGGTAACCCATTTGGTCCTTAAGAGAGAGAATTCTCCTGGGAGCTTTCCTTGGGGGAAACGTTGGGACCACCTGGGAGGTTACCAGGGTCTGGGCAGGGCTTTGAAGTGTAAGATGCTGGGCTTCTGGAGCTTCTGCAGTGGGTGCTGGTCTTCAGGCTTGTCTCTCTCATACACACAGGCTAAATTTCTAACTTCCTACCTAACGCTTCCAATCCGGCTTCCTGCTAATGTGCACCCTGTGAGGCATCAGATGGTGGTTTAAGTGCTTGGGCATACGCCACCAACACATTAGGGTAGAATTCCTAGCTCTTGCCTTTAGCCTAGTTCAGCCCTAGTCTCAGCTCTTGTGGGCATTTGAGGAGTGAACCAGCATATGAAATATTTCTCTCTCTCTCTCTCTCTGGCTCTGCCTTTCAAGTAAATAAAAAAGAAGTTAAACTTTTAAATGGACAAGATGTTTAAAATATATATATATATATATATAATGTATTTATTTAAAGTGGAAAAGAGAACCAGAAAAATGGAAGCATGAGAAAGACTTAGCTGTATGCTGCTGATTTTGAAGACAGAAGAAGGGAATTTTGAGTGAAGGAATAGCAGCAGTCTTTAACATTGGAAAAATAAGGACATAGAAAGGGTAAGGAACGCAGTCTGCAGGCCCCTTAATTTTAGTCCCCGGAGATATGTGTTGGACTTCTGGTCCACCAAGCTTTAAATAATAATTTTTTTTTGTTTGTTTGAAGCTCCTAAATTTGTGTTGTTACAGTAGTCATAGAAAGCTAGTATGTGTTTACAACCTCATCAACAATGTGTAACTGTTTCTCTATACTCCTCTCATGAGTGCCTTCTTTTTTTTTTTGAGAGCTTCACCCTTCTTATGAATATCCCTCTTATTTAAAAAATGTGTTTATAATTTTGTGTCTTTTAATTAATTTTTAGTTAAAAGGAAAATCTCAGCCCATTATTGTCTGACAGTCATATTCTTATTCTTTGGAAAATTCCCATTTGGGCCAGTTTTTGTTTTCTTGTTTGGCATCAGGATGTGGGCAGCATGTGCTGATGTGTCATTTCTGCAGTGCTGATGTCATTGCTGTTAAAGCTGCATTGCAGAAGCACTCTGGGAATATAAATTGTTGGAATCTGTTTGCTGCCACCATGAGGTGCCTACACCGTAGTAAAGCCATTCTCTTGACCTGGTGACAGTCTAATCCTTGAATGGCTTTGTTTGGCCTCCCGCAGAGGTGGTAGCCTCAATGATGAATACTTTGCCAGGTGGGCCAGAGGCATCTCCATGGCAGCCTGTAGCCTCTGGTGGTCATGGTGGGGAAAATTAACAGAGTACATTCCCTGCTAGCTGATTTATTACCCTTCAATATCCTCTTGACATACTAGCAGAAGTTGCTGCACTCTGTTCTTTCTCATTATGCATATTTAATTTGCCCTGATGTGGCAGGACCTCCCCTTACCCATGTACATGAACCCTTAAAGACTGGTTTGATAATCTCTGCACTTTTAACATCTACTCAAGGGTATGTGTTAAGCATCTGCTTTGCTAGGTATTTAGTATACAAACACTTAGCCATGCAGAACTTACAGATTATGGAGAGAGTAATCAGCAATCCCAAGAATAAATGTAAATCTGCTAGTGTGACAGTTGCTGCAAAGATGATAAATATGGGTAATAGTATGGAACAGAAGAAGGCACAGGGAAGCAGGAGAGGCCTGAGAAGGATAAGTGAATCTGTGTACATGTGTTAACCAATATCCATATTGGATGGCACCCACGTTAAGAGTATAGAGCAAGGAAAGGAGAGGACCTGAAAACATTGCTTAGCCAGGCAGAGGACAGAAAAAGAATGACCAGAATTGGAGGGAAATGAGAAGGCTGTCAGCAGCTAAGCAAGAGAGGCCAGTTATATCAGAAGTTAGGGATAGGAAGAGCGCTGGATGGGACACCGTATCTCCAGGTAGCAATAGGATGTCTATGCTGTAGGGCAGTAATGTGGTGGGGCACATCTGGATTCAAATGTGGCTGTCTTTGTCTGAAAATAGGGATAATAGTCTCTCCTTCAGAGAGTTATTGTGAGGATGAAATGAATTATTATATGCAATGTTCCTAGCACTTTTAAGATTCTTAGTATTGATTTCTCTCTTCTATTTTACCTCTGCTACTTATTTACTAACCTGTTTTGGTTATCACTTTTGACACCTTAGCTTTGGTGTTGGTGACTTATAACATGAGTGACAAATAGGTGAGTGAGTGACAAATAGGTGTTCTGGACATTGTAGGGGTCCATGCGGCCACTTGGTATCTCATGACATGTAGAGAGAGCACAGGAATTGAATAAGGACACAATATGTGCTTCTTCATCACACTGGGTTTTTCCCTCCCAGGGACTCCAATCAGAGAAACAAACACCTAACTTTTGTCTTGGGGAATCTTTCTGCACTATTCCCAATTGCCTAAATCTCCACTGCAAAATATTAGCAATAAATGACTCAACACTAGGTAGGATTTTCTTTTTGTTTTCTTTTCAGAGACAGATTTTTCAGATTGGTTAAAAGCAGCAACTCCTTCCCCTTCAGTTTTGGGCAAATACAGTGAACAGAAAAAAAAAAAATATATGACTCCCTCTCTACTATTAAGAACCGTAGCCCTGCCCACTATTTCTTTTTGTTATTTATTTATTTATTTATTTATTTATTTTTACTGTTAACTGTGGCTTTGGGCAAATAAGGTGACTACTCATTGGGAGATGATGTAATTCGACGCTTATCTTAGATTAACTAAACCCCTGAAAAAGCTGAACAATGCGCTGAAGAAAGACTGACAAATATTTCCATTGTAGGCAACCTAATTTATAAACTTTAATTATTGCTGGGTTTCTAATTAGCACACGTTTTAATTTCTTGTTTTTGATGACTGTGTTATCTAAGCCAAACATGAAGATATAACATTTAATAAGGAAGAGAATACTTTTTAAGGGCAGGTAACTGTATTAAATCACCATACAGAAGTTCCAGGGTTTAGGGGTCGCATAGTTACTAAAAATGAGTCGTATTTAAATTATGACGGAGCTATGTTCTCATTCCACATTTTGAATGGAAACTGAACATTTTAACGTAGTTCCTGGGGCCATTAAGAGAGTCGAGGGAAAGAAAAGTAGGTTCCCTAGCACCTAGGGATCTGGCCACCGCTTCAGGACCCGGCCAGCCCTCCCGCCGGCGCAGGGCCCGCTAAGCAGACGTCCAGAGCGGCTGTTCCCAGCGGAGCGCAGGGCGTGCGCGCGTTCCCGGTGGAAGGCGGAGCTTTGGATGCCCATGGCAACGCGACGCTTCCGCCTTCTGGAAGCTTACACTCCAGCTCCGGTTGTGAGACCCGTCCCGGTGGGAGGGACCCGGGCTGGCGGGGACAGATGGGGGACGGGGTGGGGCAGGGGGCTGGGGAAGTTTCTGGGAGCACTTGCCCTAGGGGTTGAGCTAAACTAAGAAAGGTTGCTCCAGGACTGCACGGAAGGATCTTTTCATTCCGGTCGTTTCGCCCACGCAGGGAACGATGCCTCTGGAGGTGGTGGTGGAACTGCAGATCCGGGCGGTAAGAGACCCGTAACCCTCCCCTTAACCTCGTCAGATTCTTACACTGTCCCTGTGGTTTAGCGCCACCTCTCTCCCACTTCACACAAACTCATCTTTATCTTTTGGGGCAGATGGTACCCTTGTCCCTAAGATTGTCCACATTGGCCTCCCCCCGACGTCCTATTGCAGCTCAAGTGTTCCAACCTCCTCTTTTTTTTATTTTTTATTTATTTATTTATTTTATTTTTTTAACTAAAGCCAACATTTCTTAGCTTTATCCTGAGCTTTTCCTTTCTTTTAAAATAACCCTGCATTAAGTCCAAGGAAGATTTTCTTTTCTAGGGTAAAGGTTTACAAAAGGATTTAAAAACTTACTTTTAATAACCAGGGAATAATCTAACTTTTTTAAAAAAGTGTTTACTTGAAAGGATGAACAGGGAGAGAGAGAAAAAAAGAGAGAAAACTTGCATCTGCTCATTCACTTCCCAGATGGCAGCAACAGCCAGGGCTGGGCCAGGCAGAAGCCAGGACCCTGCCAGTCTCCCCAAACACTTGAACCGTCATCTGTGGCTTCCCAGGATGTACATTAGCAGGAAGCTGGATCAGAAGTGGAGTGGCTGCAAGTTGAACCCACGCACTCTGATATGGGATGCTGGCTTCCCACACAGTAGCTTAACGGCTGCTCCCAGTGCCTGTCTCAACAAATGTTTTATGATTGTCCATCTAACCCTTGTAAGTGAGGTCCTAGGACAATGACTACAGTCAGTCCTCCCTATGCCATTTCAGCTTTCATTTTCCAATCCTTCATTTGTACTTAGTGACTGACATGCAGCTTTGCCTCCAAGTTACTAGAAGCTTCTCTACTGGCCGCAATTACAAACATAATGCTTGCAGGACACTGCCATGATATGTGTGGACAGCCTCTGTGCAATTGGCAAATGCTGTGGTTTCATCATACATGGAGCTGTGAAACATGATCAGAAGTCCTGGATTTGTCCCACTTTGCTGACAGCAGATAGAGCCAGATGGTATCAACTGTGCTGTCAATTAAAGCTCTCAAAATTGTACAGGAAGATGAAGGAGCCATTGAGAAGCTAAATGATACATTAGTTTCCCTCCTGAAGGCAAAAATGAAGCAAGTTTTCATGTCACCTCATTCAACATTATTTATTCTGAGTTTTTAAAAGCATTCCTTAGTGTACAACTTGGCGTAATAAAGAAACCAGTTTTCTATACTATAGTACTTAGGATGCTCCAAAAAGTCAGGTGAATTGATCTGTGCTTTAAAAGTCAGCAAACTCAGGCCCCAGCAACTAAAGCAAGGAATTCTAGAAGCACAACTGTGAACCAGAATGTAGACCCTCAATATTCAGACTTAGGATGCTGCAAGAGGAAATATCATTGCTTCTAAAAATCTGGCCTGGATATTGCTGTGATTAAAATGAAGGCTCTTTCTAAGGTTAAACCACAAACTCAAACCACTTAGAGCTTCACAGTCTGGCTGCTTTTCCAAGTGAAGAGGTAGTCAGTGTTCAGGGTACTGTGGGGATGCCAATGATTTCATTTTATTTATGGGAATAGCTGTCCCTCTTTCAGGGTGCTCTTGCCTCTGGGAAGGCCATGCTTTCATGCTTTCCTCCAGAGCCCACGCATCACAGCCATTCTCTTAAGATTTCATCTGCACCTCTGTCAGAGGTTTATGGAATGCTTTCTATTTATACATGCCAAAATAATGGGTAATTAAGATTATCTGAAGACACCATTTTCATGGGTAGTATAGAGGTTTTCCTTTCAGGTAGAGCAGTATTCAAAGTGCATACTCTCCCGTCTTTCTGGGCCAAATAATGATGAGAGCCCACCATATATTAGGTGGTCTTTGGTTTTATGATTTGGGAAGGCACCATGGATGAACAACTTTAAATGTAAAGGTCAGTGTAGAGAGAAATGTAGTAGTTCTGCCTTGTGCCTTGTAAATTGATGAATTGCAAATTCAATACTGCTACCTAAAATGTGCTACATACAGAAAAACTGGATTCCATTATAGAATACAGGGTCATCCTTGTGGCATATTTAAGCTTATTCTCTTGCATTAAAAAGAATCAGCTTACTTTCTCATTTTATTATCCTGACAGAAGAGCATTATTATTTACTTAGTAGAGATGACAGGCAGCAGGGCCCCATCTCCTGCCAGCCTGGTCATCAGCATGCCATGTGGGCAGTCTACCTCCAAACTTCCAGTTCCTCTGATTTTCCCCAGCAATTGCTTCTGTGGCCTGTTTTGACATGTTATTAGTCGTCATGAGAACTATGAGGCCATACTCGCATCCTTACTTTTCTGTGAGCACCTTAGATACGCATAGCTTATAAGTGCTGCTTCTTCAACAAAGTTCTTGGCTTATTCTCTGAATACTAAAGGACAGTATTAGAGTAGTGGGAAACAAATATCTCAAGATCTTTGAAGATGTAGGGAGAGAGGATGGAAAGACAGGTACTACAATTTATTTTCTCATTACCCAGTCCACAAAGATGGAAGAGACAACAAAGTAAGAAGCTTACCAGGAAAATCAGAATTAAGAAGAAATCTCCCCAGCTGTGGCAACAGATCTTCAGGGAATAAACTGGAAAACCTATGCCTTAGACTTTTAGAATACTGTGTAAAATCTTACCTCATGAAGAGGATTAGGATTAGGATGTGGCTTATTTGCATGTATATAGGTATTTACTGAATGAAGAATATGTTTCTCAAACTTCAATTTACAAGTGATTTGTTGACTGATGGGATTACAAAACCAATCTTGGTGATGTCAACTTTCAAAAAACAGCAATAATATAACCACCCCAGCTTGATTTGTTTGCAATTGTCTTGGAGATATAAACAGTAATTAAATAAATATACAGTAGGGTTTTTTTTGTTTTGTTTTTGTTTTTTGCTTCCCCTAATATGACTGTGTTCAGAAAAGACTAGCACATGCTCTGGCCTAGCGACATATCAAGACCGTGGGACACCTGAAATCCCAAAGTAAGCCTGGAATCTCTTAAGACAGGGACAAACGGTATGTTGCTGGTTTAGATGGGCATCACCGGATGTGGAAACCTTCAGACCTCCTGGTGCCAGTCAGTGAGATGACGTCATTGTTGATTCCACAGTACAAAGAGGACCGGAGCATTGTGGGGTGACAGCCAGAAGTAGTCCACGATGCTGTACTGCATGTAGCCCAGAACAAAGCCAAAAGCCACGTCGGTGACATTGTGCCGCCCCAGCATGACCCTGGAGAGGCCCAAGATGAAGGCCCACAGGATCACCAGCACCCTCAGTGGAATGGCCAGCACCAGGTGGTTCAGGATGAAGCGCGACACCAGGGCAGCCCTTGTGGCATGGCCCGAGGGGAAGGAGTACCTGTCCACTGAGAGGGTCACAAACATGTCCATCTGGTTGTGGGCCGGGCGCCGCCTGCGGACCAGCCCTTTGATGAGGCCCACCAGCAGCAGGTCCAGCAGCAGTGCGAAGAGCAGGTTCATGAGTACCTCGCGCCCGGCAGGGCTGTCGCTCCTGGACAGGCAGTAGACGGTGCCCAGCAGCCAGGGGATGCCATGCCCCGAGATCTCCAGCAGCTTCATAAGCGGCCGCACGCTGCCCCAGGAGGAGCTCTCCTCGGCGCACACCCCCAGCTTCTTGGACAGCCACAGGTCGATGGCCAGTAGGGAGCGCAGGGCGATTCCCAGGAAGGAGGGGTTCAGGTCCATGCGGTCATCTTCGGGCAGCGAGGGCGGGGGCGCCTGCGAGGAGCCCGCCGCGGCCAAGGGGAAGGAGCTGCGGCGGTGCACCGGGCTCTCGGATGCGCGGAGCCGGGCGGAGGTGGGCTCGGTGGCCGGAGCGCGGCTGCTGAGCAAGGACTGGAACTCGAACCTGCCGCCGCCAAGGGCCGGGCTGCCGGGGCTACTGCTGTTGCTGGAGGAGGAGGCGCTCAGCGGCCGTCCCTCGGCGCTCCTCCGGGGGCTCGACATCGCGGCGGGGGGCTCGGCCCCGGGAGCCGGCGGGCCTAACCAGAGGCTTCCCGGCCCTGCAGCCTCTTCCGCTTCCGCACGGCCATCCCGGAGGGGCGGGGGAGACGGCGGCGGGAGCGCGATTGTGACACCTGGCGGAGACGGGGCGGGGAACTGGAATTTCCTGTGCGAGGGAGGAGAGGACTGGGGGGAGGACCTTGCTGCTGCCGGTGCAGGTGCTCCAGTGTGGGGCTGGGGCAGATTTCAGCGGTTGTGGGTGGTTAATAGAAATAGAGCCTTGTTTAACAAAACAAAAAGAAGCCCTGCTAGCTCTCTTATTTTCTTCTTAAGGTTTCTTGCCCAGGAGTGTTCCTGCCTGACAAGCAGGATGTTTTCCTCGGGATCTACCTCTTGAATCAGTACCTGGAGACGGACTGCTTTCCATCTGTGTTCCCTATTGTGATTCAGCGGTGCATGAGATTTGAAAAGGTGATTAGTGACTTTTTCACTGGGTTTTGCTCTCTGCAAATAACCTAATAGTGCTTACAAGGATCACATTCTTACAAAGTTATTTGTAAATTTTCTTATAAAACTAAACAAAACCAAAAACCCAAAGGCACTTGAGCCTAGTGCAGAACCACAGTGGGCCTTGAAGCCAAGCCACGGTTGGAAGCCATGCTTTGGCATTGCAGGTCTGAGCCAAGTTCTGTCAATCTAGTGCTAAATACCCTGGTCAATGTTTTCTATTCTTGGAACTCCCACGGCACTTTCTAACTGGAGCACAGAGAGGGTTTCTCAACGTTCTTGGCAGTGTTAGAGGCAGTTGCATTACATTTATGAACAAGATTACCAATAAACTGGGAACCTTAGGAAAAAAAACCTGTTGAGAACCAGAAAACAACAACAACCCTTTAAGTGAATGAGATACTTCCTGTAACTGAAATTCTTCCCCAAGACAAGAAGGCTCTTCAGATTTACTGAGTTTCCTTAGGTCATACATAGCTGGGTTGTTTAGCCACCATGATAAAGGCTTGCTCCCATTCCAATGACTGACTGTTGGGATAAATAGCTAAAACATTGCCAAGCTTCTTCCCACTTCAGTATTTAATGGACTATTCATTTCATCACTATGCAGTCACTCACAAGGCTTTCCTGTTTTTGCTTTGGAATTTGGAGATAGAATTGGTTGTAACTTTAATAAGTCTAATGATGTTGTCCCAAACAGTGTCATTGAGGTGAGTCTTCGGGAGAGCAAAGGCTGCAGCATAGAGTATATCTGATTTGAAGCCCGAGAATCAGAAAGCGACCAATGTGTTTTGCCTGAGGATGGGCCAGGATGAATTTGATTTTTCTGCAGTGCAAGAGTAGTATGTATTAGTGTTTAAACCATGGCCTATTAATTTTAATAACAATTCTCCAAAAACTGGATGGATAAAGGGGAAAGAAATAAGTGGCTATTACCTTGAAACACACAAACACACAATTAAAATGCAAAGGTACTTATTTCTCCTATTTACACGTTAGAAGTGCTGAAAAGTAGATGGTGAAAATACAGCCCTCTCAAGAATTTCCTTATAAGTTTTATCAATTTTGATTTTGTCCTGTAGAAGACTTTTTTTTTTTTTTTTTGACAGGCAGAGTAGATAGTGAGAGAGAGACAGAGAGAAAGGTCTTCCTTTGCCATTGGTTCACCTTCCAGTGGCCGCCGCTGCCGGCGCGCTGCTGCCGGCGCACCACGCTGATCCAAAGGCAGGAACCAGGTGCTTCTCCTGGTCTCCCATGGGGTGCAGGGCCCAAGCACTTGGGCCATCCTCCCGGGCCACAGCAGAGAGCTGTCCTGGAAGAGGGGCAACCGGGACAGAATCCGGGCGCCCCGACCAGGACTAGAACCCCGGGGGGGAGGGGGTGGGTGCAGGTGCCGGTGCTGCAGGCGGAGGATTAGACTATTGAGCTGCAGCGCCAGCCGATGTCCTGTAGAAGACTTTTTAAAAATCTTTTTATGAGAAGTTCAAGGATATAAACTTATGAAAGCACAGAATGGCAAATATGTAAATGACCTTGGAGAGTGGCATCTATTCCAACCTTCTTTTTTTCCCAAGATTTATTTATTTGAAAACAGAGTTACAGAGAGCCAGAGAGAGGGAGAGGGAAAGGGGAAGGGGGAGGGAGAGGGGGAAGGGGAGAGGGAGTAGGGGAGGGAGAGGGGGAAGGGGAGGGGGAGAGGGAGAGGGAGCCATTACCCACTGCTTTCCCAGCCCACAGCAGAGAGCTGGATCGGAAGAGGAGCAGCTGGCACTCAAACCAGCGCCCACATGGGATTTCAGCACTGCAGCTGTGCCACAGTTCTGGCCCCAAGTCCAACCTTCTTGATCCATGAATGAGTGTGAGCCTCTCAGTCTTGTCTTAGGTGCCCACACTGCTATGTTGAAAACCAATACATTTGGCTGGCGCCGTGGCTCAATAGGCTAATCCTCCGCCTTGCGGCGCTGGCACACCAGGTTCTAGTCCCAGTCGGGGCGCCGGATTCTGTCCCGGTTGCCTCTCTTCCAGGCCAGCTCTCTGCTATGGCCCGAGAGTGCAGTGGAGGATGGCCCAAGTGCTTGGGCCCTGCACCCCATGGGAGACCAGGAGAAGCACCTGGCTCCTGGCTTCGGATCAGCGCGGTGTGCTGGCCGCGGCGGCCATTGGAGGGTGAACCAACGGCAAAAGGAAGACCTTTCTCTCTCTCTTTCTCACTGTCCACTCTGCCTGTCAAAAAAAAAAAAAAAATACATTTGACATCACTTGTGAAACATATCACAGAGCCATTTTTCCACATTATAAATGCAGTGAAATAATTGCACTATCATATGAGTTGTTTAGGTTCATATTCAAGCTTTCTTCCTTTGGTTGATTCCAGCTTTCTTGTGTCTATTCTATTCTCTAGCTGCAAACATTTGCAGCAAGTAGAAGAAATATCTTCTGTCTCTGGGACCCTCTTCTATAATTCAGAATTGATTGTCTTCAGTTATTTGCGTAAACAAATTCCTAATAAAAAATGTGGGAGGCATCCTGTTTGGTAAGATCATCTTCATCCCTCGGATCACACTTGAGAAATCTTTTTAGACATGGGTATATTTGTTTCATAGGGCTGCCATACAAAGTGCCACAAACTGGCAAAAACAGCAGAAACTTGTCTAGCAGTTCTGGAAGCCAGAAGTCTAATCAGGGTGTCAGCAGGGCCCTGATCCCTCTAGAGTACTAGAGAAGAGTCTGGTCCATGCCTTCTAGCTTCCAGTAGTTCCTTGACTTAATGGCACTATCTCCGTTGTTTACATGCCATTCTTTCCATGTGCTGATGGCTAAAAAAATTGGGGTGGTGGAGGTATCGGCATTTGGCACAGCAGTTAAGAATGCCTGATTCAAATCCTAGCTCCTTAGCTTCCAATCTAGCTTCCTGCTAATATGTGCCCTGGGAGGTAGCAGATTATGGCTCAAATACTTGGGTTTCTGCCACCTACGTGGGAGACTCGGTGGTGTTCTTGGCTCCAATCTATTGGTCTGGCACAGCCTGGCTATTGTAGGCATTTGGGGGGTGAACTCATGGATGGAAAATCACTGTCTCTGTGTCTTTTTTTTTTTTTAAGATTTATTTATTTATTTGAAAGAGTTACACAGAGAGAGAAGGAGAGGCAGAGAGAGAGGTCTTCCATCCGTTGGTTCACTCCCTAATTGTCCGCAATGGCCGGAGCTGTGCCGATCTGAAGCCAGGAGCCAGAAGCTTCTTCCAGGTCTCCCACACGGGTGCAGGGGCCCAAGGAACTGGGCCATCTTCTACTGCTTTCCCAGGCCAGAGCAGAATGCTGGATCGGAAGTGGGAACTTGAACCGGCGCCCATATGGGATAAAATTGGAGGTGGCGGCTTTACCCGATACACCACAGTGCTGGCCCCTCTGTGTCTTTCAAATAAAGTGAAATAAAGTGAAACTAGAAACTTTGCCAACTAGATTTAATCAACTAACCTCTCACTAGAGACTGCCTATCAGAAACTGCTGACTTAGCTCTAACTGGAGTCTTTCCACTCTAACTGATCAAATGTATTTGTCTTATTTCCACTTCCACTTATAAAAACTGGCAGTACACACAGCAGCAGTGGAGTTCTCTGAACCTCTTCAGATTCTGAGTTTGCAGATTCATGATTTCTCATTGCTTAAATCAATTCTATTGAGTTTATTCTGTCTAGAGTATTTCTTTGAACAGTCCCTGTACTTAGATTTCCCTTTTCAATAAGGACACCAGTTGTGTGACCTCATTCTGACTTAATTACATCTGCACATAAGGTCATATTCTTAGACACTGGGGTTAGAACTCTTGTCTTTGCATTTGGAGTAGGAACACAATTCAACCCGTAACAATAAGTGAAAGCAAAGGGTTGCAATCATTGAAACAATTTAGGCAGAAAAAAAGCTATGAAAATTTGCTTGCTTAATAATTCAAGTCAGTAAGATAAAAAAAAGGATTACAGGGGACAACCACTAGTTCCTTCCTTAAAACAGACTTGGTTTTGGACTTGAGGACAGATTTAACCATGCTTAAGTTTAAAGATCATTTAAATCAGAATTTCAAGGCCTGAAATAAAACTCTGTTGAAAACTATTTCTCACAGAGTTCTAGAGTTCAGGGGGAGGGGAGTACCATGCCTTTTATTTCACTCCTATCCCAAACCCTTATATCTCAGGGATAAAATATGCAGCTTTGGCAGTAGCAAGGCACATATCACAATGCTTTTGTGTTATTTATATGGTACATTTAAAACTTATGAGATTTTCATTTTGTTAGTTTAATTCTGTACACATAGGCTAGAATTTCTATTTATATTACTTTTTAGCATAAGCAATTCTTTGGAAAGAGATGATTCATTGAATTAATATTAAGAATCTGTTATATTTAGAATGTTTTTCTAGATAAGACTTTGAGGTTGATGTTATTTTGTTAATTTGAAAGAGAAGAGAGAGAGAAATTTTCCAACTGCCCATTCACTCCCCAAATGCCTATATCTTAACTGCTGTAACAAATGACCACTCTGTAAGATGTGATTTTAGCAACAGGTAGTTGAGCTAGGTCAAGGTGATGACATTTTAGGCATGTGGTAGATTTAGCTAATTCAAATATCCTTGTACTTGTTGCTCTTAGGTTAATTTTCATTTACTGTGTAGTCATTTGTTGAACGTTAGCCATATACCCATTTATGTGCATCTATTGAATCCTAAAATATTATATTGCTGGATTTTTTTCACATGTTAAATATTAGACGGATGTAATCTACAGTTTATAAGCACCTAATAAAAACTTTGGAAATTTGTTTTCTACATTTTTCTCTGCAGGTATTTGAAAATGCAGTAGATCCTGGAGCAGTTGCAGACCTTTTGGAAAGTAGGTACTCTCAAAAGTAAACAAATGTAACGACTATTTGTATAATTCAAAGATATAAAATTCTGATTTTTTAAAAACTGTAGTACTTCTATGTTTGATACATATTTATATTCAAGAGTCTCTGTAAACCTTGAATTATGTTTTCGATTCTATTACAGATGTTTTTCTAAATATGGATGGTGCAGTTGTTTGACTATAAGAGTTAAGTGGTTTTTGTATATTCACAGAGTTCACCACAATTAGATCACTAGTTGATTAGAATATTTTCATCATCACAAAAGAAACCCTGTTCTTATTATCAGTCACTCTCTATTCTCCATTAACCATTAACAGTAACCCTACAAGCCATGGGCAACCACTAATCTTTCTGGTTCTATAGATTTGCTTGTTTTGGGTTTCGTGTAAATTACATTATACAATACGTATTCTTTGTGATTGGCTTCTGTCATTGATGATAGTGTTTTCCAGATTCGTCCATGTTATAATATATGCTATTATTTCGTTTCCTTTTATGGCCAAATAATATTCCAGTATATGAATGGTCTACATTTCATTTTTCTTTCTTTTAAAAATATTTTATTTAGGCCGGCGCCGTGGCTTAACAGGCTAATCCTCCGCCTTGCGGCACCGGCACACCGGGTTCTAGTCCCAGTCGGGGCACCGGATTCTATCCCGGTTGCCCTTCTTCCAGGCCAGCTCTCTGCTATGGCCCGGGAAGGCAGTGGAGGACGGCCCAAGTCCTTGGGCCCTGCACCCGCATGGGAGACCAGGAGAAGCACCTGGCTCCTGGCTTCGGATCAGCATAGTGTGCCGGCCGCAGTGGCCATTGGAGGGTGAACCAACGTCAAAAAGGAAGACCTTTCTCTCTGTCTCTCTCTCACTATCCACTCTGCCTGTCAAAAAAATAAAAAATTTAAAAAAATATTTTATTTATTTGAAAGGTAGAGTTACGGGGGTGGGGGAGAGGGAGAAGAGAGTGTGTGTGTTTCCATTCCCTGGTTCACACACCAAATGGCTGCAACTGCTGGGGATGGGCCAGGCCAAAGCCAAGAGCCTGTAACTCCATCTGGGTCTCCCACATGGGTGGCAGGGGCCCAAGGACTTGGACCATCTTCTGCTTTCCCAGCTGTATTAGCAGGGAGTACAAATGGAAGTGGAGCAGCCAGGGCTCGAATTGGCGCCCATATGGGATGCTGGCATCACAGCCAGTGGCTTACCCTGCTGTGCCATCATGCTGGCCCCTACATTTTGTTTTTCTATTCATCAATTGATGGACATTTGAGTTGTTTCTGTTTTTAGACTATTATGAATAATGATGCTATGAATACTTGTGTACAAATCTTTGTATACATCTTGAGTTCTAGAAGTGGAGTTGTTGGGTCATATGGTGAGTAAGTTTAACCTTTTTAAGGTGCTTCAATACAATTTCTGAATCAGCTGAATCATTTTATATTCCACCAGCAGTATATGAATGTTTCATTTCTCCTTATCCTGCTAATACTTATTATATCTGTTTTAATTGATAGCTATCCTTGTGAGTATGAAATATTATTGTTTTGATTTGCTCTTTGCTGATGGCTAAGGATGACAGTCTTTTTTTTAACTGAGATTAGACATTTATTTGTTTTCATCAGAGAAATGTCTATTTAGATCCTTTTCTTATTTTTTAATTGGATATTTGTCTTTTTTAAGTTGTCTTAAATGTTCTTTGTATATTCTAGAGACAAATCTGTTATCAGATATATGATCTTCATGTCTTTTCCATTCTTTGAATTGCCTTTCACTTTCTTCATGGTATTCTTAGAACACGGAAGTTTAAAATTTCGCTGAATTCTGGTTTATCTGTTTCCTTTCATTGCCTTGGTTTTGATATTGTATCTAAGAAAGCATTGTCTAATTGAAGGTCACAGGGATTTGTATCCATGATTTCTCCAGAGTTTTATGGTTTTGGCTCTTAGATTTAGGTCTGTGATCTATGCTGTATTGATTTTTGTAGATGGTATGAAATAGGAGCCCAACTTCATTCTTTTGCTAATGGATGTTCAGTTGTCTTAGCCCCATTTTTATAAAAAGGTGATTCTTAAAAAAATAAAAAGATGATTTTTTTCCCCATTGAATTATCTTGACATCCATGTTGAAATCAACTTACTATAACCTCAGGGTTTATTTTTAGGGTCTCAATTTTATTTCATTGATCCAGAAGTCTCTTGTTATGCTAACACACAATCTTGATTAAGTGGTTTTGTAGTAAGTTTTGGAACTGGGGAGTGTGTCTTCCAATTCAGGTTGTCTTTTTTCAATAGTTTTTTTTTTTTTTTTTTTTTTTGATATTTGGAGTCACTCAAGTTTCTATATCCAGTTTTGAATCAGCTTATCAGTTTCTGCAGATAATTCAGCTGGGTTGTTAATTGGAATTGCATTGAAGTTGATCAGTTAGGAGAATATTGCCATGTTAACAGTATTAAGTCTTCCAATCATGAACATAGGATGTGTTTTCATTTATTTAGGGTATTTTAAATTTATTTTCAATATTCTGTAATTTTCAGTATACAAATCATACATTTCATGTTAAATTTGTCTTAAATATTATATTCTTTTTGATGCTGTTATAAATGGAGCTCTTTAAAAATTTAAATTTCAGATTGTTTATTTCAGGTGCATATAAATGCAGTTGACTGGGGCCAGCACTGCTTCATAAGCAGGTAAAGCTGCCGCCTGCAGTGCTGGCATCCCATATGGGTGCTGGTTGGAGTCCCAGCTGCTCCACTTCCAATGCACCTCTTTTCTATGGCCTGGGAAAGCAAGAGAAATTGGCCAGAGTCCTGGACTCCTGCACCTGTGTGGAGACCCAGAAGAGGTTCCTGTCTCCTAACTTTGGATTGGCACAGCTCCGGCTGTTGTTGCCATCTGAGGAGTGAGCCAGCGGATGGAGGACCTCTTTCTCTGTCTCTGCCTCTCTATAACTCTGCCTTTCAAATAAATAAGAAAAAAAATCTTTAAAAAAATGTTTAAAAAACTAAATGCAGTTGATTTTTTTTCTTTTTTATTTGATGGATAGAGTTAGACAGTGAGAGAGAGATACAGGTCTTCCTTCTGTTGGTTCACCCTGCAAATGGCCACTATGGCAGGAGCTACGTTGATCTGAAGCCAGGAGCCAGGTGCTTCCTCTTGGTCTCCCATGCAGGTGCAGGGGTCCAAGCACTTGGGCCATCCTCCACTGCCCTCTCGGGCCACAGCAGAGAGCTGGATTGGAAGAGGAGCAACCAGGTCTAGAACCCGGCACACACATGGGATGTCGGCGCTGCAGGCAGAGGATTAACCAAGTGAGCCATGGCACTGACCCCAAATGCAGTTGATTTTTGTATACTGATACCTATCCTGCAGATTTGTTGAACTCACTTATTCTAGTAGGTTTTTTTGTTATTGTTGATTCTTTAGGATTTCCTGTATATAAAATCATGTCATCTGAAAATTCAAGTTAGTTTTACTCTTTTTTTTTTTTTTTTTTTGACAGGCAGAGTGGACAGTGAGAGAGAGAGAGAGAAAGGTCTTCGTTTTTCCGTTGGTTCACCCCTCAATGACCGCTGCGGCGGGTGCACCGCGCTGATCCGAAGGAAGGAGCCAGGTGCTTCTCCTGGTCTCCCTTGCGGGCGCAGGGCCCAAGCACTTGGGCCGTCCTCCATTGCACTCCCAGGCCATAGCAGAGAGCTGTCCTGGAAGAGGGGCAACCAGGATAGAATCCGGCACCCCAACCGGGACTAGAACCCGGTGTGCCGGCGTTGCAGGCAGAGGATTAGCCTAGTGAGCTACGGCGGCACCGGCCATACTCTTTTTTTTTTTTTTTAAAGATTTATTTTTGTATTGGAAAGGAATAGTGACAGAGGGAGAGAAGAAGAGAGCAAGGGAGTGAGGAGAGAGTTTGTCTATCCTCTGTTTCACTCCCTAAATGTCTGTTGCAACAATGGCCTGGTGCAGGCTAAAGCCTGGAGCCAGGGACTCCATCTGGGCCTCCCAGATGGGTAACAAGGAATTCAAGGACTTGAATCATAATTTATCTGCTGCTTCCCAGGTTCATTAGCAGGAAACTGTGTCAGAAGTGGAGTAGCTGGGACTTGAACTGGCACTTCAATATGGGATGCAGTTTAGCCCGTTGTACCACAGTGCCAACCCCTACTTCTTTCTTTTTAGTTTGTATGCATTTTATTTTACTTTCTTGTTTAATTTCACTGGTTAGAATCTTAGGTATAATATTGAGTAGAAATGATGAAAGTGAGCATCCTTGTTTGCTCATGATGTTAGGCAGAAACATTCAGTTTTTTTTTTTTTAACATTAAGTATGATCTAGATATCAGCTTTTCATATCAGGTTAAGGAAGTTCCTTTTATTCCTGGTTTATTGTGTTTTTATCATAAAAGAATGTTGGACTTTGTCACATGCCTTTTCTCTATCTGTTGAGATGATCATGTATTTTATGTAAGATTTAAAAAAAATGTTTTTGAATGGCAGAGTTACAGAGAGAAGAGGAGAGACAGAGAATGATCTTCTGTCTGCTGGTTCACTCCCCAGATAGCCACAACGGCTGGCTGGGGCTGGGCCAGGCTGAAGCCAGGAGCTATGAGCTTCTTCCAGATCTTTCATGTGGATGCAGGGGCCCAAGAACTTGGGCTGTCTTCTGCTGCTTTCCCAACTCGTAGCAGAGAGCTGGATCAGAAGTGGAGTACCTGGGTCTTGAACTGGTGCCCATATGGGATGCCAGCACTGCAGGTGGTGGCTTTACCCTCTATGCCACAGTACCTGTCATGATATTAATTCTTTTTTTCAATGTTCACCAGTGAAGCCATCTGGGTCTGAACTTATATTTGAGTTGTATTTGATTACAAATTTAATGTTTCTTTATGGATCTCTTCAGATTTTCTATTTCTTCTTGAGTTAGTGATAGGAATTTTTATCTTTCTAGAAATTTGTCCATAAGTTACCTAATTTGCTGGCATATAATTCTTCATATTTTATTATTGCTTTTATTTCTGTAATCCCCTCCTTCATTTCTGATTTTAGTAATTTGAACTTTTTCTCTTTTTTTCTTTGTCTAGCTAAAAGTATCAGTTTTGTTGATCTTTAACTTTTGAATTTGTTGACCTCTTTTTCGGTTCCCTATTTCATTTATTTCTGCTTAATATTTGCTGACTTTCTGTTTGTGTTAGGTTTAGTTTTTTCTTTTTTTCTAGTTTCATAAGGTGAATGATGTGATCTTCAATCACTTTCTGACAAGCTTTATGAATTTTTCAACTGAGATTTTACACTATTAAAGAAATTAGGCA
Organism: Lepus europaeus; assembly: GCF_033115175.1. NCBI lineage: Eukaryota > Metazoa > Chordata > Mammalia > Lagomorpha > Leporidae > Lepus > Lepus europaeus. The sequence continues at coordinate 70,315,895 of NC_084838.1, forward strand.
GAACATAGACAACCAGAAGCAATTACCAGATGAGCTGAAGACAGAATCAGGAGCAGGCTAGACATCAGGCTGACGTGACAGATTAGAGTTTGGAATTAGGTGAAGAGTGAGTCATTACGGTGGGGCCCAACACTGTGGCGTGGTGGGTAGGGCAGCCTCCTGCAGTGCCAGTTTGAATCCCGGCTGCTCTTCTTCTGGTCCAGCTCTCTGCTATGGCCTGGGAGAGTAGAGGATGGCCCATGTCCTTGGGCCCCTGTACCCACATGGAAGACCTGGAGGAGGCTCCTGGCTCCTGGAGGATTGGCTCAGCTCCTGCCATTGTGGCCATTTGGGGAATGGACCAGCAGATGGAGGATCGATCTCTCTCTCTCCCTCTCTCTCTCTCTCTCTCTCTCTCCCTCCTTCTCTCTCTGTGTAACTCTTTCAAATAAATAAGTAAATAAATATATTTTTTTAAAAAAGAGTGAGTCGTTGCTTACAGTCTCATAGACGAGAGCTTACTGAGCAGGTGTTGTGGGCCATAAGGTCAGAGCAGAGAGGGGGACTTTGGAGGACTTCATTAGATGTGGGCAAACTCTTAACTAATGCAGAATTTAGAGAAATCCTGTTCATTCCTTTCATGGAGACTAGCATTTATGAAGAAGAGTTGATGTGAGAAGAAATTAAGCTGAAATATGTTGAGTTTGGTGTGCCAGTGTTAAGCCCAAGTGGAGAGGTCCAGTAGTGAAGAATATAAGATTTGGAAGCTCAAGAAAAGGTAGATGTGAGTGTGGTCTCTTGCTAGATAGATTGTTCTGTCTCAGCAGGTAGTTATTAATTAAATCTCAGATGAGTGAGATGTCCCATGGAGAAAAGAAAAATCCCAGGGGCCTGTTCTGTGGCGTAGTAGGTTAATCCTCCGCCTGTGGCACCAGCATCCCATATGGACGCTGGTTCAAGACCCAGCTGCGCCACTTCTGATCCAGCTCTCTGCTATGGCCTGGGAAAGCAGTGGAGGATGGCCCAAGCGCTTGGGTCCCTGCATCAGTGTGGGAAGACCTGGAGGAGGTTCTTGGCTCCTAGCTTCAGATTGGCCCAGCTCTGGCCATTGGGGCCATTTGGGGAGTTAACCAGTGGATGGAAGGTCTTTATCTCTGTATCTCCCTCACTGTCTATAACTCTGCCTCTCAAATAAATAAATAAAATATAAAAAACAGGCCGGCGCCGTGGCTTAACAGGCTAATCCTCCGCCTTGCGGCGCCGGCACACCAGATTCTAGTCCCGGTCGGGGCGCCGGATTCTATCCCAGTTGCCCCTCTTCCAGGCCAGCTCTCTGCTATGGCCTGGGAAGGCAGTGGAGGACGGCCCAAGTCCTTGGGCCCTGCACCCGCATGGGAGACCAGGAGAAGCACCTGGCTCCTGGCTTCGGATCAGCGAGATGCGCCGGCCGTAGCTGCCATTGGAGGGTGAACCAACGGCAAAAAGGAAGACCTTTCTCTCTGTCTCTCTCTCTCTCTCACTATCCACTCTGCCTGTTAAAAAAAAAAAAAAAAAAAAAAAAAAATATATATATATATATATATATATATATATATATATATATATATAAAACAAAACCAAAAACCAAAAAACAAACCAGAAAAGTCCCAGAGCAACACAGGGCAGGTAGACTGAGAAAGAGGAATCTTATTTTTTTTTTTTAAGATTTATTTATTATTTGAAAGTCAGAGTTACGCAGAGAAAAAAGGAGAGGCAGAGAGAGAGAGAGAGAAGTCTTCTATCCACTGGTTCACTCCCCGGTTGGCTGCAACGGCTGGAGCTGCCCCTATCCAAAGCCAGGAGCCAGGAGTTTCCTCTAGGTCTTCCACGAGGGTGCAGGGGCCCAAGGACTTGGGCCATCTTCCACTGCTTTTCTGGGCCATAGCAGAGAGCTGGATCAGAAGTGGCGCCCATATGGGATGTTGGCACTGCAGGGGGTGGCTTTACCAACTATGCCACAGCGCCAGCCCTGAAAGAGGAATCTTAAAAGGAACAACAGTTATTCCTTAAAAGGAATAACTCCTTTTTTAGAGCTGTTTTCTCAGTTAACAGGTCAAATGTATTTCTCTGAGCACTAAACTTACATGTCTCAGGAAGATATCAAGGCAAACAAAATGGTGCCTTTGGAATTTAAGCTTTTAAGAAGTTGATGTAATTCCCAGATTGATCTACTGTATTTACATTTCCACCTGAATACTAGATAGGAAATTGAAACATCTTTCTGATATGGATCATGTTGATAGGAATGCTGATTCCGCAAGCCTCTTTAAATCTCCTAGAGGAAAATCAACATTTCAAATGAGTGTTCAAGAATTAGAATTTCCCTGTCAGTTCCCACATAGTAACCCTGGGTAGGCTGAGCATTATAAGAGCTTGAGGACAGTTTTGTAGGTCACTGAGTAGTGATTTACTCTGTCCTTGATATTTGAAATAAGCTTAAAATATGTTATGCTATTCTAACAGGGAATTAAAAGCTGTATCTTTTTTTAAAGCATTGAAATTAATTTGCTTTGTGAGATTTTTCAGTGAAATGTAATAGCCCAGGCTCTGGGAGCAGACTGCTTGGGTTCAAGCCCTGTCGTTAGTGTCCCATGTGACTTTGCCCACATTACTGTACTTTCCTCTTTGAGATTTAGTTTCCTTATTCATACAGATTAGGATTGCTGTTATACTGGACTCATAGGGTTGTCATGAGAATTAATTAAGTGCTTGTTGTTACCACAGGGGAAGGGGGCAGCTGTTTGGTACAGTGGTTAACACCACTTGGGACAGATGGAATTCCTGGCTTTGGCTTGGCCCAGTCCTGGCTGGGTATTGCAGGCATTTGGGGGAATGAACCAGCAGATGGAAATTTCTGCCTGTCTGTCTCTCTGCCATTCAAATAAATAAAAATAACATAAATGGCTATTTTTTTTTTTTTTTTGGACAGGCAGAGTGGACAGTGAGAGAGAGAGACAGAGAGAAAGGTCTTCCTTTTGCCGTTGGTTCACCTTCCAATGGCCGCTGCGGCCGGCACACTGTGCTGATCCAAAGCCAGGAGCCAGGTGCTTCTCCTGGTCTCCCATGGGGTGTAGGGCCCAAGCACTTGGGCCATCCTCCACTGCACTCCCTGGCCACAGCAGAGAGCTGGCCTGGAAGAGGGGCAACCGGGACAGAATCCAGCGCCCCAATCGGGACTAGAACCCGGTGTGCTGGCGCCGCAAGGTGGAGGATTAGCCTAGTGAGCCGCGGCGCCGGCTGGCTTAAAAAATATTTAAACAGTTATGTTCCATGTCTAATTTGTGATCACAAAGTACATTATTTTAAGCAAGATTAACTTTTATGTGTTAATGGCTAACAATTAGATTTAGATTTTTTTAAAAAAGATTTGTTTATTTATTTGAAAGGCAGAGTTACAGAGAGGGAGAGGCAGAGAGAGAGAGAGAGAGAGAGAGAGAGAGAGAGATCTTCCATCTATTGGTTCACTCCCCAGATGTAATGGCCAGAGATAGGCCAGGAGCTTCTTCTGGGTCTCCCCTACTAGGCCCACACTCTTGAGCCATCTTCCACTGCTTTCCTAGGCACATTAACAGGGAGCTGGATCATAAATGGAGCAGCTGGGACTTGAACTAGTACCCATGTGGGATGCCAGCATTGCAAGCAGTGGCTTTACCTGCTACACCACAGCACTGCCCCCTAGATTTTGAATTTTTAAAATGAAAAATTTATTATTATTTTAGTGCTTTATGCATGTACTTTTAAGACACAAAATATTGAATCATTTTTGTCAATACTTTGCAGGAGGTAAAATGCTATTTTTATAACTCTGTTACTCTCACTCCATTCTTTCAATTTATTAAGTCTTAGTAGTTGTTGGTATTATTTTGGGTTATTGTTATTATTAATATTGATGTAAATGGAATGTTATGACAGTTTTAAACTCATCAATTAATGAAAACCTGGAAATTTTCTGAAATATTAAAATATCATTTTTTCCTTTTCAGGCTTCCTAACCAGGTTTGAATTAATTCAACTAGTGCCTCCAGGTAATGTGACAGTAAATGCACTTCTAAATTGTCTTAGGGACAGGCATTGAGCCTGTATTTAAGATGCTGCTAGTTAAGGCACTTGTGTCCCATATTGGAGTACCTGGGTTCAATACTTGGCTCCGGCTCCTGAATCCACCTTCCTGCTAACAGGAGCAAGTGACTGGGTTCCTGCTACCCACATGGTAGACATGGATTGAGTTCCTGGCTTCAGCCCCTCACCTAGGGCTGTGGTGGGCATATGAGGAGTAAATAGATGGGTTCTCTCTGTCTCTGCCTCTCAAATAAATTTTAAAGTTTTAAAAATTTACATTGGCTTAATTTAGTTTTGAAAGGATTTTGGCATGAATAAATGGGGATTGTGCATTTAAAACTTGTGTTTTTAAATACATAAAACTTTATATGTTTGTAAATTTATGTAAGATTCACTTTTTTGCCTGGCAATCTGTTGAATTTTGTTCATTTTCAGAAGAATAACTTTATGGAGTTTGGTGGCAGTGAGCATAATATAAACAGATTCTTTGACATTCTGTTTTTTTTTTTTTATATATAGCTAACTGTAAGTAGCATAAAATGATTTTTTTTAGTCCCAGTTTATGTTTCAAGTTTTGGCCTTTGTGTTGTAATAAGTCAGATGTGTATGTGTGTGCATGTGCACCTGCCATCTGCTTTTGATTGGCCTGTGAACTAATAATAGCTTTTACATTTTATTGCAATAGAATTCATATGCCATACAATTAAAATTTTCATATGTGCAATTCAGTTATTTTTAGTATATTCACAAGGTTGTTGCAATCATCACCACTATCTAAATATATAGGTATTCATACCCTCAGAAAGAAACCATGTACTCATTGCAGCCACATTTCTGTTCCATTTCTCCCTCAAGTCCTTGGCTGCCACTGATCTGCCTTCTTTTTCTCTTGATTTGCTTACTGTAGACATTTCATATCATGAAAGCCTGTAGCCTTTTATGTCTGGCAACTTAACACTTTGCATGTTTTCAAGCTTCAGCCGTGTATCAGGTCTTAATTTCTTCCTATGCCTGAATAATACTGTTTTTTATGGATATACCAAATTTTGCTTATCTGTTCATCAGCCACTGGATGCTTGGGTTGTTCTTTTTGGATGTTGTGAACAATACTGGTATGAACATTCATGCATAAATTATGTATTTAGTTTTCTTGAGTATGAACCCCAGGGTAGAATTGCTGGGTCATATGGCTAACTCTGTTTAACTATTTGGGAACTGACAAACTATTTTTGGTTTCTACATTTTTAAATGATTGCAAAAATTTTTTTAAAATAATAGACTAGTGACATGAAAATTTCACCATGCATAAATAAAGTTTTATTGGAACATGGCCCACTCATTTATTTAAGAATTGTTTGTAGATATTTTCATGGTGCAATGACAGGGTTGAGTAGTTGTGCCTAGATGACCGGCCCCTCTGATAAAATCATGTGACTCTAGGGCAGACTGTTCTGTGCTGCCTTTGCTTTTTTCTTTTTTCAAGATTTATTTATTTGAAAGGTAAAGCGAGGTGGGGGGGAGGAAAGAGAGAAAGAGAATCTTCCATCTTCTGGTTTACTTCCCAACAGGCCATAAAATCCCAGGGCTTGACCAGGCCAAAGACAGAGCTAGGAGCCTTTTCTTGGTTTCCCACATGGGTGCAGAGGCCCAAGGACTTGGACCATGTTCTGCTTGCTTCCCAGGCACATTAGCAGGGAGCTGGATTAGAAGCCAAGTAGCTAGGACTGTAACCAGCACTCCAATATGGGATGCTGGTGTTGCAAGCTATGGCTTAACCAACTGCAACACAACACTGGCCCATGTGGTATGTCTTGAGTGACATAACATAGAAGCCTTTGAGAAGAGGATAGAGTCTGCCAATTCTCATAAATACATAGTCTCTCAGTATGGCTCTGTGAGGGCAATACAAAATTTTGGGAAAATGTACATTATCTTTTAATTCCGTTTTTTATTTTATTTTTTTAAGTAATTGTGTGTGTGTGTGTGTGTGTGTGAGATAAGAGAGAGAGAGAGAGAGAGAGAGAGAGAGAGAGAGATGCCAAAAACTCAAAATGCTCTTCTGGTCTTTATTTTTAAACTTTTAAAATTTTTTTCCTTTATGAAAATGCAGATAGCTTCATGGCTTTTCCTTCTTGTAAAAAGCATCCTTAAATCACATAATCCTGAAAGAACTTTTGTTTACATATGAATTATTTTATATTGTCTCACATATTTTCTTCTGTTATTAGCTTTTCTATTATTTTGTATTGTCATTTCCTTTTTTAAAAATTTAAGTTTTTTTTTTATTTATTTGAGAAGTAGACAGAGAGAGAGAGAGAGAGGCAGACAAAGAACTCTTATTTACTGATTCCCTCCCTAAATGCCAGGAGTGGCTGGGGTTGGGCCAGGCCTAGAGTCAGGAACTTGGAACTCAGTCCACGTCTTCTACATGCATAGCAGGTACCCAATTACATGAGCCATCACTGTTGTCTGCCAGCAGGGGTGGAGCCAGGAATCAATGTGGTATATGAGCATCTTACCCGCTAGGCTAAATGCCTGCCTTCCATATTGTCATTTCTTTCTTTCTTTTTATTTTTTTTTTTGACAGGCAGAGTGGATAGTGAGAGAGAGAGACAGAGAGAAAGGTCTTCCTTTTTGCCGTTGGTTCACCCTCCAATGGCCGCTGCGGCCGGCGCATCTCGCTGATCCGAAGCCAGGAGCCAGGTGCTTCTCCTGGTCTCCCATGCGGGTGCAGGGCCCAAGGACTTGGGCCATCCTCCACTGCCTTCCCGGGCCATAGCAAAGAGCTGGCCTGGAAGAGGGGCAACCGGGATAGAATCCGGCGCCCCAACTGGGACTAGAACCCGGTGTGCCGGCGCCGCAAGGCGGAGGATTAGCCTGTTAAGCCACGGCACTGGCCCCATATTGTCGTTTCTAAAAGCATAGGTTGGCATCATTATTTTTGATGGTTTATTTATGTATTTTTATAGTGCCATGTACATTGTGTATGTATTGTTTTGGTTCTTAGTTTTCTGATTCTACACTTGTAGTTTACTTGTCATTTTCTATAGCTATATATTTTCCTATAGTGTTAATATTCTTAACTTGTTACTGAGCATTTAGATTTGTTCTTTCACATTTTTATGAATATCATTTTTTCTGTTAGTATATTTTTCTGTTATATAAAGACTGTATATAAAGACTGAAATTACTTGATTGAGCTGTATCTTGTCAACTAGAGAAAAATGCTGCTGTACCAGCAGTGGATATTGTACCCTTACCCACATCCCAGTCCATTCCTTACATCCCAGCTAATGCTGGATATTATCATTTGGAATTATTATGTTTACCAAGTGTATAATAATGCTTTAAATTTTTTTTTACCATACTTTGTGGGCTCTCACACTCACATTAAAATTTACTTCTTCAAAATTTTCATTTTCCTGTATTATGCTTGCTTTCTTTGTTCTGTACAAGGTGATGGCCAGTGTCCTTTGATTACTTGTGGAATGATGCCTGAATATAAGCATTGCACTTCCTTATATATTGCTGATATTTTGACTGAAGTGTTTACTCAGTTATGCTCAATACCTACATATATTTCATCTGTTTTATTATGTTGTCCTGATATTTTATTTTTGTGTGAGCTTTTCTTTTTCTTACGAGAGCATGGGAGAAGGGAGGTGAAGCTTTTGTGAGGGTTGTAGCCCTTCAGGCTGTGGATCTTACTGGGGCCGGTCAAGGAAGTGAAGTGCAGTGTGTCCAGGTATCTGTAGTTATGCTTCTTGGTTCTTTGGCAAAGGGATCCCATGGAAACAGACATAAACCCTACTCCTTCTGAGTCTAGAGAGAGATGCTCTTGGATATGTCATATTTTCTTTGATATATAGAACAAAGAAAGTGCCTCCTAACTGCTTTTCAGCCTACAAGTGACAGGCTAAAAACAGGACATTGAGTTTTTTTCCGTAAATTTTTTTCTATTTGACCCAATTTTATGTTCAAACATATAACCACTAACCAGAGTTCTATTTTCATATGCTAATAAAGTAGATGCATGCCGATTTTTGTCTTACTTAAATTTGCATGCATTTGTAAAAAGTTAGCCAATATGTAAATAGTCTCACTGTAAAAATTTTGGCACAAAAGCTTATAGAATAGAAAGTTAAGTGGTAGCTAATATATAGAATACACAAAATAGTAATGTATATGAGTGAAATTGATGTGAGAAGCCCATGTCTGTATTCCTGAGGATCAGTGCACTTTCTACTTTCTACTTGTTGAATTCTTTATTGGAGGACTAGACTTGTGATTATATAGTAAATTGAAAGCATGTTATCACAAAAATTAAAAGGAAAATAAGAAGGAGGGAGGGTGGGAAGTATTATTATGTTCTTAAAACTGTATATATGAGGCTGGCACCGCGGCTCAATAGGCTAATCCTCCGCCTGTGGCACCGGCACACTGGGTTCTAGTCCCGGTAGGGACGCCGGATTCTGTCCCGGTTGCCCCTCTTCCAGGCCAGCTCTCTGCTGTGGCCTGGGAGTGCAGTGGAGGATGGCCCAAGTGCTTGGGCCCTGCACCCACATGGGAGACCAGGAGAAGCACCTGGCTCCTGGCTTCAGATCAGCGCAGTGCGCAGGCCGCAGCGTGCAGGCCGCAGAGTGCCGGCCGCAGCGGCCATTGGAGGGTGAACCAATGGTAAAGGAAGACCTTTCTCTCTGTCTCTCTCTCTCTCTCACTGTCCACTCTGCCTGTCAAAAAACAACAACAAAAACAAACAAATAAAAAACTATATATGAAATACACAACATCTGTTCCTTTATGTAATAAATAAATGAATAAAAAATAATAAAAAGTCAAGAACCTCATCCATCAACAATCCTGGCAGATAATTTCTATTAACAATGTGTTGTGTATCTATTTAGACCTTTTAAAATGCATTTAGTACATGTACTAAATATATGTGAAAATATTTAGTATTTAGTATTATACACAGGTGTACGTGTGTGTGTCTGTATTTAGGGTTGAATGAATATACTAAATTTTAGTTTTCTGATTTTATGAAACATGTATGGCAGTCCAAGAGATATTAATTATTAAAAATTTAGTTGCCTCTGTCTTTTATGACCTTGTCTAAATATGATCAGAGTCGGCAAACTTGGAAGGCTTCCATAGCCTTGGCAACTCATGACGACAGCCTAGGGTGGTTACTGGCGCCATAAACTAGAGTGTCAATTTGTTGGGTCAACAACAGGAGCCACTGTGCACTTGCTCCTCATGTGGGATCTCTGTCCTTAATGTGCTGTACATTTTGATTTAATGCTATAACTAGTACTCAAACAGTATGTTTCACTTTGTGTTTCTATGTGGGTGCAAACTGTTGAAATCTTTATACTAAATTGATCTTCTGTATATAAACAGAATTGAAAATGAATCTTGATGTGAATGGAAGGGGAGAGGGAGGGGGAGAGGGGAGGGTTGCGGGTGGGAGGGAAGTTATGGGAGGGGGAAGCCATTGTAATCCATAAGCTGTACACTGGAAATTTATATTCATTAAATAAATGTTAAAAAAAATTTAGTTGCAGTATATGTATATTCAATATAAATATATATTTATATTTATAACTCTGTTGCTTTTTATTTTTTAAAATATTTATTTATTTGAAAGGCAGAGTTACAGAGAGAGACAGAGAGAGAGAGAGAGAGAGAGGAAGAGACAGAGTGGTCTTCCATCCACTGATTCACTCCCCAAATGGCTGCAGCAGCTGGGGCTGGGCCAGGCCAAAGCCAGGAGCCAGGAGCCTCTTCCACGTCTCCCATATAGGTGACAGGGGCCCAGAAACTTGGGCTGTCTTCTGCTGCTTTCCTAGATGCATTAGCAGAGAGCAGGATTGGAAGTAGAACAGCTTGGACTTAAACTGGCGCTGATATGAGATGCTGGCCTTGCAGGTGGCCATTTTACCTGCTATGCCAGCCCCTATTTTATTATTTTTAAAAAATATTTTTTATTTACTTGAGAGTCAGAGTCACAGAGGTAGACACACACACACACACACAGATCGTCCATTACTGGTTCATTCCTCAAATAGCTGAACCATCCTTGGCTGGGCCCGGCTGAAGCCAGAAGCCAGGAGCTTCTTCCAGGTCTCCCAGTTGGGCACATCTTCCACTGCTTTCCCAGGCACATTAGCAGGGAGCTGGGTCAGAAGTGTAGCAGCCAGGACTGGAACTGGTGCCCATTGTATCTTGCTTTTTAAAATACAACGTATCAGATCCCTTTTATGGTTCATAAGCATGATGATTGAATTTACACATTTCTGTGTGAGATATGCCTCCCTTTAAACCTTATAACATCAGCACATTACCTGATGTGAAAAAAATATAATAAAGTAAAATAAAATGAAATAAATAAAATAAAATGTAATGTATCTTGGACTGCCTTATTTCTCATGTGCCAAGAAATTCATCAGTAAGTAGGTTGCATGACTAGTTGTTTGAAAGTTATGATGATACAAGCTGGGTGTATGTGTATTGGTTAGAACTCAAAAGCTAATAAGATGCAAAATGGGAGCCCCATAATTTGTTTTCTTTTTGTCCATAATCCTTCAATATCAGATTGTAATTTTAGTGGAATTGAATTTGAATTGCTCAGAATAAGTCATTTCACTTAGCTTCAGATGCAGAGCGGTTTGATCCATTAATTTTTTCAGCATGTGTTATTGCAGATGTACTTTGTACAACATATATTCTGTGCCAGTGTTGCCTAGGAAGATGATGCTGATACCACCAGGAATGCAGCAGCAGCTGTGAGCTGTCATCTGCTGCTGGTCTTCGATACTGACTAACTGGGCAAAAGGAATCTGTTAAAGTCCCATGTGGACTGCGCTTTGGGGTCACCTGGGCCACATTTAGGTCCTCATGGACTGGTTTCTTCCTTGGCTGAATTGTTATCTTTTCATTTATTATTTGATATTTTTGCATCACTTTTAAACACACTTATTCTAGTTGAAAAACATCATAGCCATGAAGTTGATAAAGTACAAGTAACTTAATAATCCAAGTAGGAATACTCAGATTTGCATATGTCTTTTATTTTTATTTTTATTTTTTTGCTGAAGAATGAAGAGTTCTGATGATTTTGCTTCCAAGAAATAAGGATCGCTTTGGCTCTTCACAAGTTTACAAGGGTGGGGAAAAGCAGTGAACACAGGGGGGCAGTGTTATCCTGTTCAACAGGGAGCACGGTGTGTTCTTCCCCTCTTAAAGATGTATATTCATTTAGGCTAAGTCATACTTATTTAGTCAAACTGTATAGTTCTTTTTAATGGTGCCGTTCACTGAAGCAGAGCTTACTAGGCATCTGCAGGGAAAGAATTCCTGCCTTAGATGATTTGGGTTTGAATTTCTACTTCGATGTGTGGCATCATGACAAGTATCTTAAATTCTCAGATCTCTCGTTTCCTTATCTGTAGAGGGAATCCAATGAGACCCCATAACTGGAAGCATGTTGACAGTTTTTGCTGTGCTCTGTAAATGTTGGATATTTCTCTAAGCAATGTAATTAAAATTATTTCTCTTGAAGTTTCATTTCTTTTTTGGGGGGAGAAGCTATTCATTGTTCATTGATGGCATTGAAGATGTCTATGGTATTAGACTGTTAAGAACGCTGAGTTCGGTGTGCCTGAGGCCCCCAGAGGCCGGCCTCAGCCTCTAAGTAGGACTTGGGGCCCGTTTGGAGCACCGGGCTGGCTCTTGCTTGCTCTGGGGTGGGCGAGAGGTAGACCAAGCCCAGAGCGGCCAGGCCTGCTGGCCTGAAAAAAAAAAAAAAAAAAAAAAAAAGAACGCTGAGTTCTTTCAGACTTCATTTGGCCTGTGAGATATGCTCAGCCTGTGAATATGATGATTATTTATAACTGAGGCCTTGGTGTAACATCCTCTTGATGTACTGCCATTTTCACCCTGGGTGGCAGTTTGGGTCTCTAAAAAATGGCCAATCAGAGACACTATATTGAGAGGCTTCACCCCTTCTCTTTTTTGTCTACTTTCATTTCAGTCTATTTTTATGCCTGTGAGTCCAAAGATAGTGGATGAGCTTGCTTCCAGTTCTGTGACCTCTTGTTTTTATTTAAATTCTTACTGAATAATGGGATAATGACTAAGAAGCTGGAAGCAATGACAAGAACTAGCCAAAAACGTAGTAAAGAAGAAAGGAAAAACCTATTGTGCATCCCATATGTGTAGGTTTTGTTTCCAGTAGGCACGTTGTGCTGTAGAGACCTCTGTGAAGGGACCACTCGTGGGCTGATATGATGGATCAGTCATGGTAGTGAGATACTGCCACAGTGTCACACTCTGTGCCCTGCACCCTCATGCCCTTGTCATTTGTCCTCACAGTAGCCCCGAGGAACAGGTGATGACTTTTTCATTTGCCTAGAGAGGAAACAGAAGTTAAGTTGTTTATATAATTTTCATAATATTAAGTGTTGGAGCAGGGATTCGAACCCAGCTGTCTGACCCTAGAACCTGAGTTCTTAACCACTGTAATATTGGCTTTATTAGAAAGATGAATTTTGTTGCTGTTGATAGTTGAGGAAAGTGGCATATCATTTCCCATTTTCAGGTTGTGCTTCAGAGTCCCCGAATAGAATGAGAGTCTGTTATGGACCATCAGAGGTGAGGAAGTCGTGCTTGTCAATGTAGAAGGAGCACTGACAAGAAAGGAGGCCTGGGCAAGACTAGTAAATGAAGCAGGTGACTGATCTCTTAGAATTAGCTCCACTTTTCCACCTGTCTCTCTACTTTCCTCTTTATCTCTTTACTTTCAGTAACTCAATCTCATGAAACCATGGTGTTTGTAATTTATAGTTATGCATTTATTTTTGTGTTTAATATATGAACTTTAAAAACTGTATTAGTAATTTCTAATGTATAATTGCGGGATGTAAGTGCCAGCAGGACAGGAACTATGTCCAGCTTGTTCACTAGTGTACATTCAGTGTCTAGAACTCTTGGCATATAGTAGGTTCTCAGATAAATGTTTCTTTAATGTATGAATGAAATGGCATGACTGAAAAATGAAGAAAGGCTTCCTCAGCACCAGTTGGGTTACCTGGCCTGAGAACCTGGAGCAATAAAACCATCACAGCCTTCCTCCAAGGTGGTGCCCTAGGGGAAGCACCTATGCCTGGTGCCAGGTGGGCTACCCAATCCAATAGCACTGAGTAGTAAAACCTGGGAGGAATTTTCTTTGTCATGGAGAATGAGGGGAAGGAGAAACAGCAGCTGGACCTTCTCCCGTATAAGCCACAATCTCCATTTAACCATGTAACCTTGCTTTCCCCAGTCTGAGTGATTGGGCACTCTCCGATTCTGTTCCATCCATTCTGACAGGCGCCCTAACCCCAGTAAACCTTGCTACTTTGCTTACTACTGAAAAAAAAAAAAAAAAAAAAAAAAAAAAAAGAAGGATAGAGTTGGAAAAGATCTCATGGAACACTTAGTATCTCCTCTCTTGCTTTTTTGGTGATTATATATTAGAAATTGAATCTCGGCCGGTGCCGTGGCTCACTTGCCTAATCCTCCGCCTGCGGTGCCAGCACCCCGGGTTCTAGTTCCGGTTGGGGTGCCAGGCACTAGTCCCAGTTGCTCCTTTTCCAGTCCAGCTCTCTGCTGTGGCCCTGGAGGGCAGCGGAGGATGGCCCAAGTGCTTGGGCCCCTGTATCCACATGGGAGACAGGGAGGAAGTACCTGGCTCCTGGCTTTGGATTGGCGTAGCGCCGGCTGTAGCGACCATTTGGGGAGTGAACCAATGGAAGGAAGACCTTTCTGTCTCTCACGGTCTATAATTCTCTGTCTCTCTCTCTCACTGTCTAACTCTGCCTGGCAAAAAAAAAAAAAAAAGAATCTGAATCTCTAAGAAGGTACCTAATGCTTATTGAGTGGCTAATGTAAGCAGGAACTTAAGTTACGTCATTTGAATCCTTATGTTCATTCATTCTAGAAGCATTTTATGTTACAGGCTCTGTTCCACAGGTTTGCGGACAGTGTCCAGGATGCTGCACTTTACCTCCCTTTTCTGAACATCACTGAAAACGTCTGTCTTTAATGATATTTCCAAGGGCCTCTGAAGGATACTGACAGTGTGGCCCCTTTTCACTATGACTGTCTTGGCTAGGTCCTGTATGGTTGGACTGCCCTGAGTTCACATGTTGCCGGGGATAGTCTTGCTAGAAACAGAATAAAGAGTAGAAAGAAGAAAGTCATTGGAACACTTATGGAAGCAGACCCTAAATAAATTCATGGTCAAAAAGATCAGTTAGCAATAGTATTGTGTTACAAAATTAGGGTGATTTGATAGGGAGTGGCAGGAAAGGAATATTCCTTTGGGTTGAGTTACCACCTTTACTGAAGAGATAACATTTAAACCCAGGCTGTCATTCAATAGGAGGGAGTCAGCCATGTAAAGATCTAGGGAAAGTGAAGAATAATAGGGCAAAACTCAAAACTAAGCTTGGTGTGTTTGAGGGAGAGCAAGAAAGACATCAGGGATACAGGGAAAGATCAAGGAGGAGAGTGGTCATGAAGTAGGAGCGTAATGAGAGGCCTGTGTAGAGGCTTGAAGGCTAGGGTAAGACTTTATTCTACTATGATGGGAAACCTGTTGGAGGGGTTCAAGCAGGAAAAAGGTAGAGAGAGAGAGACAGAGACAGAGAGAGAGAGAGAGAGAGAGAGATCCCCCATCTGCAGGTTTACTCCCCAAATGCCAGGAAGCTGGATGTTCAGTCCAGGTCCCTCACATTAGCAGCAGGGATCCAGAAACTTGAGCCATCAATTGCTGCCTCCAAGGGTCTGCATTAACAGGAAGCTGGACTTGAGAGCAGAACCAGGACTCCAATTGGGCACTCAGAAAGAGGATGTGGGTGTCCCAAACTGCATTTCAACTACTGCACCAAACGCCTGCCCTGAGGTGTTTAAACATCACAGTGGGTGGAGGATGGTTTTGGGGGCAAGAAGATCCATGAGGGGGCGATGGCAATAGTGAAGGAGTGAGGAAGGTGGTACGGGCTTAGATCACAGCTGGAGCTAAAAGATGGAAAGAAGAGGATGAATTTTAGGATATACTTTGGGAATAGAGTCAACAATATTACTAATGGATTACTGTCAGGGTGAGCCTTGAAAGATGAACAAGACTTCAATAGGATGAGACGGAAGGAATGGCAGCAGTTGTGTAAGATACCTTGCAGTATCTTCTACCTCGCAGAGGAGGGCAGAGCCAATCTTAGTCCATTGTAACTGGAGAATGTCTGGGTTGAGAAAAGTGGAAAGGAGCAGTCTTTTCTTTTCTTTTCTTCTCAATATTTATTTATTTGAAAGTTAGAGTTACACAGAGAGAGAAGGAGAGGCAGAGGGAGAGAGGTCTTCCATCTGCTGGTTTACTCCCCAATTGGCTGTAATGGCCAGAGCTATGCTGATCTGAAGCCAGGAGCCAGGAGCTTCCTCTGGGTCTCCCATGTGGGGGCAGGGACCCAAGGACTTGGGCCATCTTCTGCTGCTTTCCCAGGTCATTGCAGAGAGCTGGATCAGAAGTGGAGCAGTTAGGTCTTGAACTGGCACCCATATGGGATGCTGGCACTACAGGCAGCGACTTTACCTGCTGTACCACAGTGCTGGCCCCAGGAGTGGTATTATGATGAAAAATATAGGGATGGGTATTTGGCACAGCATTTAAGACCTGCTTGGGATATTTGCATCCTCTGTTGGAGTTCCTGGGTTCCAGTTCCAGTTTTTCCAATTCCAGCTTCCTGCTAATGCGCACCCTGAGAGACAGCAGATAATGGTTCAGTACTTGGGTCCCTGCCACCCGTGTGGGAGACCTGGATTGAGTTCCTGGTGCCTTGGTTTCAGCCTGGCCTAGCCTTGGCTATTAGGGACTTTTGCATAGTGAACTAGTGGAAGAGCCTTTCAAATAAAATGAAAACAAATAAACAATTTTTAAGCAGATTTATTCTATTTATTTGAAAGTTACAGAGAGAGAGACAGAGACAGAGACACAGAGAGAGGTATCTTCCATTCTCTGATTCATTCCCCAAATGGCTGCAACAGCCAGAGCTGGGCCAGTCCAAAGCCAGGAGCCAGGATCTTCCTCTGGGTTTGGTGGGAGCAGGAGCCCGAGGACTTTGGGTGTCCTCCACAGCCCTCACAGGCACGTTAGCAGGAGCTGGATCAAAAATAGAGCAGCCGGGCTAGCGCCGTGGCTCAACAGGCTAATCCTCCGCCTAGTGGCGCCGGCACCCTGGGTTCGAGTCCCAGTCGGGGCGCCAGATTCTGTCCTGGTTGCCACTCTTCCAGGCCAACTCTCTGCTATGGCCTGGGAGTGCAGTGGAGGATGGCTGAAGTGCTTGGGCCCTGCACCCCATGGGAGACCAGGATAAGTACCTGGCTCCTGCCTTCGGATCAGCTGGCAAAGGAAGACCTTTCTCTCTGTCTGTCTCTCTCACTATCCACTCTGCCTGTCAAAAATAAAGAAAATAAAAAAAAAAGTAGAGCATCCTGGACTCGAACCAGAGCCCATATGGGATGCTGGTACTGCAGGCCAGGGCTTCAACCCACTGTGCCACAGTATCAGCCACAACAATTTTCTTAAAGTATTCTTTAAAAACAGAGAGAAGAAAAATATGGAATACTTTCTTTTTGTACTTTGAGCCTTTCTTCATTGTAACCCAAAGGTTCATACTAATTGGAATAAGTAGGAAGAAGAAATTAATACATCATATTATTTGATTACAGTTATTTTCTTTCTTTCTTTTTATTTATTTGAAAGGCAGAGTTACAGACAGAGGCAGAGAGAGAGATCTTCTTTTTTTTTTTTTTTTTGGACAGGCAGAGTTAGAGAGAGAGAGAGACAGAGAGAAAGGTCTTCTTTTTTTCTGTTGGTTCACCCCCCAAGTGGCCGCTACGGCTGGCGTGTTGCAGCTGGTGCACTGCGCTGATCTGAAGCCAAGAGCCAGGTGCTTCTCCTGGTCTCCCTGGGCCATCCTCCACTGCACTCCCGCCCACAGCAGAGAGCTGGACTGGAAGAGGAGCAACCGGGACAGAACTGGCACCCCGACTGGGACTAGAACCTGAGGGGCCGGCGTCACAGGCGGAGGATTAGCCTAGTGAGCTGTGGCGCCGGCCAATTACAGTTATTTTCTATGGCTGATGTGCCAAAAATTCCTCAGAATTTTTCTCACAAGTAAATGACAGTCATCAAACAGCAAAAGAGCCTACCTCATTGGCTATTGTGACTTTTTTTCTCCTAGAAACCTTTTATTTAAGGAATACAAGCTTCATATATTTTATAATTAGAACTTTAGGAACATAGTAATTCTTCCCACTGTACCCACCCTCCTACCCACTCCCACTCCTCTTCCTCCTCCCTCTGCTATTTCCACTCTTATTTTTTCCTAAATTCTATTTTAATTAACTATACACATATGATTAACTCTATGTTAAGAGTTCAACAAATAGTATGAAAAAAAACTTGTTCCGTAACAGTCAGGACAAGGGCTATTCAAAATCCTTGCTTCTCAAAGTGTTAATTTCACTTCTACAGATTGCCTTGTAGGTGCTCTATTAGTTATTACAGGTCAGGGAGAACATAGGGTATTTGTCCCTTTGGAACTGGCTTATTTCACGAAGTATGATGTTTTCCAGTTTCATCCATTTTGTTGCAAATGACTAGATTTTTTTTTTTATTTGACAGGTAGAGTTATAGACAGTGAGAGAGAGAGAGAGAGAGACAGAAAGAAAGATTTTCCTTCTGTTGGTTCACTCCCCAAATGGCCACCATGGCCTCGGCACCAGCCCTAGGATTTCTTTCTTTCTTTCTTTCTTTCTTTCTTTCTTTCTTTCTTTCTTTCTTTCTTTCTTTCTTTCTTTCTTTCTCTTTCTTTCTTTCTTTCTTTCTTTCTTTCTCTCTCTCTCTCTCTCTCTCTCTCTCTCTCTCTCTCTCTTTCTTTCTTTCTTAACTAATGTGTAGTATTCCATGGTGTACATATCCCATAATTTCCTTATCCGGTCTTCAATTGATGGGCATTTAGATTGATTTCATATCTTAGCTATTGTGAATTGAGCTGCAATAACCATGGGTTTACAGGTAACTCTTTTATATGCTGATTTCATTTCCCTTGGATAAATTTCCTGGAGTGGGATGGCTGAGTCATGTGGTAGGTCTACATTCGGCTTTCTGAGGTATCTCCATACTGTCTTCCATGGTGGCTTTACCAGTTTACATTCTCACTAACAGTGGATTAGGGTACCTTTTCCCTGTACAACCTTGTCAGCATTTGTTGATTTCTGTGAAAACCATTCTGACTGGGGGGAGGTGAATCCTCGTTGTAGTTTTTATTTGCATTTCCCTGATGGCTAGCAATCCTGAGCATTTTTTCATGTGTCTGTTGGCTATTTGGATTTCATCTTTTGAAAAATGCCTTTTAAGTCCTTGGCCCATTTCTTAATTCTTCACTGGGTTGTTTGTTTTGGTGTTGCTGAATTTCTTGATCTTTTTGTATATTCTGGTTATTTATCCTTTATTAGTTGCATACTTTGCAAATAATTTCTCCCATTCTGTTGGTTGCCTCTTCACTTTGCTGAGTGTTTCTTTTGCAGTACAGAAGCTTCTCAATTTGATATAATTCCATTTGTCAATTTTGGCTTTGATTGCCTGTGCTTCTGGGGTCTTTTCCAAGAACTCTTTGCCTATGCCAGTTTCTTGCAGGGTTTCCCCAGTGTTCTCTAATAATTTGATGGCATCAGGTCATAAATTTATTTTGATTCATTTTGAGTGGATTTTTGTGTAAAGTGTAAGGTAGGGGGTCTTGTATCATACTTCTGCATGCAGAGTTCCAATTTTCCCAGCAACATTCATTGAAGAGACTGTCTTTGCTACAAGGACTGATTTTAGCTCCTTTGTCAAAGATAAGTTGGTTGTAGCTGTGTGGATTGATTTCTGGCATTTCTGTCTGTTCCATTGGTCTATCCATCTGTTTTTGTACCAGTACCAGGCTGTTTTGATTGTAAGTGCCCTATAATGTGTCTTAAAATCTGGTATTGTGATGTCTCCAGTTTGTTTTTTTGTTGTGTAAGATTGCTTTAACCATTTGGCATCTCCTGTGTTTCCATATGAATTTAAGCATAATTTTCCCTTTTTTTAATATTTTATTTTATTTATTTGACAGGTAGTGTTACAGACAGTGAGAGGGAGAGACAGAAAGGTCTTCCATCCGCAGGTTCACTCCCCAAATGGCAGCGATGGCCGGAGCTGGGCTGATCCAAAGCTAGGAGCCAGGAGGTCCTCCAGGTCTCCCATGCAGCTACAGGGGCCCAAGGACTTGGGCCATCTTCCACTGCTTTCCCAGGCCATCATCAGAGAGCTGGATCGGAAGAGGCACAGCCGGGACTAGAACTACGCCCATATGGGATGCCGGCGCCACAGGCAGAAGATTAACCTCTTGTGCTACAATGCTGGCCCCTCAGCATCATTTATTCTATATCTGAGAAGAATGCCTTTGGTATTTTGTTTAGTATTATGTTGAATCTGTAAATTGCTTTTGGTAGTATGCACATTTTGATAATATTGATTCTTCCAGTCCATGACCATGGAAGATTTTTTCCATTTTTTTTGTATCTTCTTCTGTTTCTTTCTTTAATGTTTTATAATTCTCATCATACAGATCTTGGACATCCTTGGTTAAATTTATTCCAAGGTATTTGATTTTTTTTTGGTAGCTATTGTGAATGGGATTGATCTTTGAAGTTCTTTCTCAGCTGTGGCATTATCTCTGTATACAAAGGTTGTTGCTTTTATATTCTGCCACTTTACCAAACTCTTCTATGGGTTCCCATAATCTTTAGTGGAGTCTTTTGGATCCAGTATATATAGAATCATGTCATCTGCAAATTGTGATAGTTTGACTTCCTCCTTCCCAATTTGTATCCCTTTGATTTCTTGCGATGAGAAGTCTGGGGTGAGTCTGATTAAGTTACCCTGAATGTGATTTGTCGTTTCTCTCTGGCACATTTTAGGATTTGTTCTTTGTGTGTCACTGAGCTGAGTGTTGCCACAATGTGTCCAGTGAATTTCTCTTCTGGTCTAATCTGTTGGGGCTCCTGGCTATTTGTTGAATTTGTCTGTTATTATCCAATTGCCTCTGTTGGAAGTTTTCTGATATTATTTCATTGAAAACGCCTTCCAATCCATTCTCTCTTTCCACACCCTCAGGGACTCCTATTATCCAAACATTGCAACGCTTGATTGAATCTTGTAGGTCTCCAACCGTATTTTTAAATTTTCTAATTTCTTCTTCATGTGTTTGAACTGACTGTATTATTTCTGGAAGTTTGTCTTCGAATTCTGATATTTCCTCTTCTATTTCATCTGTTCAATTTCTGAGGGATTCCACGGTGTTTTTTATATGGTCAATTGAGGTTTTCATTTCCAGTATTTCATTCTGGCTTCTCTTTAGTACCTCTAATCCTTGGGCTTGCTTTTCATTCAGATCTTGAAACTGTTTCTCATTATTTCTAAGTAATCTGATTATTAACTTTCTGAATTCTTTTTCTGGCATGGTTTCAAGTTCTTCTTCTTCTTCAGCCTCTATTATGGGTGGTTTAGCCTGTTCCATTGGTGAGTTTATAGGTTCTTCTATATTCTTATTCTGGATTTTTCCTTTGTTTTTTGGAATTTATGTTTGGCTTGATTTTCAGGTTGATTTCCCTCTGCTATGGGTTGCTGTGGGTCTGTACCAATATCCAGTGTAAGCAGGCAGCTTTACCTTCTAGAGTTTGTTTATTTATTTGTTTTTTATTTATTTATTTTTTGGTAACTTGAGTGGGCTGGTGTCAGGGCTGTGAGGTGCCGATCTCCGCCCCTTGGGGCCTGTTTCCTTGTTCCTTTGTTCACCCTGATATGTCTGTGCCTGGGGATCATTAGTCAGCCACTCTCCCTCGCTGTGCCCCCTGCCCGAGGAGTGCCGAGTAGCTCCAGACCACCTTTGGACTCCGCCCCTGAAGTTTCCTCCTTCGGAATGTGAAAGCAGAGGCCGTTCTCCTTTATGCCCAAATGTAAACAAACAAGATGGCTGCTTTCCGCCCACTGCAGCTCTGACTGGGGGGAGGGCAGAGACACCAAAGGATCCTGGCGAATTCAATCCCTCAGTTCGTCCCCCTGGATCATGCCCTCTTCCCGCAGGTGCTATTCACTTTGTTTTGTTTTCAATTTCCTCCCCCACTCAGTCATGCGTGTCTCACCTGTCCATCCCAGGGTGGGTTGTGGGGGGCGGCAGCGGCTGCAGTGGTGTTGGCTGCCCTGTCTCACCTCACCTTTCAGCGCTGTTGCATAGACTCGTCGGCTGGTGTCCTACGCCATGGGCATCCGTGCAGGTCCACCTTGTCTCACTAGTTCTGGAAGAGTTTCCTCTGCAGTATTTTTTCCCTAACTTTTCCCCGAAACTACAGAATCTCCACTTTTATTGAACTATCTTTTCCCGGACTCTCGGTGTGCTCCCTCCCTATTCCGCCATCTTGCCTCTTCCCCTGGAGTTAGTTCTTTAAACGTCTGGTAGAATTCAGCCAGTGAAGCCATCCGGTCCTGGGCTTTTCTTTGTTTGGAATGTCTTTCTTATGGTTCAGTTTCTGTCTCAGTTATTGGTCTGTTTAGGTGTTCTGTGTCTTCATGGCTCAATTTAGGAAGGTTGTATGTGTCCAGGAATCTATCCATTTCTTCTAGGTTTCCTGATTTGCTGGCATAAAGCTCTTTGTAGTAATTTTTGGTGATTCTTTTTATTTCTGTGGTGTCTGTTATTACATTTCCTTTTTCATCTCTAATTTTATTGATTTGGGTCTTCTCTTTCCTTTTTTTAGTTAGTTGGGCCAATGGTGTGTCAATTTTGTTTGTTTTTTCACAAAACCAGATTTTTGGTTTTTTGGTTTCAATTTTATTTATTTCTTCTCTAATTTTAGTAATTTCTTTTCTCCTACTAGTATTGGGTTTGGTTTGCTGTTGTTTTTCTAGGTCTTTGAGATGCATAGATAACTCATTTATTTGGTGCCTTTTCAATTTTCTGATGTAGGCATCAATTGTTATAAACTTTCCTCTTAATATTGCTTTTGCCATATCACATAAGTTGTTTTTATTTATTATTTTTAATTTTTTAAAAGATTTTATTTATTTATTTGACAGGTAGAGCCACAGACAGTGAGAGACAGAGAGACAGAGATAAAGGTCCTCCCTTTCTGGTTCACTCCCCAAATGGCTGCAATGGCTGGAGCTATGCTGATCCGAAGCCAGGAGCCAGGTGCTTCTTCCTGGTCCCCCATACAGGTGCAAGGGTCCAAGCACTTTGGTCATCTTCCACTGCCCTCCCAGGCCATAGCAGAGAGCTGGACTGAAAGAGGAGCAACCGGGACTAGAACCGGTACCCATATGGGATGCCGGCACTGCAGGCAGAGGACTAACCTAGTGCACCACGGCACTGGCCCCCATAAGTTTTTTTTTTTTTTGACAGGCAGAGTGGACAGTGAGAGAGAGAGAGACAGAGAGAAAGGTCTTCCTTTTTGCCGTTGGTTCACCCTCCAATGGCCGCCGTGGTAGGCACGCTGCGGACAGCGCACCGCGCTGATCCGGTGGCAGGAGCCAGGTGCTTCTCCTGGTCTCCCATGGGGTGCAGGGCCCAAGCACTTGGGCCATCCTCCACTGCACTCCCGGGCCACACAGAGAGCTGGCCTGGAAGAAGGGCAACTGGGACAGAATCCGGCGCCCCGACTGGGACTAGAACCTGGTGCGCCAGTGCCACAAGGTGGAGGATTAGCCTAGTGAGCCATGGCACCGGCCCCCCATAAGTTTTGATATGTTGTATTATCATCTTAATTTGTTACCAGAAATTTTTTGATTTCTCTTTTGATTTTTTCAGTGACCCACTGTTTATTCAGGAGCATGTTGTTCAGTCTCCATGTGTTTGCATTTGTTCTAGAAATTCCCGAGTTGTTGATTTCCAGCTTCATTCCATTGTGGTCCAGGAAGATGCATGATATGATTTTTTTGAATTTGCTGAGACTTGCTTTGTGGCCAGCATGTGATCAATCCTAGAGAATGTTCCATGCACTGGTGAGAAGAATGTGTATTCTGCAACTGTAGGATGGAAAGTTCTGTAGGTATCTATGAGGTCTATTGCTCTATAGTGCTGATTAACTTTGTTGTGCCATTGCTGTTTGTCCAGTTGATTTGTCCATTGATGAAAGTGGGGTGTTGAAGTCCCCCATTACTATTGTATTGGAGTCTCTGTCTTCCTTGAGATACATTAACATTTCTTTAAATAGCCAGGTGAGCTGTAAGTGGGTGCATTTACATTTATTATAGTCATATTTTCCTGTTGAATTGGCCCCTTAATCATTACATGGTGCCCTTCGTCTCTTCTAACAATTTTTATGTTAAAATCTATTTTTTCTGATATTAGAATGGTAACACCCGCCCTTTTTTGTTTTCTATTAGCATGGAATATCTTTTTTCATCCTTTTACTTTGAGTCTGCGGGTATCTTTGTGAGATGTGTTTCTTGTAGATGTTATTGTTTTCTAATCCATTCAGCTACTCTGTATCTTTTAACTGGAGAGTTGAGGCCACTTACATTCAAGATGACTATTGATAAGGAATGACTTGATCCTGCAGTTTTTCCACAAATATTCCTATTGTTTACTTTGGATTTCCTTTGTACTTTTACTAGAGGTCTTTTCTGCCTTCACCTTCTTTTGTAGTGATGACAGTGCTTCTGTGTTTTTGTGTGTAGCACATCCTTAAGCAACTCTTGAAGACTGGATGAGTGATGACAAATTCTTTCAGTTTCTATTTGTTATTCATAAATGAGAGCTTTGCAGGGTAAAAGTATTCTGGGTTGACTGTTATTTTCTCTCAAAACTTGGACTATATCTCAACAATCATCTTCTAGCTTTTAGGGTTTCTGATGAGAATTCACCTGTGAGTCTAATTGGAGATCCTCTGGAAGTAATCTGTATTTCTCTCATGCACATTTTAGAATCTTTTCTTTATGTTTTACTGTGGAAAGTTTTACTACATTGTGTCATAGTGAAGATCTTTTCTGGTTCTATCTATTAGGAGTTCTGTGTGCTTCCTGTAACTTCGTTGTCCCTTTCTTTCCCCAAATTAGGGAATTTTTCTGTAATTATTTCACTAAAAAGGCCTTATAATCCATTTTTTCTATGCCTTCAGGAACTCCTAAGACCTTTATGTTGTGTCATTTGATAGTATCCCATAGATCTCCAACAGTGTTTTTAAGTTTTCTGATTTTTTCTTCTTCTTCCTCTTCTTCTTCTCCTTGCCCTTCCCCTTCTTTCTCCTCCTTCTCCTCCTCTTCCTCCTCCTCCACCTCCGCCTCCACCTCCTCTTTTTTTTTGGTTTGATTATAAAATTTCTAGTGATTTTTCTTCTAACTTGGATATTCTTTCTTCTGCTTCACTGAGTCTGGCTTTTTTTATTTGTTCTTTTGAATTCTTCATTTCCAAGGTTCATTTTGATTTCTCTTTAAGATTTCAATTTCATGGGAAAGTTTTTCTTTCATGTCATGTACAGATTTCATCAGTTCTTGGATTTGCTTCTTATTACTCTAAGTAATCCTACTATCAGTTTTTTTGAATTCTGTTTCTGGCATTTCTTCAATCTCTTCATCTTCACATTCTAGTATTGATGTGTTTTATTCTTTTGGGGGCATCATGTTGTCTTATTCTTGTTTTTTGACTGGCTGCATTTATTTTTAGGCATTTGTGGAGATAGTCATTGGTT
This sequence comes from Lepus europaeus, assembly GCF_033115175.1. Classification (NCBI taxonomy): domain Eukaryota; kingdom Metazoa; phylum Chordata; class Mammalia; order Lagomorpha; family Leporidae; genus Lepus; species Lepus europaeus. Next base: position 70,340,783 of record NC_084838.1, read on the forward strand.
TCTTTTTTGTTGTGTTTTGTGTTTTCCCCTGTGATGGCTTTTATTTTTAGATTATTCCTCTGTGGCTTAGTGGAATGTCTAGTTTTTCAGTGAATACCTAGAGGTGTGTGGTGGGTGTTACCAGGGAGCTCCGTTCAGTGATCCAGCATGATGGAAGTGTCCAAGGTGACACCCAGGTTAGGCATGGTAAGTCTCCTTGTTTGTTTTTTTTTTTAATCAGAGGGGAGATTTGTTCTGATCTATTGGTGTAGTCTCATGCTCACCTCCTCTGCACAAAGGAGACCAATGCCTGGGTGCCATCCTCAGTGGGTATAATGTTTGTCCATGCTGCCACACAAACCACACAAAGGATCCATGCAGTCCTCAGTGTAAGCATGGATTCTGCAGCAATGACCCTTACCAGGAAATCAGGGAGCTTCAAGCACGTGGAGCCTCTCAGAGTGACTGCCTGAAGTCCCAGCCACACTCTGAGCCCTCCCACTCAGCCACAACATTTTCACAATCTGGGCACACAGCCTCCCATGGTCACGAGCACCCAGCCCCCTGTCAGTTGTTTCCATTGGGCCAGTTGCTGGGTACGTGGACGCGGAACTGGCACAGCTGTTACTTAGTGTCCAAAATGGTGCCTGCACTCTCTTGGCTTGCTATAGGACATTGCTGTGGGGTGATCAGGGAGAAACATGCCCCCTTCCCTTTTTTCCTCCTCTAGTTTGGGAGGTGCACTGTCCCCCACAGGGCTCTGAGCCAGATTCCTGCCAAGCTATTCCTACAGCTTTATCACCAGTGGCTTGGGGTCCTGCGGTCTTGTCTCACCTCATTCCAAAGCTTGTACTGAGGTTCTCAGTTGCTGGAGTCCTGAGTTGTGCATGTCCATTCCCTCCATGTAGTTCCACTGTGTCTCTCTACTTTGTGTGGAGTTTCTTCTGCCATTTTCTCCCTAACTCTTCCCTGAGACTACACTGTCTCCACGTTTTTAAAACTGTCTTCTTCTAGACTAGAACAGTAAGCTCCCTCTGTATTCTGCCATCTTGCATCCTCTGGCTCACTGATTTTTTTTTTTAAGGATTGAAATAATAAAAAGTTTATTCTCTGATCACAATAGAGTGAAAGCAGAAATCGTTAACAGAGAAAATTTGGGGAATTTAAAAATATGTAGGAATTGAACAATCTTTTCTTAGCTAGTGTCACAAGAAGTCACATGGGAAATTAGGAAATACAGAAAATTTGAGGTAAATGAAGAGGAAAACAAAACATACTAAAACTAATAGATGAAGTGAAGACAGAGGTCAAAAGGAAGTGTATGTCTGCAAAAATAGTCCTATGGGAAAATTTATAATTGTAAATGCCTCCATTAAGAAAGAATAATCTCAAATAAATAAACTAACTTTAAATCACAAAAAAGTTAAAAAGGAAGAGCAAGTGAAACTCAAGGCAGTCAGAGGAAATAATGAAGATTTCAGGGGAAATATGTGAAATAGAGACTAGCAAAACAAGAGATGGATGAATTCCTAGAAACACAAACTGTACACCAAGAGAAATAAACAGTTACTTTGTTGGTAGTGCTCTGTACAGGGGTCACTGCCTGTCCAAATCACTGATGTAATGCCTGCTGTGCTGTCAAAGATGACAATGCAAATGGCAGCTCCTCTCTCCTTTAGCTCAGAATCTGTGAACCCTGTTGGACCCAAGATCTTTTCATGATGGGTGTTTAGTAGCATTCCCTTTAACATAGTGAAGTAACAGTCACAGTTAATATAACCAACTTACACAGAAAATTGCAGAAAAATCAATATAATATTCCAACTGGAAAATGAGGAGAAATGAAAGTGGTTTAGAATAAAATGATGTTTGTATCACTATGTAAAGGTTGGGCAGAATGAAGCACTTAGATGTGTTGTGACTTTTTAAAATGGCAAACAGGTCTTGGTAAAGATTCATACAAAACAAAATACAGTGGTTCCTTGATTTACCCAATACCTGCATTTCTTGGAAATTCAGTATATTTTAAAATCATGCAAAATATGCTGTATGTTTACATGTAGCATACGGTTAGGCTCTTGGCTCATATAATTATAGAATAGTCTTTTGCCTACAAGAATGTTTGGTAGAATATTAGCAGATTACAAAGAATGGGGAAGTTGTTCCGTGTGCAGAGTGTAGCACACCCTTGCTGCCTGGGCACCTACTTTTGCAGTGTTCCCACAAATATCCCTGGTGCCCTCTGGGTTGATTCCACCCCTTCTGAGACTTGTACCTCTCACTGTTCTCTTAGTCATTAGCATCCCTATATCACAGAACACATCGAACTGCAGTCTAAACATAACCTTCATGTAGACAGGGCTGGGCCTACCATGGTGTTCTATTGCAGGGCTAAGGTTTGCTCTTATTAACCATTTGTTGAAGGAAAGAATGGAATGGAAGAAAGATTTTCTTGTTCTGTTTTATAAGGCAACACTTCAGTCTTTTTTCTCTCATGTTATCCATGAGGTTCAAAATAAAAGTTATTCTCCTCTGGAATAATGTTTTGCTGGGATCGAAAAGTCTATTTTTATCTGAGTGCCAACTCTGCTGTCATCTGTCCAAACTTTTATTTTGCTAAGCCTAGGGATGTAGATGTGAACACTTAACACTTTTGCTCCTTTCTTTCTAGTGTGGGAAGAGTTGGCTTACTACGAAAAAAACACACGGGATTTTCTTTTCCCTGAGCCCAAGCTGACGCCCCCGCACCCTGGGATGTATCGGGAGGTGCTCATGAAGACAGCCATAGGTTTTCCAGTAAGTAGATTCTTGCCCAGCTGGGCTTTGGGTAGGAGGGAGATTCCTGGGACCTGAAAGTATTATTCCTGCCAGGCTTGGTCATGGACCTGTGGCTTTATCTTGGTTAGGACCACTGTTGTCTGCTTAGTGGCCCTACTGGGTTTCTAACTCAGATTACCAAATTTTATACTGAGTTCCACTGTTGATCTGAGAGATGGAAGTGTTGTTATTGTATCAGACTGATTCATTGCCATACTGTGTCACATAGTTATAAAAAGGTTGTTATTTCATCCTCCTCTTATTGCAGCTTAACAGAAGGGTTAGTCATAGCTGTTGTGACTAAAGTAACAATAGTAGTGATGTTATTACTCCTTATTTATTTTGTGCTTCCAGTTTTTTATAAACACTATTTTCCTTCAGATTAGCCAAGGCAAATATTGTTAAATAGAGAGGAAATCGACAGGTAATTGATAATTACTGAAGGGTCTTAAAAGATCCAATAGATACTCAGTTGATAATCTGTTTGGGGGTGGTTATATGAATCCAAGTGAAAAATACTCGTTTTGATGTTTATCTGTGATGATTTCTGTTGCCACAGCTATTTTCTCAACTTTTATGTCACTTGAATTTTTTTTAAAGATTTATTTATTTATTTGAAAGTCAAAGTTATGCAGAGAGAGGAGAGGCAGAAAGAGAGAGAGAGAGAGAGAGAGAGTGAGAGGTCTTCCATTCTCTGGTCAACTCCCCAACTGGCCACAATGGCCAGAGCTGCGCCGATCCAAAGCCAGGAGCCAGGAGCCTCTTCTGGGTCTCCCACACGGGTGCAGGGGCCCAGGCACTTGCACTATATTCTACTGTTTTCCCAGGCCACAGCAGAGAGCTAAATCAGAAATGGAGAAGCCAGCTCTTGAACTGGCACCCATATGGGATGCCCGCACTGCAGGCAGTGGCTTTACGTACTATGCCACAGTGCCAGCCCCCTTGAATATGTTTTTAAAAACTTATTTTTAATAGAATGATCTCCATTATAAAAGCCACATTTTTGTAAATTATGAAAAACATATTTACTATTCAACTTTTTTCCTGCCCCATGGGTTGTTATTGTTATTACTTAATGAATTGTCATTGTTTCTGCTTTGTTGGTGGACAGTGCAGAGCATGTAACATGCAGGACTTCTGTTTCCAGGATGTTTATGATGACACAAATTTCTTTTCTTTCTTTTTTTTTTATTAAACTTTTATTTAATGAATATAAATTTCCAAAGTACAGCTTATGGGTTACAATGGCTTCCCCCTCCCAAAACTTCCCTCCCACCCACAGCCCTCCCCTTTCCCGCTCCCTCTACCCTTCCAATCACATCATGATTCATTTTCGATTCTCTTTATATACAGAAGATCAGTTTAGTATATATTAGGTAACGATTTCAACAGTTTGCCCCCATATAGCAAACAAAGTGAAAAAAAAATACTGTTGGAGTACTAGTTATAGCATTAAATAACAGTGTACAGCACATTAAAGACAGAGATCCTACATAATATTTTTTTAAAAAAATTAATTAATTTTCTATGCCATTTCCAATTTAACACCAGGTTTTTTTTTTTTCATTTCCAATTATCTTTATATACAGAAGATCGATTCAGTATATAATTAGTAAAGATCTCATCAGTTTGTACCCACGCAGAAACACAAAGTGTAAAAATACTGTTTCAGTACTAGTTATAGCATCACTGCACATTAGATAACACATTAAGGACAGATCCCACATGGGATGTAAGTACACAGTGACTCCTGTTGCTGACTTAACAATTTGACCCTCCTGTTCATGGCGTCAGTAATCTCCCTAGGCTCTAGTCATGAGTTGCCAGGGCTATGGAAGCCTTTAGAGTTCGCTGACTTTGATCTTATTCCGATAGGGTCATAGTCAAAGTGGAAGTTCTCTCCTCCCTTCAGAGAAAGGTACCTCCTTCTTTGATGGCCCCGTTCTTTCCACTGGGATCTCACTCACAGAGATCTTTCATTTAGGTCTTCTTCTTCTTTTTTTTTTTTTTTCTTTTCCATGGCATCTTGGCTTTCCATACCTGCTATACTCTCATGGGCTCTTCAGCCAGATCCGAATGCCTTAAGGGCTGATTCTGAGGCCAGAGTGTTGTTTAGGACATCTGCCATTCTATGAGTCTGCTGGATGACACAAATTTCTAAGTCTAACACTGCAACAGTAAGCATTCATCAGAGGGTCTCCTAGTCAAAATTTCTAATGGCTATAACTTTAAGCCCTTTATTGTCTTTGGGGACTTGACAAATATTACTGAAACCATTTATTTTTCTCTGTAATCTGTGTATCAGTTATAGCCATCATGCCTGTGAGACACTTGCCTTTGTTACTTTGAGTTGTTGGAGTATTGCTCCTCAGAAGCTGAAAGGAAATAAAAAAGGATGAGAATCAGGTGGGGCACACTCCGTTATCTTTGGTTTCCCTTTTAATAAAAGCCATCTGCAAGTACTAGGCTGGTATCCAGCTAGGTATCAAGAGAAGGAAAAACACACTTCTATTTTCTCAAGTGTTGTCTCTTAACGTTCTGGGCATAAATCCTAAAGACAGGAAGCTGTGTTTATAATGTTTTTCATAAATACAGGTTATCATTAGAGAAAGGCTTTAAAAATGTGTGGAAATACTGCCATGCCTCTTAAATAAAGTATTGATTCTACAATTAAGTCAATCAGACTATATTTTAAACAATTTGTAAAAACATAAAGGGGCTCAATCTCTCTCTCTCAAAAAATAAAAAGGAAAATAAACCAATTAGCAAAGTTTTTTTTTTTTTTAAATAGCTGATACTCACTTTACTTCCTAAATAGCAGGCTAGTGGGCCGTGTGCTGTGCTCGCTCTGAGGGTTATCAGAGCTACTCCTCCTTGGCCTTGTCAGGTGGCTACTATTGTTTTGCAATTTTATGGGTGGGAAAGCTGGTGCAGGGGTTTTAGAAATGTACCCAGAGCCTGGAAATATTGGAGCAGGGATTCCCTCAGGTGAGCACTCTCAGTCCCTGCACGATGTTGATTCTCTCATATTTATTCCATCCCACTATGCTATTTCTTTTCTTTATGATGGGAAGTGGGAATGAATTACATGTACAAGTCAGGCAAAGTCATTCATTTATTTTCTCATCAATTTATTAATAATTATATTTGTTTCTTCACTAAAATGTGACTTTTAGTATTATCATTCTAGAAATGAAGATTATACTGTAAACTCTCTTATTTACTTAACCATCATCACCAGTATCCCTTTGCTAAGGTGATTAGATAAGATTCAACATCTATCTTGTTATGCTAGGGTGAGATCTGCACTGCCATGTAAAAGAAAACATGTTTCTCCTTATTGTCCGTGACTCACTGCCAGGAGTACAGGCATTACAGGGTGTGGATTCCTTCCTGGAAGGAGACATCTGTCCTCCTATCTAGGCAACGTGGGTGAGGAATTTGAGAAACATGTGTAACAGCTGAATGTGAAGTCAGATTGTCTGGCTCAATCCTAGTTTTGTCACCCGATGGCTGTGAGATTTTGGGTGAATTACTTAAACTCTGTGTGCCTCAGTTTCCTCATCTGTAAAATGGTTCTGTAATAGTACATCCCTTATAGGATTATTGTATTAAATGAAGTACTGTGCCCGTATGTGTACTTTTGCCATAATGCCTAGTACTTGGTTAAGTGCATAATAATGTGGCCTTTAGTACTTGTATTTATTGTGCCATCATATAATGGTCAATACTGCATCCCTGTGATGCAATGAGTCTGTCTCAAGAGGTGACTTGTTCAGGCTCAGACTACTAGGTCATGGGGGACCTTGGGCTTGGCACACCTGTAAGGATCTTGGGATTCCACCAGTAGCACTATGGACCCTGGAGCTCTCCCACACTCTCTTCTTCACATGGTCACTTTGATAACAGAAAGGCTGCTTGAGTCATAATATTGTACATTCTTTATCATTTGCCCCCTGGATTGGCTGATCCTGTATAGCAACTGGGCCCCTGTGTTTATAAGCCCAGACAGTTTTTCATGAGTTCCTGATACAGACCTTTCACTGCTGTGGGAATGCTGTGCACCCTAGACCCAAGGATGTAGGTTGCATCTATAAGCATTTGTTGCATAGAGAGATGAATGTGCACAGGAATAAATGAATGTGTGGGAAACAGGCTGACCTGTTCATCTATAGCATGGAATAAGGGAAAGGAAGTGGGGTTTGTAATGTGGCAGCATTTCAAACTCTGGCTCTACTGATCCCAACCATGTGCCACTGGCTAGACTACTCAGATTTCTGCCTGTTCCTCACGTGTCAAATGGGGATACAGTTGTCTGCACTCCACAGGCTTTCTGAGGAGCAAGCGAGATCACACATGTGAAAGCCCCTAAGTGCACTCGGCCCACGCAGAGAGCATGCAGGAAATGATAGCTTTCTACTTCTCTAGAGCTTCAGCTGCTGCGCATCCATTTTAGAAGCACCTGAAGCCAGCGCTGTGGCTCACTAGGCTAATCCTCCACCTGCGGTGCCAGCACCCACAGCTCTCTGCTGTGGCCCGGGAGTGCAGTGGAGGATGGCCCAAGTGCTTGGGTCCTGCACCTGCATGGGCGACCAGGAGAAGCACCTGGCTCCTGGCTTCGGATCGGCGCAGCGCTGGCCGTAGCAGCCATTGGAGGGTGAACCAATGGATGGAAGACCTTTCTCTTTCTCTCTCTCTCACTGTCTAACTCTGCCTGTCAAAAAAAAAAAAAAAAAAGAAGCACCTGAAATGTAAGTCACATAAATGAAAGTGAAATATGAGAGATAGAGGGAGAGGATACTTTGAGAAATGGGTAAGACGTGGATGGGAAAGAAGAAAGAGAAGGTGTCTCTGAGACAAGAAATGCTTGACCAAGTTGATTTCACTAGGGGAGATTACTGCAGAGGGGTCCTGCTCGGAGAGGCTGACAGGGAGTTGTTGAGATCGGCTGGAGACAGTTGGAACTCAGTCGGACCCAGATCCTGTTCCTGCTGTGCCATTTATAAACCATGTGACCTTAGAGGAAATTGCTTTCTATCTTTCTAAGCCTCAGATCTTTTGGAAAGACAATTGTACTGTTAAAATCATCATATAGTAAAGTGGCATTTTTTTGAGTATACCATTCCATGAATTTTAACACATGTATAGATTTGTGAAACCACAATGGTCAGGATATAGAACAGTTGCATCATCACTCAAATTTCCTAATGTTTCCCCTTTATAGATACACCCTCCTTAAGCCACTATCTGTGCTCCATCACTGTAGTTTTTTTTGTTAGTATCATATACAGGTAACCTTTTGAGACTGGCTTCTCCCATTTGGATTAATGCCTTTGCGATTCATCTATGTAGTTGTATGTCAGTAGTTGTTTCTTTGTTGTTTCTGCGTGGATTCCATTATAGATTCGCTCATAAAGAATATTTGAATTGCTTTTAGCTTCTGTACATTTCTCAGTTTTATCGTCTGTAAAATGGGATAATGATAATTATACCTATTTTGCAGCATTAAAAAAATTGAATAGGGTAGATTATAGATGAAGGTGCTTCAAAAGGTCGTGGAAAATGGGATTAAAAGTTAAGGTTAGGAATGTGTTGAGCCTAGCAATTAAGATGCTTGCATTCCATACTGGAGTGCCTGGGTTCGATACCCACTGCTACTTCCAGCTCCTGGCTGCAGCTTCATGCTGATGCATGTCTTGGGAGGTGGTAGTAAAGGTTCCTGTCACTCATGGAGAGATCTGGATTGAGCTGACTCCCAGCTGGGGAGTGAACTACCAGAAGAGAATGCTCCCTGTAAGCCTGTCTCTGTCTTTCTTTCTCCACCCTCCATCAAATAACAGTAAAGAATAAGAGAGAAAAGTATTTTGGTACCAAAATAAACCTTTGTTTTAAAAAAGTTTTATTTATTTGAAAGGCATAGTGAGAGGGAGACACACACATACACACACATAGATAGATAGATCGATTGATCTTTCGTATGCTAGTTGGCTCTCTAAATGCCTATAACAGCCAGCAGCCAGGGCTGGGCCAGGCCAAAGCCACAAGCCCACATGGTTGCAGGAACACAAGCATTTAGGCCATCATCTTCTAACTCCCAGGTATGTTAGCAGGAAGCTGGATTTAAGCAGAGGTAGGACTTAATCCTAGGCACTCTCATATGGTGTGCAGGCAATCTGAGATGTGACTTAACTTGCTGTGCCATACAGCCCACTCCAAATGTGCCATTTGATTCCATTTTCCTATAAACTTCTTGAAGCACCCTCATATTTAACACAACAATTGAGACAGTATGGTAAGATAAAGATAGTAGCAATTTATTAAACAAAAGGAAGCATTGGAAATAGATCTAGTGAACATAAAGGTTTAATAGAAGACATAAAGCAAGCTTTTTTTAAAAAGATTTATTTGAAAGCAGCGATACAGAGAGGAGAGAGAGAGAGAGAGAGAGAGAGAAAGAGAGAAAGAGACTGAGAGAGATCCTCCATCTGCTGGTTTACTCCCCAAATGGCTGCAACAGCCAGGGCTGGGACAGGCCGAAGCCAGGAGCCAGGAGCTTCCTCCAGGTCTCCCACGTGGGTGTAGCAGCCAAGTACTTGGGCCATCTTCCACTGCTTTCCCAGGCCATTAGCAGAGAGCTGGATTGGAAGTGGAGCAGCCAGGACTTGAACTGGTACCTATATGGGATGCTGGCACTGCAGGCGGAGGCTTTACCCACTATGCCACAGCGCTAGCCCCTAAAGCAGGTTTTTAAAAACAGGTAGGAGGGAAGGAGAACCTGTATCCATCCCTTCCCCTAGGTAATATCATTCAATTCCATGGCCCAATGTTTTGCTTATTTATTTTAAAGGTATCAATTTTATTTATTAAAATTTATTTATTAAAAGTAGAAAGAAAAAAATACGAAAGACAGAGTTGTTCTATCTGGTGATTCATTCCCCAAATGCTTGCAATACCAAGACTGGGCCAGCTCAAAGCCAGAAGCCTGAAACTCAGTCCAGGTCTCCTACATGGGTGGCAGGGACCCAAGCACTTGAATCATCGTCCCCTGCTTCCCATGGTGCACATCAGCAGAAGGGTGAATTGGAAGCAGAGTAGCCAGGGCTTGTGCTAAGCACTCTCGTGTAGCATGTGGGTATCCCAAGCAGTGACCACTGCTTCACACACCTGCCCCTTAGGGTCCAATATTTTACCCAGAGTCGCTGTCAGCAGCCACCAGAGCTGGACTGAGTCCAGTTAGTAGCTCTGTCATTAATAGTTACTTAAACTATCTTAGTTTATTCATCTACATAATGGAGATATACTACAATGACCTATCTTATGGGGATTAAATAAATATGCAAATATAGAGTACTGAGGCCTTGGTTACGTACATAATGCACATTACATAAGTGTTCCACTGTTGTTATCTCATATGTATTTTAGATAATATGTGCAGATTATGCCATCACACAGAGGAATAGTTAGGTTTTGCATGATTGCATGTCAGGATGAGATAGGCAATGAACTGTTTCCAGTGAACTTTGCATCTTTTCTGCTACTTTATTTTTAGGGCATTGCTCCCAAACTAGAGTTTGCTACAAGGACAGCCATCCGAGAATGTGTGTTTCTACATAGAAACAGATTTCTGGTAAGTACAGTAAAAAAAAAAACAAAAAAACAAAAAACCACAAAAGCACAGTGATAGAAATGGTAGGAATTTCTCCCTCAAATTTATTTATTTAGTTTTGTTTTTCAAAATTTCTTTTTTATTTAATTGAAAGAGAGTTGCTCTCTGCTGTGCAACTTTTCAAATGTCCACAACAGCCCCCAGTTTCAGCTGGGACTGAAACTGAGACTCAGGAACTCAAAACAGTCTGCCATATGGGTGGCAGGAACCCAGTCACTTCAGCTTCACAGAGTCTGTATTATGAGGAAGCTAAACTCAGGAGCAAGAGCACCCCCTCAAATTTAAAGAATCTTAACCCAAACTTGATTTACCTTGTATAGATGAAATTGAACAAGCAGAAACCTGGAAAGTTTTTGCTAGGTTTTAACTTCTTCTTCTAGCAAGGAGTTTCTTCTGAGTCTCCCATGTGAGTGCAGGGGCCCAAGCACTTGGGCCATCTTCCACTACTTTCCCAGGCCATAGCAGAGCGCTAGATCAGAAGAGGAGCAGCCGGACACGAACTGGCACCCATATGGGATGCTGGTGCTGCAGGTTTAGCCCACTATGCCACAGCGCTGGCCCCCCTCAGCCTAGCACAGCATGGTGTAGTTGGTAGAGCAAGTAATTCAAAAGCTAAGATTGCAAGTTTGACATAAGCAGGCTAGTTAGCTGTTGCTGCTTTGCTGTGACTTCTGCCCTTGATCTCATGAGTAACAGTCTGTCTGCCTTCCCTTTGCTATGGCTGATGATCACAGTTGTGCATGTTGTCCGATTTGGTAAACTAGGGGGTCGCAGGGTCTCCGGGCACACTACTTCCATTTCACTGTCTTCTTCCACTCCCATTTCCCCTGCACCCTGATGTCTTTTGTTTTTCTTTTACCTTATTGTTCGTAATTTCGTAGCCATCTAAAGTCCTTTCTAGAACAAAATGGAGAAGTTATGAAGGTAATTTGTAAAGCTTCTTCAGATACTTTGGGACAAGGTAGAGTAGCATTGGTAAGTGAAACAATACATCTATCCTAAATCTCACCTTTGCTCCTGGAAAATGCGGGCTTTGGTTAAGGGGCAGGGACTCAGGAGGGCCACTTGTCTGCAAATCCATCAGTTTCCTTGGTGTAATGACTTATATAGCAGGAGACCAATGAACTGTTAATTTTAAGGAAGATATAACTGCTTTTTAGTTTCTCTTTTTTACTCTCTAGTTTATTTGTGATGTGTTCACAGTGATTTTTTTAGTCTTCTTTCTCTCCCGTTCCACCATTTTAATCTTGTTTTTATATCCTAGTAGGGTCTTAATATGCTTACCTTTTGTTTTACTTAAAAAACTTACTTACATTTGGTTTCAAAGAGAGAGAGAGAGAGAGAGCGAGCAAGAGAGCGAGCGAGCCCCACCACAGCCATTTTGTGGCCATTTGGAAAGTGCACCAGCAGAGGGAAGAGATCTTTATCTCTCTTTCTTTCTCTCTAACTCTTCCTTTCAACAAAAAAAGATCAATTTAATAGTTATATCCTGATTGAGTTTCCTTCTTTTTTGTTTTTAAAAATATTCTTTTTTTTAATTTCAGGAAGAAAGATATAAGTCACAAAGGCCTTTATCGACATCACATAGACCAACATTCCCCTTAAATAATACCAAGATGATGCTAAAGGAGAATAATCTGGACAGGATGCCCACAGGCGTGTTCTCCCGGGTCACCTCTCCATATTCCATGCGACGCTGCTTCCTGGACCAGCCGGCTCAGTTCACTCTTGGAAATAACTTTAAAATCTCAGCAGGAAGCAAGCCTCCATTTGTGGTTAGACATGTGAGCCTAAAGTTACTATTTAAAAAAATTTTTTTCTACTTGAAATGTGTGTATGTATACATCTGCTCTGGTTCATTCCCCAAATTCCTGCAGTAACCAGGTCTGGGCCAGGGCAAAGCAAAGAGGCTGGGGTTCAATATGGGTCTCCCACATGGGTGGCAGAGGCTCAAATACTTTAGCCATCATCACCTGTCTTCCGGGGTGTGTATTAGCAGGAAGCTGGATCAGAAGTAAAGAAGCTGGGACTTGAACCTGCACTTCGATATAGGATGTGGGCATCCAGATGGTTGCCACGACACCCACTCCTTAAAGCTGTTTTTCAGAATACTTGGGAATGGTGAGAGTGTGGATGAGTTCTCTGAAGGGAGGAGAGAACTTCCACTTTGCTCATAGCCTTGTCTAAATACTGATAGTGTTTGTGGATTCGCAAGGCTTCCATAGCCTAGGCAGCTCATTACAAGCGCCTTAGGGGATCACTGATGTCATACAGGAGTGTTAATTGTTAAATTAACAAGAGGCCGGCACGTGGCTCACTTGGCTAATCCTCTGCCTGTGGCGCCGGCACCCCAGGTTCTGGTCCCAATTGGGGTGCCGGATTCTGTCCTGGTTGCTCCTCTTCTAGTCCCCCTCTCTGCTGTGGCCCGGGAAGGCAGTGGAGGATGGCCCAAGTGCTTGGGCCCTTCACCCGCATGGGAGACCAGGAGGAAGCACCTGGCTCCTGGCTCCGGATTGGCGCAGCGCGCCAGCCGTAGCAGCCATTTTGAGGGGTGAACCAACGGAAAAGGAAGACCTTTCTCTCTGTCTCTCTCTCTCTAACTCTGCCTGTCAAAAAAAAATTAACAACAGGAGTCACTATGCACTGACTTCCCATACAGGACGTCTCTCCTCAAAGAGTTGTATTATAATTATGTCTATGCAAAAGATGTATCATTCTTGGGTGCTTCTTTAAAGTTAATTAAACTTCTAAAAAAAAAGAAAAAGGTGAATTTAACTTCAAGATGCAGTGACAATGAACAGCCCTTGTTTCGACTGTTGAGGAACAGTTTTTGTTGTTTTCTTCGTGCAAATTATTGAACTCTTAGCATAGAGTTGGTCTTCTGTGTATAAAGTTAATCAAAAATGGATCTTAGTGGAGAATGTGACTGGGGATGGGGGAGGGAGGAGGTGGAGGGCTGGGAGAGTGGGAGGCAGGGTGGGTATGTTGGGAAGAATCACTGTATTCCTAAAGTTGTACTTATGAAATGCATGAAGTTTGTATTCCTTAAATAAAAGATTTCTTTAGTAGGGGGGAAAGAGTGTGGATGAGGATAGAATAAAGGAAGTGTGGGATATAAACAAAGAGGGAATTCAAATTAAATAATAACTGCAATTAAGTTATGTTCATTTCCTAGAATCATTGCAAGGAAACTCCTATAAAGGTATTTTGTACAGAGAATAGAGAACTTGCTAAGTAAATGCCAGCCAACTATGCATCTAATTTTTGAAAATTGTAGTGGAGTGTGATTGTTACATATAACTCACCATTATCCAGAAGAGTCTATGAACTGACAGGAGTTGAAGAAGGATAGCAAAAGCTGGCGTGTACTCTATCAGTCTGAAAGTGAAGCTTCACCAGTTTGAAAGATAACAGCTTCAGTTTTCTTACTGAGATTGGTGCTCAGTGGTGATACTTTGAAGAGCAGAAAAAATGTATTTGTAAGAAGCAATGAAAGTTCTTAATTAAGGCCATCGTAGATTTAGCCTGCAGGAAGTGGTGGGCAAATTTAATAACTCTAGAGAGTGGGTGTTTAACACAGTGGTTAAGATGCCAGTTAAGGCTCCTGGCTTTGGCCTGGCCTAGCCCTGGCTATTGCGGTCATTTGGGAAGTGAACCAGAAGATAGAAGATCCCCTCCCCCCCACCTCTGCCTCTCCCTCTCTGTAACTCTGCCTTTCAAATAAATAAATGAATATTTAAAAAAAGATGTCAATTTAAGACATCTGTGTCCAATATGGATGTGCCTGGATTCTAGCTCCTCACGTCAGCTTCCTACCAATGCAGGCCCTGTAAGACAGTGGTGATGACTTGAATAGTTGGGTTCCTGCTACCCATGTGGGAGACCTGGATTGTATTGCTGGCTCCCAGCATTGGCCCTCAGCCAGATCCCAGTTGTTGAGGACATCTGGGGAGTGAACCAGCAGATGGGGGCTGTATCTCTGTCTCTCTCTCTCTCCCTCTCAAAGTTTTAAAAGATCAACTCACTCTAGTCCTTTCAGTTTTCTTAAAATTTCTTTTACTACTGTGCTATAAAAGTAATGGGAAATACGGAAAAGTTCAAGAAAAAATTGTCCATAGTCTCATCAGCAGAAAGTCATTCATTTGAGGTATTTTCGCATCCCTTTTAAAAAAATATTCACAAGCTTTATTTTTTCCATCAAGTGGATTGGCTTTCCAATGCATTTCAGTTAATATTATATGAAAAGCATTTTCTGTCTGTATCATTTCATACTCTTTATGAATACCATTTTATGTTCTTGTTGATGTTTCATTCTCCAGATTGTTAACTATTGATAATGTCATTAAGTTGATATTTTGGCTTACAGTGACAGTGGTGATGTTTGTATGTTTGACACAGGCTATGAAATGTCTGATATAAAGTCTCAAAATCAAGGTGCTGATGAGGTGACAGTACAGATCTGATCTGTAGGTAGAACAGAGTTGTTTGACTGGAAACTACAGAACTGCTATCTGTCTATAGATAATTCCATCTACAGATACAGAACAGCAGTTTTCTTCTTGGTGGCTTGGTTAAAGCTAACTGGCAAAAATATAACAGTCTCTAAATATGGCTCGTAAAAATACTGTTGATTTGATTTTGCTGAATAGTGTATTTCATTCTGTGTGTACATTTTTGTAAAATACAACTTTAGTCCAAACCTTATGGACTAAGTAACCTTTAAAATCTTGTTAGATTTTTGAAGGAAATTTTTTATAT
The DNA here is from genome assembly GCF_033115175.1 of Lepus europaeus. Lineage (NCBI taxonomy): Eukaryota > Metazoa > Chordata > Mammalia > Lagomorpha > Leporidae > Lepus > Lepus europaeus. The sequence continues at coordinate 70,356,003 of NC_084838.1, forward strand.
TATTTTATTTAATACTTGCTTAAACAGCTATTTCAGTGTGCCAAGTTCTTTTATAAGTGATTTTATATATTAACTTTTTTATTTAGCCAGCTTTCCTGATGCTAGTTGATGTTTCCTTAAGTGGAAGAAATAGAATTGAGAGATGTGATGTAGCCAAGACTGTAGCTTGCAATCCGCATATTTCTTGAAGTAGAATGAAATGTAGTATTATAACCTGTCTTATTAAAATGGAAAAAAATAACAGAAATAAGTAAGGTAAAAAAAATCCAGCAACTTTGTGTTGTACATATTTTGGAAGAATCTCTATTTCAGATGTTTTGACGTGTTTGTAGATAATGTCACCCAACTTTTCTTTAGGAAAATCTGATTGGTCACCTTAAATAAAATAATAGAATTAATACTATTCTTTTTTCAAGAATGTAAACATGGAGTGGAAGGGAAAGTGGAAGGCTGCAGTGTCACCTGGTGGCCATTCCCTGCTGTGAGGAAGGGCTGTGCCTGGGCCAGCACAGCTTCTGCTGTGTAGGAATGTGAAACTATTCTGACTGAAAAGATTCCAAAATAAAGCTTCACTTGTTCTCTTTTAGAGTTCAGTCCTTGCAAATTGTCAAAATATGATTTGTGTCCACTTTGGTTCCTTATGCTAATGTTTAGCTCATATTCTTGTGTTCCAGACATGGAACATGGTTTCTCCTAAAGCATATAACATGTCATGTACTCAGAGGCTGGGTTTAGGTTATTTACTTACCTTCCCTTTTCTAACCTGTAGAACAGGTAATTTCAGGGGAGAAAGGCATTATGGGTAACAAGGAAAGGATAATACAAACTACAATGGATTAAAGTCTTATTTCTTTATTTTTCAGGTGGACAGTGCAAAACCCTTTGGTGAGAATAATTCAGAGCATTATTCACGGAAATCTAGAAGAAAAGCTGAGTTTTCAAATTTTCCATTTCCAATGAGAAGAGGTACTTGAGTTTCTTGTTACTCCTGTACAGATAATATGGAAACCAACATGTCCTACTTTTCTTTCATTCTGAGGAATCATGGGTTACTTTGGAAACTGTGAGGCTGCTTCTTAAGTAGCCTCCAGCTGTGGAGATTTCCGTGGCCATGTTCCCTTGGAGCAGAGTCAGCTGCAAAGGTGTTCTTTTGAGAACTCCTGTAGTTCGGATTGTTCTGAGTAGTATTGCTAATCAGACATTGCACTGGTTCCTAGCTGGCTTGGCAAAGTAGAGAGCAGCTTGTCCTGGTGTGAACTCTTTGCAAAGGCACCACTGACAGCTAACAAACCCAACCACCAGAGGCTCTTGACATGAGCTGTGGTTGGGAAAGAGCAGAAGATTAATGGATATTAGGAGACAGTAACATTTGATTTATCAGATTCTGTGTCAGCAAGGAGGGGAGCCAGCTTTATTTGAAGCAGTTAGGTTAAGGTGGGGGGTTTCAAGCTTTTAAAGAACTTTCATTCTTATATATTACTGAGAACCCCAAAGAACTTTTGTTGATATGGAGATTGTCTAAATTAAAAATTTTAAAATGAAAAAAAAAAAAAAACTAGCACATATTCCATTAGCCATCAGAATGGTCGGGTTATGACATGTTATTGTAGTTTTTGGTAAACTTCCTTGTACAGTCATGAGAGAATGAGAGTGCAAAAGGCAAATCATGTTTTAGTTTCATTATGGAAACTGTGTGACCTTGCAGATCTCCTAAAAGATCTTAGGGTCCTGGGGAGGTCCTAGGACCACATGTTAAGAATTACTGGGTTACAGTCTCCTTTGGAAGTATTTACCTTATGGCTGAAAATTGTGTGAATCATGTCAACAGCTAAGGTCATGGCAGTGAAGTTCAGGCATTCGTGAACTTCTTTAAAACTCTTGGGCTAATCTGGAAAACATCGTACTTAGTGATATAAGCCAGTCTCAAAGGGACAAATACCATATATTCTCCCTGATCTATGATAACTAATACAGCATCTAAAAGATAATATGTAGAAGTGAAATTGACACTTTGAGAAGCAATGACTTGAATGACTTGAACAGCTCTTGTCTTGACTGTTGAGGAACATTTTTTTTTCTCTTCTTCATAGTGTTTATTGAACTTTTTTTTTTTTTTTTGACAGGCAGAGTGGACAGTGAGAGAGAGAGAGACAGAGAGAAAGGTCTTCCTTTGACATTGGTTCACCCTCCAATGGCAGCCACGGCTGGCGTGCTGCAGCCAGCGCACCATGCTGATCCGTAGCCAGGAGCCAGGTGCTTCTCCTGATCTCCCATGGGGTGCAGGGCCCAAGCACTTGGGCCATCCTCCACTGCACTCCCCGGGCCATAGCAGAGAGCTGGCTTGGAAGAGGGGCAACCAGGACAGAATCTGGCGCCCCGACTGGGACTCGAACCTGTGGTGCTGGTGCCGCTAGGTGGAGGATTAGCCTGTTGAGCCACGGCGCCAGCTGAACTCTTAACATAGAGTTAATCATGTGTATAGTCAATTGAAAATAGATCTCAGTAAAAAATAGGAGTGGGGATAAGAGAAGGAAGAAGAAGTTTGTAACTATAAAGCTGTATAGTTCTACATACATTCCTATGGACTTACTTCTAAGGGTACAGTTTAAAAATTTGCCATGGGAGCCCAAATCCCATTAAGCTGAGTGGTAAAAATGCCATCTTAAGTGTTAAAGTGACCATGTTAAGTGTTAAATTGATCATATGGGCTGGCGCCATGGCTCACTTGGCTAATCCTCCGCCTGTGGCGCTGGCACCCAGGTTCTAGTCCCGGTTGGGGTGCTGGATTCTGTCCCAGTTGCTCCTCTTCCAGTCCAGCTCTCTGGTGTGGCCCGGGAAGGCAGTGGGGGATGGCCCAGGTGCTTGGGTCCTGTACCGCATGGGAGACCAGGAGGAAGCTCCTGGCTCCTGGCTTCAGATCAGTGCAGCGCACCAGCTGTGGCAACCATTTTGGGGGTGAACCAATGGACAAGGAAGACCTTTCTCTCTGTCTCTCTCTCTCTCACTGTCTAACTCTGCCTGTCAAAAAAAAAAAAAAAAAAAAAAAGAAAAAGAAAATTGATCGTATGGATAGGATTAAGTGTTAAAGGGATCATATAAATAAAACCAAATGTCTGGTAATAATAATAGAATTAAAAAGGAGAGAATGTTCCAACATGGGAAGCAGTCCACACAGCAGACTTATAGAATGACAACTGCTTTACATAGCATTCTGGGGACTGGCGCTGTGGCTTAGTAGGTAAAGCTGCCACCTGCAGTGCTGGTATCCAGTATGTGCACCGGTTCAAGTCCTGGCTGCTCCACTTCCAATCCAGCTCTCGGCTATGGCCTGGGAAAGCAGTAGAAAATGGCCCAAGTTCTTGGGCCCCTGCACCCACATGGGAGATCCGGAAGAAGCTCCTGGCTCCTGGCATCGGATTGGCGCAGTTCTGGCCATTGTGGCCAACTGGGGAGTGAACCAGCAGATGGAAGACCTCTCTCTCTCTCTCTCTGCCTCTTCTTCTCTGTCTGTGTAACTGACTTGCAAATAAATAAATAAATATTAAAAAAAATCACTCTGACCTCAAAATAAGCCCTTAAGGCATTCTGGTCTGGCTGAAAAGTCCATGAGAGCATTTCAGGCATGAAAAGCCAAAGACACTATGGTAAAAAAAAAATGTCCCACATGAAGGATCTCTGTGAGAGAGACCCCAGTAGAAAGAATTGGCCATCAAAGAAGGGTGTGCTTTTGTCTGAAGGAAGGAGAGAACTTCCACTTTGCGTATGGTCTTGTCTAAATACTGATGGAGCCTGTGGATTCCAAAGGCTTCCATGTCAAGAGCCTCTGGTGATCACTGACGTCATACATGAGAGTCTTAATTGTTAAATTAACAGCAGGAGTCATTGTGCACTTCCCATGCAGGACTTCTGTCCTCAATGAGTTATATTATAAGAATTAACTGTAAAACTTGTTCTCAAACAACTTTTTTTTTTTTGTGCATGTGTGTGCAAATTGTTGAAATCTTAGTGTAGAGTTGTTCTGTGTATAAAGTTAATTGAAAATGAATCTTAATGGAGAATGGGACTGGGAATGGGAGAGGGAGGAGGAGGTGGGGTGGCAGGGCAGGTATGGTAGGAAGAATCACCATATTTCTAAAGTTGTACTTATGAAATTTGTACTCATTAAATAAACGGTTTCTTTGGGGGAACAAAACCCTCTTAGGTTAGAAAAGGCTAGTGGTGACACATTCCTATGTGTCCTGGCTAGAAAGGATTGATGGTGACCCATTCCCTTGTGTCCTGGTAGGACTAGACTTGTGCCATCCCTTACAATAGAGTTCTCTATCAGAGGTTTAAAGATTTATACTTTTAAGGGGCTGCAATGTCTCTTGTGGTAACTCAAGCCAGTACTGTTTGACTGCAGTTGACCAAGGACATAGAATAAAGTTTGAAGCCAAAAATGCTTCATCACTTCTGCCATTTAATTTAATTCTTTGAATTGAATTTAGTTCTTTGAATTGAATATCATGAAGCCTATAGAGCACCACTTGCTTTTACTATTATAGGGAAATGAAACAACAGTCAGTGTTCTTTCTTGGGGAGGACAAGTTGGGCTTAATGCTGGCTTGAGTATGAAGAAACTCATACAGCACATTGGCCTCTGTCTTTTCTTAACCCTGGCAGGTGGAGAACTAAGGTTCCAGAGAGGTTACAATGTGTGTAGAGGTCACACACCACATTTTTGGCATACCTACTTTTAGAGAAGACGTTCAGAACTCTGGGCTCAGATCCTTGGAATCCCTGTAGCTTTCAAGCCAGACCTTTGCTTAGGTCACAGGTCAGCTCACTCATCCAGGTCTAAGGTAGAATAAACCAATGCTTCTCCAACTTGAACACGCATTTGAATCACCTGGGGATCTTGTGACACTGCAGATTCTGATTCAGTAGGGCTGGGCTGGGGTGGGATTCTCCTTTTCTTACAAATTTCCTGGTGCTGCTGGTCCATGGCTTACACTTTGAGAAGCCAGGAGCAAAGGCAAGTCCCTGGGAAGGCGAGTGTTGCAAGCTAATAGCCACGACCAGACTTGTGGCTATAGCTGAAAATATATATAGTGTTGCTGCTTCTCTGTCCAGCTTGGGTTGGAATAGACGAGGGCAGCTTGGACAAGACAGACGCCTGCATATGTATGGGTCCAGAGGATATGAAAATTACCAGGCTGTAAGTCCCTTTTTGTGTCTTCCTTTTTACTGCCAGTGGTATGGGGGAATCAGCAGTCAAGGAAAAATCCCTTGTCACTGTGTAAGTGCCATTCACGCTGGGGGAAGCCTTCCAACTAAGTTACTCATTTCAAAAAGATTTTTTTTTCTAACCTGGAAAAATCAAGTTTAATAATGATTTCCTCTGTGTGTATTTACTACTTCACTCTGTAGTCATCCTTCTCATTCTGTCATTTGATCTGCCCTTTTATGATTATTTAGAATATGCTTTCCACTTTTGCCATATTTGGTTTATCTAAGCTCTTATGTATTCAGTGTCTCAATTTAACATTTATGTCTCCCTTGGGCAAATATATGTAAGAGATTCTGCATAATTAGGATTCCACAAAAAACAAAGAGAATGGCAGAGGAGGCAAAGTATAGGAACTTTATGAAGATTGAGCATCTCTAATCCAAAATCTGAAAATTTTTGAACATCAACAGATGTCACAAGTGGAAAATTCCACACCTATCACGTGACAGCTCACAGTCAAAATTCAAGTACACTAAAAATATTGTACAAAATTACCTTCAGGCTATGTGTAAAAGGTATATATGAAACATAAATGAATTTCATGCTTAGACTTGAATCTCATCCCCAAGATATCACATTATATATATGCAAATATTCTAAAATGCAACAGAACTATAGTCTGAAATACTTCTTGTCCCAAGAATTTTGGATAGGGGATACTCAACTTGTATTAGATCCACATAGGCTCTAGGAAGCTGGGCAAATATGAGTTTTGCAGGCTGTTTATGAGTTATTGAACTTGTTGCTTCACTTTGGACTTGCTTTTACCCTCCTCCTTTTCATGTATGCTGTCATTAAACATAACCTCATTGTTGATGTCAAGAGGACAGAAAAACTCAAAGACAGAATTTCTGTGACCCCAGGGAGACTTAAAAGTGACAGTATAATTTACAAGGGAGAATTTAAGTTTTTAATAATTCATTCATTGTTTAAAATTTTTGTACTGCTGTGGAATAAATGTAACAGCAGTTCTAGGGCTAACTGGTATTAATGAGTCATTGAAACATCTATTCCTCTTTCTTCTAGCTTCTTCTCTTGACAGCCTTGCAGCTAACGTAAAGGTAATTTTAGAAGTAGCATTTGTAAAATGATTTATTTCCAGCTATCTTAAGTCATGTATTGTGCCTTCTCCAGTTGGCAGTGGGAAATATATGTGTATAGCTAGTGCTTAGTTTAATTAGAGTTTATGCAAAGAGGTGCTCAGGCTCCACTGTTTGCTTTGGGTTTCGTTGGTCTGCTCCTCTACTATAAGCTCTTTTCATTTGTAAGGTGAATTGCCAAGGAGGGTGTTTGTAGGCCCAATACCTGTTTTATCAGTAGTGATATTCAGGCCAGCGCCATGGCTCACTTGGCTAATCCTCTGCCTGCAGCGCCGGCATCCCATATGGGCGCCAGGTTCTAGTCCCGGTTGCTCCTGCTCTCTGCTGTGGCCCAGGAAGGCAGTGGAGGATGGCCCACGTGCTTTGGCCCCTGCACCTGCATGGGAGACCAGGAGGAGGCACCTGGCTCCTGGCTTCGGATCAGCACAGTGTGCCGGCTGTAGTGGCCATTGAGGGGGTGAACCAACGGAAGGAAGACCTTTCTCTCTCTCTCTCTCACTGTCTAACTCTGCCCATCAAATAAAAAAAAGTAGTGATATTCAATGCTTTTTCTGTAATCGAATATCTGTAAATGTAGAAGTGGTAAATAACTTGTTCTCCAAGTTTGATTGGTTTGTCAAAGTGAAGGGTCAAAAGTCTGTTACTACATGAGAATAGATGCATGTAAAGAGAATTAAACATACTATGCATCTTGTGGCATATAATTTAAATATTTTGTTAAAAATTTTATCTGTTCTAGGCCCAATCATCTCCAACCCTCAGAAATCAAAGTTCAAATCATGAGTTTATTCTGCAAATGTATGGACTTTGTTATTTTCCCCTTGACTTTGATTCCTGAGCATTTTGTGTTTAATAGTCTCTAGTCCAGCCCCTCTTTTATTTGAAGATCTCTGGGGCACATATTCTATCATCTTATCCCCACCCTACCCCAGCTCTAAATTAAACAAAACCAAAAAAGCAATACCACAGCTAAAGAATAATGCATAACTGTCACTTAGGTTATCAAAGAGCCAGATGAACGGATTATTTTAAGGAGAAGATCACCATCACCTTTAGACTCCAGTAAGTTTGGAAAGCGCTCACCCAGGAACCAAGGGGATAACGACTGCTACCGGGAGTCATTCCAGCATTCCAGAACTCCCAGCCCCCAGGATCAGCTCCTTTTCCGAGAAAGGTCAGTGGCAAGCCCCCAGGTCTTCACCCGAGGAGTGCTTTGTGGTCCAGAAGGAGTGAAGCTTCATCAGTTTCCTTTCCCAGGAGCACTCAGCTGGTAATACTTTGATGTGGAAAAAATGAGTATTTCTTCTGAAATGTACCCCAGAGTCAGAACTAACCTTCTCTCTTGCTTCTGCAAAGCATATCTTGGGATGTTCGTTGTAAAAAGAATAGACAACTGACTGGGGCATATATACTGTTTTACTACCCATTTTTATTTGTCATAAATTTCAAAACTAAAGCTTTTGATTTCATTAGTATGAAAGTCATTACTAGATAAAGTCTGGAAATTACAGAAAGACAAAAAGGAGCAGAGAAAAGCCAGCATAGTCTTACCATCCAAAGACAAATATTATTGATATGTGAATCTGTTTTCTTTTTCTAGATGTGGTTTCTTGGTTTGTTTATATTACTGTCACAGATAATAAGAACTCATTTGCATGTGACTGCGGGGCTGGCCAGGGACAGCAGGAGCCTCTCCTTGGCAGTGGTCATGTTGCTGCCTGCAATGCCAGCATCCTGTATGGACACTAGTTTGTGTCATGAGCTGCTCCATTTCTGATCCAGTTCTCTGCTACTGTGCCTGGGAAAGCAGCCGAGGATGGTCCATGTACTTCGGGCCCTGCCACCCATGTGGGAGACCCAGAGAGAGTTCTAGGCTCTTGGCTTTGGCCTGCCCCAGCCCCAGTCATTGAGGCCATTTGGGGAATGAATCAGTGAATGGACGATCACTCTCTCTGTCTCCCTCTGCTTCTCCTTCTCTCTCTGTAAATAAATCTTTTTTAAAAATAGCTATTTTTGAATGAAGGATATACCAATCTGCTTTTCTCTTCATTATTGGTGACAAGAATAAGATGACAAATCCCACACTAAAATAACAGGATTGCTTATGAAGAGACTCATAGTCAACAAGATATCTGGGATCAGAACAAAAGTGGTTCTGAAATTTTAACAGGAATTAAGTTGCAAGTAGACTAAGAAAGTGGCAACCCATTTTTAGTGCTCTTTAGAAATGATTAAATAGCTGTATTAAAATATTAAATCATGAATTTGAGAAAAACAAGTCAAATATTTTAATAAGATCTATTAAACTCCTGTGGATTCTTAATTTGTTATTTTATTGGATGAAAATCATATAATAAAGGTCTCAAAAATCAGTTTGGCACAGAGACACAGTTGCATCCATTGTGTGCCTGGTGTCCGTCCCCCCTTGGTTTATGCTCTTACCACCAGCCTGGAACTCAGCAAGCTGGCGAAGCAGGGGAGGTTGTCCAGTCCAGAGAATCGATGTCAACTGGTGGAGTCAGGAGACTGGGGTTCTGGTGCTCATCTGCCTCTAAGTGCTGCCATCTCACACAAATCGTCAGTCTTCTCCATCTCAGTTTCATCATCTTTAAAATGGGTATAATGATCAAAGATCCATTTTCTTCTTTTTTAGATTTATTTATTTATCTGAAATGCAGAGTTGTAGAGAGGCAGAGAGAGAGAGAGAGAGAGAGAGAGATCTTCCATCCACTGGTTCACTCCCCAAGTGGCCACAACAGCTGGAGCTGTGCTGATCCAAAGCCAGGAGCCAGGAGCTTCCTCCGGGTCTCCCACATGGGTGCAGGGGCCCAAGGACTTGGGCCATTCTCCACTACTTTCCAGAGAGCTGGATTGGAAGTGGAGCAGCCAGGACTTGAACTGGTGCCCATATGGGATGCTGGCACTGCAGGTGGCAGCTTTACCCTCTACGTCATGTCACTGGCTTCAAAGATCCACTTTCTTTCAGCCACAAAGTGCTTTTGGATGTCATAACTAAGGAAAATCTATAGCTTTTATCCATGTGTCTTGTTTGTGTATATCTTCCAATCTCCTTACATTCAGTACAGCAAACTTTTCTGGCAGACTCCATTGATTTCACAGTTATGGGGCAACTATTCTGTGCAGTGTACATGACCAAAACATGTCTCTGTTTTCTAGTGGTTCACACACTAGACAGGAAGGCAGACATACCCCCATGTCTCTAAATATGAGATAGATTGTGGTATGCACTTAACAGAAGTGCAGTGGAAAGAAAGCAAGAGGAGATTAATTCCAGCAGGAGGGAGTTCTTCCTTGTTTCTCTTTATATACATCTGAGGGTTTATGCATTCATTCAGCCAGCCTTTCCTGGATATCTGTGCAGCAGGCCAGGGATTCCCCCTCTGGCTACGGTCAGAATGACCTCATGTTAATTGAGTCAAAATCAAGAGGATTTGTGTGTAGGGGAGGGCAGAATCTGTGGTAAAAGTATCTTAGAGGAAAAACAGGACTGATCACCTGCGAGGCCTGAAATAGAAACAGCACTATTGAAGACATTTCTGATTTCTGAGAACTTGCAGCCTAGCAGGGGATGTTAAAAACTGCATCCAGGAAAACGCCTGAGTCACAGGCAGACCAGATAGTCAATTAACTTCAGAGAAGTGGCCTTGAAGAGAATGTCTTTATGACAGCTGTTTTGAATGTAGAAGATGCCCTTCAAGCCCTGGGGGCGGACTCCATTCCCTGTTGACTTGAGAGGGATCTTTGAGGCAGGCTCCTAAGGACCCAGGGGTTGTCCCCACCTCACTCACTGTTATTTTCACATCAGCACCGTCAGAACCAAGCTGTCTGTGCCAGTATCACAAGGGTGCATGAGAAACACTCTCTAGGTTTCCGCTAGCTTAGCAATGAAGTCAGTAAGGGCCAAGGTGATGGGGCCAAGTTGGGATTTATATTTTGGGATGAGTGTCAGCCCATAGTTTTAGTGGAAGAAGTAGAAAGCCCTTGAACTATCAGGGTGCAAAATGGTAGTCCCCCAAAGGGGAGGAACAATGGTCCTACCGTTTGGATAGTGCCATATCCCTTCTACCACATCCTGTCTCTTCCCACTGCATCAGGAGAAGGCTGTGTCATCCAGGAACAGCACTGCTCCCATCTGTTGACTTACCACTCTCAGAGAATGGTATCCCACATGTGGGATAGATGTGGAATAGATAATGGTAACAAATGCAAGGATTGCTTTGGTAGTAAGAGTTACTCAAGACCCGTGAGGAAGCATTTGCAATGTCCAGCTGGTAGCTGTTTTTAAACTTCATTTATAACTTTCAAATATTTTTTAGTCTTTTTAAAGATGTATGTATTTGAAAGGCAGAGTTACAGAGAGAGAGAGGGGGACACACACACGCAGGCAGAGAGAGAGAGAAAGAGAAAGAGAGAGAACCTCTATCCATTGATTCTTTTCCCCAAATGGCTACAACAGCTGGGGCTGGGCCAGGCCAAATCCTGGAACTCCATCTGGGTTTTCCACATGGATGTTAGGGGCCAAAACACTTGGGCCATCTTCTGTTGCTTTCCCAGGCAGTTTAGCAGGGAGCTGGTTTGGAAGTGGAGCAGCTGGGACTCAAACCAGCACTTATATGGGATGCTGGCATTGAAAGCTGTGCCACAATGCTGGTACCAATATTTCTACTCTTAAAAAGTATTAGGGGGGCTGGTGTTGTGGCTTAGTGAGTAAAGCCACCACCTGCAGTGCTGGCACCCCATGTGGTCGCCGGTTTGAGTCCCAGCTGCTCCACTTCAATCCAGTTCTTTGCTATGGCCTGGGAAGATGGCCCAAGTCCTTGGGTCCCTGCACCACATGGGAGACCAGAAGAAGCTCCTGGGTCCTGGCTTTGGATCAACGCAGCTGCAGCCATTGTGGCCATTTGAGGAGTGAACCAATGGATGGAAATATCTCTCTCTCTCTCTCTCTCTCTGCCTCTTTCTAACTCTGCCTTTCAAATGAATAACTAAAATAAAATAAAATAAAATGAAAGTATTAGGGGGCTTGCACTGTGGTATATTGATTGGGTAAAGCCTCCATCTGCAGTGCTGGCCCTCCTGTATGGGCACCAGTTCATGTCCCAGCTGCTCCACTTCTGATCCATCTCCCTGCTAATATTCCTGGGGAAGGAGCAGAGGATGGCCCAAGTGCTTGGGCCCCTGCATATACTTGGGAGACCAGGAAGAAGATTCTGGCTCCTGGCTTCAGCCTGGCCCAGCCCCAGCTGCAGTGGCCATTTGGGGAGTGAAACAGTAGGTGAAAGATGCTCTCCCTCACTCTCGCTTTCTCTCTCTTTTGCTCTCTCCCCTTCTCTCTGTAATTCTGCCTTTCAAATAAATAAAATCTTTCAAAAGTATTAGAGGAGCATGGAAATCATATGCATGCATGTGTGTGTTCTTAAACATGGGCAGTGCTGTAGGAGGTGCTTTCATTTGCCATGAGTCATTATCCTGGGTTGACAATGGATCTGTGTAGATCCGGTCTTGATCTTGTCTCCCTAGAAACCTGAGGGATATGTGTGTTACAGAGGAGGCCGGGTATGTGAGCTGGAACCAAGCAGAGGGGCAGCTGGTCTTTAGAGCATGGTAGTTGTGATAACAACTAACTTCCCAAATGTTTCCATCATTTCAGTGTTCCTCATACATCAGTTGGAGAGAATGACTTTAACTTAATTGCTAAAGTCTTTTAGACATTTTTAGAAAACAATATGTTTTTTTTTTAATTCAGTGCTATGTACACTTCAGCTTAGTTATACCTCCCAATTTAGGCTTTGGTACTCTCATCCCTCCCAAATATGAAGGAATGAATTCAATTCAGGAAGTACCTACTGCCTACTACAATATGAATACCAGTTGGGAGCCGGCGCCGTGGCTCCCTTGGTTAATCCTACGCCTGCGGCACTAGCATCCCATATGGGCGCCAGGTTCTAGTCCTGGTTGCTCCTCTTCCAGTCCAGCTCTCTGCTGTGGCCGGGAAGGCAGTGGAGGATGGCCCAGGTGTTTGGGAGACCAGGAGGAAGCACCTGGATCCTGGCTTCGGATTGGCACAGTGCGCCGGCCATAGTGGCCATTTGGGGAGTGAACCAACAGAAGGAATACCTTTCTCTCTGTCTCTCTCTCTCACTGTCTAACTCTGCCTGTCAAATAAAAAAATATGAATACCAGTTGTGTCCTATGATAAACTATTTATCAGAGTCTCAGTCTCAATTTTAGTGTAGGAGTAGAAACAGACATTAGGCAGACAGTGACAGAGCGTCTGCTGACAGAAGTGCTCTGAGTGAAGCATGGAAAATGGAACTCCAAGTGCATGAGTGGGGCAGCTGATCTCCTTCTCCTTTCCCCTCAGGAGAGTCCTTCCTGAGGAATCCAAGACTGAAGCAAGCTCTGAAGGGTGGGTAGAAGTTAGAGAGAAGGGATGGGGTTGGGAGTTGGCACATTCTAGGCAGAGGGAGCAGTGTGAGAAGAGAGAAAATGCTCCCTGTTTGAGGAATTGAAAGACACTGTTAGCCCTGGCTGTTGCAGCCATATGGAGGGTGAACCAGCAGATGGGAGAACTCCTTCTGTCTTTCTCTCTGTCTTTCAAGTAAATAAAAGTGAATAAACAAAATTTTAAAATATTACAATCTTCGTGGTAGTGAAAAGCTGGGATTAAATTTTTATTAATGTTTTCAGGATAAAAGCAGGATTTGTTTATCAGAGACATATATAAAAAACCCAGTAAGGTATAAACAAGAAATGAATCAGTCATAGTCATAACCAAACACAAACCACTCTTAACATCTTGGTTATTTTCATTCCCTAATGCTTTTCCTGTGTACTGTTTAATACAGATCTCAGAATCACACTATGTATACCATTTCACATGTTTCTGCCTTTTTCTTAGGAGTAAGTTTCAAATATCAGCCAATGTTATGTACTCTAAATAAAAGTGTGCTTTTTGGTAGCAACATAATACTGCACTGCATTTAATCTGTTGAGCAGATTTCGTCCTTGTTCTCAGCCCACATGGAAGAAGATCCATGAAAGGGTGTGTCGTCTTCTGACATCCCACAGAGCCCAGCAGCACCCAGACATGGTGAGAGTCTGATAAAACTAGATCTGTGCTGACAGTGTGAAACAGGAACTGTGGCCTAGTGTCTGGCTAGGGAGATGGACATTAATCACGTAGCCACAAAATGAGTGTAAAATTGTGATGCTTAACAAGACAGTACATGGTGAACTGAGGGTATATGGTGGTAGGTGTCTGAGTTGGTTGGGAATTTGGGCAGGTTGCCAGAGGAGGAGGCAGTGGAGCCTAGATCTAAGCATTGTGTGTAGCAGCTAATTTGTAGATGGCATTCCTTAAGTAGAGGTCCTGCAGTCGTTCCTTTCCAGAGCTGACAGTCTTCAGTGGCCCACAGCACATTCCCCGCCTCTGCATACAGACTCCCAATCCAGGGAAGGATACAGTGGTGTTCTAGGTAAAGCCACCACACAGAAGGAAGCTTTTCTGAAATCTAGTAAGGTGTGTTTCCTGTTTGAATATAGGAGTGTCAGGGGTATTTCTGATCCATTGGTAGATATGATACACCCAGTACCTGTGTCAACTTGTGTCAATTAGCAGACAGACAGCTAATTAAACAGTTTAAAGAATTCAAAGGAAAGGTTAACAGTGCCCCCAGTGATTAAATTTAACTATGCCATGTAGTTGAACTGGTCATCCTGACTTCATGAAAACTAGCAAATGCTAGATTTATAGAATGGCACTTATAAATGAATATTGATGACCTTAACCATGGGGGCAGTAAATGACTTTACTTCTTGTCTCAAAAGTCATTGCTTTTTGATTTAATTCCCAAGCTTTTAAAGTAAAGGGAGCCATTTGGAATGGAGAGGTGGCAGGGAGACGGTCTACATACACACACATATATAGTAAATCCCACATACATGGTCTGTATGGGATGTACAGACCTCTTACATGGGTAGTGTAATAGAAATTGATAATCATGCGATGCAATTGCTGGATTTGTTTTGTTATAGGAAGATTCTGCCCCTGAAATAAATTATATCCTTGAAAGACCAAGCTGTCCTCTGGAGAAATACCCACAACATGAACAAAGATATTTTTAAGCCGCTGTCTTGTGTAAGTAAGCACCTTAAGCACTGCTGCTTATCTTTTTTTAAATTAAAAAAAATTTTTTTTGACAGGCAGAGTGGACAGTGAGAGAGAGAGACAGAGAGAAAGGTCTTCCTTTGCCGTTGGTTCACCCTCCAATGGCCACTACGGCCGGCATACCGCGCTGATCCGAAGCCAGGAGCCAGGTGCTTCTCCTGGTCTCCCATGCAGGTGCAGGGCCCAAGGACTTGGGCCATCCTCCACTGCCTTCCCGGGCCACAGCAGAGAGCTGGCCTGGAAGAGGGGCAACCGGGACAGAATCCGGCGCCCCAACTGGGACTAGAACCCGGGGTGCTGGCGCCACAGGCGGAGGATTAGCCTATTGAGCCGTGGCACTGGCCATGCTTATCTTAATTTTCTAAAAGAACTTAGGTTCCTGTTATTAATATGAAGTAAGTAAGAAATGTGGTGGGCAGGAGACATGGAGGAGACCTTAGAACTGCATTCTACTTCTCTCGGTATAATAATGAATTATGTGTGTCTACCAACCCTCTTAGCTCCTCTTGTTCCTCTCCCTCTTCCCTCCTTCTCCCCCCCCTTCTCCCTCTCCATCTGCTTCTGCCTCTGTCTCTGCCTCTAATGGATCTCTGGCTTCTTTCAGTCCTTATCTTGGGGCCCTTGCCTTTGTCGCTTTCTCTGTTGTCAGGAACCCTTCTTCCTGGGGAACTAGGCAACTTTTTCTGTCCTTTCCATGACACTCCCTCCCCCTCCAACATACTATTTAGCATTCTGTGCTTTCTTTCGTGAAATGTAACACAATTTATTCTTATAATTTTATTTGGGCTATTATTTAAAATCAGTTTCTTCTACTAGAATGAGACCTCCATGAGATCAGGGACTCTGTCTCCATTGCTCACATTTTATACCCAGCATTTTAGTACAGTGTAAAATCATGGATAGAGATTGTGGCCCTGAACAAGAACTTGCCTTCCCACCTGTACCCTTCTGCTGTCCTAGTGTTATTTAACTCTTCTCTGTAGTTGGTGCTTAGTAAATAAATACATGTATTTAAAATTTTATTTATTTTAATTATACTTGAAAGGCATAGAGACACATGGAGAGACAGGGAGAGAGAATTTCTATCCACTGGTTCATTCTTTAAGTGCCCATAACAGTTAGGGCTGGGCCTGGCTGAAGCTAGGAGCCCAGAACTCAATATAGTTCTCCCACATGGGTGGCAGGGACCCAACTACTTGAGCCATTACCTGCTTCCTCCCAAGAAATGGAAATTAGCAGGAAAACTACATCAGAAATGGAGTAGCAGGGCCAGCGCTGTGGTGTAGAGGGTAAAGCCGGCACTGCAGGTAAGCTTTACCCACTACGCCCATATCCCATATGGGCTCCAGTTGGAGTCCTGGCTACTCCACTTTTCATCCAGCTCTCTGCTATGGCCTGAGAAAGCAGTAGAAGATGGCCCAAGTCCTTGGGACCCTGCACCCACGTGGACTACCCAGAAGAAGCTCCTGGGTCCTGGCTTCGGATTGGCACAGCTCCAGCCATCACAGCCACTTGGGTAGTGAACCAGCAGATGGAATATCTCTCTCTTTCTCTCTGCCTCAGTCTCTCAGTAAATCTTGCTTTTAAATAAATTAATATTAAAAAAAAAAAAAGAAGTGAAGTAGTTGGGACTTGAACCAGGCAATCCGACATGGGATGTAGGTTATCTAGTGGCAGCTTAACCACTATGTCAAATGCTTGTCTTTTATACATGAATGTTTAATGAGATAAACAAGGCAACTCTAGAATTCACATATATGGCAAGTTGTTGGCTACACTGTGAGGTGTCATAATTTCTCAGGTATCCTCATCTTTTCCCGTCCTAACCCAGGTCCAGAAGATTACCAGCTTTTTCTTTCAAATTGCTATTCTTGCCTGTGGATAGTTGCAAGTTGGATTTCTACTGAGGGGATCTTGGTGACATCACCCTTAAGTCTTCCTTATTACCTGCTTCCTAAGTGGGAAGTGTTGATCCAGATACCTTACATGTATTAAATGGATTTATAATGAATTGTCACAACAACATTATGAGATTGGTACTATCATTAGTTACATTTTACAGATAGGGAAACTAAGGTCCCATGAGGTTAGGTGCCTTGCTCAGGTGACATCGCTAGTGAGTGATGGAGCTGAGAGCATGAACCTGGGTTGTGTGGCCTCAGAGACCGTGCTCTTGACTGTTGGCTTTTACTGCCTTCCAAAGCCAGAGTGTCTGAGAGGAGAATCCTGGAAAGAGAGAGCAGGAGTGTAAAGCAGAGCCCTTTAAATCCAAAAGGTTTGTAGACACTGCCCTGGAATGCTTCGCATTAGGATCCTACAGTGTTTATTGTATAGTCCTCATTCCAGGAGCATCAAAATAACTGAGTTGTTTTAAACGGTAAAGGAGTGTGGGGTGATCTGCTAGGTTTTCACTGCTGTCAGGCTCCTGAAAGTTTGGTTTGATGGTCATCCAGGCTGTGGGGCATAAATTGCCTTGCTTTGGGTCAGGGCTTTCCAACTTCAGCATGGAACCATGGAGAATGGCTCAGTAATTGTCCAGTCCGTGGGCTTCTGCCTTGGAACGTTCTGCTTGGTAGATTAAAGGATAGACTTTGGGCTGCTTAATCTCTGGTTGCAGAAATAGTCATCTAGATGTTTATTAGGTGGTTATTTAAAACATAGCCCATGTAATTACCAATGGCAACTTGCACTGAATTTCAACATGAGTGACACTGAGTTACTTAATACGGCCCTGATATGTGGACACTGATGTGAGGACACTGAGAGGAGACAAGAAGAAAAACACAGCTTAGATTATGTCTTGGGAAATGAAATTCCCACATAGTACAGAGATTCTCACTCTGATGGAATGTGCTGGTAGGTCTTCCCTGAAAGCTCTCCATACCATCCTCCTCTGCCTCCCACTTCTTGACTCCTGGATTTGCAGTCAAGTAGGAATCCTGGAGGGCTGTGCTTGTGAATGCTCTCCTGGCTGTAAAAAGTCCACATGACTCTGACTAGTCTTAAGCATTTATTAGAAAGATGCTGATAGGCCAGTAAATCCAGACAGGCAGGGTCATGTGTCATGCCTATGGGTTGGGAAGATGGATCCCAGAGAGAAACCCTGTGGTACCCACTACGTCTCCCAGTTCTTTCTTTTCTCAGTGACTACTCATTCCAGAACCAATTCTTGTCCGTTCCCTTCTCCACGTCAGCTTTTTTACAGTACACCTGCATTCCCTCTCCTGCCTTCCCTGTGATCTCCAGATTCTGGGGCATGAAAAAATAGACTCCTACCACCAAAAGGCGAGGAATTCTTGAACTAAAAACAGTGGATCCAGTTATCTGACCAGGAGGAGGCAGGAATGGGTGTGAGAGGTTAGACTACGCCTATGCCTCCTTATTCTGGATGTTTTGGATCTTGGTACTTTGCTATAAAAGAGATCGTCTCTTTTACACTTCACAGTGATCAAGTGGGGCAGGTGTTTGGTACAGCGATTACAGTGCCTATATGTCAGAGGGCCTGGGTTCAAGTTCTGACTCCACTTCCAATTTGGCTTTTTGCTAATGCATACTCTGGGAGGCAGCAAGTGATGACTCAAGTATTTGGGTCCCTGCTACCCATGTGGGAGCACCAGAATACATTCCAGACTTTGGCCGGTATCAGCCCCAGCTATTGCAGGCATTTGGGGGAGTGAATTGGCAGATGGAAGATCTCCTTCTCTCTCTGTCTGGCTCTGTCTCTCACTCTCCCTTTCTGCCTTTCAAATGAATAAATGAATAAAAACCATTTTTAAAATGGTGAATTTTACCACAACGACCCTCCCCCTGAAATAAATGAAACCTCCCCATCAGAGCCCCCACAGTGCTCAGATCATTCCCAGTTCTCTCAGCAGGGCTGGTTGCTGTATCATGACCCTTAGCAAGTGTGTGAGTTGATTGCCTGTCTGGTGAGAGGCCACTTTCAGGGACAGGCTTACAGGGCCACCTCTGGGAAACCTCCCGGCCTCTCAGGCAGAGTCAGGCCCTGTGAATGGGAAGAAGCCTGACCATTCTGCACTGGCACTGGACTGCTGAGCCCCCCATCCCCATGAGCATCTGCCTGTGGCCCCGGGTCTCCCATGTGATTGGCCATCAGCAGGATCTGAGCCTCTATGAGCTGCTCAACTGGAGGGTTTTGGTGAGGAGCTCAGGCCAGGGTTTCCTCAGACACAGACTAACACTGTAGCCCAAGACCTTTTTTTAAGACTAAACAAAGTCAAGAAGGAAATAAACCAACAAAAGGAAAGAAAGAAAGAAAGGACAATACTGATTATGTGCAGGTTCCTGGTCCTGTTAGAGCTCGTTAGGCCTCTGGCTCCCAAGACAGTGGCTGGTGTGGTTCTAAGGTCCCCCATCTCTTGCTCGGCAGGAGCTGTTTAGCTTCCTCTCACAGGGACCTCTTCACCACTTCACCTCCATTGCAACCAAAGCTGAAAGAAAACTAGCCTGCCTCTTCCAAACTCCACCATCCAGCATCTTCCCTCTGATCTTTGCACGGATTTCTAAGGGACTCACCATTTGGCATCTCATGGGAATTGATGCATGGACAGTAATGCATCACCCTTCATCTCTGGAGCTCCTGTCTTGTCAGAATCCAACAGACTGCACCACCAGTGACCTTGCTCCCAAGTCCCGGGCAGATTTGGGGTCAGCAGTCCTCAGTGAGCATCAGAGTTCCATGGGGAGCTTTGACGACTGATGCTTACTCCCCACTCCAGATGTTTAGTTGGAATCTCTCCAAGGATGTCTAGCATTGGTATTTTTATAGAAGTTCCGAAGATTCTGATGCATGTTTAGGAATGAGAATCTTAATTAGAGTTGAGAATCCTGCAGGAGGCTCTGAGTTCTCCAGGATGGGCATTGGTAACACATCCCAATCCCATACTGATCCCTGCCAGGCTCAAAAATAACTCTCCTGTAGAATACAATGAATTGGAAAACGTTTAACAGTTCAGCTTAATAATACTAAAAGTTTGGTGCATATTGACCTTGTACCAAAGACTGTACTAATTTGGGGAATACTTCTAGTATCATCATCCTGGTTTTATACAAAGAGGTGAAGTGACTTGTCCAAGCTCACACAGGTCCTCATTATCTTACTCTGTGCTGGCAATGTAGGGGAACAGGCTTGGAGACCAAGCAGTCCCAAGACAGAGCTCTGTGCCATGGTGAGGGTAGTACATCAATTTTTTTTCTCCCCAGTTGTGTTGATGGCTCACCTGTTTTTCAGGGCTGAATGTAGTTTGTGTTGTTTCAAATTTCACAGAAAAAACAAGAAAGCAAGCTGAAGGAAGACCACGAAGAGCTCACTCATCAAGGCAACTGACACATCCTTGGAGAAATGAACAATTTTTGTTGTCTGTGTTGAGTAACTGGTGTCTAACCTGTTAAATCGAATTCTGTACTCAGTCTTGTGCCCAGGTAAGAGTATTGATTAAAGTGTTTCCTGTTTGGGGCTCAGCTTTTCTTGTCAAGCTGGAAAATTGGTGTTTTAGTTTGTTTTGAGCATGAAATAGGAAGTAACAATGCTGGGTGGCAGGTGCTTTTCCATTTGGAAAGCAGTTCTTTGAATTCTAACAAAAATGTCAAGATGTCTTTGTAGGTGTTTTTCATTCTTGCCAGTGGATATGTTCTTGAAAAGTTCTATTTCTTCAACTTCAATTTCCCATGAGGTAGAGGATGTTGCTATTTAGAGGTATAACCTGACAAATCCTCTGGGTACAGACTGTCAACCTGATTTTCTCTGTTTGGTAAATCTGATATTTTTCTTTTGTAGTTGTTTGCTTTTTAGTATTAGGCTTGATATTTACATGAAGTCCACTGAGGACTTATGAAATGAGAGCATTCTATCTAGACAATTCCAGTTTTGTTTTAAAATTTGTAAGAGGAGGTTAGTTTCTTGGGAATATAGTTTAAACTACTCCTTCTCTTCCCTGTCTTCTCTTGTCTTCTCAGAAATTCTTCATTTATATGAGGAACAAACTTTCCTCAAATATTTCTGTGAAAGAGTTACTGTCAGCAGATAGGTTCTGTGGATATATGGCTGCCAAAATCAGATCTTAGATTAGCTAGTAGGGTGCTTTTATGAAATGCATTCACAGTTTGATGGGTAGGAATGGGAGAGGGATAGAGTGAAGAAGGACTGGGGCACCTTTGCTTTTCTCAGCACAGAGAAAAGGGGGCTTGAAAATGGAAACCTCTGTCCTGCCTCATTCTGTCACCATAGTGATTTTCTGCACCAGACCTGCTATAGTCTCCAAGTTTGTGTCCCCTCCAAAGCTGTATGTTGACATCCTAATCCATAAAGTGATAGTATTTGGAGGTGGGGCCTTTGGGAAATGATTAGGTCATGAGGACAAAACCCTCATGGATGGGATTGGTGCCCTATGAGACAGGTCTCAGGGAGCTCCTTGCCCTTTCCTGTGTAAGGAAACAGAGAGAGGGTGCTATCTACAAACCAGGAAAGGGTCCCTTACCAGATTCTAAGTCGTTGACATCTTGATCTTGGACTTTGAGCCCCTAGAACTGTGAGAAATAAATTTCTTTTATTTACAAGCTACTCAGTTTAGGGTGTTTTGTTACAGCAGCCCAAATGAACTAAGATATTACCCTAACTCTTTTAGATTTTTGCAATTCAGTGAGAACCACATTTCTTTTCTTATGACTATAGAAATTTGTTTGTTAGATAAACTAGGGGGAAAAAAGTCAGGGCTGAATGTTATGGTGTGGTGGGTTAAGCCACTGCTTGGGATACCTCATCCCATATTGAAGTATGTGGTTCAAATCCTGCCTCCTCCACTTCTCATCTAGCTCCCTGCTGAACACACCCTGGGAGACAGCAGATGCCATCTTCAAGTACATGGGCATCTGCCATCCATGTGGGAGACTGGGATGGAGTTCTGGTCTCTTGACTTCAGCTCTGGCCCAGCCCTAGCTGTTGAGGCTATTTGGGGAGTTAACTGGCAGATGGAAGATCTGTCTCTCTCCCTTTCTCTCTGTCACTCTGCCTTACAAATAAATAAACAAATCTTTTTTTTAAAAAAAAAAAGGAGCTAAAAAAAAAAAAAAAAACCTCAAAAACAAGGTGGGGGGGTGGGGAGGGAGGAGAATAGCAACCCAAAATTCATTATTCTGTTTATCTTCTTGGAATTTCAGCAAACAAAAGTATACATTACAATAAGCATTCCACCTTTGGGATGCAGACAACAGGCTTAAGTTCCATGTTCTTACATGAGAGTCTGTGAAACAATAGGTGTTGATTTGTTCTTTTTCTCACTTCTAAGTCATCAAAAAAAAAAAAAATGCTGTGTTCCATTAGAATTATGGTCCAATTCTCAAGAAAAGGGTGACTCACATAAGCAGCTGAAGGAAACCAGGCCTTATGTTATTGGTGCTGCATCTCAGTCACTGTTCAGTTCAGTTTTTTTGGGGGGAGGGGAAGAAATGGTTTGAGAATAACTTCTTAATTTAATTTAATGGGATTTATAATTTCTTTATTCTTATTTGTGATCATTTTTGTTTTCCTCACTTCATAATATGCTGTTGTTAAATTATTCCAGTTTTATTTCTTAAAGAATTATTTCTGTTTTGAGACATCGTGTTGGGGCCAGGATTACAGTAGAGGTTTTTTTGTTTTGTTTTGCTTTTTGAGTAAAAAATAATGTGAATAATTTTGTGATGGCATTTGGACTGCATTGGAAAGAGTTGTGTCATTAAAATAATAAAAAAATGTTCCCACAGGTCTGTCTTCAGTTCACAATCCTTTTCTTGACTTTCACAGTTGTGGATCCCTGAAAACCTGGGCCATATTTTAATATGTTTCACAGGGTCTCAAGTTTACAGAGGTTCCTGGAAAAATCTCCTTTGTGGGACTGGGGCCCTGTTAAGAATGGCCACTGCACAATAGGACTATTTCTCTAGGTCACCAGACCAAACCAAATTTTGCTGAAGCCTGTAGGCTCTGAATTATAAAAGATATTTCGAAAAGGAGTGTGTGAATGATGTGTTTGACATAAAAGAGGTGGTTAGTTTTAAGTGTGCAATTTGAGAGGATTGATGGGTTATGTGTGTGAGTTCAACCTAGCCCCTCAGTGCTGGGCCACTGGTCAGGATGGCCACAACTTCACTCAGTCACGCCCATTTCTGGCCTCTCTGAAGGGCAGCCTGAGAAACAGGACATGTCGTGTAGTCTGTGCCAGGACTGCTAAGTTGGCTAACACTGCCAGATGGCACTGCTGTCCTTCTCTGATGAGTGGACCCATCTCAGCAGTACTTGAGAGGTCATGGAGGAAGTCCCCTCCCTTCTCTCTCTATCCTGGGATCCCTGCCACCAGCGACAGAGGCCACAACCCTCTGCTTCCTTGCTCTGGGACCCTTCCACCCTCCGCACTTTATCTATCTATAGGCACCAAATTATGGTCAGTAATCTTGCTTTATCAGAGGAAAGAACCTATGCTTTATTTAACCTCTAGAACTTGAGAATTTGGCCAGAGCAGAGTGGTCTCTAGGGCCCTTGGTGCAAGTGGGTCCTTTTCAGGATGGTTAGATGATGGCACTTCTCAGCACAGTGAGGAATTCCCAGTTCAGTGTTTTCTCCTCAGGACAATGCCCCTATAAGTTTATGTTCTCTTATCCTCAGCCCGTAGTAAAATATCCATCCTCCACCTCCCATAAGAAAACCTGATGGGGCTCGTCTGCTCTGTGTGGCTCTGTGGTGACCACATAGCTTTGCTTCCTCTCCAGGAGCACGCCAGCCAACAGGACAGATCACAACACATGCGTGGCTGGGTTTGCTCTGTATGTGGGGAGGGTCACTGGTGGGGGGTTTGTGTTCTCCACAGCTGGAGTGCAGAGACAACAGCACTGAGTAATGGCCATGGTGGCCTGTCCCTGAAACACAGCAGGGCATGCAGGCATGACTGGGCCAGCGAGACACCAGCCCTAGGGTATCACATGAACAGAGAGAAGGAATCCTAGTAAGCTGGGAGTTGGCTGTAAGGTAAGGGAGTTGATTTAGCCTTTGGTTGATTTAGCAATTGGCTGGGGATGGTTTTGAACCAGCCAAGCTGTGTCATACATGACCCGCTTATCCTAGTGGGTATGCTGTGTGATTTGTCATAAGTCCTTCCAGAGAGGAGGCCTCGACAGAGGCAGCTTGGGAGAGTCAGTCTTTTTGAACACTTTGCCATTTACCTTTGCAGGACCTGCAATGTCAGTTAAGAGATAAGGTAGGGGCTA
This sequence comes from Lepus europaeus, assembly GCF_033115175.1. NCBI lineage: Eukaryota > Metazoa > Chordata > Mammalia > Lagomorpha > Leporidae > Lepus > Lepus europaeus. The sequence continues at coordinate 70,379,821 of NC_084838.1, forward strand.
GCATTATGGTATAGCTGGTTAAGCTGCTGCTTGTGATGTCAGCATCCCATATGGACACTGGTTCAAATCTGGGTTGCTCCACTTCTGATTCAGCTCCCTGCTAATATCCCCGGGAAGCAGAAAAAGATGGCCCAAGTGTTTGGGCCCCTGCCACCCATGTTGGAGCTCTGGATGGAGATCCTAGTTCCTGGCTTCAGCCTGGTGCAGCCCTGGCTGTTGTGGCCATTTGGGGAGTGAACCAGCAGATAGAAGATCTGTTTTTCTCTGTCTCCCCCCTCTCTGTAACTCTGCTTTTCAAATAATCTTTTTTTTTTTTTTCAAAGAGAGATAGAGTAAATGTTCTTCCTCCCCTAACCCCCCACTCCCATTCATTTATTCATTCCTTTGTTTAATGTGTCAATAGGCTAGGTGTGAAGACTGAGGGATTCTGGAGCAGGAGCACTTGGATTTAAATCCTATTCCTGCCATTTACAGGCTGGAAGACCTGGGCGAATAAATTAACCTCTTTGTGCTCCATTGTCCTTAAGTAGAAAGCGATGATACTCATCATTTTAGTAGCTGCTTCATAATGTTGTTGTAAGTAGATAGCATATTTGAAGCACATTAAATGAGCACCTGTTAACTGTTAGCTACTCTTCTTATTTATTTATTTATTTTTTAAGATTTATTTCTTTGAAAGGCAGAGTGACAGAGAGAGAGAGGGAGAGAGTGAAAGAGATCTTCTGTCCTCTCATTTACTCCCCAAATGGTTTCAGCAGCTGAGGCTGGGCCAAGCCAAAGCCAAGAGCCAGGAGCTCCATCCAGGTCTCCCACATGGGTGGCAGGGACCCAAATACACTGACCATCTTCTGCTGCCTTCCCAGGCACATTAGCAGGAAGCTGTATCAGAAGAGAGCACACAGGATTTGAACTGGCACTCTGTTATGGGATGCTGGCATTGTAAGTGGCAGCTTAGCCCACTGCCCCACAACACTGGCCTCAGCTATTCTTATTTTAGACTTAATTATTTGGGGAAAACATTATTTCCCACATTTTCATGATAAGAACACTGAGACTGAGTAGAGCAAATGTCAGAGACAATTTTCAAACCCTAACTGCCTTGTTTCTAAATCCCAAGCTGTTTCTGCCACCCCTTTGTTATCACCTGCTTGCGTAATTCAACCTGTAGATTTGTAAAACATGAACTCAACATTTCAGTCAGGGCACAGGGCAACTGAGGTGTCTTGGCAGAAGTTGGAAAAAGGTTAACCACTTCTTGTTCAGGGCAACAGGTGTTGTTTTCTGTTCTTATTTCTTGTCATTGGAATATTGTGTTTGTAAATAGCCTTTTTGGAATTTCTTTTTTTCTGCCCCAAAATAAGCCTCTGTTTTCCTTTTCCTTCAGGAGCTGACACACACCTAAGATGGTATTTTGAACTGAGATAAACATCACACCTGTTTTAGTGGGATGACTTCCAGGAGCAGGCTGTAAGCAGTAGGTGTTATTGCTGGAAGAACTGGCTCTGTGGAGGGAACTGGCTGTGAAAGCTCACTTGGCATTGCATAAGAAAAGTGCAGCCTAGGTTCCTTGGCATCCTGTGTTCATTGGGTCCTGCAGTCCTCCATCCCTGACAACCAAATCAATCCTGCAGCCTTGTAGGGACTCAGCTGGTAGTTAATAAGATCCTCCTAGGTGCTCAGAACAGTACCTGAACCCTGTAGGGTAGAGAAGGCCACACTAAGGTTTATAAGATGCAACCTGTGCCCTGCTCAAGTTTCCAGACTTAACCAGGGCAAAGAGATGTCTCAAACATTGCTGTCAAGAGGTGTTGCAAACCCAGATGTTTTCATGACCAGCAATGACTGACCATCATGAGCAGTGGGGTTTGCAATAACAGTGAACAGGGTGGTTGAAGGGAAATGGAGAGTATGACTCCCCTGCCCTCCTCCTGCAAATTCAAAGCTAAAGCGATAGTGGCTCTTTGGCCACATAAAACTGTTCTGTAGCTGGGCCTTACCCACAGCTAGTTGGTTCTGATTCCTGTTTAATTCTGTGAAATAATGACAGTGATGGACAAGTGAAGTTTGTGCAGCTCACTTTCATTAGTGTTTAATCATAGCTGATTATATATAGCAAAATACGGTTACTTTTGTAGGTCCCAGGAGGTAAGAAATAGTGCAGTCTTGGGGCTAGAGACTGAGAATTTCTTTTTGATATTAAGGGATGGGGAGAGGTCGGGGAGAAGTGATGCCACTGGGGAGGGTATTATGAAGAAAGTGTGCACAGAAATGTCATCTGGGCATATCTTCTGAAGTGTCCTAAATATCAGGCGTGGTCTTCGAGACTTTGTGTTGTAGACAGTAAGAAGCTCTAGGGTTTTGTTATGAGAACACAAAATATTAACCTGTTCAGGATGGTTTGGGAGCGGGTAGAGGCTGGCTGCAGAGAGACTCTGAGAAAGCTATTGAAGTCGGGAAATTAGGGTCATAGAAGCTGAACTGGGTGGGAGGGTCATGGGAAAGAGAAGGGCTGATTAAATATGGGGAGTGGGACGAAATCAGGAGGTAATTTACCTTAATGGGACTTTAAAACCCACAGGTGTGTGGGTCGGTGGGTTGAGGGGCTACCTTCTCTAAGGGAGAAGCAGTGAAGTTGCCTGTGCTGAGTTGCAAAGTGAAGGTGAGCTATGTAACTGCAGGAATGGAGTGTTGAGTAAGGGGATAACTGCTCTGCAGATCGAAGCACGGAGTCCTTCACACTGTGGAGCCGTATTCTTCTGGATATGTGGTAAGATGAACTCAAGGACTGAGAGAACAATATGGGAGGCCAAGGAGAATCTTTATGGGGAGAGATTTTTTTTAAATGGTCTCCTTTGGGCAGGGAAAATAGAGTAGGAAACACTGACATTTACTAGGGGATGGGGTGCTGCGAGGGAAGTTGGATGTTCCAGACGCAATGGAGGCCTTGTCTTAGATTTAGTTTAATGTGTGCACGTGTTGGTGTGTATGTTTCATCCTTCTGAATTTTGTTCTTATTGTGAAGGCCTCTTTTTGTGTCTAGAATTTAAAAGACAAAACACAGGTGGTTAATTTAAGAATTATGTCGTTACAGAGAAAGTGCAGAAGTGCACCTTGTCTAACTATTTGCATCTGAACTGCAGCTGAGTCTTGGGCCACCGGCTTCCCACAGGGGCATCACTGCTGACTCGGGGGCTCCCCTCTGAGACCCAGAGCAGAAGGTTCTGAATGAGTGAACTTCCCTCCATGGGCCTTTTGGAGTTAACAGGAAGAAATTATGATCCTAGGTTGCAAGGGAAAGAATGATTTTGAAAATACAGTACCTGTTTAGGAAAGACTGTAGAAGAAATATATGAGGCTGATGTTGATTAAATTCAGTTTTAAAAGATGGTAGAAAGGTTAATGGAGAATGCCCAATAGAAGTTGGAAATGAGGATCTGAAGTTTGGCTGGGAGGTCAGGGCAAGTGAAACCTGGGGTTGTGGATAAACATTTTTGGGAATCATCTGCATAGATGTGGTGGTTAAAGTCATAAGAATGAAGGCTGGCATTGTGGTGCAGTGGGTTGGGCCACTGCACGTGATGCTAGCATCCCATGTAGGTGCCAGTGACTCCTGGCTGTTCCACTTCTGATCCAGCTTGCTGCTGGTGTGCCTGGACCCCTGCCATCCATGTAGGAGATTCAGATGTAGTTTCAGGCTCCTGCCTTTGGCCTGGCCTGGCCCAGGCTGTTGTAGCTATTTGGGGAGTGGGCCTGTGGATGGAATATCTGTTTCTTCCTCTAACTCTGCCTTTCAAATAAATAAATTAAAAAAGAGAATCACAAGAATGGATGGCTTTCTAGTGGAGAGAGAGAGGCCAGAGCTTTTTCATTCATTCCACAAATATTTGAGGGGCCCCATGTGACTGACACAGGCAGAGATGAGACCCACAGTAGAGGAGCAGGAGGAAGAGGAGGTTACAAAGGTGATGGAAGAGAATAGCAGGGAAAGGTGGGACAAAGCAGAACCTGGGAATGCCTTGAAAGCTGAGGGAAGAGAACTTGGAGGAGTACAAGCTAATTAACTGTGATGGATATTTGCAGAAGGGTAAACACTGATGGCTGAGAACATGCCTTTTGGATTTGACAAGCAGAACATACATTACCTTGGAGTTTCAGGATAGCTGTGGATGTGGAAGCCAGACTGTAGGGGATTAAGGCATTAAAGAATAGGGAGGAGGCAGGCGCCGTGGCTTAACAGGCTAATCCTCCGCCCAGCGGCGCCGGCACACCCGGTTCTAGTCCTGGTTGGGGCGCCGGATTCTATCCCGGTTGCCCCTCTTCCAGGCCAGCTCTCTGCTATGGCCCAGGAAGGCAGTGGAGGATGGCCCAAGTCCTTGGGCCCTGCACCCACATGGGCGATCAGGAGAAACACCTGGCTCCTGGCTTCGGATCAGCGAGATGCGCTGGCCGCAGCAGCCATTGGAGGGTGAACTAATGGCAAAAAGGAAGACCTTTCTCTCTGTCTCTCTCTCTCTCACTATCCACTCTGTCAAAAAAAAAAAAAAAAAAAAAGAATTGGGAGGAAAGACAAAAAAGAGAGGGAAGACCAAGAAGCAGCTCTAAAAATTTGGTCAGAGAAGAGGAGAAACAGGGTTCTGGTTTTCATTCTGACACCTTCTGGTTTGGGAACAGAAAGGGCTTCTTAGGAGAACTGGATTTTGAAGGAAAGGTGACATGAGGAGGGATATAGTGGTATTCACTGCAAAGAAGGGGAGATGGGCAGCTCGATGATGGGGCAATCACGTAGACACATTTCAAATTACTGTTTGCTAGGATGGGAAAGCAGGAAGAGGGGAACTTAAGGGAGTAAACTGGTTGTAGCAAATGAAAGGTGATCAGAGATGAACAGGTTTAAACAGGTGAGGATCAGATACTACCGTGCATTGCCTTTTACTTTTTAGGCATTTTGGAAGCACCATGTCTCTTGCTAGGAAAAGACTTTGGAATCATGTTTGAGTCCTAGTTTTGTGAATGTGGGCAAGTTACTTAACCTGGCAAGGCCAGTTTCCTCATTTGGAAGAAAGAGGGTTTTATGATTTGCCTAACGAGGAGTATATTGAGACAGAATAAGTGATGCTGTGCATGCAAAATACTTAGTGTAGTGCAGCAAGTAGCATGCAATGTTAGCAATGACTCTTTTTATCTTAAACCACCTTTGGAGGATCGATTGGCATACAAAAAGCTGTACATCTCCAAGTAGACAACTTGATGAGTTTAGAGATAGATATGTATACCTGTGGGGCTATCACTGCAATCTATGCCTAAAACCCTTCCACCATCTCCAGAAGTTTCATTTAACCTTCTTTTTTTTTTCTCTTAGCAAAAATGTAAATATAAAATACATTGTTAACTGATTTCTACAGTGATACTTATTCGCCTCTAAAATTTTAGACTACTATTTTATGGATCAGCATTACATCACAGCAGGTTAAACTGTCACTTGGGACACCTATATCCCATATTGGAGTGTTGGTTTGAGTCCCAATCACTCCGCTTCTAATCCAGCTTTTTCCTCATGCACCTGGGAAACAGCAGAAGATGGCTCAAATACTCGGATCCCTGTCAACCTATGTGGGAGGCCAGGATGGAGTTCCAGGCTCCTGGCTTCAACTTGTCTCAGCCCTGGCTGTTGCAGGTATTTGGGGAGTGAATCAGCCATTGGAAGATCTCTCTGTCACTCTGCCTTTCAAATAAATAAATAAGTCCTTTTTTTTTTTTTTTTTTTTTGCTTTTTTTATTTTTGACAGGCAGAGTGGACAGAGAGAGAGAGACAGAGAGAAAGGTCTTCCTTTGCCATTGGTTCACCCTCCAATGGCCGCCGCGGTAGGCGCGCTGCGGACAGCGCACCGCGCTGATCCGGTGGCAGGAGCCAGGTGCTTCTCCTGGTCTCCCATGGGGTACAGGGCCCAAGCACTTGGGCCATCCTCCACTGCACTCCCTTGCTATAGCAGAGAGCTGGCCTGGAAGAGGGGCAACTGGGACAGAATCCGGCGCCCCGACTGGGACTAGAACCTGGTGTGCCGGCGCCGCAAGGCGGAGGATTAGCCTGTTGAGCCACGGCGCCGGTCTAAATAAGTCTTTTTAAAAAGAGACTTACTGTTCTAGCACTTGTGGCTCTCTCTGCCTTACTATGCCTGGTGACATCATTGACCCTGAAGCCAAATTTTGCTGTGCACCTATTTATTCTGTGATCTTGGGTAAGTTCATCCCCTTTTTTAGTACAGTTCCTTCTTCTATAGGGAGAAGATAATGGTACCCATTTCATGAGAGTAAATGAGTTAAAATTTAAGTGGTACAAAAAGTGCCTACCACCTAATCAATGCCACATGGATAAAAATGATTTTCCTCTGTGTTGCTGCTGCTGTTTCCCTTTTGGAATTGTGACGTCCTCCTGCTGCTACATTCAGCTTGGCAGGGAGCTCACTCTCCCCTCGATGCCTGCAGCTGTTACATGTTAGAGTGCCATCTTGGAAGAAGTCAGACCTTTGTTTGTCTTACATATCACCTCTATAAAAGGTAATGATGCCCAGCAGTTGGGTGGGTGGTTAGGTGACTGGAATGAACTAGCAGCAAAATTTTCCTTAGTGGCAGGTAAAAAGCTAAGTATCCTTGTGGCCTGTGGGTCTTGTTTGCATGTCGAATTTTTCTGTCAACTGCAGGTGGCACATTCTTCCAACTTACTGGGCCCCTCCTGACTGGGCAAAGAACCTTGAGTTTATGTGTGACTAATGTAAAGTTGACACATTATTGACTTTCTTATCCTTTCTGAATCAGGAAATGGAAGATTAACTCTGAAGCCAATTGGGCATATTGGGAAGACGGAAGTGAGTGTTGGGGAAGGATGAGCCAGTGTTACCTCTGTGGCTAACTGGTATTGCTTTTATTTATAACAGGAGTTTGCACACTAGCACTTCTCTGACACCTGTCAGACCCACCTAGTTTCCTGAAGATCTAGCTGTGCTGTTACCCTGAGTTACTTTAGGAGCCCTGCCACCCCGGCAATCCACTTACTGAGTCTTCAACTCAGACACACCTTTTTCTTGGCCTTTTATTATTCTTGCCAGGCTAGGTTTGATAACCTTAGACACACCACACATGGGTTCTTAAAATGAACGTTAGGTTTGAATGCTTGGGGAGGATCAAAGTCATCTTTAAAATGTCACGTTTTCATTTGTGAAGGCATGCCCATAACAGACTGGTGCCTTTTTTCTAGCAACTGTTCTGGGATGCCTCAATTCCGTTTCAGTCTGTCTTACCTTCCACAGAGCTGTGACAAGATAACACCTGTTCTGGATACCAGCTGATCTCATGCCTTCCCCTGGCAGCCAGATCCTTGATTCTGATGAGTTGTGCGGATGACACATCCCTGCTGTGTATTCTTAAATGACCTGATGTAGAAGAGGAGAGGGCCACTTGCTAAGTTTATGGCTTTCTCCAGTCTTTTCAGGAAAAGGTAACTTCTTGGAGGGAAAATGGAGGTTGGCATCCCCACAGCACTGCTCAGAACTATCAGCTCAGAACTATCGGCTGAGACTGTTTGAATTCCCAGGTCCTGGTGCTGCCCTCACTAGAAGACTTCTAGAAACCAGCAGAGCTTCTCTGGAAGGGGCCACAGCTTTTCTTTTCCATATACCCCAACCAGAGTAATGAAGTGGGGGTTTACTTCTAAGTCCAAGCAGACCAGGTACAGATTTGTAGATGAAACCAGAAGTGTCTCCCTCCATCATTCTAGAGGGATGCCCTTGAAATCACACATGGCACTGGGGTAAGGCCAAAGCCAGAAGCAGAAAGGTAATCCAGGTCTCCCACGTTGGTGGCAAGAACCCAGTGATACGAGTGAGCCATCCCTGATGCTTCCCCGTGTCTGCATTGGCAGCAAGCTGATGTCAGGAGCCAGAGCTGAGAACCGAGCCCAGGTATTCTGATGGGGAATGCAAGTCTTAATCACTAGGCTAACAGCACATTATGTGCTTGAGTTTTGTGGCACTGTGTAGCCTAGGCTGTTGATGAATGTCCCCAGTCAACTCTACTGATAAAAACTTCACACACTTAGGTGCAGGCACCCAGTTCCCTATGTACTGATCAATATATTGCTTCCAAGTCCCACTTACTAAGCCCCCTTGTTTTTAGTACATGTGCGGGAGGCACATTTCCCACTGTTAGGTGTATTTAAAAAGCACCAGGTGGGCCGGCGCTGCGGCTCACTAGGCTAATCCTCTGCCTTGCGGCGCCGGCACACCAGGTTCTAGTCCCGGTCGGGGCACCGATCCTGTCTCGGTTGCCCCTCTTCCAGGCCAGCTCTCTGCTGTGGCCCGGGAGTGCAGTGGAGGATGGCCCAAGTGCTTGGGCCCTGCACCCCATGAGAGACCAGGATAAGCACCTGGCTCCTGCCTTCGGATCGGCGCGGTGCGCCGGCCGCAGCGCGCCTACCGCGGCGGCCATTGGAGGGTGAACCAATGGCAAAAGGAAGACCTTTCTGTCTCTCTCTCACTGTCCACTCTGCCTGTAAAAAAAAAAAAAAAAAAAAAAAAAAAAGCACCAGGTGGGGCTGGGGATAAAATCTGCTTCCTGCAGCAGAGGAGGACGGTTTCTGACATTTATAGGCTGATTGCAAGCGTGAACTTCATGCTGTACCCCCATTTTCCGGGCATCTGAAGAGGTGTTGCGTGAACGTGTATCTCAAACCTTGTGAACACCTGTTTCATTCCCATGTGGTACTTTACAGGAGAAAATATGAAGTACTTCAGAAAGTTCATGGAAAATGGACTTGTAAGGTTTTTCTATTGCAGAAAAATTTTAAAAACTATGCATAGTTTTTTCATGTTAATTTTCCATGAGCTCATTAAAGATGCCTCATATTCTGTTTTATAATCCTTAAAGTGTCATTTTCCCAGAAGGAGTCCCCTTTTTCACTAGGTGGGTAGAATGTCTTCTGTTGACCCAGCTAATACCGACTCCCTAATTGCTGGTGATGTGGGTCCTGAGTCACTGGAGTAGCCACTGCAGTGCATCCTTATGGTTTGTCCCCGTCAAAGCTTCCCCCTCATCCACCCAACCCTGGGGCAGGGAGGAGTGGGGCACTAAGGCTTATTAAGCATACTAGGTGATAGGGTCTCTGCTAAGTACATCAGACATGTTTTCTCATTTGATACTTAAAAGCAAGCTCAGGAAGTGGGAGTTATCCTCATTTCATGGATGAGAAAACCAAGGCTTAGATTGTGGATCCTGTATTGGCAAGGATCACAAAGGTGAGAGGAAATCAGAGCTGTGCGCCACGGTCTCTTATTGGGCAGTTAGAGAATACAAAATATTAATCCTGTTGCTTAGACTCTTCTAGCATCCTGTCAGGCATCTGCAGGACCATTTCCTCTCTCCTGCTCCTGAACAGTAGACCCTTAAACATCTGCAAAGCCACACTGCTGGTGAGCCACTGCCTGATAAGCCAGACCCATAATCCAAGGTACTCTAAGAACAGGGATGTATACCCAGTTTGCTTACAATTTTTTGAAAAAAAAAAAAATCATTTGCCAGAGATAACATCATTCCTCTATGCATTAAGTATACTTTAGGCAAAATCAAAATCACATGGAGGGGTGGCATTGTGGCTCAGCAGGTTAAAGCTGTAGCCTATAGCACCAGCATCCCATATGAGTGCCAGTTTGAGTACTGACTGCTCCACTGCTGATCCAGCTCCCTGCTAGTGCATCTGGAAAGCAGCAGCAGATGGCCCAAGTCCTTGGGTCCCTGCATCCATGCAGGAGACTTGGAAGAAGCTCCTAGCTTTGGCCTGGCCCAGCCTGGCTATTGTGGCCATCTGGGGAATAAATCAGTGGATGGAAGAGCTCTCTGTCTCGCCTTCTCTATCTAACTCTGCCTCTCAAATAAAAAATACACACACACACACACGCACACACAAATCACACAGAAGCCCAGGTGCACCAACTTTCCAAACAAACCTCTTTCCAGGGAGTTGTGTTCCGGAGTATTTCTTCCATGCTGCAAACAAAGGGAAACTATTCTGTATTCTTTTGGCCATGGAGCAATCAATATTTTTATGAGATTCTAGCCTTTGAAAGCTGGCCACAGGAAGTTGTCCATTCTTTGATGTCCACCCAGCCCTGCAGAGTGCCATCATGACTCAGGTTTTCTGGGCAGGTCTGTGCCTTCCTTTGAAAGAACACCCAATACAGCTGTCAGTGGTTTGCAGTCATATCTGAGGGCAGCATTGGTCTTTCAATGAAACCAAGCCACCCTGATGTAGAGATAAAATTATCTTATTATAGTAATTTCTAAGAAAATCCTACTTTCATCTTGGTCATCATATACACACATTTGTTCATAATGGCACTGCATGTCAGCTGTCACTGCACTGGTTAACATAAAAAATCAAATTAGTTTTCCTCAAGCCCTGCTTTTCCATTCTTGGGATATGAAATTTTGAAAACAGTCCGTGTATAATCCAATCCAACTGACCACATCTCCACTCCCATCCAAGAAAATATTAAAAAAAGAAGAAAAAGTGGAGGAGAAAGAATGGGGGAAATGTTTATTGAGACTGAGATGGAGTGCTGCTCTCTGATGAGTTAAGAGCAGTGTCAAGACCCCAAAACAAGGGATGTTTCATGAACAGCTGTGCCAACTGCAGTGCCACAACCTGGAGAAACCCAATGAGGAGGAAGAACTACTCAGCTCAACATAAATGACTGACTCAACTTCATTTACAGTTATATTTATTTCCTATAAACAATACCAATAATTCCATTTTAAAATTCACATTGAACCACTGGTTACTATGATGATTACATGACGGTTCGGTATCAGTCTCACAGTTTCAGCTGCAGATGGTCAATACTGAGTATTTATTTACTTCCCTGCTTTCTTTGGCACAATTTCTGGCTTAATTTTAAAAGCACATGTTTGAGCTGGCTACATAAGACTGCGTTACTGTTTTGGATGTCAGTGTAAGTACATGTTAAGCATTATTTACAAGATGAGAACTGAAGCACAGACTTTAATCAGTTATCTTCATAAATTAGCAGGAGGATGACAAGCAGAGGATTTTAATGAACAGGGCCAAGATTAATAGTGCAGCCATCGTTGGAGGAGGAGACAAACGTCGCAGAATGGAAGACCCACTCCTCAACTGCTGGCACCAGCGTCTCAGGTCCCGTGGTTTACTCTGCAAGAACCCAGGGTTGGGACAACTCTTTTTCTGCAGTGTGGCTTGTTCAAACCGTGGATTCTATATTAAAATGCAACGTAGCTGGTCACTTGCCACTGTTGTTTGGGTGCTAATGGGATACAAAAGTGCAAGGTCAGCAAAATGCTTCTCTAGGAGGCCTTCTAATTAAAAAAAAGCACATCCAGCCTTTCATGAGTGGCACCTTTGTGTGCAATCTTATGTACAGCTGATATAGATTCACTCCAGGCAGCGCCAATCTGGGAGATGTAAGTGAATGGCCAGCCTAGACTATCACCACAATACATCTCTGCTTGGGGCTGATACACAGACATTAAGTGATCCAACAACATGATTTCTCTTTCTAGTTCTGATAAAAAGGAAAAGAATTCTGATAAGCCCCACATCTGGGTTGGAATTGTAATATCTATTCAAGTACATGGACAGCTCTTTATTTCACATTGACAGTTCAATTCTGATCTCTGGTGAATTATATGAAAATAATAAATATATACATACACATACATACATATATATATATATATAGCTCTATAGTGAACGCTGGGTTAACAGTTATCAGCATCCCAATACAGTACATTAGTAAAAGAACTCATCTCCTTCCCTCCCCAAAGCCTATACCCATCTTAAGATTGTTATTGAGGAACTGTGCTGGTCTGTTTTCTTTCAAAGCAGTTTCTTTGAAATTGGCTGGAAAGGAGTTCAGTAAGGACAATTTGGCACATTAGTGGGGAAGGTTAGATGAAGAATAATCTATAAAAAAGTGAGGTCAAAGGAAATCCATGCCAATAGAAAGCCTGAGTAAAAATTTGTAACCAATGACAGAATTATTTTTTTAAAAATACTAGTCTGTACATGAGAAAGCAATTTCTCTTCCACCCCCATTATCTAATTCCAAGTTAGTTTGCATACTTCTAAACTTTGGCCTATGGAATTTTAAAAAATTCAGATAATACAACTTTCAAGAATTTCCTTTCATGTTACCCCACCCTGCCCCAAATCCCAAAACCCAGAGAGCAAAGGCTAAGAATTTGAATATAGAAAATAATCTGGAGGTCTGTATATCAAATTAAATGTACATTGGCCATTTGCATTTTCCTTAATTAATGTTTGCATTTGCTAAGAGATGACTCTCGTGGAAGGTCCTTCATGACAGTCCTGTGAAGCCAGTGCCTCTAGAACTGTGAGGTCTGGGTGAAAGAGATCGTGTCAGACTTGTCTACCGCAAAGCCTCCATTGACGTAGGACTTCTTGGTGTCCGAGTCTTCGTTGTCAAGGGTCGCAGATTCCAAGGCAAAAGGGTTCACGATGTTGACTTCAGATGAAACATCCATCTGCTCCAACTCCTTCTTGGAGAGCTTTTCCACAATGCCGGTTCCAAAAGCATCACCAAGGACGTTGACCACAGTCCTGAACCGGTCCCTGAGGAAGAGACAGCAAGAGTCAGGAGGCTCAGGTTTCACTTTTCTCCACCATTGGACAGACAAAAGGATATGGTGTGTTAGATTTAAGTGAATGTTGTCCTCATGGACAAGTGACCAGAGGCCCCACAGGCCCAGGGCAGGAGGTGGTTCATAGAGGTGCAGAATCAGCAAATAGGCTTTACTGGGGCTGCACTCCCAGTAAGTAGTAACGACTCCCCTAAGTCCCCCTGGATTCTCTCCCCTCCTCACAAAGAAATAAGAGTCTTCACAGATACTGAACGGAGTTCAGAATTCAGTTAAGTCTCTTGCCCTAACCCCTGTCTTGTGGGTTCTCCAAATTCAATGTAATTGACACTGTGGGCTCTCTTTTGGCTAGGTGAGAGAAATTGGCTATTCTGCCTGTGTTGTATTGCCAAACTTTGTATTTGTGTAGTCATCCCTGGTGTACTTGTTTCTTTACCAATCTAGGCCACTGTGCTTAACAGCAAGCCAATGGGGACATGGTAGAGTCCAGATTCAGAAAACAGGTCAGCCTAGGAACTAATTTCTCCTTGAGGCACCCTCAGCCAGTCTTAGTTCCCAGACAGTCTAGAGAAGAGGCTAGCAGCAGGAAGATGTGGAGAGAAGGCACTCCGTGGAGGGCATTGTCCATTTTGATAACAGTAGACATGAGTTTTCTTGTGAAAACATCTGTAGGAATGATTAAAAGACCAATAATGCATCCACATACCCACTCTGGATGCCCTGGTATTTAGAACAAGGCCAGGGATTGAAATGGCTCCAGTGCCATCTCACCCCGTGGCCTCAGATTGGACTCTTGACTTCTGGTGGCGAAGGTTACTGGTTCCAGGAAGAAGCAGAGAAAGGAGGGAGAGGAAAATGCACTGTCATCACTAGACAGAGAAGTAAAGCTTGCCACACTGGTAGGGTAACTCGTCTTCTCAGGCCACCTGCTAAAGGGCTCCACGTGGCATGGTCTCCAAGCCAGGTGCAGGGGCTTTTGCCTTCTGGGATATGACTCTTATCTTCAAACTACATGGAAATGTCACTGTTTCCCTTTCTTCTATCTCAGCTGCTACCTTCCAACTATGCAGCATGGATTCCCTACTAAGCCTGAGCTGGTTTTGAATGAAGAGCTCAATACAGATCTACCCTTAGCCCAGGTGGCTAGGGAATGGAACCAGACCTTGATGCCAGCAGACCAAGGCCCAGAAGCAAACATTAGAAGGCATGTTCTCACCCAGGTGTTCTGCTGTGTTCTTTCTCTCTCTCTACTGTGTTTCTCTCTCTCTCTCTCTCTCTCTCTCTCTCTCTTTCTCTCTCTCTTTGTGTGAGTGAGAGAGAGAGAGAGAGGAAAAGAAATTGAGATTGTTGCCTGAATGGCCCAATTCTTTCTACTCATAACAAGAAAGCGCACCATTTATTTAACACATACTGGCTGTCACACTCAGTTCTTGACACTCACATGAGCTCCCTGAATCTTTACAATAACCCAATGAGACAGGCAGGATGTTCTCCATCTTACAGATAATGCAAGTGGCCTTCAAAGAGGCTAATGAATCTGTTCAAGGTCAAAAGCCAGTCAGACGTCTGTGCTCACGCCACTGCCCCGCCAGTTCTGGAGACACCTGGGGAGACAGATGTTTCTGGACCAGCTAGTTCGGAGCCTCTGATGCTGAAGCACAGTGCAGATGGGCCAGGATGGCTATAGGGTTTGTGATGTCTGGGGCCTCGCCCCGCTGCTTCTTCCTCTTATTATTCTGCAGTTACCTTGTCCCACACCCAGCTCCCAACCTTGAACATTATCAGGTGCAGTGAGCTAATGGACTTCATTGGCTTTTTAAAACCTTTGCTCAAGGTTATGAGGAGTTAATTTTTAAGCATGTTATCAGATAGCCTGGTCAGAGGGAAACTGAAGCAGCCCCAGATGGCTCATTAGGCAATCTGGGGGCAGAGTGATGACAGACTGCAGATTCTGCATGGCTGAGAAGCTGGCCCGCCCATCCGGCTGCGCAGTACATTTATTCCAACTCACAGGAGCCAGTCGACAGCAATGATCAGGGTGACATCCTCAGCGGGCAGCCCCACAGCACTCAGCACGATCACCATGGTCACCAGGCCAGCCTGGGGCACACCGGCAGCTCCAATGCTGGCAGCTGTAGCTGTGACGCTGTAGTCAAAACACACAAGCCGGAACGGGATTAGACACCTACTTCTCCCTCTAAGGCCCCTGGCCTGCAACATTTAGTAAGTCCCAGTGGCTTCTATCTCCCTGTTCCTGAATTGGGCAGTCAGAACTGCCATCGGCTGAGAAGCAGCTCTGCCTTGCTGTCAGATGAAAGCCGTAGGGCAGTGAAGAATATGAGGCCATGTTCTTGTTCAGGGAGATGTGGCAAATCAAACGCAGGAAAATATAGAGGAACTTTCAGAGAAGCACCGCACTGATCCGAAGCCAGGAGCCAGGTGTTTCCTCCTGGTCTCCCATGTGGGTGAGGGGCCCAAGGACTTTGGCCATCTTCCACTGCATTCCTGGGCCACAGCAGAGAGCTGGCCTGGAAGAGGGGCAACCGGGACAGAATCCGGTGCCCTGACCGGGACTAGAACCCGGTATGCCGGCGCTGCAGCGGAGGATTAGCCTATTGAGCTGCGGCGCCGGCCTTATATCCCTTTTAAATAAGGGCCAGGTACCTGTTCACCTGCTTTCCCCCTCACTGCTGCCATCTACTCCCCTAACCAACCACTTACTGAGCATCTAGTATGTGTCAAGAATTTAAGTTGTCTTGAAGGAAGGGCAGAGGCGTAGTGGTAGCAGTGGATGGACAAGGGTTTATCAGGTAAAGTCAAAGAAATGAGGCCAAAAGGTTAAGCAGTTTTATGTACCTTTTTTTTTTTTTTTAAACATCACAAGATTCTTGACCTTTCTGGGAACTGTCTTTTAGGGAACTGAATTGAGAAAGCTCCAGGATTCCCATCCAAGGTACAAACATTTATTCCCGACTGCTCCTTTTAGCCAGTGGATTCACTTTGTGCAATAGGAGGAGAGATCTGGAATCTAGGAGGAGCAGCCAGATGAACTTTATTGCCATGTATTTAAAAAGATACCTCACGGGCAGCTAAGATGTGGCTCAGGACTTTTCTCTTCAAAATGTGTAGTTGCTCCATGCTGGAGGGAACAAGAGCTCCCCACCCTGTACAGTCCTTTGATTTGGATGCGCACTGAGGGAACACCCATGCTACTTCTGGAGACAAGTCCTCACCCTCAGCCAAGATTGAACCGCAGCTGGGATGTCAGTGGGTTGAAAGGTGAAGGTGTTTGCACAAAGTTTCGGGCCTGTGTCATCTTTTAGGTCTGTTCTGACTTAAGCCATCTTTGGAAAACCCAACTGTATTTCTATGCAGATTGAAAAAACAGTAGGTGAATGAATCAGGGGGTTTTTCTTTATCTGAAGTGATTTGTGCCCATGCCCAGTGATCCCTTTCAAAAGCCTCAACCTGTCATGGGGAACCATGTGCCTGTGGCTTGAGGCTGAGCTTGAAGTTCAAAATCCATCAGCCCAGGAAAACTCTGTCCTTGGGCCTGGGCTTTGCTGGTTATATCTTGGCAGTTTGAGTGGCTTTGGTCTGCAACATACATATCCGGAGAGGGAAAACAGTATCAAAACTTCTTCCTGCTGCTTGAACATATTTGAGGTTGACTTAGGTTTTCACAGGAGAAAACATAATAATCATTGGTACAAAGTTCTTTCCTGGGCCTGTGGTCTAGTTTTAGGACAACCCTCTGAACAGGCTGTGAGCTGGAGGGAACACGTGTTTAGAGTCAGACATGCTTGGGTTACACGTCTGGTTCTGTGGTTTTACTAACGGTGTTTCCTTAGACAGGTTACTTCTCTGAATCTTAACTCCTCGCCTGGATCCAGGCAGAGTGGATCTAGGTTGCAGGGCTGTGAGGGAATCCATGTAAAGTATCTGGGCCGGTGCCTGTGGAGTAGAAGCTTAACAGCATGTCATTTCTGCTGACCACCTTTGCTGCAGGGGCAGGTGCTTCCACCACGTCTACTGCTACCATGGCTGCTGCTGCTATTATGGGGGGTAGCTGGGAGCTGGGGGGGACTTTCAAAAGTTCATGGAAAATGGGATTAAAAGATAAATTTATTTTGGTTCAAAAAATTTGAATCCATGTGTACAAGAGGTCTTCAGGAAAGTTATTGGAAATTCATAATTATTAAAAAGATATGTGTAGCTCTAAAAAATTTTTTGCACCAAAATAAACTTGTCTTCACTCTATTTTTCCATGAACTTTCTAAAGTACCCTGGTATTACTACTATTACTACTACAGTAGCCAGAATGACAAGCAAGAATTCCAAACCTGAAAATCTATAATCTAAAACTGTTTTTATTAAAGGTTTTATTGTTTTCTCATCAATTCTCTTGTTAATGTGATATTAATAGAGAGAACAGGGGCCGGTGCTGTGGTGTAGTGGGTAAAACTGTTGCCTACAATACTGGCATCCTATATACGCACCGGTTCAAGTCCCGGCTGCTCCACTTCCGATTCAGCTCTTTGCTATGGCCTGGGAAAGCAGTAGAAGATGGCTCAAGTCCTTGGGCCCCTGCACCTATATTGGGGACCCAGAAGAAGCTCCAGGCTCCTGGCCTCAAATCGGCCCAGCTCTGGTCATTGCGGCCATCTGGGGAGTGAACCAGAGGATGGAAGACCTCTCTCTCTGCATCTGCCTCTCTGTAACTCTGCCTTTCAAATAAGTAAATAATCTTTAAAAAAATATACAGAGAATAGATAGTGTAGTTCACAGATAGAATTCTAATAATATGATATTTTCCTCTCTTCCTCCCTCCTCACTTTTTTAAAAAGATTTTTTAAAAAAGATTAATTTATTTGAAAGGTAGAGTTACACACACACACAGAGAGAGAGAGAGAGAGAGAGAGAGAGAGAGAGAGAAACAGGGAGAGATGGAGAGGGAGATCTTCCATCCAATGGTTCACCCCTCAAAAGGCCACAACAGCTGCAGCTGGGCCAGGCCAAAGCCTTCTCTGCAGGCAGCAGCTTAACCCATTATGCCACAATGCCATCTCTCCTCCTCCTTTCTCTTTTTCTTTCCTCTCTCTGTCTTAAAATCGGAAACTTTTTGAGTGTCAACATGACACCAAAAGTTTGGAGAATTCTATAAGTTGACTTCATGTTACAGCTCATACTCAAAACACTGGCACACTAAATTATTCCAAAATCTGAAAAAACCCCAAACAATTCAGGTCCCAAGTATTTCAGTAAGATTCTCAACCTATACTATTAAAACAGTAACTACTGCTACTCCCTACTCCCCCAGCTCTTTTTAGGCACCAAATCCTGTAATCATCTTTCACTATAACACAATTTATCCCACGTTCAATCAATTGTAAGCAAATATCATAAAACCACAAAAGGGTTTGTTCTGAATGGATGTTTCTTTGGTGTGCATTCCACAGAAAGAAACATATTAGGGGTCTAGAAATATCTTTCACCATTAGCCACATGGGCTATAACGATAGCCTGTAAAGTTAAAACTAACTTTTATTATTTCCCAGGTTGAGCCAGAGAGGGTTTTTTATGTTAAGTTAATGATGGCTTTGGGCATCACAGTTGTGATTGGTTTGGGGCCTGCAATTACCCGCAAGTCAGATTTAAGAAGACACAAGAGAACTGGGGGAGAGGTTTGGATGAAAATTGACTATATAGCCTCTAGGACCAAAGTTGATCCTTTTAACAGTCAGGTCACAAGCATGGGTAGAAAGATCTAGAAAACTCATGAAAATGGGAGAGGGAGGGAGTTCATCATCAAATGGCAAACACAAGAAAGAACTGGCACCTCTTACAACCACTCCTTGGAAACCAGTTTAGTGCTGACAGGGTCCCCCAGGCTGGGGCGGGAGAAGAGGGAAAACACATGGAAATGTAGAAGTAACAACTGCTGGAGCTGCACGAGTGTTTATGGAATAGGAACTTTGCCAGGCACGATTCCAGGGCTCAGTTTTAACACACACTCTGCAGTTGTAACTACAGGACTCCACACAAGCTCTTTTGGCAAGGGCTTCTTTAGCCAGTAACACATTTTTATAGATTCTGCAGCACTGGTATAGCTCCCCAGCTGATACGCCAGTCAAGTGCATTTGCACTTGACTTCAGTCAATTCCAAACAAACAGGAATACATACTTTATGATTTAGGGTTTGGGGTTCTTTAAAATTGTACTGCATTAAAACACTGTTGGAAAACATCATTTTTACTCCATATCTAGGCTGGGATAACAGGAGCAAATTAACTCTGAAAGGTTCAGATCCAACCTTGAGTTGGCCTTGGGACAGAGCTTAGTCTTAAACTTACCTCTGTGCTGAACTGGAGAGTCACTAAGTGAACTCTCATCCCAGCCTATCACTCCAGTAGACCTTTCTGCAATGACAGAATTGTTCAGTATCTGCGCCCTCTGATTCAGTTAGCCATCAGCCACCCATGCTGGTGGCTACCACCTTCAACAGTGCTTTCCTAGAGAACTCTGGCAAGACTCAATATTGACATCTCTACCATTTCTTTGAGCAGCTTTTTAAGTCTTCATTGGACTCAAATTCTCTGAAGTCTCTGTTCTGTGGACCATGGGCAGCCTTGAAAATCTCGATTCTCTGGGTTTCTAGGACAGCACAGCCCATGGCTCCCACCTGCCTCTCTGTTCCTTCTTCCTCCTCCTTTTAGGCCCTCTTTTCTCTGTTAGGATCTTCCAAGGCTCAGGCCTTTGCCTCCCTTCTCTCCTCTACACACTCTCCCTGTATAATGACATATGTTCCCAGCATGACTGAGTGCTCACTATGTAGGCGCTGCTCCAAGCATTTTATATGCATAATCTTATTTAATCACCACTACTTGAGTAAATTATAGGTACTATTATTACTCTCACGTTGCAGGTGAGAAAACAGAAGATTAGAGAATCCACTCCACTTGCGCAAGGTCACAGCTAATAATGGTGTCACTGATTCAAACTCAAGACAGCTGACTCCTGACCCACATGTGTGATGGTCATTAAGTCAGCTCATGACCTGACTTCTGTATCTGCTGGTCCAGGCATGCGTTTCTCACTGCGTATCTCCAGCTGGAACTCTCAAAGGCATTGTAATTCAGTGGACCACAAGTATGAACTCTATCCTTCCACCTATCTTGATTGCTAGTCCCTATTCTATAAGCCCATCCAGCAATCTAGGATCACCTACCAATCCTGGGAGTTACCCTAGCCTTCCTCATCCCTCATCCTGTAACCAAGTTATGACTCTTCAGTTCATTAGCTCTTCCTTATTCCCAGTGTCAGTGCCTTGACAGAGGCCATTTAATTCCTAACCTAGACTTCTGCCAATAGTCTTCTAAGTGCTCTTCTGGTCTATGGTCCCTATGTCCATCCAAATCATTCACCACACTGACAGTTACCTTTAGAAAATGTGTACCTGACTTTTCTCTGAAGGGAGGAGAGAACTTCCACTTTGATTATGGCCCTGTCTAAAAACTGAGAGAGTTTGTGAACTCAGAAGGCTGCCATAGCCTTGGCAGCTCATGTCAAGAACCTCAGGTGATCACTGACTTCATAAATAAGAGTGTCAATTGTTAAATCAACAACAGGAGTCACTGTGCACTTGCTTCCCATGCTGGACCTGTCCTTAATGAGTTGTACTATGAGAATTAATGGTAAAACTTGTCTTCAAACTGTACTTTGTACTTTGTGTGTCTGTGTGGGTGCAAACAGTTGAAATCTTTCCTAAGTAAAGAGTTGGTCTTCTGTATATAGTCAATTAAAAATGAATCTTAATGGAAAATGGAACGGGAGAGGGAGTGGGAGGAGGAGGGGGTGGGTGAGTATGAGGGGAAGAAACACTATATCCCTAAAAGCTGTACACATGAAAATTTGTATTCATTAAATAAAAGCCTTCAAAAAAAAAAAAAAGAAAGAAAGAAAATGTGTCCCTGTCCTTAATATGACAAATCTTCTAAGAGCCTTCCATGAGCTCCCCATATAGAACTTTCATGATAAGACCCCTGCTTCCTCGTTCTTTTATGTCCTCTACACTGTACTAGGTGTTCCAGCCATCCCAAATAATCTGCATTCTATAACCAGGCCATGGCTACATTACAAGCCCCTGTACATGGTCTTAATCCAAAGTGCCCTAAACACTCTCCTTTGCCTGCTGAAGTTTTATTCCTCTTCTAAGATTCAGCTAAACACCCGCCTCAGTGAGCCTCCCCTTCCCAGGTCAAGCCAGCCTGTTTTCCCTGGCAACCCTGTAACCACCACACAAAATCTCATTCTAGCCCTTATCACAGCCCTCAGCTCTCACTGAGGTGTCTATATTCCCACCCAGCCAGGACCCCTTAAAATCATGGGCTGACCCTTATTCATCCTTGAGTCTCTGGTGCCTACTCTGTGCACAGCACCTACTGAGCACAGAGTTGTGCCCTTGATTAGCCAAACCCTGAAGCCTAAATCTTGCATACCACAAACCCACCACTTATAATATAGTTTCCTGCAGAGACTAAGGAAAATGATCTATCGCTGGGCCCTTCTTGGTCTCCCTTCACAGATCGATTTTACTTGAGGCAACCCAGTGACAGTACACAAATGAGTGCGATGCCATGCCCCACCTGATAGTGATGATCTGCCCGATGCTCAAGTCCATGTCATTCAACTGTGCGATAAACACTGCTGCCACTGCCTCATAGAGCGCCGTCCCATCCATGTTGATCGTGGCACCAACGGGCAACACGAATCGAGTGATCCTCTTGTCCACATGGTTCTTTTCTTCTGCACAGCGGAAGGTGACAGGCAGTGTTGCTGAACTGTGTGATCAAAACAGAAAAGAATGTTGGGTCTAGGAATGATACTCCTCAATCCCTACCCTTAAAGACACCTCTCTTCTAAATAGTAGGTCAAGAACCCAAAGCACACTGGCACTTTTGGCAGATCGAGGAATCAGAAGGCGCAGTGCCCACTACTGCTCCAAGCTACACGGGAACACTCCCTGGGCTGCAGGCCATGCCAAGGCGGCAAGGACTCAACAGGGTGAGGGGACAGGGTCTAGGATGTGGCCAGAGATTATGGAGGCATTTTTCAAATGAAAGGCAGCTAGGAACACAAGTGGTAGTCTGTTTCATGAAGGCATGTGACAGCTGATAGAGTGTGGTCTGGAGCCTTCATCCCAAAACTGCCCTTTGGTTACCTGGAAGAGATCATGAGCGCTGTCAGGAGAGCCTGGGCCATTCCCATGGCAAATCGGAAAGGGTTCTTTCGCACCACAATGAAATATATCAGTGGGAGAATGACAATGGAGTGGATTGCAAGCCTGCAAACAAGAGAGAGACGGTTTCAAAGGTAACACCACCTGCTGGCACTTAGTCCTGTTGCCAAACACCTTCTTTATTCATGATGTTGTTTAACTTTCATTGTGAGGCAATGAAAAAGAGGGAAGTCAGGCAGGCAAGTGGGAGTAGGTCCCTGTGTGCATGGGGACACAGAGGCTCACTCATTCAGTGAAGCTTCTTGTCAAAGCCAGCAGCTGCATGCTAACGCCAACTCTATTTAACACGGTTAATGACCTGCCACCATGCTCCCTGAGACATTCCTGCTGTATATGCTGAACACTGTTCCCTCCTTGCTGCTTCTGAATTACTTTATTTTTAATGTTTATTTGAAAGGCAGAGTCACTCACACACTCACACACTCACACACACACACAAAAATAAGTCTTCCATCTGTTGGTTCACTTCCCAAATGCCTGCAACAGCAAGAGCTGGGCCAGGCTGAAGCCGGGAGCCTGCAACTCCATCTGGGTTTCCCACATAGGTGGCAGGTGCCCAAGCACTCGAGCCATCCACTGCTGCCTCCCAGGGTATGCACTAGCAGGAAGTTGGATTGGAAGTAGAAGGGCTGGGACTTGACCCCAGCATTCTGATATAGAAGGTGGGCATCCCAAGGGAGGTCTAATGCACTGTACCACAATGCCCACCCCATGCTGCTGAATTTTTACTCCTCCTCTAAGAATAAGGAAAACATCCCTTTCCTCCAGAAAGCCTTTGCTCACTTTCCCAGGAAGAGCTGATCCTTACCATCTTGGCTCTCCTTATGTCCCCCACTTCGTGCCTCATCACAAGCCCTCATTCCCTCCATCCCCGGGACCACCGCTGTCTTGCTGGATGGCACCCACTAAGAGGGAAGTCAGAACTGCGGTCAGAGAAGAATCCCTGTTCCTCCACAGTCACGCTTTAGGACTGCTCCTCTTTTCTTTATTATTCCTTCCTGTGCAAACTGTCCCTTGTCTCACATGGAAATCTGCAGGTCACACAAAAGAGGGGCCTTAAAGAAGTGAGGCCTGCTTGTCAGACATCATGAATATGTAAGTGACAACTTAGAGTTTACAGGTCCGTCACATGAGGTTGACATAGTAAAAGAAATGGTCCTGACAGTCTGTAGCTATGAACCATTGGTTTTCCACTGAAAACCTAGATAGAGTGACAGAAAAGCAGCCAGCAGAACTGCTTCAGAAATGGATCAGTACCATGAATCTTAGCATAATCACTGCCCACCCGCAGCGCCTGGTCCTGACTGTCTGAGCAGTCACAGCAGGGCTGGCCTCTGGAGTGGCACTGGTTCATCTCTCTTACCACCATGGCTCTTGCGGAACCCAAGCTGCTCCTGTGCTGGCTGCTGGGGCTGTGTTTTTGGCACAGATTAAGGACCAAATGTGCAATGGAAATGCTCCAGTGTGATCAAGTTTCAGTAGGTAAGTTGATAGCTCAGTGGGATGTTTGAGGGATTGATTTGTGGGAGTCAAATCAGTGTTATTTATGCATTCCCTTGGTCCATGTGTCTTAGCATGTGTGACGTATTCAGGAGCACTATACATAACCTATCCCATCACATCTCTTCTTGGGAAACCAATAACTAGGCTGTATTAAGTATGCAACGACCCATTCCTGCTGCCTTCCTGGTTTACGGCTTCTGAAAAGCCCCACCCAGTTCCTGCTAAACCCAAAGCATTCCCAAGCATGCTCTCTGAGCATGGCAGTGTTACAGCCCAGCATCAGAATTTGAACCAGGCAGCCCTGGAGCCTGATTTCACGTAGGCTCCTCTGAACTGTTTTCAGGCTCAGGGTACATGAGGGCTCTTCTTACCTGCTTGGTTAGTTTGCACTTCTGAGGAAGCAAAGGCCAGGAAAGAGCCAAAGGAGGCTATGAGTGGGTTTCTCTCTTGATTTAAAAACTGATTCCAACACAACCAATAAAAAGGCGATGACCAAGCCTGGTCCAGGCTGTTCTGCCAAGAGCTGGCAATTAGCACAGCATGATCCGCCTACTCTACAGCTGTGAAAGGGCAGCCCTGCTCCCCTGCTCTCTTATCTCTGAACCCCATCATTCCTGCACGTGGCAAAGAAGTTGATTTGACCAACTGAACCTCAGCCTCTCTGCAGCCATCCCATGGGGTCCAAAGCGAAGTTTCTGCTGCTGTTCTTGAGCCTGACATACCCACTCAGGACGGTGACCATGTACAGGCCCAGCTTGCGGAAAATTTCCCAGTCTTCAACTTCTATGATCTTCCCGGCAATCAGGAACAAAATACCAAGCGGCATGTAACTAGAAAGCAAGCATGACAAAGGCAGGATTCCGTCAGCAGGGTTTTCTCCGTGGGAAGAGGCAAGGCAGTGTGTAGACCCTCAGTGTGTGCCCTCAGCTGGGAGGAGCATAGATATGTCATGAAACCAAGGGCTCCGTGTTAAGTCCTAGGCAGACTGCACGGATTCATTTTTAGTACCTGCACGCATCTTAAATTCTAGCCATCCAAACCGTCATGAGCGTAGTTTGCAAACTTGGCAAGAATGTGTGGTGAGAATGGTGCATAGCCTGGGCCATGTGCCCAGTACACATATATCCCACTGATTGTCTTATCTGCTTATCTCATTTGGGTTTGACCCACTGACAAATATAGACACTTGGCTCATTCTAGCCATGGTCTTCTGGTTTCCCAGGTAGCCGCAATAGAAAAGCATAATTGGTGGTCACAATAGCTCCATTTGTGGAGCCCCCATTACATCCTGTGTTGGGGAAAGCATTTTATATGCACCATTTCCCTTAATGTACATCTCCCAGTCCTGGGGGTAGTTTTTATTATCTTTATTTGCAGAAGATGAAGCTGAGGTTTTCTGCAGGATTAAGTAATTCACTAATTCACCTGGCTTTTTTTTTTTTTTTTGGAGCTTTGTATGTTGCTGTCAGAGTCTATAATTTGAATTAAATAATGTTCTACCCGGGCCATCAAAGGAGGAGGTACCTTTCTCTGAAGGGAGGAGAGAACTTCTGCTTTGATTATGGCCTTGTCTAAATAAGGTCAGAGTTTGTGAACTAAAGAGACTTCCATAGCCTTGGCAGCTCATGACAAGGGCCTCGGGGTGATTATTGACATCATAAATAAGAGTCTCAATTCTTAAATCAACAACAGGAGTCACTGTGCACTTACTCCTCATGTAGGATCTCTGTCCTTAATGTGTTGTACTATGTGAATTAATGGTAAAACTGTCTTCAAACAGTACTTTATACTTTGTGTGTCTGCATGGGGGCAAACTGTTGAAATCTTTACTTAGTATATACTAAGTTGATCTTCTGTATATAAAGATAATTAAAAATGAATCTTAATGAAGAATGGGATGGGAGAGGGAGTAGGAGATGCAATGGTTTGCGGGTGGGAGGGTGGTATGGGGGGAAAAACCGCTATAATCCAAAAGTTGTACTTTTGAAATTTACATGTATTAAATCAAAGTTTTAAAAAAAACAAAGAATATAAGAAAAGAATGTAAGAACCCCCCCCCAAAATTATGTTCTACCAGTTTAATATGAGATAGTGGAGGCAGAGGTCTCCTGAGAAAGTGGACCTCAGGCAGCGTCTGGGATGGAGCAGAGCCTCAGGGGCTGTGCCTGGTGGGCTCAGATGGCAGCTCGTGTTCAGATGTGTTGGGGCCCCTGCTGTACCAGCTCAATGTTTCGAATTTCACTTCTGTATGGGGCCTAACATGGAATGCATTCTGTGTTCTGATGTGCGAGAAACTCCTTCAAATCTTTCCTTTAAGAACCACTTCTTACACGGATGCTGGCTTGGTGACAGATGACCTCCCAGGGCTGCAGGGAGAAGAGTGGCTGAAAGCCAGGCTTGTGTCAGTGAACCACCTCCCGCATGGTGTGTGGAGTTAGTTAACAGTCTAATGGTTTCATAGCAAATGTTCACCTCCCCTAGAACAAGTTCAGTGGAGAAACATAAGCCTCTTCTTAATTCTGAGGAGACAGAGTTGTCAGGGGAAGCAAAGATGGCATTAGCAGCATCTGCTCACCACATAATGATCTGAACGATTTTCATGGTTGCGTCACTCAAAGCGTTGAAGAAATCCACCAGAATCTGCCCCTTTTCTCCCATTTTCCCGATGACGATTCCGAACACGAGGCAGAAGACAATCAAGCCCAGGACATTGATGCCATCTGAATACAGGCCTACGACTCTGTACTCCTTTGTTCTGTTCTGTGGATCAAAACCAAGGAAATACATTGATACGTCATTGTAACCTTGTTAGAATGCACAGGAACCTGAAATGAGAAGAAATGAAAGCTGAACGTAACAGTGATCTACCCAGGCAGAGTGAACAGTACTTCAGGAAATAGTAATAATAAGAATAAACCTAGGTACACAATCAATTTTATCCCTTCCCAATTGAACTTTAAAGTTTTTTCTTTTCTCAACAAGTTCCTATTTTAGTGTTTCTTTTTAAGACTTTTTACTCTGGATTGCTTTGCATTTTTATTATGAATTTTAGAATCAAGGCATTTTTTTTTCCAGGGCTATTTTAATCATGAGCTACATTTAGAGTCTGCTTAAAAAGACAGAAATTAGTGCAGGAAGAACAAAATATTTACCAGTGCAAACATTTTCAGGAGGTTTTTACCATCTATTTTACCCTGATAATGAAGCAAACGTACACTTTTTCCAGCCTCTGGTCTTGGTTAACCAACAGGATTTTAGAAATAAAAAAATTAACCAGATCCCTATTACAAGGGACTTTTACTTTGTCCTGGCTGCAAGAGTATATGATTTACCAAAGGACAACATAATCTGGGTGAGACAAGCCAGGTTTATAAAGAATTATGTTGATGAGCCACTGGGATGCCAGTCATTTCTGACTTAAATGACCTACCAGCTCTTTATGGATCAGCCAGGGTTCTCTAAAGGCACTGGCTACAGCGTTAGCTCCTGACATTCAGCTGGAGACAGACGATGAGCTGTGGGAAACACCAGCCCATGCTAGCAAGATGGTATGTAATGAACACAGCCTGGCGATGCTACAAGCGTCATAAGGAGGTGGGGACACGAATGAGGACTTGGAAGTTAGGGAAAGCAGGCAGCCAGGAGACCAGGCACATTCCAGGAAAATGGTAAGAAAAGCAAAAGCCATCAGGTGCTGGGCCATTTCAATCTGCTCAGATAACTCTTACTCATGCATTCTGGCCCCCACACTAATTTAAAGCCCTCTGTGGAATGCCCTCAAAGCACCCTGCTCTTTCCAGTTGTAATCTTTACCACTCTCTGCACGAGGGCAGATGCCACCTTTCACTATTATAATTCCAGTGCATGGCAGGGCCTGGCATGTGGACAGCGCTCACAAATGCATTTTTGGAACCACAAGGAACTGAGGGGGCAGATCTGTAGAGAAGAGAGAGGGCTCACTGGGAAGTGACTGGGAAAAATGTGAGAGGAGCCAGAAAAGTTAAAGCTTTTCACAGTGGAAGGCAGGAGCCAACTGCAGTCAATTTATCTAAATTCCTGTGTTTACTCAATCTTCTCTTTTTTTCTTAAAGCTTACCTTCCTTTGTGAAGGGAGAGAAGGTTCAGGAGCAATCTACTCTAGGCCTACCAAACCCACATGTTCTAATCTCCAACTTGCAAATCCCCAAAGCTCTTGAGGCCCTTTGATTTTGTTGATAAATTTACAGTCAAGCCTTTTGGTGGTAAAACTCTTGCCAAACCAAGGGGGCTACTGATAGTCTGTGTCTCTCACTCGACAGAAAATTCATGAGTTAGCTGCAGAAATACTGAGGTGCTTTCTGGAGGGCTGCTGTCCACCCCCCCACCCCCCCACGGATGCTGCATAACCTACAGTGCATGGGCATACGCTACCCAACCCTCCTGCAAACTGCTGACAAATGCGAACACAGGACCCTGAATCACAGCTGGGCCAGGAGATCCAGCCAAGGAGCCATGGTCCTGCATTCTGGGTTAACAGAGCCCTGCAATGTCAAGCAGCTCCCTGACACTGCTCTAAGAAGTGGCTGAGACATCCTGTAGGAGCCACAGCGCCCATTGCTTCCCCATGTGGAGCCGCTGATCCTCTTTGCTCCTGGTAGTTATGTTCTATGAGGTCCCCATGAACACCGACTGAATCGGCCAATACTAAGCCAATCCTCCTAGAGGGAATACAGGGTTAGGGATCTGGGAGCACTGGTTACATCATTTTCAATAATGAGTACCTAACATTGTTTTATGTGTGTTTTTGTTTAAAAATACCATGTTTAATATAAGGCTGAGTTGTAACACTGAAGTCACGGTCATTAACACTGTAAGTCAGGATGGAAAGCAGCTTATCTGACACGTGTTTTCTCCTTCTTGGTCTTAGAAACACTAGACAGCACTTTTATACTATGTTTCAGTCCATTTTAAACAGTGGAATCACAACAAAAAGCAGAGAAGTGCAGAAAAGGTGACATTAACCACCTTGCAAAATGGACACGAGTTCACACAAGACAGGAAGGCAGGGCACAGCCTTGCTCAGTCTTGGCTGGCCACACGCACGGTGGGTGACGCACGTATTCTGCTGTTCTGTGCAGGCCTGCAGATGACCATGAATGTGCTGTGAGTACTGACTTGGGGGTTACAAATACATTTTAGCAGGTAGGTGAATTTACCAATGCAGAGTCAGAAAAGAACAAGAATTGAGTGTTTTTCCCATGATTGGTGCCTGCCTACTGCAAGAGGGGAGCTGGCCATGGGACGGACCTCGGACACGGCTGTTGTCATGACGGCTGTGACAGACTCTTCAGTCCTGTTCGTCCCTGTATCACCGGAAGCCGTCACTTCTTCACGTCTGGTTTTGTACTGCATATTAGAGAAAAACAGAGACAAGGAAACAACAATCAAAAGAGTTATTGAAGCTCCCAAGGCTAAATAACAGGAACACTTTATTGGTCAACAAAAGTGCCTTTGAAGGGTTCAACCTCCAGTGCCTTTGTTGCTTTTAGTTCTTGAACATCCTGCCTGGAAGTTTAGGAATTAAAAGTACACTTGAGAAATACAAACCCTTCATATCCACAAGTACCATTCAATAGGTTGGAATGTTCTCTCTTGGGGCGAGTGTATGGCACAGAGCAGTTATGTCACTGCTTCATATGCCTACATCCCATACGAGGATGCCTGGTTCAAGTCCTGGCTCCTGGCTCCTCCACTTCTGATTCAGCTTCCTGTTAACGCACACCCTGGCAGGCAGCAGGTGATGGCTCAAGTAATTGGGTCTCTGTCACCAAGTGGGAGACATGGATTGAATTCTGGGCTCCTGGCTTTGAGCTGGCCCAGCCCTGGCTGCTGCAGGCATCTGAAGATAAATTACTGGAGAGAAGATCTCGTCTTTCTCTCTGCTTTTCAAATAAAGTTGAAAAAACAAAAAGAATGCTAATTCACTTTTATATCAATGGGACAGTAATGTGAGAGAAAATGTTTTATTTGTAGGGGCGTTCACAGACTAAAGAGATTCCTGTCAATCATTTGTGTCTCTATTAAGGATTTTTTTTTTCTTTAAAGATTTATTTAATTGAAAGGCAGAGGCAGAGAGAGAGAGGTCTTCCATCCCCTAGTTCACTCCCCAAATGGCCGCAATTGCTGGAAGTGGGCCAATCTGAAGCCAGGTTCCAGGAGCTTCCTGTGGGTCTACTATGTGGGTGCAGGGGCCCAAGGAATCGGACTATCTTGTACTGCTTTCCCAGGCCATGGCAGAGAGCTGGATCAGAAGTGGAGCAGCTGGGACTCGAACCAGCTCCTATATAGGATGCCAGCACAGCGGGTGGCGGCTTTACCTACTATGCCACAGTGCCAGCCCCTAAGGATTTTCAATCTGGGGAAAGCACCTCATCACCTTGACTTTAATAAACAGCAGAAAGATTTAACTGTATAGTTGTTTCCAAATGAGTAGACCCTGGAGGACTATTTGGCAAGTGAGATTTCTGTTGAATTCTCTTCCTTCATCCCTGTCTGGTTCCATGGAGCTTGAACACAGAGGCTGGAGAAAGAGCTACAGTATTATTACATCAGGTCTAACTGTCGCTCCTCCACAGCTCTACCAACACCAAGCACCTTACAAGTGACCACAGTGGCTGATCTGCGAAGGCACCCTGGAATAGAGGTGCTTCTGTGCCTCCTGGAGCAGGCAAGTGGCAACAGAATTGCCATTTTTGTTGGTACACACAGAGGTCTCTGTTCATGTAATTTATGTAAATGAATACAGCCGTATGGGGTATTCAGCTGTTCTAAAGAGAGATCAATAGGAGAAAAGGGCTTGAAGTCAATGGATGGAGAGACTGGCAAGAAGAAAATCACGGCTGTGTTGCATCGCTCTGTGAAGTTCCAGCAATGGGCACACAGTGGTTAAGAAAAAGGCTGACTCCCAGGAACACTGGCCGCACCGTGTGGGTTAGTCAGGCACAGCCAGGCAGAGAGGGCAGGGGAAGGGCAGGGGAGGGCACTGAGCTTACGGGCTGTTTCCTCACAAACACAATGTGATTCTCCAAAACTAGTACTACAGCTCACTTTTTTTTTTTAAGATTTATTTATTGAAAAGGCAGAGTTACAGGGAGAGGGGGAGGGAGAGGGGGGGGAGAGAGGGAGGGAGAGGAAAGGAGGGAGAGGGAAGGAGGGAGAAGGGGGAGAGGGGAGGGGGAGAGAAATCAATTTTTTACATGCTGTTTCACTCCCTAAATGTCCACAACAGTCAGGGCTGAGCCAGGCTGAAGCCCAGGAGTCTCATCTGGGTCTTCCATATGGGTGCAAGGGCCC
The DNA here is from genome assembly GCF_033115175.1 of Lepus europaeus. Lineage (NCBI taxonomy): Eukaryota > Metazoa > Chordata > Mammalia > Lagomorpha > Leporidae > Lepus > Lepus europaeus. The sequence continues at coordinate 70,410,638 of NC_084838.1, forward strand.
AAGGACTTGGGTCATTGGCCGGCGCTGCAGCTCACTAGGCTAATCCTCCGCCTGTGGCGCTGGCACACCAGGTTCTAGTCATGGTCAGGACGCCGGATTCTGTCCCAGTTGCCCCTCTTTCAGGCCAGCTCTCTGCTATGGCCCGGGAGTGCAGTGGAGGATGGCCCAAGTCCTTGGGCCCTGCACCCCATGGGAGACCAGGAGAAGCACCTGGCTCCTGGCTTCGGGTCAGCGCAGTGCGCTGGCCGTGGCGGCCATTGGAGGGTGAACCAATGGCAAAGGAAGACCTTTCTCTGTCTCTCTTTCTCACTGTCCACTCTGCTTGTCAAAAAAAAAAAAAAAAAAAAAAAAAGCACTTGGGTCATCCTCTACTTCTTTCCCAGGTGCATTATCAGGGAACTGGATCAGAAGTGGAGCAGCTGGGACTTGAACCAGTGTCCATACAGAATGCTGGCATTGCAGGTGGCAGCAGCTTAACACTACAACGCTGGACCCTGAAGCCAACATTTAAAAATACTCATTTGTTGACAGACTGCTAACTTGCTTCCTTTGAGTCCTTTTGGAGGAGCAGGTGTTATTACATGCACTCACTGTGGGCTGGAAGGATGCTTCTGTGCCCCACCACTCACAGGTGCACTTCCTGTTGCCTATTTATTGGGTAGTCCTATTGAATCATAACAGAAAAAAATAACCTTAATTGGTAACGGGAAGAGGGGAACAGACTGAGGGCAAAAGCTATTAATATTACCTGCTGAAAACAGGCCTGCACGAGGTTCTCAGGGAACATATTCCTGGTGGAGACATGAAAAGCAGTGTTATATTAGGGCCAAAGAGGGTGTTTTGGTCATACTCAGTACACTGGTGGCAATGAGTCTAGCACAGAACAAGTACTCGGGTTTCTCATCCGGCCTCTTCTCTGTAAAATATTTCCATGCATTACAATTTACTTATTTCCTGCTGAGCTTCAACCACGTATGGACAGTTGTGAGCAACCGTCACATGAGCGATTCTGTAAGTGACACACTTGCTGTCCACAGTGGAATGCTGCACTGGCAGATGGACAGTCAAGGGACTAAGAATTCTTTAACTTCCTGTGCATTTCTGCTTCTATCCGTGAGGATGGATGCTCATCAACAGTCCATTGGGTTTGTTTCCAAATTCTTTATGGCAACTGCAAATATGATCCTAATAGCGGAATTAAATCTTATGTAAACCAGGGAAATATGAGTGTGAAAAAGAAGGTGTGGTTTCTATTAAAAACTAAGCCGAATGCTTGGAAACTCAGTAAAGCCAAATAACTAACATGTCTGTGGTTAAATTCGGTATGGATAACAATTGAAGTAAAACAAACACACACAGAAAAACTGAGAGAATGTGGTGCTCAGTTTCCTTTGCTCAGGGTTTTTTGCTCCATTCCACGGAAACGGGATCAGGAAGTGCAGGCGATGCACATATAAGGGCTGGGTATGTAACAGAAATGATAGGAAATTACAATAAATTAGCATACTCAAAGAAAAAAACCTTTGCCCTACGTCAAAAGTTGGTGGAAAAATGCATCTAAGTTTTAGGTGGGAACAAAACGTGTAATGCATATCCAATTCTTAAATGAGCCTCTCCTTTAATGACTACTTTTAGTTGGCTGGCCTATTTCTGACCCTGATTCAGGTTAAGAAGATTCCTCCTGTGCAATTAAAACATGTGTTTCTTCACGTGTGCTTCAGAAGTGCCCGTCCAATCCAGGCCAGCATCTGAACATGACAGGTAGACTTCCTGCATCTCCATCCAGCTGACATCCTAATGGAGGAGCCTGCTTCTTGCAAAACCTCTTAGAACCATGACTTAGCAAGCAAGACTGGCTACAAAATTTGCGAGGTCCGGCACAGAAAGAAGATGCATAATAATGAAATTTAAGAAAAATTTCAAGCAGGGCATGATGGCACACATGGGGCCTTGTGCACCCACACAGATCACACACCCCTGAGCCACCCGTGGCAAAGTACTCACCTGATCAGGTCTAACATGGCATCCACTGTGCTGACTTCGGGGGTGCTGCCTGTCCTGTCGATTTCGTCCACTTTCTGGGTGACCCCAGGCTTGATACTCACCACCAACACAATACCTGTGGCCAAGTACACAACCCACATAGCATTGAGAAAAGTCCAGGCCCCTTGGCTGTCAGTGCAAGCTTCCTAGAACCAACGGGCAGGGTGGCACCTGGCGAGAGTGTGCCTGGGAAGACCCTGAGATCCAGCCAAAATGCCATCTTTCTGGAAATATTTTATAATTAGACAGCTCCACTGTTACCAACTAATTATCCAGTTTAAGGATTATGTAAGCTCTTGGCTTGGATTCCTTCTACTCGGTGATTCGGCAAGGCATAGAACTGGCACCCTCTTAACGTTTCTCACTTGAGATTTTAATAAGTATTGCCACAGCTAAAATTCAGTCAGAATCACATTTTCTTCACATAAAAGGTACAATTTAGACTTCAAGGCAAAAAGGTTCATGGTAATTTGACAATACTAATTTCTGATTTAAGAAAAAAACAACAGAAGGTTCAACTACTTTTTGAAGTCACAATAACACAGAGGAATAAAGTTTCAGAAACAAATGTTACCTAGAATTACAGCAATGATAGTGGTGCAGAAATAATACAAGACAGCACGCAGACCAATTTTCCCAGAAACGTTGGAATCCAGTGCAGCAACACCTGAGGGGGAAGAGAACACAAGTGAAATTATATTAATTTTTTAAAGACAATCCTGGGGCTGATGATCTCATCCTTGATGTGTGGCATAAACAGCTGAGCAACGTTCTCTGTGTCTACAAGGCCCATCTCACCAGCTGGGATGCAACAGCCAAAAGAAACACTTCCAAATTCATTCCAGAGTGGTTCAGACACCACTTCAGATGCCCGTGTGCCTTATCAGAGCGCCTGGGTTTGAGTCCTAGGCTCCACCTCCAGTTCCAGCTTCCTGCCAAGGCTGACCCTGAGAGTCAGCAGTGGTAAGCCAGGTGGGTGCGTCCTTGCCCCCAGTGTGAGAGACCCACACTGATTTCTTGGCTTTTGGCTTTGGCCTGGCCTACCACATGCATTGGACGGGCGTCTGGAGAGTAAACCAGTAGACCAGATCTCTCCTTGCCTTCAAGATAAAAAGAATAAAAATTTTAAATAAAGATCCAAAAATATATGCATATTGATTTAGGCAAGAAAGAGTTCAATCTTTAAAAAAATATTCCAAATACAGAATTACAAGAGGGAAGCCCAATGAGGTGCAAATTCCCCTGCAGGCCAATTCCCATAGCCTTGACCTCTGCTCTTCTTGGGGTGGTCACGAAACATTGTCACAAGGCAACTTCCATCTGCATTTGCTCAGAGACCTTTATCAAGATCTGGATACTATACAACTTAATATCCTTTATGATAAACCTCTTGGAATTCCGTGTCAAGGAAAATTTTATCTTGCAGAATTGAGATAGCTTTCTCATCATATAAGGAAAATGTGCAACTCATGACTGTTTTCCTTTTTGCCTTTCTGTCAGGAAGCTCAGTCAACCAAAAAAGGTTAACTTTTACATATGATTATAAAAGTAACTTATATTCATTGTAATTCCATGAAAAAAGAATACAAAGACAAAAACAAAAACCACTTTAGCTCTTCAACTGCAGTCACTATTTCAGTGACTTTTTAAAAAGATTTATTTATTTATTTGAAAGTGAGAGTTTCACAGAAAGAGAGACTGAAAGAGATCTTCCATCTGCTGGTTTACTCTCCAGATGGCCACAATGGTCAAGGCTGGGCCAAGCTGAAGCCAGGAGCCAGGAGCTTCTTTCAGGTCTCCCACTTGGGTAGCAGGAGCCCACGCACTTGGGCCAACTTCCCAGGCCATTAGCAGGGAACTAGATTGGAAATGGAGCAGCTGGGACAGGAACCCGTATGGGATTCTGGTGTTGCAGGCAGCAAGTGGCTTTACCTAGTGTGCCACAAGGCTGGCCCCTCCAATGACTTTTCTACCACTAATTTTTCATGTAAACAAACTGAGATAATTTTATAATTTTAACTTTCTTCCTCCTTAATACTTTCTTATAGGCATTCTTCCTCATCATTACAAACTTGTTCTGAGGAGAATTTTAATGGCCACATCATCATCTGCCATGTGGCTGAAATTATACATACATAAATGTATTGAATCATCCCCTTACTGCTGAGTCTTTAGATTGTCTCGGGGCCAAATCCAATAATAAACCACAGCAATTTCATTATCCATCCTAGCTAGCCCATTTCCTTTCTCTTTTCATGATTTTCCAATTGGTTCCACAGGAACAACCCTATTGTGGATGACTTCTGTTGTGAGACACCGTAACATTCCTGCTTCAAAGAGAAAGGATAGAAGTGAATAATTTCTGAGAGCACAGGCACATTACGAGACCTCTGGCCATTTGGTGAACTCTATTTCTGCATGATCTTTGGCTATCAATAAAATGACTGAGCACTGCCTAGACCTGAAAGAGTCGTCCGGATGCCAAGGAGAGCTGCATTAGAGGTGCAAGGCACGCATCCCTCTTTGTGTGAAACCCTTCCCTCTCTCAAAGATGCTCCCGTGAATGAAATCAAACGACGCTGTTCTCTACCTGGGCTTCTAGGTTGGAGATGAGGCAAGTGATGAAGCAACCAAAAGCATACCTTTTCTTGGTTTCCAACTGTACCCTGATTTCTGAAATGCGGATCACATTTTGAGGCAAACTATCATGGAAGAAAATGATTTTGTGACTTCAGTGTGAACGAGTTGTCCTGTAAGCATTTGCAAAGCCAGGATAACAGGACAAAGGAGGAAGCTGTCACAAGGTAACCTGAAGGGAAAGGCAGTGAACCTGTGTGGCTCTCAGGGTGCACAGGCAGTGTATATATTCACTTCTCACGCTATAAAAGGCCCATTCATCTTGTTAAATGAGTGGGGATTATGTTTCTCACGTATAACCATACAGATTGGATGTACAGGAAAAATCTGAAAGGAAGCTACCACCATTATGATGATGGAACAACTCATTTCTCTTGCTAAACACACTGTTCCCCTCGCTGCTAATTGCTGCCTTGGAAGTTAATATTTTGAGAAAGGGTGCTCTGGCCTCTTTAGTAGCTACACCAGGATGTTGTTAAAGGCCCATTCACTAACCTTCAGGACAAGACTGTGTAAATACCCAATGGTGGGGATATTGCAACAGGCACATTTTATGAATAACCTTGATGATAACTTGTTTTCTTTCTCTGAGAAAAAGGCAATTGGGTATGTTGAAGAGACTTTGTTTTCTTGATGGTAAGACAACTAAAAATACCAACTATATAAAGAACAAAAATCAAGAGGGACCAAAGGTTATAATTCAGAAATAATGAATGATCTCTTTTAGCTGAGGTCTCTCAAAAAAAGAGTAAAAATAATGCAAATATGTAAGTTTGGTAAGTAGATGATTATAAAATATACCTAAGAGTTCAATGTGTTATTTTGATAAACAATTTTAAAATTTGTAATTATAATGGTAGGTTAAAAAAAAATAAAAAGAACAAGGCATTGTGGGGCAGTGGTTTAAGCCACTGCATGCAATGACAACATCCTATATTGCAGTGCTGCTCTGCTTTCCCCTGGGAAGGCAGTGGAAGATGGCCCTAGTACTTGGGGCCCTACCACCCACATGGGAGACCTGGATGGAGTTCCTGGATCCTAGCTTTGTCCTGGCCCCACCTGGGTCATGGCAACCATTTGGGGAGTGAAACAGGGGACAGAAGATTTCTCTTCCACTCTGCTTTTCAAATAAATAAAATCTTTAAAAAAGAACAAATTGTTGTATGAGCCCATTTACAGGAGGTAATTGCTTAATAAAGACAAGAAAATCAGCACTTTAACAGATTTCCAAATAACCTGTCGAAGCACCTTGACCGTTCTCTGTGATAGACATCCATTTGAAGCAGCCTCCAGCCCCTCAAGTGCAGACAATGGACAGATTCACAGGGTTGTTACAAAACTGTCTTGGGCATGTGTTTGGTGCCCTCTTAGGATTTCTTCCAACAGTGAAACAAATTAAATCTACGTGGGTAATTGTTTTGAGCATATGTTAATATGTCTTAATTTGTCTTAATGGCTTGGCCATGGGCTGATGCCTCTGCTTGTACTCCAGGACCAAGCTGGTAATAAAAGGCTTCATAATAATGAGATTGTTGGTGGAAATATCTTAAACAAATACATCCCCAGGCAGTCAGCCAACTCCTCTCTGTTGGAGCTCAGCAACTATCTCATAGACTTTGAGGAAGACTTTTATTTCTCATTCCTCTAATCTACTTCAGTTCTACCAATGTCCTGAATATTACAGAAATTTTTTCAAATGAACAAACATACTTCCCTACATTCTACAGTTATTCCTCTACCTCTCCAGTCATCAATGATCCGGGGCAAAGCTTGTCCTGAAACCCAGATTCTTGGATGATTTGTAATATGCTATTGAGGACAAAGGTGGTGACCACCAGAGAGGAAGGGAAAATATACAGGACAACAGTTTAAGCTTTGAAAACCTCTATAATAGGGGTATATTAAGGACTATAAAATATAAGTCTGGGGCTGGTGCTGTGGTGGAGTAGGTAAAGCTACCACCTGCAGTGCTAGCATCTCATATGAGTGCCAGTTTGAGTCCTGGATGCTCCACTTCCGATCCAGTTCTCTGCTATGGCCTGGGAAAGCAGTAGAAGATGACCCAAGGCCTTGGGCCCCTGCACCCACGTGGGAGACGTGGCTTTGGATTGGTGTAGCTCTGGCCATTGTGGCTATCTGGGGAGTGAACCAGCGGATGGAAGACCTCTCTCTCTTTCTGCCTATGCCTTTCAAATAAACAAATAAAAATATTAAAAAAAATTTGTTTGGATTGTCTAAACACTCCACCTGCCAATAATGATAATGACAATGGATACCATATTGAGCTGCCCTTTAATGAATCATTTCCTTAGTCATTATAACCCTATGAGGCAACCATTATCATCCTCATTTTACAGAGGAGGAATCAAGGCTCAGAAAGGACAAGTAACATACCTCACTATGCAATAGTTTAGTTCTGATTTGGTCCTTGAACTCATGTAGATGTTTATAATTTCAAAGTCATTACTTAATGTTACTTAGTTTAGGAAGTGGGCCTAGAGGGAGGCCCTTAGGTCACTGGGGACATGCTCTCAGAAGGCAATTCTTGCAAGAAGATGATTATAAAAGCCTGAGTTGGGTCCAACTCCTCTCTGCATCTTGGCTCACTATGTGATGCTTCCTCCATTGGCATCCACTGCCCTTAACAGAGACCAAACCAATGGGACCTCCTGATCTTGGACTTGAACCATCCAAACCAAGCCAAGTAAACATTTTCTCTTCATAAAGTTGGTTGTCTTATATATTTTGATGCACCAATGCAAAGCTTAGTAACATACAGTCATAATGTTGGCAAGGTGATCCCACCCCAGATTTAACCCCAAAGGTGTATTTTTAACCACCATGCCTTGTTGGCATCATCCATATGCTGCAAGATTCTAGGCCAGGAATTTCCTAAAGAAATCCCTATGATGATGGAGATTTCTATATTTGTGCAGTAGTCACAAGCTACACAAGGCTAGTGAGCCCCCAAAAGGTTCCTCCTATGACTGAGGCAACGAACTTTAACTTTATTTCATTTTAACTAACCTTAATTTTTAAAAATCACACATGGCTAATAGTTATCGCACTGGACAGTGCGATCACCAGAGTAGTTAGCTTTTAGTGGGTGCTCAACTATGTTGAGTGAATGAATTCAAACTTAACTCAATTAAACAATTCAGTAGGGGAAGGGTTAAGCTACTGGATGGGACTCCTGCATTCACATCAGAGTGCTGGTTCAAGTTTGAGTCCTGGCTATTCCACTTCCAACAAATGAGCTTTGGAGGCAACAGAAGATGGCTCTAGTACTTAGGTCCCTGCTTCCCGTAAGATAGACCCAGATGGAGCTCCTGGCTCCTGGCTTCAGTTTGGCCCAGACCCAGCTATTGCAGGCATTTGGAGAGTGAACCAGCCTATGGAAGATCTCTCCATCTTTCTGTCACTCTGCCTTCAAAATAAACACATCTTAAAAATTCAGTAACACAGACGGTGCTGAGGCTCACTTAGCCAATCCTCCACCTGCGGTGCCGGCACCCCAGGTTCTAGTCCTGGTCGGGGCACTGGATTCTGTCCTGGTTGCTCCTCTTCCAGTCCAGCTCTCTGCTGTGGCCCAGGAAGGCAGTGGAGGATGGCCCAAGTGCTTGGGTCCTGCACCCACATGGGAGACCAGAAGGAAGCACCTGGCTCCTGGCTTTGGATCGGCGCAGCGGCCATTTGGGGGGTGAACCAACGGAAAAGGAAGACCTTTCTCTCTGTCTCTCTCTCTCTCACTGTCTAACTCTGCCTATCAAAAAAAAAAAAAAAATTCAGTAACACATCTTTACCTTGCCAGCACAGGGGTGGTGGAGAGGACGATGATGAGCCAACCCCCCGGCACACGGTTCCCTGACTTTGCTGACCATGTATTCTAGGCCATCATTCTTGTCTGGGTCCCCAGTGCACTAAACAAGGTGCTCTATGAATGCTGTGTGTGAAGCTATCCATGCAACAGAAAGAGTTGCACTTTGTACAGAGGAGCTCCCCTTTACACTGAGCCCATTTTACAAGTTCACTGCTTGCACAAATTTGGGATTAAGCGTAATCTCTTCAGAAAGCACTCAGATGCGCTGGTTTGGAATGGTTTGGTTTTCAGGGCAGCCAACAAAAACACTGGTCACCCATAAAAGACCTCCACACGGGAACACACTTAGCATCTTGGTGTCTGTCAACATTTCTTTTTTCATTATTGGGTATCTCCTCCCCCAGAGACTTAAAGTGATTTTTCCTCAATAACCATTCCTGTGAAATGTTAATGCTGCAAGCTAACTGGATGAGTACTAAATGAATGCATGTGCTTTTGAGATAAATAGAATTTGACATAAAATGAATTCTCTCTTCCCCTTCAGAAAACCAGCTTTGGCTGCCCTGGGGGTGATGGATGGCTGCTCCTGCGGGGCAGCACCTGTTTGTCATCTGCTGGGGGGAGGTCAGAGGGCATGCCCCCTTAGCCTCAAAACAGCTGGAATGCCCTATGCTTTGGGACTTCCCTCTCAACAGCCACCTAGCTTTCTTGCTGCTTGGTCCTCCCTGGTCCCTGAGAAGTCCACTGGACCACTTCTCTTCACAGTCCACTCCCAGGGCTCACTCCTCTTGGGAGCTTATGGCTGCCCTCTGGGGGATGACAAACAGAGGGGGTTAGGTACTCATTTATTACAAAGCAGGTGCACAAGAGTCAAAAAATACTCAAAAATGTTTATAGCACAAGGATGGTAATTTGAGGGCTCTTGAATGTAATAATTAAAATTAGGGCTAGCATTTTTTTCTATCATTTCTCTAGCATGTCACTTTTATGACAGTTTACAAAGGTTATTGATCCCTGACAGATTAGAAATTTTAAAAACTGGTCTTTCCCCATCTAGTTGGAAAACTAGCTGCTTTGTGAAGTCTTGGTACAGAGAACAGGTACTGCAGGGGGTAACCAGGAGAGACTTGATGCCTGAATTAGGCAGGAAAAGATGAGCAGGATTCCAGTCACCAGGAAGCCTAGGGTTGCCTTTTAAGACCAGGGACAGTTCTGAGGTTGGACTGTGCCCTAGAAACTGGGATAAAACCCCAGGTTGTCCTTGGAAGTGAGGGATACCTGCTAGCTCTTTATTTTAGGAAGAAAGCATTTGCCTGCTCCACCTCTGGAGGAGGCTCTGATGATCTGGGGTGTTGGCTCCTGGCCAATGCAGCAATCATTTGAACTTTTTATAAAACACTACAAAGGAAGCAGTTGCCTGAGCTAAACAATAGCATATTTTAAAAATAAACATCTGAGGGTAAAAGATTCCTCAGAGAGTTCGCTGATTAAGCTGCCAGCTACTGGAGAACAAAGCTGTCGTGACAATCTCTCTCCACTTGGCTGTCATGGTGTCAGAATTAACTCTGCTCTTGGAAGTTTTTTTTAGTCTGCCGTATGATGGTGCCTCCCAATTGTGAATGGACACACCATCCAAGAAGCTCAGTGTTGCACAGGAGCTAAAACCCATCATGTGGGTGACTCCAATCTCTGTGTCAGTAACAGAGAGCCACCTGCAGAGAGGAACAGGAGTGGGCTCTGATGGGAAAGAGCTGGCTCAAAGCACAGCCTTCTATTCCCCAACTCAGCTTCCCAACAACACGTTTTTAAAAATTGTATTTTATTTTATTTGAAATGCAGAGAGGAAGACACAGAGAGACAGATGGAGAAAGATCTTCCATCCACAGACTCACTCCCCAAATGTACTCAATAGCCAGGGTGGGGCCAGGCTAATGCCAGGAGCCAGGAATTTAACCTGGGTCTCCTGCGTAGTGGCCAGGGATCAAGCCATCATCTGCTGCCTGCCAGGTTGCTCATCAGCAGAAAGCTGGATCAGAAGCAGAGTAGCCAGGAACCAAACACTCCCAACACATGATGCAGGTGTCCCAGTGACAACCACTGTGCTAAACGCCCACCCCATCACTCCCTACTTAAGGGAAACTGTGAGGAGCAAATTGAACAATCTCTTATTGCACAGTGATGTTAAGATTAGAAATAATTAGGTTTTCCATCTGTTGGTTCACTCCCCAAATGGCTGCAACAGCTGGGGCTGGGCCAGGCTGAAGCCAGGAACTTCATCTGGCTCTCCCAAATGGGCACAGGGTCCCAAGCACTTGGGTCAATTTTGCTGTTTTCGCAGGCACATTAGCAGGGAGATGGATCATATGTGGAGCAACTGGGACTCAAACCAGAGCCCATATGGGATTCCAGCACTGTAGGCAGAGGCTTAACCCGCTGCTCCACAGCCCCAGCCCCAGCCCCAGCCCTGTAAATAGTCTTCATTATGATGGAATGAATGAATGATAAACAGGATGTGTGTTGCTGAGTGAATGGAAGGTACTCAACAAGCCTCAATCCATTTGTTCTGTCAGTCTCTCACTCCTTCTCTGCCCCTTCGCAAGAGATCTTTTAAAAACATCACTCATTTCATTTTATACTCTAGTATAGCCCACTAGTAGCACTGAAGAAAATCCTTGCTCTGGCAAATTCTACAAGGGGGACCCCCACCTGCCTCTCCAGCTCCATTGTGCTACCTCCTTTCATCCCAGCACCTCCTCCAGCCCTCTTCTCAGCACACCACTTGTGGGCCTTTGCACAGGCTCTTCCCTCTGCCTGGTCTTCTCCCTACTCTTCATTTGGCTGGTAAATCTTGTCCTCATGGGATCTGTGCAGTGGCACAGTGGGTTAAACAGCTGTAATGCCAGCATCCTGTATAGGAGCACTAGTTCACATCCTGGCTGCTTTGATTCCAACCCAGCTCCCTGCTAATACACTTGGGAAAGCAATGGAAGAAGGCCCAGGTGCCCGGGCCCTTACCATCCACATAGGAGACCCAGATGGAGTTTCTAGGCTCCTGCTTTTGGCCTGACCCAGCCCTGGTTATTGTAGCCATCTGGGGATTGAACCAGCAATAGAAGACTTCCCCTCCACCCCTTTCAAAGGCAGAGTTACAGAGAGGCAGAGGCAAAGAGAGAGAGAGAGAGAGTGAGAGAGAGCGCGCACAAGCCTTCCATCCACTGGTTCACTCCCCAGATAGCTGGAGATAAGCCAATCTGAAGCCAGGAGCTTCCTCTGGGTCTCCCACATGGGTACAGGGGCCTAAAGGCTTGGGCCATCTTCCACTGCTTTCCCAGGCCATAACAGAGAGCTGGATCAGAAATGGAGCAGCTGGTACTTGAACTGGCACCCATATAGGATGCCAGAGCTGGAGGCCAAGGCTTTAACCTGCTGTACCGCAGCGCTGGCCCCTAAAAAATGCCTGTCCTCAGAGTACTTTTCCCAACACCCACACCATTGCTTGGCATCCTGTGGATATTGGCTTTCACAGCTTTTAGCAATGGGTTCATTATTTATTATCTTTCTCACTAGACTGTAAGCTTCCGGGAAGGCAGGAGACCTAGGTATCTGCTTGTCCACCAATGCACACCTGGTGCCCAGCAGACAGGAGCTTAATAAACACGTTAATGGAATGAGTGTTTGGTTGCCTGCCCCAGGACCCTCCTTCCAGGCTGACCCGTGGGTGGCAGAATGTTCCAGAACAGAACTCCGTCAGTCCCAGGTACTGCCCTTTTGATCTGTTTTGTCTTGGAAAAGTGACTTCATCTCTCTTCAATCTTCTGTTTCCTTATCTCTAAAGGTAGAGATAAGGATGGTCCCACCTACTTTACTACTTCATAAGGTTGCCATGTGGATTGAATAAACAAGCTCACAATTTTTAAACTGAGAAATGTTTCTTTTACTCCTTGGAGAAAATAAGGCTGGATATTATCTCACGTTGCCAATCTAGGGCACAGGGAAACCTTGCAGCCTGCATGAATACCCCTTGAACATTAAGAGAGAAGAGAAAAGGCAGAGAGGAGCGAGCAAAATATATTTCTGTGCATGCTTCACCTGTGGTATCTATTATTCTGAGACATGAATACAAAGAATTTCCTTAAAATAGGTGACATCACCACCCAAGACTATTTTGTGAAGTAAACAAAATAAATCGGTCATTGGCAGAACCAATTAAAGGTCATTTATCAGCCATCAGCTGATCTACATTTGGTGTTCAAATCATGTCTCAAGGAGTTGGCTGGTCTCCCAGTTCTTGTTGCCTGGGAGCCGTAGTAACTTTTTTTTTTTTTTTTAATACCATGGAGCATGGTGGTCTTTGTAGTTGGGATGGATTTTTTCAAAGACCCCATGAACTATTTTTTTTATGAGGCTTATTGTTCAATGAAAGCATAAAACATATCCCAGAAGATATGAGAAACTCAACTGTTCTCTCCCCAAGTGCAGACGAATGCTTTGACACCAGTGCCTGGCTTACAGCTCAGAGAACCTTTTCTGGGTTTCTGGCATAACCTAGTTATTACTAAGTTCCCTCTTGGTTTCTCTTCACCCTATAGAACTGGTAGCTCAGACTTCTAGGTAGAAGTTTCTTGTATGTTTGTGAACTTTAAATAATGAAAAGCGCAAGTCTCTTTTAATATTGTTTTTTATTTCCTGAATAAATGTATTTGGTGCACTTGTGTATGTATAGCTCAGTTCTAATTTTAGTCCTGATAGCTTCTGGTCAATTCAGGAACTTTCTAGAAACTCCAGGCAATATTAAGCCAAAAAAGAATAAATTGTAAAATTGTTTAGCATTCTAAATGCACTATGACATGGTGCTATTTTCCATCTTTTAAAAATAAGGACCAGTTAAGTAACTAACTTATCTAGGGTTTCAAAATCAGTAAGGGCAGAACTGGGATTCAAACTCAGGCAGTGTGCCTCTGAGTTTGTGCTCTTAACCACCGGACTCCGCAGCCCCTCTGTGACTACATCCTCTCCTGAAGCTTGTTCAGGGTGTCCCTGTGTAGAGAACGGCACAGGTGGGAGTTAACCACTCCGGCCTGCTTCTCTGCCTGCAGACTCAAGTCCAGACCCTTGAGCAAGGCACGTGAAGCCAACAAAGTGGCATGCTCACCCCTCTGTCCCATTCTTTTCCCCATGGTCCAGGCATTCCTGTTGAAGTCTCACAGTCCTCCCAAGACGCTATGCCTTTTGCTATTTCCTTCTGTGTGAAATATCCCTCCTCTTTCTCTTCATTCCTATCTTTCTTTCAAAGTCCCATCCCAACATCTCATCCACTATCCTCATTCCCACAAAGCACTACCCCACAGCCTTGTAATGTGTGCTCTTTCTCTTGTTGGGACAGGATTTAACTTTACATCTTGTGTGCCTAACACAAAGCCTGGTTCACTGAAGATGGAATGAATGAATAAATGGTCTCTCAGCTTCATGCATTCAATGTAAGAGGTCCAGTAGAATCCCTGCATGGTTTCTCTCTCTCTCTCTCTTTTTTTTTTGCAGTGAAACACAATCAGATTATCTCACAGCTGAACAGAGCTGTGAAACAGACCAGCACCAGCTGAGGCAGGAGGAGCGCTCATTCACAGCTGTCTGTCCAGGCTGCACTGCCTCTGGGAGAGACTGAAATCGGGCATGTTTATCTCTGGCACTTTGTATTTTATTATTTGTGCAGGTGGCACATTCATTATGGGAACTTTATTCCTTATACACTGCGTGCTCCTCCTCTAGTTTTTGGAGCAAAGATATTGTGGAAATCAAACTTCAATAGCAGGGTTCTAACTCAACACAAACTTCTTGATGATACTAGGGAAATGTTTAAAGCATGTCGGTAAAACTGCTAGGCCACTCTGCTTTCCTGGTTTCCAGACAGGGCTAGAGAAGTAGAAAGGAAGCACTTTAAGATGCAGGAAGAGCCCATTGGTTCCAGATGTAGCAAGAAGGCAAGAAGTTTGTTCTCAGGCTGTAGTCTTGGGCTACAATCTCGCCTCCCCTAGTGGAGATTTTCAAGTCGATAAACTGCTCAAAGTGACAATTTTCATAGAAATCAAACTGTAAATAACAGACCACTGATATTTTAAGAAAAGCATCATGCTTCCCCGAGCTGAAACTGACACTAAATGCTCTTAACCACCCATGTTAACCAGTAGCAGCTTATATTTAACAGCAAGTTGTATAACCAAGTGATCATGCATCTTCAAACCCTACATCCTCTTGCCAATAGGGGGCCTCCTGGTGCTGGCTATCAGAAGACCTCAGGTGCATGACCCGGTGGGTGACAGAACCTTATTCTCTTAGGGTTATTTTCTGTGAGTCTGTTTTGATGCAGTTGTGGTTAACAAACATTTGTTCAATACAACTGGATCCCATTTCAGGGAGGAACATGACCTGGTTCTTTTTGATGTAGGATAAATAGGCAGATAGTCTAGGATCATTGAGCTGGGAGTCACAAGCCCCAATGTGAAATTCTATCCTCCTACTTGTCAGTCAAAATGCCAGCTTTCTGGGGAGGGATGTGCTTCATATGGTACCTGGGGGGAAGAAGCCATGAAAATATGGATACTGATCTCCACATGGAACTTCACCCCTGGAGAAGCACCACCCTGACCTCATAAAGGGGACGAAAGCCAGGAGTGGAGTGGCTGCCAGGGATCCCTTCTGTCTTCCTTCCCCCACACCTCCTCCTTTCAGCAATCTTCTGGCCCACTGCCCACTCCCGATGGGTATTTTTTTTGGTATGGGGCAATCCATGCTCACGTGTGTGTGTGTGTTTGCTTTCTCATCTTTGGAATAAAATTTGCCTTATATAGGTCAGTACTCCGAATTCTGGTCTTTGTGTGCGGTAAGAGCCTAGAGTAAGAAATTAATGCCCTCTCATCCACATCATTTGCAATGGAAGATGTGGGATTACTTCCAGATACCATGAGAAAATTAATGCAAGGCCTTTAAACAAACACCTTCCCCAGCCCAAATCCAAGCATGTCATCTCCTACAAAGCTCGAATTAAAAAGTAAAGGTCTCCCAAAACCTTGGCTGATTCTATTCTGCTCCACCTTCAGGGCATTTATACCCACTGTGTAGAGTGGTGATTTATTTTGTCACAGGGATTCCATTTCAACTAGACTGTATCGTGAGAGTCAGAATCTAGTCTTCTCTTTCATCTACAGCAGGATCAGTTTCAGCCTGGCCTCCTGTTCTGGTAAATAAATGTTTTTATTGGCACAAAGCCATGCTCCAATCATTATCTGCTGTGTGTACCTATGACAGCCAGAGTTGGGAGGCTGGACAGAAACTGTATGGGCCACAAAGCCTAAAATCCTGACTACCTGGACCTTTGGAGAAAAATCTTGCTGACCCCTGCTTGGGAGCTAACGGACTCACAAATGTATTCTACATCTGGCTGCTGTTTAACCTACACTACTTATATTTAAGCTTTTATATAAGGATTTTTTTGTTGCTGTTGTTAAAAAGTAGCAGAAAATGCTGCTATAGTTGAGGTCAAATCCTAAAAATTTTGAAATCCAGATGCAGATGCAGAAGTGACAATCACCGAAAAGTTTCAATAATATTAAAAAAACACAGAACTCCTAAGGGTGGGATCTTAAGTTTATCTTCAGAGAATCTGCCTACAAATGTAAATCTAATTACCCAACCAGTGCTCTCCGGAGGAAACTGAAGTCATTGATAAACAGAACGCAAATGTTTTCTTCTGCTGTCTAGGGTTTTGTGTTTACCTTGCCTGGGAGGCAGGACCAGTGCTAGAAGTCACCCCCAGTGGCTTGGAGGGGAGCGAAGAGGATAAACTTGGAATGTACTTGTAACTGGTGCTGCTGCATGAGGACTGTGTGCTTTTGTGCCAGTAGGCATTTGTAGGAAACCCTGGGGCTCAGGTGGCATAGGGATGGTGAGGAATGTATTTCTCCTTGCTCTGTTGGAAGAAATGTGCACAGGACCTGGCAAAGACTTGGCCAAGCTCGACCTGGACAGACACCAAATCCCGCAAACAGGGTGGGTTTACAACAAACTAGCAGGAACTGGGACTACCTGAGTTCTCTGATGGGGCCCATGGGGCAAGGCCAGCCCTTGTGGCTGCATGGCAGAGGGGATGGTGGATACTCCACCACCAGAGCAAGCATTTCAAGAAGAGGTTGCCTCTCAGGTCAGGACAGAAAGGCCTGTGCGAGAGCAAAACTTGGGCCTCATAGGCCCTGGTGTCAGGTGCCCCTGTCTGGGTGGAGTGGTGCTTGGAGGCAAGAGGCTAGGAGGATCCTTCCTGAGCATGGCTAAGAGCATCACAGAACCATGCTGGGAGAGCATGGGAGTGCATGGAGGGGGCTGTTCTGTTCCTACACTGGTCACAGGAGGCTCTGCTCATCATAATTTGGGTATTAAAGAAAACATGACTTGGACCAACATTGTGGTGTAGTGGGTTAAGCTGCGGTCTGGGACTCGATTCTGGCATCCCATAGAAGCACTGGTTTGAGTACCACCACTCCACTTCTGATCCAGCTCCCTGTTAATGTGCCTGGAAAATCAGGGGAAGATGGCCTAAGTGTTTGGCCCTCTGTCACCCAGGTATGAGACCCAGATGAAGTTCCAGGCTCCTAGCTTCAGCCTGGCCCAGCCCTAGACACTGTGGCCATTTTGGGAGTCAATCCGCAGATAGATCTCTCTCCACCCTCCCATTGCACTGCCTCATAACTGGGCCTTTCATATAAATAAATTGTTTAAAAAAATGACCTGAATTTAATACCTGAATTTAATCTCAGTGACTGGTGAGATCTGGACTGGGATTGCACGGCAGTGTGTGGATGGGGGTATAAATGGTAGGTGGTGTTCTGTCTGTTAGCACCCACACAGTCTGCCCGATAATGCCTGCAGATTGCATCTACAATGCTGTTTCTCTTTCTTTTTTCCTGTTTTAAAGGACATTTGAGACATTATGTCATTTATTTGATACATAATTCCACATGCATTTATAAAAGGTCATTTTCTAAGTCTGCGCTATGGCTTAGTGGGTTAACTGTTGTCTGCAGTACCGATATCCCATATGGGAGCTGGCTAGACTCTCTGCTGCTCCACTTCTGATCCAGCTTACTTCTAATATACCTGGGAAAGCAGTGGAGGATGGCTCAAGCGCTTGGGCCCCTCCACCCACGTGGGAGACCCACAAGAAGCTCCTGGCTCCTGGCTTTGGACCATTCCAGGTCTAGCCATGGCTATTCTGGGGAGTGAACCAGTGGATAGAAACTCTCTCTCTTTCTGTAAAGGCAGCCTTTTAAAGAAATAAATCTTTTTTTAAAAAAGTTATTTTCTTGTGCAACTATATGCCATTATTACCTCTAACAAAATATCAATTTCTTAATATTATCGAATAGCTAGTACATATTCAAATTTCCCTGATTAACACAACTTTTTAACCTCATTATCACATAAAGAGGGATTCTTACTGTTTAAAAAAAAACAAAAACAGAAAACAAAATGGCTGTAGAGTATTTTTATGTCACTAGATGGCTTAATGGAAGAACTTTCCCCCTACCTGTTGATGTGGCCAGATAGGTTCGTTGATGTGGAAGCACAGGTTATTAGTGTTGGTGTCTTGCTGTCTATTTCCAATGTATGTATCCCTAGGGAACTCATACATTACTTCCCACTCTCCACCCCCAACTTCCCATAGGCATTCTCTTTTTTTTTTTTTTTTTGACAGGTAGAGTTATACAGTGAGAGAGAGAGACAGAGATAAAGCTCTTCCTTTCATTGGTTCATCCCCCAAATGGCCGCTATGGTAGGTGCTGTGCCGATCCAAAGCCAGGAGCCAGGTGCTTCCTCCTGGTCTCCCATGTGCGGGTGCAGGGCCCAAGCACTTGGGCCATCCTTCACTGCCTTCCTGGGCCACAGTAGAGAGCTGGACTGGAAGAGGAGCAGCCAGGACTAAAACCTGGCGCCCGTATGGGATGCTGGCGCCGCAGGCAGAGGATTAACCAAGTGAGCCACGGCACCGGCCCCCTCCATATACATTCTTATTTGATCTAATACATTTATCAATTAAGCTACTGATCTGTGAAATTAGGTAGGCTTTTGTAATGTGAAAACTTCCCTTCTTGGGGCTTGGTTGTGGCACAGTTAAGTCACCACCTGTGATGCCAGCATCCCATATGGTCACCGGTTTGAGTCCCAGCTGCTCCACTTCCCATCCAGCTCCCTGCTAATGCACCTGGGAAAGCAGCTGAGGATGGCCCAACCCATATGGAAGATCTGAGGAGAGTTCTAGCCTCCTGGCTTTGACCTGACCCAATTCCAGTTGTTGTGGCCATTTCATGAGTGAACTAGAAGATGGAAGATCTCTCTGTCTCTCCCTACACTTCTCTCTGCCACTTTGTCTTTCAAATAAATAAATAAATCTTTTTTAAAAAGAAAGGAAAACTGCCCTCCCTGTATATTTTCTGTGGGCCTCTTCTGGGTGAATCTGAAGCCTGCTGCAGGGTGGAGGAAGGACCTGTAAGCAGGGGTGTAAAGGGCAGTGAGCTGGAGGGGACAGCGAGGAGAGCTGGGCAGGGAGCAGGGCAACTAACACAGGCAAAATCTGAGATGCACGGAGCAGGATCCACCCCACCTTATAAGAATAAGAAAATGCATAACATGGAAACAAACCAAAGTAGCACAATCACCTTCAAATAAGGAAAGCATAATGGGTCCTGTTTTTTTATCACCCAGACTGAACCACTGATAACCTTCTTGTTTTGATCTCAACTTTTAAAAATGCACACATTCTAATAAAATCTGAATTGTACATCACATCCTGCTGTATAATTTGTTTTACCTCCCCTGTTTATACTGTATTAGAAACATTTCCATGTCATTCAATATACTCCCAGCGCTGTCTCTTGATCTCTCTTTCTCTCTCCCTCTCTCTTGATCTCTCTCTCTTTTGCTCTCTTGCTTGATCTTTTTTTTTTTTTTTTTTTTTGGACAGGCAGAGTTAGACAGTGAGACAGAGAAAGACAGAGAGAAAGGTCTTCCTTCCATTGGTTCACTCCCCAAATGGCCATTACAGCTGGCGCACTGCACCGATCCGAAGCCAGGAGCCAGGTGCTTCCTCCTGGTCTCCCATGCGGGTACAGGGCCCAAGCACTTGAGCCATCCTCCACTGCCTTACAGGGTCACAGCAGAGAGCTGGACTGGAAGAGGAGCAACTGGGACAGAACCCGGAGTACCGGTGCTGCAGGCAGAGGATTAGCCAAGTGAGCCGTGGCACCGGCCTCTCTCTTGATCTCTTATGCTCTCCTTCTTCCTCTTTTTTTTTTTTTTTAAAGATTTATTTATTTATTTGAAAGTCAGAGTTACACAGAGAGGAGAGGCAGAGAGCGAGAGAGCGAGAGAGAGAGAGCTTTTATCTGATGGTTCACTCCTCAAGTAGCTGCAACTGCCGGAGCCACACCGATCCAAAGCCAAGAAGCAGGAGCTTCCTCCGGGTCTCCCACGCGGGTGCAGGGCCCCAAGGACTTGGGCCATCTTCCACTGTTTTCCCAGGCAATATCAGAGAGCTGGATTGTAAGTGGAGCAGCCGGGACTAGAACGGCACCCTATGGGATGCTGGCGCTTCAGGCCAGGGCATTAACCCACTGTGCCACAGCACCAGCCCCCTCTTTTCCTTCTTTGCCCATTCCTTCCTGCCTGTCCGGTTTCCCCCAATAAATCCTTTCCTTTACTCTGGTGTTTGGTGTGTTTTGTGGTGGCCTTACATTGGTACCGTGACTCAGATCCAAGCTCCCCCAGTGACTTTGCTCTTCCTTTGGGGATCTCTAAGCTGCCCTGGGGTCCCGGATTTCTGCCAGCCACAAAACACACCCCCAGAACTCCTTCCATGCTACTGAATGCTTCGTGATCTCCATGCACACACCGGCCTTCCAAATTCTGAGTGTTTACAGGAGTTGATAATGGAACAAACAAAAATCTTCACCACCCAGGCAGTCAACCAAATGCTACTACAGGGATACACTCAGCTCCCCACCCAGGAGATCACCACTTAAGACACTGCCCTATGTCAGCAGGAAGCAGCTCTAGTAGATAGGTCATTGTCCCTCCACCCCTCCTGAACTTTTGGGGCAGATATAATCCCATATAACACTTACTTTATAAAAAACAAAAGGAGGGAATGTTAGTCAGGTGACCAAAGAGCCCAACCACCCGTGTCAACTCCACCCCCACCCTAATGGGATTCGCTGCTCCTACTTCCCTGTCTGCCCACACCCCCACAAAGTTTTAAGAGGACCTGCTCCGAACATGTGGCTCTCTGTCTGTCTCTTGATCTCTCTTTCTCTCTTGCTCTCTTATAAACTCCTTCTCCTTCTTTTCTTTCTTTGCCCCTTCCCTCCAGTCTGTCGAGTTTCCTCCAATAAACTCTTGCCCTTAAAAAATAAATAAATAAATATACTTCCAAAACAAGATTTTTAATAGTGGTATGGTATCCTAACTTATGGGTATACCTTATGCATACAATTTATCACTATTATTTTTTAAAATTCTACTCTGAACATTCTTGTAACTAAATCTTTGAATATATTTTTATTATTTCTTTATGATAAATTCTGAGTAGAAAGTTTGTTCCAATTTATACTGAAAAGCTGTGAACAAATCCATTTCCCCACAATTTTGTTGACACTAGTATTCTTAATTTAAATTGTAACTATAGCATCATTGTCCCCACTCTGCTTTTATTCATGTCCCTTGATTCTTTGATCATTTCATTCAAAGGAACGGGTAGTGATTTTGCATCTTTATCTCCAGACTATGCTGGGGAACTGGGGGAGTGGGGTAGGGGAGAAGTGAGTCTGGAAGCAACTGGGTCTGTGCTATTGCTCTGAAAGTGCCAGGTTATGCCACTGAAATGCTGAGAGCTGTAAATTATTTTCCTAGATTATTTGCAAGGCTGAGCTAGCACAGCACACAAAACACCCAGAACTCAAATATTGGTTATTGATTGCCAAGAATGGTGTATGTGAGGCTGGCACAATGGGTTAAGCCACAACTTGCAGTGCCCGCATCCCCTGTGGGTACCAGTTCGAGTCCTGGCTGCTCCACTTCCTATCCAGCTCCCTGTTAATGCACCTGGGAAGGCAGAGGAAGATGGCCCAAGTCCCTGGGATCCTGTACCATGTGAGAGACCTGGAGGAAGCTCCTGGCTCCTGTCTTCAGCCTGGCCTAGCTCTGGTCTTTGTGGCCATTTGGGGAGTGAACCAGCAGATGGACGATCTCTCTCTCTCCTTTTCTCTCTGTAATTCTGTCTTTCAAATATCTAAATCTTAAAAAAAGAGAATGGCATATGTTTTCAAACACATAATATTACAGAACTAGTATATTCATGCATGCATTTTTACCTTTTTTAAAACCTGGATCACTACATGAGTTTTAGATTTGCTGCCTAATGTGGATTAACTTTCTTTACTTTTCCCCATAGACACAACAATGAAATATTATCACACATCAGGCTTATGATTGTTGTACAGATGCATGCAAAATGCTGTGTATGCACAATTCTGAATATTTTTCTTGGGAGAGAGCACAGAGTTTTCATCATTTTCTCAAAGGAGAAAAGGAAAAATAAAGAATCTTCGACATGGAAAAAGCTCTAAGGGGTTAAAGCTGTGATGCCTACAGGACCAGGCTGAAAATATAAAAGAATGAAGTGGACAAGGTATTGGGCAATAGGACTGGTAGAGACTCTGGCATCCCCAAATGCATTTGGTCTACTTAAATGGAATAGCTGTTCCTGGCCCCAGATGGAAACATGGCCCTAGTGTTTGCAGATCTTAATTCTTTCAGAGAAAGTAGAAATCTGGATATTTACATGAAATATTACAAATTTCAAATGCTGATTATAATTTAACAAATAGACATTAAATGGATTAAATAAATGCTTTGTCGCTCAGACCACCTGGCTTAAAATAAACCAGACACTCTGAAATATAATTAAATACATAAATAACAAAATTAAATGTTTTCTTTAGGTTTCCAGTAAGTCAAGAACACTAGGATCATTTAAGAACAAAGCTCCCAAGAGCTTCCGGGCTGACCAGAGTTTGGCATTTGGGAAGTTCAACGGTCAAATGTGACAGCTCTCCAAACAATGCAGTTGCAGAATGAAGCAGATCCTGAAACCACACCCCCCCCCACCCCACTCCCCCCACCAATGCTCAGGAGTCAACAGATCAGTGGCAGTGGAAAAACATGTTCTAGAAGAAGACATATCCAGACTCCTAACTGTATGGCATATCCAGACTCCTAACTGTATGGTTACATAAAATCTTGATTTTCAAGCTGACAACACTAGTGATGGTCATGTCACATCTTAACAGCTGCTAGAATTATGCTAAGTTTAAGAAATGCAACAAACAGATGCCGTTTTGTAGACCAAATTAATTTTTTCTACACGAGGAATCCTGCTGTTTACCGGCACCGTGCAATATAATGATCAATAAGAGAGAAGTCCATTTCCAAATGCAGTTGTGTCACAAGTTCAGGTGTTAAAAATACTAGCACAAGGGCCAGCAATGTCGCGCAGTGTGTTAAAGCCCTGGTCTGAAGCACAGGCATCCCATATGGGCACCGGTTCTAGTCTCGGCTGCTCCTCTTCCGATCCAGCTCTCTGCTACGGCCTGGGAAAGCAGTAGAAGATGGCCTAAGTCCTTGGGCCCCTGCACCCAAGTGGGAGACCCAGAAGAAACTTCTGGCTCCGGGCTTCAGATCAGCGCAGCTCTGGCCATTGCAGCCATTTGGGGAGTGAACCTGTGGATGGAAGACCTCTCTCTCTGTCTCTACCTCTCTCTGTAACTCCTTCAAATAAATAAAATAAATCTTTAAAAAAAAATACTGGCACAATCCACAATTAACCATTTGCTACAGCACCTGACTGTCCCCATGGCAAATTTCCAGGGTGGGTAAGAAGCAAGCTCTGAGTTCCATGAGGGGTGGAAGTGGGCAGAGAGGATAAGCAGAGGGAACTGAAGACAGCGGCTGAGGGCTTCTTAGGAGTGCAGGTGCAGTTGAGAAATGAATGAGAAAACTTCAGAAAACACAAACAAATGCCCCCAAGGTATTTCGTTTTTCCAAAATAGGAAAGGACAACTTGGGAAAGTTCTCTTTAAATAATCCTAGAGAACACCAGTTTTCTCAAGGTACCTGTAATCATGCTGGATATAATTAACGGCAGAATGACGAGTTTCAGCATCCTCATCAGGATTTCTCCAGGAAAAGCAAAATAGAATTTGTCCAGAGTTGAGAGATTGCTGTATTCTCGAACCAAGACTCCTATGACAATGCCTAGGAAAAATAAGAGTTGCAAAGAAAAAAAAAAAAACACTGTTGAGTTCTCTGGCATAAATTTCAGTGGAAAAATACTCCAAATGCACAAATTTTAACAGCAAGAAAGCAAACGTTTAGAACTCCACAAGTCTATAAAATTTAGGTTTAAAAAATACCCACATTTTGAGAGGTAGCCAGTAGAAAGTACACATTGTTTGGTAAGTCTGTAAAAAATATTCTTCACATGAGAAATTTTGCTTTCATTTCTTCCCTATCAATTATATTTATCTTAGTCAATCAAATATAAGTATTTTGTTTTTACATACCACTTTCATTCTTTTCTACTTGTGGAAATATTTTACTATAATTTACACATCAGTTTTTCTCATATTTCTATTATAAGTACTCCTTTAATGATCATCCTTATAATACATACTCTTCCCTGGTTATACAAATTTTATCATTTTAATAGGAAAATATACTTTCTGATTTATTTTCCATGTTATCTGCCAATTATGTTCTCTAATGCTTTGTATTCTTTTCAGTTATTTCTCAATAACAAGATGTTCAAGTTTATGTGATCAAGAGACTTTTTATAGTCTCTGATCCTAAGGATCTTGTACATTGAGGCTTATAATTATTTTGGAGTAGGGACATGTTCACCATCAAGAAAGGTTATATGTTCTCTGAAAAAGCCTGCCTTAACTAGAATCCTATATAAAATCTTTGAGTTATGTAGAGAACACAATTTAATGATGATTTTGATAACTAAAAATCACAAATTCTTAATGTTTCCTCTTCATCCTGTTCCAAATAGTTCTAATAACATTTAACTTCTGCACCCTTCCCACCTGCTAACACATACTCCCCTTTTTAAAAACTAAGAAATAAATGAGTGGGATGGCTTTCACACAATTTATCCTTCATCAGCCTCTAATGGGTAACATGGGAACTGGAAGAGAAATGGCTAAATGGTGGGGAGATTCAACAAGGATATCACCAGATACAGGAATTCACACACTCAAGTAGCCTATAGTCTGAAAATTCAGAGTTGTTTTAGCAAAGTTAAAAACCACTAGGGCAATGGAAAGACATGTGAAGTATAATAAATACTAGAATTCACACTTCATTATTTGTCTAGAAATTTCATCTCAGATATATTTCCTATGCCCAGTAGTGGACCAAAAAGATGAACTTTGTTAAGATGCACTGAATAATAGCCTTGCCCTTAGCTTAACTTTATTTTCCTACATATTCTACCTTGTCGTTGATCTCTGAATTTTATGTACACACTACTCAGTGAGTTTCTGCACTGTGAATGCACAATTTTAAATCACTGTTGAAATAACCATAGGCATGCAAACATTTCCCAAATTGCAGCATAGACAAAGGCAAAACAACTCTATTACCAATCCTACTTGGTTTGTATTTTTAAAACCTAGGACTAGAGACTCCTGAATGGTTAAGAACATCAAGGACATACACATAGTTTAACTGAGAGGCACGATGCACTCACTTCCTGCTTTACAAATTGCCTGTGTTCAGCTGTTCCGTACAAACATACCTAAATTATGCCATCAGGATGCTCTGTAATGCTCAGGGTTTCAAAAATCAAACACTCGGGGCTGGCACTGTGGTACAGCAGGTTAAAGCCCCAGCCTGCAGCACCAGCATCCCATATGGGCGCTGGTTCAAGTCCCAGCTGCTCCACTTCCAATCCCGCTCTCTGCTATGGCCTGGGAAAGCAGTAGAAGATGGCCCAAGTCGTTGGGTCCCTGAACCTATGTGGGAGACCCAGAGGAAGCTCCTGACTCCTCGCTTAAGATCAGCTCAGCTCTGGCCATTGCGGTCATTTGGGGAGTGAACCAGCAGATGGAAGACCTCTCTCTCTGGCTCTACCTTTCTTTGTAACTCTTTCAAATAAATACAATAAATCTTAAAAAAAATCAAACACTCATTTTTTCTTATACTATTTAGGTTGCTTCCAGTAAACTGGCTTGTATGTCAAAGAAAACTCAGTAAGTGAAAATAAAAATGTGCCTCTATTCCCAAACCAGCCCCAGGACACTCTGTTGAGTGGCAGAATAACCCCATGTACCCCCATCTCAGGGTTTAGGTTACAATGATTAACTCTTCCTCTAGTCATCTCCACTCCAATGAATGCAGAGCTTTTAGAAATAAATGTACTTGCTATTGCTGTTGTTTAGCCTTCAGCCAGATAAGACTTTTTGCAGAAAAAATAAGAGTTGCCTTGCAGAGCAGGCTGAAAGCAATGCAGGGTGACACACACAGTAAACAGGTTACTGTACTAGGCAATTAAAAGTTTGTAAAATACGCTGTTGTTGAGTACCTCAAACTGCATCCTAGGGTTTCTTTTTTTTTTTTTTTTAATTGAAAAGAAAATAGAAGCACTGAATATCAACAAAGTGCTGGAAAGTGGGGTGATTCACATGGCACCCTGGCACCCTCAAGTGACTGTCTTCACCCAGGAGTTAAATGCCTTGTAAATGGATATGCTATCTCTTGGTCTCAAGCAAGTTTGGAAACATGAGGTTCAGGACAAGGAAATCGTGGGACGATTTTCCAGTTCCCAAGAACAACCCTTCTCTGCCCACTGAGAGAGTCAGAACCTTGGACAGGATTAAGATGCCTGGAGAAGTCTCCAAAGCCAAAGGATGCTAGGAACCACTTCCCACTTGGGGATGTGCAGGCCCACCTGCTGGGCCACACCTAGAACTAGGGAGAGTGAACATCAGCAACCTCCTTGAATGGTCCAATTCTACAGAGCCCCACAGCAGGACCAACCCCAAGTCCCCAAAGGTAAGGACCCCTGCAGTCCCACCGTGGACCCATGGCACAATACTTGAACTTCCTTCTCCCACACAGGCAAGACAGTCTTGAGCAGGTACAGAGATGGCTTTGAAAGAACACTGGTGTCATACGAGTAGATTCAAGTTTTGGTTCCATCACGTGGGAGCTGTGGAGCCTAGGCTGTGAATTTAACCTCTCCTCTGGTCAAGCGGTGGGAAAAGGGTCAGATTAGCTTCTTTCAGAGATCCTTCTGATGTCCAAGACACTGTGAGCCCCAAGCCTTGGTTTCCTCAACTGTCAAATAAGATCACCTGACCTCAGCTCCAACACAGCTGTTTGTACTTTCCAGCTTTTCTGTTAAATCTAAATATGGTGGCCAGGCAAGAAGAAGGAAATGTGAGAGAAAAGTACCAAGAGCTCAGCCAGGGCTTCTTTAAGTTGAAGTTCAGAGATGCTAGTTTAGGGGCCAGTGTTGTGGCATAGTAGGTTAAACCTCTGCTTGCGACGCCAGTATCCCATATGTGCACAGGTTCAAGACCCAGCTGCCTTACTTCCAATCCATCTCCCTGATAATGTGCCTGGGAAAGCAGTGGGAGATGGCCCAAGTGTTTGGGCCCTGCACTCACATGGGAGACCCAGAAGAAGCACGAGGCTCCTGCCTTCTGATTGGCCTAGTTTCTGCCATTGCAGCTATTTGGGGAGTGAACCACCGGATGGAAGATCTATCTCTCCCAGTCAGTGTTACTCTGCCTTTCAAATAAATAAATAAATCTTAAAAAAAAATTCTGTTTCAGAGCATGAGTAGAAAAGATTTTTTTTAAAAAATATGAAAGAAGGAAAGGAGGAAGGGGAGAAATGGCCGTATAATTGTATTCTTATAATTGTATGTATAAACTACATCAAATCTGTTCTCTTTACATAAAAAACTTAGAAAACAGAGTTCTCCAGCACATAATTTAATTTTGGTTTCATTAGATAAGAATTATCAGCAAAGGAAAATATTTTTAATTATCACTGAGATGGTAATCTAACCATGCCATCATGCTAAGAAAGCAATGTAGTAAGCTGTGTTTCTTCTCACCCTGCAGAATTCTGGAGTTAATCTAAGAACATTCAGGATGGGAAAATAAGTATACAGTGAACATTTACTAACAATGACTGTGGGCGTGCCCTGGGTACAGGAAAGGATGGTTTCTCTACCCATCCTCATATGGCTGTGACCTTTTCTCCTTCTCTGAAGAGCTAAGTAGCTCCTCCAGTACAAGTTCTTCACAGGAACTTTGGCTTAAAAAAACAGACATCTTAGTCTGCACAGATTTTATGTTCTGTTTTTACTTAAATTCTTTGAAGAAAGCACTTTTTAGGGGCCAGTGCTGTGATATAGTGGGTTAAGGTGCTGCCTGCAGCATGGGCAACCCATATGGGCACTGGTTCGAGTCCCGGTTCCTCCTCTTCCAATCCAGCTCCCTGCTAATATACCTTGCAAAGCAGTGGAAGATGGCCCAAGTTCCTGAGCCCCTGCATCCATGTGAGAGACTCGGATGAAGCTCCTGACTCCTGGTTTTGGTCTGGCCTACCCCTGGCTGTTGTGGCCACTTAGAGAGTGAACCAGCAAATGGAAGACTTCTGTTTCTCTGCCTTTACCTCTCTAACTTTCAATTAAATAAATAAAACACTTTAAAAATATTGTCAGAATGCAAATGTAAATAAAAATCAGTGCAAAACTTTGTCAACCCAAATACATGCAAAATGAAAACGTTTTTATTCTTCCATGTACTCTTGCAGTTAACGAGGACATAATGGTTAATCATATCAAGCACATAATATGTCAGATATTGTCCCAATACTTCAAATTAATTATCTCTTGTATATGAAGGATCTTCAAAAAGTTCATGGGAAATGCATACTATGAAAAAACTGTGCAAGAATTTCCAAATTTTTTACCAAAACAAACTTATCTTTCGATTATATTTTCTGTGAACTTTTTGAAGTACTCTCTTATGCCTCTTTGTAATTTTAATGGCTATAATAGGGTATGGTAATTTTTTAAAATGAAGATAAAATTCACATAACATTTATATTCTAATTAATTTTTTTTTTTACTTAGTTGAGTGGCAGAGATAAGAAAGAGACAGATCGGGTAGCACAGAAGTGCAGACGAACAGAAAGAGTCTCATATTTGCTGATTCACTCCCCAAATGCCCACAACTGCTGGGAATGGGCCAGGCTTAAGCCATGAGCCAGGAACTCAACCCAGTGTCCCATATGGATTGACAAAGACTTGACTATTTGAATCATCACTTGATGCCTCCTAGAAAGCTAGAATTGGGAGTGCAGACAGAACTTGAACCTAGGCACTTAGATACAGGCATCCCAACTTGTGTCTTATGGCTAAGCCAACCACCTGTCCTGCAAATATAAAGTATATAATAAATGTCATTTTTAGTGTATTCACAATTTTGTACTACTCCCATCCAATTCATCATTATTATCCAAGACCAGAACAATTCCACCACTCTGTAAAGAAACCAAATACCTATTAGCAGTCACTCCCATTTCCCCCACTGCTAGAGCCCCTTGGCAACCACTAACCACTTGTCTTTTGGATTTGCCTATTCTGAATATTTCATATAGATTAATTAATACAATCTGTGGAGTTTTTTGGTTGGGGGGCTCTGGCATCTTTCACTTAACATGATTTCAAGGTTCACCTATGTTGTACCAAGTAAGTGGTTTTACAAAAAAATGTTTTTTCATTTATCACAACACCATAAGCATTTTTCTCATGTAAAATGTCTTCATCTTTTTAAGATGCTGAATAATCCTATTTTGGATTGGATTCTTGGATGGACTTTCTTCCTTACCATCAACCAACTGTCAAGCATTTCAGTTCTTGACCATTTTGCTGAATGTCCTAACAACCAAAATGGACAAGCCTGAAATATGAATAAAGTGAGTCAAAGGCTTCATATTATTACATATTTTCAAGTTTAAAGGTTTAAGTACATTAAACACATTGTTTGTAATATCTAAATTAAGAAGTAGTAACAAATGAACATTTATTAATATCCAACTATATACCAGGCATTGCTTTGAATGCTAGAGGATATGAAGGGGAGCAGTTAAAACAAGAACACAATTTTGTTATTATTGCAATAATGACTGTTTTCCTTCATGGATGACTCTGTCCACTATCTACAGGAAATGTGCTTTGTCAAGAGCAGTGATTGTTTACATTGAGTCACCTATTTTTTTTTTATCTACCACCTAAAATTAATTCATCCTCACTCAGGAAGAAAGTTAACCTTGGGGGAAGATCTAATTGGTTTCTCAGAGGTAGGGATGTGGGCCCACAGGAAAAACAGTTGCTCTCTGGTACAAACCAGCTTCTCTCTGTGCTAAGCCAGCATCTCTGTGCCCAATAAGGATGACTGCTTCTCCTCTCAGTCCCACTGGATCTTGAAGCTGCAGCTTAGTCAAAGGTTAGATTTTATTCTGCATCATTACCACAGTGAATGTACTTAGTTGTGCTTTCAATGCTTTCAAAAATTAGTGCTCTCTACTGGAGAATTCTGACAGTTCAACAAACCATTCTTTTGATTATGCACCATATTTCATTGCTCCTCTATGTCAAATATCACAGATGGCTGTATCATGGAATTTGAGCAGGAGGGAAGAACTACGCTCTCTTCTTTACAAAGTGCCCTCTCCCATTTCTACCCTTCCCCTCCCCAAACTGCCTTCTTTCAGGCAACCCAAACAGAAACAATAGCAAAATAAAGGAGCCACATTATTTACTTTCTATAACTTATGGTTCATTTTTAGGAAGATACTGAATATTAAAGTTATTTTCCCAGCCTATTTGGTCTAAAGAAATAAGAAAACACACGCACAAGTATTTCCTTCATTGTTCAACTCAACTTTACCATGATTAAAGTACTCAAAGTATTCATCTTACAAATGATTCAGAACCCTGAAAGGGGTCAATCCCATGGGCTGTGGGCAAAATGACTGTACTGTGGTAAAGCAAGTAAATATCTGATCTAAAAATGAAAGCTGAATTTTGACTGATGGCAGACTACCGATTCTCTCACCCTTCATTCCTTCAACACCTACTCATCTTTTTCAGCACACTCATTTGTTCACTCACACACAGGTGTTATTCCAATCACTACCACACCTGTAACATTTATTGAGCACCTACAGGAACAGTTGTACACAATTCTATACACTGTATGACTACAAAGACGACTGCTGTAGGGCATTGCCCTCAAGCAGTCACCTCTGAGAGGTATACAGACAACTTACTTTAACACAATAGCAAGAGTCAGTAGGATGGTGGTAAACAGCCTCTTCAAGCTGGTAGAGAAGACTGTCACAGAAAGGAGTAGTTAGAGTTAAGATCAAGAGCAAAGACATCTCAGAAAGACACTACTGTAAAGGCTTAGATCACAAGTCTTAACATACCTGAACAACTTAAACCAACTCAATATGGCTTGTGATTAGGACGAACAGGAAACTGAGGAAGAAAGCAGAGGCAGATTGTGAAGAATTTCTTACACCAAGCCAAGGATTTGAAGATGATCGTGAAAGCAGTGGGAAAAAAAAAAAGCAGTGGGAAGCCACTGAAGGATGTACAGATTCACTAAAATTTTGAGTTAGAATGCAGCATAATAATCCAAGAAGTAGGGAGACCAATTAGAAAGAACATAGAAGATATCTCCCATCCACCAGTTCACTCCCTAAATGGCCAGGCCAAAGCCAGGAGCCTGGAACTCCATCCAGGTCTCCCATGTGGGTGTCAGGGACCCAAGTATTTGAGCCAAGATCTGCTGCCTTCTAAGGTGCTCATCAGCAGGAAGCTGGATCTAAAGTGGAGCTTGCCAGGCACTCTGATGTGGATGGCATGTGGGGTCCCAAGTGGTAGCCTAACCTGCCATGATACAATGCCTGTCCCAGGGGAAAGTAACTAATTATACAGGACCTCTGTACCAAGGGGTAGGAATATTGAGACCTTCTATGATTCTGCCCACCATACCTACTCTATACTATCTCCTAAAACTGAATGCCATAGAGTACAAACCTCACGCAAAACTGGCATTGACTTCATTGCCAAACAGTAATGTTAAATTCTATGGCTTGCAGTTCTGGGATTTTTAAAATGATGTTTTGAGTGCTCGCCTTGGCAGCATGTATTAAAAAATTAGAATGATACAGAGAAGATTAGCATGGCCCCTGTGCAAGGATGCCATGCAAATTCATGAAGCATTCCATATTAAAAAAATGATGTTCTAAGATTTATTCATATTATACACATAATACAAGTAGACACAGGTCATTCTAAGTGATGTTCAGTATTCCATTCCACACTCCCTAGGTTTTTTTTTTTTTTTTTTTTTATCAAATCTTGCCCCTATTTAATGATTTCATTCCTTATTTTTTAGGTTGACCTGTTCTTTTCCAAACTTTTTGAGTTCATAGCTTAGCTAATTAAGAGTGTTTGTTTTTTCAATATATGAACTTAAGACTATA
This sequence comes from Lepus europaeus, assembly GCF_033115175.1. Classification (NCBI taxonomy): domain Eukaryota; kingdom Metazoa; phylum Chordata; class Mammalia; order Lagomorpha; family Leporidae; genus Lepus; species Lepus europaeus. The sequence continues at coordinate 70,442,817 of NC_084838.1, forward strand.
CCCTTCCCTCTGAATTCTCTTGGTGTCCCATTAATTATTATACAGTACTTTTGTCATTCTTTAGTTCTAAATGAATTATGTATCTACTGAGATTTCTTTGAACTGTAGATTCTTGAAAAATATGCTTTTCAGTATCCAAACACATAGGGATTTGGGGACTTTTTATACTCCTATCTCGTAATCTCTTTGTGATACAACTGACTCACTTTTCTCTGTTTTCCAACTTCTTCTTCTTCTTTTTTTTTTTTTTTTTTTTGGACAGGCAGAGTGGATAGTGAGAGAGAGAGACAGAGAGAAAGGTCTTCCTTTTTGTCGTTGGTTCATCCTCCAATGGCCGCTGCGGCCAGCGCATCTCGCTGATCCGAAGCCAGGAGCCAGGTGCTTCTCCTGGTCTCCCATGCGGGTGCAGGGCCCAAGGACTTGGGCCATCCTCCACTGCCTTCCCGGGCCATAGCAGAGAGCTGGCCTGGAAGAGGGGCAACCGGGATAGAATCCGGTGCCCCAACCGGGACTAGAACCCGGTGTGCTGGCGCCGCAAGGCGGAGGATTAGCCTGTTAAGCCACGGCGCTGGCCTGTTTTCCAACTTCTATTCCATATTTTTTAAATCATTTTAAACATATATATTCTCTGTTCTGCATATATATTCTCTGTTTTGTATATATTCTCTGTGCTATCATCTCTATGCTTGGGGACATATATTCTGCTGTATCTTTTCTGGTTGTTTTCAATTTTTTTTTTTTGTAGGTTTATCTTTTGGTCGGGGGATTGGCTTTTTTTCTTTGAGTTACAAAAGTGTTCTTACCAGCTCCTTGCTTTCCTGGGGACTTAGGAGTTTCAAGGTATCTAGCACAATTTTCATGTTACTTTTTCAGACTAGGAAGTCAGCCTTGCATGGCAGCATAAACTTAGCTCATGCAGCCAGGAAAGAATAAGTCTGAGATTTAATTTTCTCGCCAGCCCCCCCCCCCCCCCCCCCCGGCCCCTTCTTGCTTATCCCTGGCTATGGGCAGATGCCAAGGATTCCTAAGCTTTTCCTGAGGTCACCATGTAGAATGTTTCTGCTTTTCTTTCCAAGAACAAAAACAAAATTTGATGTTTTGGGCTTTATACTGAGATCTAATTCTAGTCCTTTCACTCACATGGGCTAAGGTCATCTCTTCTTCATGTGGATATTAAAATCTCTGTCTCCCATCACTGAAGCCTATAATTGAGTCTAGACCATAGCATCATCAGTTCACGTTTGCACTGCTGGCTTTGAGTTCCCTTTTCCTCTCTGGCAAAAGAGCAATTTCTTTTTCTTTGACTTTGGGTTGGGTATGTATTTAGAGAGTGCTGTTATATTTCTGTGTCTTTGAGTAGAAGAATCCATCCCTATTACTAGCTGTTTACTACCACCACAGATTTCTTCCTTATCCTTCCCAATTTGTCTAATTTAAGAGGGATAACAGAGACAGCGAAGATTAAAATTGAGAGTGCCAGAATATAAGCAAATATCTTACTACACTAAGGATTCACTACACCAAAAGTCACGGTTTGGGGTCAGTGCTGTGGCACAGTGGGTTAAGCCATGTCTACAATTCCCACATTCCATAGTGGTGCTGGTCCATGTCCTGGATGCTCCACTTCCAATCCAGCTCTCTGCTAATGTACCTGGGAAAGTAGTGGAGGTTGGCCCAAGTCCCTGGGCCCCAGCACCCATGTGGGAGACCTGAATGGAGTTCCTGGCTACTGGCTTCAGCCTGGCCCAGCCCTGGCCATGGCAGCCATTTGGGAAGTGAACCAGCAAATGGAAGATCTCTCTCTGTGTCTCCTTCACTATCTCTAACTCTGTCTCTCAAATAAATAAATAAATCTTTTAAAAAGTCAGGCTTTTCCAAGTACTCCCACATAAACACAGAATCAACTATTCAACAATCATTTCAGACCAACAGATTCTTGCAATACAATGGCAAATGAGAGGCTTTAACACACAATGAAGTAGGCATTTTAAATAAAGTGAGACATCTTGAGGGAAGAAATGAATTCAGCACAACTCTTCTGTAATCAGGCTCTCTGTGTCCAAGTTCTGGCCTCACTATGTTACTAGCTGTGTACTCATGGGCAAAGTAGGAGGGAACTTCAACAAGTCTGTAGGGAAAGGAATTTAAAGGTAAGTTTATTTTACTCATCCTGCCACCTGTGCCTCTGTCTCCTCATCTGTAACAACAGTCATGGTAAAATGTCAACCTCATAGAGTCATAAAGAAGCTTAAAGACGGTACTACACCTACGTAAGGTGCTTAGGATAAAAAGTATTTGGCTCCCTCCCATAGTAAATACAACTAATAAATGTTAGCTATTATTACAGGTGTCATACTCTTTTTACATTGTCTTATTTTTTTTTCTCTTTTTCTGTCTTTGTTTCTGCTTTAGGTTTTCTTATTGAATTCTCAAAACAGATGTGGTTCTGACAGGTGAGTCATGGGTGCAGAGCTCAAAAGCAGCAGTCAGGAATTGAGGGGAGAACTTACTGGAAAACATTGGCAGTGTGATCAAATTTACAAAGTTCTTCCCTTCGCCTACTGCATTTATCGTGGTGAAGAACTGTTTACTTTTGTGGCACAAATTTAAACAATTTCCAACTTAACATTATGATACATAAAGGACCCAGGAGGTAGACTAAAAGTAATGTCTGCTCATCTTTACATCACTTAGTATCACTGAAATAAAAGCCTCAGGATCTGACTGGTACTACAAGAAAAGACATTTTAAAATCTTCTGGTGTCTTTGAAAATAATTTTCATTGTGGCTCAATAAGGGAACTATATTAGATCCAGGGGTGGGAGTGAAGATACAGACATGGATGATCGAAAGCCCCTTCTCTGAAGCAGCTCACCCTTTAGTGAGGATGCAACTCAGCACAGGCCAGAGTCAGAATGGGGTGAGGATGAACAAAGAGAAGCGGAAGTAACGAGTGTGGGAAGAGAGGAAGGGGCAGGAGGAGGAAGGCTCAAGTGTAAACACAAGTAAGTAACCACCCCAGGGTTTCCATGAAATTGTTTACAAGCCTAAGAACACTCAGGGAATGCCTGCTCATCAAGATTGCTTCTCTTCACCCAAGAGTGAATGGAAGCCGTAACCAGTACTGGGGTGGCATCAAGAGTACATGGAAAACAAAGCCATGAAAACAAAGAGGAAGACTGATTCCAGCCAATAGCGACTGAACAACCAGGTGAGTTGTGCAGGAACAAGGAGGCTATAACTTGAATCCATACTTCTTAAACTTCAATGTGCATGTGAATCACCCGGGTTCCTGTTAGAAGTCAGATTCAAGCCGGCGCCGTGGCTCAATAGGCTAATCCTCCGCCTTGTGGTGCCGGCACACCGGGTTCTAGTCCCGGTCGGGGCACCGATCCTGTCCTGGTTGCCCCTCTTCCAGGCCAGCTCTCTGCTGTGGCCAGGGAGTGCAGTGGACGATGGCCCAAGTGCTTGGGCCCTGCACCCCATGGGAGACCAGGAGAAGCACCTGGCTCCTGCCATCGGATCAGCGCGGTGCGCCGGCAGCAGCGTGCCTACTGCGGCGGCCATTGGAGGGTGAACCAACGGCAAAAAGGAAGACCTTTCTCTCTGTCTCTCTCTCTCTACTGTCCACTCTGCCTGTCAAAAATAATAATTAAAAAAAAATAGTCAGATTCAGATTCAGTAGGACCAAGCTCGGAGCAGCTGGGAGAAGCCACTCCTGGATGGAAGACTCTCACAGGCCTCCTGCAGCAGGACAGCAAGGTGTGCCTCAGCCAGCCCACACACAGGTCAGGGGGCCTCCCTCTGGAAAGGTCCTGGTCCACTAACGGTCCTTGTTGCCTGTTTCTCCTCCGCTGAGCCACCTTCTTCAGTGCTGGCTCGCCTCTCCTCTTCTGCCTCTGAGTGAGGCTAGAGGCTTTCCACAGGGTATGTAGTCACGCCGAACCTAAGTGAGGGAAAATGAGACCGCAGCCACCCATTCATTATAAAACTTCTGACCAAACCACCTCCAAAGGGCAAAGTCATCTAGACAAGAAGAAACACGCTGCAAACACTCTCTGCATGATGGTGAGGGCTCACTGGGCTCTGTTTTGTTTTGTTTTCTTTAAGAGCAAATCTGAAGCAAAAACAGGGGCTCCACCCCATAATGCGGAAAAATGTGGTAGGTCCCCAGGCTTCCTCTGTTGGAGATGGTGACCTTGACTTTCTTCAATGACCTCAACATTGAAACTTTCTGGAAAGGAGGTGCTTCCTTATCATGCCAACTCTCATTTTTGAGCATAAATTGTGGCAGCCTGAAAAATACAAGTTTTCTTGAAAACTGCTGTTTTCTGATTGACTCAAGAAAGGCAGACATTCACATCATGTACCTGATGAAGGCCTGAACACATAAAGACCCCTCTCAAATCAACAATGAAAAGAAAATTCAATGTTTAAAAATGGGCAAAATTTTTGAACAGACGTTTCTACAAAGAAGAGATACAAATGGCCAATATGCACATTGAAAGGCAGAGTTACAGAGAGAGAGGGAGAGACAGAGAGAAAGATTTCCCATCTGCTGGTTCACCTCCCAGATGGCCACAGCAGCCAGGGCTGTGCCAGGAGCCAGGAACGTCCCACGTGGTTACAGAGGCCCAAGGACTTTGGCCATCTTCCACTGTTTTCTGAGGAGCATTAGCAGGGAGCTAGATCAGATGTGGAGGTGGCTAAGTCAAAGAAACCATGTATTGTATAACTTCATCTATAGGAAATGTCTGCAACAGGAAAAATCCATAGAGACAGAAGGTAGACTTAGCAATTGTGGGTAAGGGATTGGGTTTTCTTTTCAGGCATGGTTAGAAATGTTCTGAAACTAGATAATGGTGATGGCTATACAACACAGTGAAAACACTAAAGCCAATGAATTGTGCAATTTATAACGATAAATCTTATGTGAATTCTATCTCAACTTAAAATCAGCATACAGGGGCCAGCACCGTGGCACAGTGGGTTAAGCTGCAGGCATTGGTTGCTGGCACACCATATGAGTACCTGTTGAAGTCTCAGCTGCTCCACTTCCAATCCAGCTCCCTGTTAATGTGCCTGGGAAAGCAGTGGAAGATGGCCCGTACTTGGGCCTGTGCCACCCTCATGGAAGACCTGGATGGAATTCCAGGATCCTGGCTTCAGCTTGGCTCATACTCTGCCATTGTGGCCATCTGGGGAGTGAACGAAAAGATCGAAGATTTTTCTCTCTTTGTCTCACCGTCTCTGTCACTCTGCCTTTCAAATAAATAAAAATAAATCTTTATCAAAAAAAGAAAAGGTAAAAAACTCTTATATGAACTAAATTTTTTAAGTGAGGGGGGAAAAAAGAAATGTAGATAATATTAAATGTAACTCATGACCATTCAGATCCATTCATATTGACGACGTGGTAACTTTTTCATGGGGTGAAAGAAATAACAGCACAGAAAAACCTGTTTTCTTCTAACCATGGTACTAAGAGCACAAAGGTTGCCCAAGATGTGGCATTTCGCTCAAACTTGTGTGTGAGCTTATCAGATCTGAAAAACATCACCATCTGGAAATAACAATTTGAAAACCTAAACGAAGCCAGACATGTTTATTAACAGCTCAGAAGAAGATGATCAATCTAAAGAAAAGTTGTGATTACAGATTGTTGTTCATAGCCCACAAAGGAGATGTCTGAGAGCTTAATTTTCAATCACAGAGTACAAAGACAAATCAAAACAGCCTACAGAAAACCAGAATTATTCTGAGGATGGTAAAATCTGAAAATCCATGAGGAAAAGAAAAATCTAAACTAGCAGCCAAGAAAAAAACAGCTGTCATTAATGAATGACTTGCCTACATGCTACACACAGCCATTCTGCTAAGATCAGGTTGGGGGGTGGGCGGGGTGAGGTCCTGGTCCCCATAGGGCTTACAGTCCAGGTAGCTTTGATCTCATAAGTCACAGCAGGAATTTCCAGGAGTCACCCAGGTCTGGGGCTGAGTGTGCTCCATCAATTACTAGCACTGAGACTTTAAGTAGCTATTTAACCCCTCAATATCCTCACCAGGTATAGGATAGGAAGAATACCTATGCCTATGCCACATGACTGTTGGAAGCATGAACTGAAGTAACGGATCCAGAGGGCTTAGCCCTGCCCCTGGCTCTCAGGGAGGTTCAATAAGTGATAGCTATGATTGAATCATAACAGCAAAAGTAGAGAGAACAGAGCTTTCAGAATTAACCTATAACCTGAGTAAGTAAAAACTAAGCAGGATCAGATAATGGAAGGAGGGATCAAGAATCTGGATTCTAGTTCCATTTCTACCACATACTTAGCTATGCCACTGAACCTCTTTGCTTTTTTGGTTGCTTTATCTAAAAACTTCAAACAAACGTAACTGAGGAATGTTTAAAAAACAAATGAGAAAATGTATATAAAAACACTGTGTGTTGGCCGGCGCCACGGCTCAATAGGCTAATCCTCCGCCTTGCGGTGCTGGCACACCGGGTTCTAGTCCCGGTCGGGGCACCGATCCTGTCCCGGTTGCCCCTCTTCCAGGCCAGCTCTCTGCTGTGGCCAGGGAGTGCAGTGGATGATGGCCCAAGTCCTTGGGCCCTGCACCCCATGGGAGACCAGGAGAAGCACCTGGCTCCTGCCATCGGATCAGCGTGGTGCGCCGGCAGCAGTGCGCCTACTGCGGCGGCCATTGGAGGGTGAACCAACGGCAAAAAGGAAGACCTTTCTCTCTGTCTGTCTCTCTCTCTCTACTGTCCACTCTGCCTGTCAAAAAAAAAAAAAAAAAAAAAAAAAAACCACTGTGTGATCTAAACCAATGCTGTTAGTCTTATTTTAGAATGATTATCTACTATTAATTGTTCCACTTCCCTGAAGACAATTCAAATTATAGATATGTATGAGATAAAATTTGCAGGTTCAAAGACATGCAGGCAGGGGGCCCAAGCTTTTGGGCCATCTTCCACTGCTTTCCCAGGCATATTATCAGGGTGTTAGATAGGAAGTGGAGAAGCCAGGACTCAAACTGGTGCCTATATGAGATGTCCACATTGCAGGTGGTGTCTTAACCCATTATGCCACAGTGCCTGCCCCAACTCTGATCTTTATAACAACTCCACCAGTGAACTTCCTTTTCAGGTGAGAGACACAGGAACAAAGAAGGGAAATAATTTGCCCAAGGTCCCACAGTAAATAAGTGATGACCCTGAGATACTGAAGTAGTTTGGATTCACAGTAGAGACATTCTAGGCTACTGTATTCATTGTCATATGACATGTTCTGCTGACTCTACTGCCCAAGCAACTCCTCATCTCTCTTTCTATCCACACTGAACTGCCTTGGTTCAGATCTACTTCATTTCTTCCCAAGAGTATTCTATGAACTTCCTTAAGCTCTTCCTACATCCAATTTTGTCTCTGCTATCTTTGTTTGCAAACCAAAGCCAGAGCTATCTTTCCAAGATACAAATCCTTTCACTGGTCCCCTATCATAGGGCAACAGGCAAGTTCTTTGGTCTACCCCAGCCCTAGTTCCTACTACGTCTGTGTCTAAAGCCTTTGTTATTGCTCCCTCCACTCTCCCATTTATCTGATTACCACATCAGCTACTTCAAAACTCAGCTCAAAGGTGTTTGGGAAGACTTCCAAGCCTCCTCCATGATCCATGTGACATGAATATGCCCACGCCAGACAGCCAGGAAGGCCCTGTTGGTCCTGCAGATGTGGAGTTAAGTAAGAAGTTCCCACCCCTTCCATACCCAGTTTTAGTACCCAAAGCAACTAGATCAGATGCCCTTGGTGGGAATTAGGGTGGCCTCAGGCCACTGGAGGCTTTGCTCTTCGCGGGGATGAGAAGACACCAGAAAGCAGGAATTTCTCATCGCTGAACACAGACTGTCTCTTGCAAACACTGTATATGTATGCATCAATCTGACTTGTAATACGCATATATAAGTATATTATACTGTAAAATGGACTTTTTTACATTTTATGGCTTTCGATGTTAGAATTCTTGTAACTGCCAATAAAATTAGGCTGTAAAATAGTTCCTTTACCTGAAAGAACTCCTTCATGCCATTACAGTTCACCTCTACCGCTCCACCGCTCCAAACCTCTAGCAACCCCTGATTTATTCTCTATCACCATGATTTTGTCTTTTTGAGAATGTCATGTAGTTGGAATCACATTCTACATAACCTTTTGAGACTGGCTTCTTTACCTGAACATAATGCCTTTAAAGTTCATCCAGGTTTTGTGTATATCAGTAGTATATTCCTTTTTTTTTTTTTTTTTTTCTGAATGGGTCGCACTTATGGATGGATTGCAGTCTGTTTAGGCATTCACTTACTTAAGAACATCTGGGTGATTTCCTACTCTGAGTGATCATGAATACAGCTGCTGCTAACATTCATGTACAAGTTTTCATGTGAACATCACCTTCTCTTTCTCTAGGGTCTACACCTAGGAGTGGGATGGCTGAGTCATATGGTAAGGTACATTTAAGTTTAAGAAGTTGTTCAGACTGGCTGTGCCATTTTATATTCCAATCAGCCATGCTTAAGAGCACCAGTTGCTCCACAACCTCATAAGGACTTGGTGATGTGGCTTTTATAGGTATGCACATCATAGAGTGGGTTTTTAATTTGCATTTCCCTAATGGCTAACAACACTGATCATCTGTTCATGTGTTTATTTGACATCAGTAATTCTCTTTGCGGAAGTGTCTGTTAAACCTTTTGCCCTTATTTAAAGGTGCATCGTTTGTTTTCTTACTACTGAGTTTTAAAAGTTGTTTATGTATTCTGGATCCAAGTTCAGACATGCTGGATATGTGGTCTGTAGTTTTTTGCCTATTCTTTTAAGTGTCTGTCACATAGAAAAACATTTTTTGTCAAGTCCAACTTAGCAATTTTGTTGTCTAAGTCTCTCTGCCTACTCCAGGACATGAAGATTTTCCTCCTCTATTTTCTTCTAATATTCTTATTCTGTTCCATTAATCTGTCTCTATTCCTTCATCAATAGTATATAGTTTTGATTACTCTATTAAAGTAGGATAATGTGGGGCCAGCACCAGCACCATGGTGCTGCAGGTTAAACTGCCACCTGCAACACTGGCATCCCATATTGGAGTGCCAGTTCGAATCCCAGCTGCTCTGCTTCCCATCCGGCTCCCTGCTAATGTGCACGGGAAAACACTGGCAGATGGCCCAAGTCCTTGGACCCCTGTCACCCATGTGGCAAACCCTCCTGACTGGGATGAGTACCCTTCTCAAAGACACCCCAGAGAACTTCTTGATCCACATGCCACCCCTGAACCACAAAGTAGGCCCTCTCCAGACACCGAATCTGGTGGCACCTTGACCTTGGACTTGTCTCAAACTGTGAGAAATGCGTTTCTGTTGTGTAGAGGCCATGCAGTCTGTCGCATATTGTTGTAGCAGCCCAAATGAACTTAAACACACTCTCGGTGGTGCTAATTGGTTTCTGTCTAAATTCAATCAAATGTAAGCTATGTGGTGCTATGATCTCCCCACTAAAACTCCTGTTGGAATTTAATCCCCACTGTGAGGTGTTGACAGGTGGGATCAGATGGAACATTGAAGAGGCGATTAGATCAGGACTCTGCCCTTGGGAGTGGATTAATGCATTCATGGATTAACAGGCTATCTCAAGAATGGGTCCGTTATCAAAGCCAGTTTGACTGTCTCTGGTGTGTGACCCTCCTGCCACGTGATGCTGCACCTCCCGCTAGGGAATTGGCAGAGACTCCCCATGCATAGGGCAGCCTCACCAGATGTGGCCCCTTGACCTTGGACGCGCCAGCTTCTAGGACCATGAACTAAATAAACCTTCTTTATAAATTAGTCTCTGGTAGCTGTGGTAGAAAATGGACTAGATGTTTATCTAATAACTAAACAACACCAACAGCTTTTTAACACCACACATTCAATAAGATTTAACCTATGGGGGTGTACTGATTACTTTCAGGAAATAGCTCAGGAACACAATAGCCACAAGGCAGGGAGTTTGTGCATGTTGCCACCTAATAGCCACTGTCCCTGCGGTGAACAGCACACCTCTCAACTCTGCTTCAGGTGGAGCTGGACCGAACCTAACTCAGCAATTTGGAGGAAGAGGGTAGGAGCCGGGAGCCACTTCAGTCTGGCCAATCAGATCATCACATTCTTACTGTCCCAAAATTCTACTGAGGAATGGGACACTGACCCAATTAGCGCTAACTGACTTTCAGCTAAAGCCTAGGAGTCTTGGTTGAACCCACGGAGGTCAGAACCTTTCTCTTCTCTGCTGGTAACAGGGAAAAGGAAACCTCGAGGCAGGTTACAGCTCCCTCACCATCCACAGAAGTCTTCTTGTGTGAGAGTGAAAACAGCACAGGAGCTCAGAGACCTTCCATGGTGAGCATAGGTCTGGATGATACTATTTGAATGCCTGAATCCAGCTGTACCTGAAGCCAGGTATTATTTCTGAGCCATAAATCCTGTACCTCACTACCTACCTTTTTGGTTTAAGCTTGTTTAAGCTGGATTTTTCCACAGTTCCAATTAAAAGGGCCCTAAATTACAGGTGGAGAGATAAGAGAGAAGGTGTCAGTGTTATTCTGGGAACCTCTGGAATCAACCACACCTGTGCTCCTAGCATAAGCAAAAGGCTGGTTAATGTGGGGGCAGGGCACTCCACGGGCCAAGGGTATGGGGGTGGGACCAACAGTGGCCTTGCTGGGCCACAGTTAGAGCTTGCAGGAGCCATCATTGCCTCCTGTTTCCCACAGTAGCAGCCACTAGTCTCAGCAGACATCATCCAAACTTCTCTGCTCTCATTCACAGGCTGCATGTCTTTCCCACGCTTCTTGACAACAGCGGCCTGAGAAAACCTACCAGGGTGGCATCCGGTGCCTTCTGGCTCTGTGCTGTTGCTCTCTGCCTGCCCTCTGTCCTGCTCTGTGTGCTGCCAGGCTGACCCGGGGTTCCCTGCCCTCTGGATTTGGCTGGGCTTAGCCAAGAAGAGGCAACAGCCACCGGAATCAGAGGTGGACAGAGAGAGGGTGGGGTATTTCTTTTCTCACACCTCTCTGCCTTGGCAGCATTCCTCTGTGGCCATCCAGATCCTGTCATGTGGCCACTCTGTCACGGCCTCAGCCCTCAATGGGCTGTGGTGACACTGTGCCCTGTCCCTTGCCTATACAGGCCTAGGGGAGTTCCCCAGTGATTAGTCCCTGGGTGCCTCACCACCTCTTGCAGAGTCCCTTAATTCTGGCTAACTCTGTACATAGTCCCTTGATTAAAGTGTCTGGTGAAATCCTTGGAGCAGATGTATTGCCACTGCCAGGTCCTTAACTGATACAGGACTGCAAGTCCTTACAGCCCACAATCACAAAACATCCAGTCACAACAACTCCTTGCTATAACTTGTTATTACTGCTAATTAATGCACATGCCCAGGAAGCCACTGCATTTTCTATTCTATTGCATCTCTATATCTTAGAGATACAACAGGGCCCATTGCTGTGGCATAATGGGTAGAGCTGCTGCTTGCAGTGCCAGTATCCCATATGAGCGCTGGTTCCAGTGCCTGGGAAAGCAGCAGAAGATGGCCCAAGCCCTTGTGCCCCTGCACCCACATGGAAGACCCAGAAGAAGCTCCCGGCTCCAAACTGGCCCAGCTCCAGCCATTGCAGCCATTGTGGCATGAAGCAGCAGATGGAAGACCTCTCTCTCTCTCTCTCTCTCTCTCTCTCTCTACCTTTGCCTCTCTGTAACTCTTTCAAATAAATAAATAAATCTTAAAAAAAAAAAAAGCTCCACATTGCTTGCTTTCATGCCTTTGTTCACACACATGCCCTTGCTTGAAAAATCCTTTGCCACTATCTCTGCCTAGTGAACTTCTATCCACTTCTTCAAGCCCAGTTTAAATGCCACCTCCTTCAGAAAGTCTTTCCCAGATCTCTTCCCTGGTGCAATGAGTCTCCCCTTGGACCTCACTGAACTTTATGTCAACACTGTTCTCTCTCTTCTCTTCCCCTCCTCTTGAGTTCCTCAGGCAGAAGCACAGTCTTCTCATTGCAGTCCCTGTCACCAACCTGACAGTAAATCTGACTTCTGTAAGTATGTCATTGATACGCGTTGCATTGTTCTGAATGAGGGCCATGTTATAACTGCTAATTAATGCACATGCCCAGGAAGCCACTGAATTTTCTATCCTTTGCTCATCAAACCTGATTCTGAAAGGAGGAAGAAAACAGCCAGGGAAGAGTGTGAAAACTGGGCCATAGGAATCTGGGTGCAGATTCTGCCACACTGCCCCAGCGCCATCAAACCCTGAAGTGCATCAGAATCGCAGGTTCTCCTGTAACTCCTGCCTTGTGGCCTCACCCTCCTTGACAGTGGCTATGGTGCTGTATGCATGAGAAGTCAAGGGCTGAGTTCCTACACCTGAGGACTTCTCCCAGGCTTCTGGAGCCCCTGGAGTCTGAACTTGAACCTGTGGGTTCAAATGAGGATGAGGTTGCTTAGAAAAAGGACCAGCCCACAGGAACCCAACCTCTAAAGCAGGGATGGGGAACTTTTTTTGGGGAAAGGCGGGCAACGGCCACTGGGATATTTATAACATCATTCACAGCCCATACAAAATTATCAACTTAAAGATTAGCCTGCTATAGATTTATTCAATTTTGAGCCCTGCCTGAAATTGCGTTGGCTATTGACAGGGTCAGGCCAAATCATTTCATGGGCATTATACAGCCTGTGGGCTGGATGTTCCCTTCCCTTGCTAGAGCAAGCATCCCACATACTTTGAGGCCCAGGCAGTAAGTGAATTTTTCAGTCCGGGAACAACCAGTCCCTCTCTGCCCCCACAGGTGTCAGCTGCATAAGTTTCATAAAAGCAGTCAGATTATTTCTTGAGATACACAGCTGCGACCTGGCTTGTGAGAGCTCAGAGTTCCCATTTCAGCTCTCTTCAGCTCTCTTTATTCTACTTTGTTCCTCTTAAAAGGGCTCATGTCTGACAATATGATGGGTGATTCTATCTATTAACTTGTTTTATGCATTCCTGTGAAGTATCTTCATCTATCTGTGACCCCATTCCATACCCTCCCCTCCTCGGTACCTGGGCAAATACTTGTATTTAGCCTCCAAGTCACTGGTGGAATTATCAGATTGGTCATCCAGACTGGTAAGGTTTGGTGAGGCCCTGGAATCTTCTGAAGAGATGCAAGTTTTAAACACCAGATGCTCTGGCTCAACACCTCTTTACAATACCAAGTTTCTTTCTTTCTTTTTAAGATTTATTTTATTTATTTGAAAGAGTTACAGAGAGAGGTAGAGACACAGAGAGAGGTCTTCCATCCACTGGCTCACTCCCCAGATGGCCACAATGGCCAGAGCCGCGCCGATCCAAAGCCAGGACCCAAGAGCCTCCTCTGGGTCTCCCATGTGGGTGCAGGGGCCCAAGGACTTGGGCCATCTTCCACTGCTTTCCCAGGCCACAGCAGAGAGCTGGATCAGAAGTGGAGCAGCTGGGACTAGAATTAGTGCCCATATGGGATGCCAGCGCACTAGGCCAGGGCTTTAACCCACTGCGCCACAGCGCCGGCCCCAATACCCAGTTTCACAACTTCTGTAAAATACCTTCTTGGTTCATGACACAATCTTTGGGAGCCTTCCTTCTGCATGTAAACACAAATCTGCCCCTCTTCCCTGTAAGCTAGTGTGACTCCTCCACACCCGAATCTTGTGTCATCTTGAACTCTGCACTCCAGGACTTCTAATCCTGAGACCTGCCGGCCAACTGCTGGCCCTGATCTCTTCATGTGGAGCTGAAACTCACTCCTCCTTCCCCACTAACCTGAAGGCCTGTTGCAGGAAGACTTATTTTCCTCTTCAAGTGAGTTAAGACCTGTTTTTAGAATTCTGTGATATTTCTTAAATTAAAATGAAGGCAGTCCCCGGCGTAAATACCTCAATGCTTCTCTTAGTCCTCACTGAAAGAAGAAAGGCAAACAGAAGCCAGCTTGTTTGGTCATCATTCATGAAAGAACACTCAGGTAAGGCATATTAAACATGTCCCAGAGCCACCAATGGGGACCAGGTGCCTTTCGCTCAGGATGAAAATAGCGGTTCAAAACACACACAAAGATGACACCTTATGCCACTGTTTTAATGAATAAAACTGTACTGGGAAATTTTATTATTTGTACCCTTCCCCCTTTGTTTCTGGGAAACAATAACAAAATTTATAATTTTATGTTATAAAACTTTACAATTTTATCAAGTACCTGCACATCATCAAATGAGCTCCCTTGATAAGAGAATTGGATTTAAGGTGCAGAAATGACCATAACTGCATTTCAGATGACCTTCAGAGACCAGGAAATCAAATAGGATAAGTATAACCTTTTCATAGTAACACCTGAGGGTTTTGCTGACTCCTGGAATCCAACTTTTGTCTTTGTGAGGATTTTCAGCTCCTTTTCTTGGTACTGCTGTTACGCACAACAGATGTTCCCTGAGGCACAAGAGGATATATTATAAGGGGAAAAACAGAGACAAACAGACTCCAAGCAAACAGTCACAGCTGTATACCCATGGCAACCTACTAAGGCTCTGTCCTAGACACAGGGCCCTGAAGAGCCTAGAAGCCTGTAGGAGCTCACGATGAGCACTGTTCCAGCTAACTTCAGAGTTCTAGATCCTGGGTGCAATCAGTTCAGACTCCTGTGGTTAGAAGAGGGCATTTGGCACAGTGGGTAAGACACCTGCACCCCATATCTGAGCACCTAAGTCTCAGCTCTACTTCCTATTTCAGCTTCCTGTTAATGCTCACCCTGGAAGGCAGCAGGTGATGGCTCAAGTACCTGGGTCTCTGCCACCTATGTGTAGACCTTGACTGAGTTCTGGGTTCCTGGTTTCATATGGCCCTATCTCTGACTATTGCAGACATTTGGGAAGTGAACCAGTGAGTGAAAGATCTGTTAGCCTTTCAAATAAATAAAGAAAAAGAAAAAAACAGCAAGCTAAAATATCCAAAAGGAAAACATTTAAAGTTGTATGTTTTTTAAAGATTTTACTGGGGCTGGCACTGTGGTATAGCAGGTAAAGCCACTGCCTGCAGTGCCGGCATCACATATGGGCACCGTTTCAAGTCCTGGCTGCTCCACTTCCAATCCAGCTCTCTGCTGTGGCCTGGGAAAGCAGTGGAAGATGGCCCAAGTCCTTGGGCCCCTGCGCCCAAGTGGGAGACCTGGAGGAAGCTCCTGGCTACTGGCTTTGGATCAGCACAGCTCCAGCCGTTGTAGCCATTTGGGGAGTGAACCAGCAGATGGAAGACCTCTCTCTCTCTCTCTCTCTCTCTCTCTCTCTCTCTCTCTCTCTCTGCCTCTCCTTCTCTCTCTGTGTAACTCTGACTTTCAAATGAATAAATAAATCTTTTAAAAATAAAATAAAGATTTTACTTATTTTTATTTTAAAGGCAGAGTTACGGGGGGGGGGGGGGGACAGTGGTAAAGGTCTTCCATCTGCTGGTTCACTCCCCAAATGGCTGCAATGGCTGGAGCTGGACTGATGGAAAGCCAGGAACTTTTTCCAGGTCTCCCACATGGGTGCAGGAGCCCAAGTACTTGGGCCATCTTTCACTGCTTTCCCAGGCCACAGCAGAGAGATGGATCAGAAGAGTAACCAGGACATGAAACAGCACCCATGTGGGATGCCAACGCTGCAGGCAGAGGGAGGCTTAGCCTACCATGCCACAGTGTTGGCCCCGAAAAAATGTTTAAAAGAGACCAATTGTTCTTATTTCTATTTAAACAAGTAAATATAAGCTTCTATATTTTCCCCCAAAATAAACAAGCTTGTTGGTGATACTGGAAAATATCAGTATTCAATGCAGGTGTCAGATCAGTTACAGAGACTTGGGCATTGTTTCTCAGGGCCCCGGGTTTCTGAACAGGCAACAAGATCTGGATCTCCATCACTCTGGATCAGAATCCCCTCGATTCAGTGAAAGCTCAGGGAATTCTGCAGATACAAGAAAAGAATCCATGAAGAGGAAGCAGAAACAAAGCAAGCCTGTGTTGGCTTTTGGTCAACAATTAACTTTTGCTAATAAAAAAGTAAAAAAAAAAAAAAACAAAAAAAAAAACTGTCTTCAGACTCTTTAATGATAAATTTAGCATGTATCCAAGCAGTTGTTCAAGGCCTACTGGAACAAGTAGCACAGACAAGCAAATTAATTTCTTATCACAGAAATAATCTCCAGACAGAGGCAGAAATGGGTTAAGAATTTGGCAAGGATGTGAGAGGGCACTTGGAAAGAGAAAACCTAGAAATAAAGGCATTAAGAAATTGATGTGAAAAACACTATATTTAAAAGTCAGGACCATCCAGGGCTAATTAAGCTGTGAGACACAGGTCAACAATTGGAAACCAGAGAGACTTCCCATTTATTTTTCCTAATCAGTACAAGGACTTCTCAGGAGATGAGGCTGACTCTTGTGCTGGTTCCCTGAGAAGATCAGATCTTCTTTGGGGGACAGAGAGGTGCCCTCCAATCAGGGAGCTCCAGGGCCAGACTGAGCTCACACTAAAGGCTTCAGAACTTTCAGTAACCAGGCTTGTTCTGTTTCTAGGATCCCAAGCTAGTAGGATTAAAATATGTTCTGGATGCCTCAGGCTTGAATAAGAACTCCCCAAAGGTTCTGTCTCAAAAGTCCATACAGTGAATGGCCCATCAGGGAACCAAGGGGATAGGTGCTGTGAGGCTGCAGGTGACAGCTGAAGTAGTTGGGTTCTTGCCATCCCATGAGCAAGCTGGACTGAATTCCCAGCTCCCAGCTTCAGCACTGGTCAGCTCAGCCCTAGCAGTTGGAGGGTTCTAGGGAGTGAACTGACACTTGCTGTCTCTGCTTCTCAAATAACTAAATAGATTTAAAATAAAAGTATCTTAGAAAGCAAGTGCAGTGCTAGATGCTGTGAGTGCATCAGGCTCATGTAAGATAGGAAAATGAGGTGGAGGAGAGAAATGTGAAAACAATCATACATACTACACATGAAATTTGACTGCCATCATGGAAACGCTGGGAGGTAGGGCTTCTAAGAAGTAACCAGGCCATGAAGAAGGAGTCGTGCCTTCCTCCTGGTGTGGGTTCTAGCTCTCATGGGAGTGGATGGGTATTGTGATAGCAGTTCCACAGTAGGGCTGCTCTCCTGTTTTTTTCGGCTCTGTGTATGCCTGCTTGCCCTTCTGTTTTCTGCCATGAGTTGAAGCAGCACGGGCCCTTACTGGTACCATGCTCTTGGACTTCTCAGTCTCCAGAACCACGAGCCAAAATAAACCTCTTTTCTTACAAGTTGCCCGGTCTCTGGTATTTTGTTATAGCAACAGAAAACAAAGACACATGTACTACATAAATATAAGCTCCATACAATACTAAGATGAGACGTAAGAGGATACAGGCTTCTGTACTCCTATCATTACCTCAAGCTGGACTTGTTTATCAAGTCTTCAATCCCACAAATCCTATCGCACCTGTTCAAGGCCATTCGACCATGATCTATCTCCTCAACACCCCTTCCCAATTCTACCTCTCTTCTCTGGAGGCCCAAAGGAAGCTGGAGCTTTCCTGCAGCATTTACCACACTTGGGCTCATGTTTGCAGCATTTGTGCATAAACTGTTGCAGAGAAGATGAAACACAGACTTCTACTCTGCATTTCTTGCCAGTAATGTTTATCCTTATTCAATTTAAATCACATTCCTAATTGATTGCTAAATGAATAGAATTTTTCCAAGCAACAGACAATACTTTTCATTCCACATGCCAATTTCATTTGATTAACAGTGGTTTCCCAGAGTGTAGTTTCAAGGATTCTCAAGCCATTGTAGAGTTCAGTAGTAGTAAACAAAAACAAAAAAAAAACCCCTGTAATTGATTAGTGATGTCTGCCACACAGCAAGATTGGGAGTTGTGGTGTAAAGGCTGATTATCTGTGAATATAAATTGAAGGCTATCACATGGAGAAGGGAGATTATCTCCAACTGAACAGTCAGAAAACTCTATATGATGAAAGTGGGAATGAGGCCCATCTTCAGGCCAGTGCAAGACAGGAAAGATAATAGTGGATGAATACCCAAGCAACAGCATTAGTGCAGGAAAGTACAACACATCTGGAAAAGCAAGTACAAGTTCAACCAGAATACAAGCTTGAACAGAAAGTGCATATAGCAGAAAACCAGGGAAAGGAGTAACCACTGTGGAATGCCTTAAGATAAGGAACAAGACAAAGAAGAGCCAAGAGGCAGACAGGAGGAAGGATAATAGCCTCCCTAGCTGCTTTGTAAGAACCAACTCTGCAAGAATTTTAGCTGCCAGGAAGGGTATCAAAATTTGCTGGGAAGGAAGAGCCTTGCACAGTGGTTAACCTAAGCTTTGGAATCAGGCAGTCCTGGCGCAAATCCCAGCTCCGTGTGCTCAGGAACATGATGAGGGCCTTGTAAGTTCCACCACCCCAACTGTAAAGTGGGAAACTAACTCATCATGCTTAGTGTCAACTGGGAAATAAATGCGCTTAAAACTTATAGCAATCCCCCAGTAAATATTAGCATTAGGCTTGGTTAGACACAAGACAAAGAACTTTTCAAAGGAGAAACATATCTTTCTCAATGTCTCACAGTTTGGGGGATCTTATGTGAAACTTAGAAAGTGGCCAGGTGGGTCAGAAAACAAGTACATGTGACAGCCTCAGAAATTGAGCAAGATCACTTTATTTCCCACAAATGAGGAGAGACTCAAAGATGACACTTTCTGTAACTTAAGCTTTTCTGATAATAGTGCACTGTTTTCTGGTGGCTGACTTAATTCTTTACTGAATCATAAGCACAAGATAACTCTTAAGCAATAGAACAGTGGCAGAAAAACAATTTATCTGGTCAAAAAAATAAAAAACACAATTTATCTGTACAAATGCACCTAAGCCCTCTCCCCTTAAGGATTATTCCCCTTGGTTGGGTGAGCACTGTGGTTTTGGCCATCTGAGTGTTGGACTCAAACACGTGTCTCAGAGCTGTTACAAGAATAAGCACAGTGAGGACACTCTGTGGGGTCGTTCCTAAATTAATATTCCCATTCCAAAGGCTACCACAGTGCATGAAGTCCCATGAAACTGCTCTCAAGACCCTTCCTAAGCACATGGAGAGCTGCAGTGACAACTGTCCTGGCTCTGGACACAGACACTCGGAGACCAAGGCTTCAGCCCCTCAGATCTGGTCTGGGTCTTAGTGATGCAGAACAAGGCACACTGGTGTCTCTATCCTGAGTGGGGGCTGCTTCCCAGAGCTCGCTCATTTGGGGTGGGGCCTGGGAGAGGACAATCTAGAATACACAGTGTGAAGCAGCTCTGAGTTGGAACCAGCTGGGTTCATCCCAGAACATGCAAGAGTATTTGCTGGGAAGGAAATATTCCACCTGTGGTAATGAACCAGGCAGGTATTTCTCAAGTCGAGGTAGTAACATCCTGGCAAGGAATGAATCAACAAAACACTTCTTTTCCATATGCAGAGGTGTTACTGGGAGGTGTGCTAACTACAACACAGCCCCGCTAGATACAGTATGGCTATTCCCCCAGCAAGTATCATGAATGAATGAATAAATAAATGAATGCCTCCCAGCTCCTGAGGGAATTACTGGCTTCCTGAGATCTGTTTCCAATGTTGTCTTCTATCAGAAGTTGTATGGTTAACCTTCACAGTGGCAAAGGCCATTAAAGGTACTCCCATAATGCAACAGGCCCTGCTGCAGCAGGGTGGTCAATGGGCCGCTCGCTGGCATCTGAAATGAGTGCATTTTCTTCGAGAGCGCTTGAGTCCCAACAGTGTGCGTGACCCCAGGTCTCCAGCGACACAGGAGCTGCACAGTTCCTCGGGCGAACACAGCTTCCTTGGCAACAGGCCAGCGTGCTGCTGACTCCCTAGGATAGCTATTTTCAGTCTTGGCTCTGTTAAAGGTAATCACAATTGCTCAAAAGTAATGAACGTGGAGAGCTTTCTGTCTGCGTAAGCGGTGCATTCATGTGCTTGCCTAACTTAACCCAGGGCTTTCCCCATCTGACTACAACATGAGGTCCACCACATTCTGAATGAGCACACAAAAGCTTTACATAACACATTTTCATTCGAAGCTTCCTTTATTTCCTAGGACTTGGCTCAAGTTTTTGCCAGGGGAGTAACTTTGATTCTGTAGTCATATTATGCTACATCTTTATTAAGCAATATCTAACAAGATGCTTCATATCTGTCAACCATTATCAGTTTATATTCAAAGTCCTCCTAATAGATGGCATTAAGAATGTACATAGATAACAACCCTGACAGGCAGAATCTAACTGGCAAAACTTTTTTTTTTTTTAAAGATTCATTTCAAATTTTGTTAGGTAATTTTGCTTGCGGTTTTGATTTGACAGACTTGTGGTATATACTTTGCCGAGAACAAGCAAAACCTAAGAATCTTTTCAGTGGTGCCCTTAATCTGGTAGGTTTTGGTTTTGTTTCAAAAGTGAAAACACTGGTATAGGCATTCAAAGGCTAGTTTTCTTTTTCTAATTCTTCAGTGTTGGGCCAGTCAGCAAAGATTTCTTCTCTAAGATAATTAAGCAGGTGTGTGTGTGTGCGTGTGTAGGAGGGGGAGAGAGTGAAACAGATACATATATATATGTGTATATATATATTACATGTATCTATTTACAACCTTAGGGAAGGTATAAGCAATACCCCATGGACACATGGATTAGTGTTTTTGGATACACATTTAATCACACATGAAGTGACTTAGACAAATCTAACATACTATCAACTCCCAAATTTCTCGAAAATATAATGGAAATCAATCAGTAGTGATAGGGCCATCTTCCACTGCCTTCCTTCTCAGGCACACTAGCAGGGAGCCGGACTGGAAGGAGATCTTCTGGGACTCAAAGCAGTGCTCTGATATAGATGCCAGTGTACCAAGTGGAAGCTTAATTCCCTGTGCCACAACCCCGACCCCTAAAAACGAATTTTAAAAACCCCCATTTATTTTGTGCTTCTGGAGTATTCTGTGCTTCAGAAATATTTTTTAAAAAAAAAATATATATATACAAAGTTTTGTTGTAATGAATAATCTAATATTGACATAAGACATTGCCCTGATAACAGTCCCATACACAATTTACATCATTATCACTAAGTCATTCACTAATCAGCAGTTCAAACACAGAACATTGCCTTTATGCAGGGTCATGTTATCCTCAGGGAATGCCCTTTAACCCCCCCTTCGTCCCATCTGGAAGAGTTCCTACTAATCTGTCTCTCAATAATGAACTACAATACAGTCATCCGGTTAAAGGTTCTTAAAGCTGGAAGAACCTTAGAGATTTTAACTCAGTCAACAAGCATGCAGCATTCACATCCATGCTTCTCATCCTAAACCCTCGGCAGACACCACTCCTCAGCTTTAGAACTTTTGCTTCCACTTCTTTGTTGACAAACGCACCAGGCAGTCAGTCCACTGCCTAGACTGGGATTTGGTTTATGGATGGAATCCTCTTTGCTATTCAAGCTAATCCAAACCCCTTCCTTTCTGATGAAAACAGGCTCAGAGTATAAATATCAGGTACACTTTTTCAAAAGACAGCATTTAACAGTTAGTTGTATTACTCTAAGTTCTCATTTCATTCTCCAGGGCCTGCCAGGTATGACAGGAGTGTCCCCAAGGGGTTATAATCTGATTAAGGTTACTCACAGGGATCAGAGGGGGCTGGAGTGGGCAGAAAATTCATAAAGAAAATGGAGTTTTAAAAAAAATTTTATTTGAAAGATAGATTTTCCATCTGCTGGTTCACCCCTCAAACACTTTCAACAGCCAGGGCTGAGTCATGCTGAAGCCAAGACCTCAGAACTCAACTCAGGTCTCCCCCAAAGGTAGCAGGGACCCAAGCACTTGAGCCATTATCTGCTGCCTCATGGAGTGTGCATTAGTAGGAAGCTAGAATTAGAAGCAGAGCCAAGATTAGAACCCAGGCACTCCAATATGGGATGCAGGTGTCAACCACTGTACCAAATACCTAATCAGAAAGTGGAGTTTTAGGGGCCTGCGCTGTGGTGTAGTGAGTAAAGTCGCTGCCTGCAGTTCAGGCATTCCATATGAGCGCCAGTTTGAGTCCGAGTCCTGGCTGCTCCATTTCCGATCCAGCTCTCTGCTATGTCCTGGGAAGCAGCAGAAGATGGCCCAAGTTCTTGGGCCCCTGCACCCAAGTGGGAGACCTGGAAGAAGCTCCTGGCTCCTGGCTTCAGATTGGTGCAGCTCTGGCCATTGAGGCTATTTGGGAAGTGAACCAGTGGATGTAGGACCTCTCTCTCTCTCTCTGCCTCTGCCTCTCTGTAACTCTGCCATTCGAATAAATACACCTTAAAAAAAAGAAAATAGAGTTTTTTTTATAAGCATTTTGGTTATTTACTCACTCATCAAATGGGGACAGTGTCTTACTAACTCTCTGGTTCATAAATGGCTCAATTATTTAACAAATGTACTAAAGCTGCCAGGCAATGAGATAGACTGTGGGCACACAGCAAAGCAGCTCAGGATTCCCTCCCCACAGGGTGCACTGGTTGGTGGCACAGGCAAAAAATCAGCATATCAGGTGACAAATACCAAGTAGATACTGGCTCTATACAACAGCCAGAGAGCATAATAGTTATGAGAAGTGTCTCTGGAGCCAGATTGCTAGGGTTAGTGCCCCTGCTCTGCCCTTGGTCAGTGACCCTGGGCAAATGTCTTAAGTTTCTGAGCCTCAATTTCCTGCAAACATGTTTGATAGGGAGATCAAATGGATTAACACATGCACAGCACTAGAACAGTACTTGGTACAAAGTGATATATAAGCCTTAGATCTTATTATATGTGACACATGCAGAGAGGGTGTTTTGTGCCACCTGAGGGAAGTGGGTGCTGGAGGCAGATGGTGAAGGGTTCTGGACACCATGTTAGAGTCAGGCCTCCTGCGCCCGAGGATAGCAGAGAGTCACGGGGCAGTCCCACGTCCCAGGGTGCTGAGCTCCCATTCACATCTTACACAGGGCTCCTGGACAACAGTCTGAGCTCTTCACTGTAAGGCCCTGTAGAGAGGTTGAATATGGCCTCCCAACAGGTGCATCCACGTGCCCAATCTCTGAAGCCTGTGAGCATCACCCCTTATGGCAAAAGAGTGAATACCCTGTACAGCAACATGGGATTTAAAGATCAGCCAGGTTCATTCTAAATGCCACCCCAAAAGACACAGCTGGGAGAAGGCATTCAGCCCAACAATTAAGACAGCCATATACAGCTCCTGACTCCAGTCAGCTTCCCACCAACGCAGACCCTGGAAGGCAGCAGTGATGGTTCAAGTAACTGGGTTCTAGCCACCCATGTGGGAGACCTGGATAGCGCTCCTGGCTCTGGCTCCAGCCCTACCCTGCCCGTTACAGGCACTTGGCAAATCAGTGAATGGCAGCTGTCTCAAATAAATGATAATTGTTATTTGATTAAAAAAAAGTGCTAGAGGAAACTATATGCACACACATAGGAAAAAGAGATTTGAAAGCAGAGGCAAAGCTTAGAGGGATGTAGTCACAATTCTAGGAATACAAGAGCAGCCAACAGCACCAGACACTGGGAGAGTCCAAGAGAAATGGCCCCCTACAGCTCTTAAACAGACAGGCCTTGCTGGATTTGGAATTTTGGACTTGTGATGTGCAGAACTGGGTGAGAATAAATGACTATCGTTCTAGCCATCCATTGTGTGGAAATTAGTTGTAGCAGACACGGGAAGTCGCCATCTGGGGCAGGGAGTGGGGCACATGGAAGAGAAACAGCAGTGAAGAAGGGGAGCAGGAGGTGGCCAGGGATTAATCCCTAACTCCTCCCTTCCTATCTCAACCCCGAGGTTCCAGTCCTTACCCAAGGCCAGGCCTTCAGAGGCGCCCCGCCCCTTGGATAAGCATCTTCTCTACCTCAGGGCCTCCCTCCATGTCATTCACCCTTCCCTCATCTGTATGCATTTCTTGTTTTAATCATTGCTTCTCTTCAGGTTAAATCAAGCTCAAGCCTCCTCAAACAGATCAGAACAGAAGAAAATCTCCTCTGGTTCTCTTTACTACTTTTTCCCTAAGTGTCTCCAAGGAAAGGCCCAGAGGGTCACATCCTGTCTCTTTTTGCAGGGTTAGCATCTCCTCCCCACTGAGTCTCTGGCTAGCACCTGTTCTGTGAGCTTTCTGAAGACCCCTTCTACCTGCTCAATGAATGACTTCCATAGGTGCTGGTTGCTATAGGTAAATTCCTAACCACAGCTGAGCCCAAGCTCTTTGCAGGTAGTGGGGCTGGCCCCTGTCTTTAGGGCCTTCACAGACTTGTGTAAAAAGAGACAGAACAAGAAAGAACCTAGCAGGTCTCCAGTTAGCACTGGCAAGCTATATACTACATGAAACCCGTGGTAGGAGACCCAAGGCTGGGCCAGGGTATTAGTAAGAATGTAAAGGAATTGCTTAAGACGTGAGACCGTGGACTCAGAATCTACCAACAGCTGCTTCCCGACTGCTCCTAAGAAATGAAGCAGAGACTGAACAGGCTTGTTAGTGCCATGGTGTAAGTAACAGCCCACTGCCTTTCATGAAAACCCCTAAGCTTGAAATCACAGCGTTTTCAACTTCCTGAAAGAACGTAGAACTGGTCTGGAGAGAAAGGTGAGGTTTTACACTGTGAGTATGGCGAGGATACTATTGTGCCTGACCTACACTCTTTACTGCATGATTACTGGGTGGCTTGAATCAAAACACTGACAGACGTCTCACACGCAGAATTCTCAGAGCACAAAAACTCTCCTCTGAGAATTTCTGCTGCTCAGTGAACTGGGAATTAGGCTGTGGGTGCACAAAACAAAATGACTGTTTCCGTTTCCCTTTTTTAAACAAATGGATGTTACAGAGGCTGTTATTCGATTAGAGCATGTTATCCACAACTGGGTGTTTTCACATGATCTTAATCAACCCCACTAATACATGAGATAATGACTAATATCCCATTTTCCAGGTGAGGATCCCTGAAAATGAGCAGTTTGTTTAAACGGGAGAGCCCCATAGTGCCAGAATTCAAACCCAGGACTCTTGACTCCAGACTGTGCTCAGTCTACTATGCTCCAGCAGCAGGGAAAATCCTGCAAGAACTGCAGTGAAAGCAATGAAAGTGTTCAGAGTAGCATCCCAGGAGAGGCCTCTCAAGTGAAAAGCCAAGGTATTCTTTTCAGACCCTTGGAGGGTGTCACAAAAGGAACGAATATGGCCACCTAACTATCCCATCCCACCCTCTTGTGAAGACGAACCTGAGACATTCAGCTCCTTGAACCTCCTTCTCCATGAAAGGAACTAACTTCCACACCTAATAAAGATGACCTTTACTGTGTCATTTCCTTTCACATGCTGTATCTTGAAAACTCAAGAGGGTTTCAGCCGACTCACGAAAACCACCACCTCTCATTTCAATAGGAAAAATATCTTTAAAGCACCAGGACTGCTGAATTCTAGCAGGGACCCAACATTTCAGCAGCTGTGATCAGATGACGACACTGCATCGGGGTGGTTAATGCATTTCACAGGGTTTTCCTCTTTAAGGTCCACATGCTGAAATATCCAGATGGCAGGCTGCCTGAGAGCTCTGGAGATTTTTCTGGACCAATTAAGGAAGTTACAAAATAAACTCTTGCTCTTATGATCTAGCCCAAACTCACTGCCACTCTAAGTTGCAGGAATTCCATTGCTTGTTAAATCAGTGAGCCAGCAGGTCCACAGAGAGAAGCAAGATGTCCCACTTAGGACCAGGGCTATCTGAAGAAAGAAGGAAAGAAAGGGACCCTGGGAAGTGCTTCTGATGAACACTCTGCTGGTGGGCGGTCCAGGCTTGAGACTTCTCAGACCAGAAGTGGAAATAGAGGGCTGCCCTGTGTTGCCGTCTGGAGGGGCAAATGTCCATCAAGGCTTTAGCCTTTTAAATGGTGGTTTTCCCTTTTTGCGAAAAGTACCCGAATTATACTCCTGGGACTTGAGTGACCACATTTAAAACTGGAGGAAAACACCCATCTGAGATCAAAAGTCACCTCTGCAAAATGGGCGTGCCCTGCCTCTTGACTCTGAAGATGCATTTATGCAAATAGTTCCAAAGGCCAGGAGCAAATGCTCAAAATTCCTTCCAACCCTCCAGTGATATGGTCTCTGACCAGTGGTGCACAACATGGCTAACAAGGCAGTGTGTCTGGAAAGCTCATGGCCCAAAAGGCAAAATTACTGTATTTCCAAAGGCCATCGGGACACGGCAGCCTCAGGCTATCCTCTGCCTAAAGTCTTTAAAAACCAACTGAAAAATGAATTCGGGGCTCCTATCACCAGGAATACAAACAAGGCCATCTCTTTCACGTGGCTGAGAGGAACTCTAATAGCTCTCTTTAGGGTCAGCTATTTAGAATTAATGGGGACAGAACAAGCATTCCCTAAAAATGCCCAAAGCCGCTTGGCACTTAGAGGAAAAAAGTCAGCACTTGCTTCTCCACTTTTCTCCTCAGTCACAGAAGTTCTCCGCTAAAGTAATTCCAGGACGTTATTTATTTACTAGAAACCAGACTTTCCCTCGCACAAAGTTCTGGAGGAATCAATCCTTCTGACCCCAGATCCCATTCATTAACTTCCAAAGGTGTTTTCTTTTGGGGAGGAGAAAACGGGGACCGCTGGAGGGGAAGCAGGCAACACCAACTATTCTGAGGTTCAGAATCAGCAACTAGGAAGAAGGCGCATGAGGCTAGGGGCGGGGGAGGGCCGTAGGCTACCCCTCCCTCCTTCCTAGCAAACCCAGCTGCAGCTTCAAGCAGGCGAAGCTTGCCATGGAATCCACTTATTCCCCAGAAGGTTCGTCAGCCCTCACCTGCTGGGTGTCCCCACCGGTGCGAGCTCACAGGCAAGGGGGCTAGACATGACTCTAACCCTCAAGAAGTGCAACCCAGAACCCAATTTGGAAAACGGACAACCTCGGCGGAAATTCCGAAGGCAAATACGAATAACTCATACAGCTGAGCAAGCGCGCAGCCATTCACCCAGTCCGGCAATCGGTCAGGAGTCAATCACTTAAATTGCCCCGTGCTTAGAAACAAGCAAAGACGGTTGGAAGATTTTTGATGGAAAAATAAGAGGGAGACAGGAGGAGGCTCAGCAGGAGGGTGCTCTCCGACTTCCCCAGTGACAGCCCAAGGGCCACAATTGCTCAAGCCCGAATTCAGGCTTGAAGCTGGCAGCTTTTCCAAGCCCAGCTGCGGGCAGTAGCCGCGCGTCGCGTTCCCGGCACTACGGTGAGCGGCCGCTACGTCCCCAGTTTGCTCCCCGCTATCCCAGAGGCCAAGGTGTCTCCTCCAGTCTGACAGCTGTCATACACACCAGCCTCCGTCAAGGCAGCGCGGTTCAGAGGGGAAAAGGGGGGTGGGGGGAGGGATCGCAGTTAAGATGAACAAAAAAAGGAACCTGTTTGTATCTAAATGGGCTAGACCAGGAGCTACTTGCTCCCTTTCCACCTTCCAAGCCCCTCTGATCATTTTGGGCAAAGCAAGAATCAGCGGGCGGCTCTCGGGGAACCCAGATGGAATCCCCAAGGAGCAGACATATAAGCGCTACGGCGAAATCCCCCCCGCAGGGTCCGAGGCGAAGGCCGAGGGGGCGCTCAGGCACCCACACATCGAGTGCGCCAGCGCCATGCACACCCTCGCACCCGCGCTCTCCGCACGCGGCCTGGGCGCGGGGCGCGCGTGAGGCTGCGCACCTCGCCCACCGGCCGCGCAGCTCACCTAGCACCACCGCGACCACGGTGGAGAGCAGCAGCCAGTTATTCTTCAGGAAGCGCTTGCTGTCGCATCCTTTCCTCGCCGGCTTCCCCATGGCGGCCGTCCGGGCTCCGAGCGGCCCCCGCGGTCGCCGCTATTGTGTGCGGGGCTGGGCTGTGCGCGCCTCGGCCGGGAGACCGGGGGATGGCTGTCAGCTGGGCGGCGCGGAGGAAGCAAGACGCCGCTGCGCCCGGGGGAGAGTGCGCGCTGGCCCTTGCCGGTGCCGCTGTCCCCGCCGCCTGGGATCGCGCGCTGCGCCTGCCGCCGGCCAGCCGGGTGGCTTTGCGTGGAGGGCGCGCCCAGCTCCTCCTGCCGCCGCGGCGCTCTGCGGCGCCTGGGCCAACCAGCGAGAAAGGAGGGAGGAGCGGCGGCCAGGGGAGGCGGGTGCGTGCGCGCGCGGGGTGCCCGCGGTCCGCGCGGAGCCGGCGTGGGAGGGCGTCCCGCGCCTCACCTGGGGCCGGGGCGGTCTGCCCGGGAGGCTTCCGTCCTGCCCCGCAGCCTTCGCCTGGAGTCTGCCCGTCTCTGTATATATATATATTTTTTCCTTCCAGAGGGGCGCAGCCACAGGCGCCCTTAATTTAGACTGAATCATGCACGCTGCCCTCTCCTGGTACCACGCCAGCCATTGCCGGGGTCGGTGCGGGAGAACGCGGCGCCCTCTGAGGTGGGAGAAACGGTTCCGCGTCGGGTGCCCCCTGCTGTCCTGTGAAGTCTGGGATTCGCCAGCTACCCGAAAGCCGGCAGCCTCCCTTTGCGCGGCGGGAAAGGCGTGCGAGGGACTTCCTCGAGGGGTCTCTGCTCCCCTACTGTGGGACTGCGACCTCTCGGGGTCGCAGGAGGCGAGGCTCCCACACGGTTTGCCTGTGAGCTGAGGGCTCGGCAGTGTCGCCTGCGTGCGGGGGTCGGGGGGAGGATTCCCTCTCAGGATTTTCACTTGCGCGCCTTGTGACTTGCGCGGTGGCCGCCCCAGGCCCCACAGCCGCCTGAGGTGGTAGAGTAAGTAGGACTGAGAAGCCGGCCCGGCAGTTCTGAGGTGGGCGGGCCCGGCCCCGAGGCCAAACATGGGGTAGGCAAAGGCGGGAGTGTTGGAGGAACTGGGTTAGTGGTGCCACAGAAAGTCTGCGCTGTGGATTTTCTCATTCACCGCCGCTCTTCTACCCATCTTTCTCACCCTCACTGACACAGCTTCTTTCCTTCCCCTTGTCACAGCACTGCCTCCGCGGCTCTAAGCGGTCCCCTCATGAGCTTTCCTGACGTTAAATGAGCCCTGCGCGTTTTTTTTGCTGTTGCGGAATCTGTTCTCTCATTAGGAGTGAGGGGACCCTCCCCAGCCCAGGTTTCATGAGTAAAATCTCTCAATCAGAGCTTCGTCCCTTCCACTGAGCTCGAACAACCACGTACGCCTTAGCATGAGTGAGTTTATCAGGTCATTTCCAGAAAGGAAACTTTGAGAGAAGGGAAGGGAGAGGAGTATGAAGGTCGGTAGGTGTCCGAGGAAGATCTGAAGAAATGTCATGAGAGGGGAAATGATCAAGAGTGAGGGAACCGAGTCGTCCCAAAGAGAAAACGCTGGAAAAACTCATGGGTCCGAAATGAGGGAGTAGTAAATATATTATGCATGGATAATACTCTGCCATGCAGTATACACCATCCAGCCTACATAAGTCTATCAAGTTTTTAATAGTGTAACATAGCACAGTTAAATAAGGGAGAAAAAAAGGTTAAAGTTATATATACCGTTCAATCACATGTGCTTAAACTTGTAAAAGAAAACCACATGCTTAGAAAAATGCTAGCAGAAAACACCCCTGAATTGTAACAATCTTTGGGTGATAACATCATGGTTGGATCTTTCCCCGTTCTATCTTTCTGTATCTCCGGTGTTCACCATACACATACCCATGCTCATCCCATGCTCCAAAAAATACACAGACCCTGAAAAGAAGAATGCAAGAGGAATTTAGTGGACATCACAATTTTCTGAGTTGTAGTAAGACCATTCAACCTGCGTTCTGGGTTTAAAGTATTTAGGCTTAAATCCCAGCAGTGCCACTCAACAACTGGGTGACCATGAGCAAGCTGCTTAAATTTTATGTCTCAGTTTCTTCATCTGTGAAGTGGGGACATTGATAATCTTTACCTCCTGGGAGTAGGATGACAATTGAATATGATAGTGTATGTGTATGAAGGACATAGAACAATGCCTAGCCTACCAGTATGATCACTTGTTGGAACTGTGGTCAACTTGAACAAGCATCTTGTAACTCCTCCTGTCAGGTCTGCCTGTTGGGAACCCAACCAGAACCACATCAGACCCACAAAAACCCTGGGATACTGATCAATAGTAATTGCCCCTGGCAGTACAAGAGACCTATATCACTGAGACTGAAGCCTAGACAGCATGCATGTGTTTTATGCTTCTTTAAATCACACAAGCGTAATATGCTGGAATGCACAAGATTAATGGCAGTGCGTGTGTTCTCCCCCACCCATACATACAGTGCAAACTTGTGAAAATCCTCCAGACTCAAAAAAAAAAAAAAAAAAAAAAAGGCAAGACTCTCAGAGGTTGGAAACTGGTGGGCCAGGTGAATTGAAAACTGTTTTTGCAGTTGCTACTTGGAAGCTCCACTTCAGTTGCTAATAAAGACACTTCTAAAGCACTGACGTGTCTGGCAGTGCTGTAAGCAGGTCACAGATATGAATGCGCTTGGTCTTCTCAATAACTCCTTGAGGTAGAGACTGTTGTTTCCTCCTGGGACTATTGGAAGCACCAAATGAGAAATTGTGTCTCATCACCCTCATCTTGCAACTAGGGAAACTGAGGCATGAAGTGGTTAATTAACGTGTAAGTTTCCTTTCTTACTAAGAGAGGGATCCAGGATCCAAGTAGGTGGTCTGGCTCTGGATTATGTGCATTCAATCAGTGACTCTCATATGAGGAAGCAATACACAATTGTTAAGAGAAAGACTCTTGAGATCTGTGTTTTGCTTTATACAAGGCCTTTCAGAACCCATCAGTTCATGTGCAGGAGACACTTTGGTGTTCTAAGGGGCTGTGCTCCCTTCTAGTGGATGGACTCCTGAATCCTGTTGCTGACACCCAATTCCCTGGATTCTCTGTATAAGACAACATGGTGTTCACAGCTTGACTTTGGGGACAGTTGAGAATGAAGACCTTGAGTACTTCTGTTCTCTTTCATTTTCTTGGCCTGTGAGAGTCATGGGCACAAATGATCTCAAACTGGACAAGAGTTAAGAGGCATTTGCCTTGTAAGTTTTCCCAAAGGAGACCTTGGCCACTCTGTTACAGGAAGAAAAAGTTCTCTCCTGGAAAAAGATCTGAAAGCCAAGGGGGACAAACTGTTAGGATCTTCCCCCTCCAGTAAATGTTAACATGTCCCTTTTTTCCCAAGTCTTTCAAATTCTTTCATCCAATAAACCTTAGGTTAATTCTTACTAAGGACATTGTGCTGCCTTCTCCCCCTCCCTCAGCTTCTCCCTCCTCCACCCTTTCTTCTTCTCCTAACATTGAGTAACTCTGGCTCTTCTTTTATTGTTACCTTTTTTATATTGACCCTTGGATTCTCCTATTAGTTATTAAAGAAGACTTTGACTTTGCTGAACAAGGTTAAGCCAGCAGGTGACAGCTTGGCCTTATACCTTAATTGGAATATAAATGAGAAAGGCATTCAGAAATGAAAGGTAAGACAGCTTCTGTGATGTTTCCAGAAATAGTTTGCTGGTTGTATTCTGCTGTCATAAAGCAGATGCGGTTGGTTGCTTTGTCCTTAGACTGTTGCAGTGGGAGAGGTCATGTACCAGAGTCTCCTTCAGAGTCTCAGCTATGTAACCTTCCGTGACCCATGGTGGTGAGAAGAATGCTATTTGCACATTCAGACACTCTTTCCAATAATCTCTTCTGCATCCTCCAGTCTTGATTCAATCTAATTTCCCTTGAAATAGTAAGTCGAAAAAGGAAAGCACAGGAATTCTTTAATTGTTCAAGCAATATTTTATAAAGATGATTTGGCCAGCAGACACTTACCTATTCATTAGATGTCCTTCATCTCTTGAATCCCACAGAACTTTGCACCATTGCCTTTACTGCTCATTCTGACAAAGTGAAGAACAATTTCAGAATATGAAGAAAAGTTCTGTCTCTGTTATCCATAAGCTGTGTGTCTTTGAGCATGTCGTTGACTTTTTGGAGCCTCAGTTACTTCATCTGAAGAGAATATTCAAAGTAATAAGTACAAATGGTCAGTACATATTTGACACAAATGA
Organism: Lepus europaeus; assembly: GCF_033115175.1. Classification (NCBI taxonomy): domain Eukaryota; kingdom Metazoa; phylum Chordata; class Mammalia; order Lagomorpha; family Leporidae; genus Lepus; species Lepus europaeus. The sequence goes on from NC_084838.1 coordinate 70,475,051, forward strand.
AAAACATTTTAATCTCACCAGGACACAAGAAGATTCAAATTTAAACATTTTTTTAACCACCGGAAAAATATATTTGACCATAAAAAGTTTAAAGACACAATTATAAAATTTGGAGTTGTAACATTATAAATTGTAAACTTAGTGAGAAAGTTTGGAGAAATGGACAGGGTCACACCTTGATGATGGATCTAGAAAACACTGACTTTTCTGGGCACAATTTGGCAATTTCTAGCATCTTTTATCAAAAGTTCTGGTGTTTGTTACCTCAGCTATTCCACCTGTAGAAATTAGTATGAAACAAAAAACTTGAAGATATGCATAAAGTCTGCTCATCCAGTTCAGCTGGAAACAACTATCTAGTAAAGTGGGTGGACTAAGGATTGATTAAGAGTGTAAGAGTGGGCAATGGAACCCTGTTGGGGGAATGAAAAACATACTTTAGCAGAATATTGAATTGCATGGGAATTACGTAGGAAATTGAATTCTCCTGGAAAAGAGTATATACACAAATACAAAACTATGTTTTGCAGTGGCAACAGTAACTTATAAAATGGTGAGTAGGTTGTTTATTGCAGTGAGAATGTAGTCATTTATTAGTTGCATACTTGAAAATATAAAACAAAATGTGCATACCGTAATTCTAATGAAATTTGTGTTTTTGTAAGAATAGCAATAGGAAAATTATTAATGTCTTTTTGGTTTGTCTTTCTGAGCACCTGCTGTCTGCACTGTTAGGACAAGTTCTTCATATGCTTAAGAGATTAGGATTTGTTACAGAGGAATTTTAAAAATGTGGTGACATTCCACTGCTGTGTGGTATATAGGATTATGTAGCAGTAAAGACTATTACTGTGAGAAAGAACCTTCTGGGTTCAATCATGTTTGTATTAGAATATCAAACTCCCAGCCTGGAAGAGCCATCTCATAGAGTTCGCAAGTGTTGGGAAAGATACCCCTGCACCTTTTAGTCTCAGGCTTTTAGTCTCAGCAGGGTGTTAAGACAAAGGGGAATGAGAAGGAAAGGGAAGAAGAAGGGAATAAGGAGAAAAAGAAAGGGAGACAGGAGAAGAGGATTTTTTTTTCTCTTTCCAGGCTTCATCCAAGAAGTTGGCTATGTTAGGCAAAAAGGGTGACTGCCTTGTCCCTGTACAAGAGGCTATCTCCCAGGTTCTCTCTTCCCTACCTGGGTTGCAGAAATATCAATGCAAATATGGTAGGTCAGTGTGCTCAGGCCAAGAGTAGCTCAGAGATTTCATTCCTCGATAACTTCCAGGCCCTGGTGGCTGGGATGCTGAGCTGAAAGCCAATGGATGTTCATCTAATGGGGGATGATCTCTTAGAGTCTGGGGGTAGCTTTAGCTGAAGTGAGGCTGAATGCATTCAGGGCAGAATACTTCACAGTTTCAAATTTCAACTATGAATTCTATAGAACAAATTGCACAGAGGGAGGACAACCAAATGGACACCAAGAGCTAAATACTTTTACACCATGCATTTGATAGTTAAGTTTGAAAAAAATCTCTCTTACTCTGCAATAGATCTCTCTTGTCTCATTAGTTAAACAGACTTGGTCATAAATTCCCCACATTCTGGATTTGGCTGATTGCGCTTTGATGGAAGCAGTTAATTTGTTTCTCTAAACCTAATATTTCCTGTAAGTGGATACTTCATTCTTTAAAGGTTTGATCTTTTGCAATACTAAGAATAGTTGCTTCTGAAGTCATCAGCCTGATTAACAAGTGATAAATTCACCATGGACCTTCACATACGGTTTTAGCATCTGTTGGTGATAGTTAAGACCATCTTAGTTAATTTATTTTAATCTTATCATTCCTTCTGAATACGTTTGTTGAAATCAACTCTCTTGTATCCTGAAATAGACTATTCAGAAAAGGCAGCATAAATGATTAATTCTTTCCTTTTATTGGTTTTCTCAATAAATGGTGAATGGACAATGTCCAGTAATGACTGATGAGTCTTCACTTTGTTTTTAAATGTTATTATGAACACACGGATTTGTATGTGTTTTAAGTAGATTTATGTGCTCCAAACAGTTACAGTCATGTTTCCTTTCTATTATCAAATTTTTCTACCTTTAGCCAATGGGAGCCCCTTCATTTTGGCTCCTGTGTCCTTTTCACGGCACACTTTGTCTTCTGTAGTGTCTTTGTTTTCTGACTCTGCAAGATGTCCCAAGGCCAGCTTGGACATTTCTTGCCCTGGAACTGGAATCAATCATTTCTCCCCAGGGTTCATGTGTGCTTTTGTGGGTAATAGTATTTAGAAGTGTATCCATTGGTGATACATTTTAAGACCCCCTGGAAACCTGAACCACAAATAGTATTAAACATTATAGATTCTGATTTTTTTCTATATATATATATACATATCTACAATAATGGTCAATTTATGAATTAGGCTCAATAAGAGATTAACAACAGCTAATAATACAATAGTGGTTTGGGGCCATTTTAAGACAAATAAGCATTACTTGAACACACTGCAGTACTGCCACACTCCTGCAATTTGATAACCTAGATGATATTAAGTGACCAATGGGTAGGTAGCATATATAGCATGGATACACTGGACAAAGAATTGATTCACTTTTCAGGCATAACTGAAGAAGACAGCATGATATTTCATCATGTTATACAGATTGACACATAATCTAAATCTTCTGAATTGTTTATTTCTGGGATTTTTCACTTACTATTTTTGGATGTTGGTTGACCACAGGTAGCTGAAACTGCAGATAAAGCAGGGACTGTGATGCAATGTTGGTGATGGGGGCCCACTGCTGTTAGGTTGTCAGTGTTTCTAGGCCCTTTGAATGGGCAGGGTTCAGAAATATGTGTTTCATAATAAAGGATAAATAAATACTAAATTTATACTGTTATTTCCAATTCAACTTTTATTGTGGCATAGTATACATAATGGATTTTAACACTTGAGCCATTTTTAAGTGTGTAGTTGGTGGCATTAGATGCATTCACATTGTTTGCTACTTTCTCTATCTGTGAATCTTTGTCCTTGTGTGACTGTCTTGTCACACACTTGGCGTGAGGTCCTACGCTTCATCCTTGCTGAAGCATGTGTCAGAATGCCTTTCCTGTGTGAGGCTGAATAATATTCCACTGCACAAGGACCATGTTTTGTTATCCATTCATTCATCAATGGACTTTTTGGGTGATTTCCACTTTAATGATGCTTTGAACAGGTATATTTGGGTCCTGCTTTAAATTCTTTGGGGTGTATGCCCCCAAAGTATAATTGCGGTGTGTGGTAATTCTAGGTTTAATGTTTTGAGGAATCACTATACTCTTTCCCACAGTGGCTGCACCATTTTACAATTCCACTAGAAGTGTACAGGGGTTCCAACTTCTTCATATCTTTGCCAATATTTATTTTCTGGTTTTAAACTTTAAGAATTTAAACAAGTATCAGCCATTCTAATGGGGATGAGCCAATTCAAATGTAAGATTATAGGTTTTTTGGCTAAACTTTAAAATTTTTATTTTTAAAAAGTTTACTTAATTATCTTAAAGGCAGAATGAAAGAGGAAACATAGAAAGAAGATGACCTTCCATCCACTGGTTTACTTCCCCCAATTGCTCTCAACAGCCAGGAGTGAGCCAGCCTGAACCCAGGAGCCTGAAACTGCTTCTGGGCCTCCCACTTGGGTGGCAGGGGCCCAGGCACTTGATCTATCATCTGCTGCCTCTGGGAAGGAGCTGGGTTGGAAGGGTAGGTGGGACTCAATCCCAGTACTCTGATAATGGGATGTATGTATCGCAGGCAGCATCCTAACCTTCCACACTACAATGCCCACCCCTGAAAAATTTATTCTTGTGCTTCTTTTCTCTACTTCAAAAACTTTAGTTCTTAAAGACATTATTTCAATTACTTATTTTATAATCATATACTATATATAAAATCATTTTTAACATTACTTTTAATAAAAGGGCCAATGAATTCAGCTTAATATTCCTTTTTCATTCTTTTTGTTCTAGGGCATACTGGGGACAAGCAATCAAATTACTGTTTAGAGGTCATGAGAAAATATTCTTTTCCCTAGATGATTATTCCCTCAATTTGACATCTAGTTAAGATCATATTATGTTATTTGTTTTTTAATTTAAGAATTTCTTTTAAAAAATGTAGTACTTTGATAATTATGTAACACATTCACATGGTTTAGTCAAAACAATAAGGCAGCACAGTCAGAGAATTCTCACTTTAATCTCCTTCTCTTCTTTTACCACCCCCCCCCCTTGCTTTAGGTAACAATCAAGTATCTATTAGCATTTGATTTACTCTTCTGTTGCTTCATTTTAGAAAATATAAGCAGATCTAAAAAAAAAAAAAAGAAAATATAAGCAGATCTTTATACTAGTATGCCCCTCCCTTTTGTTACACAAAGGTGGCATTTGACAAGCCTTGCTCAGTGCCTCACTTGTTTCAGGAACCATATATCCTGGTGCTTACTCAGTATTGTAGCACGATGGTCTTCCTCATTCCCTTTCTACTTACTGCTCTTCTGTGCTGATATTACTACTGGGAAGTCTTCCTCATGCCTTTGCGCTGCTGTGGAATACTATATTGTGTGGATACACTGATTGTCTCTTTAACAAACTCCCAGGTGATTAAGGGTGTGTTTCCAGAATTTTGCTATTACAAATAATACTATGAGAGAAGGTGTTAGACTCACTCAGTAGAAAGACTCACTCTGGCAAAAAGCTCTCTGAGAAAAAAAGCCAAATAGGAAAACAAAACAACTCTGATGTGTAACCTTTGCCAATTGCATGGTAAAGTACTCCTACTGTGGCCAGCTGAAAATTACCAATGTGAAGCCACTGAATATTGAGGGAGACAGAGATGTACTATTTCTCCCATATAGATAGAACAGATGTAAATACCTACAAGGGCAGAGACATAGTAGTAACAATAATCAGGAACTCATTAGTATTGAATATTTAATTTTGCTTTAATACCTTCTTTAGTTTTGTGCTTTTAGAATTTAATGCTTTTATAGGAGACCAGGAAGAAGCACCTGGCTCCTGGCTTCTGACCAGTGCAGTGCCAGCCGTAGCAGCCATTTGGGGAGTGAGCCAACAGAAGGAAGACCTTTCTCTCTGTCTCTCTCTCACTGTCTACAACTCTGCCTATTAAATAAATAAATTTAAAAAAAGAATTTAATGCTTTTATTTCAGGCATAGAAAGCCACGACACTATGGCAAAAAGATGTTCTACATGAAGGATCTCTGTGAATGAGACCCCAAGGGAAAGAAGTGGCTATAAAAGAAGGATGTACTTTTCTCTAAAGGGAGGAGAGAACTGCTGCTTTGCTTATGGCCTTGTCTAAATATTGATGGGATTTGTAGATTCAAAAGGCTTCCATAGCCTAGGAAGCTTCTGTCAAGAGCCTTAGGTGGTCACTAATGTCATATATAAGAGTGTTAATTGTTAAATTAACAACAGGGGTCACTGTGCATTAACTCCCCATGTAAGACCTCAGTCCTCAATGAGTTGTATTATGAGAGTTAACTATAAAACTAGTTCTCACACAGTTTTTGTGTGTGTGTGTGCGTGTGTATGCAAATTGTTGAAATCCTTACTTAGTATAGAGTTGGTTTTCTGTGTACAAAGTTAATTGAAAATGAATCTTAATGGAGAATGGGACTGGGAAAGGGGAGAGGGAAGAGAAGGTGGGTTGGGAGTGTGGGGGGAGGGCGAGTATAGTAGGAAGAAGAACTACATTCCTAAAGTTGTGCTTATAAAATTTGTATTCCTTAAAAAAATAAATTAATTAACAAAAAAGAATTTAATGCTTTTAAATGGAAGTGTTTAACAACCAGCTCATTGATATTTTTGAAAATTCAACAATTGGTTCTGTTGAGCTGATTCAAGCCAAAACATCACTGCATCTCCACCTTGTTTTATTAGCTAAATGGAAAGTTCTTCTAATTGTCAAAGTTAGCGAGCACTGAAACAATCTACATATGGTGGTAGACATAAGGGTCTGTTTTTCTCTTAGGAAAAGACGTTCGGAAGCAGGCAGCCTAAAGTCTGTATGGAAACTCCAGAGCCATCAATGTCCCAGGCCCCTCCTTCCTCTCTGCTCTGCCACCTCAGTCAGCAGCCTCATGGCCAAAGTGCTGACAGAGCCCCAGGCATCATGTCATCGGCCAGTGCGCAAGCAAGAAGAACTGGGGAAGCACAAACCGGTCACACTGCTCGGGTGAGTTCTGCCTCTTAGGATATTTCCTGGAGGCTCTGTACAGACTTCTGCTTATGACCTGCCAAGCAGCGCCGTGACCACGCTTAGCTGTATGGGTGCCTGGAAAATGAAGTCAACTCTGCAGATGGCTGCCCCAAACAATATTAGGCTTTAGTCTGTTAGCCTGTTTCAACTTACTATGAATAGTAGACTGTATCTCTAACTAAATCTTTCAAGCGCATGCCCTCTAAAAATCTACCTCTGACCATAGCCTCTCCTCTGATTTAGAGTATTTGTGCTCCAGGGATCACTTTGTACACAAGACAGCATACTTTCTTATACCCATATTTTGGTGTTTCACATGTACATCAGAGTTCCATTTCCTAATTCACTTATACACAGTTATAAACTCACATGGGCAAGGTCTGTGTTTTACATTATTTTTTGCTTCCTTTATGGCTTAAAAGATATTTATAAAATGAAAATGAGGTTAGAAATACCTACATGGTATTGTTGGGAGAAGTAGAGTAATAATCCCTATGAAAGACTGTAAAAATAAACGATTATATTGCATACATGTCCTTCCCTCCCTCTCGACTTCTCTTACAACAATCATTCATTCCTTCCTCTGATTAAGTATAAGGGGAAACCTGGGGAAGATGGAATTTAATATTTTCTCTTGGTCTGGGGAATTCCATGGACTAATTACGGGTAGTTTTCAGGAGTTAGAGCTGGAGATGTTGACTTATGATGGGGTTGAATTTCCTCCGTTCTGGACGTTCAGAGTAACTCTTTAGGCACACACCTAATCTCTCCTGTTCTTGAACTTTTTAAGAATTAAGTTATACTTCAGCCCCTTTGGGGTCTGACTTTTGGCTTCTTTCACTCCACACTATGCTTGTGAAGCTCATTCTTGCTGTTTTGTTCAGCAATCATTTCATGGTATGAACATGCTGCCGTTTTTCCATGGTACTGCAGACAGCCATCAGTGTCCTGCCGTGAATGTCCCTGTGTCTGTCTTCTAGGACAGACATGGATGCACTGGATCTGTACTCAGGTGGGGACATTCTGAGTCATAGGCCATGTGTTCAGCTTTCTTAGGTGCTTCCAGACAGTTTTCCAAAGTGGCCATACCAAACTATTCTCCTGCAAGAATGTGAGAGTTCAATTGTTCCCCATATTCATCAATTGTTGGTCTTTGTAGCATATTCTGTGATACTTCACTCAGCCCCTTCTTTGGTACTTAAACACTTGTTTGTTTCCCTGCTGGTGGTGTCAGTGGTTGAAGCCCCCCCCCCCCCCGGAAATTTCCCTCAAGCAAAGAGTGATTTCAAATTCAAGGTCAGACCCCTTTCCCTGGGCGCAGCCAGCTACAATGATTGATCTGTGGTGGCCGCCGTGGTGTGTGTGTTGATGGTGGTGGTGGAGGTGGTTAGGGTGGGTAGAGGCAATTTCTGCCATCCCAACTCCAGCGCTCCTGGCCCCAGTAACTGACACTTCTACTTCTGTTGCAAGGGTTTTCTCTCCGGTCATCCTTCCTTCTCTCATCCCCTTAAGATGTTTTCCCAGGAGCAGTCCCCTAAAAACCTCCTGTGTATACATTTGAAAAGTGTCAGAGTACATTTCCTGGGAGAACTGATCTAGGACTGTATTGTCAGATAAAAAAATTTTGGCCTTTCTGGTGGGTACATAATGTTCTTTCACTGTGGCTTTAATTTCCGTTTCCTTCAAGACTGCTGAGATTGAGCACCTTTTCATGTACTTTGCAAACATCCAGGTATCTTCTCTTTTCCTATAAGTTGTCCATCTTACTCCTTCTCACTGTGAGTGCTTCACTGGATGTCTGTGCTTCAGATATCTTTCTCATGGTGGCTTGCCTCTTAACTCTCTGTCTTTTTAAAACTAATTCATTTATTTGAAAGGCAGAATTTCAGAGAGGCAGAGAGAGGTCTTCCATCTACTGGTTTATTCCCCAAATGGCAGCAACGGCCAGAGCTGGACAGATCTGAAGTCAGGAGCCAGGAGCTTCTTCCGGGTCTCCCACATGGGTGCAGGAGCCCAAGGACTTGGGCCATCTTCCACTGCTTTCCTAGGCCATCGCAGAGAGCTGGATTGGAAGTAGAACAGCCAGGACCTGGACCAGTGCCCATATGGGATGTCAGCACTGCAGGCTGAGGCTTTACCTGCTACACCACAGTGCCAGCCCCTCTCTTCGCTCTCTTAATGATTTTTCTGACTGCTTGAAATTTAAAATTTTAATTTCCTATAATTTATTAAAAATTTCCTTTACATTTAGAGCACTTATAATGCTTTATAAGAAATACTTGCTCACTCCCCAAAGTGTAGAGACATTTTTTATTATAGACATTTTATTAGATTATTTCATTTTGGTCTAAAATCCATCTGAAGTCTGTAACTTTATGCATGAGCTAAGGGTCGACTCATTTTTCTCTATATGAATGTCCAATGAATCCAGCAGTATTTACTAGAAAGATTTTCCTTTCTCCACTGCACCACCATGTCATTTTTGAGGGCGCTTCAAAAAGTAAATGAAAAGATAAGTCTGTTTTGGCACAAAAATTTTGAAATCCATACATATGGGATTCCATACATTGTATTCCATAACCTTTTTAAATTCAAGAGGCAGAGAGAGCGAGCGAGAGAACGCACAAGTGAATGGGTGCTCCCATCTAGTACTTCATTCCCCAAAAGTTTGCAATTTGACGGGGGCCAAAGGCAGGAGTCAGGAATTCAGTCTAAGTCTCCCATATAGGTGGCAGGGACCCGGTTATGTGAGCCATTACTGATGCTTCTCAGAGTCTACATTAGCAGGATCTGGAGTCAGGAGTAGAGCTGGGACTTGAACTCAGGTACTCTGATAAGGAACATAGGCATCTTAATTGGCTTCCTAACCACTAGACAAATACCAGCCCCCTCATCTACACTTAAACTTCCAAAGTGACCACTGCAGCTGAGGGGATGGTCAAGTAGGGTCAGCAACATTGCAGGCAGAACTGTAAATTTCTTGTTAGAGATGCCCCCTGCCTTTACCTGGCCAGCTCTCCTCCCAGGCCAGCCAAGTAATGAAAGTCAACAGAGTGCCTTCCCCTAGGAGGTTCACACCTCCCTTAGGATATACCCCATGTGAAGAGATAGATAGGTCTGGGCCTCTTAACTTACAAGGCCTAAAGCCCAACAGATTATTATCAAGCCCCTTCTATCAGGTTCTATTTGCCTCTCAATCAGAAAACTTAATTGTAGCTTAGACAGCACCTTTCTTAGCTCCACTAATAATGACTCTGTCCTTTGTTCTAGACCCTGTCTAGTGCACTTGGGCCTCATTCCTTTGTAATCATAACCTCTACTCTACCACCAATGGCTCTACTTCCAACCTGTGTGTACTGATGGTCCTCTTCCCCACTTAATGCTGTATAATTGTTCAAACCTGGTAAATGCCACTCTTAGGATCATTGGTTACTATCCTCACTCTTTCTTTTATGACCTTGTCTAAATATGATCAGAGTCGGCAAACTTGGAAGGCTTCCATAGCCTTGGCAACTCATGACGACAGCCTAGGGTGGTTACTGGCGCCATAAACTAGAGTGTCAATTTGTTGGGTCAACAACAAGAGCCACTGTGCACTTGTTCCTCATGTGGGATCTCTGTACTTAATGTGCTGTACATTGTGATTTAATGCTATAACTAGTACTCAAACAGTATGTTTCACTTTGTGTTTCTATGTGGGTGCAAACTGTTGAAATCTTTATACTAAATTGATCTTCTGTATAGAAAGAGAATTGAAAAGGAATCTTGATGTGAATGGAAGGGGAGAGGGAGCGGGAGAGGGGAGGGTTGTGGGTGGGAGGGAAGTTATGGGAGGGGGAAGCCATTGTAATCCATAAGCTGTACACTGGAAATTTATATTCATTAAATAAAAGTTAAAAAAATATTTATATATCTATTTGAAAGGCAGAGTTATAAAGAGAGACAGAGGCAGAGAGAGAGAGAGGGAAGTCTTCCATCTGCTGGTTTACTTCCCAAATGGCCGCAACGGCCAGAGCTGGGCCATTCTGAAGCCAGGAGCCAGGAGCTTCCTCCAGGTCTCCCATGCAGGTTCAGAGGCCCAAGGACTTGGGCCATCTTCTACTGCTTTCCCAAGCCATAGCAGAGAGCTGGATTGGAAGTGGAGTAGCTGGGACCTGAATGGCACCCATATGGGATGTCAGCATCACAGGAAGCAGCTTTATAGGTTACGCCACGGAGCCAACTCCTCATCTGCATTTTTTTCTTTTAGATTTATTTTATTTATTTGAAAGACAGAGTTACAGAGAGAGGTGGAGTCAGAGAGAGAGAGAGAGGTCTTCCATCTGCTGGTTCACTCCACAAATGGCTGCAAAGGCCAGAGGTGGGTCGGTCTGAAGCCAGAAGCCAGAAGTTTCTTCTGGGTCTCTCCTGTGGGTTCAGGGGTCCAAACACTTGGGCCATCTTCTACTGATTTCCCAAGCCATTGCAGAGAGCCAGATTAGAAGTAGAGCAGCCGGGACTCGAACTGGCACCCATGTGGGTTGCAGGCGCTGCAGGCTGTGGCTTCAACTTGCTGCACCACAGTACTGGCCCCCATCTGCACTTTTAAAGAGGGCAGTTGCTGTTGTCCCAGGGTCTGTTCTGGCCCAGTGCACACACCCCAGCCGGCCCTCCCTGTGCAGACACTGCATGCTCCAGGCCTTGTGCTGTCCCTGTGGCGAAGTTTGCTGGCCACTCACCAGCTGTGGCCCACCTGACCTTCAGAAGGGTGTTTTCTGATTTCTTGACAATGGTGGGGGCCAGTGATTGAGTGACCCAGAAATTGTCTTTTTACCCTCCAGTGGGCTACAACCCAGTCAGATCTGAGCCTCAACCTTAGATACTTAGTGTTAATGTATTCTGTAGTACTCTCTTTGTAGCTTTACAGTTACCCCTTGGTTGGAATTTGGAATTATTTATATCAGACATTTACTGTTTACATTTCTGTGTGATTTCTCTTTATTGATCAGGTCCTGATATATCAATCTGTATTCTCATCATGACTCCATTGGTCATGATGCATTGCACTGTTCTCTTTATATATTGTGCTAAATTTGATAATATTTTGTTACATTTTGTATCTATATCATGAGGGATAATGTTTTATAATCCTGCTTTCTTATGATGTCCTTATTTGGTTTTGGAATCGGAGTAATATTGGCCTCAAATAATTTGGTGTTTCTTCCTCTATTTTTTGAACAAGGATGTTTAAATTGATACTATTTCTTTAAGTATTGGGTGGAAGACATTTGGGCCTGGAGTTTCTCTCTGGAGAGTTATTAACCAAAAATTCTACTTCTTTAGTTGATATTGGGGTGTTCAACTTTTTCTATTTCTTCTTTGGCCAATTTGGTCATTTGTGTCTTTTTCAATGAATTCAACCATTTCAACTATGATGTCAAATTTATTGGAGTAGTCATTCACAATATACCCTTTGTTCCTAATGTCTTTTAGGTCGATAGTGATGTTCTTTCCTTCATTCCTGATATTTGCAATTTGTTTCTTTATTTTTCTCTTCACTAATCATCATATGAATTTGTGAATTTATAATTTGTTTTCCCCAAAGAATCAGTTTTTAGGCTCACCAATTGTCTATATTTTTGTTTGTTTGTTAGGCTACATTTTTGAAGTTCCCTCATTTCTGGATCCTATACTCTCAACTCCTGCCAAGTTTTAGATGATTTAAAATAGAGTTAATGCCTTTAAATATATTTTATTATTTTCTTTTTTTTTCCTGGCTTTTCAAATTAGTCTCAGCAGAAGCCCTAATCTGCTACATACCTTGTTAGAGCCAGAAATAGAGGTATAGTTTCTAGTTGCTGGTCTTCCAGGAATCCCTAATTTAAGACTTTTCTCCATTGGTTTCTAATACTGCTATGAACAACCTTGGGCGAGTCATAAAATTTAGTTAAGATTTAGTTTCCTTGTTTGTAAAATGGGGATAATAACAATCTTCTTTTAAAGACATATTTATTTTGTTTGAAAGGCAGAGTTACAGAGAGGCAGCAGCAGAGAGAGAAAGAGAGGGAGAGATAGAGAGAGAGATCTTCTATCTGTGGGATCACCCCCCAAATGACCACAATGGCTGGAGCTGAGCCGATCTTTAGCTGGGAATCGGGAACTTCTTCTGGGTCTCCCTCATGGGTGCAGGGGCCCAAGAACTTGGGCCATCTTCTATTCCTTTCCCAGGCCATACAGAGAGTAGGATTGAAAGTGGAGCAGCCAGGACTACAACCAGCACCCATATGGGATGCCAGCACTGCACGTAGTGGCTTTACCTACTACATTACAGTGCTGGCCCCAATAACAGTACCTTACATCACAACATTTCCATAAGAATTAAATAATTCAAAGTGAACCTGTTTTATTAACTATAACAAATTTTATAAATGTAGCATGGCTTATAGTTAATTTATACATGTTTTGAAGGCTGAGATTGTGTCTTTTTGGTCTTTCCACAACAGCTCACACAATTCCTGGCATATATTTTGAAGTTTAATAAATATTTGTTGATCTTAACTGAATCTATTATATATTAATGGTTGTAATTCTCATGGGCTGATTCCAGAGTAAGTATGTAATACATACTTATGTTATGGACATCTCAATTAATCAAGATCATGCTTAATTGTTTTTATTATCATTTTGTGGACTAAAAGTATATGCAATATTTTATGGACATTTCATACTTTCTTGTAAGGTTTATTCTCTTTTGGTCATGAAGAGAAAAATGTGCTGAAAAATCTATAGATGGTGGGAAATCCCCAAAGACTGCCTCATAGGAAGAAGAGATGAGGAAATGCTCTAATCTGGTAATGCTGTAGGTTGAGTGTGCAGACATAAACATAGTTTCCTAAGAAATGTGTCACTGACACTTGTCACCTTTCATCCTTTGACAGTGTCCCTTTCAGCTTATGCAAACATGAACCACACCAGCTCTAGGTGATAGGTTTGTGTTTTATCTTAGCACTATTTCTGGGGTTTTCTCTCCCCACACATACCTGTCTCCCACATCAGGTTTGAACTCGAGTGTGAAGTTCATTTAGGTTAATCAGTGTTTCCCAGCTTCAGTATTCTGCATACCACCTTCACATTTCTTTGCCACATCTATTGTATTATTTATCTAAGATCATCTTTGAACTAATTTTCTTTATCTCAAGTGAATGGATTTTTAAAAAGTATCACTATCACATCATGTTTTAAATGTTTATTTGAAAGACATTTGTTCTATGTGGGGAGAGAGAGAGAGAGAGAGAGAATCTTCATCTGCTGGTTTACCCTCTAAATACCCATAGCAGCCAGGGCTGGACCAGGCTGAAGCTAGGAGCCAGAACTCCTTCTGGGTCTCCCACATGGATGGCTGAAACTAGAGCCATTGTCTGCTGCTTCTCAGGACACACATTAGCAGGAAGTTGGACTGGAACAGCACTCTGATATGGGATGCTGTGCCACAACAGTCACTCCCATTATCATAAATTAATAGTCAGTACCAGTTGTCAAGACCATGTAAAAATAAAAACAGTGAAAATGAAACAATGTTATTAAATGCCATAAATGGATCAATGCATGTTGAAGACCCTGTAAAAGTAAAAACAGTGAAAATGGAACAATGTTATTAAATGCCATAAATGGATCAATGCATGTTGAAGACCCTGAGCCCCAAGCCTGCTTTCTTGGTTAAAATAAGCAACAGTTAGAGAGGTTTGTAAGCCTATATAAACTAAGCTCTTATTCTTAGTATAATGAAAAACTGGATAAATTGAAAACAGACTTCTTCATTATATTGTTCCATTTTATTTAGTGCTTTACTATTGTACCAACTAAAACCTCTCATGTATGAGACTTTGGGACTCACTGGGTAAGATCATTTTCAAGATCTTTTTCGGTTGCAATATGCAGGATGTTCCAAATAATTCCTCTTCCAAGTATCTTTGTATTTTCTCCTTCAATTTTCATTCATGGAAGTGTCCTTGACCCACACCTCATGACAAATGACTATTGTTTACCAGTGACTATCTGCATTATCAGTGCTCAGTGTCACCATGAAACACATTTGGAAGTTTTATGTAAGAAATAGTAAAAGGGGGGAGATTGTGAAAAGTAGGAAGTGGTTGGAGACAGTGATTCAGACAAAAGTCATTCTGCCTGCTTGAGCTAGAATATTTTCTCAATTATTTATTTCCTTGCACTTCCCATTTGAGTTTTTTTTTTTTTACATCAAAAGTAAGCATAATCTCCTAAAAAGCCTAAAACAGGGTAGCTCTGTTCTTTCTCTTCAGAGAAAAAGCTGATGATAATCTCTTTAGAGAACCAACATCAGAGTGAGGCAGATGTGTAAAGGAGATCAGTGATGTGATAGGAAAAATTTGAATAAACCTATAGGTTACATAAGAAAGTTGGATATTAGTTTCTTGATATTGATCATTTTTCTGTGGTTATGTGAGAAGATAATGTCCTTGTTTTTAAAAAGTAAATACTAACATATTTGGAGTCAAAGGAGTTTTCGTTTATATCTTACTCTCAAATTGTTCAGGAAAAAGAATAGATACAGATAAGTAGATTATAGACAGATATTGCAGAATAAATAGATACAGAGAGTCAGTGAGAGATTGCAATAAGAGTGTTAACATTTGGAAAATCTTGGTGAAGGGCATATGAGAGTTTTTATTCTAGTTTTGTAATTTTTCTATAAGTCTGCAAATATTTCAGAATCAAGTGTTTCAAGAATTTGCTCATACTATGCTATAAATAAAGAAGGGATTATCTCAAGAAGGAGTCCTGACTACCCACTGTTTCTCAACACACACATTCCCAAAAGAGTCTTGCCCACTGGGGGAGGGTGTCTGGCTGGTGGGTGCTGTGGTATAAACATATGCTTCAAAGTTCATGTGTTGGCATGCAGAAGCATGAAGCAAGACCCCTACCTTATACCTTTCACTAAAATCCACTCAAAATGGACTAAAGACCTAAATCTACAACCCAGTACCATCAAATTATTAGATAACATTGGGGAAACTCTACAAGACATCAGCATAGATAAAGAGTTCATGGAAAAAAAAAACCCCAGAGACACAGGGAATCACAGTCAAAATTGACAAATGGGATTATATCAAATCGAGAAGCTTGTGCACCACAAAAGAAACACTCAGCAAAGCGAAGAGGCAACCAACAGAATGGGAGAAATTATTTGCAAGCTATACAACTGATAAAAGATTAATAACCAGAATATATAAGGAGATCAAGAAACTACACAACAACAAAACAATCTGGGTAAGAAATGGGCAAAGGACTTAAACAGATATTTTTCAAAAGAGGAAATCCAAATGGCCAACAGACACATGAAAAAATGTTTAGGATCACTAGCCATCAGAGAAATGCAAGCAAAACCACAGTGAGATTTCACCTAATCCCAGTTAGAATGGCTTTCATACAGAAATCAACAAACAACAAGTACTGACAGCATGTGGGGAAAGATACCCTAATTCACTATTGGTGGGAATGTAAATTGGTAAAGCCACCATGGAAGACAGTATGGAGATAACTCAGAAATCTGAATGTTGACCTACCATGTGATCCAGGCATTCCACTTCTGGGAATCTACTCAAGGGAAATGAAATCAGCATGTGAAAAAGCCACCTGTACCTCCATATTTATCACAGCTCAATTCACAATAGCAAAGAGATGGAACCAACTCAAGTACCCATTCACTGAAGACTGGATAAAGAAATTATGGGTCAGGGGAGGTTGGCGCTGTGGCACAGTGGGTTAATACCCTGACCTGAAGTGCCAGCATCCCGTGTGAGCACTGGCTCAAGACCCGGCTGCTCTACTTCCAATCTAGCTCTCTGCTACAGCCTGGGAAGTCAGTGGAGGATGACCCACGTCCTTGGGCCCTGCACCCGTGTAGGAGACCAGGAAGAGGCTCCTGGCTCCTGGCTTCAGATTGGCACAGCTCTGGCCATTGCAGCCAATTGGGGAGTGAACCAGAGGATGGAAGACCTCTCTCTCTCTGCCTCTCCTTCTTTCTCTGTGTAACTCTGACTTTCAAATGAATAAATCTCTTTTAAAAAAAAAGAAATTATGGGATATGTACCTCATGGAATACTACACAGCAGTGAAAAAAACAAAATCTGGTCATTTGCAACAAAATGGATGAAACTGGAAAACATATTTAGTGAAATAATCTAGTCTCAAAGTCACAAATTCTACATATTTTCCCTGACCTGTGATAACTAATAGAGGACCTAAAAGACAACCTGTAAAAAAGACATTGACACTTTGAGAAGCAATGACTTTGAACAGCCCTTCTCTTGACTGTTGAAGAACACCTTTTTCTCTTTTATTTTCTTTATCATATTTTCCTTATCTTTTTTCTTTCATACTAATTGTTGAACCCTTTACTTAACATAGTTAGCCACATGTGTATAAAGTTAATTGAAAATAGGTGTTAGTAAAAATAAGAGTAAGAATAAGAAAGGGAAGAGGAAGGAGGGTGAGAGTGTGGGTGAGAGGGCAGGCACGGTGAGAAGAATTACCAGGATTCTAAAGTTTAATTGTGAAATGTATGAAGTTTGTAGCTGCAAAGCAGTGTAGTTATGCATACAATCCTACAGATTTAAGAGTACAATTTAAAACCTGCCATGGAACCCCAAATTCCTTTAAGCTGGCTGGTAAAAAATAGCAACTTAAGTGTTATAGAGATCATATGGATAGGATTAAGTGGTAAAGTGACCATATAGATAGGATCAAGTGTTAAATAATCATATAAATAGGAATGAGTGATAATAATAATAGAATTAAAAAGGAGTGTATGCTGCAACATGGGAAGTAGTCCATACAGCAGACTCATAGAATGACAGTCACATTAGGTAGCACTCTGACCTAAGAATCAGCCCTTAAGGCATTCTGGTCTGACTGAAAAGCCCAGGCGAGCATATCAGACAAGGAAAGCCAATATACTGTGGCAAAAAAATGTTCTACATAAAGGATCTCTGTGGGTGAGACCCCAGTGGAAAGAAGCAGCCACCAAAGAAGGATGTACTTTTCTCTGAAGGGAGGAGAGAACGTACACTTTGCTTATGGTCTTCTTGAGTTTAGTGGCTCCAATAGGCTTCCATAGCCTAGACAGCTCATGTCAAGAATCTCTGGTGATCACTGATGTCATACTTAAGAGTGTTAATTATTAAATAGACAACAAGAGTTGCTGAGCTCTAACTTCGCATGCAGGACCTCTGTCCTCAAAGAGCTGTATCATGAGACTTAATAGTAAAATTTGTTCTCAAGAATCACTTACTTTTAGTGTATTAAGTGGAAGATATTCTTATGTCTCCTAAGTTACAATTATACCTAAGCTTGCAAAAGATGTATCGTTCTTGGGTTCTTTAAAGATGACTAAGGGGGCTGGTGCTGCAGCACAGTGGGTTAAAGCCCTGGCCTGAAGTGCCGGCATACCATATGGGTGCCAGTTCTAGTCCCTGCTGCTCCTCTTCCTATCCAGCTCTCTGCTGTGGCCTGGGAAAGCAGTAGAGGATGGCCCCAGTCCTTGGGCCCCTGCACCCACATGGGAGACCTGCAGGAAGCTCCTGGCTCCTGGCTTTGGATCAGTGCAGCTCCAGCGGTTGCAGCCATCTGGGAATGAATCAGCTGATGGAAGACCTCTCTATCTCTGTCTCTACCTCTCTATAACTCTTTCAAATAAATAAAATAAATCTTTAAAAAAATAAAGATAATTAAGTTTCTAAAATGAAAGAAGGGAAAAGAAGAAGGGAAAAAAAGAGAAATCCCCTTTGAGATGCAATAATTTTGAACAGCCCTTGTCTGGACTGTTGAGGAACAGTTTTTTTTTTTCTTTGTTCTTATTGTTGTTTTCTTTCTCATACTAAGCATTGAACTCTACTTAGAATAGAGTTAATCCTCTGTATATAAAGTTAAATGAAAATATATTTTAGTGAAAAACAGGGCAGGGAACAAGAGAGGGAAGAAGCAGAGGGGTGGCAGACTGTGTGGGAGGGTGTGTACAGTGGGAAGAATTACTATGTTCCTAATGTTGTATTTATGAAATGCATGGAAAAGAAAGAAAGAAAGAAAGAAAGAAAGAAAGAAAGAAAGAAAGAAAGAAAGAAAGGGAGGAAGGAAGGAAGGAAGGAAGGAAGGAAGGAAGGAAGGAAGGAAACTTCCACCAAAAAACAAAACAAAACAAAACAAAACAAAAAAACCAAAATTCATGTGTTGGAAATGTGATCCCTGTGTACAGCAGTGTTGAGAAGTGGGAACTTTAAGTGGTGGTTAGGTCATGAGATCTCTGCGCTCATGAAGGGAGTCAGGCCTGTACTGTGGGAGTGGGTTGTTTACCATGGGACTGGAGTCCTGGTAAGAAGATGAGTTCAGCAGCCTGCACTTGCTTTCTATCACCCTCTCACCTTCTGCCAGATCTCAGCACTTTGATATTGGATGTCCTAGACTCCAGAACTATGAGGAATTAACCTCTTTATAAATTATTCATTCTAGGGTATTTTGTTATAACAAAACAAAACAGACTAAGGCAATGGGGTATCTTGATCAACAGCTCTACTAAGGTTGCTCAAATTGGGAAACAAATAGTTTCTCAAAGAAAAAGTAGGACACTGTGCCAAATGAAGGAATATAGATTTTCAGGTGGACACAATTCATAGAAGTATAAATTAAGGAAAACTTGAGCAGGCAGTAGAAGATCACACATGTTTGACAATCCCTAATTTATTTTTTTATCTCTTTTTAAAATTTAAGTTATTCAAGTTTCATATATTTTATATGTACATATTTAGGAACACAGTGATACTTCCTACTCTACCCTCCCTCGCACCCATGCCCCCACCCTTCTTTCTCCTCCCTCTCCCATTCGCATTCTTAATTTTTCAAAAATCTCCTTTCTGTTTACTTAATGGTCATGAAGTTAGCCCCACACTAAGTAAAGAGTTCAACAAATAGTATGAAGGAAAAAACACTGTTCCTCGGCAGAAGAAACAAGGGCTGTAAACAATCATCAAATCTCAAAATTTCCATTTCACTCCAATAGATTACATTTTAGGTACTATATTAACTACCACAGATCAGGGAAAACATATGCTATATGTCTTTTTGGGACTGGCTTATTTCTCTAAGTATAATGATTCCCAGTTGTGTCCATTTTGTTGCAAAAGACAGGATTTTATTTTATTTTTTTACAGCTGAGTAACACTCCATAGTGTATATATACCATAATTTCTTTATCTAGTCATCAGTTGATGGACATCCGGGTTGTTTCCATATATTAACTATTGTGAATTGAGCTGCACAGACTCCCTAATTTCATTTTTTTCAATTGTTGAGCCATAGGATGGACTGGAATCATTCTAGGATTCAAATTTTATCTCAGTGTTGGTACCTGAACCTTCATCCCTAAGAGTAACTACCAGCCTATGTAAATGGAACACCTCCAGGCCCTATTCCTTAAAATGGAATTCACTGAAAAACAACTTTTGAAAAATCATGTTGATTTAATGAAGAACTTAGGAAATTCAGAATTGATTAGTTTATTCTTTTTATATTTTTTTCCAGGTGAGCAGGTGGACATTCAGGGAAGATAAACGACCCAGGGATACCAGAGTTGGCCCCCATTTTAGATGTACTTTATCAGGATTTTGTTAGTTGACTTTTTCTACATTGCCTTCGCTCTTGGAGATTTTTTTCTCAAAGTCCAGGAAAAAATTTTACTAGTTTACCAACCTCAGTTGAAATCCAAGTCTAAAGATAATCCCAGCAGAAATCTCAGGGCTGATTCTCATTAGCTCGAGTTATCCCAGTTTTGAAACTTGTGCATAACCACAATCCTTCACTGCCATAATAAGGAATAAAAGAGGTTGGGGAAAACTGGAGAATGGGTCAGTCCTGCCTGAATCACATGTTTAGATGGGGGATGATTGATCCAAGGAAAATCATAGTGCTATTAACTGAAAAGGGTAAGTGAATGTGAGTCAGACAAAAGCGCAGATGAGCATTGCTCTACGTTTCCTAATTTCTGTTCTAAGTTTTCTGCTGCAACTTTCTTCTGATCTTTCTGTTTAACGAGGATAAACTCTAACATCTTTGGAGTATGCTGTAAAATGGTAGGACCATGGATAGCACCTAAGTTTATGTGTTAAGCTCTTAGCTGAAGCAGGAAGAAATCTTTGCAGTAATATATGGAAGCACTCTAATAGATGGTTTATTTTTCTCATCTTATAGATGAGAAAAATGAATCCCAGAAAAGTTACATATGACTTACCTGAGGTTATACAGAGCTGAAGGTCAAATCCAAGTCTTTAAACCCAAGTCTAGATCCCTTTGCCTTTTACCTCATTGTTGCCCATCACATTGTGATGGCATGGGAGAGATGGCAAAGAGGAAAATCTAGGAGCTAGCAGGAGACACCCATTACCTCTGCCTTTCCAGCATGCCTCTGCTCTTATTTTGGTAAATACACCTCCATTTTTGCTTTGGGGAATCTGTCTTTCCACTGTTGCCCTCTTCTGGTCAATGTGTTCCAGGTTGGACCAATTTATTTCATTCTCATGATTTCAAAGTGAGTGGGATTACTCCAGAAAGGATGTATAATTGGTAGTGGCACATGCACTCATTTGTTCCCTGAAGCAGTGGATCTCACAAATTGAAGAAACTGATTTCATGCAATCTGGAATTGTGCATGTGGACACACATACACACACACGCACACTCACAAATTGATCTATATACATACAAAGTGCCTGTGTTAATTCCATGTTTTCCTGATTTTACTTTCCTTATTTTTGCTTTAACTTTTCCTTATTCTCACACCATTCACCTCCCTCAAACTACCAAAAATGAAGTACTTAGTGCTTTTCCACTTCACTAAGTAATTTATGTCTTTTTCCAAAATCCTGCATAGATAGTGCAGAGTAGAATTTAGCTCCAAGATAATAATCAACTTCTCATTCTAAAATAGAAATATAAAATGTTTGCTCTTGATGAGCCTTAAATTTCCCTTTGTGGCATTTCTAAAGTTATTATTCTTTCACGCAGGTGAACTCATAAATTGCTGGGTTTGGGTTGATTTATATTTAAATCACAGCTAGTGGGAGATTGCTTTCTATCTTATAGTCTTTATTTATCCTGAATCCATCTAAAAGGTGTCACTATACTGTTTGTAGACAACTAAATAGTATTACCCACAATTTATTGATGGAGATATTACTAATAGAAGTTATATGGCTAGATCCTCAGAGAACAGGATGGAAATGAAAGGACAAGGCAAAAAAGAAAAATTAGAGATGTCTTGTATAGTAAATTATTGAGCCTGTGTTGAAGGTCAAACAGATCTGGGATTTTAAGGGTCTAGTTTCAGTGCTATCACTAACCAAGTTATCCTTGGTGGATTATATTTCTTTGGGCAAATGAAACTGCCTCTAATATCTCTTCCAAGCCCAACATTGTAGGATATCTCTGGTTGTGCAATCAATTTTTTTTTTTAAAAAAACACTCTCTTCAAGGGCAGGTGGTTAGCCTAATAATTAAGATACTTGCAGTCCATATTCGAGCACCTGGGTTCAAGTCCCAGCTCTGCTTCTGATTCTAGTTTTCTGCTAACATACAGCCTGGGAGTCAACAGTGATGGCTCAAGTTATTGAGTCCCTGCTGCCCACTTGGGATACCTGGATTGAGTTCTAAGCTTCATTCTGACATGGCTCTAGCTCCCTGAGCCAGGTAGTAGTAACTACTATGGGGAAAACATACCTGGAAATGATAACTGCTGAGGATAAAAATAACCACCATAAAGGGCTGGGGAGTGCCAAATGGTAGTGGTGATGGTAGCTGTGTGTGTTATTTTAAAAAGGTGGTCAGGCAAAGACTGATAATATCTGGTGATATTCAAACAAGTGAAGATGTTTGGGAGGAAGTATGAAGTATAGTTGGTGGAACAGCAAATCCAAAGATCCTGAAGTGGAAACATGTTTATTTTTAAATATTATTATTATTATTTTTATTTTTATTTTTGACAGGCAGAGTGGACAGTGAGAGAGAGAAACAGAGAGAAAGGTCTTCCTTTTTCCATTGGTTCACCTCTCAATGGCCGCTACGGCTGGCGCACTGTGGCCGGCGCACCGTGCTGATCTGAAGCCAGGAGCCAGGTGCTTCTCCTCGTCTCCCATGGGGTGCAGGGCCCAAGCACTTGGGCCATCCTCCACCGCACTCCCGGGCCACAGCAGAGAGCTGGCCTGGAAGAGGGGCAACTGGTACAGAATCCGGCGCCCCGGCTGGGACTAGAACTCGGTGTGCCAGCGCTGCAGGTGGAGGATTAGCCTCTTGAGCCACAGCACTGGCCCAAGTGGAAACATGTTTGACATGTAAGGACAATCAAGAGAACTGGTGTGCCAAAGCAGAGGTAGGGGAAAGGGAGAGTAGTAAGAGGCAAGAGCATCAAGGGTTGGCCAATGGCTAAACCACAGAGATTCAATGTTCATTGTTAGCGTTTTGATGGCAAGTCATTAGGAAGTAGTGAGCTGAGTAATAACCCAATCTGATTAATATTTCAGTAGAACCATTTTGGCTGCTGTATATAGGAGAGCAATAGGTGGAGGCAATCCTGTTGAGTAGGCTATTTGAATAATCCTGTAAGAGACGATGGGACTTGGCCAGGTGGTAAAGTTAGTGAGAAGTGACCCCATACTGAATATATGTTGAAGGTTGCTAACATTATATAGTGAGGCATTGCATATACAAGTATAAGAGAACCATAGATTCAAAGATAACCTAAGGTAGACAGAGGATAGGATTTCTGAAGACTGCTCCCTGGAGCTCTCCAAACTTTAGAGATGGAGGAGCTGGGAACAAATCTGTGAAAGAGATGGAGAAGGAATGGCCAGCAAGGAGGGAAGAAAACCAGGAGAGGGAGGTATCTCAAAGCCTCCTGGAGAAAGTGGTTAGCCATGCTGGGGGCTGCTAAATGATGGAGAAAAATGAGGACTGAGAATTGACCACTGGAGGGAATTTTTAAAGAATTTTATCTGAACTTAGAATAGTGATTATTAATGTGGGGCAAGTGGGAAGAGGGAGAATAGAGGGTGGTTGAATACAGGGTGCTGAAATACAGTCAGAAGGAAGTATTAGATTCTACTGTTCCACAGCACAGTGGGGATACTAGAGATCACAGTAATGCATCATATGCTGTATAAGGAACAGTATGAAGGAAAGATGAGCAGGTAGACATGCTGATTTCCTGTTTGATCAGTTTACATTGCATCTGTGTGTGAAAGCAGTGCACCGTGTCCCATCCAGGTGCAGGTGTATTACTTAAACAAAAATTTTAAAAAACAGAATTGACCACTAGATGTGACTATAGGGAAGCTTGACAAGAGGTGGTGCAGTAGAGTTGTGGAGCTAAATGTTCTGAAAGCCTGTGCTGAATTTAGAGTGCTAAATTCTTAGTTCCAGTTTTTTTTTAAAAAAAAAAATCCTACAGACAGACTCTGATTTGACTGGTGCAGTTCAGGCAAGTTTCTTGTTTTTAAACCAAGCAACTATGGTCATTGGGAAGGGAAATTTGGTGGTTCTGTGGTAGACCAATCAGCAGCAGTGGACCACAAGCTGTCATGTAAGAACATGGGCCTTCCTGAGACAGCTATGTGGAGGGAGAAAGGGAGCAGTTCCTAGAGAGAGGAGGATGAGTTTGCAAAGAGTTTCCTTTGCATGGGGTCTGTTACTTAATCTTCAAGTATAAAATGGGGTTAAAAATTCCCGTGTCACTGAATTGGTGTCAAAATCCGACCATGGAAGAGAATATGGTCAATGAGTTCTACACATACTAAACTTCTATGCAGACATAATAGGTTATCATCATGTGTACAGAATGGAAGTCTATACTCTCAAGACACTTCACCAGCCATACTCCCTGGCTGCAGCAGGCTCCATGAAGAAGCAACAGGCATGTACATGAAAACAAGCATACCTGGATCTTGTGGCTAGTGCAAGAGCAACACAATTTCCCCTGAGTATAAATGTCGAGAGCTGTAAGAAGAACGTGTTGTTAATATCTCACAAAACAGAAAGCAGAAAAAACATCCCAAGAGGATGGTTTGAAATCACTGGCATGGAGAGAAAGAATAGAGGCAAATAAGGAATTTCCTTTGCCTCTTTTCTTCTTGCACATCTGCATGCAGTGGGAATTCGTCCTAACTCTTTCTACCTAGTTCTGACAAAGCATTTCATATCTGAAGTTTTTTTTTTCTTTTAATATAAAGTGATCTTGAAGAGCTCTAATGCCAGATGAGCCCTATTATTTCTAGGCTGCATGTTGGATGCTTAAAGAAACTTACTATTTCTTTGATACTGAAATGAGCTCTATTTGAAGAACGGTATAGGGAATTTTTATCTTATCCACAGAGAATTAAGAACTTTTCAGAAGTAACAAGACAATTCTGGCTTCTTCTCTGGGATCTTGAGATGTCCTATCTTATTTTATTAAATGAGGAATCCTCTGACAAGACGGAGCACGAATGTGATAGTCTTTTCCTGTAACATCCTCATCTTCTAAATGTGCTGCACAACATAGATACAAGACATTGACGTTTTAAAACCTCAGGCTCAGTTGAGTCCGTATCAGATTACACTTTGTTCTCATTTGTGTTGCTTTCTAATCATGCTAATTCATGTTAGCCTTATTTATTCCAGAGATATGGATAAATTCACATTTTTCTCTTCTTAATACAAATTATCTGTACTTATGTAGGGGAAATGTTTCTTCTTATGACACATTAAGAACTAGTTCATCTTATTGAAACTTGCTGCATCTCACAATGATATGAGGCTTTCATGGGACAACATTTCCTTCAAATCTCTGGGCAGCGTGTTGTGGAAGAAAAAGTTATGTTTACCAAATATGCAACATGCATTCCTACATTTCCCAGCCCCAATGAGATTATGTGGGACCATAATTTTAGTTTTGGCCAGTGGGCTATTAGTGAAAGTGACATGGTACTTAGGAGTAGGTATGAATTCTCTGGCTTACTCTACCTTGCAATGACCTAGATCCCAGTTCACCAAATGCGGGAGAGTTGTTCTAAAGAGTGGTCAGCACAGCTTCATACTGTCTAGGTTTGAAAATACAAATATTTGCTGTCTTAAATCATGAGATTAGGAAGTTGATGTGTTACCATCACAGCTTAGGTTATCTTAATGAAAAACCCAGTACTCTTTGCATATTTTCCCTTTGGTGTAAGTCAGCTAAGGTGATTTTTCTGTTGTTGTTCATGCAATTAAAGAACCCTAAGTGTATACACTAAGGTTAGTGTAATAATTCCCCCATTGGTTTCATTGATATCTGTAGTGTCTGCTAACTCCAATTCAGCCTTCAAGCTTCAGCCAAGACAAACTTCATACATGTGCTCCATGTTGTTTAAATGAACTCAAGATTCCTCCCTAATGGCTTTGTTTCCTGCCTCTATTTCTCTAGGCACACGTCACTACTTTCTAATTCTCTAGCACATTCTATACACTTTGTGTTCTGAGGATTTGGCTATATACTACTACTCTTTACACAAGGAGAGATACTGACTTTTTCCTTTTCTACCTATTGTATACCTTGTTTTTTATAAGACCCATCTCAAATGCCAGTTGAGTTTTCTCTGGTTTCCTAAGCTATGACCTTTTCTGTTTCTAGTCACTTTTTCAAACCTCTATGCACATATTTCTTTTATTTTTAGTTTGTTTACCTAGTTATCTTTTCTGTATAAACCTTTGGAGATAAGGAATAAAGTTGTGTTAATCCCTGTGCCTCTTAGTTTTCAAAATACTAGCACAGGGCATTGCATATAACTTAAGATCAATAAAGATTTCCTTTTGTTTATTGTTTCCATATAAACCTATGGCCCCAAAGCGTCACTAATTCCTCCAGGTGCTCTGATTGGCAAGAATTGAGGGGTATACTACAAAGAGAGAGGCTGGTGGAACTTCCATTTTTGGTTTATAGTCCAGTTCTGCCACTTGCTAATTGTATAATTACTTAACTATGATGAGCTTTGTTTTCTTTCCATAGGTTAGCGGTGACCCTTTTTAACTTGCAGTTTATCAGACACAGAATATTGAGAATAACAAGGAAAGAGTGATCCCATTCTCCCCCACCACATCAATAATTCAGATCAAACAGTGAAACCAAAGCTCTTGGCATCAGTTACTTGAAAATTACCCTCTTGACAAAAGCAATATTTTTTTAAGATTTATTTATTTATTTGAAAGTCAGAGTTACACACACACACACACACACGGGGCGGGGGGTGCCTTCCATCTGCTTGTTCACTCCCCAGTTGGCTGCAACAGCCGGAGCTGCGCTGGTCCAAAACCAGGAGCCAGTAGCTTCTTCTGGGCCTCCCATGTGGGTGCAGGGGCTCAAGGGTCTCCCGTACGGTGCAGGGGCCCAAGAATTTGGGCCATCTTCTACTGCTTTCCCAGGCCATAGCAAAGCTGGATTGGAAGCGGAGCAGCTGGACTCAAACTGGTGCCCATATGGGATGCCAGCACTGCAGGTGGTGGGTTTACACACTATGCCACAGTGCCAGCCCCAAAAGCAGTTTTTTAAAAGTAAACTACAGAGGCTGGTGCTATGGCTTAGCAGGCTAAAGCCACAGCTTGCAGCACCAGCATCCCATATGGGGACTGGTCTGAATCCCAGCTACTCCACTTCCGATCCAGCTTCCTGCTAATGCGCCTGGGAAACCACAGGAGGTTGGCCCAAGTGTTTGGACCCCTGCACCTACATGGGAGACCTGGATGAAGCTTCTGGCTCCTGACTTTGGCTGGCCCAGCCCCAGTCATTGTAGCCCTTTGGGGGAGTGTATCCTAGGAGGTAGCAAATGTTGACTCAAGTGTTTGGGCCCCTGCCACTCACATGGGAGACCTGGGTGAAGCTCCTGGCTCTTAGTTTCAGTGTGGCCCTGCCCTGGCCATTTGTAAAGAGAGAGCCAGCAGATGGAAGATCCCACTCTATCTTTCTCTCTTTCTTTCTCATTGTCACTCTGGCTTCTAAGTAGTGAAATAATATTTTTTAAAAATGTATTTATGTATTTGAAAGTCAGAGTTACAGAGGGAGAGGGAGATACACACACACATGCACATGCACACACACACACAGAGAGAGAGAGAGAGAGAGATCTTCATCCATTGGTTCACTCCCTAGATGGCTGGTATGGCCAGAGTTGGACCAGCTGAAGCCAACAGTCAGGAGCTTTGTCCATGTCTGCCACTTAGGTGGCAGGGACCCAAACACTTGGACCATCTTCTGCTGCTTTTCTTAGGCCATAAGCAGAGAGTTGGATAGGAAGTGGAGCAGCTGGGACAGAAACTGGAGCCCATATGGGATGCTGGCATTGCAGGCAGAGGCTTTACCTGCTGAGCCACAATGTTGGCCCCAGATAAACATTTTTAGAAAAATAAAGTACATACATTGTGAATTGTGAACTACTTGAAGGTTTTTTTTTTTTTGTCACAAGAAAAAAATCTCTTTTTCTTGTAAACATTAGTGGTAATCAACATACATGTCATAAATGTAATGAAGAATATGTCTGATCTTCTGATTTTGACCTTTTGCATATTAGGACCAAAAAGCCATTTTAAAATTGAAAATGAAATATCCTTGTTGATGGAAGCAGAGTTGTCAGGAGGTAATTTTTATAAAGGTTGGAAAGTTATGCTATTTGCAGGGCTGCTCTCAGAAGACACTTGAGTGCCTTCCACACAAAGAGAAGAGGTGAAGTCACCTGGGAGCCTGGGGAGCGTGTCCTCCAGGAAGCCATCCTATTGGGGAGAGAAAATGTCAGCATCTCCTCCTGCAGATCAGTAGTACTTAGAATCATAGACCAGTCTGGAAGCAGAGTGAGGTTCAGGAAGGGAGATCAGTTGTCACTTCTGAGCAAGAATGAGTTTAATTTCAATTTGACATTAGCTGAAATTGGAACAAAATACATAAAACATGTACTTGCACTAAAGTTGTGAGGTAAATGGGTTAAGATGTGTAAGATGCTGTGAGAATGCATGTGGGTGGTTGTGGTGTGTGTGTATGGTGTGGGGACTGATTGGAGACCTGGTGGAAATAATATCCAGACCATCTGAAAAGAAGTTTGAATATGGAAATATAGGGTATAGCATGAGCAAGGGACCATGGTAAGAGAGAGAATCCATGGGCACACTTGCAGGAGTTGGTGGGTGACTTTGTTGAACCACAGCCATTCAGTGCATCTGGAAACTCAGCACAAGGCAAGGGAAGATAGGAAGTGAGCTGGAGAAAGAAGTGAGGACTAGATTGTGAAATGTCTTCATGAGAAAGAAATTTCTTCATGAGAAAGAGTTTGAAAGTTTCCCTGCTGCATTAGTCTATGTGGGTCACCATAAGAAACTGCCCTAGACTGGGTGATTTGTAAATAATACAAATTTACTTCTCATAGTTCTGGAGGCTGGGAAGTCCAAGGTGAAGGTACCAGGAGATTTGGTGCCTGCTGAAGGCTTGCTCTCTGCTTCTGTAACGTGGCCTCTGCTGTGTCCTCATGTGGGACAAAGGGCAAGGACAGTCCCTTCAAACCCTTTATAAGGGTACTAGTCCCCAATTAGGGGACAGAGTCCTGATGACTTAATCTCATCCCCGAAGTCTCTACCTTTTTGTACCACCAAAATGGGGGTTATGTCTCAACAGGAATTTTGGAGGAACATATTCAGATCCTAGTCCCTGTAGATCAGAGTTTACACACTGGTAAACCATGGGCTGCTTGGATATTTTGTTTGGCCAGTATGCATTATTTTAGAAATTAACATAATTTTTAAAAATTGGGACATATTTTCACATAACAAAATATCTGGAGGTAGGTATTTGGCACAGCAGTTAAGGCACCATTTAGGATCCCGTTTTCCATATGAGAGTCCCTCGGTTTGAGTCCCAGCTCTGCTCCAAATTCCAGCTTCCTGATAACGCACACCCTGGGAGGCAGCAAGTAATGACTCAGGTACTTGGGTCCCTGCTGCCCACATGAGAGATCCAGACTGAGTTCCAGGCTCCTGGCTATGCTTGGCCCAGTGCCAGTATTTGAAGATATTTGGAGAGTCAATCAGCTGATGGGTGATCTCTCTTCCTCTCCTCTCTGCCTTTCAAATAAAATAAAATGAGTAACTAGAAGTGTTATTTAAAAACCTTGTTTAAAAAGTCTAGATTGCTTACTTTTCTAGAGAAAAAAGGGAGTTTCTGACAATCCTTGGCCTCTACCCAGATGCGGCAAACATTTCCTGGAGACGAGTATCAGCTGTCTTCTCCTGACAGGGCAGGTTCATTTCCATTTCCCCACAGTCTCTACTACTCTCTAATGTACTCAGCTGGCAGCCAGCTTCTCTCTCTCCTTTTATCTGCACGTCCCATGTAGTGAAGAGAGTACCTGAGGATGCAGAGTCAAAGTCCGAGTTGCCCCCACAGAGCTGTATTTCTGTGAGTAGGTCATTTATTCTGGTCCCTTTGGTCTCTTCCCTTAGCTCTTGAAGCCAAACTAATTAATTCTTTTTTATAAAAGATTTAGCTATTTATTTGAAAATCAGAGAGGGAGGTAGGGAGGGAAAGAGAGAGAGAGAGATCAAGAGAGAGAGAGAGAGAGATCTTCCATCATCTGGTTCACTCCCCAAAATGGCTGATATGGCCAGGGTTGGGCTAGGATGAAGCTGGGAGCCAGGAGCTTCATCCTTGCTTCCTGAAGCTAGGAGCTTCATGTGGGTGGCAGGCACCCAAACACTTGGGCCATCTGCTGCTGCTTTCCCAGGCACATTAGCAGGGAGCTGGATTGGAAGTGGAGCAGCTGGGACACTAACTAGAGCCCATATGGACTGCTGGTGTTGTAGGCTGTGGTTTTACCTGTTATGCCACAGCACTGGCCCCCAGATTATTTCATTCTTAGTGTCCCGTCCTGCTCCATCACTCTATGATTCTGTTCTAACAAAAATAGTGATAAAATGCAATAGCAACTTAGAGTTTCCATTTACATTTTTCAGTCTCTGACTGGACAGATGAATAAACTGAGCTCCAGAGAGGCTAAGAAAAAAACCCTGTGTCCTTTCTTCCACACCACACTAAACTCTTACACTGTCCTTGGACTTCCTTTTTTCTAATATACTCCAGAGTTGATGCATAATGATTCTAATAAGAAAATGCAACCAATTAGCATGCAAAAGGTAAGATGTGTGAGATGCAACTCCAAGGCAACAGGAGAGATTTCACATGAGAAATAAAAAGTAGTCACATATACATTTTTTTAAAGATTTTATTTATTTATTTGAGAGGTAGAGTTATAGACAGTGAGAGGGAGAGACAGAGAGAAAGGTCTTCCGTCTGCTGGTTCACTCCCCAAATGGCTGCAACAGCTGGAGCTGCGCCGATCTGAACCCAGGAGCCAGCAGCTTCTTTCAGGTCTCCCACTGGGTGCAGGGGCCCAAGGACTTGGGCCATCTTCTACTGCTTTCCCAGGCCATAGCAGAGAGCTGGATGGGAAGAAGAGCAGCCGGGACTAGAATTGGCACCCATATGGGATGCTGGCGCCGCAGGTGGAGGATTAACCTATTGCGCCACAGTGCCGGGCCCCAAAAGTAGTCACATATATTTTTTAACCCTCATATTTCTTACAAGGTGATTTGGCATCTGGACGAGAGGGAGCTAAACTGAGTCTATAAGAAGAGTTTCACTTAGCTCTTTTCAGACAACTTATCCAAGCACAAAATCTTTGAAGGTATTTTGTAATCAGGTCTAAAGATAGTTTTTCAATCTCCAGATGTGGGAATGCCTGGAATAGAGGAGGGAGTGTGTTTGCTGAGAATGCAAATGTCACTGGTACCATAGATGCCAGAGGCTTTGCCTCTTCTTCTCTATTCATTGGAAGGAAGAAGGGGGCAGAATTCAGATGTTAGAATTTCTACTTTCTTCATGGTAGTTTCTTCATGGTAACCAACAAGGTTATCAGAATATCAGTCCTGCAAAGTCAAGTACAGCCACCAAGTGTTTGATTTTATTTACAGGTGACTTTAAAGTTGTTAGAAAGAAGTTGACACACAAAGGAATTTCTGAGTCTGGCTTACTGACTTGTATATGACAGATACTCCCCAGTGCCAAGAGCTTATCATTCTGTTTGCTCAAGAAAAGTATGTGGAGGCTGGTGCTGTGGCATAGCTGGTAAAGCTGCTGCCTGCAACACTGGCATCCCAAATGGGCACCAGTTCTGTCCCGGTTCCTCTACTTCTGATCCAGCTCTCTGCTAATGGCCTGGGAAAAGCAGTGGGGGATGACCCAAGTGCTTGGGTCCCTGCCATCCATGTGGGAGACTGAAGCGCCTGGTGTCAGTCTGGAGCAGTGCTGGCTGTTGAGGCCTTCTGGGGAGTGAACCAGTGAATGGAAGACCTCTCTCCATCTATCTCTCCCTATAACTTTGTCAAATAAATAAATAAATATAAACAGAAAAAAAAATTGTGTGTGGAGTGGGTGCTTGGTGCAGTAGTTGGGATGCAGCGTGGTTGCCCACATCCTGTATCTGAGTGGCTGGGTTCAAGTCCCACCTCTGCTTCCAAGTCAGATTTCCTGCTAAAGCATATCCTAGAGACAGTAGCCAGTAGCTCAAATACTTGGGTCCTTGCCATCCACGTGGGGAACCTGGACTGAGTGCTGGGAACCTGGCTTCAATCTGACCCAGTCATAGATGTTGCAAGCATTTGGGGGATGAACTGGGAGATGGAAGATCTCTGTCTTTCAAGTAAAACGAAAGTTAATAAATAAAAATTTTAAAAAGAAAGAGTGTGAATGGAAAGAAAATTGAGATAATGATGCTAACTAACCCAGATAATAAAATAAGTGTGGCATGTGATTATGCATTTCTGATGGGGCAGGGAGGGAAGAAAGACATTGCTCATGTGTTTTCACCATTGTATATGAGAAGCACAGTCATTATCATGATGCTTCTATGAAAGAAAGTAACGGCCTCTACTTTTCGCATGTTTGAGATGCTGATTGTTTGAGATGCTGATTGAGAGGACATTCAGCACTGACGGAAAACCCATGATCACATTTCAGACAATCAGCTCTCATTGCTGTTTCTTGGCCATCACTCCCATGGTGGGCCATCAGACCAGGAGATTTCTCTTCTCTTGACCATGGTTCTGTCCCATACTCCTTTCCAGGGCTTCTCCTCTGGGTGAATCACTAACACCACACACAGTCTCCTTGCCTGTCTTTCAGAGAAGGTCAGAGTAACCCCTTTACAGCAAGACAGCATCACAGGCATACATGCCGCGGAAGGGTATAGTGTCAACTGTGACAGACTATCAGAGTTTTGACTTCTTGAGCCAACTTTGAAACACAAGAACCTTTCTGACAGTTTCCCCGGGCAATCTGGAGGTTAGGTTACAACTGCTTTATTTGTAATCATCTGATGTATAAGCTTATTATTCCTTTTCCTGGACCCTCCATCCACTTCTTGAGCTGGCCTCCAGAAGCACAAGTTTCAGTGACTTCTCTAACAGGGTGCTCTTGATTCTCTTAATCCCATCTTGCTCCCCATTTCAGTCCTGGTTGTTTTCTGCTCCATTGTTTTTCCTTCCCATGATAATCTCCTTAATTTCTTTCCCTGATCCTTCTCTCTGGCCTAAAGAATGCTTCATCTTCCTTGCTTATTTTTCTGTTAGTCAACTTCTAACTCAATTATGACTGAGAATTCTCTTTCAAGGGAGAGGAGACTTTTGATCAAATTGGAACAGTAAATTCATATTTTGACACATTCCTTCTGCTCTCAGATACAGATGTTACAGATGAAATATAAAAAAAGAAAGAAAAAATGTTAAATTGAGCCTTCTGTAATTGCAATTTTGAGATGTTAAAATTGTCAAATTTGAGATTTTGTATTGTTCACCTTAACAGAATGATGAAAAAATTGGATACGTATTCTTTTTTTATAAAAATTTTATTATTTATTTGAGAAATAGGGTTCTAGACAGTGAGAGGGAGAGACAGAAAGAAAGATCTTCCATCTGCTGCTTCACTCCCCAAATGGCTGCAACAACTGGAGCTGGGCCGATCTGAAGCCAGGAGCTCCTTCTAGGTCTCCCATGTGGGTGCAGGGACCCAAGTGCTTGGGCCATCCACTACTGCTTTCCTATGCCATAGCAGAGAGCTGGATAGGAAGAGGAGCAACCAGGACTATAACCTGCTCCCATATGGGATGTTGGTGCCGCAGGATACTGTGCCGGGCCCTAGACAAGAATTCTTATATATAAGACATGAAGTAGGAGTGGGCTTGCCTGACTCTGGGTTTGGAAGCAGGCAGAAGCTTGCTACTAGAATGTTCTATGGGAGTTGGAGGACTGGATACAGGCTTGCTTATGGAAGCTGGAGTGGGGCTCAAGATATCAATTATCACCCTTAGGTATCTTTAAACTGTCTTTGTGAGGTTGTATTTTGGACTGGAATATGGGTCAAAGGTAAAGGCAACCTTGATACCTTTCTCTGAAGGGAGGAGAGAACTTCCACTTTGATTATGGCCTTGTCTAAATAAGGTTGGAGTTTGTGAAGTCAAGAGACTTCCATAGCCTTGGCAACTCATGACAAGAGCCTTGGGTGATTACTGATGTCATAAATAAGAGTGTCAATTCTTAAATCAACAACAGGAGTCACTGTGCACTTACTCCCCATATAGGAACTCTGTCCTTAATGTGTTATACTATGCAAAATTAATGGTAAAACCAGTATTCAAACAGTACTTTATACTTTGTGTGTCTGTGTGGGTGCAATCTGTTAAAATCTTTACTTGGTATATACAAAGTTGATCTTCTGTATATAAATATAATTAAAAATGAGTCTTAATGAAGAATGAGATAGGAGAGGGATTAGGAGATGCGATGGTTTGCAGGTAGCAGGGTGATTATGGCGGGAAAAGCTGATTTAATCCAAAAGCTGTACTTTTGAAATTTATATTTATTAAATAAAAGTTTTCTAAAAAAAAAAAAAAGAAAGAAGATGACAGAAACAAACAAACAAACAAACAAAAAGGCAACCTTGAAATTCCTAGAATGAGGGAAAGCAAAGAAGGAAAAAGGAGAAAATAAAAACAAAATCTTTTCAACATAAAATAAGCCTCAGGGGTGGCATTTGGCTTAGAAGAGAAGAGGTAGGTTAAGACCGTCATGCTCCACGTGGAAGGGCCTGGTTTGATACCCAGCTCTGGCTTTCTGCAAGTGCAGACCCCGGAAGGCAGCAGTTCAAGTGACTGGATTCCTGCCATCCAAGTGGGAAACTTCGATTGAGTTCCTGGCTCCTGGCTTTGCCCTGACCAAGTCTTTACTGTTATGGGCATTTTGGGGGGTGATCCAGTGAATTGGAAGTTTGCCTCTCTGTCTGTCACTAGATCTCTGCTTCTCAAAATAAAATAAATCTTCATATTAATAACTGTTAATATGTAAAGGAATCTGGTGGAAGAAAAGACATGAATTCATTTTAGATCAGATTAATTTGTAATAAATTTTCAAGATGAATTCTCAGGTACTCATCATGCCACCCCAACAAATCTTTTTTTTTTTTTTTTTTTTGACAGGCAGAGTGGACAGTGAGAGAGACAGAGAGAAAGGTCTTCCTTTGCTGTTGATTCACCCTCCAATGGCTGCCGTGGCCGGTGCGTTGCTGCCAGTGCACCGCGCTGATCTGAAGGCAGAAGCCAGGTGCTTCTCTTGGTCTCCCATGCGGGTGCAGGGCCCAAGCACTTGGGCCACCCTCTACTGCACTCCTGGGCCATAGCAGAGAGCTGGCCTGGAAGAGGGGCAACCGGGACAGAATCCGGCGCCCCGACCGGGACTAGAACCCTGGGTGCCGGTGCCGCTAGGCAGAGGATTAGCCTGTTGAGCCACGGCGCCAGCCCACCCCAACAAATCTTAATATTTTACCATATTTTCTTTAGATATTGTTTAACAGAAATAATAAGTATAGCTAAAATTCTTGTTTTAGGAAAGATGGTTATATGAATTACAAGTAATGAAAGGTTGTGTGAAGACTGTATTTATTCTTGTCTCAGAGAAGTCTCCTGTTCCATAATCACTTTCCTGAGTGTGTGTGTGTGTGTTGGGGGGGGGTGTGTGTGTGCCAAAGGCATTGTGAGACTTTAATTGCATTAATTTAGCTTAACAAAGACCTTGACTTAGGTGAGTATTGTAGCACAAGGGGTTAAGCCTCCACTTGGGATGGCCACATCCCAAATCATGGGACTGAGTTTCACTTCTTTTTTTTTTAAGATCTAACTTGAAAGTCAGAGAGAGGGGAGGCAGAGAGAGAGAGAGGAGAGAGGAACCATCCGCTGGTTCACTCCCCAGATGGCCACAACGGCCGGAGCCGCACCTATCCGAAGCCAGGAGCCAAGAGCTTCCCATGTGGGTGCAAGGGCCCAAGGACTTGGGCCATCTTCTACTGCTTCCCCAGACCATAGCAGAGAGCTGGATTGGAAGTAGAGCAGCTGGGTCTTGAACCAGCGCCCATATGGGATGCCAGCACCACAGGAGGTAGCTTTACCCACTACACCACAATGCTGGCCCAAGATTCACTTCTTTCGATTCATCTTCCTGCTAATGTGCCTGGGAAAACAGTCCGAATTGCTGGGGCTCCTGCCACCCATGTGGTAGACTCAGATGGAGTTCTTGGCTCTTGGCTTTGGCTTGGCCCAGCCCCAGCTATTGTAGGTATTTGGGTAGTGAACCCCCTAGATGAAACATCTCTCTTGGCAGGTGGGATGGGATTGGGGGTGGGGATGGGGGTGGAGGTAAGGGTGAAAGAACCACCATATTCCTAAAGTTGTATCTATGAAAAAATGAATTCATTAAATAAAAACTAAAAAAAGAAAATCTCTCTCTCTCTGTTACTCTGCCTTTCAAATAGGTAATTACATCTTTAAAAAGTAGACTTTTATTTACATGTGTTTAAAATACTCAAGAGAAAAAGGAAGGCATAAAATTAAGGAATCATAAAGCAAAAGTAATAGAAGTTACCTCTGAAATGAAAAAGGATGGATTAGAAAGCTTGCAAAACAGAAAACATGATACAGACACAAAATCATATGGACAAAACATCATATATGTAAGGGGAATTAATAATAAAATGGAAGGTAATACTGAAGAATCCACTCAGAAGGCAGCAGAGAGACAATGGATAAAAGCACTAAAGCATGTTGAAGAGGCACTAGATATTAGGTTGACAGGGACCATCATTGGACATTACATGCATTTTTATGGGATATTATGACCTCATGTATGTAATTCTTAAAAGCAGGCCAACCAATGCTATATTTAAAGAAAATCTACATATGTAGTAGGATTATGCAAAATATGCAAGGAAATGATAAATACCAAATTTGGAATAATCTGTTTCTTCTGAAATAGGATTGGAGTTTCTCTGCCTGAGATGCCATCCTCCCATTCTCTCTAAAGCTTTTATTTATTTTTAGTGTCCCAGCTCAGATACTATCTCTTAGAAAATTTTTCTGATCCTATCAACAGTTTTAAGTGCTTATTTTCCTGTGTTCCACTTTGACCTGTACCAGGATACACTCCCATAAAATTGTGATGTTGGAAGGCAGCGACTGCTCCAGGTCTGATTCTCATGAATTCCTTCTACTGCCTTTGGTACAGAAGAGTATCTTGCACACAGCAGGCTCTCATAAATATGGGTGGAATAAATGAATGGGGAAATAATTGCACCCATCAAATGTTCAGAATGAGGCACTGGCCTTGAATCACCCTAATTTTGAGACTTTCCTCTCAATTGCAATTTAGGTAGACCATTCTTGAATGTCAGAACAGATTTCTCCACCAGCAGGTGGAAGTAGGGATTTCTGTGCAAAAGCCAAAGTCAGTGCTTTCAACACAGATGGGCTCTGACAAATAAGCCCAACAGGTTTGCATCAATTAGGGATAAGTAGTTCTTTTTAGGGATCTGGAAATTAAGGCCTCACTAAATATGCTTCTGACTCCATGGTTCCACCTTTATGCAAATCCTCTCTCAGTATGCAAATGTGTTGGCAAAAAGTTGAGTCTGTATTTTGTTATGACGAACTCTTCCAGGAATTTCATATAAAGAGGATATAAATCACTCTATGTGTTAACTGAGGAACTTATCCTAGGAAAGCTCATTTTAGATCAAGACAATGATAATCAGAGCAACATTTAAACAGTTCTATAATGGAATAATTTTCTGGGCATATTGGCTGAATAAAAATTCTCCTTTACAGATATTGGGAGGTTATAAACACCTAAGAAGCAGGATTCTGTGGACCAGTGTGAGACTGTAACTCCCGTTGCTTACACTGTGTTCAAAAACATTGTGATGCAAATGAATTTACAAATGCATTTTTGTAGTACAAGACTTACATATGTACTTCTCAACAATTTTCAGTGGCTCCCTAAAGCCCCTGAATATCCAAACCTTAAACCTGGAATTTAACTATCCTTAGCTTTCCAAACTTATCCTTGTGCTATGGCCAAATTGAACTATAGGTGCTTGCTCAACCCACAATGCTTTCCTGCCACTACAGGTTTGCATATGCTGTTCTTCTACTTTTGTTTGTTAAAATCCTGTCCTATCACTGGGATTGAACTGTAGCTACCTTTCCTGATTTCCCTCCATTAACTTTGTCTGCTTTTTCCTGTAAATACCAAAGGTAACTGTATTTAAAAGATGATGACAGTTGCCATTTATTGAGCAGCTCCTATATACTAATCTTTGCATGAGGTGCACTGCAAACATTGTTTAATATAATTCCCTGACAGTCATAGAGGATAGGAATTTTACCTGTGTCTCTTTCACTGTGCTTGCTCTTTCTCTACCCACTGGCTCAATGCAGAGGAGGACAAGAACCTAAAAATATGTCGGCCAACTAGGGCCAAATCCAGACTGCTGCCTGTTTTTGTAAATATGATTGTGTTGGAACGTGGCAGTGTCCATTCATTTACACATTGTCTATGGCTGCTTCTGTGCTACAATGACAGAGGTGCAAAATTGTGACAGAGACCACAGAGCCCTCAAATCCTAAAATATTTACTTTGTGGCTTAACACCAAGAAAATTTGCTAATCCCTGGACTAAAAGGATGGTGGACTTCCAGAATAGAAGGACCCTTAGTCCCTGATGGACTCTGTGGAGCAGAACTTCTTTTTCCTCGACCTTACCAATGTGCACTGAATGGTTGTAGAAGCAACAAATTATAAATTCTGCTAAAACATGTGCTTATCTGCTCTAATAGTTAGCCTCTCTAATGCAAGAGTGATGTACTGGGGGCGGTGCTGTGGCGTAGCAGGTAAAGCCATTGCCTGCAGTGCAAGCATCCCATGTGGATACCTGTTCAAGTCCCGGCTGCTCCACTTCTGATCCAGCTCTCTGCTATGGCCTGGCAAAGCAATAGAATATGGCCCAAGTATTTGGGCCCAGGCACCCACATGGGAGACCTGGAAGAAGCTCCTGGCTCCTGGCTTCAGATCAGCTGAGGTCTGGCCGTTGTGGCCATTTGAGGAGTAAACCAGTGGATGAAAGACCTCTCTCTCTCTCCCTTTCTGTAACTCTCTACCTTCTGAATAAATAAATAAACCTTTAAAAAAAAGAGTATGTACTAAGTATATTAACTCTTTAGGATAGTGATCAAAGGATTCCTCTTTCCAATATTCAGCAACATGTGAAGGTTGTGGCTGAGTTTTCCAATTGGTTTCTGTTGCCTTTTTAAATTACAGAGGAGCTTAAGAGAAATTCTAAGACCACAGTCTAGGAATATGCTCCAAAAAAGAACTATCTTAAAGGTTATGGTATTGAGTTGCTAAGGATTTAATTGAATAAATAAATGCTATAGGAAAAAAGACCACAATAATTTTTGAGATAAGTATGTGGAACAGGACAAGTTGAGAAAATTTGTGAAGTTTTTCTACATATCATTTCCCCCTTTCCTGTCCAGAATTAGAAAAACTGAAACTGAAAAGCAAATATTCATTTTATCACAGTTTTTCTTTTGTAAAAACAGTTGTGACATCAATTTATCCCGTCAATGAAAAATACTAGGGAAAGAACCCAGAGATAAAGATGAACTTCCCCATAATATCTGATGTACTAAAAGTGGCTATAATATCATAATGGAATTGGAATCAAGTTAAGGGCTGTTATCTTCTTATCTCCAGGCTGTATTTTCTTTGAAAGGAAAATAATGTACTCAGTAATCTATACATTCTCAACAGTGGCCATTGGAGTTCGTTGCCCATGTCTATAGGATGTGATGAATGTTTATCCTTTGGCTCATTTGTTGTTTCTTTGCTTTAACAGAACATACTGACTTTGGAGCCATAAAGTCCATTATAGATTAACCGATCCTAGCTTCTCAGATACCTGGAACCATCAAAGTTTAAGTTGGACAGTTATTGCTCAGATTATTTATGAGAGACCTATTCACATGCTTTTCATGCAAGATACGTGCATAGTGGGTATCTGCCAACAGTGCATCTTTTCTGCTCATCTCTCCTGCAAGTAGTAGGAGTGTTGCAAATTGGTATCTATAGCTCACATTCCTCCTACAGACATGTACCATGTGATCAAATCTTTTAAAATCAGAAAGATTTCACACAAAATTTCAGGTTTGAACTTTTTAAAAATAGACAACCTACAAATAGTGGGCCTGTATTCCTATGCATCAACAATAAGGAACAGTGGGAATTGATTGGGCATACCTCTTCTAGCTTCACGTGGTTTCCAATACTTTGTTTTATCTCAGCTCTGGCTTCTTTTGGTCTTTACATTATCTTCCAAGTGTCTAAAGTCATTGGAGATCCTGGCGGCTTTCCTTCCTGGGCTCCTTACTGTCTCCTCTGCTTACCTCTTTTTTTTTTTTTTAATAGAAAGAGAATTACACTTGGAGTCAAATAATGTAGATCAGCATGTTAGATCTCCTATCATGTGGCTTGCTACACAAGTTATTTGATATGCCTTGTTTCTTTGCTTGTAAAATGCTGTAGAGAAAAAGATGTAATGTTCAGGAGATTAGCCAAGGTAGCATAAAAAACCTGTGTTAGTTTCAGGCTCTCATCCTCTACCGCAGGACAACTGTCCCAGTCTACAGGTCACCCTGTGTTTAGTCTCTCCACTCTTACATTCCATAGTTTTAAATGCTTTATTTATTCAAAAACATGTTAAACACTTACTCTGTGTTTGACATTGGGCTGGGGACAGAATGATAAGGGAAGCCAGACTCAATTCCTGTGAGTCTTACAGTCCTAGCAAAGGAGGCAGACATAAATCAAATAATCACACACATGAATGTACCACAAAGGAAAGGACCTTCGTGATAAGAGGATCTGTGATGAGGCCCTTGATAAGGCCAGGAAGTCTGGGAAGGCTCTCCTGAGGAACACTGCTAAAGATAAGGTCTGAAGGTAAGAAGTTGGAGGATTGAAGAGGGGTAGAACAACATCCCAGACACTGGAAACTGCTTATACAAAGGTTCTATAGGAAGAGAAAACATGAAGAACACAAAGTTTTAGAAGAAATTCAGGAGGTCATGGAGAGAAACAGGGGTCATGCAGCTGGAGAGGAAGGTAGGAGTCAAATAGAAGTGTAGGACTTGCTAAGAACAGTAGGAATGTCATAAAGGTTTAAGTATGGGTAGAGTACAATATGATCAAATTTGCATTATGAAAAGGTAATTCTACCTCTGGTATGAAAATCAAATAGGAAGAAATATTAGGTTGGACCCTGTGAAACTGGCATTTCTGGATTGTTTTTGACTTACAAGATGGCAATTTCATGTAGTATCACCTGATCAGTAATACAGGGTAGAACTGTATTAGGAGACTGTTGAGAGAACCATGGTTTATGTTAAAAAATGTAAACAAACAATATGGCTTCTCCCAGCCAGCTGCAGGTTTGGCTTGGGGGGAGGGGAGACATAGATGGGCAGGAGGGTCATCTGGCCTCTCTGTTTGTTCCTCTATACCTTCTATTTTTTCCCATGTGGAACTTCAAACGCTGTTTGCCAAGCAGTTCCGTGGACCTGTGATTTCCCATCTAACCTGATCTGCTGGGGGCTGGTGTCAGCCTCCTGGAGCCGAGTCTCCACCATGCCTCTGCCGCTTCCATTTCTTATTTGCTTCTTCAGCGGGGACTGCCCAGTCTCTGTTGGTCTCCTGGGCTTCTCATTGCGAATTTCCCACTGCTCTATCTCCGGCGTGTATACTCTCACCTTTTTAACTGTCTGTTTTGCCCTGCAGGACTCGGATGGTCCTGTTGCTATACTGCAGTCTTGGGACTCCTATACATACATTTTTAAGAACATACTATTTCCCATCCTCCCTTCCTCCCTCCTGCCTACCCTCTTTCTTCTTCTCTTATTTCTCTTTTAATTTTTGTGATGGCATACTTTCAATTTACTTTATAATCACAAGCTTAATCCTCAACTAAATAAAGAATTCAACAAGTAGTAAGTAGGAAGACTACTATTCTTCAGGAGTATAGACAAGGACCGTAAGTAATAATCAGATCTCAAGATGTCAATTTCATTAATATACATTACATTTAAAAAAATTTTTTTAACTTTTATTTAATGAATATAAATTTCCAACATACAGCTTATGGATTACAATAGCTTCCCTCCCCCCCCCATAACTTCCCTCCCACCCGCAACCCTCCCATCTCCCACTCCCTCTCCCCTTCCATTCACATCAAGATTCATTTTCAATTCTCTTTATATACAGAAGATCAATTTAGTATATATTAAGTAAAGATTTCAACAGTTTGCACCCACACAGAAACACAAAGTGAAACATACTGTTTGAGTACTATTTATAGCATTAAATCACAATGTATAGCACATTAAGGACAGAGATCCCACATGAGGAGCAAGTGCACAGTGACTCCTGTTGTTGACCCAACAAATTGACACTCTAGTTTATGGCGCCAGTAACCACCCTAGGCTCTCGTCATGAGTTACCAAGGCTATGGAAGCCTTCCAAGTTCGCCGACTCTGATCATATTTAGACAAGATCATAGTCAAAGTGGAAATTCTCTCCTCCGTTCAGAGAAAGGCACCTCCCTCTTTTTTTTTTTTTTTTTTTTAAAGGGAAAGGGTTTATTGGGGAATACCCAACAGACCGGAAAGCTGATTCCAGCCAAGACTGGGAGAAAAGTCACTCATATTTTGTAGGTAGAGGGGTTTGTCTGTAGAGAAATTTTGAACAATTATACAGCGTTAAGTGGGGAAGAGGACCATCAGTACACACAGGTTGGGAGTAGAGCCATTGGTGGTAGAGTAGAGGTTATGATTACAAAGAAATGAGGCCCAAGTGCACTAGACAGGGTCTAGAACAAAGGACAGAGTCATTATTAGAGGAGCTAAGAAAGGTGCTGTCTAAGCTACAATTAAGTTTTCTGATTGAGAGGCAAATAGAACCTGATAGACGGGGCTTGATAATAATCTGTTGGGCTTTAGGCTTTGTAAGTTAAGAGGCCCAGACCTATTTATCTCTTCACATGGGGTACATCCTAAGGGAGGTGTGAACCTCCTGGGGGAAGGCACTCTGTTGACTTTCATTACTTGGCTGGCCTGGGAGGGGAGCTGGCCAGGTAAAGGCAGGTGGCATCTCTAACAAGAAATTTATAGTTCTGTCTGCAATGTTGCTGACCCTACTTGGCCATCCCCTCAGCTGCAGTGGTCACTTTGGAAGCTGGGCTGAGTGAAGGGCTTTTCAGCTTAGAGCCAATAAGATCTGTGGCTCTGACCTGGGCATCCTTCGACTCCAGGGCAGGTCCATTTCCAGTGATCCAACTCTTGGCAGAGCTGCCAGGGCTCTTCACAAGCTGACTTCTGCTGAAGCCCAGGCTTACCACTTTGAAAGCCACTGCAGTGGACTGGCCTGTTGGGTCTCCTTGAGGGCAGATCACTGTACAGATCAGCCATTAATAGGCCTGCCACCCATTGCTTCTGATGCCTAGCTTTCTTTTCCTCCTGGTTTGTGTTAAAGCAGACCAGAGGATGCAAGTCAAGGGAGTGCCCATGTCCCATCTCTAATCTTCTGTGGCCTGAACTACAAGTCTATAGTCACAGGCATGTTCTGTAGTAGTTTTTCTAAGGTAGACAATGCCCATGAGGAAAATTATAGTCTCACTTTAAAACTTTCTTTCCCTTTGGTCTGAAAGGGAGGTTTTTTCTACTTACTGTTTACTTCGCTGATGGCAAAGTAAATCTAGCTATGAAATTATAATTTAAGCTCTTATTTTGGCTATGCTATTACAGAAAAATGTTAGCCATCTCTTTTATAAGGTCTAAAGATTAAATTGTACATCCTACATATTCCTTCATAATAGAATTAGTTTCCTACCTTGAAGAGAATAGAGAAATGAAAGAACAAGTTGGGCTTAGAATAGAGAAATGAGGGAGCAAGTCCTAGATCGCTTGCTGACAATAGCAATATTACATGAAAACTTAGCAAACCGTTTCAACCATTAGATAACAACTTAAGAAAACATTTACCAGAAGGTCCAATGCCTTCTATAAATTTTAAGAATCATGTATTTGGAAACACCTCTTAAATATCTAACATGGTGTAGTTTGTTTAACCAGTAAACTTAAGCACAACCATCTAAAATGTTTTTAGTTTCTTTCTACTAACAAGTTTAAAACATGATACAGAGATTCAGGTCACACAAATTAAAACATATCTTTGATTGATTTTAGCAGCTTAAATTTATGGACAATCTTATCTATAAGCCAATTAAAATAAAACTCTTAATAAAATTTCCCCATGTGGACATACAATATGTACACACATATAACATAACATAATAGACCAATATAGCAATTTTAATAATAGCTTTTAAAGTCTTTAAACTCTTTTTGTAAATTGCCAATTGATTTGAATTGCTTTTTGTTTTTAGTAACCTCAGTTAACCATACTTTCTCGGCCATTAATGTTCAATGTGACTATTGATAAGTAGTAACTTTGCCCTGCCATTTGC
Organism: Lepus europaeus; assembly: GCF_033115175.1. NCBI lineage: Eukaryota > Metazoa > Chordata > Mammalia > Lagomorpha > Leporidae > Lepus > Lepus europaeus. Next base: position 70,519,377 of record NC_084838.1, read on the forward strand.
CAAAGATATTTTCTAATATATGCTTTGAATTCCCTATGATCTTTTGCTGTGAGGTTTCCTTCCTTTACCTTCTTTCATATTAATGACCGTGTTTCTGTGTTTCTGTGTGTAACACATCTTTAAGCATCTTTTGCAGGGCTGGACAAGTGGCGACAAATTCTTTCAATTTCTGTTTGCTATGAAAGGTCTTTATTTCACCTTCATTCACAAGTGAGAGCTTTGCAGGATAGAATATTCTGGGCTGGCAGTTTTTCTCTCTTAGTACCTGGGCTATGTCTCGCCATTCCCTTCTAGCTTGTAGGGTTTCTGATGAGAAGTCTGCTGTGAGTCTAATTGGAGATCCTCTGAGAGTAATCTGACGTTTCTCTCTTGCACATTTTAGAATCTTTTCTTTATGCTTCACTGTGGTGAGTTTGATTACAACGTGTCGTGGTGAGGATCTCTTTTGGTCATGGTTACTAGGGGTTCTATGAGCTTCCTGTACTAGGATGTCTCTGTCCTTCTCCAAACCTGGGAAGTTCTCTGCAAGTATCTCACTAAAAAGGCCTTCTTTTTTTTCTTTTTTTTTTTTTCTGCAGGAGCCAGGTGCTTCTCCTGGTCTCCCATGGGGTGCAGGGCCCAAGCACTTGGGCCATCCTCCTCTTCACTCCCTGGCCACAGCAGAGAGCTGGCCTGGAAGAGGGGCAACCGGGATAGAATCCGGCGCCCCAACCGGGGCTAGAACCCGGTGTGCCGGCGCCGCAAGGCGGAGGATTAGCCTAGTGAGCCGTGGCGCCAGCCTAAAAAGGCCTTCTAATCCTCTCTCTCTCTCCATGCCTTCAGGAACTCCTAGAACTCGAATGTTGGGTTTTTTAATAGTATCCTGTAGATTCCCAACAATATTTTTTAGATTTCTAATTTCCTCTTCTTTTCTTTGGTTTTACTGTATACTTTCCTGTGCTCTGTCTTCTAAGTCCGATATTCTCTCTTCTGTTTCACTGACTCTGTTTTTAAGGCTCTCTAATGTGTTTGTCATTTGATCTATTGAGTTCTTCATTTCATTTTGATTTCTCTTCACGTCTCACTTTCCTGTTCTACTAGTTTCTGCGTTTCATTTTGATTCCTCCTTAAGATTTCATTTTCTCAAAGGAGATTTTCTATCCTGTCCAGTAGGGAGTTCCGTACCTCAAGCATTTGTTTTTGAAACCTTCTGATTGTTCTTATTATAAATTTTTTGAAATCCGTATCTTGCATTTCTTCCATCTCATCATTTTTATAATCTTGGCTTGGGGTGTCTTGTTCATTTGGGGTGTCATAATGTCTTCCCTGTTCTTGTTTCCTCGATGTTTGCGTTTGTTGCTTGGCATTGTGGAGATATCTTTGGATTTTTCTGCCCTCGCTGTGGTGTTTTTTCTTGTTATACTATGACTGTATTAAGTGGACTGTCTGCTTTTGATGGAGCCTTAGAGACTTGAGATGGCCTGAGAGCTCTGTTTGGTTCCTCAGGGTTAAGGGTGTGCCAAAGGTGACACTCCCAGGTTAGGTGTGGTAAATCTCTCTCTTTCTTTCCTTTTTTGATTCAAAAGGGAAGTAATTCCACACAGCTGAATGTAATTGGAGGTAGTTAGCAGGTGAATGATATACCCATAGGAGCCAGAGATCGGAAGCTCTTTCCCAAGGACCACACAGGGAATCTGTGCTGCCCTCAGTGTGGGCTCCAATTCTGCAGTCTCCCACTGGGTTGCCAAGGTTACCGAATTGTAGCGTCTCTGGAGAGTACTCATGTGAATTTGTGAGTTCTCTCCCTCTCTGTCTCTTTTTTCACAGTCTCAGTTCATTAGCACCACACATTCACTAGGTCCTAATTTCCTGTTATTTCACCCCAGCCAGAGTCAGGTTTTTCTGCTAGGCTATTGGCCGGTGCAGACCTGAGGTCACCCTGCTTATGACGTAGGTCCAAAATGGCGCCTGCTCTTTGTCTTGCTCGCCTTTGAGAGGTGAACGGAGAAAGAGAAACTCGTGCCCGTATTGGTCACTTTTTTTTTCTTCTCTCTTCTGATTAGCCTGGTGAACTTTTCCCCACTGGGTTTCAAGCCTCGTTCCCTCTAGTCTCCTCTTTCCGCTTGCCTGTCGGTGTCTCAGGCTATTGAGGTTTAGCTCACCTCGCATTCCAGCGCTGGTGTGTTGATTCTGCCGCTGGTGTCCAAAATTGTGGGCTCCCACGCTCTCCACGCAGGTCCACTGTGAATCACTAGTTCCAGAAGAGTTTCCTCTGCTGTTTCTTCCCCTACTCTTCCTTGAACCTGCAGTATCTCCACTTTTATTAAACTGTCTCTTCCCAGACTATCTCTGTGCTCCCTTCCTATTCCGCCATCTTGCCAAGCCCTCTATACATTACATTTTTTAAAAAAATTTATTTATTTGAGATTCAGAGTTACAGAGAGAGGGAGACAGGGAGAGAGAGAGAGAGAGAGAGAGAGATTGATTTTCCAACCCACAGGCTCATTCCCCAGATAGTCACAATGGCCATTGCTGGGCGAGACTGAAGCCAGGCTGGGAGCTTCTTCCAGGTCTCCCACAATGGTAGCAGGGGTCAGGGATATAGACCAGCTTCCTTTGCTTTCTCAGCGAATCAGCAGGGAGCTGGATCAGAAGTGGAACAGCCAAGAAACTAACCACTGGTGGCATCTTTACCTGCTATGCTACAACACTGACCCCATATACAATACATTGGTTTGTATCCTATATATTGGCTACCATGAGTTTTTTTTTTCTTTTTTTCTTTTTCTTTTATATATAGAGAGACAAAGGTCTTCCTTTCCATTTGTTCTCCCCCAAAATGGCTGCTATGGCTGGCACACTGCGCCCATCTGAAGCCAGGAGTCAGGTGTCTCCTCCTGGTCTCCCATGCGGGTGCAGGGCCCAAGCACCCGGGCCATCCTCCACTGCCTTCCCGGGCCACAGCAGAGAGCTGGACTGGAAGAGGAGCAACCGGGACAGAATCTGGTGCCCCAACCGGGACTAGAACCCAGGGTGCTGGCGCCACAGGAGGAGGATTAGCCAAGTGAGCCACGGTGCCGGCCTACCATGAGTTTTTTAAAACCCTCGGCAATATCTTGTTTATGCAGGGAGCTCAGTTCCATTCTTTCCCTCCTATAGAAATGAGCTCACATTTTTGTAGGTGTTAGAAACACAGCTCTGCTCATCCCATGGGGTCCATATCTCCATCTGAAACTCTCATGGTGTCATCCCATGATTAACTCATATCTGTCCTTCTCACTTGACCTCATGCTATTCCTGGAACCTAAGGAGTCCTTTGTTGTTGGTGGTGTTTTGTTTCCAACTTTTCTATGTGATAAGGGGTTTTTTTAAGGTCAGCTTAGTGCGATGGGGTTAAAAGCAGTCTAGTAAATTGTTTATACAATTATTTTATAATTTACTATGACATACTATTCTGTCATTTTATATACACATGCACCTCTTGTTATAGGGAAGAAAATCCTGCAGACAAATTGCCACCTGGCATTGGACATCAAGATCATGAAATATAAAAATATAAGAGTGTATATATGGGGCCCTGGGATTGAAGACCTGTATCGGGAGGCAGCTGGTAGGATCCCAAGGAAGATATCTCTACTCTTCACCAATATCAACTAAGAGTTGCCAAATCTGTATAATCGACCAATAGCTGAAAAATATGTAATTGGAGATGAGAATCCTAGCATGTCTTTCATGATAGAATAAATATCCTGGAATTAGACAAGACTTGCAATCAGGATGTTTTGTTGAGACCCAGAATGATTTGTAGGCTCAGTACAGCTTTCAGCTTACTTCTCTGTGGCCTCTCACTCATGCATAAAATATGGGTGACTACAATGCTGTCTGGAGTTCTTAGATAAAACTTTTATAAATGATTCATTTTTATTCATGTACCAAATGCTGATTATTTATTATGTGCCAACTAGAGAAAAACTTTTTGTTTTTTTTTTTTTTAGCTAGGTTCTATGAGGTATAAAATGATGACTAAGGCTAAGGCTCCACCTTCTACCTTCAACCCCTTTATGGTTTAGTGGTAGGGCTATGAGAAAAAAAGAATACAACTAGCTAAACTAGAAATAACACCTTATTAGGGGCCAGTGCTATGGCACAGCGGGTTAATACCCTGGCCTAAAACACCGGCATCCCATATGGTTACCAGATCTAGTCCTGGCTGCTCCTCTTCTGATCCAGCTCTCTGCTATGACCTGGGAAAGCAGTAGAAGATGGCCCAAGTCGTTGGGCCCCTACACCCACATGGGAGACCCAGAAGCAGCTCCTGGCTCCTGGCTTCAGATCGGTGCTGTTCTGGCTGTTGTGACCAATTGGGGAGTGAACCATTGGATGGAAGACCTCTCTCTCTCTGCCTTTCCTCTCTCTGTTTAACTTTGACTTTCAAATAAATAAATAAATCTTAAAAAAAGAAAGAACACCTTATTAGATGTTTTCAACATATCTAAGCGCTGTGCTAAGAAAATTTCATGGATTAGCTCATTAAATCCCCACATAATCCTATGAAACTATTGTTGTATCCATTTTATCTAAGGGCTCCGAAGTCTAGAAAGGGTAAGAAATGTACACAGGTCACACAGCAAGAAAGAGACAGAAGCAGGCTTGAAGCACATTCTGATCCTCAGTTTCAAGGGTCCAAATATTCTGCCACATGGCTGCCCAAATGATTGTGGTATAAGGTGATGTGTTCTCCAACAGATGTGTAAGGCCAAGTTGAATGCACAAAAGAAGATGCAGGAAAAACTTTAGAGAGAAATCTATTTTTCCTAAGTCCCAATGAATAAGTAATATTTTGACAGATAGTGATCTGTGAAGAGGTATCGAGTGAAGACAGAGGGCAGAAGGAGGCACTGTGGTATGTTGAGGAAACTACACATAAGCAGTTCAGCATGGTTGATTGTATGAGGGAAAAAATAGAACAAGAAAGGAGAGTATGTTGGGACTTGGGGAAGAGGTATGTGGCATTTCTCTCAGAGTGGTTTGTAAATGACAGTAAAACCCCTGAACATGTGAAATTGCTAAAATCACCTAGTTTACTCTGTTCAGGAGCAGTGGGGAATTTATCTTGAGGAGGAAATTAGATAATTTCAGAAGTTTTAAAAAATCTGTTCCAGGGTTCAAAGGCAGGGTTTTTTTTTGTTTGTTTGTTTTTAACCTGAGAGCTCTGGATGAGCATCAGGGGCCTGGAACCTCAGAAAATTGTGGTCAAAGTTTTGTGTTACATGAGCAGATGTGGTTTGGGTCAAGGGAGGTAGCAATACAGGTGTATCACTTTTTCTAAGGGTTCATGATCTCATACACACTGAAAACCACTGTCTTAGAGTGTCATCAATCATCTCAGTGGAGATTTCCTTGGAGTCAAGAACTAGACCCTGTGTCCAAAGCTTCAGGATTCTGCAGACATCAAATCTGAGGGTTTAAGTTCCAGACTCATAGGTAAAACTTCCCCCAGAGTCCTCTTCGTGCACCCACTGAAGCCTGCCTTGTGTGGGCCTCTGCCCCAAGGTAGCAGGTTGCTTTGGCTAGCAATTTCAATCAGGGTATTAGGGACAGGCAGATCTCACGGTGGAAGCAGCAGCAGGAGCAGTGCCACTCTCAGGTTCCATGCCAGGAGGTTGACAAGGGTACTAGGAAGCTGAAAGCTCCAGAGATGACAGCTCTCTGGAAGGATGACTCCCCATTGCAATTTTAAACCAACCCACCTGTGTCAGTCGGTAGTAGGGCGGTCTTGAGAATGAGGCCACTTAAAGGCAAAGCCTGTGAGAAAATCCTTCATTTGCTCCTCTTTTTCATACCATTTCAGATCTGCCTGACATTCTTGCCATGCCTGACACCAGCGAGGTAACTGACAGCAGGTAGGAGAAACATCAGCAGTAGAAACCAGGGGTCCACAGAAATCCTGTGGTCCTGTGGTTATTAGTGGCATGTTTTCTGTGATGATACTCTTTGACAAAGGAAACAGTCTTGTGTGTGTTATTTGGGGTTGAACTGCATTTGTGGGACAGGAAACTTGAGACAGTAGTGGCTTACACTTGGCAGAAATGGTTACTTCTCATAGAAACCAAGTCTGGGTTGGGCAATTTGGGGCTGATAGGGCAAGTCCACCATCAGCAGGAACCCAGGTTTCCTCCAGCTTGTTTTTCCACCAACTTTCAGGAGCTCCCTCATGACCCAAGGTGGCTCCTCAGCCTCCAATCACTGTGTTCATTTACCTGTCTGGGTAAAGGAAGTAGAGGGAAGAAGGGTTCTCCCGTCCTTTGGAAAATACTTCCCCAGAAGTCTCAAGTCACAGTTTGTTTATATCCCCTTGTCCAGCATATAGTGGCCACAAATATCACATTGCCCACAAATGTGATGCATTCTTTTAACAAAAAAATCCCTAACACAAAAAAATCCACCAACTGCCTAAATTCCCCTTGTGAACGTTGCAATGATCAAGCACCCAATGGTAGACCACAGTAATGGAAATCTTTAGAATCTGGCTGAAAAATCAAAGTTAAAGTTTATCCAGCTGGTCAAACGGAGGATTGACTCCAGAAAGAACCAGTCAGTTACCTGAGTTGGCTGTTCTGCAAGCCTGAGTTTGATTATAGGTTTTACACTTTTCTTATGGGGTGAGTCCATGCATTGAGTCAGGTTTAAACAATACAATTTCTTTGTGATTATCAAACAAATTGGAAAACAAAGAATAGCTCATTGAAAAGTAAAGAACACCTGGTACTAGCTACTGACTTGATTACTGATTAAGGAGGAATATTACATTTCCATACTCACTCCCACATGAAGTCTATATGCTGGGAGAGGAAAACAATGGAGTCCTTAATCAGTCTTCCTACAGTGGCCTTAAGATGCAAAGCTTACTCCTTCTTGAGATACAGGAGATGTTTCTTGCCCACCACCAAGATTTCTACTGTCACGGGTGAGTATCCTTGAAAGGTCACATGACCTGGGAACTGGCTGCATGGTGTCTTCGCAGCATGGACAGCAGCCTGGCTGACTTAGGTCTCTGCAGTAACCATTTAAGTCCGCAGCCACATCTCAAGTTTGAAGATAATTGCTTTGGATCACATTCCCAGATGGAATCCTGGCTGGAATCTGATGGTTGGCATTCATGGAACTATTCTAAGCAGAGAGATCGAGATTCACAGTAATTTAGAGCTCCACCAGGCCTTGAAAGTCATCTCTACTAATCTCATAGTTTTACAGACAAGGAAATAGAGGCCCAGAAAAACTAAAGAACACAGAGAGTAAAAATCAGACTGGAGGAGACTCGGTAGCTAAGTTACATCTGGAACCTCCATCAACTGATTTTAAGTCCAAGTTCACTCCTTGTTTTAAAGCCTTCTTTTTAAAAATTTAAATATTACTTTAGAAATAAAATGTTTGCATTGATGGTTCATTGGAAATTCAAAGATTCAGTGGGGGGGGGGGATTTTAACTGAATTTTCTGCCAAGTGTTTTTACCTTAACCATTGCTTTTTGAAAATCTTTCTAACATTTACCAATTAATTTTCCTGTCTTCATTCAAGTTAGTGCAATAGGTAGGATTTTTTTTCCTTTGAGCTTGTACTACCTTGTAGTGGATTAGGGCCATCAACTGACCACCAATCAGCTTACCCTTCACATCTCACCATAGACCAAGTGAACATAACAACCATGCAGGAAAGAGATTAGTGAGGTTTGTATAAGAGGTGCCAAATCTTCATTGATTTTCTTCTGACATTCTAAGTATGTGTGTGTGCAGATGCTGTGAACAAGAATAAGGCAACTGAAGGTTTAGAGGTATCAAGAAAGACAAACTGCTAGAAGCAATTGGCCCATTTTTCAATAAAATGATTTATATGCCCCTTCCGGTATTTGTGCAGTAAGTTAGCTAACATTTGTTATAGGCCCTTGGTGAATGTTCCATGACCTTGTGATAACCCTAAAAATGATGAGTTTTCTAACAATGAATCCCTTCTGTAAGTTAGTTTAATAACCCCCTTCTAGCTGTAACAAGCCCTATGCAATGTCTTAAAGGCTGCTGCTAGATAGGAGTTTTGGTGTTACCTCTTTCTTTTTTTTCTGGTCAGGAAACAGCATGATTTTCCTAGAGGTCAAAGGTTGGGGGACATAAGTAGTTTTCCTGGATCTGGCTGGGAAAATAGGCTGGGCAAAACTCCTGAGATGCAGGAGGCCTTGGGCACCAAGATTGATAGGCATCTTGGAGTAAATAGCTGTCTGCATAGACAGGTTATTTCACTGCTCCAGGCCTTGGGGAAAATAAAGGGAATAGGGATCTGTGCTGTTGGGCAGTAAATATTTGTTGATGCCTTCCAGGAATGAGGGAGAGACCTCTGGTCATAGGAGTGAAAGGTAGGTGGTGATGACTGAGATAGGAAAGGCCTGGGGTTGTCCAGAGGTGGGAGGGTCTCCTGACCTTCTTCAGGGCACCCTACACCTGGAGTCAGGGCGTGTCCTGTCCTGGGCACTTGATCCACCTTCCTGTTCTGCCTCTGTGTTCATCAGACCCTCAGAACACCCTAGTTTCCTCTTCTGAATCCTGTGAATTGTTTCTTCAAAAATAGGGCATGAGGAGGACACAATTAGCACTGCTCAAGAGCTCGGGGTCCTTGAATTCCAGGGAACTGAGTGTTTACTTGTTTCCTCTTAGGGCCTTTGCCTGTCAGATTCATTCTCCCAAACTCTTCCTTTAGGCCTCCATACAAATGTCACCTCCTCAGAGAGACACTCCCTGTCCCCTTAGGTATTCCGTAGCCTCCACTGATGTTCTCTTTTTTTAATCTCATTACCCCATTTCACTTTCTTCAAGAGCTGTGCTCTCTAAAATGATCCAGGCTTTGTTCTTCCTTATGTATGGTTTGCCCTAAATTCCAAAACTAGGATGGCAGACAGAGAAGCAGTACTCCCCAGGTTCACATGCAGCTTGGCACAGTTCAGACATGCAGCCGACCTTTCTGATGGACAGCCCAGCTGCAGGAGAGGCTGCAGCTTCCCAGGTGATGGCACTAGACTAGATCAGGGGACCACGTCTCCTCTGCTTGTATCTCACACTCCTGGGCTTTGTCTTGAGTGCTCTTAGTACTGTCTGTAAGTACATGTTTGTGAGATTAGTTCTTTAAGTCCTATCTGACTTAGGAGGACCAGAAATCACAACCATTTTGTGCTAAGTTTCGCTTCACCAGATGGTGAAGACTATGGATTCTTCCTCAGAATAATATTTTTAAATGCATAAAGCCAAACACGTGGATTGTAAATGAAACCCATTGTACTGTAATAAAATCAAGATTCATTTTCAATTCTCTTTATATACAGAAGATCAATTTAGTATAAAGATTTCAACAGTTTGCACCCACATAGAAACACAAAGTGAAACATACTGTTTGAGTACTAGTTATAGCATTAAATCACAATGTATAGCACATTAAGGACAGAGATCCCACATGAGGAGCAAGTGCACAGTGGCTCCTGTTGTTGACCCAACAAATTGACACTCTAGTTTATGGCGCCAGTAACCATCCTAGGCTGTCGTCATGAGTTGCCAAGGCTATGGAAGCCTTCCAAGTTTACCAACTCTGATCATATTTAGACAAGGTCATAAAAGACAGAGTGAGGATAGTAACCAATGATCCTAAGAGTGGCATTTACCAGGTTTGAACAATTATACAGCATTAAGTGGGGAAGAGAACCATCAGTACACACAGGTTGGGAGTAGAGCCATTGGGGGTAGAGTAGAGGTTATGATTACAAAGGAATGAGGCCCAAGTGCACTAGGTAGGGTCTAGAACAAAGGACAGAGTCATTATTAGAGGAGCTAAGAAAGATGCTGTCTAAGCTACAAGTAATTTTTCTGATTGAGAGGCAAATAGAACCTGACAGAAGGGGCTTGATAATAATCTGGTGGGCTTTAGGCCTTGTAAATTCAGAGGCCCAGACCTATCTATCTCTTCACATGGGGTATATCCTAAGGGAGGTGTGAACCTCCTAGTGGAAGGCACTCTGTTGACTTTCATTACTTGGCTGGCCTGGGAGGAGAGCTGGCCAGGTAAAGGCAGGGGGCATCTCTAACAAGAAATTTACAGTTCTGCCTGCAATGTTGCTGACCCTACTTGACCATCCCCTCAGCTGCAGTGGTCACTTTGGAAGTTGGGCTGAGTGAAGGGCTTTTCAGCTTAGAGCCAATAAGATCTGTGGCTCTGACCTGGGCATCCTTCGACTCCAGGGCAGGTCCATTTCCAGTGATCCAACTCTTGGCAGAGCTGGCAGAGCTTTCAAAAATACTGTGAAGTAAGCAAGTCCCTCTTGTTGGTTGATGAGTTTATAATTTTAAACATTGCGACTTAAAGTCTTTTGTCATCCACAGTTATATATGATGTGCTGCTCATAAAACTAAAGCGTTGTTGGTTCTGTGTAGCTGTCCTCCTATAGGTTCCTATGGACTTTTTCCAGCCACTTTTATTGTATTCAGTACTTTGGGATGGCTCTGTAAACAGATGAAGCCAATAATGTATTAACAGTACCAACTGAGAGAAAGTATGGTTAACTGAGGTTACTAAAAACAAAAAGCAATTCAAATCAATTGGCAATCGACAAAAAGAGTTAAAGATTTTAAAAGCTATTATTAAAATTGCTATATTGGTCTATTATGCTATGTTATATGTGTGTACATATTGTATGTCCACATGGGGAAATTTTATTAAGAGTTTTATTTTAAATGGCTTATAGATAAGATTGTCCATAAATTTAAGCTGCTAAAATCAATCAAAGATACATTTTAATTTGTGTGACCTGAATCTGTGTATCATATGTTTTAAACGTGTTGGTAGAAAGAAACTAAAAACATTTTAGATGGTTGTGCTTAAGTTTACTGGTTAAACAAACTACACCATGTTAGATATTTAAGAGATGTTTCCAAATACATGATTCCTAAAATTTATAGAAGGCATTGGACCTTCTGGTAAATGTTTTCTTAAGTTGTTATCTAATGGTTGAAACGGTTTGCTAAGTATTCATGTAATATTGCTATTGTCAGCAAACAATCTAGGACTCGCTCCCTCATTTCTCTATTCTAAGCCCAACTTGTTCTTTCATTTCTCTATTCTCTTCAAGGTAGGAAACTAATTCTATTATAAAGGAATCTGTAGGACGCACAATTTAATCTTTAGACCTTATAAAAGAGATGGCTAACATTTTTCTGTAATAGCATAACCAAAATAAGAACTTAAATAATAATCTCATAGCTAGATTTACTTTGCCATCAGCGAAGTATACAGTAAGTAGAAAAAACCTCCCTTTCAGACCAAAGGGAAAGAAAGTTTTAAAGTGAGAATATAATTTTCCTCATGGGCATTGTCTACCTTAGAAAAACTACTACAGAACATGCCTGTGACTATAGACTTGTAGTTCAGGCCACCGAAGATTAGAGATGGGAAACGGGCACTCCCTTGACTTGCATCCTCTGGTCTGCTTTAACACAAACCAGGAGGAAAAGAAAGCTAGGCATCAGAAGCAATGGGTGGCAGGCCTATTAATGGCTGATCTGTACAGTGATCTGCCCTCAAGGAGACCCAACAGGCCAGTCCACTGCAGTGGCTTTCAAAGTGGTAAGCCTGGGCTTCAGCAGAAGTCAGCTTGTGTACTGTAATAAAATCAACAAAATGTTAACATACAAATTTGTGGTATATTCATATATGCCCTTCTCCATTAACACCTTAAAGAATAAAATCTAGTGGCAGAACTAAAGCTTAGAATAATTTTTGAGTGCTGATGAGCATAATCAACATTTCTGAACTATCTGCAAAGATTGCAAATTAATAGGAAAATGTCAGTGATTTCTATTGGTGTCAGAGGCATAGGTATCTTCAATGTGGCTTGTTGCTTACATTCACAATCAAATCAAATGCTAAAATTCTAAGATTAGTGAAAATAAAGACGTGATTTTCCCCCTATCTATGTTTAATGACTCCCTGAAGCTTACCTAGGAATTTTAAGGAGAATTCCTCGATCCCAGGTTAAGAATTCCTGCACTAGAATATATCACAAAGGTTTGGGTCATCATTTTAATATTAGCATCTAATGAAGTGGGTAATTTTTACATACTTATGGAAGGGGGAGGGAAGGAAATTTGGAAGGGAGGGAGGAAGGTAGTAAAGGGAATTCTTTTGTGTCTTACACTGTTCTCAGAACAAATTTGCTGAAAGAACAAATTCTGCGGACAAGGCGGTGAACTAATCAGTAATAAATGAGAGTACCCCCTTCCTCTACCAGTTCCAATAATGATTATACTTTAGGTAAGGTTCTTGATACTCTGGCAAACATATTTAGTATCACAGACAACACAGTATGTGTTTGAATGCTGAATCCCACATCACCCGAAAGAGACAAGAATCAGCTGTCATTAACCAGGTGTGTTGCATCAGGTCTTTGAGGCTCTATCAGCTTTCTCCTTGAACTCTCTTTGTCTTGTTCTCATCAACAAGATCAGCAGCCTTTGTTGGTCACTCTCTTTTACCAGGATTGCCCCCCCTGGTTGAACTCAGCCTCACCACAACCACTGGCCCCAGTGATTTGTCTGGAATGAACTCCTTTTCCTGTCCTTTGTGGAGAGAAGGCCCAGTAGGACAGTAGGCTCACTAGGAGTCTGGTCCTGTCATCCTACAAAGATTATTTCAGGCTCTCCTGAATATCAGCTGGAAAGATCTATGCTATGTGGATTACTGCTCTCACAGTGCCTTCCAAGTCAGCCGTCAGTGACAGGACTGAAAGGAAAATCCAGTGCTAGTGGAGAGAAGGTCAATGTCACTATTCAGTGCTTCAGAAACAATTTCTAATATATCAGCAACACAGAAGGCAACTTGCATCTCGTGGTGGCAGACACTTTTAAGGATTTTGGAATGCTTTCTAAGACAGTGAAGGATAAATGAATATTCATGCAAGTGATTTAAAAATGGAAGGTCTACATATTTCCTTACAGGAGGGGGCCAGATAAATCACTTGGGGAGAGAAACAATTTCAGGTGGTTGTAAAAATTAGATGTTACACATAGACCTGCTTTCTCATAAGTTCTCAGGGGAATCCAGTTTTCTGTGTTGTCATCTGGATCAAATGATAAATATAATCTGGTTTGTCCCTTCCTCCTTACCCCAAGTTCATTGGTCTGCTTACCATGATACTAAAATTATACCTTACTTGGGTCACAGTGCCCTACAAATAATGGTTTGGAGCTAGAGATGCTTCTCTGGCTATGTAATCATCTAATTCTTCTCTTTAGGTTTGTGTGGTTTGCACTTTCTCAGATTAGAGTCAAGGAAATAGAATATGAATTGAGTTATGGAAGAAAACTTTCTACTCAAACCGATAAAACTCCTGGCCCATTCTGTACACATGGTGCTCAGGAGACTTGTGGATTCTCAGATACTTCTCAATGTGAGGCCAGGGCCTTTTTGTTAAACAATGATTTGGGAATATGTGGTTTTTTATCCTGGTTGCCCAACAATATCAACAGGGAATTTTTTGTTTTGTTTTGTTTTCTAACTACACATGCCTGTACCTATTCCAAGAGTTTGCATAAATTCCCCAGGTGATTGCCTGGAGCAGCCAGGGCTCAGGATCACTGCTCTGAATCCAAAGGCCTTTTCTGCTCATATTTCCATAGATGGCTCTCAGCCTAAGGCCCATGCTCCTTGTGCAAAAGATATTAGCAGCTGTTCAAACTAGATGACCATGTGTGATGGTCTTTTCCCTGATGGATTTGGAAGGAATAAATGTTTGGAAGCAAAAGTGAGCTTAAGTTTCCCATATTTGAAGTCAGAAAGCAGAATTCATAGACTAGTTCTTTCCTAGAGATATTAAAATTCCAGTCCTCAGAAATGGTGAGGGTATTTTGTAATTCACTGGATTATAGTTTAATTGCTTAATGACAGATTGCAAGTTATATGTCATATTTCTAAAAGATTCAGCAATTTGATCTTCACCTCTGTCTCGGGCCCTACCCCGAATTGACCATGATTCACACCTGACCTTTGTACCACATAGGGCAGCAACTTGTTCCCTGAAGGTGATCTGGACACTTCTGTCCACTGCCCTGGCTCCTACTCTTCCTTTTACTTTCTAAACCTTTCTCTTGGTCTTCAACATTTGAAATTCTACTCATCCTTAAAGAGCCAACTCAAAATACTCTGGTTTCCACAAAGGCCTTTTTCTCTCTGATGCCAAAATCAGAATCTTTCTCCAATGTGTTTGCATACCACTTTGTGCTTGTATTCTAGTCTTTGCAAATTCTTATGCAGTGATTCATGATGCCTAGTTCAGAAGGATTTAGAGAAAGCAAACCCTGTAACATCCTTGTTTGTAACCTGCTCATCTGGACAGTATCTTGACTCACATAAGGTTATAATCCTGAGATCTGTCTTTCCTCCTGGAAGCCAAAGACCTCTGTGTTAAACCCCAATTTGTTACATAGAATAAGTATTTGTGGAACTTAAAGAAAAGATGTTTCAGTATTTTCTAACACACTTTAAGTTTCAGGATACTTTCTTCAAAGGATAGGTGACTATCCAGAACATTCATTGGGATGGCTCATGAGTGACTGTTACATCTTGATAGGGAGATTGAGACATCTAATGCAGTGACTCCCAGATAGTCCACACCTAAGATGGCCTTGGAGATATATGTGGAATGTTTTTGATCATCACAGGCTGAATATACTGAATGAACTAGTGGATGGAAGAGCTCTGTCTCACCCTTTATGCCTAAAACTCTGCCTTTCAAATAAATTGATAAGTTTTTTTAAAAGTCACAGACATGATTTGATTCTTCATTATTATTTGGTCTTGTACTACTGTGCAAAATGAGCTTATATATGAGCTAAAATACAAATGTATCATATACAGATATGTGTGTATTTTAAAATGGTAGTATATGTTCAAGGAATTGTTAATAGTGGTTACTCCTGAGGAGTGGGGTTGAATCAAAGTAGAAGCAAAGGAAAATTTTATTTTCCTTTTATGCCTCTCTGAACTGTTTTACTTTTCTTCCTTTAGTGAGTGTGCCTTTTAAATATAAAATCTGATTAATAAAATAAAGATGTTAATGAAAATTATTCATGTATTTTTTTTCCTGGAAGAAAATACAGAACTTTCATTAAGAACTTCAGCTGTCTTTCAGTCCTGGCCATTGCTGCCATTTGGGGAGTGAACCAGTGGATGGAAGATCTTTCTCTGTCTCACTTTCTCCCTTTCTCTCCAACTCAGCCTTTCAAATGAATAATCTTTAAAGAAATTAATTTTTTATTAAAGATTTTAAAGATTAATTAATTACTCTTTAAAAATTTCAGAAGTTCAGCTTAGCAGTTAGGATGCTGATAAAGACATAAGCTCCATGTTGGAGGGCTTGGGTTCAGTAATCATCTACAACACCTGATTTCTGCTCCCTGCTAATGCAGACCCCAGAAAGCAGATGATGGCTCAAGTGATTGAGTTCCTGCCATCATGTGGAGACCTGGATTGAGTTCTTGGCTCTCAGCTTCCTTGTGAGCTTTTGGAGAGTGAATCAGAGGTTTACTGTCTCCCTGCTTTTCAAATAAACAACAACCATTTAAAAAAAAATTTAAAAAAGATTGATGATGCCAAAATGGGTACAACTTATTGTTGTAAGGTCAAATGTACACTGTCGCCAAGCAGAAAGATTGCAAACTCTGCAATTTCTTCAGGCATAAATATGATCTGAGTTGTTGACTTCCTATGTGGGGAGAATTGGCTTGAGGACAAGTCCTGCTGATGGTGATGTTCAAGTTCAATTTGCAAACAGATGCCTGAAACAAAATGCCTCTGTTGTGTCTGGTGACTAAAATGCATCTGTTTAATAGCAACAGGGTTAAAGTAAAGTATGACCTTGTTCAATACTGGTAAAGTTTATTGGTGGACAAACAAAATGCCAACTATATTATGGTGAGAAGCATTTCGAAAAATGATGTTGAGGTTACAGGTTTATTTACTCTGCCATGACTTTGATACTGAGAATGAAGGGCCACATGTGGATGGATCTGAGGATTTAGTCACTGGACTAAACAGGATGTTTCCTGGAACAGTCCTTGGGGAAAAAAGATACTGCTAGTTCTCTAAGCCCATTAATAGGTATATACCTTCGATCACAGTCTGAGAACTCTTGGATAGGCAAGGGAGTCCTTCAGACCTAACCCATGCCTAGGAAAACCAGATCTGGGCAGTAATAACGGCCAGAAAAGATTTTGTTTAGGACACTTACAATAGGGGCAGAGAGACATCAGGAGAGCCCTGGGCCGAACACAGTGTGGGCAAGTGGACATTCAAAGCCAAAGAGCAGGATGAGGGTGAGTGGGTGGTGGGGAAAGCTAGAGGGATTCTGGCAAAACTGTCCTAACAGGATTCTTGCTAAACACAGTACAGGGAACAGACATGGCCTGGGGTATGGTGGAGGATAAGAAACCCAACTGATATCAAGGGTGATGAGATAAGGGGGGGGGTGGGGACTGGGCTTCTGACTAAGCCAATTTAGTGGGTTCTTGCTAAAATAAAGTTTTATAAGGGAGTACACAGATGGGCCTAGCAAAGTATTCAGGAGCCTGACCAAAGTTTAATCAAGCAAGGAGTCTTTGTTACCAGAAATGATTCTAAATGTTCAGGAATGACCAGATAATCCTGAAGCATGCAGGTAAACGCCGATAACCAGCATGATACATGTGTTAAATTATTTAATCCTTGAGACAGTCTTCTAATTGTTTTATTACCCCAATATCCCTGAGACATCTGAGGTTCAACCAAGGTTAAGGAGGTTCAGTAACTTACCCGCTGTCACTTAGGAGACAGGTGATTGGCCTGGGACTTGAAGTTTAATCCCTGAAGTTTATCCACACCCACGGCTCCAGCTGCGCTGTCTGAGAAGTGGAGATGGGGTTGGAATGTACATATTTTGCTTTATCTTCCATTAACCTGATATCTTGCTAATTCTGAATTATCTAATCTGAGGTCTGCCCAGCCCTGATACATTGTCCTGAAATGTGCTGTCTTGGTGCTTGCCATTGTGAGCATTGGGACCTTTTAACCCTGGATTCTACCTTTTGTGTTTCTGTCACATGACATCTGTAGCTTGGTGGGGAGGGGGGTTCTTGTTTTTACTAACTTTCCATCCCAGTTGGCTCAGAGGACCTGTGCTTCAGTTTTCCATGTTTTCCCTTTAAGCAGGGAGTGGTTCCAGCTCTCATTGACTTGGGTAAGGCTTCTCTGTCTACAAATAAGAAACATCTCGCTGCAAGTCTATAAAGCAAATGATAGTACTGGGCAAGAGTGACATTCTTTAGTCTGACAAAGCTGAGTCATATTTTGATAGCCAGAACCTCGCTCGGCAACATCCAAATTTTCCAGTTGAATAAAATTATAAAGGGTCTCAGTTAATAACTTCAAAAATGAAATAATGTTCTGTTTTAAGAAGTGTTTAAAAGTGCAGTGGAAGATATTCCCCACCTGGCTGGCCACTGGGCTATGGCTCACTGAGGGTGAGCTGCTGTTTAGAGATGTAGACAACTTTGTTAGAGGAGTTGACAACCTTCTTTCTCTCTCCATTTCAGAAAAAAGATGTATTTATTTGAAAAGCAGAAGGACAGAGAAGCAGGGTAGGGAAAGATCTTCCATCCACTGGTTCACTCCCCAAATAGCAGCAGCTGGGGCTGGACTAGGTTGAAGCCGTGATCCAGGAACTACATCTGGTATCCCAAATGGATGGCATAGGCCCAAGTATTGGGACCATCCTCTGCTGCCTTCCTAAGCTCATTAGTGGGAAGCTGAATCTGCAGCTGAGCAGCTGGGACTTAAACAGGTGCTCTTATATAGGATGCTGAAACCACTTAACCCACTGTGCCACAGTGCTGGCCCTCAATCTTCTCTCTTGTCACCTATGTCAAGATTATGAGCTGGGGCTGGCATTGTGGGGCAGTGGGTTAGGTACCCGCTTGGAATGCTGGCATTGCATATGGGTGCTGGTTTGAGGTCCGGCTGTTCTACTTCCTATCCAGATCCCTAATAATGAGCCTGGGTAAGCAGCAGCAGATGACCCAAGTATTTGGGCTCCTGCCACCCAGTGTGGGAGAACTGCACAGAATTCCAGGCTCCTGGATTCTGCCTAATTCTGGTTGTTGCAGCCATTTGGGGAGTGAACCAGTGGGTGGTCTCTCTGTCTCTCCTTCTCTCTCTGTAATTCTGCTTTTCAAATACATAAATACATTTTTAAAAAAGATTGCATATTATTTATTAAAAGGTATTTTCTGTGTTTAAAGCTTATCTGGTATTAAGCCAATTTATTCTCACTAAGCTAGTTGAGATCATAAATGAGCCAAGATGGGATATGTGACTGACTCAGTCATTAAGGTGATGCTTGGGATATTTGCATCTCATTTTGGAGTGCCTGGGTCAAGTCCTAGTTACTCTGCTTCTGATCCGGGTCCCTGCCACCCATATGGGAAACCCAGATTGAGTTTTGGGCTCCTAGCTTCAGCCTGGCTCAGCTCTGGCTATTGTGGGCATTTGGAGAATGAACAATGGATGGAGGATTTCTCTCCCTGTCTCTCTCTTTTTCTTGTCCCTCTACCTTTCAAATAAAACAAATAAAATCATTGTAGAATAATGAGACAAGATATTAAATGGTGTTTTCAATAGAAAACAGTTAAAAATAATTTTGTTAGCTCTCAATGAATTTGCAACCACACATCAAAATGATGCAAGCCGGCACCATGGTTCACTAGGCTAATCCTCTGCCTGCGGCGCTGGCACACCATGTTCTAGTCCTGGTTGGGGCGCCAGATTCTGTCCCAGTTGCTCCTCTTCCAGTCCTCTCTGCTGTGGCCCGGGAGTGCAGTGGAGGATGGCACACGTGCTTGGGTCCTGCACCCGCATGGGAGACCAGGAGGAAGCACCTGACTCCTGGCTTCAGATCAGCGTAGCCCGCCGGCTGCAACGCGCCAGCAGTAGCAGCCACTTGGGGGGTGAACCAACGGTAAAAGGAAGACCTGTCTCTGTCTCTCTCTCTCTCACTGTCTAACTCTGCCTGTCCCCCCACCCCCCCACACACAAAAAAAGATGCAGGACTGCAGATAAAAAAAGAAAACCTTCAGTACAAGATTGTGACAGATGGGGTTTCAAGCCCATTGGGATGATAAACTATGGGCTTGTATTCTATTCTGCTTCAGCAGTGGAATCTAGGTAGTTTACCAGAGAACATTTAGCACCATAAATCAAATATATCAATTTTCTAAAACTGAGGTCAAGTGAAAAATAAAATTAGAATGGAAAGATGGCATCAAGGAAAAATGGACATATCACTAGCCCCTAAATTAGGGGTTCCTAAACTGGAATGTACAGATGAGTTTGTTCTTTTTGCATACTTTTGCATGTAGATTCTCATGGTGATTTACAAAATAATATGAAAGCATTCCAGGTCATCTGTAGGACTGCCTCATAGCCCAGCACTGCTGCAATGTTTTCGTTCTTGGAATTCTGTTTACGCTTACAGTCGGGTGGTGGTGAGAATTAACAAAATGTAGAGATGGACTGAAAATCTAAATGGCATGTTTGCCCTAAAGGAGGGACAAAATTCATTGCAACATACCGTGTGAGCCAAGGTTTAACAGCAATTTAAATGCAGAAAGGGTATGATAGGATTGCATCATCACACCACATACTGTAAGGTATGTGATTAAAAAAATTTATCACATTGACTAATGGCATTAAAATGAACTATACGAGTTTAGTGGTTATGGTTATGTTAAATTTCATGTTTGTTTTTGTTCTTAGAATTGTATAAGAGCCTATAGACATAAGGAATTTGTAACTCTCTTTAGATACATGCACAGTTTGAGGAAAATTACAAGGGTTTATTAGAGTTATTTCCTACATGATGACTGAAGGAGGATTGTAAAAATCTTTGTTGACCCTGCCTCTGGCTAAAATGAAAAGAGACCTATGATCAGCTAAAGATTCATCTTATCTAAATTTCCCCTTTACTCAGGAGAACTTTTGCTGGCAGTTAAATGTGAGCTAAATTTCACCTGGGAGTATTTCTTAAAGTGATACTGGTAAATACAAAGTTCAGTATCCTTGACAACATCGCATGATCACTAAAGTGAGTTTAAGGCTGCTATTTCTGTGCACCCTTTGCTACAAGACAATGGAGGACACAGAACAATGAAAATAACTTTGTGGTGGACATCTGAACCTTCTTGGTTTTCAATTAATTCAACAAAATGTTAGACTAGCATGTGAAATAATTAGGAAAAATTTTCATAGTTTCAATAGATGCACGAATCCTTCCTTCCTTCTTTCCTTCTTAGAGGCAGAGAGAGGTCTTGCATCCACTGGTTCACTCCCTAAATGACCACAACAGCTGGAGCTGGGCGGATTAGAAGCCAGGAGCTTGGTGCTTCTTTTAGGTTTCCCACATGGGAGATGCATGAATTCTTTATATATGTACTTGAAATCCCAATATTTAATTTTCCACATTTATTTTTCCTTTTTGGCCCATAAACATAATGAAAGAAATAAGGGCTGGCGCCACGGCTCACTAGGCTAATCCTCTGCCTGTGGCGCCGGCACACCAGGTACTAGTCCCAGTCAGGGTGCTGGATTCTGTCCCGGTTGCCCCTCTTCCAGGTCCAGCTCTCTGCTGTGGCCCGGGAGTGCAGTGGAGGATGGCCCAGGTCCTCGGCCCCTGCACCCGCATGGGAGACTGGGAGGAAGCACCTGGCTCCGGGCTTCGGATCAGCGCAGCCCGTCGGCAGCAATACGCTTGCCGTAGCAGCCACTTGGGGGGTGAACCAATGGAAAAAGGAAGACCTTTCTCTTTGTCTCTCTCTCTCTCTCTCTCTCTCTCTCACTGTCTAACTCTGCCTGTCCAAAAAAAAAGAAATCAGGATGCCTTTTCTCCATATCTCCATGCTAACAGGAAAAAGTAATTGTTTCTCTGTCATTTTAGCTTCTTTGTGATATCTGAACCCTAATATAGAACCTAGTTCTTCAGATTCAAAATACGTGGTTTTTGAAGAATTGTTCCTGGTTGATATGTTCTGTCAAAAGGTATTAATCACTTTCGAGCATTTGGGGACAGAAGAGGCTTCCAGTGTTCCAGTAGTCATGCCTGAAATTGGAACTGGGCAATAACAAGTATGTTCTTATAGAAAGTAGCCTTTCAGGTTTGTTTTTCCTATGATCCATATTTGTTTTTCTTTGACAGTCTGTTTTATGACAGTTCCCTTTTCTCACATTGATAGCTTGTTTATCATTTGTTCCTCATTTCTTTCTTTTTTTTTTTTTTTTTTTTTTTTTTGACAGGCAGAGTTAGTGAGAGAGAGAGAGACAGAGAGAAAGGTCTTCCTTCCCAGTGGCCACTACGGCCGGCGTGCTGCACTGATCTGAAGCCAGGAGCCAGGTGCTTCTCCTGGTCTCCCGTGTGGGTGCAGGGCCCAAGCACCTGGGCCATCCTCCACTGCCTTCCCGGGCCACAGTAGAGAGCTGGACTGGAAGAGGGGCAACCGGGACAGAATCTGGCGCCCCAACCAGGACTAGAACCCGTGGTGCTGGTGCCACAGGCAGAGGATTGGCCAAGTGAGGTGCGGCGCCAGCCTGTTACTCAATTCTTAATATTTAATAATTCCCCAACCAAGTGACTATTTGCAGCTGGAAGCATAATTAGGTTCACATTACTAGAATCATCAGTGCTTTTCCTGATGATTATCTGTTTTGTTTAATGTCACCTCGCTGTGACAACCATTCTCACTGTGTGCCCTATCAGAATCCTGTTACACAGTAAAGCTGTTCACCTGATGATCACTCAGGTCACTTTTTATTATCATGCAAAGAACCAGAAATATATGAATAAATGAAGTAGTACTTATACCTTAATTTGGAGATAATTGGCAGGATTACTTTTGATAACATGGCTAAATATACAGTGATAATATCCATGGCCCTGCCTAACTCAGAATTGAAGGGCAACATCCTGATGTCCCCGTCTTGCTTACTTGTCATTGATTAAGCCACACCCTATTAAGGTTTACCTCCTAGATGGCTCTCTCTTCTTTCTTGACCTTCCTGCTCTTATCTTAGCCCAGGCCACCATCAACTCTTATCTACATTATTCCAACACCCTCCTAAATCTTTTCCTCTATTCTCTTTTGTCCTCCCTTGAACCCATCGTCACAGGAAGAATGATCTTTCTAAAACACAGATGTAGTCTTGTCCCTCCTGTGCTGAAAAACTTGGTGTGACATTTCTTGTCCCCAGGATTAAGAGCAGGCTTCTTATGTGGCTCCTAATGCTCTTCATGATTTGAGTCTTGTCTGCCTTGGGACCTTCTTTCATTCCATTTCCACTCCCAATTCGACTGGAGCCTCTGACATTCTGCTCCAGCCATACCCTATTTCTTCCTTGAAGTGACCACGGGGTCATTAACCTAGGACCTACACACTTGGTTTCCTTTGCTCAAGTATTCTCTCCATCTTTTTCTGCAGGTCTCAGCTAGTGTGCAGTGTCTCAAAGTAAAAATCTATACCCAAGGCTGAATTAGACTCTCCTCCCATGGGTGCTCATAGCTTCCCACGCTTGGCAGATTTACAGCACCTATCACACTATTTCAACTGACCTGTCAATAAAAACCTCTGGATGGGGTTGCTTGAGAAAAGGGTCAAGGTCTGGAGGCAAAGAGAGTGGTCTGACATCTGATAAAAATATAGACACAGGAATAGATATAAATATCTTCAGCCTGAGAACCCAGCAAGCACATGACATCATGGTTATAAAGAAAAGGCAGCATGGTGTAGGGGAAGGGCAGAGCAGAGTTTGACGCAGCTTCAGCCTCCTGACCAGCTATGAGAACTTGGACAAATCATTTAATCTTTCTCATCTGTACATAAGGATCAGACTCTCTACGATGTGGCTCAGTGAAACGCTGCCTATGAAAGCCTTTAGCACAATGCCTGGCACATTTTTGACTAATCAAAAGTAATGCTTATTGGGCCGGCGCCGTGGCTCAACAGGCTAATCCTCCGCCTAGCGGCGCCAGCACACCAGGTTCTAGTCCCGGTTGGGGCGCCATATTCTGTCCCGGTTGCCCCTCTTCCAGGCCAGCTCTCTGCTATGGCCCAGGAGTGCAGTGGAGGATGGCCCAAGTGCTTGGGCCCTACACCCGCATGGGAGACCAGGAGAAGCACCTGGCTCCTGGCTTCAGATCAGCGCCGTGGGCCGGCTGTAGCGCACCAGTTGCAGCGGCCATTGGAGGGTGAACCAATGGCAAAGGAAGACCTTTCTCTCTGTCTCTCTCTCTCTCTCACTGTCTACTCTGCCTGTCAAAAAATAATAAAAATTTTAAAAAAAGTAATGCTTATCTTTGGTGGTTATCATTGCAAAATTTTCGCTGGTTTTCCTACTCCCAAGCATGATATATATACAGGAACAGAAGACAACCAAAAGAAAGAAATAGCTTGAATAACCATTTCAAATCCAGAGTAGTGGAGATGGGACAAGGTCAGGGGATAGTTGAGGAGCTAATTTTAATTAAAGGAGAATTTACTGATGTAGACCTTGAACTGAACCACTCTACAATTGGGATTCAGAAGGAGGGAGACAGTGCTCTCTGGGACTCTAATGCAATATCCAGGACCCTAAAGGAACTCCAGTATGGTGGAAAGGGTATGAAAATGATGAGATGCTGGTAAAAATGCAAATTATGATTCCGAAGATCTGGAGTGGATCTGCATTTCTTATAAATTTTCAGGTAAAATTATGCTAATACTGCTGATTGAAATACCATATTTTGAGTAGTAAGGATGTAAGAAATAGCCAATGATGATTTTACTGCTGTACTGATGTTGGAATACCATGAGCTTCTTAGTAAAGATGCAAGAATTCTTCTGCAGCAGAACATTCTGTGTCTTGAAGACAAACTCTGATGAATTCCTCAGGGTTGAGGTGGATGGGGACGACTCGCCAGAACACATGCTGAGGTAATAATTGATGATCTGTTTTTAAATTTTTTTTGACAGATAGAGTTAGACAGTGAGAGAGAGACAGAGAGGAAGGTCTTCCTTCCGTAGGTTCACCCCCCAAATGCCTGCTATGGCCAGAGCTATGCCAGGAGCCAGGTACTTTTCCTGGTCTCCCACGTGGGTGCAGGCACCCAAGCACTTGGGCCATTCTCCACTGCCTTCCCAGGCCACAGTGGAGAGCTGGCCTGGAAGAGGAGCAACTGGGACCAGAACCTGGCACCCATATGGGATGCCGGTGCTGCAGGTGGAGGATCAACCAAGTGAGCCATGGCGCCGGCCCCAATAATTGATAATCTTAAATTATTTCTTAGGAGGGAGGTCTCATTGACTTCAAGACTTTTTTGTTTTTGTGTCATTGTAAGTGGGGCAGTTAGGTTTGAGGGCAGAGAAGACTGGCTCCACATACGAGGACACAGCAGCCAAGGGGAATGGACGTTGAAGGGGGACCTGTAGAAGTAGGGATCCATTTTGGAGAAATGTCTACATGGATATTTAGAAGTTGTTCACCTGATAATACAAAGATACTTCCATAAGTTCATGGGAAACTGACATTAAGAGATATGTTTATTCTGGGGCAAAATATTTTGAA
Organism: Lepus europaeus; assembly: GCF_033115175.1. Lineage (NCBI taxonomy): Eukaryota > Metazoa > Chordata > Mammalia > Lagomorpha > Leporidae > Lepus > Lepus europaeus. The sequence goes on from NC_084838.1 coordinate 70,544,057, forward strand.
ATCTATACATACAAATGGTCTTCAAAAAGTTCCTGGAAAATGTATTCTGTGAAAAACCTATTTGTGGATTTCAAATTTTTTTGCACCCCAAAAAACCCATTATCTTTTAGTTTCATTTTCCTATAGCCCTTTGTAAGTACTGCATGTATTCATTTTTCTTCATCCCTTCCAAGGAATCCTATGGATTGTTTAGTAATGCTTTTGTACGTGAGATTCCTTGTTTCTTCAAGCTCACTGCCTCTGCAAATAGACAGAGGAGGGGGCAGCTCACAGCAGGGCTACACTAGCCTTAGAGGCCCCTGTCAAGTCCTATTCAGCAGCTGTTGGGTGGTGGGTGGGCAGGAGACAATGGTGGGACACATCCCGTATTCTATTGTTGAGTAATATGACTCTATGGTTATCAACACCAGTAATTAAAGCAAAGGGCAATAATGGGTTGGCAAAAACACAAGGGAAGACAGTGACATGGAAGAAGAGAGAAAATAGGGTGTTTGGGAACAGTTTGCAGTGCCTGGAGAGTTTAACTAAAAGGGTGGACATTAAGGAGCAAAGCCATTGTAAGGTCAAACTTTATCAATCATAACTCAAGGAACAGGTACTATCTTTAAAACATAATTTTTCAAAGTTTATTTTTTGTTTCTGTCTTGTTAAAAATTGATACAGGTAGTTTGTATATATTTATGGAGTACCATGTGATGTTTCAACACATGTATACATTGTGGAATGTTCAAATCAGTGTAAACATATCTATCTCCTTACACATTTATCATTTCTATATAATTAAAGCATTCAAAATTCTTTCTTCTGTTTTTCTTGTACATACAATATATTATCATTATCTTTAATCACCAAGTTCTGCAATCGAACACCAGAACTTTTTTTCCCATTTTACATTTAACTTAGCACCTGTTAATCAACCTTTGCCCATTCCTCCCTGCCCCTTACTCTCTCAAATCTCTAGTAATCATTATTATACTCTTCTACACAGTCAACTCTTTAGGATTTTACATTAAGTGAGAACATAGAGCATACATTTTTTGTGTTTGGTTTATTTCTTTTTTTTTAAATTATTAAACTTTTATTTAATGAATATAAATTTCCAAAGTATAGCTTATGGGTTACAATGGCTTCCCCCCTCCCATAACTTCCCTCCCGCCCGCAACCCTCCCCTTTCCCGCTCCCTTTCCCCTTCCATTCATGTAAAGATTCATTTTCAATTCTCTTTGTATACAGAAGATCAGTTTAGTATATATTAGGTAAAGATTTCAACATTTTGCCCATATAGCAACATAAAGTGAAAAAACTACATTGGATTACTAATTATAGCATTAAATAGCAATGTACAGCACATTAAAGACAGAGATCCTACATAATTTTTTTTCAAATTAATTAATTTTCTATGCCATTTCCATTTTAACACCAGGTGGTTTTTTTTCATTTCCAATTCTCTTTATATACAGAAGATCACTTCAGTATGTAATTAGTAAAGACCTCATCAGTTTGTGCCCACACAGAAACGCAAAGTATAAAAATACTGTTTCAGTACTAGTTATAGCATCACTTCGCTTTAGACGACACATTAGGGACAGATCCCACATGGGATGTAAGTACACAGTGACTCCTGTTGCTGATTTAACAATTTGACACTCCTGTTCATGGCGTCAGTAATCTCCCTAGGCTCTAGTCATGAGTTGCCAGGGCTATGGAAGCCTTTAGAGTTCGCTGACTTTGACCTTATTCCGATAGGGTTATAGTCAAAGTGGAAGTTCTCTCCTCCCTTCGGAGAAGGGTACCTCCTTCTTTGATGGCCCCATTCTTTCCACTGGGATCTCACTCACAGAGATCATTCATTTAGGTCTTTTTTTTTTTTTTTCCATGATATCTTGGCTTTCCATGCCTGCTATACTCTCATGGGCTCTTCCGCCAGATCCGAATGCCTTGAAGGCTGATTCTGAGGCCAGAGTGTTGTTTAGGACATCTGCCATCCTATGAGTCTGCTGTGTATCCCACTTCCCATGTTGGATCTTTCTCTCCCTTTTTGATTCTATCAGTTATTATTAGCAGATACTTGTCTTGTTTGTGTGATCTCTTTGACTCTTAGACCTATCAGAGCTATCAATTGTGAGCTGAAATTGATCACTTGGACTAGTAAGATGGCATTGGTACATGCCATCTTGATGGGATTGTGTTGGAATCCCCTGGCACATTTCTAACTCCACCATTTGCGGCCAGTCCGATTGAGCATGTTCCAAATTGTTCATCTCCTCCCTCTCTTTTTCCACTCTTAGATTTAACAGGGATCATTTTTCAGTTAAAATTTAAACACCTAAGAATAATTGTGTGTTAATTATTGAGTTCAACCAATAGTACTAGAACAACAACAACAACAACAACAAATACTAAAAAGGATAAAGTATTACATTGTACATCTAAAGTCAGGACAGGAGCTGATCAGTTCATTGTTGCTTATAGTGTCCATTTCACTTAACAGGTTTCCCCTTTGGCGCTCAGTTGTCACCGATCAGGGAAAACAAATGATATTTTTCTCTTTGGGACTGGCTTAATTCACTCAGCATGATGTTTTCCAGACTGCTCCATCTTGTTGCAAATGACTGGGTTTCGTTGTTTCTTACTGCTGTATAGTATTCTATGGAGTACATGTCCCATAATTTCTTTATCCAGTCTACTGTTGATGGGCATTTGGGTTGGTTCCAGGTCTTAGCTATTGTGAATTGAGCTGCAATAAACATTAATGTGCAGATGGCTTTTTTATTTGCCAAATTAATTTCCTTTGGGTAAATCCCAAGGAGTGGGATGGCTGGGTTGTATGGTAGGGTTATGTTCAGGTTTCTGAGGAATCTCCTGACAGACTTCCATAGTGGCTTAACCAGTTTGCATTCCTACCAACAGTGGGTTAGTGTCCCTTTTTCCCCACATCCTCTCCAGCATCTGTTGTTGGTAGATTTCTGAATGTGAGCCATTCTCACCGGGGTGAGATGGAACCTCATTGTGGTTTTGATTTGCATTTCTCTGATTGCTAGTGATCTTGAACATTTTTTCATGTGTCTGTTGGCCATTTGGATTTCCTCTTTCGAAAAATGTCTATTGAGTGTTTGGTTTATTTCGATTAACATAATAACCTCCACTTCCATTCAGGAAGGATTTCATTTTTCTAAATGACTGAATAGTATTTGGCTGTATATGCATACATACATATATATAATATATATACTATATTCTCATATACTATTTTAAAAAACCCATTAATCAGTTAATACTTAAATTGTTTGCATTTCTTGGCTATTATGAATAGTGTTCAAATAAATTTGAGAGTACAGGGACAAGCACTGTGGCTTAATGGGTTAAGCTGTGACCTGTGATGCAGGCATCCCATATGGGTACCAGTTAGAGTCCCAGCTGCTTCACTTCCAATCCAGATCCCTGCTAATGTGCTGGAGAAAGCAGCTGAAGATGGCCCATAGTCCTTGGGCCCCTGAGCCCATAAGGGAGACCCAGATGAAGCTCCTGGCTCTTGGCTTCGGCCTGGCCTAGCCCTGGCTGTTGTGGCCATTTGCAGAGTGAACAAGCAGATGGAAAGTCCCTCTCTATCTCTCCCTCTCTCTGTGACTCTGCCTTTCAAATAAATAAAATAAACTTAAAAAAAAAAACTGTAAGAGTACAGTGTCTGTTTGACAAATTGATTTTATTTCCTTTGGATTTATATCTAGTGGAGGAATTGCAGGATCAGATAGTAGTTTTTTTTTTTTTAAGATTTATTTATTTATTTGAAAGTCAGAGTTACACAGAGAGAAAAGGTGAGCCAGAGAGAGAAAGAGAGAGGTCTTCCATCCACTGGTTCGCTCCCCAGTTGGCTGCAACCATCAGAGCTATGCTGATCTGAAGCCAGCAGCCACGAGGTTCTCCTGGTTCTCCCATGTGGGTGCAGGGGCCCAAGGACTCGGGCCATCCTCTACTGCTTTCCCAGGCCATAGCAGAGAGCTGGATCGAAAGTGGAGCAGCTGGGACTAGAATCAGCACCCTTATAGGATGCCGGCACTGCAGATGGCAGCTTTACCTGCTACGCCACAGCACCAGCACCAGTAGTTTTATTTTTAATTTTTTACAATGACTGAAATAATTTACATTCCCACCAATAGTGTTTAAGTGTTCCCCTTTCTCCCAATCCTCACCAAACACCTGTTATCTTTCTGGTAATAGCCGTTTTGATTGGTATGATGGTGATAAAATAGAAATTTAACCTGGCATTCATGAAAGGGTCTACAGAGGTCGTATCATTAAATCTCTTTATATTATATGTGAGCAATGTATGGATGTGCCTATGCACATTTTTCTAGGGAGACGCTACTTAGCTTTCCCTGATTTGCATATCAAATAGTGGTATAAAAATTGTTTAGGGGGCCAGTAATGTAGGGCACTGGGTTAGGCTTTGTCTTTTTTTTTTTTTTGACAGGCAGAGTGGACAGTGAGAGAGAAAGACAGAGAGAAAGGTCTTCCTTTTTGCCGTTGGTTCACCCTCCAATGGCCGCCCCAGCCGGCGCACTGTGCTGATCCGATGGCAGGAGTCAAGTGCTTATCCTGGTCTCCCATGGGGTGCAGGGCCCAAGCACTTGGGCCATCCTCCACTGCACTCCCCGGCCACAGCAGAGAGCTGGCCTGGAAGAGGGGCAACTGGGACAGAATCCAGTGCCCCGACCGGGACTAGAACCCGGTGTGCCGGCACCGCAAGGCGGAGGATTAGCCTAGCGAGCCGCGGTGCCGGCCGGCTTTGTCTTGCAATGCTGACATCCCATATAGTTCATTATATGTCACTGGCCACTCCTCTTCTCATCCAGCTTCTTGCTAATGTGCCTGGGAAGCAGCAAATGATACCGAATTTCTTGGGCCCCTGTCACCAATGTGAGAGACTAGGATGAAGGATGAAGTTCCTGGCTCCTGGCTTTGGCCTGGCCCAGATTCATCTATTCTCGTCATTTGGGGTATGTATCAGCAAATGGAAGACTCTCTCTCTCTCTCTCTCTCTCTCTCTCTCGCTTTCTCTCTCTCGCTTTCCAGGTAGATAACTAGATATTTTTTAAAATGATTCAGCACCATTGAATTCAAAATGAACTAGTATCTCTTTGATACTGAAAAATCTCTTTGATAATGAAAATCGGAAACTAGGAATCTTGCCAATAATAAATCAAAATAATCAGCCCAGAGTTGCATTGCTCTTCATTTAAAAATTATGCAACCAATCAGAGGATGATATAGTTTTTGAATCTGTTTGGAAAAGTCAGGGACTGGTGCTGTGGTGCAGTGAGTTAAGCCTCTGCCTACAGGGCCAGCATCCCATACTGGTGCCAGTTCGAGACCCTGCTGCTCCACTTCCAATCCAGCTCCCTGCTAATGTACTTGGAAAAACAACTGAAGATGGCCCAAGTCCTTGGGCCCCTGTACCCATGTGGGAGACCTGGGTGAAGCTTCTGGCTCCTAGTTTCAGCCTGGGTCAACCCTAGCCATTGCAGCTATTTGGGGAGTGAATCAGTGGATGGAGGTTTCTACCCCATGTGTGTGTGTGTTTCTCCCTCTCTCTCTGTAATTCCAACTTTAAAATAAATATATAAATCTTTTTTTTTTTTCAAAAGAAGAACCTTCTTTGGTATTATTTAACAGAAAATGGTGACCCCTTATTCTCAATATCTGTAGTAAATAACAGCAACATAAGTAAGACATCAAACTGTAAAAGAATAAATTCAAGTTAGATCAGTATTTTGCCCCCAGATAGCATTTGGCATTTCTGGAGATATTTTTGGTTGTCTCTACTTGCAGATCACTACTGACACCACCATAGAATGTTGTCTATTAAGAGGAGATAGAAGCCAGTGATGATACCAAATGTTTTTGTTTTTGTTTTTGTTTTAAGATTTATTTTATTTATTTGAAAGATGGAGTTACAGAGAAAGGTAGAGCCAGAGAGAGAGAGAGGTTGGTCTTCCATCCGCTGATTCACTCCCTAGTTGGCTGCAATGGCCAGAGCTAAGCTGATCCAAAGGCAGGAGCCAGGAGCTTCTTCTGAGTCTGCCACACAGGTGCAGAGGCCCAAGGACTTGGGCCATCTTCTACTGCTTTCCCAGGCCATAGTAGAGAGCTGGATTGGAAGTGGAGCAGCCGGGACTTGAACTGGCAGCCATATGGGATGCCAGTGCCACAGGCCGGGTCTTTAACCCACTGTGTCACAAGCGCTGGTCCCCAAATGTTTTTCAGTGCATGGCACAGCTTCCCCACAGCATGGAATTTTCCAGCTCAAAATGCCAATAATCCTGACACTGGGAAACCTTGAGTTAGGGTAAACGAAAGTTTCCTGACCATGAGAAGTACAGATTATTGAAATAGACATCCTAGGATTGTTCAGTTTCCTTCTGTGAAGCGCTTTCCCCTTAATTTTCATTTATTTATTTGTTCGAAAAGGAGATGCAGAGAGAGATGGAGCTAAGAGAGAAGTGGAGGGAGGGGAGACTGACAGAAATTTCCCATTTACCGCTTCACTCCCAAAATGTGTACAACAGCCAGGGCTGGCCCAAGCTAAAGCAAGGAGCCAGGAACTGCTTCCAGGACTCTCACTGGGGTGGCAGGGACCCAATCACTTAAGTCATCATCACTTGCTGCCTCCCAGAATCTGCACTGGCAAGAAGCTGGAATCGGGAATGAAGACTCAGTCTCAGTACTGAGACACAGGTACTGTACTGTGGATATAGTGTTGCAAGCAGCGTCTTAACCACTACACCAAATGTCCACTCTTTAGGAGGTTTTTAGTGATCTAGAACCTCATGTCTACTTTGCAAAACACTGTACCTGTCTGCAAAAGTGAAGTTTTCAGGTGAAGGTACAAAATGTGGAGCAGTTAGCATGAGAAAGGAGATTTGATCTTGCTCAACTTCATGCCCTCACAGTACCTGGCACGCAGTAGGCACTAAATAATGTTTGCAAATTGCATAAATATCTCTGTGGAGTTTCCCAATAAAATGTTCTGCCACCAATTTAGCTGTTCCTAAGGTCAAATGCCCTTTTTGATGGGCGTTTTTATAAAATTGAAATTATAGGGAAATTTATTTATTTTAATATTTATTTATTTGAAAGGCAGAGTTACAGAGAGCCTGAAACAAAGGCAGAGAGAGGCCTGATCTGGACTTTAGCTAGAGTGGCAGCAAGAATCTTTTGGAAAATAGTAGCGATTCCTAATAAATGATACTTCATGTAAGTCTCTACAAGAACCAGTCTGTTAGGTCAGCACTTTTGGAAGAAAAGATGCCACTTTTTCAGGCTCCAGTACCAAAGAGAGTCATAGATCATGGGAAATCCTTTTCAAATCTGGGTTTGGGTTGCAGACACCTCTATAGAATATTTCAGGCTATAAGAGGCACAAAAAAGGAGCTAGGTTGAAACCTCTCTAAGGGTCACATATTTCCAGTAAAATATTGTAGTTTGTGAGAAGGGCAGATAGAAAATTATGTCAGCAGCTAGAGAAAAAATCAGACTGCACATGAGACTCACCTCGTTTCAGAGGTCATATAAATAGTCACAAGTCAATAGATGCATTTATATGCCACTGGTAAAAGAGTGCCATTTAAGGGAGAAGATGTGATTGGAGTTTAATAAGCTGAATTACCAAGATGTAAATTCATGGGCACAATTTGTAAATTTAGGACATGGTCTGCATAAACCCTCAACATTAACCTTTAGTATGTTAGAGACATGCAGTAGATGCCCGTTTTATTCTTAATGAGTAATTAGAAGGCATTTTACCCTGTTAGACATTCTAGAGTTACAGTTCCAGATTTTAAAATCAGCAGTTAGTCATCTGCTGGATGTTCAGTGCAGGAACAGTATTCATGGTGTGTTTTCCTAAGTCAGACTGATTAAGTAGCTAATTATAGTGCTAGTTATTGTGTCTCTGGTCTCCAAGCTTAAAGATATTCATAATAGTTAGACGTGACTATATTTGGCAGAATTTTGCTTTGCTGTAAGACAGGGAGAGTAATAGGAGGTTATAATATTCCTCATTAGTGGTGAAAGGAATGAAAAGTGTGCTTGCGTATGCCTGTACTCAGTAAAAACAAATACAGTACAGATGGGTGAAATCAGGTTTTCCCTGGGAAAAGCAAACGAATACAGTGGGCTGCCTTTCTGGAAAACATTGATATAGGCTATGAAGTTGACCTTTTAAATGGTGATGAATTGTTTCTCAGAAACCTTTCATCTGAATTAAAGATAAATCTTCCTTCTATGCACTCAATGATACACAGCATTGCCAAATTAAAGCTTGAAGATTATGATTTTCCTTTGCTTATTGTTCAAGAATTGTGAACATAAAGATTTCTCCCATATTTGATGCGTATTTGATCCTAAGCTGAAAAAAATGAAGACTCAGAACATCCTCAAATAGCTCTGTTAGTTTTGGGATTAGGGGCTCTGAGATAATAAAAAAAAAGTCTGAACCGAGTTGAAGTTTCTTAAAAGATAGCTCTGAAAGCCCCAAATCTCATGTCAAACTGATCTGTGCTTTCTGCCTTCTTTGAGAAGAATCCTGGGTCTTCAGGGTTAGCAGCCAAGGACAGTCATAGCAAATTCAGGAGTAAATTCAGTTAAAAATAAATTCAGGGTATGAAAATGAATTTTTTTATTTTACTTTTGTTTTTTAATGGAAGTCATTTTCCTGAGGTTTGATTTTTGATAGAACGGGGTACAGCAAATCAAAGTTCTAACTTCTACTAGCTTTCCATTTTCCATTCCGGTTTTAGAAAATCTGCAGTTCTGGTAAAAAATAAAAACTCAAGCCCACTGAATCATAAAGGTCACAGGGAAAATAATGATTTTATCAGCAGTAAAAGCAGAACTGGATTAAAGCAAAGACTCTTACATGTTGACAAATAACCACAGTAACAACAACAAAAAGATCACCTCTTTTAAATGAGGTGATCAAAGTTAATTTGCTGAAACCAGACAAACATAATTTGCCTCCTGATGCAATGTACAGAGGCGTGCACAAAATGACTTCAGTTTTCTTGCCAAAATTTAATCATGAAGAAATATCAGGCAAACCCAACTTGAGTGGCATTTTACAAAATAAATGGCTATAGTCATCATAAAAATCCAGGTGAGAAAGAGTCAGAGAAACTTCCAGATGGAAAAAGAATAAATGATACATGGCAATAATGCAATGTGAATATGTGGGGAGATCTTAGACTGAGAAAAATCAAATAATTAGCCTTTTATTAGCAATTGGTGAAAAATGAACATGGACTGTGGATTAGGTAATAGTATTATATCAGTGTTAACTTTCCTTGTTTTGATAACCACAGTGTGGTAACCCAAGAGGATATAATTTTTCTTATGAAATACAGACTATATTATTTGGCACAGAGGCATAGTGTTTCCAAACTTACTCTTAGATTACATAGAGGGAAAACTGTCACAGCTAGAGTCAGAAATAGAAACAGAAATAGAAATATGTATGTAAAGAGAGGTGAGCATGCAAGTTTATCAAATGGAGAAAAATGGAAGCAAGGGGCGAATCTGTATAAAAGGTTAGAGGGCTTCTGTTTGTTTATTTTTACATATAACTTGAAAGGCATACACACACACACACACAGAGATTGATTGATTTTCTGTCTACTGGTTCACTCTCCAAATGCCTGCAGCGGCCAAGGCCAGGCCAAAGCCAGAACCCTGGAGCTTCTTCCCATGTGAGTGGCAGAAGCTCAAGTACTTAGCCATTATCTGCCATCTCCCAAGATGTGGAGCAAGAAGCTGGATCGGAAGTGAAGGAGTCAGGAAACTGGCACTCCGATATAGGACCCAAGTGGCAGTTTAAATTGCTGTACCATGTCACCTCCCCACCCCATTAATTTATAATATTAATAAAGCAGTCACTTACTGATTGAAATAAACAATTATTAAACATACCATCAGGCAAGATTGATTTTATTTCATCAAATTCTCCCAAGGTAGGACTGCTGGATCAAGAAAACCTATCTCCAAAACAACAACAGCAGCAACAAAACAATACACAAATTAAACTTCAGTAGGTGGGCGATTCAGAATGATCAGTGACCTAAAGAAATTGTTCTGCATTTTTCCAGTTGCGTCATTCTGGCAAGAGACACCTATGCTGCTTGAAGGAGTTTCCATTTAGCATTATAAGCAGCAAGGCTGACTCAGAGAATGGTACTGTGTCGAGATGCTTCCCTGGGAGCTAGAATAAGCAAATGATTAATTTTTCCAAAAACAAATTGATATCCTGAACAGCATGTCTCTCCCCTGTTGGCATCAATACTTTAAAGGATATTGTGTTTAGGGGGTGATCTGAGAAAAGAGAAGGCATGTTAAAGTTCTGGATCTGATTTAAAAAGAAGGGGGGGAGGGGAAGAAGAAGGGAAGAAAACAAGGAAAGAAAGAAAAGAAAGGAGAAAGAAAAGGAAAGAGGGACCAGTGTTGTGGCTTAGTGGATTAAGCCACCACCTATGACACTGGCATTGCAAATGGGCACTGGTACAAGTCCCAGCTTCTCCACTTCTGATCCAGCTCTCTGCTAGTGGCCTGGGTAAAAGCAGTGAAAGATGGCCCAAGTATTGGGCCCCTGTCACCACGGAGACCTTTGTGAAGCTCTTGGCTTCTGAATCCGGGCTTCAGCCTAGTCGTTGCAGCCATCTGTTGAGTGAACCTGTGGATGGAAGATCGATCTCTCTCTCTCTCTCTCTCTCTCTCTCTGTCTCACCCTCTCTGTAACTCTGAATTTCAAATAAATAAATAAATCTTTTTTTTAAATTTATCTTTTTTAAAAGATTTATTTATTTTACTTGTAAGTCACAGTTACACAGAGAGAGAAGGAGAGGCAGAGAGAGAGAGAAAGAGAGGTCTTTCATCCGCTGGTTTACCCCCCAGATGGCCACAATGGCCAGAGCTGTGCTGATCTGAAGCCAGGAGCCAGGAGCTTCTTCCAGATCTCCTACATGGGTGCAGGGGCCCAAGGACTTGGGCCATCTTTTACTTACTGCTTTCCCAGGCCATAGCAGATTGGAAGTGGAACAGCTGGGTCTCAAACCAGGCCAATATGGGATGTCAGCACTGCAGGCGGTGGCTTTACCCACTACGCCACAGTGCCAGCCCCAATAAATAAATTTTAAAAAGGAAGGGAGGGAAAGAAAGAACAAATGAACAAATGAACAAACAAGCAACCAGCAATTGCATCCCAGTTAGAATCTAAAGTTTGGGTCACATGGAGAAGCAACTGACTTCAGTCCCCCTTCCTCAGAAGAGGCTATAGACCCCAGCTAAGTGGGGAGGAGATAGATTCAGCTTGGATCAGTGCATCCTAAACTCCCCTGATGATCTGCTCATGTGTAAGAGTAATAATGGACACCAGCTACCACAGCACTTTTGACAGTGCAAGCCTTTTTCTGGAGTCTCTGTCCTCAAGTCAGATGGAAAAATGTATTTTCTCAAGTTTCAAAGGAATTTTTACATATCTGGTAGAATAAACTGAACACCTCATCCCAGCACCCATACACACAAACACACACCCCCTCTTAGCATGGAAGAAACCTAGCAATGAGAAAGAAATTCTCAAAAAATGGTACCAGATGACCCAGACAGAGCAATTTTTAAGATAATGTGGCAAATCTCAATGAGAACAGGGTCAGAAAAGAGTTCTAGTGTTAGTAGTTCAGCAGAGGTAGAGTTAAAGCTGTGTTATTAGTAGAACAGATCCCTTATATAGACCAGGCAAAGCAGTCTTTGTAAGAAGCCACTTCTCTCACAGGTGAAATTGGTTTGTCTTGAAGGAAATTCGAAAGACAAACCAGAGGCAGATTCTTCTGGAGGTCAAGTACCCCTGTGGTTGTCCCTTCCACAGAGCACAAGGGCATCTATGGCATTGGCACTGGGATTCAGCTAACCGCTGAGGTGGTTGCATATTCCAGATTCAAGAAAGGACTGGCTCCAGGGCTCTGCATCCTGGCAAGGCTGGTGGGCAGAATAGAAAGAGGGAAGGGAGACAGATAAGGGGGAAGGGAACTGATTAAAGAGACAGAGGAATCATCCAGCAGGAGGTGAGCCTCTCTCAAAGGGCCAGAACATGGAAGACTTGTTCTCCTGAGATAGCAGGAAGAACACTAACTGAAAGAGAAAAAGCATCATTCCTGTTTCTACCCCCAGGGCTGTACCGTTTGGGGTCCAAAGAAGACAGGAAAGTTAGTAGAAGTAGAATTAGCTACCGTGTACCTGATGGGCACCCATCCTGTCCCACAGTGGACTCCTGGCAGGGAAGAGCCACTGGCAAGGGGGGATCCTCCAGTGTGATGGAGGGGAATGCAATTCCCTGCCTCCCCTGGTCCCCACTGTACCCTCCCAGAAGGCCACTGGAAATACCCGGCAGAAGCTAGAAAGGTCAGTCACTACCATGGGTATAAGCATGTGAACTGTGCCAGATGCTTAAGACTTTTATCAAACACCTAATATGTACAAACATTGGGGTTTGAATGACCACAAAACCTTTGCATGCTGTTTCCTGCACATAGTAGGGGTGATTGCGAGCTATATGCATTATGAATTATATGTTCAATGCAGAGTACAAATTATTGAAAAATGGGGGATAATGGATAACATATTGTCCCAGGGTTTCCATCATGATTAGTGAATTAATGCATATATACCATGCAGCCTGAAGTAGGGACTCAGTAGTTGCTGGCTCATTCTCTGGACCCTCACTGGTTGAGGTGTTTCTACTTTGATCTTGTATACACAAGTAATTCTAAAGTCAAAAACCGATGATATCTATCATTCTGATTTTCTTTAAGATTTATTTATTTATTTGAAAGGCAGAGTTACAGAGAGAGAGGGAAAGACAGAGAGAGATCTTTCATCTGCTGATTCACTCCCCAATTGGCCACAACAGTCAGGGCTAGGCCAATTAGAAACCAGGAGCCAGGAACTTCTTATGGGTCTCCCATGTGGATGCGGGTCCCAAGCACTTGGGCCATCAGCAGAGAGCTAGGCCTTGAACCGGTGCTGGCATGCTAGCATAGCAGGTGGTGGCTTTACCCACTATGCCACAATGCCAGTCCCCTATTCTTATTTCCTTGGAAAATACAGGAACTTAGATTTTCCAAATGTGTCATATGGGCCTTTCTACTGCTGTAGGAACATCTCACTCTATATTTCTTCTGCGACTCCAAAATCATTTATATTAGACAATTTCATATTGTCCCACAGGATATGGAGGTTGTTTCCTTTTTTTTTTTTAAATGAGCTTAGTTCTTAAGATAATTTTTATTGATCTGTCTTCAAGGTCACTGATTCTTTCGTCATTTCCAATCTGCTCTTAATTCCTTCCTGTGAATTTTTCATTTGTTGTTGTCCTTGTGTTTTGTTAGGGGAAATCTATGGAAAGCCCAAGTCCATCTGAATTTCCAAGACTCAACTTCTCAGTTTCATCTCCCCTGTGGATCTTGCCAGGACTTGGTTACAAGCACTGTTAGGGTATGTCCAGATTAAGCTTTGCTCTGGATCAGGGCCCATACTTGTAGGTATAGCTATGATGATATCTTAGCTGGTTCCTGGCTTTGTTACAAGAACCACAGGCATAGTGGTTCATAGTGTCCCCTGTCTATGATAGGAAGAATAGTTAAAAAGAAACCCTGGGCTTGAGAAAGACTTGGATGGGGAAGGCATGGGGAAATGGATGACACACAAGAAGAGCTATCATGGCCAGCGCCGCGGCTCACTAGGCTAATCCTCCGCCTTGCGGCGCTGGCACACCGGGTTCTAGTCCCGGTCGGGGCACCGGATTCCGTCCTGGTTGCCCCTCTTCCAGGCCAGCTCTCTGCTGTGGCCAGGGAGTGCAGTGGAGGATGGCCCAAGTGCTTGGGCCCTGCACCCCATGGGAGACCAGGAGAAGCACCTGGCTCCTGCCATCAGATCAGCGCGGTGCGCCGGTCGCAGCGCGCCAACCGCGGCGGCCGTTGGAGGGTGAACCAACGGCAAAGGAAGACCTTTCTCTCTGTCTCTCTCTCTCACTGTCCACTCTGCCTGTCAAAAAATAAAAAATTTAAAAAAAAAAGATTTAAAAAGAAGAGCTATCACATCACAGAAAGAAACAGTAAGGTCTTTATGGCCTTGGGGCCTGTCCCTAGCACCCATGAGTGGAGGCTAAAAGGAGATAGTGTTTGGCTCATCACACAGTTGAATTTTCTAATTGTTAGAATAGTCCAAAGGTAAAACATCTAGGGGAGGGAGAGGGGAGAGTTAGTTTGCTGTTAATAGCAGCAACTAAACAAATAAAAATTAAGAGATCTTTGGGGGGGATTTTTAAAAAATATTTATTTATTTGAAAGGCAGAGTTAGAGAGAGAATCTTTAACCCACTTGTTCACTACCCAAATGGCCGCAGCAGCTGGGGCTGGGCCAGGCTGAAGCCAGGAGCCCAGAGCTTCCTCTGGGCCTCCCACCTGGATGCAGTCCATCCTCTGCTGCTTTCCCAGGCACATCAGTGAGGAGCTGGATTGGAAGTGTAGCAGCTGGGACTGTATGGGATGCTGGCATCACAGGTGGTGGTTTAACCCACTACACCATAGCACTAGCCCCAATAATTTCTTTTATAATGTGATAACATTCATACCACTCGGTAACTGAGGTTATCACCTCCACTTCATCGGAGTGATTGAGGGGGGATTCTATTTTTATCCTCCCTTGTGTTTGTTTTTTTCCCTCTTAAATTTCTAGTTTGGATCATATTATTGTAATAAAGTGATTAATCAAAATAAAGCATGTCATGAAGTAGTCAATTTTTTTAGCCCCAGGGATGGTGAACTGTGACTTGGCCATGGGTATGAGACAGAGAAAATGTCACTTCAGATGGAACTAGGGATGGATAAATAAATGCATTTCTTTGTATCCTAAAAGCATTTTATGGAATTGTCACATGAGTGTCACAGATGCTAAGTGCTACAGGAGGCTAGAAACATTTCTTTGGAAGGGCTCAGAGATGAACTCAACCTTGTGGGCCCTGAGAAAGAATTGCATTTTCTAGAATCTCAGGCCAGATTTGAAGTTCATGAAGGAGTCTGACTTACGTGTGACTGGGAAAATACAACTCTTGGGTATCAGGCAGCATGGAGCCCATATGGGCTGCAGGTGGAAGATTAGCCAAGTGAGCCACGGCGCCAGCCCCCATCATCATTTTAAAAAAAGATTTATTTTATTTATTTGAAAGACAAAGAGAAAGGGATAGATAAAGATAGAGAGAGACACAGAGAGAGGTTTTCTATTCAATGGTTCCCTCCTCAAATGGCCGTAATGGCTGGAGCCAGGAGCCAGGAGCTTCTTCTGGGTCTCCCATGTGGGTGCAGGGGCCCAAGCTTTTGGGCCATCTTCCCCTGCTTTCCCAGGCACATTAGTAGGGATCTGGATTGGAAATGGACCAGCCAGGATTTGAACTGCTACCCACATGGGACGCAGGCACTGTGAGGCATGGATCTAACCTGCTGTGCCATAGTGACCATCCCACTCCATCATCAATTTACAAACACTTTCTAAAAGACTGAAGCATCAGTGCTTGGTTTCTGGTCGTCTGGAGGACAACACCGTGAAATAGGAGAAGCTGACTGATGAAGGTGAGCTGAGATTGTGATAAGGATCATTGTCCAATATGGTGTAACCATGTCTGTACTGACACTCCAGGTTCCCAGTTTGGATCTCAAGGAATAGAATGAACCATGAGTCACCAAGTTTTAATACAAAGAACCAAAGAACTGGGAAGAATTACTGACTAGAAATAACAACAAGGCTGGCGCCGCAACTCAATAGGCTAATCCTCTGCCTGTGGTACCGGCACACCAGGTTCTAGTCCTGGTTGGGGTGCTGGATTCTGTCCTGGTTGCTCCTCTTCCAGGCCAGCTCTCTGCTAAAAGGCCTGGGATAGCGGTAGAAGATGGCCCAAGTCCTTGGGCCCTGCACCCGCATGGGAGACCAGGAGAAGCACCTAGCTCCTGGCTTTGGATCAGCGCGATGCGCCAGCTGCGGTGGCCATTGGAGGGTGAACCAACGGCAAAGGAAGACCTTTCTCTCTGTCTTTCTCTCTCTCTCACTGTCCACTCTGCCTGTCAAATAAATAAATAAATAAAAATAAATAAAAAAGAAATAACTACAAATAAGCCATCTTTTTATGTATCCTCACACAGAGAAGATTCTTTAGGTTGCAGTTGAATTCTCTAGTCTCAGCTCATTCTTTTGAGTCAAACATTGCCTTGCCCCAGTTTGGGGGAAGATGAGGCCAGCAGAAAACAAGACAGATTTCAAAATCTTTTGACTTGTCACCTTCAGCCCCAAACCTAGCTCCCCTGTGATGTAATAAACTCTTGAAACAAAAGTTTGAAAAAGTCAGGGGGCCAACACTGTGGTGTAGCAAGTAAAGCCACCGCCTGCAGTGCCAAGATCCCATGTGGGAGCCGGTTCGAGTTCTGGCTGCTCCTCTTCCAATCCAGTTCTCTGCTGTGGCCAGGGAAAGCAGTGGAAGATGGCCCAAGTCCTTGGGCCCTGCACCCACGTGGGAGACCAGGAAGAACCTCCTGGCTCCTGGCTTTGGATCACCACAGCTCCAGCCATTGTGGCCATCTGGGGAGTGAACCAGTGGATAGAAGACCTCCCTCCCTCTCTCTCTCTGCCTCTGCATCTCTGAAACTCTGCCTTTCAAATAAGTAAATAAATCTTTATAAAAAAACAGAAAAAGTCTGAAATTAGAGACATGCCTTTTTTGGTGGGGAAAAAAGAAAGGAACAGAAGCCTTTTATTTTTAAAAATATTTTTATTTATTTATTTGAGAGGTAGAGTTGCAGATGGAGAGAGGGAGAGACAAAGAGAAAAGTCTTTGATCTGCTGGGTCACTCCCCAAATGGCCGGAATGGCCAGAGCTAGGCTGATCCAAAGCCAGGAGTCAGGAGCTTCCTCCAGGTCCACGTGGATGCAGGGCTTCAAGGACCCAGGCCTTCTTCTACTGCTTTTCCAGACCATAGCAGAAAGCTGGATTGGAAGTGGAGCAGTTGGGACCCTAACCAGTGCCCATATGGCCTTTGTCTTTTACAATATAATTAGTTCTCAATATTTTCAACTTGGAGTTGTTATTTGAAAGTTTAATTTCCCTTTTATATCCACTAATCTCTCATAATTGACTTAAATTATTCCTGATACCTGTATGAGCAAATTAGTCTAGGCTTACCTAGGTTAAGAATAGTATGTGTTCCAAAAAGTATTTTCCATACATGCTCAGACCTGACTACATTTTTTTGTTTATTTTTAAATTATTTATTTATTCGAAAGTCAGAATTACACAGAGAAAGGAGAGAGAGAGAGAGAGAGAGAGAGAGAGAGAGAGAGAAAGAGGTCTTCCATCTGCTGGTTCACTCCCCAATTGGCCGCAACGGCCAGAGCTGTGCAGATCTGAAGCCAGGAGCCAGGAGCTTCTTCCAGGTCTGCCACGCAGGTGTAGGGGCCCAAGCACTTGGGCCATCTTCTGCTTTCCCAGGCCACAGCAGACAGCTGGATCAGAAGTGGAGCAGCTGGGACTCGAACCAGTGCCCATATGGGCTGCTGGCACTGCAGGCCATGGCTTTACCTGGTGTGCCACAGCGCGGACCCCCAGACCTGGCTACATTTGTACTTATAGCATGTTTACATTCAATTTTTCTGGATGCATTAAAATCACCTAAGATGATTAAAAGGAAACAAAATCTAGGTTTATGGGTCCACAAAAGCCTTCAAATATTCTCTACAACCTTTCTTATTTCATCTTCTCCATTTGAGCACCTACCTCCAGGAGAGTAGCTTTCCTGGCTAACTAACTGCCTTCTTCATGTCAATGACCACAGAACTATTGTGTATTCAGAGGCTTAAACGTCAGTGAAGGAGGTATGGAATTTCCAGGAGTGGAAGTGGTTTCCCTTCTTGTCTAGAATAACAGCCTTTGTTTATCAGGGAGTCTTAGACTGAATCCCGGATCACGCTGCAGTCATGTCCTCAAGACGCCCATCCCTAAATATCCATTGACTGCCCTCACTTTCTCAGTGAACAGCCAGCTTCTCACATTTCACACTCTGCTTGAGGGGTTTCTGTAGCCTTGGCTGCAGATCAGTTGTTTCACTTCCAGTCCCATTCATTCCCCACTTGGTACTGAACAAACAAATGGTGGCTTCAGAGAGTTTGCTAGCTACTGGCCAGTTCATGACTGTTCAGAGGCCGGCACTGTGGTGCAGCGAGTTAATGCTCTGGCCTGAAGCACCAGCAGCCCATATGTTTTGGTGCCGGTTCTAGTCCCGGCTGTTCCACTTCCAATACAGCTGTTTGCTGTAGCCTGGGAAAGCAGTGGAAGACGGCCCAAGTCCTTGGGCCCCTGCACCCATGTGGGGGACTCAGAAGAAGCTCCTGGCTCCTGGCTTTGGATCAGCACAGCTCCAGCCTTTGTGGCCATCTGGGGAGTGAACCAGCAGATGGAAGACCTCTCTCTCTCTCTCTGCCTCTTCTCTCTCTGGGTAACTCTGACTTTCAAATAAATAAATGAATCTTTAAAAAAAAAAAAAAAGGACTGTTCAGTGAGGTGTACGTGTTTTCCTTCCACTCACCTTGTAGAACTCACACTTGTGGTAAACCCATGTTATTGGACCTTGGTGTCATGGGTTTTAACCACGGAGGGCTTTTTGCAACAGCAGCAATGTAGCCAGGGGCAAAAGAGTAGAAGCTGCTTTTTAGGCAATGCTCTTGGTTCAGCCAGAAGTTATCCTCATTGGAAAAGATGTTTCTAGACTAGAGTTCCAAATGAGGATAAATGCTCATTTTCTAAGTGGTCAATATCAGCCGTGTGTTTCTTAACAAGAACTATTACCAATGCCAAGTGTTTTACACTGGCAATGAGACTCATTTGTGTGCTCTCTCTTTTTCTCGCCCCCCTCCCCCGTGATTTTTTTGTCTCAAAAAACAAAAAATACCATTCTCTCGTTTATTCCCTGAACACCAAGATGCCACGCATTACCTTATACCTACACCCTACTCTCCTAGCTTCTGCATCTCCAAACACTAGATAATAAATCACATTTCCTTTTGAGAAATTTCTGATACCACCTGGTTAAAATCCATAGAGTTGTGTGTCTTTCCTTCTCTACCACCCCATTTGCTTCACAATTCTACTCATTCAACTTCCAACCACCCAAACATATGAAAACATACCAGAGGGTCAGGCATGGTGATGCAGCACAATGGGTCACCGCTCTGGACACCCACATCCCATATCAGAGTGCCAGTTTGAGTCCCAGCTCCTCACTTCTCATCCAGCTGCCTGCTGATGCATCCTGGGTGATGATGGATGATAGCTCTTGTGCTTGGCCTCCTGCTACCTGTGTCGGAGACCCTGATGGAATTCTGGACTCCTGGGTTCTACCTGGTCCAGCCCTGGCTGTTTTAGACATTTGGGGAGTAAGCCAGTAGGTGGATCGAAAAATATATCTCTCTGTGCCACATCCCCACCCCCACATCTCTCACTCTCAAGTAAATGAAAATAAGTATATATTTTTTATTTGAAAGGTAGAGCAAGAGAGAGAGAAAGAGAGAGAGAAAGAGAGAGAGATTCTTCCATCTACGGATTCACTCACCAAATGGCTGCAACAGCAAGGGCTGGGACAGGCCAAAGTTGGGAACCAGAAACTTCATCCAGGTCTCAGGTCTCCTATGTGGGTGCAGGGGTACAAGCACTTGGGCTGTGCTCCACTGCACTCCCAGGCACACTAACAGGGAGTTGGATCGGAAGTGGAGCAGCTGGGGCTAGAACTGCTACCCATTTGGAATGCCAACACTGCAGGCAAGGCTTAACCGATTATGACACAATGCCAGCCCCCAAAATTAATAGCTTTAAGGAATCATATAGCTATCCAACATGTATCAAATAAAAGGCTTTATGATTTTTCTGTTATCTGATTTGCAAGTTTTTAAATATTTGCTTCTTTTTTGTAGTGTTTATTTTTATCTTTTTATTTTACAGATTTTATCTATTTACCTTTATTATTTATTTTATTTATTTTTATCACCTGGGACTCCAAACGAGTGCTCCCATATGGGATGCCGGCATCCCAAGAGGCAACTTACCCCACTGTGCCACAAAGCCCACCTCAAGTGTTTGTTTCTGGTGTTTTTTCATTAGAATGTTAGCAGTACCATCACTCTAGTGTAATGAAATCCTAGGCCTTGTGACAACGAGAGATCTGCTCTTTTCAGTTGTTGTTTTCTAACATGAAGCCTGTCTGTTTCTGGGCATGCCATTCCCTTCTTTCAGAGAATCCAAGTTATTATCACTGTTTAGGCTTTTGCTGTTTGCTTGGAGAGATTTATGCAATTCCATCTTAGGGAAGAAGACAGATAAGAAAGTGCATTCAAGTGCAGAATCAGTAGTCCCGCAGAGGTCTTCATGAGAGGTTTTTCACTGGGACAGAAATATTAATTAGGCAGTAGTGACACCACCTGGTCTTCCTGGGAATCTTCCTTCATTCAATTCATTGGAAAAATAAACACTTTTTTGTTGTTTGCTTAAACTGTGTTAGGCACAGTGAAAGCTACGTAAGAAATAAAAGGGGTTTGATCTTGAAAAGTTTATCATCTGAAAATTATAAAAAAGATACAGATGCCTTCCCTGACCCACACTATCCACCAAGGGATTAGGGGAGGGAGTTTATCCTGGTATCCATGTTTTTCTGAGGATTTTGATGATCACTCAGATTTGAGGAGTGATCTAGGGAAAGGCTCTGTTTGACAACAGACCTGGAGAGATTCTCAAGAAATCAGAAATCCAAAGAACCAGGGGAATTCAAGATTAAGTTTGCATGGGATAACCCGGAGACTTCCTCGAGGAGGAAATTCTTGCAGGTCTGTGTGAAAAAGCAGAGAAGTTAAAAAGTAAAAGCAATAATAAGGTGATATAAGCGGGGAAATATTCCAAGGTGGGGGAAAGACATTATGTGTGTTATTTAATATGCTGTTTAATCATGATCAAACAAATGAAATGTTCTCTAATTTATACCTAGTGTTGTCACATTTACCCTATACCAGTTGAGGTCTAGTCAGAAAAATAGGAGCCACTCTGGATGTTTCCTACAGAGGCAATTAACACAGATCTTGATTTGATGAGTTTTGGGAAGGTAGAGAGCTAAAGAGAAAAATGAAGGGAGCTCTAGAAGGGAAAGGGGTAATATCTGTAGGCAGCAGCTGCCAGCCTGGGGGAATGAGGGCAAGAGAAACTGTCTCCAAAGCAAAGGGGCAGGCTTTTAGGTTCTCCAGGCAGGAGCACTAGTACTGACAAGGGTCGTCTTCCTGGCCAGCACTGGACCAGGAAAGGCAGTTACAGCAGAATTTTCGATTGTGGAAGGGATACATCTGCTTCCAGACACACCAGCAGAAGCAAGAGAGTATGAGAAAGAATTAACAGCTCTTTGTTTTGCTGGAACTTAATAGAAAGCCACCTAGTAAGGGAGCGTGGGAGATGTAGTTTGTGGTTTCCCAGCCTCAGAAATATAGAGTTGATGGAAGAAGGTGCAGTGCAGCTAAGGGTCAACAGGGAGAAGAGTGAGACTCTAAGGCAGAGTGAATCAAGATGGACTTCCTTCAGGAAGATAAAAAACATGCCCAGGTCAAAGGGTCATGGGTGGCTGGCAGCAGGCTTTGTACTAAAGGATGCTCAATTTTGTGATAACCACTGAGCAGCTCAGCCCATGTTAACTAGAGAATCAAGCCTGTCAAGTTTGTGGATGCTTGTGTGACCATTGTAACTCTTCTCTTGTCTTTTGCTATTTTAACTTAATTCACCCACTTAGCCATCTGTCTATCCATCCATGCATCCATGCATCCATCTATCTACCCATCTGCCTACCCTGTTAGTGACTTTTATATACCAAGCACTGTGTTAGGCCCAGAAGATCTGAAGACAATTCTACATAGTCATCCTTAACTAGTTTCCAAGACAGGCAGGAATGAATGAATTTGATAGTCACAGAAAATGCAAGAAATAATATTTGCTCTTTATGCTTTTCAAAGTATTTTTTCATTTCTATCCTAAAATACTTACAAAATATTTTATTTTTTAAAACTTAAATTTTTTTTTTGACAGGCAGAATGGACAGAGAGAGAGAGAAAGAGAGAAAGGTCTTCCTTTACCGTTGGTTCATCCTCCAATGACCACTATGGCTGGCGCACTGCGGCCGGCGCACCACGCTGATCCAAAGCCAGGTGCTTCTCCTGGTCCCCCATGTGGGTACAGGGCCCAAGGACTTGGGCCATCCTCCACTGCACTCCCAGGCTACAGCAGAGAGCTGGCCTGGAAGAGGGGCAGCCGGGACAGAATCCAGCGCCCCAACCGGGACTAGAACCTGGAATACCGGTGCCGCAGGCAGAGGATTAGTCTAGTGAGCCGAAGCCCTGGCCAAGAACATAATATTTTCTTCCTTCCTGCCTCCCCCTATCTTTCGCTCATCCTCCTTCCTTCTACCTTTCTTTCTTAATAATTTTTGAAATAGTGTATTTTAAATTTACATTACAATAAAAGGCTTAATACTTCACTGAGTAAGAACTGTGACAAGTTAAAAGCAAAAATACCCTAGATTACTGGAAATGTAGAGAATGACTTAAACAAGAATTGAATGGGAAAATGACCATTTCACCCCCATATACAGTACATTTCAAAGTAATCACAGGTCATTAAAATAATAGTAGTATAACATTCTTAACCATTGGTTTCACGAAGGTGTACAAGTTTTACAAAACTATGTTTGCAGCAATACTGATACACATAGACATTTCCTTTTTTTAACTTTTATTTAATGAATATAAATTTCCCATGTACATCTTATGGATTACAATGGCTTCCCCCTCCCATAACTTCCCTCCCACCCGCAACCCTCCCCTCTCCCACTCCCTCTCCCCTTCCATTCACATCAAGATTCATTTTCAATTCTCTTTATATACAGAAGATCAATTTAGTATATATTAAGTAAAGATTTCAACAGTTTGCACCCACATAGAAACACAAAGTGAAACATACTGTTTGAGTACTAGTTATAGCATTGAGTCACAATGTATAGCACATTAAGGACAGAGATCCCACATGAGGAGCAAGTGCACAGTGACTCCTGTTGTTGACCCAACAAATTGACACTCTAGTTTATGGCGCCAGTAACCATCCTAGGCTGTCATCATGAGTTACCAAGGCTATGGAAGCCTTCCAAGTTTGCCGACTCTGATCATATTTAGACAAGGTCATAAAAGACAGGGTGAGGATAGTAACCAATAATCCTAAGAGTGGCATTAACCAGGTCTGAACAATTATACAGCATTAAGTGGGGAAGAGGACCATCAGTACACACAGGTTGGGAGTAGAGTCATTGGTGGTAGAGTAGAGGTTATGATTACAAAGGAATGAGGCCCAAGTACGCTAGATAGGGTCTAGAACAAAGTCATTATTAGATGAGCTAAGAAAGGTGCTGTCTAAGCTACAATTAAGTTTTCTTTTTGAGAGGCAAATAGAACCTGACAGAAGGGGCTTGATAATAATCTGGTGGGCTTTAGGCCTTGTAAATTCAGAGGCCCAGATCTATTTATCTCTTCACATGGGGTACATCCTAAGGGAGGTGTGAACCTCCTAGGGGAAGGCACTCTGTTGACTTTCATTACTTAGCTGGCCTGGGAGAGGAGCTGGTCAGGTAAAGGCAGGGGGCATCTCTAACAAGAAATTTACAGTTCTGCCTGCAATGTTGCTGACCCTACTTGGCCATCCCCTCAGCTGCGGTGGTCACTTTGGAAGTTGGGCTGAGTGAAGGGCTTTTCAGCTTAGAGCCAATAAGATCTGTGGCTCTGACCTGGGCATCCTTCGACTCCAGGGCAGGTCCATTTCCAGTGATCCAACTCTTGGCAGAGCTGCCAGGGCTCTTCACAAGCTGACTTCTGCTGAAGCCCAGGCTTACCACTTTGAAAACCACTGCAGTGGACTGGCCTGTTGGGTCTCCTTGAGGGCAGATCACTGTACAGATCAGCCATTGAATTTTAGCTCCCACATTTAAGGGAGAACATGTGATTTTTGTTTTTCTAGGTCTGGTTTATTTCACTCAACATAATGTCTTCCAGTTGTGTCCATTTCACTGCATATGGTAGAATTTCATTCTTTTTTATAGCTGAATAATATTCCATTGTGTGTTTATATATACATTTTATTTATCTGTTCATATGATGATGATGGATACCTTGGTTGATTTCAAATTTAGCTATTGTGAACAGTGCTGTTATGAACAAGGAGGTGCAGGTATCTCTCTGATACACTGTGTTCAAGTCTTTAGGATGTATACCCAGTAGTGGGATTGCTGGATCATATGACAAGTCTATTTCTAGTTTTTTGAGAAATCTTCATACTGTTTTCCAAAGTGGCTGCACTAATTCACATTCCCACCAACAGTGTATAAATGTTCCCCCTTGTCCACATCCTCTTAACATTTTGTTACTCTCTGTATTTTGGATACTAGTCATTCTGACAGGGGTGAGATGATATTTCATTGTGGTTTTGATTTGCATTTCCTTGATAGCTAGTGATGTTCAGCATTTTTTCATATATTCTTATACATATTTTAAAAGATATTTTTACTTTGAAAATATTTTGATTTGTTTTCCCACCAACAAATTTTTGTGAACATTGTATATCACTTTCTTATAAATAGGAGAGATCTTAAAAATTTCACACAAATATGTATAATGAAAAACTGCACATGAATTTCAAAACTTTTCACCAAAATAAACTTATACTAACTTGTTAAAACATATCTGATCAGGATCTAATTTGAAGCATTAAAAGAGGAAGGCATCAACTTGAGGAAAACCTTATGAGTGACATGAATTCTGCTAAAACAGAAGCAAGCACTCAGATTTATGCTGAAGATTAGTAAAATCATTGATGCTTTACAAAAATTTTTGGGAGTAGTATTCTTCTCAAATCAGAAGTTTACAAATGGATAACTCATGTTAAGAAAAGATGATGTTATTGACAAAATCTGTAGTAGCAGATCATGTACATCAATTTGTGCAGAAAAAAATTAATCTTGTTCATGTCCTGATTGAAGAGGACTGGCAAGCAATGCAGAAACAATAGTCGACGCAATAGACATCCCAATTGGTTTAGCTTGCATAATTCTAGCTAAAAAATTCAAGTTGAGCAAACTTTCTGGCCTATGGGTGCCAAAATTGTTATTCTCAAATGAGCTGTCGACAAGGGTAAAACTTTCAATGGAAATTTTCAATAAGTGGAATTAAGATTCCAGAGCAGTTCTTGGAAAAATTGTAATAGGAGATGAAACATGGATATATCATTATAATCCCGAGGACCAAGCATTAATCAAGGCAATAACTACCAAGGGGGAAAATAGTTCCATTAAAGCGAAAGTGGACTGGTAAAGAGCAAAGTCATGGAAAGAGTTTTTTTTTGAATGCTCAAGGAAATTTGCTGGCTGACTTTCTGCAGGGTCAAAGAACAATAAAATCCATTTCTTGTAAAAGTCTTTTGGGGGCTGGTAATGTGGTGTAGCTGGTAAAGTCGCCGCCTACAGTACTGGCATCCCATATGGGCACTGGTTAGGGTCCCTGCTGCTCCTCTTCCGATCCAACTCTCTGTTATGGCCTGGGAGGGCAGTAGAAGATGACCCAAGTCCTTGGGCCCCTGCACATATGTGGGAGACCTGGAAGAAGCTTCTGGCTTCAGATCAGCACAATTCTGGCCATTACAGCCATCTGGGGAGTGAACCAGAGGATGGAGGACCTCCTTATCTCTTTCTCTCTGCCTTGGCCTCTCTGTAACTCTCCTTTTCAAATAAATAAATATTTTTAAAAAATGAGTTTTTTGAAAAAGGCAACCAAATATTTAGCAGGAAAACACAGAAGAAATCTTCCCCAAAGAATTCTTCTCCATGATAACAATGCTTCTGTTCATCCTCTCATCAAACAAGGGTAATATCCATGGGGAGTCATTAGGCTTCCAACTTACAGTATTGTTTAGATACTTCTGACTTCTTTTTATTTCCTAATCTTAAAAAAAAATTCTTGAAAGGGCAACCTTTTTTTCTTCAGTTAATAATGTAAAAAAGACTCCATTGACCCTGTTAAATTCCCAGGGTCTTCAGTTCTTTACAGATGGGCTAAATGGCTGGCTGGCATCATTGCTTTCAAAAGTGTCTTGAACTTGATGGAGTGCACGTTGAGAAATGGAGTTAATATTTTTGATTTTTTAATTCCATTTTTCCACCAAATTTTTGAGTTCCCTCACAGAAGATGACCATGTTTTTGCTGCTTGCTCCCTATTGTTCTTTTGGATGAATAGGTTTGCTCCTCTGACTTAATGACATCCCTGAATTTCTCTCATCTTTTTAGGCCTCAGCAATTCCACCATTCTAGAGACTTTATATTGTGGCTTTTTTTTGTCCATCGTCTCTCATTTTTTTCCAATTTTATTCTGTTTTATTTTTTGAGAGACAGTGAAAGAGAGACAAAGACAGAAAGAGCTGCCATTTGTTGGTTCATTGTTCAAATGCCAGCAAGGCATGAGCTGGGCTGGACAGGAAAAGACCTCTTTCCCGGTCTCTGATAAGGGTGGAAGGAACCCAGTTATTTGAGTTATCTCTGCTGTCTTCTAGGGTCTGTATTACCAAGAACTTGGAGTCAGGAACTGGAGCCAGGACTCAAACATAGGTACTCTGATATGGAACACAGGTATCCTAACACTAAGCTAAATGTTTGCCCCCTCCTTCCAATTTTTAAAAATTTTACTTCATTGTTCATTTATTTGAGAGGGAGGGGAAGAGACAGAGAGTGAGAGAGGAGATTGCCCCTTGGCTGGTTCACTCCCCAACTAGGGCTGAGCCAGGCTGAAGCTAGGAGCCAGGAGCTCACCCTGGGACTCCCAAGTGTGCAACAAGGACACAACTACTTTTACCATTACCTGTTACCTCCCAAGGTACACAGTAGCAGGAAGCTGTATTGAAAGCAGATCTGGGACTTGAACCTAGGTTCTCTGATATGGGATGCAGTGTCTGAGGAGGCATGAGATGCCCAGCCCTCTGTTTCCAATTTTACATGACTTCTTTGGCTCCTAGGTTTGTTATCTCCATTGCCTTGACTAAGTGGCTCATATTGATTGGCCTTAGAAACATTTGAGAAATTAGACACTGCTCTGAATCCTCTCTCCTAACTTTGCTTTTTTTTTTTTTTTTTTTTTTTGACAGGCAGAGTGGACAGTGAGAGAGAGACAGAGAGAAAGGTCTTCCTTTTGCCGTTGGTTCACCCTCCAATGGCCGCCGCGGTAGCGCGCTGCGGCCGGCGCACCGCGCTGTTCCGATGGCAGGAGCCAGGTGCTTCTCCTGGTCTCCTATGGGGTGCAGGGCCCAAGCACTTGGGCCATCCTCCACTGCACTCCCTGGCCACAGCAGAGAGCTGGCCTGGAAGAGGGGCAACCGGGACAGGATCGGTGCCCCGACCGGGATTAGAACCCGGTGTGCCGGCGCCGCAAGGCGGAGGATTAGCCTGTTGAGCCACGGCGCCGGCCCTAACTTTGCTTTTAGGAGGGTCTCATCTCTCCTGTCTACAACATTATATTGAGTTAATTCCATATTCTGCTATCGGCTTATTTATTTTTAAAGGTTTATTTATTTGAAAGTTAGAGAAAGGAAGAGGGAGGGAGGGAGGGAGAGAGAGAGAGAGAGAGAGAGAGAGAGAAAGAGAGAGAGAAAGAATATCTTCCATCTACTGGTTCACTCCTCAGGTTCCTGCAACAGCCAGGCTGAAGCCAGGAGCCAGGAACTTCTTCCAGATCTCCCAGATGAGCAGCAGGGACCAAACCATTTGAGACATCTTCCACTGCTTTTCCCAGGCAATTAGCAGGGAGCTGGATCAGTAGTGGAGCAGCTGGGACCTGAACTGGTGCCCATATGGGATGCTGCAGGTGGCAACTTTACCTGCTATGCCACAGCATTGGCCCCTATAAGTTTATTTTAAAATGTTGACATGTTTATATTTGATTGGTACTAACCAGTGTTTCTAAAAGTCCTCACTTACTCAAGTTCTTGTTAAATATGCAGATTTCTTGGCCAACTGCAGTCTTGCTGACTCAATCTCTGGTATGGGGCTCAGACACCTGCATGTTAACAAACTCCCCAGTGATTCTGATCACACAAGCATGAGACACGTTGATTAAGACCTTGTCTTCAGCTCTGATGTTTTTATTCTTACCTACTTTCTTGCTTTCAAAAATATTTTTAGCAGAGTACTCTCTTATCTTTGAACTTCCCAGATGGGCAATAATGATTTGAAGTTTGCCCCTTTATTTCTGAAATAATTTGGACCAATTATTATCTTTTTGTGTATGTGTGACAAAGGTTCTCCATACATATAATGGAAATATTCAAACAATAACATGGAGGCATTAAAAAAGGAATCAGTCAAATACCTGTCTAATTAGCAGATAGCAAGAAGGCAAAATTTATTCTATTTTCTAAGGGAGAGTCAATAATGAACCAATTATAATCTTTCTTCTTCTGGTAGCAACCACCCTTCTAGGTTTGAAGCCTTGTCCCAAAATATTCCTGTGGAGTAGAGAAGATATTGATGTGCCTGAGTAGTGAAAATGAGGATCAGAGAGAGGGAACTTGTGGGAAAAATCATGTGATGAATCAATTACAAGGCCCAGATTAGAATCCAGGCTTCCTGGGGCCTTTTCTCTGGATCTGCCACGCATTCAGTGGTCTCTTAGTTTGGGATCTGTGCTAAAACATACCATGCACACACACACACACATTTTTTTAAAGATTTCTTTATTTGAAAGACAGAGTTACATAGAGAGGTAGAGCCAGAGAGAGAGGTCTTCCATCCTCTGGTTAACTCCCCAGTGGCTGCAATGGCCAGAGTTGAGTTGATCTGAAGCCAGGAGCTTCTCCCAGGTCTCCTACTTGGGTGCAGAGGCCCAAGTACTTGGGCCATCATCCACTGCTCTTTCCTAGGCCATAACAAAGAACTGAGTTGGAAGTGGAGCCAATGGGACTTGAACCTGCGCTCATATGGGATGCTGGCACTGCAGGCCAGGGCTTTCACTCACTGCACTACAGTGCCAGCCCCAACACAAACTCTTTGCAATGTAACTTGATATGTTTTGAATATTGGCTCCTTTTTTTTTTTTTTTTTTAACAGGAAGAGTGGACAGTGAGAGAGAGAGAGAAAAAGAGAGAGAGAGAGAAAGAAAGGTCTTCCTTTGCCGTTGGTTCACCCTCCAATGTGGCTGGCGCACCACGCTGATCGGAAGCCAGGAGCCAGGAGCTTCTCCTGGTCTCCCATGCGGGTGCAGGGCCCAAGGACTTGGACCATCCTCCACTGCACTCCTGGGCCATAGCAGAGAGCTGGCCTGGAAGAGGGACAACCGGGATAGAATATGGCGCCCCGACCGGGACTAGAACCTGGTGTGCCAGCGCTGCAAGGCGGAGGATTAGCCTGTTGAGCCACAGTGCCGGCTCCTTTTTTTTGTGCCCACTTTTTGAGAAACATCCTTTCTCCAAGAGCAAACAGTTACATGAAAAATGCCTGTGTCATCACCAGGGCCCCTGTAAATTAATACATTTTATTCCCTGGATGGTGCCAGTTGCAAATGGGGAGTGAAGCAAACACTGAAGTGAAGTAAAAAGTCATGATCATTTCAAGGTCCACTGTAGCAGCAGCAAACAAGGCAAGTGCCACCATCCAATGGGAATGAGGAACTCAAAGCTCAGCTCCAGACCCTGAAATCTCATTACAGCTCTTCAAAGCATTTGCAGCTGTTCTCTCCCATTTCTGGATAATTGGCACTGAAAAAAAGGACTGATATTGTCAAGCTTCCAGAATGGCTGAAAATTCTCAAGTCATTTAGTTTTGGCATTGTAACATGTTTTTATGCTCGGTATTTCAATTTGGGTTTAATGTATTTTGAGAAATTAGAACATTTAAATAACAATAACACAGTAATGAGAACCAAGATGTTATTATACCTGGATTTTTCATTCTGTTGTAAGATTTCCTTCTTTATATGGGGAATCCCATGAAAGGGGGTTGATTTCCCATTGCACCAACCCAGTAAGAATCCTTCTGTCTCTGTCTTCCATTACCCATATAATTACTATACCTTTCATAGGATCGATGTAGTTTGACACATAAAATACAGGATGCTTGGTTGAATTTTAATTTCAGATAAACAACAAAAGCTTTTTAGTATGAATATGTGACAAATATTTAAGATAAATGTTGAGTAATAACACATTTATACTAATTTTTTCATTGTTTATCAGAAAATCATATGTAATTGGTACTGTGTAATTTTATTTTTTTGAGCCTTGCAGCCCAGCTTGCTTAAATGAGGTAATATGTTTGTACTATCTGGCACATGGTGAATGTTCAGTAGATGTTCATAAAAATTGTTTTCATCATGAGGTCCTTCAGACCCTAACAAATAGTAATAATTAGCATTTGTATATTGCTTTCTTATTTCCAAAGCCCTTTTGTTTCCATGATATTCTGATTCTCTTAATGAGAACTCTGGTATCCCTATTTGCCAGAGTAAGAAACTAAGTCTCATCAACATATGTTTTA
The DNA here is from genome assembly GCF_033115175.1 of Lepus europaeus. NCBI lineage: Eukaryota > Metazoa > Chordata > Mammalia > Lagomorpha > Leporidae > Lepus > Lepus europaeus. Next base: position 70,574,773 of record NC_084838.1, read on the forward strand.
CTGGCTGCAGACTAAGCCACATTATGCTGAACAATCTTTTTACTTTTCAGGATATTTTTAATATTGAGTGCTACCATACTAGTAACTGCACAATTAAGAGCATAATTTTTCTACAACTATATCATGAGTTCCTTAGATCAGAGATTATGACTGTTGTGTTCATTACCCAAATAAAAATGTTGCTCAATAAATATTTTCCAAACAAATGCAACTTCCAGATTATTGCTGGATTCTTTCAATGATATTACTATCACATGGCTGTAGTTACTAATGTAATCTCCACATTACTTTGTGATATCAAGAGCATTATTACTCCACTTACAGATGAGGAACCTTTGGCACAAAAGGTCTAGGCCATTTCTTGCCTAATTATTTGGCTAGAAAGTGGTGGGGCTGGGAGGCAGTCTCAGGTGGTCTGGCTCAGAGCCTGTGTTTGTCACCAGTGCATTATTGATCCTCCAGCAGAGGACTTGATAACTCAATGAATGTATGCGTTTGTGAACATCTTGACGCAGATTGCCAAATCACTCCCTGTATACTTTCCCACCAGGAACATGTGAGTGTCTCAGGGCGGTTATTCCAGCACAGTCTTCTCTTTAAAACTTTCTCATATTTTTAAAAAATCTCTTTTAAAATTTTTTCTTTATTTTAAAGGCAGAGAGATAGAGAACCATTTATCATCTGCTAGATTACACCCCCAAGTGACTACAACAGCCAGGGCTGGGTCAAGCCAAAGCCAGAAGCTTGAAACTCTATCTGAATCTTGCACATGGGTGTCAGGGACCCAGTTATTTGAGCTGACACCTGCTACCTCCCAGGATGTGCCTTAGTAGGAAGCTAGATTGGAAGCAGAGCTGGGACTTGGTAGCACTCTGATGTGGGATGTGGGCATGCCAGATGGCATCTAACCCACTATGCCAAATGCCCACTCCCTTTCTCATATTTGACAGGTAGAAAATAATATCTAGTAGTATTAAATTTCATTTTTATAAGATATGTATGTGTTTACATCCATACACTTTGGCATATTAAAATTAAACAAAGTAATTTCATGATGTGTGTTTTCATTTGTGGCAAATGAGCTGCAAAAGTCAAATTTGCTTTGCTGTTCAGTTTTGTATTTGAATTTTTGTCTTATGAGGTTTAAATATGAAGAGCAATATGTCAGTCTTTTGTGATTTCTTCTGTGGCTCTTATATGGGTCCTGCACTTGAAATCATTTATTCGTCTCCACTTATCAAAGGCTCTGCCTAGGAAAAGAATGATCAGCCTCCGAGAGCCTTCTATGGATCATTGTAATGACTGAAGTGTTTGCCACCTGAAAAATGGGCCAACATTTCTTTTTGAAGCTTTCCCTGCTAACCCATTTCCTTCCTAAGCTCCTTGCCTGAGAGGATCCCTTTGCTCCTTCTTTAGGAACAATCTCTCCTCCACTAGGGTCATGTCTGAGAACACTTAAGGAGCACACATGCAACATTTTCTTTTCTTTTTCTTTTTTTTTTTTTTTTTAATATTTTTGACAGGCAGAGTGGACAGTGAGAGAGAGAGACAGAGAGAAAGGTCTTCCTTTAGCCGTTGGTTCACCCTCCAATGGCCGCCGCGGTAGCGCGCTGCGGCTGGCGCACCGCGCTGTTCCGATGGCAGGAGCCAGGTGCTTATCCTGGTCTCCCATGGGGTGCAGAGCCCAAACACTTGGGCCATCCTCCACTGCACTCCCTGGCCACAGCAGAGAGCTGGCCTGGAATAGGGGCAACCGGGACAGGATCGGTGCCCCGACCGGGACTAGAACCCGGGGTGCCGGCGCCACAAGGCGGAGGATTAGCCTGTTGAGCCACGGCGCCGGCCCATGCAACATTTTCTTAAAAAAAAAAATTTGGATTGCTAATCCAACCATTCTGTACAACAATAATATTACATTTTTTTTTGACATTTTAGTACATTTTCCACGTGTGACCTCAGCATTCCTGTGAAGCCCACATCTCAGGCCTTTTACAGATAAACAGTCAGAAACCAGGAAATTCAGTGACCGAAGCCACTGAAAGTGGCTAGAATCTGATTGTTGTAAGACTGGCCCTTGTGATCATCTCACTTACTCCCAAGTTTCTTATGAATGAGTTACTGTCACAGGAGAGTTAAATAGTCATGCAATCCTTTTCTTGGTCAAGCATTAGTGTTTCAGAAGGTTTTGAAATTTTCCTCCTTGTTCCAGATTGTTAACCAGTTGAGAATAGGAAATTTGCTTTATGTGCACATGTTTTTAGAAAGCTAATAAACAGGGATATGCATGCTCTGTTACTTTAGAAGCAAACATTCCCTCAGAGAGGGCCCTGTGGTAGTACTTGGTTGATCTGTCTCACGCCTTCTTCACACACTAGAAAGCCATGTGTCTGCCGAACATCTTTTGTATCAGCCACAAGATGGTACCATTGCACAGTCTAGAGAGAGCATTGGCCAGCAGAGAAATCAACAGAAGGAGATTAATCTTAGGTTAAGTGTAGCACGAACACAGAAGAAACCTTGCCATTATATTCCAAAATAGAAATTGTTTTCATTGAAGGTGAAATGGACATTTGTATATACTGTAATTTTATCTGCCTTCTTTCTCTACACTTACAGTCTTACTCTTAATATAGCCAAGGTTCTGTTCTATAAGAAGGTTATGATCTTCACTTCAATTAAAAGATAAATTTCTCCCTCTAATGTTGGGAGTTTTATAGGATCAATGGAAGCTCCCTTCCCCCTCAATCCTGGGGATTCCTTCTCTTTTGGAGAGAGGACCAGCTTTCCAGAAACGGTTTCAAATTCAGTTTTGCAAAATGGTAAATGACAACAAACAATGCATTGTGTCAGGAGAGAATGGGCTACAGAGTTGAAATCAAGCAGAGAGAGCAATCAGAGCCTCATTTATTTTTTATTTATTTATTTTTTTGACAGGCAGAGTGGACAGTGAGAGAGAGACAGAGAGAAAGGTCTTCCTTTTGCCGTTGGTTCACCCTCCAGTGGCCGCTGCGGTAGCGCGCTGCGGCCGGCGCACCGTGCTGTTCCGATGGCAGGAGCCAGGTGCTTCTCCTGGTCTCCCCTGGGGTGCAGAGCCCAAACACTTGGGCCATCCTCCACTGCACTCCCTGGCCACAGCAGAGAGCTGGCCTGGAAGAGGGGCAACCGGGACAGGATCGGTGCCCCGACCGGGACTAGAACCCGGTGTGCTGGCGCCGCAAGGCGGAGGATTAGCCTGTTGAGCCACGGCGCCGGCGAGCCTCATTTATGATAGAGAAAAGTTTGAAGCAAAGGCCCGATAGGAGAGGTTGTGGGGGAGCACCATGGAGAGGCTTGCCAGTGAGTTGCAGAAAGATAATTCATCACATGAGAAAGTGAAAGAAATAAATTGCAAAACAGTGGATTGGATTCAATAGCGTGCACATGGGCATGCATGTATGTTGATGGGAGAGATGCACAGTGAGTGACAGTAGTTCTGAGTGCAGCACACTTACTGTTTGGGGCCTTTAGGTAGTGCCTCCGTTTTCTAGCATAAGCCTGCTTTGTGAGTGTGACCAGTCCTCCAGGAAATGAGCAGGCTCTGCTGCCAGCTTAGCTCTCACTCACTCCTCTCCTGTGGCAGGGGGATGAGATGCCTTGATTGACAGCCTCATTAGAGTCACACAGAGCAGGGAGTCAGGAGAGTTCCCCAAGAAAGGGGTGTGAGGAAGCCTTGTGTGAGCTTTGCCTGGTGCTGTTGCACAGTCTAGACAGATTATTGGTCTGCAGAGAACTTGTGCTACTTGTGCAAACCCTAAGGTTTGCAAGGCCTCACAGTCTTAAGGGTCTCAGCTGGAACTGTGTGAGATGATCTTTTGGAAACTGGCAAATAATTGTTTGGAAATTCTATCCACATTCACAATCTATATTGGTTCTTTTAAAATACGCTATGAAGTAGAACTCTCAGGACATCAAAGAACACAGAGGACAGTCAAAGTGGACCACTCTGGCCAGTGTTGTGGCACAGCGGGTTAAGCAACTGCTTGCCAATGCCAGCATCCCACATAGGAGCGCCAACTGGAGTCCAGGCAATTTTGTTTCTGATCCAGCTTCCTGCTAATGCACCTGAGAAAGCACCCAGAGATAGCCCAGTCAGTGCTTGAGCTCCTGCCACCCATGTGGCATAATAAGGTGGAGTTTCTGGCTTTGGCTTGGCCTAGCTTTAGCTTTTGTAGGCATTTGGGAAATGAACCAGTGGATAGAAAATTTCTTTGCCTTTCTGCCTATCTCACTTGCTTACTTTATTTCAGATAAGTACCTAAATCTTTAATTTAAAAAGTGGGGTCACCAATACTTCCATGTTTTTGCTTTGGAGGGATGGACAGAGTAGGGAGTGGGACATAGAGGGTTTTGTCCCTAAAGAGCAGTCACAGAAGGTAAACTGTAACTTCTCCTGAAAGAAACATCTGACAGTGAAGGTATCCAATTAGAAGACAATACCATGGAGGCAGTTTCAACAGAGAGGTCCTTCTCTGCATATTAGCGGCAATATTAAATAACAGAGGTCTGCATATGGACAGAGGTTGCTCATATTACCCAAAACCATCATCGTTACCTATTCCATTTGTTGCAAGATGTGAAATATACTTGTCAAAATGGTGCATACATATGGTGTAAGTTGTTCAATAATCACAGTTTGAAATTTTCATGTTTTTCTCCAGATAAGGAAAAATCATTAATTTCACACTGAGAATTAAGAAGTGTTTTTAGACCCCAAAAGGAGAATTTGGCCAGGAGTTTCGCATAACGTTAATACAAGTGGACTTCAAAAAGTTCATGTTAGGGTGGGCTTATTGGTTAATGGTTAAGACTCCAGTTAAGATGTCTGCCTCCCACATCAGAGTGTGAAGGTTTAATTTCTGGCTCTGGCATTAATGCGGACCCTGGGAAGACAGCAGTGTGTCTCAAGTAATTGGGTTCTTGCCACCCACAAGGGACAAGTGGATTGTGCTCTCAGCTCTTGCTTTGGCTCTAACCTACACCCAGCTGTTATAGGCATTTGGTAGCTCTCATTTCTCTGTCCCTCTGCCTCTCAAATAAGAAAATAAAATGTTTGTAGAAAATGGAAAATAAATTTGGTTCAAAATATTTTGAAAACCATGTGTTTTTTAAATAAAATGCATTTTTGATAAACTTTTTTCCCATGGATGCATGGATTTCAAAATGTTTTACACCAAAATAAGCTGTAATTTAATTTCATTTTTTCCCCACTAGCCTTTGATTTGCCCTTGCATTATCCAAGTGGATTCTTTGTGTGCATTGAATGGTGCTGGAAATGTGTGTAGCTTCCACAGTTTATTATCCCAGAGGAATTGTTTCCAAATGCTGGTGTTTGAATCAACTATACCAGACAAGCTCAGGAAAAGCTCCTGGATTCTGATTTAGTAGTTCTTAAGTGAGTCCTGAGAATCCTCACCTTCCCCAAATGGGTCTGGAATAAAACTGGGATGGGAACATGCTGATCCTGAGAACAGAACTTAGAAGTTGTTAACTATTCATAATCCACATGTAGGGCACCTAAGGCTCAGTGATGTCCAGGAACAGTGTTCTGCATTCCCCAGGTCCCATCATGGTGCCAGCAAAGTCCAGCTTCAGATAAGGATGCGTTGTTTATGCATAAATCAAAGAACTCCATGTTTTTGGGGCCAGTACTGTGGCATAGCAGGTTAAACTACCACCTGCAATACCAGCATCCCATATCGGGGTGCCAGTTTGTGTCCTGATGACTCGGCTTCCCACCCAGCTTCTTGCTAATGTGCCTGGGAAGGCAGCAGAGGATGGCCCAAGTCTTTGGCCCCTGCCACCCATGTGGGAGATCCGGATGGGGTTCCTGGCCCCTGACTTCAGCTTGGTCCAGCCCTTGTCAGTGTGGCCATTTAGGGAGTGAACCAGTGAATGGAAGATGATCTCTCTCTCTCTCTCTCTCTCTCTGCCACTCTGCCTTTCAAATAAATCTTAAAAAAAAAAAAAAAAAAAAAAAAAAACCTTCACGCTTTTATGTGCTTGAAACTTAAGAAACCCTTAAGTGGGGCCAGTACTGTAGTGGGTGAAGCTGCCACCTGCAGTGCTGGCATCCCATATGGGTGCTGGTTCAAGACCCAGCTGCTTCACTTCCAATCCAGCGTTCTGCTGTGGCCTGGGAAAGCAGTACAAGGTGGCCCAAGTCCTTGGGCCCATGTACCCGCATGGGAGACCCAGAAGAAGCTCCTGGTTCCTGGCTTCGGATCGGGCACAGCTCCAGCCATTGCAGCCAATTGAGGAGTGAACCAGCAGATGGAAGACCTCTCTCTCCCTCTCTGCCTCTCCTTCTCTCTCTGTGTAACTCTTTCAAATAAATAAATAAATTTTAAAACTAAAAAAGAAACCCTTAAGTGGTTTTCTTGAGGTGTTGCCTGGTTTTCAGACTTGGCATTTCATAACCCAATTGGTGTTCTTTACTTCTGGTACATGTTTTATCTTCTGAGAAGATTTATGCAGTGCTTCCCAGTACTGGTCACTGCATGAGGCACTGAGGTAGACAGAAACATCAGCCATCATTCCTGGGCCTGAGAACTCACTGCGCACTGCAGGTTGGGAAGGATGGTGTAGTTCCTACACTTCCTGGGGAGATGCTTGCCACAGAGCAGGTGGGGTAGGAGAAAAACATGAACAAAGTAAGGATAAAGTACAGGATTCCTTCAAGAGTTAGTGAGCTACCATAACTCTAGCATCTTCCCCTTTCTTGACTATTTTTAAGGGTTTCCAAGAAGAGAACCTATTTAAGCAGATCTGGATCTCTCCAAGCAAATACCATTTGCAAGATTTTCTCTTTTTGGCTACCAGATAGTCCCCTAAATCAGTTGAATCAGGATGTTTTAAATTTGAAGCAACTTCTTTAAGTGTGTTTGTTAAAATTTGGCCTTAAACCCAGTGTGATTTTTATTGAGTTACAGCACATGGGTGGCCCAGGCCATGAGTGCCTGGCTTCTGTCCATCAGCATCCCGATGGCCAGTAATATGGGGCAGCCTGCCATAATCGCATGTGTCACCTGGCTCTTGGTGGTGATGATACACCTGCTGGATGCCTTCAGTGAACTTGCCATCTCTTTCCTAACCAGACCCTGCTTTTCATTCTGCCAACCAAAACCACATCACAGAGTAGGCACTCAATAAGACTTCCCTTTCTCATGTCCAGTGGTGCAAGTAGGGCCCAGTTGTAGTCAGGATAATAAGTGACATTTCTTTCCCCAGAGTGGGCTACAGAATTTGTAGGTATAGTAGAAAATGTGAGTGTTGTGTCCCTTGATCTAAACAGCATAAAAGTGACATTAAAGATGCTAAAATATAAAATATTCTCATTTCTTTCATAGCTTTTCTCTTAGGTTGTCATGGTGTTTAATTTGCTATTTGATGCCATTCTGAGTAATGAAAATTAAAGTTTTAAATAATTATCATGAATTTTGCCAAGCATCCTTACAGTGTACAATGCTAATTTTAAATTTTAACTTTATTTTTTTTAAAGACTTACCTGTTTATTTGAGAGGAAGAGTTACAGAGAGGCAGAGGCAGAGAGAGTTCTTCCACCCACTGGTTAACTCCCCAGATGGCTGCAACAGCCAAAGCTGTGCTGATCCAAAGCCAGCAGCCAGAAGCTTCTTCTGGGTCTCCTACGTAGGTGCAGGGGTCCACAGACTTGGGCCGTCTTCTACTGCTTTCTCAGGCCATAGCAGAGAGAGGGATCTGAAGTGGAGCAGCTGAGACTCTAACCGGTGCCCCTGTGGGATACTGGCACTGCAGGCTGCGACCTCACCCATTATGCCACAGTGCCAGGCCCTAACTTTATTTTTTAAATTGTCAGATAACATTGTGTCATTTTATTGTGTCAAGCATGAGGTTTTGAAGTGCATATACATTATGGAAGGGTTAAGTCAAGTTACCTGGGGCAGGTATGGTGGTACAGTGGGTTAAGCTGCTGCATGAGGTGCTCATACCTCATAGCAGAGAGCCTAGAATTGAGTCCCACATCCACTTCTAATCAAGCTTTCTGCCAAAGTACCTAGGAGGCAGCATATGATGGCTCAAGTACTTGGGTTTCTGCCAGATGTGGGAGACCCAGATGGAGTTTCTGGATCCTGGCTTTGGCCTGGCCTAGCCCTGAATGCTGTGGGCATTTGGGGGAGTGAACCAGTTGAAAGATCTCTCTCTCCCCCTCTCTGTCACTCCATTCAAATAAAGAAGTAAATTAATAACTCTTAAGAGTCTGGTTAAAAATTGCCCTACCTCATATAATTATTTTTGTGGTGAGAGTACAAAGCATCCCTGTTATATTTTGTAAAGAATACAATATATCATGATTAGCTATTGTCACCTTGCTATACAGATTTCTTGACATTTTAAAAAAAGATTTATTTTATTTTGTTTATTTGAAAGACAGAGTTACAGAGAGAGGCAGAGAGAGAGAGGTCTTCTATCCGCTGGTTCACTCCCCAACTGGCTGCAACGGCCAGAGCTGTGCCGATCCAAATCCAGGAGCCAGGAGCTTCCTCTGGGTCCCTCACGCTGGTGCAGGGGCCCAAAGACTTGGGCCATCTTCCACTGCTATCCTAGACCATAGCAGAGAGCTGGATCGGAAGAAGAGCAGCTGGAACTAGAACCTGTGCCCATATGGGATGCCAGCGCTTCAGGCCAGGGCATTAACCCACTGTGCCACAGTGCTGGCCCCGATTCTTGACATTTCTAACTCACAGTTGCTGAGAAACAGGAGGCAGGGTACACCATGCAGGGGCACATGGGGAAGCACTGGTGTAGGTCAGGAGGCAGGAGTGATGGGAATATCTGGGCCTGATCCTTTATTGTAGTTTTCATGAGAAGGACTGGGCGAAGGAGGGTTGTCAGCTGAGCTTGCCAGGATCATCTAGTTTAATGATTTCATTGCCCCGGACTCTAACAATGATCCCTACTTGTGTAATAACTGGCCCTGGGGTCCCTAAGGATTAGGCATACTGGCCCCTAAAGTATAAAAGCCAGACAGATGAGGCGATTTGGAGCCTTGACTCTGGAGAGGTTGCTTTGCAAATCAAAGGATGCTCTCAGGCAGATTGTTTGCCATTGCTGGGCAGCAACTGACCCTGGGAGAGATAATCCTGTCCCAGGTCTCTGAGGTCCCACGATGTCCAAGCATCATAAAATGCAGAAAACAAACAAACAAAAAAAAATGATTTGTGCAACTGATATAATAGGAAGTTCAGGAAGACAAAAGCAGAGCTGTACATAGCACTTTTTTTTTTTTAAAGATTTACTTGTTTATTTGAAAGGCAGAGATACAGGGAGAGAAGGAGAGAGAGAGAGATTGAGATTCCATCCACTGGTTCACTCCCTAAATGGCCACAATGGCTGGGGCTGGGCTAGGCTGAAGCTGGGAGCCAGGAGCTTCTTCTGGGTCTCCCAGCTGGGTGCAGGAGCCCAAGTATTTGGGCCATCCTCCACTGCCCTCCCAGGTGCATTAGCAGGGAGCTGGATCAGAAGCAGAGCAGCCAGGACTTGAACTGGTGCCCACATGGATGGCAGCACCACAGGAGGAGGCTTAACCTTCTATACCACAGCACCGGCCCCCAAAACCTAGCACTTCTGAGCACAGGGCCCTGCACAGTTGCTCAGCGGTATACCACAATGCTGGCACTGACTTTTCCCTTAGGTACTCTTTCTAGACTAATACCTCCTCCTCAGGACACTTCACCACCTTTTAGAGCATAGGCAGAATCAGTTGGAGGTATAGTCACAGCTTTAAAACAACAAGGATCCCACAGGAGGAGAGGGGGCAAGTCCAAGGAATGAACCCACCTCTGGAGGCCGGACCAGAAAGAAGCTGAAAAGACACAACTGCAGTTAAGGCTAGAGAGAGTGTGAGCAGACAGTGGAAAAGAGATCTGAAATTGTGTTAGTGGAGCAAACAGCATTCAGTTCTTCCCACATTTATTGTGTGAGATACAGAAGGACTAGATATGACCTCTATCTTTGATATAAACAATCAGATTTCTGAGGCCTTGAGCCAGGAGAAAGCTTTGAAATTTACTTTGTAGGAAGTGGAGGGGGAGCCCCTGAGAAACAGCAAGAAAGGCAACGTATTATGAATTCTATGTTTTAGAAAGATGAGAGACACAAGGCAATGGACAGAGGTCAATTTGACGGTGGCAGCAATTATCCAATAAATAATAGATTTCAACAAGGGTTCAGCAGGGAGGGGCATTTGCTGGGGGTGGGGTGGTGTGTCCTTGCAGGCAAGTCCAGACAGGGAAAAGAATCAGGGTTCTGTCACTCAGCCAGAATTTGTAGGCAGAACTTCAACCCTTAGGTCAGGGAGTATCTAGAGCAACAGAGGCCACAGAAGCTTGAGGGAAGGAATTGGCTTGTGTGGGGAGGATTTTGAAAACCCGGGATTTTAGACTGAGGTGTATCTGCTAGAAGCACTGGGGTGGGGCTGAGTGACTGACTCAGTAATACCAGCTCCTAGACAGAGCACTATGGCTGCTTAAATGGCAGGCAGGCTTTGTCCTGAGCAGGCACTGAGTCAGCAAGTGGAAGTACTGTGTTCATTCTTGTGAGGCATAGAGGAGCTGCCAAGCCTGGCCAAAATGTTTATGTGAACTTTTAAAGAACCTGATAGCTTTATATCTTTTCTTCTTGTGAAAGTCATTATTTTAGGCAATTTAGATGAGCAAAATGAAAAATCTAAGTGAAGTATATTTCTACTCATCCTGGGCCATGTTGACATTTGGGAGTGTGTACCTTCAGTATTTTATCTTTGCATTTCCCCCTTCCCTTACAAAAATGGGAGTCTTTTTTATTGGATTTTTTACCTTTTGAAGTTTCGCTAATTTGTGATTCCTGTGTAATCATATGTGTTTATCCTGAGCCACCCTGGAAGTAATGCCCAGAATATTCTAATTCTCTGTTTCTGAAGTCTTCAAGAAATAAGTCTTGTTGACCAGTGGGCTACTTACCTCAAACTTCACACATTGGTTGAAAGAAAACATAAGCCTATAATTATGAACCAAATCTAAAGAGATTTAACTAAGAGAGACAAAGTGCTTGGTTTGCACCTGAGAATCTAACGAGAAGCACAGAAGAAGCCGGCAGCCATGGGATAGTGAGGAGGTGATGAACCACAGCTCGTGGTGAAGGGCTGGAAGAACAAACTGCTCATCGTGGAGAAGTTGAGAGGCTGATGCTACCCACTCATGTGAAAGCTGTCACCTGGAAGAGGAAGCTCCCCACAGTTTCAGAAGCCCACGGAGGTAACTTTTGGGCGACCATGGTGTGCTATTGACTAGTATTTCCCTTCTGGTCTCCAGTTCTTTTCACTATGTCTCTATCTACATTCTCCTGTAACTGCATGTTTTATTTTTACTCATTGTTGGCTTTATGGCCATGAATATAATGCTTTACTAGGTAAACTGTCCTGATATCTGGTTCATGGTTTCAACCTGTCAAGCGTTGGGATTCTGATTAGGTTGGTGAGCTTGTAAGCCATATATATGCACATGTGTTCAGCACACAATTAGTACAATCCTCCATGGACAGATGTCAAGTGGAGGCTATAGAATGATAACTTATTGCCTAAAGACTTAGAGCTAGGGTATATCAGAGCCAAGCCACACCTGGGTCATCCGACCCTCAAGCAAATGTTCTCTCCAGGACACTATACTCTCTCAAGACACTTTTGAATATATGGTAGTATATATGAAAAGTTCTAGAAACACAGAGATCTGCCTTTTGATTGGTACTTTCATGAACATTGTATAATTCATTCTTTAAGCAAAGATAGAGCTGATATTATTGTTCTCATTTTACAGATGAGATGCCCAGGAAGGTTAAGTATCTTTATCCAAAATCAGAGCAAACTGGCTGCAATATATGAGTTGTTGCAGAGAACAACTAGATTGGAAAGATATATTCCCTTCGAGGGATTCTTAAGATGTTCTTGGGACTGCTTCTTCAGAAGACATAGACTTGTGGCTAAACAATCCATTAGGAATTATTAAAATGGGAGGACCTTAAAGCCCTGACCAGCAAAGATACCAGAGAATCTCTTAACACTTTGCAAAAATGCCTGGATGAATCTGATCTCCAAAGATATACAAAAACAAGAAAATATGTAAGCACCATTTGGGATCTGATTAGAATTTGGAGTCTAGTTTCCTAAGTTCAGAAGCAGATAACTGGAGAGAATTTTCAGGAAAAAAGCAAACAACATTCTTTTGGGCATTATTTGTTCTGTTTAATTAAGCCCTTGGCTAACATAAGCAAGATTTTGGTTATTCTAACTGAAAAGCTTTGTGTAGATCTTTTACTATCGCATAACAATCACCAGCTTGCCTCAAGAATAAGCCAGTGAGTTTGTAGACAGCATCTCCCTTTTTAGTTAGAACAATAGAATTTGAGAGCTAGAGGGCTCCTTCAACATGCATTCCAGGCCATGCTTCTATCTTCTTTTTAGAGATGAAGAATTGCAGTTCGGACACATGCAGTGATTTAGTCAAAGTCACACATCAGGGCCAGGACCAATTCTTGGCTTGAGAATAGGAATCTCATGGACTGCTTACTCAGTGCTCTCTTTTCTCTGCCTTATGATGCTCTGTTGCCTTCTGGCTGAGAAAGCTCACTAATAAGGACTTTTTGGGATGACTTAAGTTATTTTCCTTGGAAATACTGAGAACATCAGAAGAAATCCCTTTTAAAATGTAAGAACAAAAAAATCCTGCATCACCTAAAGCCCAATGAGTTTAGAATTATTCACCATCAGAGAACAGTCATACCATGTGATGTGTTTATTGATATGAATTAGCAAGAACAAACTGTGGTTAAATTGGCCTACCTAACAGGAAGCATCATGCTGTAGAAAGCCCGAGAACTCTGGAATTACACTTGGTGGTAAATGCTAAACTCTCTGAGCTTCACTTTCCTCACTATAAATGGAAGACAGTGCTTTCCCTGGTTGTACTGGCTGGAAGTTAAATGAAATAGTAGGTGTGTAGGCCGGCGCTGTGGCTCAATAGGCTAATCCTCTGCCTGTGGCACTGGCACACCAGGTTCTAGTCCTGGTAGGGGTGCCGGATTCTGTCCCGGTTGCCCCTCTTCCAGGCCATCTCTCTGCTGTGGCCCGGGAATGCAGTGGAGGATGGCCCAAGTCCTTGGGCCCTGCACCCACATGGGAGACCAGGAGAAGCACCTGGCTCCTGGCTTCCGATCAGCGTGGTGCGCCAGCCGCATTGGAGGGTGAACCAACGGCAAAGGAAGACCTTTCTTTCTCTCTCTCTCTCTTTTGCTCTCTCTCTCTCTCACTGTCTACTCTGCCTGTCAAAAAATAAATTAGAAAAAATAAAATAAAAAAATATAATAGGTGTGCAAGTACTGAATTTAGTATCTGGTCCATGTGTGGCACTTTTTTCCATCCTAGAATTTGATGATTCTTTGAATGCAATGCACTTTTTTTTTTTTTTTTTTTTTGACAGGCAGAGTTAGATAGTGAGAGAGAGAGAGACAGAGACAGGTTTTCCTTTTGCCGTTGGTTCACCCTCCAATGGCCGCCACGGCCGGCACGCTGCAGCTGGTGCACCACGCTGATCCGAAGGCAGGAGCCAGGTGCTTCTCCTGGTCTCCCATGTGGGTGCAGGGCCCAAGGACTTGGGCTATCCTCCACTGCACTCCCGGGCCATAGCAGAGAGCTGGCCTGGAAGAGGGGCAACCGGGGCAGAATCCGGCACCCCGACCGGGACTAGAACCCGGTATGCCGGCACCACAGGCGGAGGATTAGCCTATTGAGCTTCGTTGCCAGCTGCAATGCACTCTTTAAATAAATGTTGTTCCTGTTTTGGGTATGGAGGACAAAGAAATGAGTGCCAGACACAGTATCTGCCCCATAGAGAGTATTTTTTTTTTAATGGGGAAGACAGACATTAAGTAAGCAATTATGATTCAATGCCATGAATTATTAGGTAAGGATGTCAGGATGTTAAGGAAGATTGAGGCATGGACCTAATTTGGAGGATCAGGTAGGGCCTCCATGAGGTGGCAGTGTTTACATTAAATCCTAAAGAATGTGAAAGACTTAGCCAGGTGAGATGGGATTAAGCCAGGGGAGGGTAGATACAATTATTCTCAGCAGAAGCACCAATCAAGTGTGAAAATACTGAAGGAGGAGAGCTCAATTAATGTAAAATGAGGGGGAAAGTGGCAATGTGATGCAGCTGGAGAAGTAGATGCGGTAGAGCCTTACAGTGTGCAAACCATGGTGATGATACTGGAAGTTAATTTTGAGGGCATAGAGAAACATTGGAGAGCTTTATGAGTTTGACTGGAATGATTTTTGTCATTGAAATTAAATGGCTATAAATATTAGCTTACTGGAAATGTATAGGTAAAGGTCACAGCTGAAGTGGGCTGGCAGGATTCATTTAGGAAGTGCCTTCATCCTTTGTTCCTGGAATTCAGGGATGTCTTTCTGAGGAAAAGTGGAAGAAAATTTAGCTATTATGCTCCACCACAAGAGAGAGCTACTGGTCTTCCATGGCCATGTAACTTTCTGTTGGCCAATTGTCTACCAACAACATGGCGGCACTGGGAGTTGGCTCAACAGCGTGGCCATTTTCCAGGGATAAGGCCGTTATGGCAGTTGGTGGTTGGTAAATTCATTCCCTGATTTCTGTGTCCAACCATATGCTCAGACCCTACTGGCAGTCCGCAGCCTGGACTCTCCAGCCAGCACAGAACAAAGACAGTCTGAAAAGCCCTTTCCCTGTCACCATTGCAATCAGTTGAGCATTTATGCTGCAAACAGCTCTCTTACAGGAAGACGTTTGTGTTCCTCCGGAATGTGAAGGAAGGTTCATGGTTTTTAAAATTCATGAATTGCGTGGAATGGAACGTTCCTTCTCCAAGTACAGGAAAGAAACAGAGAGGCTGTGTCTTCTTACATCCAAGCTTTGGGTCATCTCAGGCAGGAAAAATCTAGTCTGACTGATTATTTGGTGTGGTATAGACAGAAAGACCCCCTTTCCTCCCATATTAAGAGAATTTTTTTTTCCTTCTCAACTCATTGCATTGGATTCACTTGAGAGCATGCAGGCTTAGGCAATCAGCTGAAGGAATTCAGTATTTATCTTTTTTCTCTTAGATTACTTGAAGACAATAATTTAGTCTGGGTATATGATCAAAGCACAAGCCAACTAAAAGACTCAGGTGGCCTGATTTGCTTTGGTTGGTTTAAATGTAGACATTGGAAAATTGTGGAATTGGTCTTTAACTATGCTTATTGCCCCTTTGATGCTCTCTCCTGACTCCCTGGGCCTATTTCTTTCCATTCTGTATGCTCAATACCCTTATCCCCAAGATCAGAACTCAGTTCTCTACCAAACTACTTTGAATGACCTACCCTTCTCTTGCCAACTCACTCTGCTGTACCTCTGAATGAAACCTTAGAATGTGAATTTGAAAAAAAGAAATGATTAAATTGATCTTAATAAACTGTAATGTCTGAATGTGGGAACACTCTGTACACTATTGGCTCTTGACCCATTCAGGTGTAGGTGGAGTGCTACATTCTAAAGGAAGATTTTGGGGGACTGGCATTTGGCTTAGAAGTTAAGGTGCTAGTTAATATGCCTGAATCCCATATTGGAGCATCTAGGTTTGAGTCCCAGATTTGCCTCTGAGTCTAGCTTCCTGTTAATGCACACTCTGGGAGGCAGTAGGTGATGGCTGAAGATGTTGGGTCCTTGCTACCTACATGGGACAGTTGGATTGATTCCTGGCTCTTAGCTTCAACCTGTCCTAGCTTGTCGTTATGGAGACTTGGGGGGAGGTGAACCAGTAGATTAGAGATCTCTATCTCTGTCTATTTCTCTAAATAAGTGAATAAAAGAAGGTTTGATAGTCCAAGTGAATACTTGGTAGGAAAATTTAAAAAATTTTAGAGGCAGGGAAACTGTTCTTCTTTCCCAAACGCTCACTATTGGTTCACTCCTGCAATGTTAGGGCCAGAGTTGGAATTGGGAGCAAAATCCTTAAGGGGATTTTAAGCAAAAGATTGAAAAAGCCAAAAATCTCTTTGTAACATTAGACTAGATGGGGTGGGTGTTTGGCTTAGCAGTCAAGATGCTTGTTGGGATACCTGTTTCCCATATCACAGTGCCTGGGCTTGCTACTGATTTCCAGTTTTTGGCTTTAGCTTCCTGCCAATGCAGACCTGGGAAGCAGCAGCAATGGTTCAAGTGATTGGATTCCTATCACCCATATGGGAGACCTGGATTGAGCTCCCAGCTTCCAGCCTCAGCTTGGGCCAGTCTTGGTATTTGAGACATTTGGGGAGTGAATTAGCTGGCAGGAGTGTCTCTTGCTCCCTCTCTCTTTCTCTCTCTTCCTCTACTTCTGCCTCTTACATAAATAAATAAATAGATAGATATATAGGTATATAGGTAAATAGATGTTTAAAATTAAAATATATAGGGGCCAGCACTGTGGCGCAGTGGGTTAAGGCCCTGGCCTGAAGCGCTGGTGCCGCGGACCGGCTCTCGCGTAGCCACCAGACCCGAGGGGAACGAGGGCCGAAAGCACAGGAGGAATAGAAATCGGCGAGGGGAAAATGACAGACAGACACACACACTTTTTGAGTATGTTGTTGTTGTAGTTGTTTGTCTGTAGTTGTCTGTCTGTCATTTTCCCCTCGCCGATTTCTATTCCTCCTGTGCTTTCGGCCCTCGTTCCCCTCGGGTCTGGTGGCTACGCGAGAGCCGGTCCGCGGCAGGTGGCGCCCGAACAGGGACCTGAAGGACAGGTAATCTTTTTCTTTCTTTTTCTTCAGGAATAAGAAACGGCTTTTACCAGGATTCTGCAGATCCGCCAGTGAAGGCTTACTGGTTAAGTGTAAATAATCATTGTAAAGGGGAATCATGGGGCATGCTTTAACCAAAAAAGAAAAAATGCTAGTTGTCATGCTACGGAAAATGCTGACTAAATCTGGATTTCCTGTCTCGGTAAAAACAGTAAAAACTTTTACTTCTTTTCTCAGAAGGGTTAGTCCTTGGTTCCTGGAGGGAGGCTCTTTAGTCTTAGAGGATTGAAAAAAGGTTGGCAAAGAAATGCGTACGTATGTGCAAAACCAAGGGGAAAATACCTTGCCCCCACAAGCATATCAACTTTGGTACTTAATTAAAGAACTTTTGGCAGAAACCACGCCATTTGAAGGCTTGTGCCGTGAGACAGCCTCTGATATAGGAGAAGCTACAGGTTATAAAATATCGGACTGTGCTCCAGGGGGTCCCAGGCAGTGTATTCCTTTGATGGCTTCTGCACCTCCTATGGTGTATAATGCCATAAAAAAGGATGAAAAGAAAGATGATGATTATAGCGAGGTAGATTGGAAGGAATTGGAGGACGAAGAACGAGAGGAGGACGAGGAGGATAATTATAGAGACCACCATAGGCCTCCTCCTGTTCCTATGCAATCTATGATGAGGAAGCCTCCTAAGCCTAGAAGGTGCCCTCCTCCATTACCCCCTCCTCCAATGGGCTTTAAAGGTGCCATAGCTGAGGCTCGGAAAAATGGGGATGTTGCCTTTGGCATCTTTCCTGTTGTGGAAACCTCTGAAAATGAAGAACCTATCTGGGAGCCCTTACCTTTGAAAATGCTCAAAGAACTGCAGAGCGCAGTAAAAACTAGTGGTGCTACCGCGCCTTACACTTTACAAATTGTGGACATGATAGCCAGCTTATGGCTGACCCCTTATGATTGGATGCAAACAGCTAAGGCCACTCTTAATCCTGGGGATTTTATCCTTTGGAGAACGGAGTATGAGGATAAGTGTAAGAAAACTATTGACCAAAGTAACAAGAAAAGAGGCCCTAAGCCTACATTGTCTATGCTTATGGGGTCAGGGGAATATGCCCCCTTAAATGCTCAGCAAAAAATTCCAAAAGACATTTTAAAGATAATAACAAACAATGCAATATACGCTTGGCGTAACATTCCCCCTACAGGAACCAAACCAGGAACATTGGCAGGTATTAGACAGGGAACGGAAGAGCCTTATCAGGATTTCATTTCCAGATTGGAAGAAGCAGTAACTAGGATGCTGCCCCCTTCTGAGGGGACAGACATGCTCTTAAAACACTTGGCTTGGGAAAACGCTAATCCACTGTGTCAGGATTTAATTCGGCCTATTAGAAAGACAGGAGCTATTCAAGATTATGTAAAAGCATGTTTAGATGCCTCACCAGCTATAGTCCAGGAAATGGCCTATGCTGCAGCTATGAAAGGTCAGAAGTTTAGTGCATATGTTAAGAAAACATACGGAGGAGGCGCCAAATCATCATCCATGGATGTTTGCTATAATTGTGGCCAACCAGGGCATATGCAGAGGGAATGCAAACATTCAAAAGAAGGCTCAAAGAAGCAAGGGCCGCCGGGGCTGTGTCCTCGGTGTAAGAAGGGAAAACATTGGAAAAATGAGTGTAAATCCAAGTTCCATAAAGATGGGACTCCTTTAAATAAGGAAAAAGAAAAACAGGAGGAAGCAAAAAACTAGATGAGGGGCGGTCTCCTAGCCCCACTCCAAAGGGAGAGGAGTCAGCAGGGCAGAAACAGCAATTAAACCCTGAAGCCCCGAAATTTACGGTGCATGATTTGCCTAGGGCAACACCGGGTAGTGCAGGGCTGGATTTAGCTAGCTCAAAAGACATTATAGTGTCTAAGTGGGATGGAGTAACTTTAGTGCCCACTAATGTAAAAGGAACTTTGTTGCCTCAGACAGTCGGATTAATAATTGGCAAAAGTTCAAATTATGCAAAAAATTTTAAAGTGCTTCCTGGTGTCTTAGACGCGGACACTGAAGCAGACATAAAGATAATGATCAGACCTTTAAAAGAGACAATTCAAATTCACAAAGGACAAAGGATAGCTCAATTATTATTATTACCTTATATAAACCTGCCAAACAAAATTTTACAAAAAAACAGGGGCCAAGGCCAGTTTGGCAGCACTGATGAGGGTGTATTTTTGATGCAAGATCTTGGCCAGCGTCCATTCAAAGTCGTGTATCTCAATGACAAAAAATTTAAAGGGCTCCTTGACACCGGAGCAGATAGAACATGTATAGCTTCCTCGGATTGGCCTTCAGCTTGGCCAGTGCAACAGACAGGTTCCTCACTGTTGGGACTGGGGACAGCTAATGGTGTCCTGCAAAGTTCAGCAATGTTAAAATGGACTTGTGAAGGTAAGGAAGGTTATATACAGCCTTATGTTCTTCCCTCTTTACCATTTACACTATGGGGAAGAGATTTCTTGGACGCAATGGAAGTTAGGTTGGTAACAGCAGATAATTTAAATAAACAGCATTTTTTATAGGGGCCACTGCAGAAAATCTTTTTACAGATAAAATTCAGTGGCTGACTCAAAAACCTGTGTGGGTGAGTCAGTGGCCCCTTACGGAAAAAAAAATACAGGCTCTTGAGCAGCTAGTACAAGAACAACTAGAAAAAGGGCATTTAGTAAAATCAAAAAGTCCTTGAAATACACCAGTATTTGTTATAAAGAAAAAATCAGGTAAATGGAGGCTCTTACAAGATTTAAGAGCCGTTAATGCAGTTATGAGGGACATGGGTCCTCTGCAACCTGGACTGCCATCTCCGGTTGCTGTTCCTAAAGGATGGAAAGTCATTGTTATAGATCTACAAGATTGTTTCTTTACCATAAAATTGGATCCTGCAGATTGTGAGCATTTTGCTTTCAGTGTGCCATCATCAAATTTTAAGCAACCTTATAGAAGGTATCAGTGGGTCACTTTACCACAAGGGATAAAAAATTCTCCTACATTATGTCAAAAATTTGTAGACAAGACTATGCAAGTTATAAGGAAAAAATATGCTACTGCATATATAATTCATTATATGGATGATATATTATTGGCTCATAAAAATTCTGCTATATTAGATAATTTGTTGTATGATACTATTCAAACTTTAACTGCTCATGGCTTGGTTATTGCTCCTAATAAAGTGCAGAGAGATCGACCTCTAAATTATTTGGGTCAAATTATAAAAGATGATTATATTATTTCACAAAAAGTTACAATAAGAAGGGATAGGTTAAAGACATTAAATGATTATCAAAAATTATTAGGAGACATTAATTGGTTAAGACCTCATTTAAAAATAACCACAGGGGAATTGAGTCCCTTATATTCTATCTTGCATGGGGATTCAGATCCAAAGTCACTTAGAATTATGACCCCGGAAGCTTTGCAGGCTTTACAGTTAGTTGAAGAGGCATTATCAAAAGCAAGAGTGCATCAGGTAAATTATACTAAGCCATGGAGTCTGTTAATATTTTCCACAGCTTATACGCCTACAGCTTGCCTATGGCAGGAGGGAGTCTTGGAGTGGCTTCACTTGCCTCATACACAGACAAAAATGCTTGCAGATTATCCTTATTTATGTGCTTTATTAATTACCAAAGGTAGAGCTCGCTCTAAAGAATTGTTTGGTAAAGAGCCAGCCACTATTGTCACACCATACAATAAAAGTCAAGTAGAGGAGCTAATGCAAAATAATGAAGATTGGGTCATAGCGCTGCAAAACTATACAGGGCAAATAAAATATCATTATCCAAAACATCCTATTATAGAATTTGCAAGACATGTGAAATTGGTATTTCCAGTCTGGTTTTCGCC
Organism: Lepus europaeus; assembly: GCF_033115175.1. Taxonomy (NCBI): domain Eukaryota; kingdom Metazoa; phylum Chordata; class Mammalia; order Lagomorpha; family Leporidae; genus Lepus; species Lepus europaeus. The sequence continues at coordinate 70,595,511 of NC_084838.1, forward strand.
ACAACCCTTAGCTAAAGCTCAAAATATTTTTACTGATGGGTCATCTTCAGGTTGTGCTGTGGTTTATTCTAAAGAGCACGGTGTGTATGTTGAAAGTGGTGAAAAAACCTCTGCCCAGCAGGCAGAAATTAAAGCAGTCATTTTGGCCTTTACAAAATTTTCACAACCATTTAACCTTTATTCAGATTCTAAATATGTGGTTAATTTATTTCCGGCTCTAGAGACAGCTCTCTTATCAGGAAAATCACCCATTCTTACTTTATTAAGACAATTACAAAAGTTAATCAGGAAAAGAACGGCAAAGTTTTACATAGCACATATAAGGGGCCATAGTAAATTGCCAGGGCCTCTGGCAGAAGGAAATGCCATAGCAGATATGCATACCCAGTCTATTGTAGCTACAGTGCAGGAGGCATTAGAGAGTCATAACATTCATCACCAAAACGCAGCCTCTTTACGAAAAATGTTCTCTATTACTAGAGAACAGACAAGACAGATTGTAAAACAATGTACTCATTGTCCCCCCGTATATCATCCTCCAAAGATGGGTGTAAATCCCCGAGGTTTAAAAGCTAACATTATTTGGCAGATGGATGTAACTCATGTGTCTTCTTTTGGTAAGTTGGGATATGTGCATGTGACTGTTGACACTTTTTCTCATTTTGTGCATGCTTCTGCTAAAACGGGAAAAGCAGTAAAAGATGTTATTCAACATCTAATTCAGTGTTTTCAAATTATGGGCATTCCTTCTCAAATAAAAACTGATAATGGACCAGCTTATATCTCTAAAGCATTTGCAAATTTTTGTGCCCAATGGCACATAACTCATATTACAGGAATTCCTTATAATCCTCAAGGACAGGCAATCATTGAAAGAGCTCATCAAACATTAAAATTACAATTGGAGCGTCTTCAAACTGCAAATTCTTATTTCTCACCTCATCATGTACTGTCTCATTCATTGTTTGTTTTAAATCATTTAAATGCTGATGAAAAGGGCCTTACAGCAGCCCTACGACACTGGGACAGGGAGGTTTATAAGACCCCCCTGCCCAAAGTTCTCTGGAAAGACCTCTTAACAGGAATGTGAAAAGGTCCAGATGTGCTAATCACCTCGGGAAGAGGCTATGCTTGTGTTTTTCCACAGGATGCCGACTGCCCCGTCTGGATCCCAAATAGACTCATCAGGGAGGCCCCCGGCACAGCGCCGCAAGCAGCGACGCTGGAAGAAACAAAAAAAACACATAAAACATCAGATGAAAAAATTGGAAATAGTCCAGCAGAGGCAGAAAATCACTTGGACGATGATCCGTCATCTAGCTCGACAAGCCAAGGAACTTCTCGCTGAACAAAAGAAGCCTCGTACAACCTCTTATCTTTTTGTGGCTTTTCTTGCCTTGATTTCAACTCCAAAAACTGAGGGGACTTCATATTGGGCTTATGTTCCTAATCCTCCCATTGTACAGCCTGTGGGGTGGTTGGATAGGGAGCCTATAAAAGTGTTAACGAATGATTCATTACGGCTAGGCGGCGTACAGGACTCTAATGCAAGAGTCTCCTCCTCCTCTATAATTTCCTTTGAAGGGAGAGCAGACTCATTGCCAATTTGTCTTACGCTGCAAGGAAAAATTCCTAATGGTTGTCTCACCACGAGCTATAAAACTTTCCTAACTGACAGTCCAGACCACGGCAATCCCGGTAAACGGTGGGTCTGGGAAACACAAATTCAAACATTAGGGGCTCAGGCTCCTTATTTCAATGACAATTTTACACATGTTTCAGAAATTGATCTGCCACTCACGCCATGTGTAAAAAAGTATCAAAACCCAGATAAGACGTGGTTATCATCTTTAACTAAATTCCCAACCTGGTTATCTTGTGGATTTTCTGTTACTGCTTGGTATCAACCTAAGGGTGGTGACATAACAATTTGGGACTTTTCTAATTCAAATCCTGGGGATGGAAATTATAAAAAGTACTTAAAAAAAAAAAGTAATAAATTTCATAATTATGCTTATCTTAAACCGGGAAAACCTTTACGGCGATGGTTTTCTCCTGGCTTTGTAGAACCTACTTGGTTTGCAACAAAGGATAATGTAACTCGTAAACATACTGATTTATTTCGCTTAACAGCTGCTACAAATATGTTGTTAGAAAAACAACCCAATCAAACTTTTTCACAGCCTATTACGGTTAAAGCATGTGTAGCTTATCCTAGTGCTATCTTGTTAGCTCGAACTGAAGCTGTAAAAATAACAAAAAAAGGTCGCTCATATAAAATTACTTGTACTGCATGTAAAATGACAAATTGTATTACTTCTACTAAGCCTAAAAATTTTACTACCATACTGTTGGTGCGTAGACCGCCGTTTGTGCTGCTACCTGTTAAATTAGGAAAAAAAAATTGGTATGATAATTCTGCTTTACAAGTATTAGATCTGTTAAGTGGGCTTTTACGTCCGAAACGCTTTGTTGCTGCCTTGATCTTAGGAATTACTACTTTAATTACTATTATCACTACTTTTGCGATTGCAACTACTGCTTTAGTTCAGAAAATTCAAACTACTCACTATGTCAATACATTAAATAAAAATATTACCATGGCATTAATTACACAAGAGGCAATAGATCAAAAATTAGAAGCAAAAATAAATGTGTTAAAAAAAGTAGTCTTGGCTTTGGGACAGGATGTTGCTAATCTGCAAACAATGTTTTCTGCTCGTTGTCATAGTAATTTTAAGTCAATCTGTGTTACTCCGCTACCATACAATACTTCAAAACCTTGGGAAAAAATAAAAGCACACTTACAGGGTGTATGGCATGATAATGAGGTTACACATGATTTACATGCTTTACAAAAGGAGATAGCTGCCGTTAGTCAATCTAGGTTACAAATAGGAAATTTACAAAGTATAGCTACAAGCTTAAAAACAAAAATCAAAAACTTAAACCCCATAACTTAAAAAAACTACCTCATAAATATGAAAATAGTGGCATTAGTAATTTTACTAATAATTCTTTTTCTTCCTGAAATCTTAAAGCTTCTATTTAGCTCATTGCAAGATGTCCAGCAGGAGGTCTTTAAACTTCGTCTTAAAAATTAAAAAAAAAGGGGGAACTGCTGGGCCCAGCAGCTGTTGTGACGCCCATGTAGCAAAATGTTACATTGGAAGTCCACGCTGCAGGGACGAGGTGAGAGCTTTTGCGGAGCGTGGCCTCAAAGCTGTTCCTGTGCAGCCCAAGGTTGTAAAAAACTTTCGGTGCACGTAATGAGAAGTGAAAGGCCTAATTACTGCTGGTTAATAAAGCAATGTGTCTCAACATTAATAGTGATTTTGTATTTAGTAGTTATGCCACGTAGTGCGTTAGGACAAGTGCACCATGATTAAAAACAAAGGAGTCAAGTAGTGCCAATAAGCATTTCACAAAAATCAACAAAAAGCACTTTAGACTTTGGCCCACCAGTCATTAGGGCAATTTACGAGGAGGCATTAAACACTGACAAAAAACAGCACACCCTAAACAAGATAAAACAAAGGGAGCTGAGGTGTTAGCTTTAGAGAGCTGGGGTGTAAATTAGGTCCCGGGTCATCAGAAAGTTTAGACAGCATAGGGATGAGAAAGCTACATTCAATCTTACATAGGTGATATATGAAATTTGAGCTAACAAGCACCACCATCTGATAACTCCCCTGTCCCAGGTTCTCCTAATGAGAGGTTAACTAGTAACCTGACCTTTACCTTTTTCTTAAAAGTAGGACTGCGAATCATCACCACAATGTCTCCCTGTGTCTCTTGTAAAGTTAATCATGTAACCCCATTAGCCTTAACAAGTTTTTGTAATCTTGGAATTTCCTTTGTCTTCAGCAATGTAAGCTTCCCTATATAAGCTCTGGTTTTCCCGCCAATAAACTGCAGACAGACAACTGCAGGCAGACAACTGCAACAACAACATACTCAAAAAGTGTGTGTGTCTGTCTGTCATTTTCCCCTCGCCGATTTCTATTCCTCCTGTGCTTTCGGCCCTCGTTCCCCTCGGGTCTGGTGGCTACGCGAGAGCCGGTCCGCGGCACGCTGGCATCCCATATGGGCGCCGGTTCTAGTTCCGGCTGCTCCTCTTCCGATCCAGAGCTGTGGCCTGGGAAAGCAGTAGAGGATGGTCCAAGTCCTTGGGCCCCTGTACCCACGTGGGAGACCTGGAAGAAGCTTCTGGCTCCTGGCTTCGGATCGGCTCAGCTCTGGCCGTTGTGGCCATCTGGGGAGTGAACCAGCAGATGGAAAACCACTCTCTCTGTCTCTACCTCTCTCTGTAACTCTGTCTTGCAAATAAATAAAAATAAATCTTTAAAGTTAAAAAATATATATTGCACTAGGAGTCCTGGCTTGCTTCCTCATAACTGGGAGTACAGTTGGAGCCTACCATGAAGAACCACAACCAAGAGGTTGTGATATAATTTATTAACCTCAACAGTTATCTGAATAATTATGGGATTATTTTAGTTGGTATTAAGTGTTAATCAATGGGGTTAATTATTTATATGTATGATTTCTAGAGCAGGAGAGTTAAATGTAATTTCTACAAGTAGAACAAGATACAAATGGGAAACCAATGTACATAGAGATGTTGAAGATGTGATAGAGCAGGAGGGAATCCAATTCTGGATTAAATAAGTCTGGAAAAGGCAATCACTAAGGTCCCTTTACATGCTAATCACTCAAATACTAGGCAACATCTCTCTCTCTCTCTCTCTCTCTCTCTCTTTCTCTTAAGGTTTATTTACTTGTTTGTTTGGCTATTTGAAAGGCAGGATTACAAAGAGAAAGGGTGGAGAGAGAGAGAGAGAGAGAGAGAGAGAGAGAGAGAGAGAGAGAGAGAGAGGGAGATCCTCCATCTGCTGGTTCACTCCCCAAATGGCCAGGGCTGGGCCAGGCTGGAGCCAAGAGCTTCCTTTTGGTCTCTGACTAGTGTTCAGGGGCCCAAGCACTTGGGCCATCTTTTGTTGCTTTCTCAGGTGCATTAGCAGGGAGTTGGATTGGAAATGGAGCAGCTGGGACTCGAACTAGAGCCTATGTGGGATGCTGACATCAAAGGAGGTAGCTAAACCTGGCTATACCACAATGCTCTGCTGTTAGGCAACATCTCTGGCTGCTGAATGCATAGAATTTCTACTCCACGATTTGTTTTTATTTTATGAATACCTTGAATTTGTTTGAGGAAGTTTAATCATTTTATTTTTAAAAAGTAAGTTGATTTTTATCATTTATGCCCTAATGTACCACAATTTCTTGGTGTTAAAATTAGCAAGTAGTTTAAAACTATCTTTGGTTATCAATGATTATTGGTTATTGATCATTTCTATTCTTGATGAATTCCTAGGTCAAGGCTGTCTCTAAGGTTTAATTTACCCTAATGTAGAGTGTGAATAATGGGGCAGTGTCCTCCTCTCTCTTTTCTTTCCTCCTTTCTTCTGCTGCCTCCATCCACTCTCTGCTTTACCAGTGCATGTAACCCTCAGTGTCTGTGGGTTCCACATGCAAGGATTCAACAAACTACAGACAAAAAACCTTTGAAAAAGCTATTATGTCTATACTGAACAAGTATATACTTTGTTTCCTTGTCATTATTCCCTAAACAGTACTGTGCATTTACATCTCCATTAGATAATATAAGTAATCTAGAGATGATTTAACGTCTATGAGGCAGGATGTGCATAGGTCACATACAATTACTATGGCCTTTTGTTTAAGGAACTTAAGCATCTATGTGTTTTGGTATCTGCAGGAGTTCCTGGAACCAATGCCCCATGGACACAGATGGCTTGTGCTTCTTCCCCTCTTGCCTTTTTCCCTCTAATGCCTCAAATTCTATTTGTTCTGATCCAGTTCCTTGAAATTAGGCATCTTTGTGCTCATCCATCCTTCTCTAACATAATGGCTGGGTTTTCTGGCCAGATCTCTAGGTTCTGTGTCTGTTCACAGAAGTGATGTGCTGAGAGCTGGACCCTGATCCTTAGTGCTTCACACCTGTTCTCTCGCTCGCTCTCTTGCTCTCTCTCTTGCTCTCTCTCTCCTCCCTCTCCTCCCCCATCCTCTCTCTCTCCCTCCCTCTCTCTCTCTCTCTCTTTCTGTGAGAGGCAGAGAGAGAAGCGGGGGGGGGGGGGAGGATCAGTTCCATCTAGTGGTTTGCCTATCAAATGGCCACAATGGCCAGAGCCAGAGCCAGGAGCCAAAGCTGGGAGCCAGGTACTTAATTCGGGTCTCCCGCACAGGTGGCAGGGATCCAATTGCTTGGGTCATCACTGCTGCCTCCTGGATCTGCATTATCAGCAAGCTGGAGTCAGGAGCTGGAGTGAGGGATCAAACCCAGGAACTCTGATGTGGGACATGGTGTCCCAACTGGCATCCCAACCACCAGTCCAAATGTCTGCTCACATCCTCCTTTTTTAATTGAGCATTACCTGAGGGCTCCAAAATGCTTCTGATCCCAGAGAAAGTCCACTTGTTGCCTCTGTGAGGTAAGAGCCCTTTCTCATGGGATCCTTGAAGGGAACAAACACATGATCATGAATGAGCAACTTAGAGGAAAACTCATCAAAAATGCCTACTTCTGAGTGTTGGAAAAACAAGTCGTTGCTATAGGTTTTTATTAAAACTGGGCACATGCCGAGATGGAAAGTGTGTGGTCATCAGCTACAAAGGGAGGCTCAGCTGAGAAAGCTCATTTTGGGAAGAAAATTGTCTTCCGATTTTCCTGCTCCATCAATGATACAGCAATTTCTTTTAGACTTTTCAGTTGTGCACAAGCCAGTCAGCAGAAAAGTGTGAATGTCCTTCCTTCCCTAGCTTAGAACATGTCTTATTAAAAGAGAGAAAAAGAAAGGACAAGGAAAGAAGAAAAACACCCATTAAGATAAAAGCCACTTTCTACCCTCCACCCCACTGGTTTCAGACAAAAGAGACTAGTCTGATACAGTGGCCTGTCTTGGTCTGATTTACAACTTAACCATTACCTCTGATTCCAGGCACATTTGAACATATGTGGGAAACTGATGAGCACTCTTTAAAATTTTTAAAAATTAATTTATTTATTTGAGAGGGAGGTAAAGAGGAAGAAAGAGAGAGAGATAGATCTTCCATCCATTGATTCATTTCCCAAAAGCCTGCATCAATTGGGGCAGTACTAGACCAAAGCCAGGAGCCAGGAACTTGATCCAGGTCTCTCACATGGGTGACAGGGACCCAAGTACCATCATCTGCTGCCTCCTAGGGCATGCATTAACTAGAATAGGGTGTGGAGACAGGTCTCAAAATCAGGTACTTTAATTTGGGATGCGGGCATACCGACTGTCCTCTTAACTGCTGCACTAAAAGCCTGCCTCTCAATGAGCATGCCTCAGTGATTCAACATTGCGTAAGTAAATGTATTTCCCTCCTTGACCATTTATCTCCTGCTTACTTTTGCTTTAGAATCACCAAGAGGATATCAGTTGATCCCTAGAATTTCACTAGATTTTTCTCATGAAACTACTAGCATATTTTATTTCTCTTGGATGAAGAGGAGAGAGATTACATTCTAAACTTGCAAAAACAAGATTAAAAACTTCAAAGATTACAAGATACTACTCTTTACCATTGGGGAAGGATCCTCAGAGTGTGCTACAAGTGTTCTACTGATGTCAACAACATTTAGGGTTTGAAGATGTAATGAAACCACCATGTTATAACAAGTTCAGCAAATGAGGTTAGGATCCTACACTGACTTTTTTTTAAAGATTTATTTATTTATTTAAAAGTCAGTTTCAGAGAGAGAGAAAGAGAGGCAAAGAGAGAGAGGTCTTCCATCTGATGGTTCACTCCCCAATTGGCCACAATGGGCAGAACTGCACCGATCCGAAGTCAGGAGCCAGGAGCTTCTTCCAGGTCTCTCATGCGGGTTCAGGGGCCCAAGGAGTTGGGCCATCTTCTACTGCTTTCCTAGTCCATAGTAGAGAGCTGGATCGGAAGTGGAGCAGCTGGGACTCGAACAGCACCCATATGGGATGCTGGCACTGCAGGTGGCAGCTTTACCCGCTATGCCACAGCGTTGGCCCCCTACACTGTTGATGCCAACTCTTCCTGTTATGTGTGCAAGATCAGAACAAAGTCAAGTCAGGACTGTTTATGGAGTGATTAGGATCAGAACATGGGGACCTGGAAGCCTTAGTCTTCTTTACTAGTTAGGATCTATCCTAAGCTTGATCTTAGCATGTTGGTGAGTCACCCAGGAAGAAGCAATTCACACATCACAGACTTGTAAAATCTAAATCTCCTTGCTTGCAGAACATTGTTGACACTAGAGAGAAGGAGCAAGTGTTTTTTTGTAGGTAAGACAGTAAAGGGAGTGGCACCTTTAGGGAGAGAGGGAATCAGTGTTGGTCAGAAGTCGAACTGGGATACAGGGCAGGACTTAGTCCATCCCACAGAGGCCCTTGGAGCTGAGATAACTTGTCACGGGGGTCCCTTCTTGAGACAGGGGGTTCAGGACTTAGTATTTCCTTGCACCCACTGGTCATGACATGCAGGTTACTATAGGGAGAGGTGAAACATGAAACTGCTCCCTTCTGTAGGGCAGTTATTTTTTTTTAAGATTTATTTATTTATTTGAAAATCAGAGTTACACAGAGAGAGAAGGAGAGGCAGAGAGAGAGAGAGAGGTCTTCCTTCCGATGGTTGCTCCAGTTGGCTGCAACAGCTGGAGCTGCGCCAATCCAAAGCCAGGAACCAGGATCCCCTTCCAGGTCTCCCACATGGGTGCAGGGGCCCAAGAACTTAGGCCATCTTCTACTGCTTTCCCAGGCTATAGCAGAGAGCTGGATGGGAAATGGAGCTGCCAGGACTCGAACCGGTGCCCATATGGGATACCAGCACTGTTGGCGGTGGCTTCACCCACTACACCACAGCGCCAGCTGTGCAGGGCAGTTCTTAAAAAACAGACTGCTTAGGAGCTATCATCAGCAATACAAACAAGTTGTCGCACAACATCCAGTAACAACTGTGTTGAGTTTCATGTGTGCTCTTGATGGAGGTTGCAAAGTGGGGCCTCTTTCAGAAGGAAACTATCAGGACCAAGATAAAGGTCTTGGGACAATATGGGGATGAGGTCAAGACAATTCACAGCCAGCTGCTGGGGATCTCAAGGCATCAAAAATTCCTCTGCTGCTTCTTGTTTGTGTTTTCTGTAACAGCCAACCAGCTCCTCTGCCTTAGTACCACCCTTCTCCAAAGCCCACGATAGGCAATGCCCGTTCCAAAGTCAATGTCTTTTTAAAGCACTTCTCAAGGCAGCTGTGCCCCAATGCCACTCTTTCTGTGTCAGGAAGAAACAACAGCACAATTTCAAGCACACAGGCTTTTACATCAAAAGGATTGATACAAATCCCTATTCTGACACTTAATAATAATTATGTGTCCAGGAACAAAGGAGTTAACATCTCTCAGCCTCAGTTTTTCATTTATAAAATGGGGGCATTAATATTGTTCTCATGGGGTTAAGGCAAAGAGTAACTGAGACAATCCTTGTAAAAGGGCAAAGCAAGGTGCATGCAAAGGGCCTCATGTGTGTTAGCGTTGTTACTAAAATGACAGGAGTTCAATATTGCTGATACTATTTATATTAGTCTGATTAGCCTCAGCCACATCTGTCTGGGTAGGTGGGTGTGTGCTTTCCAGGGGTGGGTTACAAGTGGACTTTGGCCTAGAGTACACCAGTGTGTCTGAAGTGGTTCTCATTTTTCCCCTAACAACCAACATAGTCACATGCTCTTGCTGGGACTTCTTTTCACACACAGAAGACATGTTGTGACGCAGAGTGATTTGATATTAAAGTCTGTGAGGCCAGTGTTTGTGGAGATGAGGGTTAAGCTGCTACTTCTGATGCTGGTATACCATATTGGAGTGCCAGTTTGAGTTACGGATGCTCTGCTTCCAATCCAGTTCCTTGCTAATATGGCTGGTAAGGCAGAAGATGGCTCAGGTTGCTTGGGCTCCTGCCACTCATATGGAAGACCCAGATGGATTTCCTAGCTCCTGGCTTCAGGATAGCCCAGCTCTGGCTGTTGTGGCCATTTGGGGAATAAACCAGCAGATGAAAATCATTCTGTCATCCTGCTTTTCAAATAAATCTTTTTAAAAAAGGTCTAAAATCCAGAGGTGGTCAGTTGATGAGATGATACTTCTAATCTTTCTTCTCCTGAATCTTCATGAGGAAACACCATGGTTTGCATAAGGCAAGGACTCTCTGAGCAAAGACCAGAGGGAAGTGATGGCTTCATTAGGGGAAGGAGATTACCACAGGTGGGCTTCAGGTTTTTTCATTTAACTTTTTTTGGCAAATTTTGATATTCTACTTAGATTCTTAAAGTGTATTTTATATGTAAATAAATTTACATGCATATGTACATAAATACAATACATTTATATACATAATATAAGTGTATATGTATTTAATATTCATTACTTGGAGCAAAGGAAGAATACATACATTGGTGCATGCTTTATTTAACATCAAGATTAATTATTTTTCAAGGTAAATATTGACTAATCTGGAGAACAGAGCATTGTGTACCTCTCAGTTCAATAATTCTTGATGTTAACTTCAGCAGAAATCAATGTCTGCTGATTATACTCACAAGAACCAAAGCAAGCAACTCTACCATTTTAAATATATTTTAGTACTAAAATTAAGTGAAAATCTGGATCTTGGACCTCGAAGGTAATGTGTACTATGGAAAGAATTCTTGCTACAAAATGTTAGAGGAAACATGTATTGGGTGTGTTGTGCCGTCACCAGTTAATAACTATTACTGCTCTGCAGATGGGAGAGAATCATCAGAAGGTGGTAAAAGGTGAGCAGTAGCTACTTGAAGGAGTCAGAGAGAAAGACTGTAGGCCTTGGTCTCATTACAGTAGAAATAACAAAACAGAAGTAGAAGTCTGTTTGCCATGAAGGTAGATCAGCAGCTTTTCCTGACTCCCTAAGGCCGGTGGTTCCAAAAGCTGTCTGCTTAATCTTCCAGGTCACAGCAGAAAAGGAAAGAAATTAGCTCTGATGAGCTGTGTTCTAGTTCCAGCCCCTCAATCAACTGAGCCAGGAAGGGATTGCAAAGCATGAGGTACTTGGGGAGATTCACATCTGTGTCTCGGTGTGTGCACAGTTATGGGCATCCCTGGCCATTTGGGATTTGGTATACACCAGAGCAATTGTAACAGTAGACTTAGAAGGAGCAACTTTCAAACTCAGGAGAATGGGAACCAGGATGACAAAGCAGACTGAGATATCTGTAACCTCTCTTTTGTGAACTACACAAGCCTCTGTCTCTATGTGCTGCCAAGCCCTTACCGGTTGGGAATGTCAAGGATGGGCTTCAGGAGGAGTATTAGGATTTAGGGACCCACATACCTCTTGACCCGCAGCCAGTCTGGAGGGTTTGGCATGGAGTAACAGCAGCAACAGCAGCAGAAGTAGCTTCTTTGAGCCGGCACCATGGCTCACTAGGCTAATCCTCCACCTGCGGTGCTGGCACCCCGGGTTCTAGTCCCGGTTGGGGCTCCGGACTCTGTCCTGGTTGCTCTTCTTCCAGTCCAACTCTCTGCTGTTGCCCGGAAAGGCAATGGAGGATGGCCCAAGTCCCTGGGCCCTGTACCCACATGGGAGACCAGGAGGAAGCACCTGACTCCTGGCTTCGGATCGGCGCAGCATGCCAGCCATAGCGGCCATTTGAGGGGTGAACCAATGGAAGGAAGACCTTTCTCTCTGTCTCTCTCTCTCTCACTATCTAACTCTGCCTGTCAAGAAAAAAAAAAAAAAAAAAAGAAGTAGCTTCTCTGAAGTTCTGCAGGGTTCTTACTAAGATGTTAGGTGTTACCAGGGCCTTTTTTATGCCTATCTCATCTGCTCACTATTTGGGGGTTATCTAAGTGAATGCCAGACTATTATTTGGACACACATTGTGTACACATAAATGTACATACACATGTGTGCCCACCACTCCCTGAGCATTTGTAGAATGACTACTGTACTTCATGAAGTAGTTCACTGCCCCACAAATGCAATGCAGACTGAAATTTTTAAAAAAAGATTTATTTATTTATTTGAAAGTCAGAGTTGTAGAGAAAGAAGGAGAGGCAGAAAGAAAGAGATAGACCTTTCATCCTCTGGTTTATTTCCCAAATGGCCACAATGACCTACATTGGGCCATACAAAGCCAGGAGCCAGAAGCTTCCTCTGAGTCTCCCACGTGGGTGCAGGGACCTAAGCACTTGGGCCATCTTCTGCTGCTTTCTCAAGGCACATTAGCAGGGAGTTGGAACAAAAGTGGAACAGCCAAGATTTAAACAGTTGTCCATATGGGATGCCAGTGTCACAGGTGGCAGCTTAACCAGCTGTGCCACAATTCTGGCCCTAGACTGAAATATTTCTTATCTAAATAGGTGGACTGTGAGAACTCTGAGGGCCAAGGTTTTTGTCTGGCCATTGATAGATATCCCCAGAACCTATAAGAGTGTTGGCATATAATATAAAAAGTGTTTTACCACCTATCATGTCAACACTAACTATAAGACCAATAACACAGAGAATTTCATGGGACAATGAGCAGTTCAATTTGTGAAGGGATTTAGCACATTGCTTAATACATGATAATTATCAAATGGTTGGATGAACTTTGTATTAGTCTTGCTATTTTAAATTACAAAAGGAATATTAGGACATGGTTTAAAAAAACAAACATTGAAAAAGAATTTCTTGTCACTCTCGTTATCCGCTTCATTTTTCTGCAGCATCAAGTATTGTCAGTTTCTGTGCCCTTCCAAGCATTTTCTAAGCATGACTATATAGAAACACACAGATGAACAGACACATGTGTATATGTATGTGCACAAATTGGCATGTACACTTACCAAAAATGGGAATATTCTCTACACACTGCTATTGTCATTTTGGACATAATATCTATATTTTCTGATCCATGTAGATGTAACATACCTTTTCAAAACATCCTGCAATGGCAAACACTTCCCTTGTTCCCAGTCATTAGCTGTTTCAAATAATTTGACAGTGAACACCTCTGTTGCATCAGGCTGCACCGACAGACTCACTGGGAATGATGCAGTGGACTGATCCATATGCTTAATTGTTGGAACCATGTCCAACTATCTTTGTAATTGCTAGATCAAAGGCTATATCCCAAGTAAACTTTGATACTTAATCTCAAAAAAAAAGTTGAATGGTGCCATCGCAAACTTGTTAATGGGCCATTTGAGGGATTCTCTAGGGAAAAGAATTAATAGGAAATATATATATATATTCATATTTTTACAGGGGGCGATCTTCATGGAGTTCATGGAAAGTATGTATTATAAAGAAAATATGCTTGAATTTCAAAAATTTTCCCCAAAATAAACTTATCTTGTAATTCTATTTTCCCATGGAATTTTTAAGGCACTTTCATAAGAAAGTGAGTAGATAGATGAATAAGGAATTGGCTCAGATGATCACGGAGGCTGAGAAGTCCCAAAATCTAGTTGGCAAGCAGGAGACCCAGAGGAGCATACAGTGCAGTTCCAATGAGAGTTTTAAAATAGGGAGAAACAGAACAGTTGATGGTGTAAGACCTGGGTCTGGATCCAAGTACAAAGGCAAAAGATTGATGTCTCAGCTTGAAGACAGACACAGAGAGAAATTTTCCCTACCCAGCCTTTTGCTCTTGGATCAAGGTTTCTACTAGATTGTGTGGGGCCCACCCATTCGGGGAGGGCAATTTGCTCTACTTGGTTCACTAGTTCATATAACAGCTTCATCCAGTAAAAGTCATAGGCACATTCAAAATAGTGTTTAGTTAAACATCTGGGCACCGTGTGGCTCAGTCAAGTTGATGCAAAGTTGTCTATCACAGAATTATCCCCCAAGGAGTTCAAGTGAGAACAAACCCCACTCATTTTAAATACAATTTGGGACTAAAATAGGTCTCTTATTTCTGTTCTGTTTGTATAAGCAAACTCATTAATACTCAGTGAGATTGGTTTATGTTAGATTTCATTCTTAGATTCTTAGTCTTTGGAAACCATTTGATTTAATGCCAGTGAATATACTCCATCTTTTGAAACTCTTATTAATATATTATAATAATGTCAACTGCAGCTGCTGGCATAATATTCTCCTTTGAGAGTCCAATTTAACCTTCCTTTTGTACATGTAATCCTGCAAACAATGGCTTGCATTTCACATCTAAAGGGTTTAGGGATCCCACCTTTAAAGACTTCCTCTTGATGTTTCTTGGCTTTTGGTTCATCAGCAAATTCCAAATTCATTTCTGATGACTTTTATTGCTCTAATAGTCATCAAATTTCATTTGTAAATGAGATAAGTGGCCTTTGATCGCTTACTCTTTGCAAAGTCTGCAGCACTCACCTGAATCTGCCGTGTTCCCTTTGTATTTTAAAAGTAGTAACTGCACTAGAGGCAGCCTGACCTCACCGTGAGAAACAGCATTTGTGGAACTTGGCAGTGCCTTCAGTTTCCTTCCATCTAATGTCTGTCAGTCATTCCCATTGTCCAGGAAACATTTTCTCCATTCTCCATGTGGAATTTGTTATCTCTGGTGGCAGATACAACTTCTCTGGGGCCAGATTATCCTCATTCCTTGGCTTGATCATGTTGAATTTTGCTACTGGTAGAAAACAAATTGGGCTTTTAAAAGCGTGGCTAGAGCACTGGATCTTCTGCACATTCAATGACTACTCCTTCCCATAAATTCTGCACCAGTCTGTCTGCTGCTGAACCCAGTGTGCACAAAACAGAGGCTTAAATGAAAGAAACATGTCCTATTTACTGAATTATATTGTTGTGCTGGAAGGAACTTTGGGCTGCGCCTTGTCATAAACCTTCACTGTAAGGACAAGAAGGCTGGAGCTCAGAGTTGACTTGAATTATCTTGGCCAGAACTGGGGTCAGAAAACTAATTTTTTAACTAGTTAATTTTGCCACAGTGTGATTTGTATCCCACAAAATACACAGGACTTAACTGTCCAATTGATGCATTTTAATAAACAGCTATAACATCTATGTAACCATAACCAACATATGCCAATCAAAATACAGGCATTTCATTGCCCTCAGGAGTTTCTCACACACCCCTTCTTAGTTGCAAAGCAAGTCTTTGATTCCTGGTCCAGTGTTTTTGTCACCAATGTATGGGTGCACTCATCATTTGGTGAAAAGAGCCTGGGACTGGAAACAGAACATGTGGGTTCCCATCTCAGTTCTTGCTCCATTAACTACATGACATTAGACAAGCAGTTTTGCTGAGTCAGTAACTCTAGCTATTGATTGATGAAATATGGGTAAAGATGGTAAAGTTTTTCTTTGGTTCCCTTTACCCTTCCTGTCTGAGATCCTTCTTTTGCCCCTTCTGAGTTGTGAGGTGTTGCTAGGATTGTCTGGCCTCCATTTCATTCTGCTATTATCTGTGGTGGCTAGCTAGGTGCCATTACAAAGAGAATAGAGTAGTCCATCTTATATCAAGGAATTCATAATGTTGTTCCTAGATGTGCTTGTATTTAATAATCATAGTGACAGCTATAGCTGTTTATGCATTGACAAGATCCAGAGCATGTGTTTAACATTCTATAGACATTGACCAAATGAACCCTGCCTTGAAGGAACAAGCCTCTAAGCTTGCTGTGTTTTTTTTTTAAAGATCTATTTATTTATTTGAAAGTCAGAGTTACACAGAGAGAGGAGAGGCAGAGAGAGAGAGAGAGAGAGAGAGAGAGAGAGAGAGAATCTTTCATCCGCTGGTTCACTCCCCAGATTGCCACAAAGGCTGGAGTTGAGCTGATCCAAAGCCAGCAGCCAGGAGCTTCTTCTGGTCTCCCATGTGGGTGCAGGGGCCCAAGGACTTAAGCCATAGCAGAGAGCTGGATCAAAAGTGGAGTAGCCAGGACTCAAACTGGCACCCATATGGGATGTGGGCACTCAAGTGGCGGCTTTACCTGCCAGGCCACAGTGTGGCCCCTGCTGTATTTTTCAAAAGGCCAATCTGAGGTTCAGAGAGGTTACACATGGTCACACAGTTGGTAAGTGTCAGAGTTTGCATTGTGATCCAGAACTGGCTAACTCCAAAGCCAGGGCACTTTTCAAGTCTGCTACCACTAAAGGAACTCTTGACGATGACAACCCCTCAGCTCTAAGGAATGACACTGCAAGATGACATTTGAGTTGGCATATCTTCCTAGAGGAAGAAGGATATTGGACCATGAACTTCACAGACATGTATACATCACCCCAGAGCTGCCAATAGGAGTTGTGCCCCTAGCCCCGATACCATGGTGAGAGTGCATTGTTTGACATAAGTGTGACTGTGCCTACATGTCTGAGATAATTTTATTCACTGGATTTTTGACCTAAGTTGTAGCAGATGGATTCTGGAAGGTAAGCAGATATCTTAGGCAAAATTGGCCACAGAAGGTGAGATTCCAGGCTGGAGCATATACTCCTGGTTCACTGTTGCAAAAGGAAAAAAAATCACCCATTCACTCAAAGAGGGGATTCTGCCTGTTAATAGGGTGTTGGATCCTCTTCCCCCAGCATGAAGAGAGATATCCTGTTTTAAAAAGAAATGTAAGGAGGTTTGGCCCAAGAGAGCCCTCTGAGTTTCACTTGGTACATCTGATTCCATAAATCTTGGCTTGCCATTGTCTGGGTGCAGGTCTGGCATGACTCTTTTCTAAAGCCCTCTTGACTTATAGTAGTTTTCCTGAAATGGTACAGAGCAGATTGTAAGAAACAAAAGCAACTCAACAGCTACAGGCACTACATTCAGTACAGTGCATAGGGTTCTGAAGGTACTCTTCCATGCAGGGGATAGCAGGCCCCAGGATACACCACTGAGAGCTACTCCATGGCATGGTTTGGGGGAGGAGTCTGGGTCATCTCTAGAACATTCTGGAATACTCCAGATTAAAGTCTCTTTTTGGTACTTTCTTGACGCTGAACCTGGGAGAAACATTCTTAGGCAAGGAATCAGAGTGCAGTCCTTAGTTTTGTTGGCAACACACAAATCCACACACTGCCCCTTGGCTAATGCCCAGAGGCAGTTCTGGAAAGTCCTTAGTCATTTCTTGTCTGGGTTGAGTCCAGAGACAAACCCTGGACCCTGAACTTTGAAATCCTGAATCTCAATAGACTTGATTAGTTTTGCTGCTGGTGAACTCCCACGCCACCTTCTCATATTTTAAAGAAAGCTGCCTGAGGTCAGAGATCTGAGACTTCACAGAAGCAGATCATATGGCAAGCAATTTCATGGGCAGTGAGACAATGGGGGCTTTGAAGGGTTGCTGAGCTACAGATGTCTGCACCCGGCCTGTGGTTTTGTCTGGCTGGTGGGGCACTGAAGTCTAATCACCTTTGCCTTGGCAGCTTCAGTCTTCAATGGCACAGGGATGTCAAAACAGGGGTCTTTTCAGAGTTGGAGAGAGAGACAGAGAGGTTGGGTCAAGTTGCATTTGTTCACTCAGGGATCAAAAGACAAAGCTGAATCTTGGGATGGGCTGCTGTACCCCAGGCTGAAATAGCTTTCCGAAGAGGTAACTGACCTCCTAACCAAACCAGTGAGCCTATAAACCACTAAGGCAAGAGCTGTGAAGGACAAGAAGGACTCCATATCTCTCCCTGGAGAGTAGCAATTTAGGCTTGCTAAATGTGCAGAAATCAGAACTTGTTCTATGCAGCATAGGATATGCATTTCTTTTAAAGTTCATGAAATCTTTGCATAGGTCATCAAACTAGGAATGTTCATTTTGGCCACTGTCTAAGAATATTTACTTTTTACAATTCATTGTTTTGGTGTCTCCATCAAAATGTTATTTCCCTGAGCCAGTGACAAAAGCACAAGGGTCAGCAGAACTGGCCAATGCCACGGCTAACTCTTCAGGCCTGCTTGGTTTAGGTCATCTCCCCTCTAACCAAATCTAGGTTAATGAAAGACTCTAGGTAGCTAAGGAAGAAATCTCTCTACACAGAGGCAGCTTTACCCAAGACAGTGTTCACTTTCATGGCCATCTGTAAGAAGCATGACTCCTTGGTTACTATCCTATGCTCTAAAATTAAGATCAGAAAAGGTCCTTGGTTTTGCCTGCAAGATGCCCCACCGTGGCTCACCCATCCATGTTCCCATGCCCTCACCGGCCAAAAGGCTTCAAGGTGAATGGAGAACTTTTAAAATTTGGAAACGGATGATTGAGGAACCCTACACAAAGAACCCAGTGTAATTTTAGTAGTCATAGGCCAACCTCAGGTTTCCACTTGTATCTGAGCCATATCCCCACATGACCTTAAGAAAACCAGTCAGCCACCCAAAAGAGTGCATGAATGGGTATTGTCTGAGCTTCAGTGATGCTAACTAAGCATAATACAATGACTGCAGTTTTTTTGAACAGGGTAATAGAGTGGACCAAGACAATCTTCCTCTATAATTATAAAGATCTCCTATTTATCAACTTTAAGAACACCATAGCTCAAGTTTATGTGGGACACTTAATTCATAAAGAGGAGGAGTTTTTAGAAAATGCTATTGCATTTTAACCAAGAACAGCTATTAACCCTCTAAGGGACAAATCAAACTGTTTAGATCCAAAGCACAACTCAGAGAGATGCACTACTGGTTTTATTTTTTTCTCCAAACTAAGAATCTTCATGCCTTTTTTTTTTTTTTTTGAAAAGACAACTCTGAATTAATTTTCTTTGAAAATGACTTCTTTGTGCTCCAGTTTTCTGCTTAAAGATAACATTGGATTCTTTGAAGAGGCTTAGAAACTAATTTTAAAAATCTAAGGCTCATCAATAAGTGACAGAGATTCCTCTGGGTACTATGTTATGCTCCCCAGTTCAAGAGAGCACCATATATAAATTTTCAGAACAATATCATTCATTCTCATTTGATGTCTGTCATTTGGCAACTCAGATCACATATTCCTTTGCTCTTTTTGTCCATGAAAATTCTACTAATTCTGAGCAATTAAGTAGAAAGTCCATTTTTCACTCTTGTATAGAGTAATAAAGAATTGTTCAAGACAAGCATTTCTGTGTTTTCAGGATATATTCTGATACTTTATTATAAGCTTAAACACTCCTCAACATTTTATGAGATACTTTTTAAAGTATCTCCCCTCACCCTCTAATGTCTCACTGTTCTTTCTTTTTTAAAAAAGATATATTTATTTATTTGAAGGACAGTTAGAGAGAGGGAGAGAGACAGATGTCCCATCTTCAGGTTTATTCCCTAAATGGCTAGGCTGGGCCAGGCTGAAGTCAGGAGCCAGGAGTTTCTCCTCTGTCTCCCACATGGGTGCAGAGGCTCAGGCACTTGGGCCATTCTCCGTTGCTTTACCAGGCATGTTGGGAGCTGGATTGGAAATGGAAGCGTCAAGACTTGAACCAGCCCCATAAGAGATGCTGGCATTGCAGGAAAGAGCTTAATTTGCTATGGCACAATGCCAGCTCCTTGATTTATTTCTTCCATTTAGGAAATTAACAAAATTCAGGACAGTATGAACAAAGATAAAGAACTTATTTCCCCACCACTCATTAACATTTTATTGCACTTTTATTTCTTTTTTAGTTAAAATGTAAAATATTACAGATTAAATTCAGAACTCTGTGTGTCTCGCTCTGTTTCATCCCTTTCCCAGAGACAAAGATGGTGGTTAATTTAAGAGTATTCTTAAAAGATTTTTGAATACTTTTTACATGCATGGCTATGTAAAGGACAATATGAAAGCATTTCAAAAATCTTGTGGAAAATGAATTAAAAGGTGTTTGTTTTGTGCAAAAAAGTTTTGAATTCTGCGCATACATAGGATCTTCAAAAAGTTCATGAAAAAAATCATGTTACAAAAACTATGCATGGGGGCCGGCACTGTGGCTCACTTGGTTAATCCTCCACCTGCGGCACCGGCACCTGGGGTTCTAGTCCCGGTTGCTCCTCTTCCAGGCCAGCTCTCTGCTGTGGCCCGGGAGGGCAGTGGAGGATGGTCCAAGTCCTTGGGCCCCTGCACCCATATGGGAGACCAGGAAGAAGCATCTGGCTCCTGGCTTTGGATTGGCGCAGCACCAGCTGTGGTGGCCATTTAGGGAGTGAACCAACGGAAGGAAGATCTTTTTCTCTCTCTCTCACTATCTATAACACTAGCTGTCAAATTAAAAACAAAACAAACAAACAAACAAAAAAAGCTATGCACATAGAAAGCCAAAGCCAAGACAGTGGCAGAAGAATGTTCTACATGAAGGATCTCTGTGAGAGAGACCTCAGTGGAAAGAAGGGGCCATCAAAGAAGGATGTGCTTTTCTTTGAAGGAAGGAGATAACTCCCACTTTCCTTATGGCCTTGTCCGAATACTGACAAAGTTTGTGGATTCAAAAGGCTTCCATAGCCTTGGCAGCTCATGTCAAGCTCCATTGGTCACTGATGCCATACATAAGAGAGTTAATTGTTAAATTAACAACAACAGTCACTGTGCACTTACTTCCCATGCAGGACCTCTGTCCTCAATGAGTTGTATTATGAGAATTAACTGTAAAATTTGTTCTCATTTTTTTTGTGTGTGTGAATATGTGTGCAAATTATTGAAATCTTTACTTAGTACAGAGTTGGTCTTCTGTGTATAAAGTTAATTGAAAATGAATCTTAATGGAGAATGGGACTGGGAAAGGGGAGAGGGAGGAGGAGATAGGTGGGAGTTGGGGTGGGAGGGCGGGTGTGGTGGGAAGAATCACTATATTCCTAAAGTTGTACTTATTTAATTTGTACCAATTAAATAAAAGGTTTCTTTGGGAAAAATATTCCAGAATATTTTAAAATCAGGGAAGGAAATGGACCCTGTAGAGTAACTTCTTGTGTTGCTTTGCAACTGCATTCAAATAAAGTGTTAAAAGTAACTATCTGTTGGGCTGGAAGCACAACTGTTTGATTGTTTTTTGGTTTTTGTTTTTAAATCACTTTGTGGCTCATCAGTGCTTCTAGTCAAGGGAAGAGCAGAGTGGAGTTTCAGGCAAATGTGCAGGCTTGTGGGCTCTCTCCTCATTTGCTCCCCTCCCAGGAAGGGCTGCCCTGATGGCAGGGCTACCTTCCACAATTAGGAGATATTTTCAAAAACAATCAAGAAGTCTTCCAATTGATAATTCTCATTCTAGAAATAGAGTCTAAGATTTCTCAGACAAGCATGCAAAGATGTCTGAAGAAGTATGTTCACCACAGCATATCTTCTTTTTTTTCATTTATTAAACTTTTATTTAATGAATATAAATTTCCAAAGTACAGCTTATGGGTTACAATGGCTTCCCGCCTCCCATAACTTCCCTCCCACCTGCAACCCTCCCCTTTCCTGCTCCCTCTCCCCTTCCATTCACATCAAGATTCATTTTCAATTCTCTTTATATACAGAAGATCAGTTTAGTATATATTAGATAAAGGTTTCAACAGTTACCACAGCGTATCTTCTAATGGCAAAACTTAGAATCAGCTTAAGTATCTATGTATCTAAGTATCTATGTATCTAAGTACCTATGCCAATCAGAATTAGGTTTATCTGCACAGAAGGATGTACTTAATGCTGGTCAAACAATAGAGTTTTACTTAGAAATTCAAGAGGTCTACTGACTTTAGTTAACACCAAAATAATGGGTTCTTTAAAAATGCTAAGACAGTTGATTTTGAATGTTCTCACCACAAAATGATGACTTTGTGAGATAATGCATTGTTAATTAGTTAAATTTAGCTATTCCACAATGTATGTACACGACTACTTCAGAAAATTCCTGGAAGGGGTAGACATTTGGCACAGTGGTTAAGATGCCACTTGGGATGCCTTCATCTCACAGCACAGAGCCTGAGTTCCAGCTGTGGCTCTGCTCCTGATTCCAGCTTCCGCAGGAGGCAGTAGGTGATGATTTGAGTTTTTTGGGTCCTGCCACCCACATGGAATGTCCTGGCTGTTTTGAGCATTTGGGGAGTGGAACAGCAGATGGGAGATCTCTGTCTTTCTGTATCTCTCTGCCTCTCTTTCAAATAAATTGAATAAATAATAAAGAAGCACATGAAGAAAAAAAGCTCATGGAAAATAGAATTAAAAATAAGTTTAGTTTGGTGCACAGAAGTTTGAAATCAAAGCATTGTTTTCTCATACATCTTTCATGAACATTCTGAAGATCACTGTATATTTCAAAACATCATTTTATATATAATAAATGCATATAATGTTATCTTCCAATTTAAAGGTTTTTAATTTTATAAAATAAAACATTTAAAATAATCATCACTGAAATATAATAGAAATATAGTTCTTTCTCACCCCAAACAAGATCAGAGGTGGGTTATCAGGGGCTAACATGGTATCTTCACATATCATTGAGGACCAAGGCTCCTATCTTGCCAGTTTACCAACTGTAGGAAACAGCTCCATCTTTCAAGGCCATCTTATGACCCAGAACACCTGCTGGATCACCACCTGTCACCTCCTCATTCCATATAGCAGGAAGCTTATTGAAGACAAAAATAACAGGGCTTCTCCAACCAACTCAACCAAGTGTTCTTACAGGGTGCTGACATCCTTGGTCAAATTTATTACAAGGTATTTGATTTTTTTTTGTAGCTGCTGTAAATGGGATTAATCTTAGAAGCTGGTTCTCAGTCATGGCATTTTCTGTATAAACAAAGGCTGTTGATTTTTGTGTAATGATTTTAAATCCTGCTACTTTACCAAACTCTTCTTTGAGTTCCAATAGTCTCTTGGTGGAGTCTTTTTGATCCCCTCTATATAGAATCATGTCATCTGCAAATAGTAATAGTTTGACTTCTTCCTTCCTAATTTGTATCCCTTTGATTTCTTTTTCTTGCCTAATGGCTCTGGCTAAAACTTCTAGGACTGTATAGAATAGCAGTGGTGAGAGTGGGCATCCTTGTCTGATTCTGGTTCTCAGTGGAAATTCTTCCAACTTTTTCCCATTCAATAGCACACTGCCCGTAGGTTTGCCATAGATTGCCTTGATTATGTTGAGGAATGTTCATTCTATACCCAATTTGCTTAGAGTTTTCATCATGGAGGGTATTGTATTATATCAAATGCTTTCTCTGCATCTATTGAGATAATCATATGGTTTTTGTTTTTCAGTTTGTTAATGTGATGTATCACATTGATTGATTTGCAAATGTTGAACCATCCCTGCCTTACCAGGGATAAATCCCACTTGGTCAAGGTGAGTGACCTTTCTGTACTTATTTTTCTCTGTTGCATCTTTCCGGATTTAGGAATTAAAGTGATGCTAGATTCATAGAATTTGAGAGGATTTCATCCCTTTCAATTGTTTTGAATAACTTGAGAAGAATTTGAGTTATTTCTTCTTTAAATGTCTGATAGAATTCAGCAGTGAAGCCATCTGGTCCTGGGCTTTTCTTTGTTGGGAGGGTCTTTATTACTGATTCAATTTATGTCTTGGTTATATATCTCTTTAGGTTTTCTATGTCTACATGGCTCCATTTAGGCAGGTTGCATGTGTCCAGGGATCCATCTATTTCTTCTAGTTTTTCCAGTTTGTTGGCATAGAGCTCTTTGTAGTAATTTCTGATGATTCTTTTTATTTCTGTGGTGTCTGTTGTTACATTTTCTTTTTCACCTCTAAATTTTTTGATTTGGGTCTTCTTTCTCTTTTTTTGGTTGGTTGGGCCAATGGTATGTCAATTTTGTTATTTTTTCAAAGAACCACCTCTTTGTTTTGCTGATCTTTTGTTTGTTTTTTGATTCAATTTTGTTGATTTCTTCTCTAATTTTAATTATTTCTTTTCTCCTACTAGTTTTGGGTTTGGTTTCTGTTGTTTCTCTGGATCCTTGAGATGCATTGATAGCTCATTTATTTGGTGCCTCTCCAATTTCTTGATATAGGCACCAATTGCTGTAAACGTTCCTCTTAACATTGCTTTTGCTGAATTCCATAAGTTTAATATGTTGTATTGTGGTCTTCATTTGTTTCCAGAGATTTTTTAAATTTTTCTTTTGACTTCTCTGTGACTCACTGTTCACTCAGGAGCATATTGTTCAGTCTCCATGTGTTTGCATATGTTCTAGAGATCCCTGAGTTGCTGATTTCCAGCTTCATTCCATTGTGGTATGAGAAGATGCATGGTATGATTTCAATTTTTTTGAATTTGCTGAGATTTGCCTTATGGCCTAGCATGTGGTCAATCCTAGAGAAAGTTCCATGCACTGCTGAGAAGAATGTGTATTCTGCAACTGTAGGATGAAAAGTTCTGTAGATATCTGTTAGGTGCATTAGGTCTATAGTGTCAATTAACTTTGCTGTTTCCTTACTAATTTTCTTTCTGGTTGATCTGTCCATTGCTGAAACTGTGGTATTGAAATCCCTCATTACTATTGTATTTGAGTCTATGTCTCCCTTTAGATCCCTTAACATTTCTTTTAAATAGCTAGGTGCCCTGTAATTAGGTGCATATACATTTATAATAGTTACATCTTCCTGTTGAATTGATCCCTTAAGCAGTACATTATGCCCTTCTTTGTATCTTTAAAGAGTTTTTATGTTAAAATTTATTTTTTCTGTTATTAGGATGGCTATGCCAGCTCTTTTTTGGTTTCTGTTAGCATGGAATATCTTTTCCATTCTTTCACTTTCAGTCTGCATGCATCTTTGTTGGTGAGATGTGTTTCTTGTAGGCAGAAAATAGATGGGTTTTGTTTTTTAGTCCATTCAGCCAATCTGTGTCTTTTAACTGGAGAGTTGAGGTCATTTACATTCAAGTTGACTATTGATAAGTAACAACTTTGCCCTGTCATTTTTCCATAACTATTCCTATTTTTTACTTTGTATTTTCTTTGTACTTTTACTATTAGATTTCTTTCCTTTGCCTTCTTTCATAGTGATGACCATGTTTCTGTGTTTCTGTGTACAGCACATCCTTAAGCATCTTCTGCAGGGCTGGACGGGTGGTGACAAATTCTTTTAATTTATTTTTGTCATGGGAAGGTCTTTATGTCACCTTCATTCATATATGAGAGCTTTGCAGGGTATAGAATTTTGTGTTGACAGTTCTTTTTTTCTTAAGACTTGGACTTCTCTCCTAGCCTGTAGGGTTTCTGATGAGAAGTCCGTTGTGAGTCTAATTAGATATCCTCTGAAAGTAGTATGCCATTTCTCTCATACACATTTTAGAACCTTTTCTTTATGTTTTACTGTGGAGAGTTTGATTACAATGTATCATAATGAAGATCTTTTCTGTCATTTCTATTAGGAGTTCTATTTGCTTCCTGTACTTGGATACCATTTCTTCAAATTATGGATATTTTCTGTTGTTATTTTACTAAAAAGGCCTTTTAATCCTTTCTCTCTCTCCACACCTTTAGGAGCTCCTAAAGCCTGTGTGTTGAGTCATTTGTTAGTATTCTATAGATTTCCAACAGTGTTTTTTAGTTTTCTAATTTCTCCTTCTTGTGTTTGGCTTGTCTATATAATTTCCTGTGCTTTGGCTTCTAATCTTCTTTCTTCTACTTTACTGATTTTGTCATTAAGGCTTTCTACTGCATTTTTTATTTTTTCTATTAAATTCTTGAGTTCCAAGATTTCATTTTGATTTCTCTTTATGATCTCAATTTCATGGGAGAAATTTTCTTTCATGTCATGTATGAATTTCATTAGTTTTTGTGTTTGCTTCTGATTATTTCTAAGTAATCCTATAATCAATTTTTTGAATTTCCTTTCTGGCATTTCTTCAATCTCATCATCTTCACACTCTAGTACTGAAGTATTGTGTTCTTTTGGGGGCATCATGTTGTCTTCCTTATTCTTGTTTCTTGAATTCGTGCATTTGTTATTTGGCATTTGTGGATTTGTGGAGATAGTCATTGTTTTGTGTTTTTTTTTTTTTTTTTTTTTTTTTTTTTTTTTTTTTTTTTGCTCTGGTGGCATTTATCTTTGGACTATTGTGGATTAGAGGAGTGTCTTCTTTCAGGGAATAGCTATAGGTATTTGGTGAGTGTGGCCAAGGAGCTCTGCTCAGTGCTCCAGCATGGAGGGCATATCTGAGGTGATACACTGAAATTTGGTGTGGTAAATCTATTTTTTTTTAATTAGAGGAGAGGTTTGTTCTTGTCTGTTGGCATAGACTCAGCTGAACTCCTCTCCTCAAAGGAGACCAGTGCCTGGATGCTTGCCCCATTGGGTATATTATTCATCTGCTTTGCCACAAGGACCACACAAAGGATCTGTGCAGTCCTCAGTGTAAACTCAGATTCTCCAGCAATGTCCCTTGCTAAGTAATCAGGGAGCCGTGATCATGTGGAGCCTCCCACAATGACTGCCCAAAGTTCCAGCCACACCCTGAGTCCTCCCAGGCAACCTTAGTGTTTTCACAGTCTTCACACACAAGCCTCCCACAGTCCCAAGCACCTAGACCCCTTCTGTTCTCTCCACCTCACCCAGGAGTCTCTGCTTGGCTGGTTGCTGGGGATGGACACGAGCCGGCACAGTTGTTACGTATGTCCAAAATGGCACCTGCTCTCTATCAGCTTGTAACAGGATGCTGTTGCAGGGTGATCAGGAAGAGATTAAACATGCTCCTCCTCCTTTGTTTTTTCTCTAATTTGGCAGGTAGACTATCCGCCAGGGGGCTTCAATCTGGATTCTCTCTAGGGTCTTCCTGCAGCTTTTTCATGAGTGGTTTGGGCTGCTGCAGTCTGGTCTCACCTCACTCTCCAACTCTGGTGCGGAGGCTTTCGGCTGATGGGGTCCTGAGTTCTGTGTGTCCTCACCCTCCAAGTAGGTCCATTGTGGACCTCCAATTTGCACAGAATTTCCTCTACTGTTTCCTCCCTAACTCTTCACTGAGACTGCACTCTTTCCACTTTTTAAAAAGTATCTTCTCCTAGACTAGAGCAGCAAACTCCCTCCCTACTCCACCATCTTAATCTACAAAACCACCCTGGAATATTTGTGAGATGATTCCTATTACAGGGTTATGTAATTCACATGTTTTCCAACTCCAACATTCTTAAAAGTCCATCTAAAGCCAGCTGAAAAATGTAGATTCCTGATCTCTACTTCCAGGCACTCTAACTCAAGCAGTCTGGACTGGGGCCTAGGACTATGCATTTTCACATGCCCAACACTTTGAGAGGTGCTGATCCAGATACTTTGAAGACTTTTTTTTTTTAGCTGTTGAAATCTCATCTGTTAGTTCATCTTGTTGTCTTGCTTCTTATAAGTCCTTCCAGAGGAGCTGAGGATGGGCCAACAGGTGCAACTGAGATCTGCAGTTCTGCTCTTTTCCATCAGTTGATTGACATCTTGTGGCTCTGGATGTAAAGTAATGGCCACCCTTATGAATAATGGATATGATATTTTAAGAATTGTTTAATGTATTTTTTATTTCCCTTAAATCAAGATGCCATATGGCTCTCCATCCTTTTAATCAATGAGTTTCAGTGCTTCAGGGGCAGGGCGGTCACTGGCTAGAACACCAAAGTCATCACTCAGCTTTGACTGTCAAATGAAGCTTTTTATGTATTGTATCCCCAGGGAGAAAGTGCTGTTGAAAGCTAGGCTGCATCAAGAGACAGAAGGAATTTATAAATTTCCAAAGCTACTTTTATTTATCATTTATTTCTAATCTTATTGGATTTTTATTAGAGAAGGAGATCTGTAAAATCTCTACTCTTCATATTTTCTTGAGGTTTTCTTTGCAGTCACGTACATGATTGATTTTTGTAATACATCTGTCCTTCAATGGATGTCAAGTTCTCCAGCTATTGAAAGAAGTGAGTTGACTGTAATATTTAGTTCCTCTGTGTCTCTATTTTTTGTCTCTAAGATCTCACTGATTTGAAGGAAGTCTATTAGAATCTCCTGTTGTACTTTATTCATTCTTTTTGAATATTAAATATTCTTTTTGAATTTTAATTTTGCTTTTTATCAAAGCAAAATTCTTTCACAGTCAAATTGTACTCTGATACTCAAAACAAGAAAAAGCCACATATTTCCCTGATTTACTCTTTCCCATCCCCAAATTCTTTCTTCCTAGAGGCAACCACTTTCAACTCTTCTCCTTTATCTTTAAAAATAATTTATTTATTGATTTATTTCAAAAGGCAGAGAGACAGAGAGGGAAGCGGAGAGAGAGAGAGAGAGAGAGAGAGAGAGAGAGAGAATGGCAGTGTTATGACTCATGTTATAATCCAAGTGGGAGGATTTGACCAGATTGCAGTAGTGAAGACAGGACATATTTTGAAGGTAGAATCAACAAGACTTGCTGATGGATAGACCTTAACTATTTGAGAGGAAGAGAGCAGATAAGGGACTTTGGCCTGTGTATTGGAAAGATAGAATCACTTCCTATAAAAGAGAAGGTTATGAAAGGAACCTATTTTAGGAGGAAAAATTGTGGCCATTTGAGGTGTGAGAAGTGTCTTGGTCATCCAGGAGAGATCGTGGTCTAGACGGTTGAATATCTGAATCTAGAGTTTGTGGGAAAGAATTACACAGAATGCAGGGGCCGGCGCTGTAGTGCAGTGGGTTAACGCCCTGGCCTGAAGTGCCGGCATCCCTTATGGGTGTCATTTCTGGTCCTGGCTGCTCCTCTTCTGATCCAGCTCTCTGCTATGGCCTGGGAAAGCAGTAGAAGATGGCCCAAGTCCTTGGGCCCCCTGCACCCACATGGGAGACCCGGAAGAAGCTCCTAGCTCCTGGCTTTGGATCGGCGCAGCTCCGGCTGTTGCAGCCATCTGGGGAGTGAACCAGTGGATGGAAGACCTTTCTCTCTGTCTCTACCTTTCTCTGTAACTCTGTCTTTCAAATAAATAAAATAAATCTTTAAAAAAATAAAATAAACAGAATGCAACCAGGGAGCTGTTGGCAGAGATGATATTGAAAACCAAGAGACTGGATGAAAACACCTAGGGAATGGGTGAGTAAGAAAGAGAACTCAGCTTTGGGCCATTCCACACTTAGAGGTCAGAGAAGAATTGATGATAAAGTCCAAGAACTCAAATAAAGGAGGTATTTTAAGAAGAAAATAGAATCAACTTTGTCAAATATGTTAATAGGATGAATACTGAGAATTGACCACTAGACTTAGCAATATGAATGTCATTAGCAGCCTTGATAAGACCAGTTCTACCGGAATGGTGTGGGGGCTGGGGGCTGGGAGTGGGAGGGAGGATTGGGAAGAGTGAAGGAAACCAAAATGGTGAGAATAGGAAAATCTTATCAGCAGCTTTGCTGTAGAGGGGAGAAGAGAAGTGGGGTGATAGATGGAAGGGTATGGAAGCTGATGCAGGTTTAATTTAGAAGATGAAATTGTGGTATATTTAAATGTTATGGGATCCATCCAGTAAAGAGAAAACCAAGTGATGCAAGAGAGGGGAAGGATTTCTGACAATGGGATCTCATTCTGAGATCAAAAGATGTCCTTGGTACAATGAATTGCTTGTCCTTAGTAATAGGAGAGAAGGCAGAATATATGGACACAAATAGAAGAGATGGGTAGAGGAATGGTAAGCCTATAGAAACTTTTTTATTGATCTCCATATTCTCAATGAATTAAGTGACCTTGGACTGAATAAACTGGATGAAAGTGAATATGGTTGAGCAAGTGTTGGGGATTCAAGAAAATAAAGTGTGAAGTAAGTTGTAGCAGAGGGTACAAGAAAAAAAATGATATAGTGCCATATTAAAGGCTTACTTGAGGTCAGTGACCTTGAGTATAAAATGATATCAGTCTTCACAGTTGTGGGGCTTTCGCCAACCAATTCAGGCTGTGCACATGTTAGCATGGAGTAGAAGAAGAATTAGATTTATCCAGGATGAGAATTTGTTGAACAGTTATGAGTTTGGGATCCCAGAACAATGATCTTTATCCTTGACTTCCTTTTCCTAGACTGGGAAGACTTAAGTTCCAGGGCTGCCACAGTGATATGTTGGAAAGGGCTGAAGAATGGTGGAGGTAGTTGGTTAGAGAGCAGTCTTGTCTTATAGAGTGTTCCATATGTCTGAGGGTCAGTGAATGCAGCTGGGAGAATCTGCCTCCTTAGTGGGATCACAGAAATGTTAAGGGAACCAATAGACCAGAAAAGACATGAAATAATTCAGGAGTCAGTAGCAGGTATAATAACAGTATACTCAAGGATAACTGATGCCAGCTGTGGGAGTTAGCACAGTTTCCAAAAGAATTGGGCAGGATCAAATCCCTGTGATGGTCACCATGCCCAAGTATCCAGAACAAAGATCAGCCCAGCTTCTTCCTGGTGGTCAACAGTAAGTTCACAGCTGGGTGATCCTTATTCTTGCTCTCTTGCCACCATACAGATACATAAGCTCAGCCCTAGACTCAGGAGCTGACTTCACCAGGAGAACCAGGAAAGAGACTGCTTCCAGAAAGATGGAGAATTTACCCCAAAAACACTGAGATGAGACAAAATAAAAGGATGTTTCGGGGCGGGCACTGTGGCACAGCAAGTTAAAGCTCCAGGCTGCAGTGCTGGCATCCCATATGGGTATCGGTTTGAGTTCTGGCTACTCCACTTCTGATCCAGCTCTCTGCTATCACCTGGGAAAGCAGTAAGAAGATGGCCCAAGTCCTTGGATCCCTGCACCTGTCTGGGAGACCAGGAAGAAGCTCCTGGTTCCTGGCTTCAGATCGGCTCAGCTTGGGCCGTTGCAGTTATTTGGCGAGTGAACCAGCAGATGGAGGACCTGTCTCTGGCTCTTATCTCTTTCTGGAACTCTGTCTTTCAAATAAACAAAATAAATCTTTTTTTTTTTTAAAAGGACATTTTACACTGGAATTGGCTGGGTTCTTTTAATGAGTTAAAATCTTTCCTACGCCTCTCATTTCTACTGAGCTCAAAAGTCAGATGACATGGGAATAAAGGAAAGTAACATAAGTGTTTTTTTGTTTGTTTGTTTGTTTTGTAATTCATGGACTTCTCCCTGGGAACAGACATTTTGGATTATTCTGTGATTTAAAGTATACATATTACTCCTGCTTCCGTGTTGTAATTTAAACCTGGTCATATAAGAAAATATTAGAAGTGTGGAGAAGTATGAAGAATAAAGGCATAGATCCAGGTATTCTAGGGGGTATCAACCTCATGCTAAGTGATCAAGTCGTGAAACTCTTGTGAATTCACTAATGAACAAGAAGCAAAGTCACTTGTCACAGCTGGTGTTAGATTTTGTTTTTTCTTTCATCTTTGTATCTTGGTCAATACCAACATGGAAATGTCTGCTTTAAAGCTCACCTGTCTAGGGAAGTCACCACCAAAAACATGTTTTATTTTTTGAGCAACAGCTTTGCCATAGACCTTTCAGCATCACATGCACCAGGGAGATTTCCAGTTTTGAGCTTTGTCCTTGAGGTCAAAGTGATCTCATGAGCTCTTGAGGTGCATCCTTTTTTTTTTTTTTTAATATTCATTTTTATTGTATTTATTTGAAAGGCAGTGTTAGAAAGAGGAACACATACACACACACACACACAGAGTTCTTCCACCCACTGGTTCACACCCAAAATGGCTAAAATAGCTAGAGCTGCGCTAGACTGAAGCCAGGAGCCAGGAGCTTCTTCAGGGTCTCCCACATGAGTTTAGGGACCCAAGAACTTGGACCATTTTCCACTGCTTTCCCAGGCGCACAAGTAGCAAGTTGGATCACAAGTGGAGTAGCTGGGACTTGTACCAGTGCCCACATTGGATGCCAGCACCATGGGTGGGGTACTTAGCCCTCTGCACCACAACACTGGGCCCCAGGGTGCATCCTTATGTCATCAGGGCTGGGATGACCAGTGTCCTGTGAGTTGATGAAGCTGTTGGGAAATTTTGCTTTTATTCAATCTTTTTTTTTTTTTAAATTTTTGACAGAGTGGATAGTGAGAGAGAGAGACAGAGAAAGGTCTTCCTTTTTCCGTTGGTTCACCCTCCAATGGCTGCTGCGGCTGTCACACCACGCTGATCCAAAGGCAGGAGCCAGGTACTTATCCTGGTCTCCCATGGGGTGCAGGGCCCAAGGACTTGGGCCATCCTCCACTGCACTTCCGGACCATAGCAGAGAGCTGGCCTGGAAGAGGAGCAACTGGGACAGAATCTGGCGCCCCGACCGGGACTAGAACCCAGTGTGCCGGCGCCGCTAGGCGGAGGATTAGCCTGTTGAGCCACGGCGCCGGCCTTTTATTCAATCTTAACCAAAGATCATCTCAGCTTAAGGAAATCACCTGTACCTAAACATGAGGAGAAAATGAGGGCAAAGGCGTGTTTCCATTGGCTGCATGCAGGATCCAAAACTGTTTATCGATTAACGCAATGGGGAGAAGAGGACAATGATTGCTGTGGAATGCAGTAGCACTTGAGGGACCAAGTCCTCTACAACCATCCTGGGACCCATATCCATTTTTACCAAGAGCTTAGCATAGCTGGAGGGTTGTGTCAGCTCCTGCCTATATTTGGATAGACCTGCTAATCTCTTTTGTTTTAGTCCATTTGGGCTGTATAACAAAATAGCATTACCTGGGTAGTTTACAAGCAACAGAAGTTTATTTCTTACAGTTCCGGAGGATGGGACATCCAGGATCAAGGGGCCAGCAGGGCTGGGGTCTTGTGAAAACCTGCTTTCTGGTTCATAGACAGTCCCTTCTG
The DNA here is from genome assembly GCF_033115175.1 of Lepus europaeus. Classification (NCBI taxonomy): domain Eukaryota; kingdom Metazoa; phylum Chordata; class Mammalia; order Lagomorpha; family Leporidae; genus Lepus; species Lepus europaeus. The sequence goes on from NC_084838.1 coordinate 70,628,235, forward strand.
TGGTGTCCTCACATGCAGGAAGGGACAGGCATTGTCCCTAGGTCCTTTCTCACTAATTACCTTCTTACTGTAATCACTTGCTGGCAGTTCTCACCTCTGAATACCTTCACATTAGGGGTTAACCTGAAACATAGGTGTTTTGTGGGGACACAAACATTCAGACCACAGCACCTGCTTTCCTCCCAAAATTCAATCCTGCCAGGTTGCTGGATGAACAAGATAATGTGTTTTAAGGAGAAGGCATATGATAGGTGTTCAAGAAATGCTTGCTATTTTTAGCAGAAACAATGAGAATAGCAATGGTCTGAGCAAGTAGTTTTCAAAGATTTTTCACTGAAGTTTGTGGTTGAGAAGGGAAATGTTATTTATACCAATGCTTTTCAATTGTGGCAATGTATCATGATATTCTTTGGAGGCCTGTCAAAATACATACCCTGGTCTCAGTCATAGTCATTCTGTTGCTGGCTTTGGGGTGGAGAGTTAAAGATCCATTGGTGAGACATGTGCAGATCAGTGGGTCTTAAACATAGCTGCATATTAAATATTAAACTGAGAAGCTTACAAAAAGTACAGGTGTCAGGGCCATATCCTGGATTAAGTGAATCAGAGTCTCGGGGTCAGGCACCCACTTCTAAAGAGCTTGCCCTGAGATTCTAATGTGCCCCTACAGATTCTACACTTTGATTTATATCACCATCATCTGAGGTGTTTGTAAAAACTCTCAGTGCCCAGGCCCATGAATCTGAATCAGAACTCTTTGAATGGAAGCCCAGGAATGTGCATTCTAGGGAAGTCCACAGGTTTTTATGTACAACCAGTTCCAAGAATCATAGTGTCAGACCAATATTTCTCAAACTTGACAGCACATTGGAAGTACTGAGATAATTTAAACAGTACTGATCGTCTGGTCTCACCCCCCAGATACTCCGATTGGATTGGGAGGGGGGTGTATTAAGAGCTGCTTAATATCCAGTGAAGCTCTAGATTGTAATATCCAACAAAGCTTTAGAACCAATAGCACCTGGACTGGTAGCATCAGCATTATCTTCTGGGAATCTGTAGAAATGCAAGTTCTCAGGCTCCACACAGACAGACAAACTCTGGAGGTAAGGCTCAGCAATCTGTGAACCAGCCCTCCAGGTGTTTCTAATGGAGAGCCAGGGGACTAGACCTACTGGCTGGTGCTAATAGATTAGCAAGGATTGCTGGCTCAGATCAGCTGGTTGACACTTGGAGTCCAGAGCCTTGGCCCAGTCAATTTCAATTGAGGTATGACGAAGGCCTGGTGGAATGGGGGTGCCCTGTACGAGGCCTTTGTCCAGAGAGGCCAGCCTTGGGGTGCATGTGGGAAGGGGAGAGCTCTGAAGTCTGTCCTGCACCCACTGGCTCGTCCTTGACTAAAAGGCGTGCTCATTGAGGACAGCCCAATTCAACTTTCATTGAGCACAACCCAAGGCTTTCCACAGCTGTTCCTAAGCTTCAGTGAGAACTGAACTGTGGCCGCCACTTACGGTAGCTTGTTAAAAGCCTCCTGAGCTCTCCACCAGCAGACTCAGGTTCTGTGGGTGCGGTGTGGGTACCAAGGAGCAGCCTTTTAAACAAGAACCCACAGATGATGATGTCAGTGGGGTGTAAACCACACTCTGAAAAACATTGGTTTATGGGCTGATGTCTCAAGCCTGAGAGAAACATGGGAGCCCTTCCAGTTCAGTTTCAGCTTCAGAAGGTCGGGAGCCTCCATCAGTGCATTGACAGGAATCCCAGGTCACATGAGCAAAGTCGCTGGCCAAGCTCTTCCTCCTCCTGGTTCCAAAGAACTGCTTTTGATGCCACTGGAATGCTTTTTTGGCCCCAGGTCTCCCCAGCCTCATCGTTGCATTGCTGCCTGGCTCTACAGTTCACCTCTGGCATCCTGGTCCCTGCTGCCTATGGAAGATGTAATTTGCCTCACCTGAACTGAACTCTGCCTGACCCAGAGTGGCAGAAACCAACAGGTCTAAGAGGCGCTTTAGTCTTTGGGGATAGAAATCCCAAGCACTGCACCTATTTGGCCTCTAGGCGGCGCCAGCCTTTTGGAAAACAAGGCTGTTTATGTAACAGATTGGCATTTTGGCTGTATAAATGTCATTCTTTAAAAATAAAGACCGAACTCTCAGTTAACTCAAAGTGGAGCAAATTAAAAAGTAGAGCGAAATGTCTATTTCACGAACGCAATTCATCCACTGTGTTTGGTACTTCAAAATGATACCTTTTCTCCAAATGATAACTGGCAGCCTCCCACCAGCTTTAGCTGTGCAATGACAAAACAACAGATCAATTCACTCACTTCAGCAAAGAGGAAAAATCTGGTCAGTTAGGACGGGCTCCATGGGACACAAATACCTGGATATGGAATTTCTTCTATGCCACCACATATGTAAGGGAAGTGCGGACTTGATCCCCAAAACCTACCAATGAAGTTTTGTATTGAAAGTCTCAGTGGTTTAAAACATGATTATTTTTCTCCGTGAACTCACCAGGAGGGTCTTTGAAATGCCAGTTTCCAGCAGTCTCTAAGATACGTCTGTTACACATAAAGGCTTCATGTTCTGAGGCCTTTGTGTCCTTGTGTGCTAATGGAAAGTCTTAACCTTAGCTAGAAAATGGAATCTCTTGGGGGAGCTTTTCTAGTCCCTAGGCTCAGGCATGTAACCCAAACTGATTAAGTATGGCTTTGTGCAGGTAACCCAGGCTGCAGTATACTTCTTTTTTTTTTTTTTTTTTTTTTTTTACAGGCAGAGTCAGACAGTCAGAGAGAGACAGAAAGGTCTTCCTTCTGTTGGTTCACCCCCCAAATGGCTGCTGCTGCCGGCGCGCTGCGCTGATCTGAAGCCAGGAGCCAGGTGCTTCCTCCTGGTCTCCCATGTGGGTGCAGGACCCAAGCACTTGGGCCATCCTCCACTGCCTTCCCAGGCCATAGCAGAGAGCTGGACTGGAAGAGGAGCAGCTGGGACAGAGTCCGGCGCCCTGACCGGGACTAGAACCCGAGGTGCTGGTGCCGCAGTCGGAGGATTAGCCTAGTGAGCCTTGGTGCCGGCCTACAGTATGCTGCTAAGCTCCTTAGGTGATTTCACGTGGGGCTACCCTTTTGGTGTCCTTGCTTTCTCTTTGCAGCTGTCTTGGTCCCAAGGTGCAGACTGATTTCTGGGGCTGCATGTAGTGACCCATTTCCAGTCCAACAACTGCTTCTCCCCAATTCCTCTTTCTGCTTGGGTTCTGCCCCGGGCTTCACACAGAAACTTGATCCTAATGGATCCTTCTCTAGCATCTTATTCCTGTCGGGCCAGGGGAAATCCAACAGTGATCAACATCATGACCTCAAATTTGGGCCTACTACATAGTCATTGACTGGTAGATAGAAAGGCTATCTCCTAAGTTGTCTAGTATGGTGGTTCCTAAATATTAGCAAAGAGACGAAAAATCTCTTCCTGAATAAGAATAACCTAGGGAGCTTGTTGTTGTTTTTTAAAGAATACACACACATATACAAATATATTTCAAAAGTCCATGGAAAGTAAAGTTAAAAGGCAAGTTTATTTTGGTGCTAAAAAACTTTGAAATCAATGCATGTAAGGGATCTTCAAAAAAAGTTCATGGAAAATATGTTTCCTGATAAAACTATACGTGGATATCAAAATTATTTTGCACCAAAATAAACATCTTTTAGCATTATTCTGTACTAGTTTTTGAAAGTACCCTCGTTTATCTATACAAGAGTATTCCAAAAAGTTTATGAAGGGGCTGGTGTTGTGGTGCAACAGGTTAAACCGTGCTTGTCACACTAGCATCCCATATTAGATGGAGCACCTATTTGGGTCCCAGATGCTCTGCTTCCAATCCAGCTCCCTGTTAATGTGCCTGAGAAAGCAGTGGAGGTTGACCCAAGTGCTTGGTTCCTGGTCATATGTGTGTGAGACCTGGATGGAGTTCCTTCCTCCTGGCTTTGACCTGGTTTGACCCCAGTCATAATTGCTGTTTAAGAAAATCTCTTTTTCTTTCTCTGCCTCTCAAATAAACAAAATAAATATTTTTTAAAAGTTGATAAAAATGGAATTAAAAGTGTGAGTTTATTTTGGTGCAAAGTTTTTTTTTAAAACCATGCATAGTTTTTCTTAATACACATTTCCACCTATATAAAAAATGCTTTGCACCCACTTTTTTGCACTAAAATAGACTTGTATTTTCAATTTCATTTCCACAAACTTTTTGAAATATACTTGTATATATGCTATACAGCTTATTTAAAATACTTATTATTAATTAATTACTTTCTAGACTTGGTCCCAGAAAGTCCCAGTTAGTAATTTGGAGAATGACCTGGAAAGCTGAGCTTTAGCAAGATAAGCCTGGAGGAAACTGATGTGGGCAACACTTCCAATACAGAGCAGTAGCAGAACCTCCAGTGATGTCATTTGTCCAAGGGCACTGAGCTAATCAGCAGAGGAGATAAAATCAGAATTAAGTGTCCTGATTCCTCTGAAAAGAAGTTGTGTTGAAGATAAATGCAATTTTTGTATTTCAAAAATTTTAAAAAAGCAAACCCTATCCAAAAAATTGTCCTTCCCACCTTACCAGCCAGACATAAAGGAAGAAGCAAAGCATCTGTTAAATGGGATCAGGGTCCCATCTTCTGCCTGGCCATTTATGTGCTGTGTGATTTGGGGTAAGTATTTTTGCCTCTCTGAGCTCCAGTCTCTTCATTTTTCATGTGAGCTAATGCTTGTCTCATGGAGTTTTGTGAGGGCTCAGTGATAACATATCAAGGACAGGGTGTGTAACTTGGCATTGAGAAAACACTGAGAACCCGGTTGATGCTACTGCTCTCGTGGTGACTATTTGTATCAGGCAGCATGTGTCTGGCTTTGTGGCATGGAAGAAGGAGAACCAGAACAATGGCCCATGAGGCGTTCATCCGATTGCTTCAGTTTCGTGATGCTGGAGGCCCTGTTCTGACTTGGCATGTCAGAAAGAAGACCTGCAGGGGTCCAGCGTTTTTGTGTTAGCCATATTTTCTGTTTATAAAGGAAATAAACATCACTGTACAAAAGACTAGAAATGTAAAAAAAAAAGTATGATCATATTTTCCATACAGTTTTGTGTCTTTATTTTCAAATTAGCATTATGTAATGAGCACTTTGTCATGTCATTAAAATTCTGTAACTATGTCACATTGATTATGGCATAATAGCTGATCATATGGTTGTATTTAATTAGCCATTTTTCTAATTGTCAGACATTTATATTGTTTCTGTTTTGCCATAAATGCTTAACATTTTGATGAGTATCTTGCAGTTAAGTTTCATTCTGGATTTCTGATTAGTTCTTTTTTTTTTTTTTTTTTTTGACAGGCAGAGTGGACAGTGAGAGAGAGAGACAGAGAGAAAGGTCTTCCTTTTGCCGTTGGTTCACCCTCCAATGGCCGCCGCGGTAGGCGCGCTGCGGCTGGCGCACCGTGCTGATCCGATGGCAGGAGCCAGGTGTTTATCCCATGGGGTGCAGGGCCCAAGGACTTGGGCCATCCTCCACTGCACTCCCTGGCCACAGCAGAGAGCTGGCCTGGAAGAGGGGCAACAGGGACAGGATCGGTGCCCCGACTGGGACTAGAACCCGGTGTGCCGGCGCCACAAGGCAGAGGATTAGCCTAGTGAGCCACGGCGCCGGCCTGATTAGTTCTTTTTTTTTTTTTTTGGACAGGCAGAGTGGACAGTGAGAGAGAGAGAGAGACAGAGAAAGGTCTTCCTTTGCCGTTCGTTCACCCTCCAATGGCCGCTGTGGCCCGTGCGCTGCAGAGAGCGCACCACGCTGATCCGAAGCCAAGAGCCAGGTGCTTCTTCTGGTCTCCCATGCAGGTGCAGAGAGCTGGTCTGGAAGAGGGGCAACCAGAACAGAATCCGGTGCCCCGACCGGGTCTAGAACCCAGTGTGCTGGCGCCACAGGCAGAGGATTAGCCTATTGAGCCACGGCGCCGGCCTGATTAGTTCTTAATGACTGTATCCCATAGTGGGAATTCTTGAGTTAAACAACATGTACTTTTAAAGATTCTTGCTATGTGTTCAGAATACTTGGACAACTCTGGAAAAGTTTTTCATGTATTAGAGGCCAAATGACATTATCAACTTTGAGTAATAAGTAGTATCTCATTTTAATGCATTTAACTATTCACTATTCATGTTGGATTTTTGTTTTTGATGCTTGTGTGTTCTTTAAAAATATTTATTTATTTGAAAGGAAGAGCAACAGTGAGAGAGGAAGGGAGTAAAGGAGGGAGGGAGAGAGCAAAAGAGATCTTTAATCTGCTGGTTCACTCTCCAAATGGTACAATAGTCAGATCTTGGCCAGGTTGAAGCCAGGAGCCAGGGATTCCATTCTGGTATCATGTGGGTGGCAGGGGCCCAAGCACTTGGGTCAACTTCCCCCTGAACATTAGCAGGAAAATGAATTGGAAATTAAGCACTTGGAATTTGAACCTGGTCCCTATATTTCATTTTTGTTTTTTTAAAAAGGTTTGTTTATTTATTTGAAAGGCAGAGATACAGAAAGAAAAGGAGAGAGAGAGACAGAGAGACAGAGAGAGAGAGAGAATGAATCTTCCATCCACTGGTTCACTCCTCGAATGGCCACAAAGGCCAGGGCTGTGCCAGGCCAAAGCCAAGAGCCAGGAGTGTTTTCCAGGTCTCCCATGTGGGTGCAGGGGCCCGAGTACTTGATCCATCTTCTTTTGCTTTCCTAGGCATATTAGCAGGGAGCTGGATCAGAAGTGTAGTAGTCAGGACTCAAACTGGCACCCATATGGGGTGCTGGCGCTGCAGGCAGAGGCTTCACTTGGTATACAGCATTGGCCTCTGGTCCCTGTTTGTTAAGTTACTGTTTTGGCCATTTAAAATTTATTTTTTATCTATTTCATTTATTTGAAAAGCAGAGAGAGAGAGCACATGAGTAAGCAAGCATCCATCTCTTGGTTCACTTCCTGAATGCCTGCAATGTCCTAATCTGGGCCAGGCTGAAGCCAAGATCACAGAACTCCTTCTGGGTCTCCCACATAGATGATAGGGATACAAGTACTTGAGCCATTACCTGCTGGCTCCTAGGGTACAAATTAGCAGGCAGCTGAATCAGAAGCTGGGTAGCAGGACTCAACCAGTGGCTCAATCCTCTGCACCACAACACCGAGCCCTATGTTGGATTTTTGTATACTTACTAGTCATTTGTTTTTTCGTCCCCTCGGAATTCTCTTTTCATTTGGCCTATTATTTTCTGTTGGAATTTAGTGTTTTCCTCATTGGTCTGTATAACTACTCATGTAAAATTGACATGTAATTTTGTAGATCTCTCTTCACAGATCCTTTTAACCAATTTACAATGCATTTAGTACACACATCTATTTTCTGTAATAAAGACTTGCCCACTAACAGAAACAATATACAAACTATGATCTCCTGAGAGCTAGCATTCCCTGTTTCCCATAGGTCATGCTTGGTACAACAGCAAGGTTTGGAATTAGATGGATTTGAGTCTACATCTTGGTTTTATCGTTTAAGGGTTTTGTGGTTTGATCTTTCAGAGTCTTGCTCTCCTATTGCATTGAATGGCTATTACCATAACTAATTTGCAAGGCTCAAATGAAGATCAAGAAATGGTACTAATCTCAACATCCTGACACATATATACCAGGGATCTCAGGGTCAGGTGCCAGAAATGGCAGCAATGATGTCAAGGTACTGAGGCATTGGCTTAGAATTGGCACCCAGAGTGTTGGTGACCAGGGTGTTAGGTTGGCTTTGTCCCTGTGGAACAACATCAGTGCTGGTTTCACCAGTGCCAGAGGTTTAGAGCAGCAGAAGTTTTGATTAAGGAGAGGCTCTGAAGGAACCCAGAGCCAAAGGAGAGGAAAACCATGAATCCTACCTGGCAATGCAGAGGACATGGTTTGAACTCATGAGAGATTCTCTTTGGAGACTCTGACAGCTGGAACAGGTAGAGGATTTTACAGTGAGCTAGAGCCAGAGAAATATTGCTGTTGTGATAGCACTCTCACACCATGGTACGTGGATTATGGATTATAGACAGAGAGGGAAACTGAGGCCTCCAGCAGCTCAGTGACTTGATCAGAATCACGTGGTTATCCTGTCCAGACTCAGGTCTCCTAACTCTCTTCTTCTCCATCTCTTGTCATTGCGTAAGTTTCTCCAAGTCAGCCAATTGTATTTTAGTTGCCTATATCTGTATTAACTAATTGAATTTCCTGGAAATGGACTCATATGGGGTGATGGCAAGGTCACTGTATCCTCTTAAATCTGGTTCAGAGTGGGGAGGGACCCTAGGGTATATCAGAGAAGGACAAGGGACCCAGGGGCAACCGGTGGGTCTGTGACTCTTTGGAAAGGTCAGAGCCTTCTTTGACAGGACTAGATGTATCCTGATGTTACAGTTTTAAGTTAAAGCCACAAACATTGTTGAAAGCGCCCCTGTTTAATCCCAGGATATTTAGGGTGCTTCAAGTGAGCAGCCAGACATCAGCTGGTTTAACACCATCCCCAGGGCTGGCAGAATGGGGATGGACAACCGAATCATTGAGTTCTACTTTGTTTTCCACCTTTGGAGGCTGTGTTTACACAGGAAACACATTGAGCAGAGGTGACACTCCAGATAATTTGAGCAAAAATCCTTTGCTGTGTAGCATTGCCACTTATTTGTCAAATCTGGTAATGCTACGAGAACTGAGGATTTACTTTAGCCAAACCATTCAGTTTAGCTGTTATACAATTAATTGATCAATTGTGCAGATTAACTGGCTTGTTTTCATCTTATGAGGGTTTCATCTCACTTTGTGGTATAGACTGTAGTCATCAATAGAGGTATTTCTTTGTGTCTCTAATTTGCCTCAGTTTTGGCCCTGAGACACTCAGCAAAAATGGATGGGAAGAGCTTCTCTTCCATGAGCTAGAAGGGAGCGGACATGACTGCGCATGGCTGGCCATGCCTTTGAAGGTTGGAAATAGAAAAGGATCATGGACACCCCGCCTCCCTCCTGTGCAAATGGTCATGTGTAGTGTCTTTTTGTGCCTAAGAATGAACACTGCCACTCCTAAAGGCGACGATGTGGATTGAGGGAGTTAGACAGTGAAAGGAGAAGGCGTGCAAAGCAGTACAGGGTCAGTGGTAGACAGGCCCCTTACTCAGTGGGCCAGGTCAGTCTGTTTAGTGTTCACCTAGGCAACCAGTTGCCAGGAGGTCGACAGTGACTTCCCCATGACAACACTGGAGCAAGGTGCCTGGCATTGCAAACAGAGGCAGACAAGTGAGCACAAGAGTGGGCCTGCTGCTTAATGAGCGTGCAGTGTGTACTGCAATCATTTCCGGTAGGATGGAGGGGGCAGAGGGCACTCACCAGTTTCCTGTCTCTCCAGCCATCAGCTGGCAATACTTTTCTGCCCACCCACAGACCCTAGAGCTGCCGAGTTTTACTGTTGATGGTTTTGAGGGGTTCTATGCATTTATGCTTTCTTTTTAACTTGAAGAAGAATTGAATGCTATTTCCAGGAGGCTCCTTGAGAGACAGATTAGGAAACTTGCCTGAGACATACCTTATCCACATGGTCTTTCATTGTTCTTTTGACTCATTTTTCCAATGATAAAAGAATCGATACTCATTTCCTGAATTTGGGTGAATGTAATATGAGGTTTAGGCACACTTGGTGTAACTGTTTGCCTTGAGATTCGGATTCAAAATCCTCTATCTGTGAGACCACAAAAGTCATATTGTCTGCCTCATGAGGGTGTCACTTTTATTTCTAGGTGCTGAAGCCCCTGAGGAACCTAGTCCTTCTCTCTGCACAGGCCATCAAACAGTAAGGGGGTAGCATTCCTGGGAGGGCTTGCCCCAAACAAAATGGTGGCCATTGTTGCTTGAAATCCCACCTTTTGTAAAGCCCTGTTTCAGGTTTTGTAATAACAGAATTTCTCTTGGGATGTGTGTTGGGTATACACCTACAAGTGATAGGTAATTAAAACAGAAGAAATAGGGACGCCTCTGCTCCCCTCAATCTCACTGCTTCACACTTATGTCTACAAGTCTTTTTTTTTTTTAAATAAATTTATTGACTTACTGATTTATTAGGTTGTTTTGAGAAACTGCTGGTCTCATATCAAACCAGGTCTAGGTATGCAGTTCTTTTTTAAAAAACTTTTATCTAATAAATATAAATTTTGAAAGTACAACTTTTGGATTATAGCGGCTTTTCCCCCCATAACCTCCCTCCCACCCACAACCATCCCATCTCCCACTCCCTTTCCCATCCCATTCTTCATCAAGATTCGTTTTTAATTATCTTTATATACAGAAGATCAACTTGGTATATACTAAGTAAAGATTTCAGCAGTACAACAGCCTTTCTTAAAGTTCTGGGGGAAGTCAATAGCATTATTTGAAAAAATGGTTTCATAGCTAAGTACAACTGGGGTTAAAATGATCTCTTTCCTGCACATCTTATCAGAGACTTTGACATTTAAATGCACAGTGTGCATTGCCTTATTATGCAGTAGTTCTTAAACTTATTTGATTGGGAAACCAGTTTGTTTTTTTCTTACAGAGCAGGGAGACTATTGTTTATTGGATCAAATTTGGAAAGCTATCCCAGAGCAGTGTTGAAAAGTCATTGAGCAAGACCTTGTCCTATCACCACTGCCTAAGTTTTAGAAATCTGTTTTTGTCTTTTAAGATTATACTGTTTGCTGATTCTTAGGCAAAGTAAAGTCAATTTTTTAAAAGGCTTAGTTTCTCGGTTTTTAAAATGAGGATAATAGTACCTGCCTCATAAAGTTATCCTGAATATCAAAGGAGACAGCTTATATACAACAGCTGTAATGTAGATACTAAATGTTATGAAAATGAAGGTACTGAAAACACATTGAACTGAGAGGCATCTAAATAAACATTGTAAGCAAATAATAATATACTGCTCATGTCAGAAATACTGATGTTGCAAGTTTAAGATTTAGAATACATATTATATAGTATCTAGTAGGTGATTGATGTATTTACTGAATGGATGTATAGGTAGTTGAAGGCCTAAATCTACAACTGTACCAAATGAAATGTATACTAATAGGGATCGGGTGAGGCTGGCTCTTATTAGCTACATTGGTTCACAGGTTGCAGAAGCTTGTTTCTATTGCCAGACCAGAGGAGGATGGGTAGGTCGCTGTGAGTATCATGCTCCCTACTTCTAAACGTCATCCAGAGACCCAGGTGGGTTGGTTTGCTCAGCTGTTCTCAACATGAGCCTTCCCTCTCTGTGTGCAAGGCTGCTCCAATAATCCCGACTTCCCACCAGCAGGACAGGGGAGGGAGGAAGACAGGAGTGAGTGGCTTTGTGAAGAAGATTCTGTGAACCGAGAGTTAGTCATATGACCACACTGAGCTACAAGGAAGGCAGTGTTCTCAGCTGAAACCTGAGGGACTCATAGCACTTGCAGGGTTGGGAACATCAATGATTTGGTCTGGCCCTGCCAAGGCAACTGTATGTAGGACTCAAAATGCAATGAATATCTATCAGGCTAATTTTTCAGTTGAGAATTTTCCATGATCTGTGAGTGATGCTATAAATATCCAAATGGCCCATGGCAGAAGAAAGTTTCCACATCCCTGTTAGAGGAAGAAAATAGCAGTGGATAGTGGGAACAATCTCTGCCTCAGAAGCATGCCTCAATCCTACACCCAAATCTAGGAAGGAAAGGTGCTACCAGTGAATGTTGACCATTAGAGTCAGGGCATTGCTCCTGTGGTATGGAATTAGAGTGTTCTCTTCCACTTTGGGAGTTCTAGTTCAAGAGATTTAGACAAGCTGGGTGGGTTTGCAGGAGTTCAATTATGATAGTTGGTGATAGGCTGGAAATCCAAAGCTTTTAATAAATCCTTGGGGGGCATTCAGTACATTAACCTGGAAAAGAGAATTTCAGGATAACGAGATATCTATCTTTAAAGGCATAAGGACTCCCAAGTTGAAAAAGGCTTAGAATTATTCATGTAGCTTTAAGAAATGAAAGGGACTCACACTTCAGTACCCCAAATGCTTTTCCATCCCACCCCCACGGACCATCCCTTTTACAAGCCAACCAATTCACATTTCTTTCTGCTTTGGAGCAAATCATATTTCCTCTCACTTTTAAGCCTTTGTCCATATGTTTCTTTGGTCTCCAACATTTTCCCAACTCTGGATCTGGCTATTCCCTGCTCATTTTTCTGGTCTCAACTTGGATGTTTTAAACTTTAGGCAATTTTGACTAGCACCTAAGTCTGTGATCAGTACCTATCTCTTGTGTTCCTTTGGCAATCTGCAGTACCTCATCATAATGCAACACACTGGATGAAGCAGTAGGATTTCCCACTGACTATACCTACCTAAGTACAGGCAGCTCCATACTCCCTGGTTGTCAAGAACCCAACCTCTGTTCCAAGGGGCCAGTGAATGTCCTGAGCTGCTGCAAAGGGCAAGAAAGGGAAGTTTGGTAATGGTGATTTTGATGGGGTTGTGAATTGAATGGTGTCCTCCCAAGATTCATGTGCCCTTGGAATCTTAGAATGTGATTTTATTTTGCAAATAGTCTTTGCAGATGTAATGAGTTAAGATTAGGTCATACTGAATGAGAGTGGTCTTTAAGTCCAACAGTCAGTGTCCCTATAAGAGAGGGCACAGAAAGAGACCCACAGAGAGAAGGAGACACTGTGAATATCTAGGCAGAGATTAGCATTACGCTGCTCAAGCCAGTGGCTGCCTGGGACTTTCAGGATCTGAAAGGACAAAGAAAGAATTCTCCCTAGAGCTCTCAGAGGGAGCATGACCCTGCTGAAACCTTGATTTTGGACTTAAAGACTCCAGAAATCTAAGAGAGTAAGTGCCTATTGTTTTAGGTTGCCGATTTCTGGGAGTTTGTTACAGCAACTTTAGGAAACCAATAAAGATGGCACAGGGCAAGGTGGGATTCCTTTCCATGAACAGTCCTCGGATGACGTGTGTATGCTTGTCAGTAGAGGAGACCAGATATTCAGCCAACATGATCCTTCAGTGCAAATGACAGGCATGTTTTGCTCCACTGGCAACAGGTGATCTGCGGGCACCACCTTGCCTCAACCCTAGCTCTTCCGATGCTTGCTGTAGTGGATTCAACAATGATTCCCCCTATTCCGAGTTATCCCCTGTGTCCAGTTTCTATTCGCAGCAAGCTCTCAGTCTTTCTTGCTAGCTCAGATAGAGGTCACATAGTTTGCGTAGGTTCTTAGTCTGGGCCTTTTTCTTTTCACTCAACTATTGAGACCTAAACTCTGACCAAATGGTTTGCAAACTGTGTTTCCCTGGACCAACAATGTCAGCATCACCTGAGTGGGTTCTAATAGTATCAAAGCCCAGGGCCTAGTGCAGACCTACTGAATCAGAAACTCTGGATGGCCCCAGCAATCTTTGTCTCAAGAGACCCTGCAGGTAATCTTATTGTTCATTAAAGTTTGAGGGCCATCCATTTATAGCTTTGCTGTCTTAGGGCCATGCATCTTGATTTTTCTTTTAATTCTCTTGGCAAAATCCAGATACCACAACACATAAGATTTGGCTTTCAAAACTGTTATTTCTGATATGAGCATCAGAAGTCCACATCAGATATCATAAAAGTAAGGTTTTTTTAAAAAAAAAGATTTATTTATGTATTTGAAAGTCAGATTTACACAGAGAGAGGATAGAGAGGGGGGGGGAGAGAGAGAGAGAGAGAGAGAGAGAGAGGTCTTCCATCCGCTGGTTCACTCCCCCCAATTGGCCGCAATGTCTGGAGCTGCCAGAGTTGCACCGATCAGAAGCCAGGAGCCAGAAGCTTCCTCCAGGTCTCCCATGTGGGTGCAGGGGCCCAAGGACTTGGGCCATCTTCTACTCCTTTCCCAGGCCATAGCAGAGAGCTGGATTGGAAGTGAAACAGCCAGGACTCAAACCAGTGCCCATATGGGATGCTGGCCCTGCAGGCAGTGGCTTTACCCACTATGCCATAGTGCTGGCCCCAAAAAGTCAGTTTTGACTATGACTATTTCTATGTACTTGCATTTCTGCTGGAATAATCCAACTTTTCATCAAGGGTATGTGGAAAACTCCAGTTGGCCTGAGAACAGTCCTGTTCAAGGAAATTTGTTAGAGAAAAGCACATAAAGATATATTAATTGGTATATTAAAATCTGTGTGCTAGCTACATACATTCATGTATTCATCTGTTTCCCTGTCTAGACTGTAAGCTCTTAGAGGTCAGGGACTGTGTCAGTATGATTCACCACTGTGTTACAAGCACCAGCATGGGCCTGGACACTTGTTGAACAGATGAAAAATCAGTAAGTTTTAGCAATTGTAAATTCCCCAGCACCAGAGGTGTTTAGGCAGAGACTAGATGGGACTGGCAGGAATGTTGTAGAGAAGGTTCACATATCGGATAGGTGTCGGACTATGTGAATTCTCCAGCCTTCACCCACTGTAAGTCTTTGTTACAGGACCCTGCAGGGTGTGCTGTACTTGGCCCATTGTCTAACACAGTCTTACTGTTAACGGTTTTGTAACCTATTGACTTCTCCAGTGAGAGTGGAGTTAATGGTGACTTTCTTATAGGCTCCCAGACATTTTCTGGTTCTAGGACAAATAGTGGGGTTTTTGAAGTACCCATTTGGGGGGCATTTTACTATTCAGAGGTAAAAAAAAAATCTTTTTTTTTTTTGTTGTCACACTTATAAATTTGGGGAATTGTCCTGACTTCAATATTGTACTTGTTGATTGTAAAAAAGCAAGGTGAAAAATTGAAGTCTGCAGGGCTTACACAGATATAGAGCAGCCCCTGGCTGCTTTCATGCAGATGTGGGGTGATGGTCACAGAAAGTTACACTGGAGGAGACCTCAGGGAGGTTTTGGTTTATATCTGAGAAAACTGAGACCTGAAAAGGAGGAAAACTTCTTGAGCCTGCACAGATGTCCAAATAGGCAATATATTAGTGGGATGAAAAGGTTCCTGCCATTTCTTTGAGCATTAGGAGGATAGCCTGGCAAGAAGGCAAGATTCGAAAGAACCTTATTCATGACTGTAGACCTTGGGTGACAAATGCCATTGGTGGCTCGCTTGTGTCCCCTTGACATTCCTCTTACAAGCTGTGGTTCCTGGGGCATAAGAGAAGCAGGCAGATAACTGCAACTTGTCAACCTACCTCCCCTGGCCGGGGAGTGCCAAGTGTCAGCCTCTTGTTCCAATAGACCAATGAGAGTAAACATTTACTGCATGCTTACTGTGTGTCAGACACTAGTCTAAGTGATCTAAGTGTCTTAAAGCTTTCAATCCTCACAACACCCTGTGTGATAGAGACATTTATTATCTATAAGTTATAATGCAATAATAATAATAATAAATGCACAATAAATAATAAATGCATGATAAATATATGATAAATGCATATGAAACTTATGCAAGCTCACAAACTATAGACAGGCAGGGCAGGATTCTAAGCTGGGCTCTCTGGACAACTGCCCTGTAAAATTCTTTTTTTTTTTTTAAGATTAATTAATTTATTTGAAAGTCAGAGTTACACAGAAAGAGAAGGAGAGACAGAGAGAGGTCTTCCATCTCTGGTTCACTCCCCAAATGGCCTCAGTGGCTGGAGCTGTGCCGATCTGGAGCCAGAGCCAGGAGCTTCTTCTGGGTCTCCCATGCGGGTATAGGGGCATAAGGAATTGGGCCATCCTCTACTGCTTTCCCAGGCCACAGCAGAGAGCTAGATTGGAAGTGGAGCAGCCAGATCTTGAACCAGTGCCCATATAAGATGCCGGCATGGCAGGTGGCAGCTTTACCCACTACGCCACAGCGTTGGTCCTGTAAAGTTCTTAATATAGAAGCTCATGTGTGGATTCAGAAGTCAGGAGGCTTCACTCTTCTTGAGGCCCAGGGCCTTCCTCCTTTGGTTTCCCCTTTGTGGGGGAATGGACTGATCTATCAATGATCCAGGGTTCGGAGCAGTGCCACAGGTTTCCTGTTCACACAGGTAAGAAGGTGGGAAGCAAAATGGCTGATTGAGACTTGTGGATATCCCCCAATGCTCCCAGTTTTGCTATGACTTTGAGACATGAACTTCTGTAACTGCTGCTACTTAGGGGTAGAGGGAGTTCTGACTTATTCAACTGGCTCTACAGGCAGAGTTGTCATTCTTTAGGAGCCTCAGCATAATCTAGGATGCCTTAGGGTCCCTAGCACAGACCTGGAGAGATCTTTGTTTCTCTTGCCCCTGCCCTCTTAAGCCACAAAGGATGAGTCAGTCTCGGGTCTCTGAGACATGGCTTCCTGGCACTGGAGCCCTGGAGTAACAGCATCCAAGGCTTTCCCAGCAGTGGATCACATGACTGGAAGACCATATGTGCTGGGCTACATGAGCATTGATGACAGTGGTGAGAGGGAAAGAACAAAAAATCCTGGGACATTTCCCTAACACACTTCGTGCTCATACAAAGGCTTTTGCCTTCCCACTTCACTTTAACCCAGGATCCTGCTGAAGGGCTGGGTTTGTGACACATGTTCAGAGGAATTTAACTTGAACAATTCACCACAAGACATTGGATTCCACTGGGCTTCAGGCATGTTGGTCACTGAACATAGCCCTCAGGTACAATGTGAACAAAATGTCCAATCAAAAGAAGTTGGGCCCCAAGCAAGGAGGACACTTCTTGCCTGAGAGGCTGCTGCTGGTGCTACATAGACTATTGCTTTTCCACAATTCCACAGGTACCATCCTCACTGATGGCAAATGGATGGCGCCCCTTGGAGTTGTGCGGTGTAATGATAGTGCTATTTTATTCAGTGAGTTGAAAGGCAGCCCCCTCTGGCTTCACAAAGCAGAAAGCTCAGGGTTGCTCATGAGCCCTCCTTGTCTATCATGCTTCATTCCCAATTCATCTGAGAACATCCTGTCTTTTAGCCTTCAGTCCCAGTTGAATCTGCCTAGTGTCTTCATTCCACTTCCCTGATCTCTCCATCATTCCTCACTCAGACTCCTGGAGTAACCTCCTCACTGGTATCCCCACACCTCTAATGAAACCACTCTAATGATTTGTCTTGGCTCTGAGAAGAAGGACCAAGGTTTGGACATGGCCCCAGGCTTTGACATCTGTCCCTTGCCCACCTCTCCAGAATTACCTGGTTCCTTCTGTTCTCTCAGCCTCACTGCTCTGGCCTTTTTGTTCAGGTCCTGGAGACCTGCTGTTCCCTCTGCCTGGAACACTGGATGCTCTCCCTTCTCACCTCCACCCTGACTGCATCATGAACTCTCACTCACTTTTACTCTCAGCTCCTGTGTCATTTCCTCACCTGACCTTTTCAACATGAATCACATTGTAACCTCCATGGATGGGATGGTTTCACATCAGTTTCCCCCATGTGACTCTAAGGTATGTATCTTGCTCAATGCTGTACCCCCAGTGCCAGCACAGGAAACTCAGGAAATGTTTGTTTTTAAAGGAATCACTTTGCTCTTAGGTGGGAAGCAGGACAAAAGCAAGTCCGCAGCCACAGATACCCCCCACTGAAGCCCCTACATCTTTGTCCTTGCGCTTATCCTAAACCAAGACCCAGATCTTCCTCTTAGCAGGAGCTTCCAGCCTGAGTACATTTCTAACTATTCATATCATCCAGCTCTAGAATTTGTCATCATCACAAACCACACCTCTATCTTTTACATAATAACTCTTCATCCCATCTTCTCCATTGGTGCCACCATTCTACTTTCTGTATCTATGAATTCTACTCTAGTTATGCCATGTAAGTGGAATTATACAGTACAGTAGTCCCTCCTTATCAGCAGTCTTTGTGGGTTTTAGCTATCCATGATCAAACATTATTAAAGGGAAAATTCCAGAAATAAGAAATTCATGTTTTAAGTAACTCTTATTATAATATATTGTTATAATTGATCTTTTATTATTGGTGCTTGCTGTCAATATCTTCCTGTAACTTACATAAATTAAGCTTTTTCATAGCTATGTATGTATAGGAATAAACATAGTATACATAGGATTACATACTATATGAAGTTTCAGGCATCCTCTGGGAGTCTTGGCCCCTATTTCCAGTGGATAAAGAGGGATTTACTGTATCTGTCTTCTTATGGCTGAATTATTTCATCTAATACAATGTCTTTAAGGTTATCCATGTTGAAGTGTGTGTCACAATTTCCTTCCTCTTAAAGGATGGATTTTATCCCATTACGTGGGCGTACCACATTTTGTTCATCCATCCTTCTACTGATGCATGGTAGCTGTTATTTCTGCCTTCTGAGTGTTGTAATGCTGGACATCAGTGAGTGATGCTGTACATCGGTGTTCAACAGACAATTTTCAATGACCTGACATAATTTTTGAGATAATGGGTTAGTATCTCCCTCATCTTGGCATAACAATCTTTTTCAAGAAAATGTTTTAGCTGGCGCCGTGGCTCAACAGGCTAATCCTCTGCCTTGTGGCGCCGGCACACCGGGTTCTAGTCCCGGTTAGGGCGCCCGATTCTATCCCAGTTGCTCCTCTTCCAGGCCAGCTCTCTGCTATGGCCTGGAAAGGCAGTGGAGGATGGCCCAAGTGCTTGGGCCCTGCACCCGCATGGGAGACCAGGAGAAGCACCTGGCTCCTGGCTTCGGATCAGCGAGATGCGCCGGCTGTGGCGGCCATTGGAGGGTGAACCAACGGCAAAAAGGAAGACCTTTCTCTCTGTCTCTCTCACTGTCCACTCTGCCTGTCAAAAAAAGAAAAAAAAGAAAAGAAAAATGTTTAGCTATTTATTTGGAAATCAGAATTACAGAGAGGGAGGAGAGATGGAGAGAGACAGAGAAATCTTCAACCCGCTGGTCTACTCCCCAGATGGCTGCAATGGCCAGGGCTGGGCAAGCCTGAAGCCAGGAGCCAGGAACTTCATCTGGGTCTCCCACATGAGTGGCCCAAGCATTGGGCCATCCTTTTTCAGGCCAGTAGTGGAGAGCTGGATTGGAAGTGGAGCAGCCAGGACACAAACCAGCACCCATATGGGATGCCAGCATTACAGACAGCGGCTCTACCCATTAGGCCACAATGCCGGTCCCAGCATAACTGAATCTTGAACTGAGTATTTCCTGCCTTGCAGCAAGTGTCTGCTCACCCTTTTACCTAGCCAGCCCCAACTTAGACTTTCTGCCCCTTGAGAAATAACAGAAGTGTGGGGAAGCCTATGTCCCCATGGGGCTTGTGTTAGGGTGAGAAAGTAGGCTTCTGGAGTTTTGAGTGCTGTATTGGGTCTTCAACCCTCACCAAAATTCACAGAAATGGAGAAGATTCACGTGAATCTGGGTGTCGGGGAATGGATATTTGTTTCCTTTGCCTGTTGTAATGAATCCATGCAAATGTGGTGACATGAAATAAACAAATTGATCCTCATGTATCTCTGGAAGCTAGAAGTCTGCAGTCTGTTTCATGGGGCTAAAGTCAAGGTGTCAGCAGAGCTGGAAGCTGTGAGGGAAGAGTCACTTCCTTGCCTTTTCAGCATCTGGTGGCCTCTTGTGATCCCATCACCCCACTCTCTGCTTTCACCATCAAATTGCCTTGTCCTCTGCATCTGACCCTTCATGCCACCCTCTTATAAGGACCCCGTGATTCAATCGAGGTCATCAGATAATCCAGGACAATCTCCCACCTCAAGATGTTTAACTGAGTCCTATCTGAAAAATCCCTTTTGCCATCTAAGCTAACATTTTTACAGGTTCCAGCGGTTAGCACATGAGCGTATCTATGTGGGTGAGGATGTTATCAGTGGAGCAGATAAGGCTTCCTACAGAAGCAAGGGGCTGGCCTTAATTGGCTGGCAGTGCAGGACAGGTGGATGGGGTTAAAATTCTAGGGCAGAGACAGAGGGGGCTGGGTAATCTGCCCCCAACTAGCAGTAGGCATTACAGGATTCTTTCTCTGATGTGTGATTCAACAAACATCTACCCAAGGCCCACTGTCAGCCTGGACTCACCTCACTGTACCCACTGGAGTATTCTGCAGAGCGCCCAGTGTTTCTGACCAGTGGGCAACGTCCTGATCCCTGGGAGCAGCACAGCAGTGGAGATTCTTGTGCAATGAATTATTTTAAGTCTCTAAAAAATGCACTCCTCGTGAACATCTACAGAGCTCCTCGAAGGGCTGACACCTGTTAGGCTCTGTGGATGCAGGCAACTGAGACATAGCCCCTGCTCCAGGGCATCTTTTTTCTTCTTGAATTCTCAGGCTTCATGCCATGAAAAGGATGACTTTTACAGTTGAAACGAATTTTTAAAAAACATGGACTGTGCCTGAAAAAAAAAAAAAAGTTGATTTTGGCTCGAAACTAGGTAAACATGAATCTCGAGTGTGCATTGTCAGATTCCAGTGTTGGTGGGGGTTAAAGAGGGGAGAGGAGGCATCCTGATGAGTAACAAAAATGTGGGTGCTTCACAGAAAAGGCAAGGATTTCGGCAGAATGGAGAGCTACTAGAGGTAGGGGGGGTACTGAGGGATGTGAGCTTAGTAAAATTCCTGAATAGGCTCTGAAAGTCTATCATAAATGCTGATTTGAAGATGAACTGTATGCTGTTCCTAAAGCCTTTATTTCTTTCATGTTGGTCCAAATGTTATGCCCTAGCACATTTCTCGGAGTGCTCGTCACCACATTAGGGGGTCCTTGACTCTTTCAAGTGGTTTCAAGGAGGAACATGTCACTCATCAAAAACACACAAACAGCCCCCTGAGAGGTCCTGTCCTAGCCTCAAAAGTAAAACATAAAGGAGGAAAAAATGTGATGGGGTTTGCAGTTTGGAAAAGGCAGCTTTATGCATGTGAAGGTGGAGAATATGCTGAAGCTGTGGGTCTTGTGGGCGCACTGGGCTCAAGTGCCAGCAGCAGGACTCACCAAATGGGTGGCCTGGGCACGCTGTTGAATTTCTTGGCGATTCTGTGGTCTCTTCTTTAAATGAGGACAAAAGAGCACCTAAGCACGAGGCTGTTGTTGAGGAGTAAATTCAGACATATTTGACATATCATCCACAGTAAGTTCTGAATCAGTGTCAACTGCTGCTCATGGATAAGGATGCTACCTGGCCTTGTATCTTTTAGTCTGTGAAGTTAGGTAAGAGAAAATGGTGGCCCAAGTTAATCCATCTTTAGAAACTTGAAACAAATCACCCAAAGCCAAAACAAATCAAGTGACTTACAGAAAATGGTGCAAAACAAATCAAGTGATTTACAGAAAATGTGCTTACTGAGTCATTGGCAGGCTTCCTGCTTCCTTGCATTTTCCTTAGTGATTTATTTGAATCCTGGAATATGTGTTCAGATTGACCTCAGTCTTTTTATGAGAAGATCTTTCAGAATCCAAAGCTGCTGCCAATGTGTGTGTGAAAGGAGGGGACAAAGCTTGAAACCATCCAGAAAGAGCATTAATCATAATCGTAGCTACTATTACACAACATGGTCAGTGACAAAAAGCCTTTTCACCTGTTTTATCTCACATGATTTGCAAGTCAGTCCTGTAAGCTGTCTATAGCAGGTGTTACTGTTAATCCCATTTTACTGTTGGAAATAGTGAGGTTGAAGGAAGTCAAATAACTTACCTGGCACAGATAATAAAGGGCAAGACTCAGGACTGAACACCTTCTGCCTTTAGAAAAAGCCAGTGTCCTGGTTATGAGTCTCACAATGAATTGATCAGAAGATAAATGAATGCAGCCATTTTTATAGAGCTGGCTTTCAGAGTGCTCACTTCTGAGTGCTGTGTGCTATTTTGAAAAGGGGGATATTGTGCAGCATATTTTTAAAGAAATGCTTCTCTCTCTCTCTCTCTCTCTCTCTCTCCCCCCCTCTATTCCTGTCTTCCTCTTCCCTTGACTCTCTGCCTTTCAAATAAATAAGTAAACATTTTTTAAAAAGCAAAGACTATAATCAGACATGCAAAAGCTTTTGAATGAGACAAGCCTTACTGGAATATATTAGGACATTTGTGTCACTTCCTCAGGGGACTATTTTGAAGGGCATCCCCTATTTGGGTGTGAAAGTTTGGTATGTTTCTTTAAACATGAGGGCCATATTACTTCATAGCTGTAGTTTTAGGAAGTCAATCAATAACTTCCTTTCTTTCCAAGTGCAGCACCAGTTGAGAAATCAGACACAGCAAGCAGACAGATGGAGATCATAGTGTGAGCTTTATCACTGATAAGCTCGTGAGAGAGCCAGCTTGAGAGCTGTGGGCAGAAGAGTTGCCAACAGCTCCGCTCCAAGTTATAAAGCTTTGCCCATCAGCACCACCACAGCCCTCATCCCCCACCCCCAGGGCAGAGCCTGCCTCACCAAGCATCCCACAGAGAAGGCAGAGCAGAAAGTGTGATTCTGTGGACAGGCAGATGAGAGAGGATGAAGGGTGGAGAGAGCAAGGGAGGACAGGACAGAAAGGAGGAGGAAGGAAGAAGGCTGAGCTGTGTTGCTCATCTCCCTTTCCCAAACTCCCTAATTTGGTAAATCCCTCCTACCTTTCAAAGGAAAAAGGAGTAAGAGTAGGGGGTGGGGCAGAAATATTACCCCAAGGAAATTTGGGGTAAGTGGAAAGGGAACCCCTTTAACATTTTTTAGGTATTGATGCACTTACTTTAATGCGATCAGCATTTTCCAGAGTTAGACATGATTATTCCTGTGTAACAGATGAAAGAACCAAGGTCACACAGTTAGTAGTGATGGAAAGGATTTGAAGTTGGGTCTGAATACCAAGCCCATGTACATTCCATCAAACAGAAAGAAATGTTGATTTGCACAGGAAAGTACTGCGTAAGACAGTGTGTGACTATGTCCTAGACACTGAAGACATCATTCCATCTTGGAAATCAGGGATCTGGAATTTGAAGTGGGCTGTGGATAGGATTCAACTACTTAGAGGTGAAGAAGTGACTCTGGGAAGGAGGCATCAGCAATGGTAAATGGCAGCAAATCATAAGGCCCAGTCAGGGAGCAGGGAGCAGAGAGCAGTGCAGGTTTTCTGTACATGAGGTGTGCATGTAAGAGTCACAGAGGACTGGGATGGCATATTGAAGTAAGCACCAGTTCCAAAGGAGAATGAACAAAAGTGAGCAAATAATTAGGTGGGAGGGGTCAGGAAAAGACTATTAATGGACATAGTGTCAAAATTTCAGAGCCTGAATGCAAATATAAGAAAGTCAAGGTGAGATATGGGTTTTGTGGTCCTTTATCTCTGAATGTGTTTAGTTAGATGAACTGTTTAGTAGAGATAACTTATTATTTTTCATGATTTATTCATTCACACAACTTCGGTTGAGCCCTTACCATGGGCTATGGCTGAGGGTTTCACAGCAAACAGAGACATGGTGATTGGCCCCAGGAACTACAGTGAAGTTTGGGGAGGAAGAACCCCATCAGTCACTAAAGTGTGAGGTTACTACCACATGAATGGGTACCTGGTGACTTCAAGGTTTATAATAAATGAGGAGTCTGATGGTTGTGAAGGTCAGGAAACAGCTCCTGAGAAGGTGATGTGCTCAGATCTGGAGGGTAAGTAGGAGTTAACTAGGCTAAGAGATCAAAGAGCATTGCAGACAGGGGGACATTCATATAATGTCATATACACAGCAGTGAAAATGAATGAGTCCCTGCTGCCCACAACTACAGGGATGAACATTAGCAACATAATGTTGGGTGGGAAAAAAGCAAATCCTAGAGACTACATGGAGCATGATACTCTATCATGATACAAACTTTAACAAGAAAAATGAAACAGTATGTTATTTTGATATACATATATTGTGATAAAACAAAAAAAAAGGCACAAATACAAACACAGAATGTAGGGATGATGGCTACCTTCAGAGAAAGGGTAGTAGGGAAGGGATGGGAAGTTCACAAAGGGACATGGAAACCATTGGTAAGTCTCTAGATAATGTATGGAAAGTTCTAAACAAGTTTATTGTATCATTTTAAACATATAAATAAAAAAGGCCACATATTAGCCAATTTAATGGCATTACATAAACCAAGGGTTATGGTTAGTCCAATGCTAGGTACTTGAGATGAAGAACAGGAATGATTATGCTGAATATTTGTGGAGTTAATGAATATTATAATGATTGGAACAGAAAAGTAGAGGAGGGGAAAGATAGGAAATGAAGCTGTGGAGATGGCAGGGTCCACACCATGCAGAGCCTATCAAGCTGGAATCCCTTTATCCCAAAAGCTATAGAAAACATTGAGGTTTCTAAGCAAAAGACAGACTTCAAAATTTAGATTTTGAAAAAACACATCATTGTGCATTCAATGTACTGACCAGATTGAAGAGAGGCCAAACTTAATGTGAATGAACTACTAAGGAAGATTTGTCTAGACATCAGTAGGTGGAAGAATAAGAATAGTGTGGTGGTAGCAGTGGTAGTGATGGTGGTCACAGTAATAGTACTGGTGATGGTGGTGGTGGGGGTGTTTCTCGTAGTGTTCATGGTGGCAGTGGAGATAACAGTAATTGTGATGGCAATGAGGTAATGATGATGTTGGTAATGATGGAGGTAGGTTGATGGGGATGAAGGTTGTGGTTGTGGTAATGATAGAGGTAGTAATGATAGTGATGGCACAGGTGGTAATGGTACTGGTGGAACTGGTGATGGTGGTAGTTTTAGTGTGGAAAAGACAGGTAAAAAGGGGCTAGTGTTGTGGTATAGCAGTTAAAGCCTCTGCAAGTGACACTAGCATCCCATATGAGGTGCCTAAGTCCCAGCTGCTCCGCTTCTCATCCAGCTCGCTGCTAATGCAACTAGGAAAGCAGTAGAAGATGGCCCAAGTTCTTGGGCCACTGCACCCATGTGGGAGACCCAGAGGAAGCTCATAGCTCTTGACTTTGGTCTGGCCCACCTCCAGCCATTGTGGCCATTTGGGGAATGAACCAGAGAATAGAAGATCAATCTCTCTCTCTCTCTCTCTCTCTGTCTCCCTCTCCCTCTCCCTCTCTTTATAAATCTGCCTTTGAAATAAATAAAAAGGGACCGGTGCTGTGGTGCAGCAGGGTTAATGCCCTGGCCTGAAGTGCTGGCATCCTATATGGGCGCCGGTTTGAGACCCAGCTGTTCCACTTTAGATCCAGCTCTCTGCTATGGCCTGGGAAAACAGTAGAAGATGGCCCAAGTCCTTGGGCCCCTGCACCTGTGTGGGAGACCTGAAAAGGCTCCTAGCTCCTGGCTTCAGATCGGCACAGCTCCAGCTGTTGCGGCCAATTGGGGAGTAAACCATCGGATGGAAGACCCCCCCCCCCCCCTCTCTCTCTCAGCCTCTCCTCTCTCTGTGTAACTCTGACTTTCAAATAAATAAAAAAAAATCTTTTTTTAAAATAAAAAATAAAACTCTGCCTTTCAAATAAATAAAATTATTTTTTAAAAGATAGATAAAGAGACAGATTTGAGGATATTTAGCAAGTAAAACCTACAGAATTTAGAGATAAATTTTATATCTGTTTATAGACAGGAAAACAAAGATGCCAATGATAAATTCATTCTCTGGCTTGTTAATAAAGTGGAGATGGGTGGAGAAAGAGTTAATAATAGCTCAGTTTGGGGCTGAGTTGGGGATGCATTTTTAGGTTTCACTTCTTTCTCACCTCCTTTCCATAGATGATGATCTCACCTTTTTTGGACAGTTTCGGAAGGACATCTCACAAACTCAGACTCTTCCTGCAGCCAGCCTGACAGGTGGAGTGAGTGAAGTAGCCTGGGTCAGGGAGACATCATGATGGTGGAGACTTTGGTGACTTGTAGAGCATGTTGGGCGGGGGGGGGGGGGGGGGTGGCTATGACTCAGATTAACTCAGGTTGGGAGTCAGTCAGTCAGACTCTGATTGGGTGTCAAATGTTGCTAGCTCTAGATTTTTCAAGGAGATCTAAAAGTCATTATTTTTATGTTTCTTTGTTAGCAACTAATTTCGGCACACACACACATGCATGCACACGCACATACATTCACACACACACACACACTCACACCCTTACTGACCTACTGTAAGGACCAACCCTACGGACAAAATAAAACAAATCTATGACTCATGGGTAATCAAATTAGGATTTTGGGGCCGGCACCGTGGCTCACTTAGTTAATCCTGCGCCTGCGGCGCTGGCATCTCATATGAGTGCCAGGTTCTAGTCCCAGTTGCTCCTCTTCTAGTCCAGCTCTCTGCTGTTGCCTGGGAGGACAGTGGAGGATGGTCCAGGTGCTTGGGCCCTGCACCTGCATGGGAGACCACGAAGAAGCACCTGGCTCCTGGCTTCAGATTGGCGCAGCGCCGGCTGTAGTGGCTATTTGGGGAATGAAGCAATGGAGGGAAGACCTTTCTCTCTGTCTGTCTCTCTCTCACTGTCTATAACTCTACCTGTCAAATAAAAAAAATTAGGATTTTGGCTCTAAATCATTATTAATATTAGATTACTCATCAAATTACTAATAAAGTATAATTTTCTTAAAATTATTGGGATAGAAATGATAAGATATCATTATTAAGTGGTTTAAGCATTTGGATTTTACCAAAATGTATTATTTAATCAATCTTGAAACTTTTTTAATTTTTAAAAATTTGTATTTAAAAAATACCAAATCTCAGGAAGAATTACAAGAATACAGTCATGAACTCCCACATACCTTCATCCAGATTCACCAGTTTCCTTAGCATTTTGTCATATTTGTGTATCCCCCCCCACATCCTATATCTGAATAATTTGAAAGCAGGCTTCCCCCAATACAGACATGACACACTTGACATTCTCTTATACAACCTCAAGACATTGATCAAATTCAGTATCAATACAACACTGTTATCTAATACACATTTACTATACAATTTTGCAATTTTTTTTTTTGACCCAAGATCCAGCCAGTACCACCCCCTTGCACTTGAATGTCATGTATGTTTAATCCTTTAACCTAGAATGATTCCTCATGTCTTTCAGGACACATTTTTGAAGAGTAGAGACCAGCTATTTCATGGAAAGCTCCTCAGATTGAGTTAGCTTGATTGTTACTGATGATTAGATTCAAGCTATACATTTTTGACAGGAATACTAGTCAATGTCAGGGTATTTGCAGGACCTCACCCCAGGAGCACATGATGCCACTTTTATCAGTTAGAGAGGGGGTGCCTTGTAGATTCCCTACTGGGCAGGAAGCTCATTCCTTGGAGATCAGCGAGGAATCTGTGGGGAGGTAGTCTGAGACCCTAAACTTTGACTTTGTTCATCAAAAAATTTCCATCCAGTTATTTTAGCACCCATTAAGGATTCTTGCCTGAATCTTTTACTATGGAGATGGCAAGTTTATGATTTTTAAAATATTTCTTCTACATTTATTAGCTTCTCATGGTCTTAAAAGAAGAGCTTTCTCCTTTCCATTTATTTATTTTGCCATATTTGCATATCGCCTCACTCTTGCCTCCTGTATGGGATGCTGGTATTTCAGGTGGCAGATTTACCTGCTGCAGCATAATACCAGTCTGTATTTTTTTAAATATCTGTATGGATACTGGGACTGTTTTGATAGTCAGTGTATCAGGGACCAAGTACTTGAGCCATTACCTGGTGTTTTCCCAGGGTGTATATTATCAGGAAAGGGGATTGGAAGCAGCAGAGCTGGGGAATTTAACCAAGCCCTCTAATAAAAGATGTGGGTGTCCCAAGCAGCACCTTAATCACTGTGGTACACACCACCTCCACTCCCCACCCCACAATCCTTCCAAGATTGAAATTTTAAAAAGATACCTGCTTCCTTAAGAGATGTCAAATGACACATGCCTTTAAAGCAGTGATTCTCTCTTTTTTTTTTTTTTTTCTTTTTGACAGGCAGAGTTAGACAGTGAGAGAGAGAGAGACAGAGAGAAAGGTCTTCCTTCCGTTGGTTCACCCCCCAAATGACCGCTATGGCCGGCCCGCTGCGGCCGGCGCACCGCGCTGATCTGAAGCCAGGAGCCAGGTGCTTCCTCCCGGTCTCCCATGCGGGTGCAGGGCCCAAGCACTTGGGCTATCTTCCGCTGCCTTCCTAGGCCACAGCAGAGAGCTGGACTAGAAGAGGAGCAACCGGGACAGAATCCGGCACCCCAACCGGGACTAGAACCCCGGGGTGCTGGCACAGCAGGCGGAGGATTAGTCAAGTGAGCCACAGCGCCAGCCAGCAGTGATTCTCAAATGTGGTTGCACATAGCCTCTCTCAGGGAGATATGAGTGGGGACTGAAACCCATGGCAATTAAGTCAGAATCTTTACGACATGCATAGTACTTTCAAAAACCGTCCAGAAGATTCCACGGAGAAGCCACCACATATGTGAGGAAAGTCTCTGCTAAGGTTACAGGTGGCTTGGTTCACAAGCTAAACACAAGTGAGCTTGATCCGCATCACATATCTGACTTAAAGACTGGTAATTAAAAACTGTGCAAGAGTATATTTTGAGCTTAACCTGGGAGTTGAAAGACATGGAATATGTTCTTGTTTTTTTCTTAATGTGATGTTAAAAACCATGTTCCCTTAATTTTATGGTCTATGTGATGTTCACATTTTATTATTTCTGCAATCACGTCATGACCTAAAACTAAGACTGTATGTGTGTGTGTGTGAAAGTTTTAAAGTTGTATCTAGGACAGAGTTCTTACAGTTCAGTGCACACAAGAAATACCCAGAGTACTTTTCCCAAATGGGGCATTTTAGGCAGATTTCTGGCCCTTTGAGGAGGCCCAGGTGACAACCACCAATGATTCTGATTCACCTTGCACTTTACTTTGAATGGCAGTTTTCAGAGTGGCATTGCATCACCTGAGAACTTGTTGGAAATGCACGTTCTCAGGTCCTGCCCTAGACTGTACTGAATCAGAAACTTGAAGTGAGGATGAGCATTCTGTGTGTTCACAGGCTGCCGGGCGTGCTGAGGCATGATAAGGAGCCATGCTCTAAGAAGTGTTGCCAGTGCTCCTGTGTTTCTTTAGTGAATAATAGTCATTGAGGTTTTTTTCATTTTAAAAATTTATATAAGGTGAACAAATTTCATGTATTTTATATACACAAATTTAGGAACATAGTGATACTTCCCATCCTAAATTCCCTCCTGCCCATGATCCCACCCTTCCTCTTCATTCCTTTCTAATTCTTTCTTTTAATTTTTATAATGACATACTTTCAGCTAATTTTATAAACATAAGCTTAACCCTTCATTCAGTAAAGAATTTAACAAAGAGTAAGAAAACAACAACACTGTTCCTCAACAGTAGAAACAAGGGCTGTAAACAATAATCAGATCTCAAAATGTCAGTTTTGCTCACATACAGTACATTTTTTGTACTCTATTAGTTACCACACATCAGGGAAAACATACAATATTTATCTTTTAGGGACTGGTCTATTTGACTAAGTATGATGGTTTCCAGTTGCATCCATTTTGTTGCAAAATGAAACAAAGCCAATCCTCTCCCTATCCTTTCCACTGGGTGGTATTGAGACCATGGGAGAACATTTGGTTACTTCCAAGGCCAAATCAGCTTTGCCTACTAATTCTGTGTTTCTCTTTCACAAGAGGTCCCTGAGTTAGGGAAGCACTGGAGCCACACCTCTTCCTACTTCTGGCCTAAGTTGCTCTAATGCCATTTCCCTCACTGTTCCCTGAGTTGATCAGCCCTACTGGGCCTCCTGGACACTCAGCTCCACCTCCAGGAGAGCAACAGGCACAGCATCCAGCACACTCACCTGCTTGGGTCTGGAAGGCCAAGAAAAGGAAGACTGGGGTGCCATGGACTCACCACCACATCGCTGGGAGCTCCAAGCCCATCCACTGCCCAGACTGTGGCAGGGGCAACTTGGAGGCAGAGACAGAGACATCCAAATCTGATTTATGGATGAGTAGTATTCCATAGTGTATATATAACACATTTTCTTTGTCCAGTCATTGGTTGATGGACATCTGGGATGATTATCTTAGCTATTGTGAACTGAGCTATAATAAACATGAGGGTACAGATAACTCTTCCATATGCTGATTGCATTTCATTTGGGTAAATTCCCAGAAGTGAGATTGGGTCATATGGTAGATCTATTTGCAGATTTCTGAGGTATCTCATTACTGTATTCCACAATGGCTGTACTAATTTACATTCCCATCAATAGTGTATTAGGGTATATTTTCCCCCACGTTCTCACCAGTATTTATTGTTTTCTTTAATTTTTTTTTTATGAGAGCCATTTTAACTGGGGTAAAGTGAAACCTCATTGTGGTTTTGATTTGCATTTCCTTGATGGCTAGTGATCTTGAGAATTTTTTCATGTATCTCTTGGCCATTTAGATTTCCTCTTTTGAAAAATGCCTGTTCAAGTCTTTTGTCCAACTGGATTGTTTGTTTTGTTGTTGTTGAGTTTATTGAGCTCTTTATAGATTCTGGGTATTAATCCTTTATCAACTACATAGTTTGCAAACAATTCCTCCCACTCTGTTGGTTGCCGCTTCACTTTGCTATTTCTTTTGCAGTACAGAAGCTTCTCAACTTGATATAATCCCATTTGTCAATTTTGGCTTTGATTGCTTGTGCCTCTGGGGTCTTTTCCAAGAAGTTTTGATTGTGGCAATATGTTGTAGAGTTTCCAATTTCTTGATGTAGGCACCGATTGCTATAAACTTCCTTCTTAACACCGTTTTTTCTGTATCCCATAAGTTTTGATATGCTGTATTGTCAACTTCATTCATTTCCAGGATTTTTTTTATTTCCCTTTTGATTTCCTCTATGACCCACTGTTCATTCAGGAACATGTTGTTCAGTCTTCATATGTTTGATTATGTTCTAGAGATTCTTATGTTGTTAATTTCCATCTTCATTCCATTATGTTCAGAACAGATACATGATATGATTTCAGTTTTTTAATTTGCTGAGACCTGATTTATGGCCTAGCATATTGTCTATCCCAGAGACATTTCCATGCATTGATGAAAAGAATGTGTATTCTGCAACTGTGGGATGAAAGGTTCTGTAGATATCAGTTAAGTCCATTTGGTTCATAGTTTTGATTAGCTCTGTTACTTCTTTGTCGATTTTCTGTCTAGTTGATTTGTCCATTGATGAAAGTGGGGTGTTGAAGTACCCCATTACTATTAATATTGGAATATATGTTTCCCTTTAGATCTATTAATATTTGTTTTAAATGGCCAGATGCCCTGGCATTGAATACATATACATTTATTATAGTCACATCTTTCTGTTGAATTGTTCCCTTAATCACTACATAATGCCCTTCTTAGTCTCTTTTAACAGTTTTTGTTTTAAAGTCTATTTTGTCTGATATTAGGATGGCTACACTTACTCATTTTTGCTTTCCATTAGCATGGAATATCTTTCTCCATCCTTTCACTTTCAGACTGAATGTATCTATGTAGGTGAGATGTGTTCTTGCAAGCAGCAAATAGATGGGTCTTTTTTTTTAAAGTCCATTCAGCCAGTCTATCTTTTTTTTTTTTTAAAAAAAAAGGTTTATTTTATTTATTTGAAAGACAGAGTTACAGAGAGAGGTAGAGGCAGAGAAAGAGAGGGGTCTTCCATCTGCTGGTTCACTCCCCAAATGGCCCCAATGGCCAGAGCTGAGCTGATCCAAAGCCAGGAGCCAGGAGCTTCTTCCAGAACTCCCACAAGTGTGCAGGAGCCCAAGGACTTGGGCTATTCTCTGCTGCTTTTCCAAGTGCATTATCAGGGAGCTGGATCAGAAGTGGGGCAGCAGGGACCTAAACCTGCACCCATATTGGATGCTGGCGCTGCAGGCTGGGTCCTTAATTGTAATGCCACATTGTTGACCCCCAGTCTGTGTCTTTTCTACTGCTTTCCCAGGCCACAGCAGAGAGATGGATTGGAAGAGGAGCAGCCGGGACTAGAACTGGTGCCCATATGGGATGCTGGCGCTTCAGGCCAGGGCGTTAACCTGCTGAGCCACAGCGCTGGCCCCCCAGTCTGTGTCTTTTAATAGGAGGATGTAGGATATTTACATTCAAGGTTATTATTTTTAAATATTTATTTTGTTTATTTGAAAGACAGAGTTACAGAGAGAGGTAGAGACAGAGAAAGAGAGAGATCTTCCATGTGCTGGTTCACTCCCCAGATGGCTGCAATGGCTAGAGCTGCACCAATCTGAAGCCAGGATCTGGGAGCTTTTTCCAGTTCTCCCATGTGGGTGCAGGGGCCCAAAGACTTTAGGGCATCTTCTACTGCTTTCCCAGGCCACAGCAGAGAGCTGGATCAGAAGAGGAGCTGCCAGGACTAGAACCGGCGCCCATATAGGATGCTGGAACTTCAGGCCAGGGCTTTAACTCACTCTGCCACAGTGCTGGCCCCTCAAGGTAATTATTGATAAATGATTTGGTCCTACCATTTTCCTATACATACTCCTATTGTTTGCTTTGAATTTTCTTTGTGCTTTTACTGAAAGATTTTCTGCTTTCACATTCTTTCATAATGATGACTATCATTCTCTAGTTCTGTGTGTAGTACTTTCCTAAGAATTATTTGTAAGGCTAGACAAATAGTGACAAATTCTTTGAATTTCTATTTTCTCTGGAAGGTCTTTATTTCACTTTCACTTATAAATGAGAGCTTTGCTGAGTACCGTATCCTGGGTTGACATTTTCTTTCTTTTAGGACTTGGGCTATGTCTATCCATTCTCTCCTAGCCTTAGGGTTTCAGATGAGAAATCAGAAGTTAGTCTAATTGGGATTCTCTTGTGTACATTTTAGAATCTTTTCTTTGTGTTGTGCTGTTGAAAGTTTGACTATAATGTGTCCTGGTAAAGATCTTTTCTGATCATGTCTATTAGGAGTACTAGGTGCTTTCTGTACTTGGAAATCCCATTATGTCTCCAAATTAAGGAAGTTTTCTGCTATTTATTTCACTGAATAGTAATTCTAGTCCATTCTTTCTTTCGTTGCCTTCAGGAACTCCTTAGACATGTATGTTTAGTCATTTGATAGTATCTCATAAATATCAAATACTATTTTCAGTTTTTTCTAAGTTTTTCTTCTTTTTTGTCTGACTGAGATACTTTCAGGATTTGTCTTCTAGCTTGGATATTCTTTCCTTTTTTCTTTTTAAAGATTTGTTTATTTATTTATTTATTTGAGAGGCAGAGTTACAGAGAGAGGAAGAGACAGAAAGAAAGATCTTTTATCCTCTGGTTTACTCCCCAAATGGCTGCAAGAACCAGGGCCAGCCAAGCCGAAACCAGGAGCCAGGAGCTTCTTCCTGGCTTCCACATGGGAGCAGGGGCTCAAGGACTTGGATCATCATCTGCTGCTTTCCCAGGTGCATTAGCAGGGAGCAGGATCTGAAGTAGAGCAGCTGGGATTCGAACTGGCACTCATATGAGATGCTGGCATTGCATACAGCAGCTTTATCCTTTATGCCAGTGTCTCCTCTAGTATTTGAATTTGATTTCTCTTTAATATCTCAATCTCTTGGCAAGTTTTTTTCATTCACACTATGAATGGATTTTTGCTATCTCATGAATTTGTTTCTCTGTGTTTCTGAGTAATTTTATGATCATTCTTTTGAATTCCTTTTCAGTCATTTTACCAATCTCTTTGTCTTCATATTCTAATATTTAAGTGTTGTTGTGTTCCTTTTGAGGAGTCATATTGTCTTCCTTGTTCTTGTTTCTTATATTCCTGTGTTTATTTTTAGGCATTTTTGGAAACACTTGTTTTTCTCCTCTGATGGGTTTTGTCTTTGAGCTATGGCTCTGTGGCTTAGTGGAGTGTCTGCTCCTTCAGTGAGTACCCAGAGGCATGGGATGGGTGG
Organism: Lepus europaeus; assembly: GCF_033115175.1. Lineage (NCBI taxonomy): Eukaryota > Metazoa > Chordata > Mammalia > Lagomorpha > Leporidae > Lepus > Lepus europaeus. The sequence continues at coordinate 70,662,140 of NC_084838.1, forward strand.
TACCAGGAGGCTCGGGTCAATGCTCAAGGGTGGGGTGAGAATCCAGGGTGACACTGAAGTTGGGCGTGATAGATCTCCTCTATTGTCAGCAAGTTGTAGGGTATCATTATGCCTGTTGGCATAATCACAACCTCACCTCCTCTCTTATAACGTGATCAATGTCTGAGGTTAGCCCACAGTGGGTACAAGCCCCACCCACACTGGTACATGAACCATACAAAGGATCTATGTAGATCTCAGTGTGCACCTGGAACCCTCTGTGATGACCCACCCAGGGAGTCAGGGAGCTCGGAGACTCTGGTTCCAGCCACAGTGATTGCCCAGAGACCCTGCTACACCCCTATCACGCAGGTACAGGATTCCCACAGTCACAGCCCATAAGGTTCCCACAGTCATGGGGTAGAGTATCCATTCAACCCCATGAGTGTATCCTGTCCATGGAGAGAGCAGAGACATTCCCTGAATCAGCTGCCTGTGGGAGCTCCACCTTTGTTAGTTTGAGCCCCACAGCCTATGATAGGTTGAGAGGTTGGGGCCACCTGACAGTCCTATGTAGGTGCCCAGCCCCCTATCAAGCATCCTAGCCAGACTCAAAGTCCGTGGGGAATGTGGATTTTTCCCTCCGGTAAATCCCCTAGTTGCACGTGTGTGAGAACCACTGTAGCCTCTGCTGTCGCTGATGGTGCTCTCTCCTTACTGGTCTCCAGGCACCCTTGTCGGGGTATAGGGAGAAAGAAATGTACTTTTCCTTCACTGGATTAGGTGGGTATCCTGTGCCCTGCTACAGTTTTAGGCCAGGCTCAAAGTCATTGTGGTCTGCAAGGCTCATCCTTGGGTAACATCACCAGTGATGCAGGCTGCTGTAGTCCATTTTCACCTGGCTCTCAGAAGCTGGCGTCTCCTCCAGCCCCCAGATGCGGAAGTCATGGGTAGTCTCTGTTTGCTGCCATATGACCTCACTTTCCACAATGCTCCATGGTGACCCTCTTCTTTCTGTAGAATTTCCTCTATGAACTTCTCCCCAACTCCCCTAGGAATGCACTTTCTCCACTTTTCCTCTACTATCTTCCCCTGGTCACAATCAGCATGTCTTTTTCCTATTTAGCCACCTTGGAATCTCCATTGATGATATTTTTAAAAATGCAAATCTGGGCTCCATTGCCAACCTAAAATTCCAAAGGAGAAAATTCTGGCGTTAGAGGTGGATAATCTATATCAACAAACACTCCACATGACTCTTGTCTTAAGACAAATGTGGCAAACACCAGGATGGAAAAGCCTAGGATTTCCCTTTGTGTAGGTTGACTTCACCTATTTAGGATCTATCTTGGGGTTTTGTGTTCATCATCATATTTACATTTCATAACAGCCTTTTGAAGTAGATGGTAACCAAACTCATTTTCCAAGTGAGAAAATTGAAATTTAGAGAACTTAAAATGGTAGCTAGAACCACAGAGATAGTGAGCTGGAAAGCTGAAGATTAAATCAGGAACTTTCTGACACCAAAGTCTTTGCTCTTAAACTAGTCTTGTCTTCTAAGATAACTGCATGCAGGTGCCGGTGCTGTGGCATAGCCAGTAAAGCCACTGCCTGCAGTGCTGGCATCCCAGATGGGCACTGATTCAAGTCCCAGCTGCTCCACTTCTGATCCAGCTCTCTGCTATGACCTGGGAAAGCAGTGAAAGATGGCCCAAGTCCTTGAACCCCTGCACCCATGTAGGAGGCTTGAAGAAGCTCCTGCTCCTGGCTTCAGATCGGCGCAGCTCTGGCTGTGTGGCCATCTGGCTAGTGAGCCAGCGGATTGAAGAGAAGAACCCTCTCTCTCTCTGTCTGCCTCTCTGTATCTCTGCCATTCAAATAAATAAATAAATCTTTGGAAAAAAAATATAACTGCATGCAAATTGTGGTTACAGGGCAGTGCAGTCTTGTAGATGTGGGCCCAGAGCATGTCCTTGGTGCAACATTGAACAATTGCCATCTGTAATCCCAAACTAGTTTTTTTCAGATTTTCCCTCCACTGTTAGTCTACATAGATTGTTCCCTGTTCTTTGGTCTCCTTTTGCTCATTCCAACCATTGCTAATTCCCTCACTGTACCTTTCCTGATGAAAGCTCTCCATTGTCTTTTAGGCCTCTAACTTGCAAATTTGCTTATTGTGTATTTCCTTCCTTTCTTCCTCCCTCCCTTCCTTCCCTCCCTCTATCCCTTCCTTCCTTCCTTCCTTGCTTCTTTCCCCCTACTTCTCCCCACAAAGGGAATGCCCTTTCTCCTCTCGAATAGTCCAAAATATGACCATGCTTCAAATTTTCCTCTGTTGAGCCTCTCTGACCACGCAAAAGCTCAATGAATACTCTCACCTTGGGCCCATTATGACCTGCTTGGTCTGTATCCTGTATTTGGTACCTACTTATGCATCTTAATCTTTCATCTAGATTAAAACTCCATGAAGGTGTTACTCTGTCCCTGGCAAGTAGTAGGAGCTGAGATAAAGTCTGTTCACTTAAAGACTAATAGAAAATGAAGATGGATTAAAAAATATTTTTCAATTTTTTGAAAGGCAGAGACAGAAACTAACAGAGAGAAAGAGAGAAACCATCCATCTGCTGGTTCACTCCCTAGATGCCTGAAACAGCTGGGACTAGGCCAGGTCAAAACCAAGAACCTGAAACTCAGTCTGGGTCTCCTATGTGGTTGGCAGAGATGCAAGTACTTGAACCATCACTGCTGCCTCCCAAGGTGTGGGAATAGCAGGAAGCTGGATCAGAAGCAGAGCTAGTACTGGAACCTAGCATTCCAAGTGGCATCTTAATTACTGCACAAAATACCTACCCCTGAGGAATGATTTTAAAATCAAGACAAGTTGTGAGACCTTGTGGGAGAATCTGTGAAGGGGTCACTCAAGTGATCATCGGATTTGCAAAGAGAGTTAGATGAATTTACTAAGGATTTTTTAGAAGTCAGTTTGTATGAATCCTAACATATCTTCTAAACCAAGAAAAGTGCAGGGAAATCTTTTTTTTTGGTGGAGACAGAATGGAAGTGGCATTAGGAGATATAATGGTAAATATATAAAGAATTCTGTATAAAAAATTTATCCAATGTGATCATCATTTCAGATGAGAATGTGTTTTCTTTAAAAAAAAAAAAGGTAATGCCTATTCCAGTTCCTTTTCAAACTTTAGGGTAGCAAAGTTTTGGAAGTGGCATCGTGTTTCAGGCCAATGCCATCCTAGGAGGTAACAGGGGACTTCTGACCTGAAACAGTCCATACCTGGAAGAACATGTCAGTGGACCTCTAATAGGGTCAGGGTTAGTCTGGGGAAAGAGTGCCACCTGCTGACCAGACCAAGTCATATTTTTTTCTTGCCTGTGTCCTGTTTGGCTTGGCTAAGAGCAGGCATCCCGGAGGCTGATCCTAGGGAGGTTGTGTGCAGTTCCACGGTATTTCACTGGCAGGCTCAGGAGGACATCGCCACAAAAGTGAGGTGTTCCAGGAATATGTTCCAGGTCTTCTTTTAGATCCCCTCTTGGGAAAAGAGTTTTCCCTTGGGGAAAAGTATCAACAGCCTTGGTGTAGAAAATGACAGAACTGATATTGGGTGAATAGTGCTGCATAAGGTTATATGATTCTATCAAACAGATTTCAAAGACAGCTGTGTTGTTAAGGGAAGGAAAGGCCAGAGGGGAAAGTTTAAGAATTAACTGTGTTTTGAAATGGCTTGAATTAATTTAAATTTTTAAAAATTTGAAGTCTGCTCCATTGACAAGTAAAAATCTTTTTTTTTTTTTTTTTTTTTTTTTTTTTGACAGGCAGAGTGGACAGTGAGAGAGAGAGACAGAGAGGAAGGTCTTCCTTTGCCATTGGTTCACCCTCCAATGGCTGCCGTGGCCGGTGCGCTGTGCGCACCGTGCTAATCCGAAGGCAGGAGCCAGGTGCTTTTCCTGGTCTCCCATGGGGTGCAGGGCCCAAGCACTTGGGCCATCCTCCACTGCACTCCCTGGCCACAGCAGAGAGCTGGCCTGGAAGAGGGACAACCGGGACAGAATCTGGCGCCCCGACTGGGACTAGAACCCGTTGTGCTGGCGCCGCAGGTGGAGGTTTAGCCTATTGAGCCATGGCACCGGCCTAAAAATCTTCATTTTCTAACACATTAGTAAATGGGGAGTTTACATACAGAAAAGTGTTGTGTATACAGTACAGTTTCAGATGCTGTCTAAAGTGACAAAACATTGAGATCCTAAATGTAGGGGCACAAGAGTCTCCTGGCAAACCAGGCAGCCCCTGGCTTCTTGTGTAGATGATGGTCACAATTGCTTGTCCTCTCAACACTGTGTCAGGTCAATGTGAGAAGCGTATTTGAGATTGATGGGCTGGGTGAATGTTCCCTGCTCCCTCCAACCAGAAAAATGCATATGGGACATGTGATTTTAGCTGTGAGAAAGGCCACTTCTGAAATCAACTGAGATCCCAAATTAGACTCCTTTTCTTCTTTCGTGGGAGTTGTCCTTAAAGAAAAGACATTTTCATTGCCTGAGAGAACCAGAGGGAGTGGAAGGACCATGGGGGAGGAGAGAGCTTCACTGCCTCTAACCAAATTGACCCTTGGGGCTTCCTATTTTCACTGCTAATTCCTGGGGAATTCCAGGACCCTGGATCCTGATAAGCAAATTCACACTGAAAATGACTCCATTGACACTCACCCTCAAGAGGGTCTTACCTAAGCCAGAATGAGAGGAAGGGGCAACTGCTGAGCCAGCAGCACTCTGGATGCCCAGCATTGGGTAGAGGCGTTCCCCAGGTTGTAGGTCAGCTCCCCTGCAGCCCTTTGCAGTGGGAAGAGCAGAGACTCAGGGACACAGGTTACCTGCTCCAGTGCTAATGAGGAAAGCAGCTGAGATATGAATCTATTTCTGCCTGGCTCCAGAATCAGTGCCCTTGTTCACATGATATCTTGAACCACTAGTGGCATGTTTTCAAACACTGCTAGTGGACTTATCTTGAAACTAGAAAAGATAGGAACAAATCCACAGCCTGCTTTTCCTTAGTTGCAAGAAGCTATCCTGCTCTATGGTTGATGGAGGGTCCTACTTTCTACAATCTTTATTTGAGAGGGATAGAGAGAGGGGGGAGGAAAGAGGTGGGAAGCGAGGAGGAGAGAGAGAGAGAGAGAGAGGAATAGAGAGAGAAACTCTTCGACCTGCCAATTCTCCAAATGCCCACAACTTCTGGGATGGGATGAAGCCAAAGCTGGAGAGCCTAGAATTCAATCCATATCTCCATTGTAGGTAGCAGTAACCCAATTGATTGAGCCATCATGTACTGCCTCCCAGGAAGCACGTCAACAGAAAGGTAGAATCAGGAATGAAGATGGGACTCAAACCCAGGTACTGTGATATGGGTCGAAGTATCCTAACCAGTGACTTAACAGCTGGGCCAAATGCCTATACTGCCTTTTCTTTCTTTTCTTTTTTTGACTGAAGACCACATATCTTCTCAGAGTTTTAGCCTCCCTCACAGAGAAAAGCAGTACTTACTTATTGACTTGAACATGTGTATGTGCACACACATGTCATATGCATTCATCTTTTTTTGCACAGAGTGGGGAAGTTGAACAGAATAGGACCACTGAGGAGAGATAGCAGTGAGTGGCAGGAAACTACATAGTGCTAGGACATGGTGCCTGGTATTAAGGGCACTGGTTTTATGGTCAACCATCCTTGAATTGAGTTCTTGTTCTGCCATGAAGAATTATGACTATAGTAGCAACAACAGTGAACATGGGAGGGCTTACAGTGTGTCAAATACTCTCCCAAACATTTTGTATGTATTCATTCACTTAATCCTCATAACCATTCTATAAGTGTTATTATTATTTCCATTTTACTAAGAAAATTGAGGCACACAAAAGTTGTTACTTATTCAAGGTTCCGCCAGCTAATAAATGGTAAAAAGATGGCTTAACCTCAGGCAATCTGGTTTACTACATGAGCTATATTGTAATACTGTCCCTCAACTAACTTATTTACTAATTGCTTCAGTTAACCTTTCTGGGCTTTAGTTTTTCCCACGTATAAGTTCATGTTTTTAAGAAATACTGATGTCAAAGCCTATGTAAGATGTGATAGATCAGACAGAGGTGGAAAAGACCATGCACACAGACTCCTACTCCCCCCACCCAGCATGTATCCATGCAGCATGCAAAGGAGACGGAGGCCACATTCAGTTGAGAACCCCTAAGAGAGCTGCAGAAGCTGGCACTAGAACTTGATCATATGACAGGAGACTGATCTGGAAAGGGCATCTCAGGCAGAAAGAACGCTCATGGTGAGTTTGGGGCTCCTGTTAACCAATCAGTAACAGGGTATTGGGCTGGGAACACTGTCAGAGGGAAAGATCAAGGTCCAAGTTTAAGGAGTCATATCTATGACCATTCATTGACAGTAGCATGTAGGCTAAACTCACAAGTGGAGAGACTGGAGGTCAAGACTACCAGAAGGCCAGAGAAATGGTCTGGCTTAGAAAACAGACAAGCTCAAGTTGGATGGCAGGGAGTGAACAATGGGGACAGAGGTCTGAAGCATCAGGAGAGCAGGATGACGGGCAGCAAGATGAGAGAGGAGGCAGTACGGTGAGTGACTCACTGGGTGAGAGGGCAGCAATGGCTTGCAAAGTAAGACAGGCAGTCACTGAGTTCTTCAGACCAAGATTTCTGTGGACCATGCAGGCAGACACACATGGTCAGCGTTAGTGCGTTTACTGAATTCGTATGGCTGAAGCTTAGAATAATGATCATTAGAGGAATGTGTAATGACAGCCACCTACCACGTGCCAGGCATTCTGTATGCTCACCCCACCCCGCAATGTTGTCTCTAATCAGCAGATGAGTACTGCTCTACAGGTGTGGGGCTTTCATTTGAGAGGGTTTTTCTCCCCAGAAGATGCAACATAACATGGTGCTAACAGGCAGACACTGAAACCAGAAGACTGAGTAAGTGGAGGAGCTACCATTGTATATCCTGGACAAGAAACTTGATCTTTCTGCCCATCACTGTGTGCCTCTGTAAAATGGAGATAACATTATCCACCTCCCAGTGTTGTTGTGAGGACTAAATAAGCTAACCTGAGGTTACATAATGCCTGGCCTAGCCATTTCTATTGAGCAGGTTGATGAGCAGCAAGAAGAGATGCTCTGGCTAAGGACACAGAGCTAGCGGACCCGGGATTCAAACCTGGGCCCACCAACAGCCAGGCCTCCTCCATGCTCGCTAAGGGGAAAGAAGACCATAAAACAGAGAGGAGCAAGCACATTCAGGTGGCAAGATGCAGATGAGGACTATTAGAAGGAACCAGGAGAAATTAGGAGGGAGAGGAGCCAGTGCTGTGGCATAGCTGGTAAAGCTGCTGCCTGTGGTGCCAGCATCCCATAAGGGTGTCATTTCGAGTCCCAGCTGTTCTACTTCCAATCCAGCTCTATGCTATGGCCTGAGAAATCATAGAAGATGGCCCAGGTCCTTGGGTCCCATACATCCACGTGGGAGAACTGGAAGAAGCTCCTGTCTCTTGGCTTCAGGTCAGCATAACTCAGGCCATTGCAGCCATCTGGGGAGTGAGCCAGTAGATGGAAGACCTCTCTCTCTCTCTCTCTCTCTCTGACTCTGTCTCTCTATAACTCTGTCTTTCAAATAAATAAAATAAATCTTTTTTTTTTTAAGATTTATTTTATTTATTTGAAAGTCAGAGTCACACAGAGAAAGGAGAGGCAGAGAGTGAGGTCCTCCATCCGCTGGTTCACTCTCCAGATGGCTGCAACAGCCGGAGCTGCACCGAACCGAAGCCAGGAGCCAGGAGCTTCCTCCAGGTCTCCCACGTGGGTGCCCAAGGACTTGGACCATCTTCCACTGCTATCCTAGGCCATAGCAGAGAACTGGATCAGAAGAGGAGCAGTCGGGACTAGAACCAGCGCCCACATGGGATGTGGGCGCTTCAAGCCAGGGCTTTAACCCACTGCATCACAGCACCTGCCCCAATAAATAAATCTTTAAAAATAAAGAAATTAGGAAGAACAGGAATAAATAACTTTTAAAAGTATTTTCTGTTCCCCGACCACATAAGTAAAACAAGTTAATTCTAAAACAGCCTGGAACTAAATTGCAGTCACCCAGCCATCTCCCCTGCTCCACCGTCAGACAACCACTGCTAACCAACAAGCCCAGCACTTTGCAGCATCACAGGAGGCAGGGGAGAAGACTAGGGAAGGCCCGGTTGCTCAGTAAGGCCGGTTGTAGAAGAGTCTGAGCCAGTAAGCTTGGTGTTGGGAAGGACGGTCCACAGCAGGGTGGGGGCAAGGGAGTAGGTCAGCTGAGGGGCAGGAGTAGGCAAGTTAGGCTTGGAGTGAATCTGATGTGGGAGGCAAGGGGCAGAGGGCAAACAGCTCTAAAACAAGGGGGCTGGAGCAGAGAGCTGCAGGATAGGAAACACTTTCTGTGTGATGGACCCTTTTGGCAATCCAGTGAAGCTTCTGGACCACCTCTCAGAGTAAGATTTTAATGCCTAAATGACATACAAGGGATTACAGCAGGGAGACACTTGGAATGAAGACCTCCCATAAGGACCCTCCCAGCTTTAAGACAGTACTTCTGTGAAGTGTGCATTCTTAGAAACTGCCTGTGGTCTTCCAAATCTTGTACAACCTGTTTGTATAGAAAACCAAAATGCACCCCTAATTGTGGTTGGCTCCCCACCTCTAGCTCCAGACTATGATTTTTAGACAAGGACCACCTTCAGATGAACCACACACTCTACGTTGAAAACAAGTTGTATTAGAATGTCAACATCACACCCCTATGTATCTGCTTCAGAGGGATGCTGGCAGGATAGAAGATGTGATGAAGACCTCATGTGTGCTGATCAAGTTTCACAGCATTACAAACCCATTTCCACCAAGTCACAGAGGCCCATAGTCCTGGGTACCTCATTCATCACAGCAGGCTCATGATGTGCTGCACACACTTAAGATGGCCACCGTATTCCCTGGGGGCTGGATCTGTCCCCATTGGATGTGCATCCTCACAGTTGGGCTGTGGAGGCAGGGTGGGGCAGAGCAAATAGGATTCAGCACTGAGACACCTGGGCATATTCAGGGTTTAAGTTTGCAATGAAATTCAGAAAATCAGCTATGACTGTTCTTGGACTAGGTCAGTGGCAGCCAGGGCTCTGGGCAGATTCCAGAGGTACACTGGGGCACACACTAAGCAAGTGGCTTTCTGAGATTTTCCCTATCACCCATTCAATCAGGAACTGGTTGTGCCTGCCTAAGAAGCCTATTAAAACAGTATAGAAGGGGGTTCACTTGAAATAATCCTATCTACTCTTCAGTTATTATTTTATATTTTATTTTAGGCTACCAGGATAGGTCAATAAGAAAAGAGCCCTTCTACCCCATTAGCTGTTTCTTGAAGTGAAATTATCATACCAACGACATCCATTGTTGGAAGACTATTTTGCATTGGCCCCATGTAATGTGACATGAAGAGAAAAAGTGTGTAGCAGAATCCTGATATGGAAATCTAGACTTAAAAAAAACATTCTCTGATGGTTTGGCTTCCTTTGGATGAATTGGTCATAGTTTTCAACAACTTAGATCAAAGCCAAATGCTGTTTGCATTCAGACAATGATTCAGGGACCATGTCTTATTTGGTTTCTTTGAAAACAGAGCACAGACATTTTTTCATACCTTTGAGAGAAATCTTTTGGCTGCCAAATTTGTGCATTGTAAATTTTCCTGTACCCTAATACAGAGTTCTACATCTTGTATCCAATGTCTCTTTTGGAGTATCCCTATGCTGAGTTGTCTATTACAATGATGGTCTCCTGATGTAATGTGGAAAAAAAATAGGCCAACTGGTAAAGATAAAAAATAAATGAGAGTAAATAAAACACATATGGAACTTCTACTTTCAGAGTTAAAATGTATATGAGGATGTATGCAAATCAGCCATCCAAATAGAAATGCAGACTGGGTTAGAGTCAGGCACAATTACGAAGCAGCCAAGTTTGCTTTCTCCTGCCTTCTATTCTCCTGACCTGGGTATTTTCATAACCTGTCCCTCTCTTCTGTTTTCAGTTTACCCTCTGACCCTTCTGTACGCCTAGAGAGCTAGAACTGTTCGCAGTCACCACCCACTTCAGAAGTCTTCTCCCCACCCCCTCCCCACACTTCCTTTTCCTTCCACAACATCCCCTCCTTAAAATCCACATGATCTGTGTCTTTTTCCTATGAGCCTTGCTCATAAGTGAAAAGTATTTAAATGACTATCCTTTAGAAAAATATAAAAATTTAGAAAAAAATATAAATATATATATATATATATATACATATATATAATTGAATTTTTGGAAACTTTAGCTGTGCTGTCAACTTTGAGAAAAGTATCCCAGTTTACCGTGTTGAGTTGGCATTGTACAGAAATTAACAGCCATATTGGTCTAGAAATGTTAAACTTAATTTTTTTTTTCCATTTGTACAGGGGTAACGCACTGTATTAAATATGTAAGGTCTTATCTACGTGGGTTTGATTACAGAACTAATAAAGTATTCTCTAAATAAAAAAAAAAGAAAAATACTAAGTCATAGCAAATTCCTGATCCTAGTACACTGATGATATGTTTTCTTGATTTTGCTTAGTTCATTTAACAGATTGTATTGAGTGCCTATTCTGCAGGGAGCAATAGCTTTGGTGTAGTGGGAATTACTGGAGGTGCGGTTGTAAAATGGGGGAGAGGGCATTTCCCCCAAAGGTGAAACAGTAAATGGGAGATGATGCAAGTTGATTTTATGCTTTATCCCACATAGTCTGTGACAGGCATTGTTCTAAATGCTTGGCAAATATGACCTCACTTACTCCTCAAAGCAAATACTTTTATAATATTCATTCTCTTTTTGCAGGTGGAGAGACAAACACAGACAGAGTAAGTGACTTCCCCAAGATTGCTCAGCTATTAAATGTGGAGCCAGGACTGAATCCCAGCAGTTTGGCTCCAGGGTCGGGAGTGCTTAAATCATCTTGACTCTGCTTCTCCAGCTGCCAAGTGCAGGACACAGACAAGGGCTTTGAGTTTGACGTCAACATCCATTCCAGGTGAGCTAATGAGGTCAAAGAGGTCTTTATGACAGTCATTGTTCACCCTGGCTGCCCATTGGAGTCTCCTGGGAAGCTTTCACAAGGTCCTAAAGCCCAGGTCCCATCTGTGTTGACTAATTGAGAATCTCTGGGGCAAGGCCTGGCCAGTTACATGACAAGCTTGCCTGGGTGTTTCAAGGGGCAGCTAACACCGAGAATCATGGCAGGGATGGGTCTCCAGGTCTGCCTCCTCTCAAGCGTGGTGTGCAGCTCAGAGTTTGGAAAGGAGGAGTGTTCAGGTAGGAGATGAGGGTGGGTGGAAAACCTGGTCCTCTGGTCCTCTCTTCTCTCCCACCGTCAGGATTCTGCATGTTCCCCCAGCCTTCCGTCTTCTTTCTCCTTTTCTATGACCTTGTCTCCCTCTTCCTTCCCTTTGTTTCCTCTTCATTGTCAACACTTTCAACCTGGTCTTCTGTTCAACTTCCTGTTGAGTCTTATTTCCTCCTCTGCCTCTTCAAGTTCACAGCCTTTCAGTCATTTCACTTAGCAGGGCTTAGAAAGGGAGCAGTGGTAGAGTCATGGTGCTCAGATGATTAATGACACAAATTCACAGGGATCCTGGAGGAATTAAGGGAGGGACTGGGATGCATCTACCTGCTTCTCAAATAGTATGATTACATACATACAAAATAGTTTGAATATAGCAAAGACTATGTTCTGTGGGTGTCCAAATTTTGAAGGGAATATTAGTTTCCTATTGCTGCAATAATAAGTTGCCTTCAACATAGTGTCTCCATTAGCTAAGGTCAAGATGTTGGCAGGGCTGTGTTTTCTGAATGCTGTAGGAAAGAGTAGGCTTCATTGCATTTTCCAGATTGTGGGAGCCACTCACATTTCTTGGTTAATGACCCCTTCCTGAATCTTCAGTGCTTGCAGAATAGCATCCCTATGGCCCTGCTTCCATATGGGTATCTGCATTTTTCAGGGGTCTTTAGAAAGACACACTTGGTAGGATATGTATTTAGTTGTTTGAAGCCAGATCTGTTAGGAAAATTGTGTCACGTGATTATGGCAGCTGACAAGTCCCACAACAAGTTGTCTACAGACCAGAAACCCTGGGATGATGATAGCATGGCTCATTCCATGTCCAAAGGCCTCAGCACCAGGGAAGCTAAGGGTTTAACTCCAAATTTCAGGCCAAAAGCCCAAGTGCCAGCAAGGGTCTGCTGGTATGAGTCCTGGAATCCAAAAACCATCAAATTTGGAATTCTGACATCCAAAGCAGGAATGGAGTGCATTCAGAAATCCAAGTTCTCAGGGTCAAAGACCAATTTGCCTTCTGAATTTTTTTTTTCAAAAAGATCTATTTATTAATTTGAAAGTCAGAGTGACACAGAGAGAGAGGGAAAGAGACAGAGACAGAGGTTCTCTTCTCAAATGGCTACAATACCTGAGGCTGGATCAGGTCAAAGCCAGAAGTACAGAAACTCATCCAAGCCTCCTACTTGAGTGGCAGGGATGATAGTGCTTGAGCCATCATCTGTTGCAACCTAGGTGCATTAGCAGGAAGGTGGGTCAGAAGCAGGGTAGCTGGAACTCAAACTGGCCCTTCAATATGGGATGCCGGTGTCACAAGCTGCAGCTTAACGTGGTGTGCCATAATGCCCACCCCTTGCCTTCTATGTGTTTTCTCTCCAGACCCGCAGCCAGTTGATGGTACCTTCCCACACTGAGCCCAGGTCTTCCCACCCAGTCTACACAGACTCACTTGTTAATCTAATTTGGAGACACCCCCATAGACAAACCCAAAATAATGCTTCCCCAAGTTTCTGGGCAGCCCTTAATCTAATCAAGTTGACATTAAAAAATTAACCAATGCTATCTCTGACTCTTCTTCTGTCTTCCTCTTTTTATTTTTTAAGAACTTGTGAATACATTGGGCTCTCTTCCATAATCTATAATATTTCAAGGTCAACTGATTAGCAACCTTAATTCTATCTGCAACCTGAAGTCCCTTTTGTCCAATAACCTAACATATTAATAGGTCCCAGGGATTAGGGTATAGAGCTTTTGTGGGGTCATTATTCTCCCTACTACATAAAGCCCCACAGAGCGGGATGAGGTTGGTAGCAAAGGTCTTTTCATGTAGCTGGAACAGCAAGTGCAAAGGCTAGTGAGAGCAGGCAAGGCAGGATTTGATAAACTGTAAGTAGCTCAGTATCACCTAGGAGTGTCATTTAACAGGCTGTTACACAAGTAATTTATATAATCTATTTTACTCTTTAATTTTATATAATAATTATCTTTACCAAATATCTCACCAAAATGGTTTACAATAAGCAGTACTCTATGGAGGCAGAACAGAGTGTGTGCTTTGCAGCAATAGGAGGTTGTGTTCTAGTCTTACCTCTGTCACTTATTAGCCCAAATCTGAGAATTAAATGAGATCAGGAATCTCAAGCACTTTGCTTAGCCTTGGCATATGATAAGCCCTTAATAAATGTGGATTGGTATTACCATGACTAAACTGTGTCTTAAGCTGACCACTTATAACTTGCCACCCTTGTTGTCTAAAAGTCTTTCTTGCTAGAAGGAAAAAGAAAGCAGTGACAGGAAGAACATTTCTGACCTATGCAACCTGCTAAGATAACATCACGATTATCAGGTTCAAACTGTCTAACTACTGTGCCTTAAGTTCAATCTAGAATCTAAGGACTCACTGCTCCTGCCCCTTATGCCAACAACCCCACATGATATCTACAGCTAGAATTTTAAATGGCATTTAGTGATGAAACAGAAGACAGAAAAGCATGGGGTTAGGGAAGATGTTCAAGGATGAACTGAAACTTTTAAAGGTAGAATTCATAACAAGCCCCAAAATGAGTGGGACTCCTGGGCTGGCACTTGTGTATAATTCCTTTGCTATTTCTGAATGATATTGTGGGAAAACCTTGGAGACTATTTTATTTGTCAATGAGAAAATGCCCAATCTCAAAAGGAATTTTGGAATGCATATACTTCCTATTAGGTGCTGTGTTCTTGGACCACATTTGTTAACCAATAACCAAGAACATGTGGAAATGGGCTTGCTTTTCAAGGTAGTGGTCTGACAACCAAGTGGATAAGCTATTCCATCTGACCCCCAAAATTTGACCAGGTCATCTGAAAGGGGGCATTGTGTAATTCCTAGGGAAGTAGAATGGCTCTTGCTTAGCATACTGACCAAAGGGTAAGGGGATCTTGAAGAGAGCATCAGCTGCAACTTAATTTTTATTTTTATATAAAGCTTTTATTTAATAAATATGAATTTCATAGGTACAACTTTTTATTATAGCAGTTCTTCCCCCCATACCCGCCCTCCTACCCCCATACCATCCCACCTCCTACTCCCTCTTCTATCCCATTCTTCATTAAGATTCATTTTTAATTATCTTTATATACAAAAGATCAACTCTATGCTAAGTAAAGATTTCAACAGTTTGCACCCACACAGACACACAAAGTATATAGTACTGTTTGAAGACTAGTTTTACCATTAAGTCTCTTAGTAAGGACATTAAGGACAGAGGTCCTACATGGGGAGCAAATTGTTGATTTAACAATTGACACTCTTATTGATGATGTCAGTGATCACCTGAGGCTCTTGTCATGAGCTGCCAAGGCTGTGGAAGCCTCTTGAGTCCACAAACTCCGACATTATTTAGACAGGGCCATAATCCAAGTGGAAGTTCTCTCCTCCCTTCAGAGAAAGGTACCTCCTTCTTTGATGTCCCCTTCTTTCCACCGGGATCTCACTCACAGAGATCTTTCAGGAAGGTCATTTTTTTGTCACAGTGTCCTGTGTCCTGGCTTTCCATGCCTGAAATGCTCTCATGGGCTTTTTAGCTATATCTAAATGCCTTAATGGTTGATTCTGAGGCCAGAGTGCTGTTTAGGGCATTTGTCATTCTATGAGTCTGCTGTGTGGCCTGTTTCCCATATCGGATCGTTCTCTCCTTTTTAATTCTATTATTATTAGCAGACACTTGGTCTTATTTATGTGATCTCTTTGACACTTAATCCTATCTTTATGATCAGTTCAACTTAATTTTTAAAAAGGACTCAAATGATGTCACAGAAGCTACCTATTAGATGGTTCCCTTTGAAGTCAGTCTTGCTTTTCTTTATACCCTCCATGGCACCTCAAACAGCTTTGGTACCTCTATAAATTGTTGTAAAAAAAAAAAACTTCTTAAAAAACTAGAAGAGGGGGATAGTGCTGTGGCATAATGGGTAAAGCCACCAGCTGCAGTGCTGGCATAACATATGGGCTGCTCCACTTCCAATTTAGCTCTCTGCTATGGCCTGGGAAACCAGTGGAAGATGATCCAAGTACTTGGGCCCCTGCACCCATGTGGGAGACTTGGAAGAAGCACCAGTCTGCTGGCTTTGGATCAGCCCAGCTCCAGCTGTTACGGCCACCCAAGAGTGAACCAGCAGATGGAAGACCTTTCTCTCTCTCTCTCTCTCTCTCCCTCTCCCTCTCCCTCTCCCTGTGTAACTTTGCCTTTCAAATAAAATATGTAAGAAAAAAAAGTAGAAGGGATTTACAGGTTCTCACCAATAATAGTTAAGAGGTAAGGTGGAGATCAAGTGTGTTCCACCAGCACCCTGGCTCCTATTCTCTGAACGTTCTCCACTCTGCCCTCTGCTGACTGACAGCTACTTCTGCAGGCTGAAAGATGTTGCCTTCCATTTTGTGTTGCCATAAGAAGAGGAAGAGATGGCTGGCGCCTTGGCTCACTAGGCTAATCCTCCACCTGCAGCGCCAGCACCCTGGGTTTCTAGTCCCGGTTGGGGTGCTGGATTCTGTCCCAGTTGCTTCTCTTCCAGGCCAGCTCTCTGATGTGGCCCGGGAAGGCAGTGGAGGATGGCCCAAGTGCTTGGGCCCCTGCACCCGCATTGGAGACTGGGAAGAAGTTCCTGGCTCCTGGCTTCGGATCAGCGCAGCCCGCCAGCTGTAGCAGCCATTTGGGGGGTGAACCAACGGTAAAGGAAGACCTTTCTCTCTCTCTCTCTCTCTTTCTCTCTCTCTCTCTAACTCTGTCAAAAAAAAAAAAAAAAAAAAAAAAAAAAGAAGAGGACTGATTCCTCAGAAAGAGGAGAAGCCACTGTCCTCATGAGCCAATAAAGATGTTTCCTTGGCTGGTGCCGCGGCTCACTAGGCTAATCCTCCGCTTGTGGTGCCGGCACCCCGGGTTCTAGTCCCGGTCAGGGCGCCGGACTCTGTCCTGGTTGCTCCTCTTCCAGGCCAGCTCTCTGCTGTGGCCCGGGAGTGCAGTGGAGGATGGCGCAAGTCCTTGGGCCCTGCACCTGTATGGGAGACCAGAAGGAAGCACCTGGCTCCTGGCTTCGGATCGGCACAGCATGCTGGCCGTAGCAGCCATTTGGGGGATGAACCAATGGCAAAGGAAGACCTTTCTTTCCGTCTCTCTCTCTCTCTCACTGTTTAACTCTTCCTGTCAAAAATAATAATAATAAAATTAAAAGTTAAAAAAAAAAGATGTTTCCTTTTCACTCCTCATTAGCCTACATTGGGTCACATTCCTGTTTCTTCTTATATTAATTTATTTTCAAAGATTTTTGATTAACATGTAATACTTGTACATTTTTATGGGCCACAGTGCATATTTTAATACATCTACATGGCATAAATCAATTAACTGCCTTTCCATTGACTTATCCTTTGTGCATTTGGAGCCTATCAACTCTTCCAATTTTTATATGGTATATAATACATGCTCGTGAATTCTAGTCACCTCACTGGGCTGTGGAACATGAGAACTTCCTATCTTTATCTGACTTTGTTTTGATTCCTGTTATTCAACTCCTTCAACAACTCTTTCCTTTCCCCTCGCCATTCACAACCTCTAGTAGTCTTTTGTAACTTTAAATTGACTACTTTTAATGACTTATATGAGAGGGAACATATGGTATTTGTCTTTCTGTGTCTGATATTTCACTAAATATAATGATCTTCAGCTCCATTCATTTTGCTGCAGACATCAAGATTTCATTCTTTTTATGGTAAAATGATACTCCATTGTGTATATAACCACGTTTTCTTTATCTGCTCATCCATTGATATATATCAGGGTTGATTCCATATGTTGGTTATTGTGAAAAGTGCTGCAATGAACATGGGAGTGCAGGTATCTCATATGCTGATTTAATTTCTGTAGGATATAATCCAGAAATGGGATAGCTAGGTCATATTGTAGAGCTATTTTTAGTTTTTTTGAGGAATCTCCATGCTGTTCTCCATAATTCCTGTACTAATTTGCATTCCTACCAACAACATAAAAGGGTTCCATTTTCTCTATATCCTTGCCAGCTTTTGTTATTTTTTGTCTTTTTGATAATAGCCATACTAACACAGGTGATATGATGTATTTTGATTTGAATTTCCTTAAAGGCAGGTAATATTGAGTATTTTTTCATGTATTTGTTAGCTATTTGCAATTCTTCTGCTGAGAAATATTTATTCATATCCCTTGCCCATTTCTCAGCTGAATTGTTTTATTGTTGTAATTGAGGTTTTTCAGTTCCTTATATATTCTGGGTTTTAGTCCTTTGTCACATGAATAGCTTACAAATATTTCCTCCCATTCTGTTGCTTGTCTCTTCACTCTGTTGATTGTTTCCTTTGCTGTCAGAAGCTTCTTAGTTTGATATGATCCCTTTTGTTGATTTTGCTTTTGAACAGTCATTGCCTATGCCAATGCCTTGAATGGTTTACTCTTTCTCCTAGTAGTTTCATCGTTTCAAGTCTTACATTTATATCTTTGATCCACTTTGAGTTAATTTTTGTATAGCATGAAAAGTAGGGAGGAGGATGTCAACCTTCATTCCTTTGCATATGGATATTCAGTTTACCCAGCATCATTTATTGTAGAGACCAGTCTTTCTTCAGTAGAAATCTTTGATGTCTTTGTGAAAGATCAGTTGGATTTTGATGTGTGGATTAATTTCTGGGGTTGTTATTCTGTTCCATTGGTCTGTGTGTCTGTTTTTATGACAATATCATGCCGTTTTGGTTTTAATAGCTCTGTAGTTATGTCTTGAAATCTGCTATCATTATATGTCCAGCTTTGTTCTTTTGCTCAAGATTGCTCTGGGTATTTGGGATCTTTTGTGCTCCTATTTACATTTGAGGGTTATTTTTCTGAGTTCTATGAAGAGTGGCATTGATATTTTGATGGAAATTGCATTGAATCTGTAAATTCCTTTGGGCAATATGGACACTTCAGTGATAATAGTTCTTCCAACCCATGAAGTGTTTTACAACTTTCATTGAAGAGGTTTGATTAAGTTTGAAGGTATTTTTATGGCTTTTGTGAATAGGATTGCTCTTGTAATTTCTGTTAGTGAGTTTGTTATTGGTACATAGAAATGCTACTGATTTCTGTGTGTTGATTTACTATCCTACAACCTAACTAAAAGTGTTTTTCAGTTCTAATAGTCTCTTGGTGGAGTCTTAAGTTTAGTCTTCAGTTTATCTTTCACCATGTCATCTGCAAACAGGAATAATTTGATTTCCTGCTTTCTTATTTTATGCCTTTAATCTCTTTCTCTTGCCTAAAGCTGTGGCTAAAACTTCTAGCATTGTATTAAATAAGAGAGTTGAGGGGCTGGCGCTGTGGTGTAGCCAGTTAAAGCCTCTGCCTGAAGTGCAGGCATGCCATCTGGATGCCGATTTGAGTTCCAACTGCTCCACTTCCGATCCAGTTCTCTGCTATGGCCTGGGAAAGCAGTGGAAGAGGGCTCAAGTCCTTGGGCCCCTGTACCCATGTGGGAGACCCGGATGAAGCTCCTGGCTTCGGATCGGCACAGCTCTGGCCATTGCAGCCATTTGGGGAGTGAACCAGCAGATTGAAGACCTGTCTCTCTCTGTTTGTGCATCTCTGAAACTCTGCCTTTCAAATAAATAAATCTTTGGGAAAAAAAGTGTGAGAGTGGACATCCTTGTCTGGTTCCTGATCATACAGGAAATTCTTTCATCTTTTCTCCATTTAATAAGCTGTTGATTGGGGTTTGTCATAAGTAGCCTTTGTTATGCTGTTATTTTCATCGTATATAATAATTTGTTCAAGGTTTTATCAAGAGTGGATATCGAATTTTTTTAAAATTTATTTATTTGACAGACAGTGAGAGAGAGAGACAGAAAGAAAGGTCTTCCTTCTGTTGGTTCACTCCCCAAATGGCTGCCATGCCCAGCGCTGTGCTGATCCGAAGCCAGGAGCCAGGTGCTTCTTCCTGGTCTCCCATGCGGGTGCTGGGGCCCAAGCACTTGGGCCATCCTCCACTGCCCTCCAGGGCCACAGCAGAGAGCTGGCCTGGAAGAGGAGCAACCGGGACTAGAACTGGTGCCCATATGGGATGCCGGCACTGCAGCTAGAGGATAAACCTAGTGCACCACGGTGCTGGCCCCAAGTGGATATCGAATTTTATTGAATACTTTTTTTCTGTCTGTTGAGATGATCATATGGTTTTTGTTCTTCAATGTGTTGATGTGATGTATTGTGTTTACTGATTTGCATATGTTGAGTCATCTCTGTATCCCTGGGATAAATCTCACTTGATTATGATGAATGGTATTTTTAATTTGTTTTTAAATTTTATTTGCTAGCATTTTGTTGAGAATTTTTGTCTCTATGTTTATGCAGGATATTGGTCTATAGTTTTCCTTTGTTGCTGTGAGCTTGTCTGGCTTTGAATCAAAGTAATGCTGGTTTCATAAAATGAGTTTGGAAGGTATATTTCCTTTATGATTTTGGGGAATAATTTGAGAAGAATTGGTATTATTTCTTCCTTAAAACTTAAATAGAATCCAACCAATAAGTATTTGATCCTGAGCTTTTCTTTTTTGCGAAGATTCTCATTATGGATTCAGATTCATTATTTGTTGTTTTCTAAGAAAAACCTAATTACATAGGTTTTTGTTGTTGCTGTCTTTAAGTTTCTATTTCAATGGTTTCTGCTCTGACTTTTGTTATTTCTTTCCTTCTTTCCACTTACTTCGGGTTTGTTTTGTTCATGTGCCTGTTTTGAACAAATCCCTGTGGCCATAGAAATGCCCTGCACTGATTGGCTTAGGCTTAGATTTATGAGCCATTCATTTTGACCAGAGGAGTGGGATTTCTTTCAGAATCATCAAGCCCTTTCCAGCTGGGACTGGAGTCAGCTTCCCCAGAAGCTCTTGAGCTGTGCCTCTTATCAAAAAGTGAAGCCCCTACTTATACATGTATGCTGGCCATTGTTACAGTTCCCATTCAATTTTTCAAAAACTCAGGAATTTAAACAGAACCCCCTAGTAGTTCAGAAACCAGTCCATGGTCTCCCAGTAAGAGGCAGAGTTGAGATTTCCAGGTTTTCTAATTCCAAAGTCCACCTCTCTTCCAAGGGACCACTGTGTTTGAGTAAATAAAGAAATAAATGGGGACAGACGTTTGGCACAGTGGTTAAGACACTGCTTGGGATGCCCACATCCCATATCAGAATTCCTGGGTATGAATTTCAGCTTGGCTTCTGATTCTATTTTGTGTACCCTGGGAAGCAGCATGTGATTGCTCAGGTGCTTGGGTCCCAGACACTCACATGGGAGATCCAGATTAAGTTCTCTGTTCCAAGCTTTGGCCTGGCTCAGCCCTGGGTGTTATGGGTATTTGGGGAGTGGATCAGTAGATGGAACATCTCTTATTTTCTCTCTCCCTCTCTG
This sequence comes from Lepus europaeus, assembly GCF_033115175.1. Classification (NCBI taxonomy): domain Eukaryota; kingdom Metazoa; phylum Chordata; class Mammalia; order Lagomorpha; family Leporidae; genus Lepus; species Lepus europaeus. The sequence goes on from NC_084838.1 coordinate 70,683,019, forward strand.
CCTTTCAAATGAAGAAATAAATGCCTAGTGGAAGCTGAGTCTCCTGCCCTTAGAATAGTAGTTAATATAAGAAACTTTCTCTTGAGCCATTCCCATATCAAATGGGCCACACTTTCTCTGCATCTGCGCTCTCTCTTTTTTTTTTTTTTTTTAATTTTTTGACAGGCAGAGTGGACAGTGAGAGAGAGAGACAGAGAGAACGGTCTTCCTTTACCGTTGGTTCACCCTCCAATGGCCGCTGCAGCTGGTGCGCTGCGGCTGGCGCACCACGCTGATCCGAAGCCAGGAGCCAGGTGCTTCTCCTGGTCTCCCATGCGGGTGCAGGGCCCAAGTACTTAGGCCATCCTCCACTGCACTCCCAGGCCACAGCAGAGAGCTGGACTGGAAGAGAGGCAACCGGGACAGAATCCGGTGCCCCAACCGGGACTAGAACCTGATGTGCCGGCGCAGCAGGTGGAGGATTAGCCTATGGAGCCGTGGTGCTGGCCTGCATCTACGTTCTCATCTGTAAAACTAAAGCTGTACTAGATCCTACATCAGTGAGCTGTTGTGAGAATTAAATGAGGTGATACAGATAAAGAACTGGGAGCAGTGTCCCCAATCTGAAATAAGTCAACATGCTTATCCAGGACACAGGTCTGCTTTGTGTACGACTGGTCAGTTAGCCAACGGACAAGAAAGTTCCCCCTTCCCTGCTCTACAGAGTTGAGTGCACAGGAATGTGTACATATATGAAAACCTCCTTTGTCCTCTAGCATCACGGCAATTTAGGATTGGTAGAAAAATTCTAAGTTCATTTAAACCCTCTCACAGATGCACTTACAACTTGAGATGAGTCAGAGAGGAATCGGAAAGCCAGCAAATCACTTTTGTTTTTTCAGAACAAACTAATTTTTTGATCTCAATTATTCTGATGATGTTCTAATGCCGCCTTGCCTTCTTCATTTCCTTTCATTTTTAAAAATTTTATCATTCTCTCTCTATCCTCATTCCCTATTTTCTGTTTCTTATTTCTTTTCTTCCTCATTCAGTGAATATTTTCTTTTTTTGGGTGGAATTCAGGTGTGACATGAATGATCTGGTTTGGTGTGGTATGAGGGAGGTAATGGGTGTCTGATATAGAAGGTGTCAAGGCGTAGGGAGGAAAGACATCCTCCTCCTCACTCCATGCTTTGCATTGAGACTTTGAATTTCCTTCCTCAAGATATAGGAAATAATATTTTAATCTTCAGATTACAATGAAGAGCTGGGGTGTGCAGAAAGAAAAGGACAGGTATGTAGATTTTGGGGAATGTTAAAATGATTTTACTCATACACAAAGAAAAGCTATCAGTGCTATGCACCATATTGAATGCAGGGAAACCTGTCTTTCACTCATTAATCCATTAATTCAATTAGCATTGATTACTTACTTACTAGGACCCAATACTGTCAGAAGCCATGAAAGACTTAGGAAGAAAAGTAAGATACAGCCACAGGGGAGAGTGCTTACAGAAGACAGTTATGGATAACATCTTGACCAGGTAATTAATTTCACAGCACTACATATGTATTTAAGTGGCCAGTGTGGATGTTATGTAGTAAAAGAATAACTGCTATCTGTGGAATATTCCATGTATCTATAGATTTGCCTTTATCTTGGCAAGCTCTTTGTAGATATATCTTAGTGGGATGTTAAGCAACATCCACTTTTCTGGAAGTTTAGATGTATCTTAATTGGGTTTATATAAAATAATCAGAAAAATTTTACCAATCATAAAATAGAAAGCCATTATATAGAGTAAAATATTTCACAATTTTTCAGTTGCATTTGGAGTGACAAATTTTAGACTGTGATTTACACTAGAAGAGAAAAAGAGGTATGATTCTATGTATCTAATAGATATAAACAAGAATTTTTTAAAACTGCATCACTGGGCCAGCATTGTGGTGTAGTGGGTAAAGCTTCCACCGAAGACACTGGCATCCCATATGGACACCGCTACGAGTCCCGGCTGCTCCACTTTCTATCCAGCTCCCTGCTAATGCACCTAGGAAAGCAGTGGAGTATGGTGCAAGTGCCTGGGCCCCTGCCACCTACGTGGAAGACCTGGAATAAGCTCCTGCTCCTGGCTTTGGCCTGGCCCATCCCTGGTTGTTATAGCCATTTTGGGGAGTAAACCAGTGGATGAAAGATCTCTTCTCTCTGTCTCTCTCTCTAACTCTTTCAAATAAGTAAAACAAATCTTTTTTAAAAAAGTTACATTACTAAAAATAAATAAATAAGAAATTGCGTCATTGATGTGTAAGCACAAGAGTGTGAGCTGACCATATTTGTGGCAAAGTTAGCGGAAAGATAAACTTGTTTTATTCAGGTTTCAAGCCCTGATAAATATAATGTAAAATTTGCTGCATCCCACTATTTGTACTACTAGCTCAGGAAGGTAAAATGGAAAATTTCCATCTTATACATTGAGTTCCCCTCTTTAATTTGGCTAACACTGACTTTTTCCACTGCATTTCTACATCCTGGACTCTTGCCAGCTTGTATGTGTGTGCGTGTGCTTTAATAGCTAGGCATACTATCACTTGTGCCATTAGCTCAACTTGTTTGCATTTTGGGCTTCAAACTTGTTTCTCTCTATGAATACTCTATTGGCATAGGAATCTGATCATAGTTCTTGGCAAGTCTGTAAATGGTTTGCTGTGAGATCACTCAGACTGACACAAATAACAGTCCTGAAGATTGGCTGTTAGGATGTTCTTCTGGGAGTGTTCCATTGCTGTAGCTATGAGGCTGTGAATGTTCCTGTTTTGTACTCTAGCTTTGTGTGGTCTGTGTCTTCTATGGCCTTTCTGATGCTTATGCCTCCACTTTGAATGATCTTCTTTTAAAATGCTTATTTATTCTGTGTTTGTTATTCAAAAGGAGAGTGTCAGAAGAAGAGAGAGGGAGAGAGAGAGAGGGAAACAAATATATCAATCGTCTATCCACCAGTTCACTCCTCAAATGCCTGAAACTATTAGGGCTGGGCCTGGCAAAATCCAGAAGCCAGGAACTCCATCCAGATCTCTCTCATGGGTGGCAGGGACCCAGGTACTTGACCCATCATTTGCTGCCTTCCAGGGTGCATATTAACAGGAAGGAGGTTGGGAAGCAGAGATTCTAGGAGTCAAACCAGACACTCTGATATGGGATGTGGCTATCTGATATGGGATGTGGTTTAACCTGCTGCTCCACAAATGGCCACCCTAGAATGGTTTCCTTTTCTTATCAGTTCTCCTCCCATTTTCTGATGTCCAGCTCAAACTGCAGCTATTCCATGCCACTTGGTAGGGAATTATTCCTCCCTTCTCCATGTCCACTGCACACTTAATTGTGCTCATCTGACACTGATCACAAAATGCCTCCTGCTTTATACAGCTGCAATAGGCTTTGTGTGCAAAGCACATGCAGTTTTTCAGAAGGATAGAAATGTTAAAAGAACTTAGGGCTTCTAGAATGGCAAACCTAGCTCTGCCTCTAACTTTGTTTATTGAGCTTCAACTTCTTTGCTTCTAACAGGGTATTACTAATGACCATCTCATATGACCACTTGGAAGAACGGGTGAGATCATACATGCAAAGACTCCCAACTTCTTGAGGGTTTGCTGTCACCCAGGCACTGGACAGAAAGCTTTATGTAACATCCTTCCATGCAGAAAGTGTTGATTCCTTTAGTCCCAATTGTTGGACAGCGTAGGCATTAATGAGAACTGGACGTTAGTTGGCAGCAGGGCCCTGTCTGCTGAGTCAGCTTCCCTGAGTCAGTGGTGGAGGCACATACCATGCAGGTCTCTAGAGAGGGAAGTTACTGAATGGGCTGCAGTTCCCACCTATCTGCCTGAAGGGCTGCCAGGGTGTGATTCCCCAGCATGATGGAGAGCTCACAGGGAGGGGAGAGTAGTACATCTGAACTGCATTATCTCCTTTCCCACTGTCTCTCACCACTCCTGCCTCCCCCACCCCAACTGACCGTTTCAACCCAGAAGAAGTACAGATCTGATTGTGAGTCACTCCAGGAGTGTGTTGGTCTCTGCCTTTTTACCATACCTTATGGAATATAATGGCATTGTGGATCAACATTCTTGCCCTGCTCATTCACTGTTACTCCAAATTCAACCAAAGTATTGTACCTATGCAATGGTAAATGTCTTAGGGATGTCAGGGATCCATGAAAATCACATCTAAACAAAATGAAAAATCCTACCCCTGGGTACTTATAAATGAAGAGAATTTGGGGTACTTGCAAATCGATAACCCATAACTTTTCCACTGTTTTCTTTTTATAAGCCATTGATTAAAGTAGGGTGTAGAACCGCATAATTTTTTTCTTCCAGCTAAGCTACTCCCATCAAGTGGGTAGTTTTGGAAGATTCTGCAACCCCTAGGATACCATTTCATGCATCAAAACCATTGTATTTGAAATGCTGTTTGAAGGAAGTGGAAAGGTGTTTTTGCAACCTCTTCACAGGTTTGTCTTGTTCCTGGGGAGCAGTTGTACAGTCTAAAAGTGTAATAAACACAATTTCCCATTCTGCATGGAAGGATCAATGTTCCCATCTTGCTCTGCAAGGCTGGCGTTAATGAGGAGGAGTTTTTATGTGAAGGTCAGGCATGTTGCAATAACCAGCCAGAATTGAATAGTCATGGCAGTTCCACCACTTGGCTTCTTTGTTTTTGTAATGCTGCTGCATGCTTCATTTTATGAATATTTTCTTTTCTTATGTGTGGTTGAACCCATCTCTTGACATCTTGGGCTCTGAGACTTGCATTTAACAGGCCATGAGGCACAGAGAGAGAAACTGGAAACTGGACAGAATGTCATATCTGAAACATGTATTTATTCTCCTCCCTCTACTTACTGCTGACAGATACTCTGGTGATTAATATTCTGAAGAATCTGTTTCTTAAGGAGAAGGAGAAGAGGAGCACGAGACGCAGGAAAAAGCATTGTGAAAACTGACTTTCTTTTGGTGATGTTCATGTCATGGATGAAGACAAGGTCTAGTAATAGTCCTGCTGAAATGAGATAGATGAACATTGCCGACGATCTTTACGGCTGGGCCTCTTGAGCTAAGTCGTTCGTGTTCTTCAGGATTCTATTTTGATTGTGGCGTCCTACTCCCTGAAGGCTCATTTGTGTTTGAGTGAGAGCAGAACAGGCTGCCAGGGCTGATGAAATCCCAAGTGTCTTGGGGCATCCTCATTCATTTCATCGCTGCATAAAGTCCTAGCTGGGGGACTGTGTGCGTTTCATAACTAGATTCCCAAGAATCGAGAATTCACAGTACGGGCAACTGTGGCAACACGTGTGAAACCACTAAATTCGGGCCCTCTGCAGACCACCATTTGAGGGCTAACAGAAAGGCAGGGTGGAGGGCGGGGTCACAGCTTAGGTGGGGCGTGAAGCCTGTAGCAGGGAATTCCTTAAGGAGGAAGCTCTATTTTGCATGGCAGGTGCCTCCGAACCTGGAAGTCTGTGTTCAGAACTGTACACCCTCGCTACATTTTCATCACCTTCCTGGCTTCCCTAAGGATAACATCCTTTCTGCCCTAGCTGTCCAGTTCTGCTACTGTCAGGCTAATCGGATCTCATGGATTAAAAAGATCCTTCAAGGGTTTTTTTTTTTTTTTTTTCCACTTTTTAGTTTTCAATCTCTCCCTGTTACTCCTGAGTATTTTCCCCCTTCTTGTTCTTTATGGCTTGTCACCAAATCCTGTGGAAACGGTGACGCTTTTTCAGCAGAGAGAGAGAGAGAGAGAGAGAGTTTTCAACCAATAAGGCCAGGAAGAAGGCAAGGGTCCCCCCACTGTTACCTTGCACCCTGCCTTGGAGTTCGACTCCGTGCACAGGAGAAGGAGTGTGTGTGTGAATGAGTGGAGAGCGAGACACAGGCTCGGCCTTGGAATTGGCCGGCCCGGTGACCGGCGAGCCCGCCCCCTCCCCTCCCCCTCCGGCGCTCGCACTCAGGAAGCAGCTGGCTGCAGGCCGGCCCTCGCGGCCGCACACACATCCACACTCCTCGCCGGGCCGCCTCCCTCCCTCCCTCTTCCCTCTTCCCCTCTGCCGTGCAGCGCGTCCACACTGCGCCGCCCGGGCAGCCCAGAGCGCGGCGCGCACGGGCACAGGCGCCGGGAGCCGCCACCGCCGCCCCTCCCCGCACGCCGGGGTTCGCGGTCCGCCGCCGTCCAGGTTCGGCCCGGCGCTCCTCTTTACGGGATCCGCCGGCAGCAGTTAGCCCGCATCCCGGGCTGGCCCCCCGACGCATCCGCCGGCCCGGGGCGAGGATGAGCAGGACAGACGAGGCACAAAGTCGCAACCCAACTTTTTGAAAACATTCTTTGCGAGCGCGTGTGTGCAGCAGGGGGGAAAATGAGCTGATGCCGAGGGTCCAACCACCCCCCTGCCGCCGCCTCCTCCCCCTGCCGCCGCTGCCCTCGCAGCCGCGCGCGCACACACGGCACTCGGGCCCGGTTTCCGTGCTCTGTCCCCCGGCTGAGATGCAAGTGTTCAGCTCCGAAGGAGGCAGAGCCCGCCGAGCGTGCTGAAGCCTGGAGCCCCAGTAACTCCTCTCCAGCGCTGGCCGCCCGCTGTCACTCGCGCAGGCTGGCCGGGGGAAGGGACCCGCACGCCGGGCTTTGTTGTGGAAATCCCGGTTACCAGGTAAGTGGACGCCGCAGGAACTCTGCTCGCAGGCGAGTGACCGGGAGAACCCTGGCGCTCGAGAGTTGCGGGAGCTTTGGGCTCAGAGCCGCCAACGGGGGGCTTGGAATAGTTTTCCACGCTGAGCGGGCGGCGTTTGCGCGGGTTTAAGGATACGTGGGCTCCAGCCCCCCGATTCTTAGATCTTCTCGAAACGTCTGTTGGGATAGAGATAGCAACACCTAACTGGGAGGCGATCAAGCTGGGTTCTTGCCAGTTACCTACGAGTGCCCAGTGTAGGAAGACACCAACAGGTTTGGAAGTTTCGCTCATTAGGAAGAGTTTTCTTTCTCTTCTTACATTACAGGTCTCAGAGGGCTACAAAACCAGGGCAAGTTACAGGGCGCATGGGCAGGGTGCACGCCACCTCGAGTGCCCACAGAGAGAGATTTTGGCTCAGTGGGCACTGATGGGGTGACGTGAGATCGGCCGCGCACACACCGGGCTGTAGTTGCCTGTTCGGGTCCCACGTGTCTGCGTAGCACCACGAAGGCTTTTTTATTTTCCCACGCGTGTGCTTCCCCCAAGCCGGCGTCCCTCTGGTGCCCGGAGACCCTCGGGGCGGGGTGTTAGGCGTGTGAGTGGCGGAGAGCGGGCCGGCGCCAGCGGTCGCAGGTCTGGCACTGTCACCTCCCCCGCGCAAGGGCGCAGACAAGGCTCAGACGCGAACGCTCCCCGCCGGGCTCGTCACCTCGCGTTTACGTTTTCATGGGCCCGCCGAAATGTCAGCCGTGTTTGGAAAATGTCTCAGTCTCGGGGACTTTGTCCTGCGCACGGCTCCAGGCCCTATAAATGACCCTGTGTGTGTTTTGAAGTGGGCCGGGGCCGCTCTCTGGAAAGCGTGAGTGAGCCGCCGGGCTCTCTCCTAGACACACACCTTGCCCCAAGCGACTGTCCCAAGTTACTCACTGGAGCTGACAAGTCACTTCGGGGTCGGGGAAGTCACCCAAATGTCTGGAAATCTTGGCCCCGGCGGATTTGTCATCCTATGGATGATTCAATTAGGTCCCCGGAGGAAGAAACTTTGGGGACAGTTTCTGGCTCCGACTTCAGATTTTTTGGAGGTGTGTGGGGGGGGGAGGGTATTTGGGAGGCGAGAGGGAAAAGGACACCGGAGCGCCGGGACGCTTGTCCGAGAGGCGCTCCTGGCCAGAGGCTGAGCCCGTGCGCTCTGGGGCGCGGCGAGCCGGGCCCGGGCTTCCCCCGGGCTCGGGCAGGTTCCGCAGCACGCGCGGGTCCCCCGCCGTCCGTGCGGGTTTCCGAGACGCGGGCCGGCGGCGGCGCCCTTTCAGCCCCGACTTACTCAGGACTGAGTTGCACAACAGGAAGCCGGCACGAGTTTGTTTTGTTTTGCTGCGTTCGCTCGCTCGCGGACGGGGCTGAGGGTTAGGGGCGGAGGCGGCGGGGGAGTGACGGGGTCGCGGCAGCGCGCACCCTGCCGGGCCCCGCCGCCTCCGCCTCCGGATCCGCCCCTCGCTCCGCGCCGGGGAGCCCAGGGGCCAGGGCTTGGGACCCCAGCAGACCACGCTTGTGGGGTAAGGAAGCTACGAGGGCTGCCCTCCTCCTGGCGTACCGCGCGCCCCTCTACCCGGCTGCGCTGCTCTCTGTGCCTCACCTTCCCTCACTCCCGGCGTCCCCGGTTTCTGTCGGGCTCTCATCTCAGCACCCTCTGAACCCGGGGCAGGAGATCTGGGGTTACTTCCGGCGTCGCAGGGAGGCGCAGGGTCGGTAGAGACTGGACTCCCGTCGTCTGGGCCCTCTTCTGGAAGGGCTCAGCACCCTGTCCCCACGCCAGCATCTCTGGAGAGTTGGGGCCCCAGGGAAAGGGAAGTTCTGCAGCTCCCTCCAGTGGAGCAGTTCCCTTTAGGTTAAGGGACTTAGAATCTCAAGTGCTGTGTAAACAAAGTTAGAAGGGGCCTGAGCCGGTTCTGGCCTACACGTGAAGGTATTGGGGACCTAGAGACGTTAAGGGTTTTGCTCGGGATCTCGCAGCCAAATTGTCAGACGCGGGGAAGACACTTAAGACGTCCAGTTCCCAGTTTGAAGAGCATTTCTTGGCCAGAAGGTGAACCCAAGGCAGATGCAAAGGCTTCTGTCCCCCTCAGAGAGCGTCCATGAGCCATGGTTTCTGCCTTGGGATGTAGCCAGTCTCCCGTTTCTGCCCTCGGCCTTGCTCCCCGCTGGACCTCCCCTTTTAGAATAGACAGGGCAACATTTTTCTTTTGAGGTGGTGGTGGTGATGGTTCAAACTTGATTTTCTCCTGCCTCTGCCCGGTGTGCTGCTTGAATCAGGTGCGGCCTGCAACACTGTGCGGAGAAAGGATCTGCCATGTTGAGGGTTGTTCACAGAGAGGTTGAAGAGATTCTGGAGACAGGAGTCTGTGATAGTGTGTGCTATTTTTGCAACTGAGACTTTGCTGAATTTATGGATCATCTTTAAGCACGCTACAGTTTTCTTGCATTTTCTGTAGTTGGCTGGGCGGGCAGATTAGTTCCAGTACTACCTTTTGAAAGAAAGGGCAGGGGACATTTCTTTTCCTGTTATTTCCAAAGCACCTTTCCTTGTTGGTGGTTTATTTCCTTTACTTTGGAGCCCCAGGGCCTCAGCAAGTCCTTGAGTATGAACAATTAAATCTCACTGCTGCAGCCATAATCCACTCTCTGCTTGGTTCACTGTGGGCCCATTTGGGAGAACATCATTTCTCTGATTCCCTGATTCCACCCTTGTTCCTTATTAGAAGTCAAGATATCAGAGGTTGAATACCTGGTGTTGGTTAACTAGCCTGGGAGGAAGTGATCTCTTTTGTTTGGATGCACTCCAGTGTCTACCTAGTGGGTCAAATTCCTACTGGACTCAAATAGGCAGGATGGGGTTGAAAAATACCAAATGAATGTTTTGTTTCAGCCCTGCTTCCTGTATGTGGTAGGAGAGGATCTTTCCTTCATTTCAGAAGACAGCTCACTCCAGCCTTTGCTCCCCCTACTCCCCTTTAGTGTTCTCTTCTGGAATAAATAAAGTCTCAGGATGTTCTTGCTGCTCTTGCCCCTCTTATGTTGTAGTTACTGGTCTTTGAAGGTGAAAGTCAATTAGTGAGTCTCCCAGCTTCCAGATGTGGTGCTTCTTGAAGGAGATAATTCAGGAGTAGGATCCCATGCATGTTATGTCCCTGGAGAAGCCATTTCTGGTTTTTTGTAGTTGTTTTCTGTAGAGGATATTATATTGCAAATAAGGTGGAAAGACAGGACTTAACTCTAACTTTGCCTTAAGTTACATTGGTCATAGACTTGATCAGGACTCGGGGAAAAAAGCACATGGTTACATCTATGCAATCAAAGTGTGTTACCCCTTTCAATCAAGGGTGATGAGACATACTAAAACCTTGATGTTAACAAGTGGCTTGATTAAAAGATGTACTAGTTCCAAGTTTTCCTAGTTTCTCACTTGAGGCATAGTTGACATAAAAGCCAGTTTTAAATTTGAGATAAAATGAAATATCTCTACAGAATAGGATTCCTGTGTTAAATTCAGTGAATTTTCACACACTAGATATATGTCTGTCAAGGAACAGAACATAGTTAACACACAGTAAACATATCTCATATTCCAGTACCGTGATTACCACCTCCTAAACTCCACTGCCTGCCTTCTAATGGATACATTCATTTTGCCTATTTTTAATACCCTATGTAAATGGAATGATTCAATATGTACTCTTAGGTCTGGCTTCTTTCCTTTGACAAACCGCCTTTAAGGATAATGGGACACTTTGGCTTGGAGAAATTAGTTGGTCAGGCATTACTTAATATGATAGAATTAAGGAAGAACACTAAGGAAACAGATGCCATATTTACGTCCTGATGACTGTGTGGATAGGGACACTGAACAGGAATCAGTGAAATGTCTGGTGTGGCCCCAGTGTAGCTAAGTAGGGGCTGCTTCTTCCATGGCAACCCAGGATGCATTTGCAGGCCCACTGTGAGGTCCAACAGCACCCACTATAGACGAGGTGCCTGATTTCAGCATTGGACTGACTCTTCATGTGGCAGCATTTTGCTAGGATTTTTTGCTGTTCACCTTTATGCCAAGCAAAGGCAAGAATAATGTGCTTGTCCAGAAGAGTGAAATAGAATTTCCTTGCTACTTTTTCTCGATGGAAAAAGTAGTTGCTAGTAGTAGACCAGGAGGAGTAGACAAGGAACTAGGCTAACTTGGTTTCATAAGCTATAGAGCATGGGATCGTGGGATTCAGGATTGTATGGTCATACTTCACTTATATTGTATTTGAGTAATAAGTCCTAAATGTGGGATATAACTACATATTTTGCCAATACTGTATTTTAAGTATAAATGATCAAGAAAATGTGAATAATATAAATATAATAAATATATGTGAATATACAAATTCAGTCTAAGAATAGGTGTGGTAAATATAGTATGAAAAATGTAATATGTAGGTTTTATAGAAGACAGTCTTCATACATATAAGTGCTGGAGAAAGTTCCAAGAAAAATCAGATGTCACTCCAAAAGCTAAATGAAATTAGAATGTAGACATGGAGACAAGTACAGACGTATAACTATAATGCAATGGAGAAAGGAGTGTGAAAAGAGAGGTGTGGAAAGTAAGGTACTTTCATGTTTTTCAGGTCCTTTTATGTATTAAACACTGTGCTAAGCATGTGACATGCATTTTCTCAGTCTTTTGTAACGTTGTGAACTATAGACAATGCATAATTATCCCCATTTACAGATCTGAGCTGTGGGGACCAAGAACAGATCAGGCAGACATAGGTGGATATTTGGGGTGGGCTAAGAGGGTTAGTAGGTTCTAGAAAGAAGACAGAAGAAGGGAATGGAAAAACCATTGAGGACGTCTCTAAGGTAGTATGTAGGATGAACAAGAACAGGAGCCAGTTGTGTTCCACTATGAGAAAAACAATCAGGGGGTTGTCTGTAAAACTTAAATCTAGAAGTCAGTACACAGCTGAGGGCAAATAAACTGGAGACAAATTAAGCTGGTGGGGCCACTCTTGTCTGATGCGATCTCTTCTAGGCCAAGAACATGAATGGCTACCTACTCCTTCAAGTGTAGCAAGCCTTGCTGAACTGCAGATGGTCTGATAGGGTCACATTGCAAGATCAGAGCCCGTTGTAGGTGCCGTGATAGAGTTCAGACTTCCTGAACATCATTTATTTCTGAAATTCTGAGTCAGGTCTCTGAAGTTTCATTTCTAGGCCTGCTGAATACTGTACACAGAAAACTAACCAGATGTCAGGACTGTGTATGAAATTTTGTTATTCTTGTGTGTGAAGAAATGGATTAATGTTTTCCCAACCTTTTCAGCATGACCAATAGATTCCACTTCTGTCTGTAACTTGGCTGAGTCACTCATGGATGTTTAAAAGTTTTTTTTTTTTTTTAATAAATATGTTGTCATGTTGGTTAAGGGCCTAGTCATTGTTGTGGACATTCATACTTCTATCATGATGTCATTGAAACATAATTTAAGTTGTGCAAAACTTCTGTCTACCAACAGCTAAAAATAGCTATATTGGTCACTTTGAAGGCTATAACCACACTAAAGGAAAGAAATCACTCAGATTCATGTGTGATAGAGGCACTTTAGTATGTTTAAATATCTGGTTTAGGGAGTGAGAAATTTTATTTCTAGAATCTTCTGTAGGTAGATATTTATTACCCCTTTGAAAGGATTGTGACTTTTAGCCTTGAAAATAGCTATTCACGTGAACTAAGTGGTTAGTTGTACAGACTAAATAATGCTCTTTTTCTTTTGCCTTATTTTACTACCTATGTACTTCCTTGAGTGAGGATGATTTTTTTTTAAAGAAAAATCTTCAGCCAGTTGCTTTGCTTTTATATTTATGAAGAAGAAGTCTTTGTGTCTCAAACCATGGCCATGTGGTGCTCACTCTGCAATTCAGGTAATTAATTCAGCAGTGACATCATAGGGAGTGTGTTCATTTTTCCATTCCAATTCCTCTTCTTGGAGTCTGATGGTTAACTCATATTAAGAACACATTTTGAAAAACTCAATTCTCAAAGACAGTTATGAGTTAATTTAAACATTCCCCCTTTTGTGTTATAAATGCACTGTTTCATTCCAGAGGTCTACCCTCTGTAATGAAGGTGATGTAAAATTGTCCATCATGTTGATCCTGATTGTTAGTTGTTTGATCAGTTATTACTTACTGAGCACAGTTGATCAACTGATATTTACTAAGTAGAAGCCATAGGGAAAAACAGCAGTGGTGGAAATGTGGTTTCATATTATTTAATCCTCATTTTTTTTATAAAGCTAATAATGGAATTATGAAATCTTTTTAAAAGATCTATTTTTGGGATTTATTTTACTTTGTTCAACTCTATGTATACCTGCAGCTGTTCTTTGTAGATACTTGGATAGGCAAATAGACCGGATGTTTTTATAATGTAGCTTTTATAATGCTGTTTTGACTGTGACCTACCATAAAATAGAGAGACATCAAAATGTTCATGGAAACAGTGAATTAAAAAGACAAGCTTATTTTGGTGTAAACATTTTTGAAATCCATAATATACATGTTCCATGAACTTTAAAAAAGATATTTATTTATTTGAAAGAGTTACAGAGTGAGAGGGGAGACAGAGAGAGAGAGAGAGAGAGAGAGAGAGAGAGAGAGATCTTCTGTCTAGAGAGAGACATCTTCCATCTGATTCACTCCCCAAATAGCTGCTGGAGCTGGGATTGCGCCAGGCTGAAGCCAGAGTCTGGAACTCCATTCATGTCTCCCATGTGAGTGCAGGGGCCCAAGGACTTGGGCCATCTTCCACTGTTTTCCCAGGTGCATTAGCAGGGAGCTGGACTGGAAGTGGAGTAGCCTGGACTTGAACTGGCACCCAACAGGGGATACTCACATTGCAGGTGGTGGCTTAACTTACAGTGCCACAACACTGGACCCTCCGTGAACTTTTTGAAGACATCTCATATATGTATTGTGTTACTCAGAACATAATATATGCCTATAAACGTGTTGATATGTCTACCTACAAATAACTGAAGTAATTTATGACCATTAATATTTTATTTTTATTATGATAACTTCTCATATTTTATTTTATTTGGCTTTCTTTCATTAAAAAAGCTTTCTCTGTTGAATAATTGATTTTATGGACCACCAATGAATTACAACCCAGTTTGAAAAACAGTGTTTTAGAAAGAATACTTCTTTACACATAGATCTAGGAATTTATAGTGTATTGATACCTAACTGGTCCAGTGCATGGGCTGAGGCATTCTTACCTTTCTAAAGTTTTATTATGTTTGTCTTAAAATATTTTTGGTTCCAAGTTAATTTTCACTTCGTGATTTCTTGTACTTGACCAGGAAATCTCTAGTCATTTCTTTCTCTTTTGCCATTTTTGGTAGGGCCACAGTTTTCTCGTTCTTTCTGTTCTCATTGATGAGTTAATTACTGAGGCAAAGTAAATGAAACTCTTCTAAGTAATTACTACTAAAAGTAGTGACACTGAGTGAAATAGGAGGATATGAGAGTTACATAGATGCACTGAAGTGTGGAAAGTGGATTCTAAGCGAGGTTATCGAACTTTTAATACTGCCCTCCAGCAGTATTTTCCTGAAGGTCCTGACTTTGTTCCAACAATCTGTAATAATTTTCATTGTGTAGATGGTTCTCAGTGCTGCTTCTGATTTCTTGTTGTTAGGATTGACTAACTGGAGATAAATTCCTGAATTGGTCTTGGCCAAATTCTGTGTTTTTCCTCACTTCTTTCCTTTCTTTTTACCCTTCCTTTCCCTTCTTTCTATCTTGCCATGTTTCTTATTCTTATTTTGAACTTCATAGCCATTAATTTAAATTAATAATGACACTGCCTCAAATTTAGGAGAGATTATTTTCATTTTTGAGGACATTTTATAAAGCATAAAAATTACAAAGTTGAAATATTTGTAATAAGATAGCTAAGGGTTTGAACCACAGATGAAATTAAATCAGTATTTACATTAGATGGGATCTATGCTGTTCATTATATTATCTGTGATGTTTGTTACATTATCTTTTCTGAGTGGTCTTTGGAAGGATGGTTGTGACTCTCTGGAGGCTACACCGATTTGGCTTCATATTTTTATTTGGTGTAACAGAATGAAACCTCTTTGATTTCATCTAATTGCTGATTATATTGCTTGAGTATCAGCAGTACATATTAGTATTCAGAATAAATATGCTAACATTCTTAGAATTACTGACATTAGGCCTTGGGAGTATCCAAGTGAATAGGTCCATGAATACTAATTATTAGGTGTAAACTGCCTAACTTTTGTTCTACATCTCAGTAAGGAGGAATTATCATAGCGAGCTGTTTTTTTGTAACTTCTGTTGTACATTCTGTGAAAATGTTGATTTCATGGAATAAAGTAAGTGAAACACAGCAGTGATCAGCTATACCTTGTTGTAGGTTACTTTATTGTAATATAGCACCTTCCAGTTTCAATTTAGAGCAATGCTATTGTACACATCCAATACATTTCCTCTATAATATCCTCTGGCTTCACAGGCGCATGTTTGCACTTTCCTCTTGTTAAAATTGCAGACAAGAATAATTTTGATTTATTGGTGACATCTAATATAGCTTTGTTTATATTGTTGCCAATAAAATGACTTACATGATTGGGTTTTGTTTATACAATCTTTTCTGAGGAGTCAGTCACCTGTGTTAGGACAAGGTACATTCTGCTTATTAAAATGAACTCCTGGGATCTAAGAACATTCAGCTCTATCTGTCCTTGATTGAATTGCAAAATGTGCTTCACATTGCAGCCGTGCATGAGAATAACTTATGGTATCTATCAATAGGCTTTTCATTTCTATATTCTTCTGGCCACAAAAGCTGTAACAAGAGAAACCCATGGGAATTGCATGGGCCTATTAACGATCAAGGCAACGATGTTGAAAAGGCAGTGTTAATGAAATTATACAATCATTAACTCAGAAGGAAAAAAACCAAAAGAATCAATAAAAACTCTTTTAGATGGCTTAGACCTACATATAAGAAGCAGACTCAGGAGCAGTTTGTTTGCTGACCAGTATTTTGTGCCTCATTATCAGGTTTTCTATTCAGAGTAAGAAATGCTTGTGGCATAAGGAATGGAAAATGTAACAAAGGCTAAATGTAGCCTAAGGAAATGAAATGATGTATGAAAATTAATAATTAACTGGCTCATCAGATGAATTATGACTCTAGATGAGTCTATTAATGATATTTACCAAGAAAGGGCCTTTTCGGTTGTAAATAGGCATTATAGAACGCCTGTTTTTGGAATTTTCTTGAATGGGTGCATTAACATTGCTCTTGCTTGTTTAATTTTTACTCCTTGAAAAATAATTCCTGGGGCCTTGGGTAGAAGGTAGAGTTATGATTTTATATTTTGATGAAACTTATGCTTTTCCAGAAAATTGTGGAATTATTAAATTGTTTTGTGCCTTAGTTTCCTTAGGGGTTAAGTAATTTCCTCTCAAACCTGATTTACAGGAGTGTGTTGAGTTTCAAAGTGGTCAAAAGGAAAGATTTATTAAGTCTCATGTTGACTCATATTAGCAGAATGAACATTTTCATTGTGTGAACCAATGGAATATTAAAAATTTAAAGATGTCAATATGTCAGATATCAGATTCTCTAAATCTATACTTCTGGATTATTTTTGCCTTTTCTTTTTCTTCTGTTGATAGCCTGGGGTAGA
Source organism: Lepus europaeus (assembly GCF_033115175.1). Taxonomy (NCBI): domain Eukaryota; kingdom Metazoa; phylum Chordata; class Mammalia; order Lagomorpha; family Leporidae; genus Lepus; species Lepus europaeus. The sequence goes on from NC_084838.1 coordinate 70,699,499, forward strand.
GTAATTGGGTGGAGGACAAAAGGGAAGATGCTGGATAATTTGATCAAGGTTTTCAGTAGAAAGATGATCATGTAGTCAAATACTGTCACTTAGGATGTTGATACTGATTAGTTGTGGTTGCACATTTTTGGCAAAGTCTAAATTTAACCTTAAATTCATTTTTCATGTTAGTGTTGCCTTTCAGCACACTGTGGGCAGGAGAGCTTTCCTATCAGCTCTTGCTTTGATAGACTTAGTAGAGGTTGCTGTTATCTTTGCTTGCATGTCTACTGGGTTTTCCTATATTCAAGTGCTATAGGTATAAAATCTGTGATAGACTTAGTAGAGGTTGCTGTTATCTTTGCTTGCATGTCTACTGGGTTTTCCTATATTCAAGTGCTATAGGTATAAAATCTGTGTATTTATTGATTGGTGTAAGTGGATACTTTTTATAATATTCCTTACCCAAATTACCTAGAATAACATTATTTCAAGAGAATGTGGTGATTCTAGTCAACCTTCTCAACTTTTTATGGATGAAAAACTACAAGTCCAAAGAAGTGATAAAAGATTTGCCAGAAGTAGAACTCAGGTATCTTGACTTTTTGAGTGCTCTTTTCACTGTAACTCTGAGAAGCTGTGTCTTTCTTAAAAGTTAGCAGTTTAGTCTTAGTTACCAGGTGGACTTCGATTCTATCTTGATTGTATGACCTAGCTAAAAGGTCTTTAAAAGTATTGTAATGTGAATAGAAAAAAAAATGATTTTTACATTCTGGTATCTAATGCTTGAAAAAAAATCTGTTGACATGATTAATGTGAAAACTGGAATTACAGGCATTTTTCACGTGTAGTTTCTTTTTGTTTTGTCTTGAGACTGGTTTTGCTCAGTTGCATGTTATTGTTTTCTATGGTATTAATCACTTTACTCTCAGGATAATGTTTTTCTGCCCATAAAATTTAAGTGTAAGTTGCTGTTGTTTTTACTTTCAACCTCATGGTATTTCAAACAGGCATGCAGTTTATAAAAAAAATAAATATTCAGTGCGAGACAGACAAGTGTGAATGCCTGATTAAGTTCTCAGTGCTGTAATTATTTTTCCTTCTTGCAGACTCACCTTCTTAATGATTGTGTGTAGTGCTAAGTACTCTTAGGTGTTTTTATCCATATTTTTGATGAGAATTCCTGCTTGCATGTGATCTTCCTGCCAAAATGACTCTCTTATTTTTAAAAACCTGGAAATGGGCACAGTCTACAAATCTGCAGACACTTGTCACTTGAACCATGGTCTCAGTGACTCATATTTCCAGTCATGTTGGACAATTCTTTATTTTCAAGAAATTGCCAATATGACATCTTTTTTTGTTGTTGTAGAGAACTGAATAAGCGCTTTCTTCTGCGGGGTTCAGACTGCTTGGAAACACTGTTTTATCAATGAGTGGAGGATAGATGGCCAATTTCATCTGACAGAGCTCGAGACATTCAATGACTCTTGCTCATGATGAACCAATGAATGAACATGCCAGCTGGTAATACTCTCTACTTCTCCTACTTGGACCCAAAAGAAAAGGCATTGGATTTTTTCCAGTGTAAAAAGAAAAAATCTTAACAAATCAGTCTGGTAACAGGTTCTGTGTTTCATTATTCCATTAATAAACTTAAATGATTCAGGTTTGGATAACCTGAATGTATTTGTCTGTTTATAGAGATTGTCATGCAGGGCAATGGGCAGAGGTGAGACCTGGCTTAGAGGAACACTACTAAATATTTCCTTGGAGTGGATGGCATGATAGCATGAAGTGTCACAGAGTGATGGAATTCTTAATAAAGTATAGAATTGGTAAAAATGATAAAAATACTCCAAAATTCATATTGTTAATTATTTTTGATGTTCCTTAACACAGGCACACTTTGTTGAAGGTATGGTGAGTGCTTGAGTTGAAAACTAAAAATGTTTTAGGCTTTCCGCTATGATGAAAGAAAAAAAAAAATCCTTCACAAAAAGTTTTCACTCCATATATTTTCTGTGATGATTTATGGAGTCATTTATTTGGGAGTTGAGTTGAAAATATTTGTGTAAGACCTTAAGTGGATCATACATAGTAGGAGCCATCTAGTTGAAGATACCTGGTCACTGTTGCTTTGCACTGAATCCTTATTTCCTGTGTTTGTTCAGCTTTGGCTTCTTTCCATGCCTATAATATCTATATAAAAGGCAAATTGTGACTATGCTATCATAGAGTTGAGGTGGTGCCACTACCATAGTAGCTGGCTGCCTCACTGCATGCATTTCAGGGAGCTGGCTATCAAGAAGGGAGGAGCCTCTTTAAAGGAATTGTGGAATACTAACATCACATTTGTGGTAGTAATTTTTTTTTTTACCTAAAAACCTTTTATTTAGGGTATACAAATTTCATTCATTTCATATATACAAATTTAGGAACACAGTGATTTATTCCACACTACCACACTTCTGCCCACACTCCCACCCTTCTTCCTCCTCCCTCTCCTATTTTTCTTTTTTTCTTTTTTCTTTTTTTTTGACAGGCAGAGTGGACTGAGAGAGAGAGACTGGGTCTCCCATTTCCGTTCTTGTTTTTTACAAAGATCTATTTTCAGTTAACTTTATATTCATAAGGTTAATCCTACCCTATGTGGAGTTCAAAAAATAGTATGAAAAATAAAAACTGTTCCTCAACAGTTGAGACAAGGGTTGTTCAAAATCATTGCATCTCAAAAAGTGTCAATTTCACTTCTATAGATATCTTTTAGGTACTCTGTTAGTTACCACAAATCAGAGACTTATTTGACTAAGTATAATGGGTTCCAGTTGCATCCATTTTGTTGCAAACTACAGGATTTCTTTTTTTTTTTTTTTTTTTTTTTTACCCCACTGTGTAGTAAGTGTAAGCTTTGTGGGACTGTGATCAGGCATGGTGAACATACTGGGCAGCTCACCTTTATGAAGGCCATTCTTTATGCTTTTCAAAGGCATTTCATGAAGCTTTTTGTTTTCTTTTAGCATCTTAATAGAAGGTTAGTCTATTGTGTGTTGACTCTATTTCCATCCCTATAAATGAGAATCATTATGTAACCAAGGCTCTAGTATTGCTGTGAATATTTAAATATATTTTGTGAATATTTAAATATATGGAATTTGAGATCTAGGCAGTATTTCCAGTACAAAAGACTTTCATCTTTTGTAAACCTAGAGATTGTGAAAATCCTACTGATATGGTAAAAATCAGAGATGGCTTCATGTCCCAGTAATCTCATTTTGAGGCCATGTCTGTTTTGTGTTTATTGACTGGAACCCTTCGAAACATTGGTCTTGCAGCTCATGAATGTGGAACTTTTGGGTTTCCTAAGACCCACTGTAGCAAAACATTGAACTGAACTAGTATGGACAGATCCTCAAGGGAGCAAACTAAGTTGCATTTTGCAAGCCAGCACCTGTAGATTGGTTGTGGTTGCCAAGAGCATTGCATAGAGTGGGGCTTACTGGCAAAGAAAACAATGCAGTGATCCATAATCCGTGCCTACCATGAGTCCAGAAGGGGAGAGTGCCTGCCAGTGAGCCTTATATCGATGACCCCATTCTATGTAAAAGGCCATTTTGTTGGGAGTGCTTCTTTTCTTCCTGATATGAAGGATATGCAGGTTGAAAACTTGCTATGCCTCGTTTTGTTTTTTGCTTTAAAAATGCCTGTATTTGTCTTTTAAACAGGCTCATAAACCATCCCATGGATAGCTTACTGGACCTTGCCTGAAAGGAGTGAGTAGTGCCACTGGCTATTTGACCATACTGGCGACAGGTTTTTCAGGATGAATGGAAGGTCATGCGGCATGAATCTGCACCGGACAGCAGGAACCACACAGGGGCCTGGGATGCTTAGTGGCCAACACGTTCCTCCCATACAAGCTCACTCGGGAACTCCTGGCCCCTTGTCCTGTGGCAGCACACCAAGCCCTGCTATTGGAAGCCTTGCTAACAGTCTCCATCTCAAGATGCCTTCCGGAGGAGGGATGGCTCCTCAGAACAACATGGCTGAGAGTCCCATTCACCTGCCTGCCTTGAGCCCCAGGAGACAAGTGCTCACCAATGGGAAGCCCCGATATCAGGTTGCCCCGGCTGGAGGCATGTCAGGGTCACACACTTTAAAGCCAAAGCAGCAGGAGTTTGGAAGCCCTTTTCCTTCAAATCCTGGAAAAGGTAGGATTGTCTTTCTGGAATTTTTTTCAAAGTGTAGCTTTTTTTTTTTTTTAACCTCCAATCCCTTCCTCTGGCAGAAAATCCCATGGGAAGGATACATCACTCAATGTCAGGGTCAGAATTGATATTCTCATAATGATATCCAGCTTGCTTAGTAAGGTGTGTGTGTGTGTGTGTGTGTGGTGTGTTGGGGCAAAGGGACCATAGTAGTAAATAATTGCTGAGTAAAAGCATATGATACTTCATGGGACTGTGAAAGAGTGGAAGCTAAGATAGATCAGAAATAGAATGGTGGGGTGGGTAGCGGTAACAGAAGGGCAAGAGCAGGAATTACAAGGTCCTACCCTATGGATACATGTAGCTCTGCTGGGGCTCTCTGGGGGCTGCATTTCGTTGGCCAAGGATGAGAAGGGTAATTGGAACTGCCAATTATGCTAGTGTTAGAAGTGCTAGAAGAAAGGTGTTTGGAAGGGAAAAGATTCAAAAAGAGAAATTTTAATAACCAATAAATGAGAGATAAATGTATACAAATGACAAAAAATATTTTGAGAAAATTTATAATTTTTATAGTACAGTTAGAGCTATTATAAAAGAAGCAAGCTAGAAGAGAATAATGAAAAGATATATTCTGTGGTTGTAGAGAACTAGAAAATCTGGTTGATTTGAAATGCAGAGGGAATGTGTATGTATGTTTTTAAAGATTTTATTGATTTATTTGAGAGGTAGAGTTACAGACAGCGAGAGGGAGAGACAGGGAGAAGGGTCTTCCGTCTGTTGGTTCACTCCTCAAATGGCCGCGATGGCCGGAGCTGTGCCGATCTGAAGCCAGGAGCCAGGTGCTTGTTTCTGGTCTCCCACATGGGTGCAGGGGCCCAAGGACTTGGGCCATCTTATACTGCTTTCCAGGCCATGGCAGAGAGTTGGGTTGAAGATGAGCAGCCAGGACCATATGGGTTGTGGGCGCTGCAGGTGAAAGGATTAATTTACTGTGTGTGCCATGGTGCTGGCCCCGGGAATGTGTTTTTAATTCAGTAGTGTTGACTTACCATATATTGTATTAAAATTTTAAAAGATTTATTTATTTATTTTTTTTGACAGGCAGAGTGGATAGTGAGAGAGAGAACAGAGAGAAAGGTCTTCCTTTTGCCGTTGGTTCACCCTCCAATGGCCGCCGCGGTGGGCGCGCTGCGGCCGGCGCAACGCGCTGATCCGATGGCAGGAGCCAGGTGCTTCTCCTGGTCTCCCATGGGGTGCAGGGCCCAAGCACTTGGGCCATCCTCCACTGCACTCCCTGGCCACGCAGAAAGCTGGCCTAGAAGAGGGGCAACCGGGACAGGATCGGTGCCCCGACCGGGACTAGAACCCGGTGTGCCGGCGCCGCAAGGCGGAGGATTAGCCTAGTGAGCCGCGGCGCCGGCCATTTAAAAGATTTATTTGAGAGGTAGACAGGGAGAGGGGGGAAGAGAGGGAGAGGGAGAGGGAGAGGAAGAGGGAGAGGGAGAGGGAGAGGGAGAGGGAGAAACACAAAACATTTACTGGTTCAATCTCCAGATACCTACAACAGTTGAGACTAGGCCACACTGAAGCCAGGAACCTGAAACTCAATCCATGTTTCTTATGTGGGTGGCAGGGGCCCAACTACTGGAGCCATCACCTGTTGTGTCCTTGGTTCCTTATTAGCAGGAAGCTGGAATCCAGAGGGGAGCCATCACTGAAACCCAGGTACGCTGAAATGAGACGTAGGTGTCTTAACTGATAGGCCAAATGCTAACCCTCAAATTGCCATATGTATTAAACTAAGGAAAAATTGTTCAGGAATAGCAAATTATTTACATGACATACTATATTGAGAAACTGATATTGACTTAATGAATTTAAACCAGGTTTGGTTTTGAGTTGTTTTGCTTCTTAGATTTACTGATATTAAGTATTAGAAAAGATTTCTTGGGGGACACACCCAAAATGGCTCTGACATTGTTGGTTGCTGTTCTCATGGTGTGGCAAACTAAGTTCCTTAATATCAAACTCAGGTGTTTGGGTTTTCAGAGACAGAGTCCCAGTAAAATCTTCTAGCTCATGCTTGACTAGTGAACTGTAGCCTGCTTTTTTAATGTACAATACTGTGTTTGCAATCTCGACAATAGGAATGGAGGTAGTTATATCATAACTTAGTATGTGTCAGTCATTGTGTTAAGTGCTTAATAATACTAGTCTCAGTTATTTTTCATAATAGTGCTGAGTTGTATGCTATGGTTGATTTAACTGATAAGGTGACTAAGATCTAGAAAGAGTAATATAACTTCATGGTCACCAGCCAGGTGGTGGGGATCAGAAGTGGCTATAATTGTAATCATGGTAAAAAAAAGTGCTTCAGGTACTGAAGGGATAGTGAACTCTTGGGGTCAGTACACCTTGGAATGTTTGTAAAATATAGGGCTGCTTTCTGATTCTTGTCTTTGGCTCTCTGGTCCCTTGCTTGGCTTCCCAATGTACAGAGCCTGTTTTGGGTCTACATAGTTGGGGCATGATCCACACAGATAAGAGACCAAAGACATTGTATAATTATCTATTCTGGCCATGCAGCTTAGTTACCATTACTGGTCTGGATGGTGCCAGAGGTGGCTGCATGTGTCCTTTTCAGATCTTGATTGACAGTTCCTAAACTAAGCCATAACTGGTTGAGAATGGTGATCCAGGACTGTTTGAACTTTGATCATTTACTCAACAAATAATTATTGAGCCTACATGAGTGTATTATGGGTGAGCTGCTGTTCTGGAGATAAAATAACCAGTAAAAGATAGTGCTTGCCCTCACGGTACTAAGGGAGACAGACAAATAAATGGGCAGTTAAAATAAAGCACAGTAAGAGCTCTGATAGGGATATGCTCTGAGTGACACGGCAACATCAGTGAGGGGGGTCCCAGCCCGTACTGAATTGGTGGAACAAGAGCAGAGTATGATATTTAAGCTGACACCTGTGTACATCCATGTGTGTGTGTGAAAATATATATGCACACGCATATATGTGTGTATATATTTATATCCTTATATAGAGAAATAGGTTTATTATGAAGAATTGACTCATGAGATGATAGAGACAGGCACATCTCAAGACCTACGTGGTGATCAGATGTTTTCATGCCAGTTCAAGTCAGAAGTCCCAGAACAGGCAGAGCTGATGGTAAAGGCCCAGCCCTGGCCATTGCAGCCATTTCGGAAGTGAACCAACAGATGGAATCCCCCCACCCTCCTCCCCCCTCCCTCTTCCCTCTCCCTGGTAGGGGAGCCAGTGTTTTGGTTTGAATCCAAAGGCGAGAAAAAAGCTGATGTCCTTGTTCAAAGGCAATCAGACAGGGAAGAATTCTCCCTTACTGGGAGAAGGGTCAGCCTTTTATTCCATTCAGGACTTCAGCTGTTTGGATGAGACCTGTGCACACTAGCAAGGACAGTCTGCTTTACGGAGTCTGCTGATTTGAATGTTAGTCTCGTCTTGAAACATCCTTGCAGGAAACACCCAAAATAATGTTTGATCAAATATTTGGGCAGCCTGCAGCCCAGGCAAGTTGACACATCACAGTAGACAATCATTGCTTTGGGACAAGGTGCAGTTTACATGGTGGCTAAGAAAATGCATTTTCTAAGTCTTGAGAGTGATTATGCGAACTCTTAGGAATGCAGTGGAGTTGTGTACAGAGAATGTAAGTTACCCAAGGACTGTCACGTACGTTGGCTTCTGATTTCAATAAAGAGTAGATACTTTGCAGTGGAAGCCTTATGAGAAGAATACAGTTGGTAGTAATGTTGATGTTACTTAAGGATTGAGTTCTGCTCAGTTGGAAACTCAAGTAAGAGACTTTTCCATCAGAGGATGTAATTTCCAAACTCAAGTTCACTGAGGCACCACAGTAAGCTCAGGGTATCACAGGCTATTTTAAAATTTGAAGGAAACAGAAGGATATGTGGCATCCTTTGAATACTAGGCAAGTGCTAGCTTGAAGAGGCCAACAGTTTCAAAAGTAAATCGTACTATGCGGGCTGGCGCTATGGCTCACTTGGTTAATCCTCTGCCTGTGGCGCCAGCTTCCCATATGGGCACTGGTTCTAGTCCCAGTTGCTCCTCTTCCAGTCCAGCTCTCTGCTATGGCCTAGGAGGGCAATGGAGGATGGCCGAGTGCTTGGGCCTCTGCATCTGCATGGGAGACCAGGAGGAAACACCTGGCTCCTGGCTTCGGATCAGTGCAGCGCCGGCCATTGCGGCCATTTGGGGGGTGAACCAATGGAAGGAAGACCTTTCTCTGTCTCTCTTTCTCACTGTCTGTAACTCTACCTGTCAAATAATAATAAAAAAATTCGTACTATACTTCCTTTGGTGATGTCAGGTCTTTAGGAAGCCACATTTTCAGTAACCTTGATAAAAAAGTAAGTACTTTATATACCCATGTTCTTAGCAGTATTATTCATAAAAGCCAAAACACATAAACAGCCCATGCATCCATCCATGATTGAATGGAATACTTAGAGTGAAATGCTCAGACTTAAAATGGAAGCCTTAAAATGGGGAGGGTTTTAGCTTAGTGGTTAAGGCACTAGTTATCAAATGTTTGTGAGTACTGGGTTCGATGCCTAGCTCTGGCTTCTGACTCCTGCTTCCTGATAATGCATACTGTGTGTGTGTGGGGGGGGGGGGGGGGCAGTGGCAATAGTTCAAGTAATCAGGTTCCATACGTCCATGCGGGAGATCTGAATTGCGTTCCTGTTTCCTGGTTTCAGCCCAGTCTGGCCCCAGACATTGCAGGCATTTGTGAAGTCAATCAGTGGGTGAGAGTTCTCTCTATTATGTTTGTCTCTCTGTCTCCTAAGTAAATATACAAGGAAAAACAAACTTTAAAAAAGAAAGGAAATTATGATACATGCAACAACAAGGGTGAACCTTCAGGAAATGATGCTAAATGAAATATGTCAGTCACAAATTGACAAATACTGTGTGAGTCTTCTTATATGAAGTTTTTGGCATAGTCATAGAGACAGAAAGACTAGTGGTTGCCAAGGTTTCAAGGAAGGGGATTAGGGAATTAATGTTTGATGGTACAGAGTTTCAGTTGGGGAGGATGAAAAAGTTCTAGAGATGGATGATGGTGATAGTTGTATAATAGGAATGAATTTCATGCCATTGAACTGTACACTTATAAGTGGTTAAGATGATGCATTTTATGTTCTTTATATTTTGCCACTGTTTTAAAAACAAGTAGTAAGTGAAGTCAACTTGGAACAGAAAATGAGGGTGGTAGTGTCCAATCAGATTCCAAGGTTTGAGAAGTAGTAGAATGTACAACTGTAACACACATTCCATCAGTAATTGTGGTTGAGAATGAAATAAAATTAAGAATGAAATAAAAATACCATGTTTCTTTTAATTTATGTGCATTTTCCCTCAAACAGTTGTCAATATATAGATGCTATTAAGTTATTAACACCTAACTACTTAATAAACACAACTGTTGGGTGTTTCTTTTGACCTGGGGGCACTGTGAAAAAAATTGCTGAGGCACCAAGCATGCCATGAACTGAGGACATATGGGAACCTCTGTCATAGGAGTTGATCTTTCTCTCACATAGAGAGTGCTGGAGTAGGCGGTTGCTGCTGAGGAGTGGCAGTTCAGCTGTGTAAGGTCCAAGATCATGGAGCTGTCCTTAGTCTTTTTTGCATGTTTGTGCAATTGCACTGCTGTACACCAGTTCTAGCTACAGTGTGTCTACTGAAAATAGTGAAGGAGGAAGGAAAAAGGACAAAGGGCAAAAAAATCCAAAAAACGGCCAGCTCTCCCTAAATCTGTCCTCTTTCAACAGGACAGAATTTAAACAGGAGCCCTGCCCAGTTATTCTCACTAAAATTAGCTAACTATGACATAACTTAATTTTTGAATAGGCCTATTCTTTGGCCCTGAGTTCATCTTCTTTTAAACTTGCTGCTATCTTATTTTATTTTGTATTCTCTATTTTTAAAAAACAATTATTTGCTTTTTTTAAAGCATTTTTCCACCTTTATCTCTCTCAAGTCAAAGTAAGTTGTAGACATTGTGATTTATTATTCACAAATTCTTAAGTATCTATATAACCAAAATGTGTTCATTAGAACCAAGGAATTCAACTTTGCTGTAACAGTATTATTTATAATCTATCATCAAATTACTATTATATTATTTTATATTTTATTTCAGTTATTATTTATAATATACATAATTTCTTTTCCCCATTTAAAATGCAAATGTCCTTTACTGCCACACAAAGACCTAATCAAAGATCATGTATTACATTTGCTTGTCATGTCTTTAGTGTCCTTTAATCTAAACCAGCCCTCTCCCCTGCCTTATCTTTGTGTTTCATGCCAAAGTATGTTGATATCTTCAGAGTTCAGATCAGTTGTGTTGTTCCACAATTGTTGTGTCTGATCACTTCTTCCTAATAAGTTTTAGGGTAAACGTTTTTGGCAGGAACCCTGCATAGTGATTTGTGTACCACCTGTGACACTGCACCAGGAAGCCCTAGATATTCCTTCATCCTGGTGTTCATGATGCTGCATTTGATCACCTTGTTGAAGTGGTGTCACCTGATCTCTGCATTGTGCAGGACACTTTTTCCCTTTCAAAATTAATAAATAATCTTATAGGGATATCTTGTTCTCCAACAGCCTTTCATAGCATCTATTGATGATTGTTGTGTGAATCAGTTTTTTTTGTTAATTGCATACCAATGGGTTTTGGATTCTATCCTTCCCTCTCTGCTAATTGGTATTCTTCTGGAAAGGAGAGCCTTTCTCCCTCTTTGAGAATAAATGTAGTTACATGTATTCCTTTTTAATTTTACTGTGCTATAATTTATTATCATCATTATTTATTTGCTCAAATTGTCCCAAATTTGGCCAGTGGGAGCCCTTTGTGGTCAGTTCCTCTGTCTGTTTGACATGTTCCCATTAAACACTAACTTGTTTTCAGGCAAGATGTTCTAGGCTCCCTTGTATTTCCCTGTCCCTCTTATTGGGGAACAGTATTTGGAAAACCACATGACTGTCCTTATTAACTCTGGGATGTCATTGCTGTTAAGCCATTTCTGTGCACAGAGCTAGGAAATGTATTAGAAAAAGATAATGAATTCTTATTGAAATGTAACAATGCTGAGTTCTTCCTTATAATTCCTCATTGCACGCTTGCCACTGTGTACCTGGTTCTTAGTGACTTTTTTTTTTTTTTTTTTTTTTGACAGGCAGAGTGGATAGTGAGAGAGAGACAGAGAGAAAGGTCTTCCTTTTTGCCGTTGGTTCACCCTCCAATGGCCGCTGCGGCTGGCGCATCATGCTGAGCCGAAGCCAGGAGCCAGGTGCTTCTCCTGGTCTCCCATGTGGGTGCAGGGCCCGAGGACTTGGGCCATCCTCCACTGCCTTCCCAGGCCATAGCAGAGAGCTGGCCTGGAAGAGGGGCAACCGGGATAGAATCTGGCGCCCTAACCGGGACTAGAACCCGGTGTGCTGGCACCGCAAGGCGGAGGATTAGCCTGTTAAGCCACAGCGCCGGCTGACATCACTTGTTTTTATTTGCTCTGTCCTACAATAAAATTACTTTTAGCTTTATGTTTTTGAGATATTAGAAATTAGATTTAACATTGATAGTTTACCATATATGAGTTTTTTAAAGTACTGAGATAAGAGTGCTTATTTCTCAGAGCCTCAGAGTGCACATGGAAGACATTGAGCAATTGGCAGCTCTGTGGTAGGATTTGTGAGCAAAGGATCCTGGTTATATTGTACCAATAATAGCATTCCCCCTACTTCCTGCTCCAACAGTTACTGATTGTAATTAGACGGGTAAGAAATGCATTTTTCAAAGCATCTGGGAAATCAGTTTTATGATCCCCACTTTAAGCACATTTGACACAACTATTTAAATATTTAAGACAATTCTACATTTGCAGTACCCAGAGGACTATATAATTGGGAAGGTTTTCATTATAAAGGTTTTTATTTTACCGCAGGGCCTCTGACATTTCTTGTTGGGCTCTGCTGTCCTTGGAGACAAAGGGAGTTAGTTATTCATTAGCGTCTGTGGGTTATTCATTATTGTTGGTCAGAAAAAACAGAATAATATCAACAAAGGACACCAAACTAATTGGGATTAAAAAACTCTTTTGTGTCACTTAAGTCTGGTGTCTCTTGGAAAGACCTGGTTTAAGGAAGATAGTGTATTGTGCAAACCTGGGAGGTCTAAACATGAGTATACTTTAAATAATACAGCAAGTTGTATTTTTATTTCTCACAATTTGTGGTTGAGTAGTCTAATTGGTTAGAATCTGGGGCTTAGATTAGAGCTTGATCCTTAGTGGGTCAGTTAGCTTCAGGTTTTTGTCCCTCTGCCACATCATAAATTTTAAAATACTGCCCATGACTTAAGATGCTACTTTCCTATAGCATCCCTCATGGCTGTTCATCCCTGGAAAAAGAACAGGCAATGAGGAAGTCCGTGAACCCCAGTATGCACACCTTGAAAGAAGCCATGTTGGATCCAGGGTAAGAGTAGCATTTGGGGTCCCCCATTTTTGAAGAAATGAAGTTAATATATTAGTTGAAAAAATTTGGGGCAAACTGCTTGGTTACTCTTCTTTCTCTTCTCCTGTCCTTCCCTTCCCTCCTCTACTCTCCCCTCTTTATTTGAAAGACAGAGTTACAGAGAGAAGTAGAGCCAGAGAGGGAGAGGTTTTCCATTGCACTGGTATATTCTACAAATGACCACAATGGCCAGAGATGAGCTGATCTGAAGCCAGGAGCCAGGTGCTTCTTCCAGGTCTCCCACGTGGGTACAGGGGCCCAAGGACTTGGGCCATCTTATACTGCTTTCCCAGGCCATAGCAGAGAGCTGGATCAGAAGAGGAGCAGCTGGGACCCGAACCGGCGCCCATATGGATGCCAGTGCTGCAGGCTGGAGCTTTAACCCATTGTGCCGCAGCACTGGCCCTTCTTTCTTTTTTTCTTTCTTTTTTTTTTTTTTAATTTATTTATTTGAAAGACAGTGTTACAAAGAGAGAGAAGGGGAGAGAGAGAGGAGAGAGGAGGGAGGAGAGAGAGAGAGAGAGACAGACAGACAGACAGACAGAGAAAGGAGATCTTCCATCTGCTGGTTCACTCCCTAAATGGCCACAAAGGCCAGGGCTGTGCCAGGCCAAAGCCAAGAACCAGGAGTGTTTTAGGTCTCCCACGTGGGTGCAGGGGCCCAAGTACTTGGGCCATCTTCCACTGGCTTCCCAGACACATTAGCAGGGACCTGGATGGGAAGCAGAGTAGCCAGGACTCAAACCAATACCCGTATTGGATGCTGACATTGTAGACTGCTATTTTAACCTGCTGAACCTGCTGAGCCACGGCGCCAGCCCCAATTACTTTTTTTTTTTACTTCTGCTTTTTAATCATTTATATTTCTTTGCAATTCCAATGTGGCTTCTTGCAGAATTAGAGCAAATAAAGTAACTATTCCATGAAAGATTCCAAAAATAATGGTATTAGCCAGAGACCAAAGGTATTATTGGATTTGGGGAAGCCAGTGTTTTCATTTTGTCTCACCAACAAGGCAGGTGAAACACAATGTTTACTTTGTTTACTCACTGGGTTACACAGGGTAACTTTGTGTGATTTATTGTTGTTGGGTATAAATCAAATTGATGATGGATTTCTAAGTATTACTAAATGGCAGGCAGGATTTGTTCCAGTTATAAAAGCAATTTGTCAGTCGGGTAACATTCCACCTTTAAAAGAAACAGTATATTCCAGTAACCCACTCCCAACCTCCCCAACACACCTCAAATTCTACTGGACATGAAGCTGAAATGTGACAGCCAATAGTCACCTATAGTATTTTTTGACTGTTAAACAAGAACAGTCTTGGACTTCTGCAGTACTTTGTAGTTCACCATCTTTCACATTGATTATCCCATGTGATTTGATGAAAGGCTTCCTCCTTTGAGGCAGGGCAAGTGTAATTGGACCCATTTTAGGAGTGAAGAGACTGAAGCTCAGTTTGCTGGTGATCTCACTCTGTGTTATGTGCTGTATAGGTTTACACTGAACAGGGTGCTATTTTATTTTTTATTTTATTTATTTGCATGCATTTCATAATTCAAACTTTAGGAATATAGTAATTCTTCCCACCATTCTAGTCCTCCCACCCACATTCCTACCCCTCATCCTCCTCCTTCTCCTATTTTGTCTTATTTTTAAAGATTTATTTATTTATTTGAAAGAGGTACAGAGAAGGAGAGGCAGAAAGAGAGAGAGAGAGGGAGAGAGAGAGAGAGAGAAAATCTTCCATTTACTGGTTTACTCCTCAAATGGCTGCAATAGCCAGAGCTGGGCTGGTCCAAAGCCAGGAGCCAGGAGCTTCTTCCAGGTCTTCCATGTGGGTGCAGGGGCCCAAGCACTTGGGCCATTTTCCACTGCTTTCCCAGATGCATTAGCAGGGAGCTGGATTGGAAGTGGAGCAGGCAGGACTTGAACCAGCACTCAGATTGGATGCTGGCTGATTTACCCACTGTGCCAAAGCACCAGAACAGGGTACTATGATCTGAGCTCTCCTGCTACAGGAGTTCTGAGAAGTCCCTGACACCTTTCCTCATAGAGTTTGCCTTTAAAAACAAACCATTCAGCTGTCAGATCGATCCAAGAGCTGAGCAGTGGGCCCTTGCTCCTGTTTTGGGAAATGTTCCTTGCTGGTTTTCAGCCTTTGGCTTCTCTGAGCAAGGGCAGCTCAGAGTACGTGGGGAAGAGTCAGGGAGTCTTTGCATTGTGGCCACCAATATATGCACTGTGTTGCTGGTTGAAGTCTCTGAACCCAAGCAGGTGGGCTATCATGCATGTGAATAGATTAGCTACTTCCGAGTCATCACATTTTAAAGACACAATGAATGGTGACTTGTATTTAACACCTGTTTTCATGGCTGCCTTATTTGAATAATGCAAGAAATAGAGAGTTGGAAATTGGCTCTGACATAATAAACAAGTTAAAAATGATGTAGGAACTTGCTCACTTATAGCCTGAGGACCAGCAGTTTTAGATTCCTCTGGGAAACACATGGTCTCAGGGCCACCCTGGGCCTGTGAATCAAGATCTCAGCTGATTCATCTGCATGGTGCTGGCTTCCTGGCTGTGTGAGCAGTGATTGCAAAGGATCCCACGTTTAGAAGGGGTGTCCTGTGCTGAGATTTAATATTCTGTAATTGCCATCTTGACATTCATGTTAGTTTTATCTTTGAATCACTGCTTGGTAAGTGATGTCTCATGGATACTCAAGCATGCACAGTGCACTTGGAATCTCATTTCATGCATGGTCCCACCTTCTGCCAGGATAGTCACTGCATCACTTGTCCCCATTCAGTGCCACTGCTACCTTCTGCTGCCTGTGGGGACCTGGGCCTT
Source organism: Lepus europaeus (assembly GCF_033115175.1). NCBI lineage: Eukaryota > Metazoa > Chordata > Mammalia > Lagomorpha > Leporidae > Lepus > Lepus europaeus. The sequence continues at coordinate 70,715,143 of NC_084838.1, forward strand.
TGTGTAAGGAGGGTTAGGGTCAGTTGTGTCTGCTTCATGTGCCCAACTGCAAGTGAAGCTCTATGCACCTTTGAGGGTCTGTGCTTGCCCTGTGATTATCCCTGTCGGGGAGGATCCCAGGTTAAAAGCAAATTTGAAAACATCCCAATGAGTCCAGAGGGAGACCTGAGAAGTAAAAACATTCTTCTTGCTTTTCAAACGTTGTCATTTTGTTCTGGTCTCTACCGATTCTGTAGCTGATTTTGCAAGTGCATGTATAAATCTGAGAAGCATTGCTATAGTAGAAGGAGTGTACACTGGTCATTGACCCACTTGACCCACACACCCTGTGGTGGGATCTTGGCAAATCATTGGTTCTCCCTGCTCAGTTCCTCATGTGTAAAATGAGAGTCATGTCTTGTCCTCGTTTCTACATGGACAGAATGTAGACAAAGGGCAGGTTTCCTTGGGTGGAGCCCTAGCCAAGGCATCTCTCATCCTTGGCTTTGATTTCAGGAGGCTGATGAACAAGGCTGGACAGTATGGCCTGGGCGTGTGTGGGGGTGGAAAGTAGATTCAAAATGGGACAAGAAAGCCATCCATGGGAGAGGGTGGAAAGTGAGAGTCAAGAACCCGAGGGAGGCAGGTATTGGGATGTTGAGATGGGCAGTGGGTGAGCATCAGAAGACCTCTGAGCCATGTGAAGGGACTGCCCTGGGAGTCGTTTGCTTGTGTGGAGATTGCTGGTGCAGGTAAGATGGTGGAACAGTAAATGGCACTTGCTTCTGAGAGTGAAAATGGATGATACACGTGAAAGTGCGTTTTATTTTATTTTATTTTTTAAGATTGATTTATTTACTTGAAAGTCAGAGTTACACAGAGAGAGTAGGAGGCAGAGAGAAAGAGAGAGAGGTCTTCCATCTGCTGGTTCATTCCCCAATTGGCCGCAATGACTGGAGCTGCACCCATCTGACCCCAGGAGCCAGGAGCTTCTTCTGGGTCTCCCCTGCGGCTGCAGGGGCCTAAGGACTTGGGCCATCTTCCACTGCTTTCCCAGGCCACAACAGAGAGCTGGATCGGAAGGGAGCAGCCAGGACTCCAACTGGCACCCATATGGGATGCTGGCACTGCAGGCAGCGGCTTTACCTGCTATGCCACTGTGCCGGCCCCGAAAGTGCATTTGAAATTACAAACTGCCAGAGGCATGTAAAGTATTGTTCCTTGATTACAAGGGGGCAGTCTGGGTCTCCATAAACCACAGTAATTGCTTCTGTGAGACATGGCCTCGCTCCACTACCCTCTTCATTCATGTGATTTGTCTTTTGAAAAAAAGGCCTACAGCTTAGTCTTGGCTCCCAAGTCTGGGCAGTATCACAGACTACTTGATGTGTGGACTTAGAACCACAGAAGTTCTATATTTTAACAGTTGTTTCAAAAACTAAAGAGAGAACAAAACTAAACTCCAGTGAATATGCATTGAGGCAAAATAAAATATTTAAAGAATCTCCCAAACAAAGATTTTCCTTTATTTAAGAAGGGTTAAGCATATGCTTCATTGTCTAAGCTGGGACACTTTCCTTTTTTTTTTTTTTTTTTTTGACAGGCAGAGTGGATAGTGAGAGAGAGAGACAGAGAGAAAGGTCTTCCTTTTTGCCGTTGGTTCACCCTCCAGTGGCCGCTATGGCCTGCACAATGCGCTGATCTGAAGCCAGGAGCCATAAGCTGGGATACTTTCAAGAATATAATGGGAGCCTATTAATAATTACACCCAGGTCTATCTTGCACAAACTGGAAGGTAGGGTCACTCTACAGCCAGGGGACATTTGGTTGCATCTAGGTGCAGAATCTTACCCAACTCCCTTAAGGTGAGGCAGTTCAGCCTACTTCGCAGTATTAACTTCATATAAGTTAATAGCAAAATTACCTCTGGGAGTCAGTGAGTGATTATTTGGATACTGTTATGTGGAACACATACATTTCTAGTTGCTCTGGGATTGATAATAAACTACCCAGCAATTATTGAGCACTTGCTGTCTTCTAGAACTATGCTTAGCATTCCATATCTCAATGTATAAAGTATCCGCACTGAAAACAAGAACAGAGAGGCTGAGCAAGATGAAGAGACTCACTCAAGAACACTCAGTGGAAGGACTGGACCTTTTAACCCATGTCTCACTGACTCCAGAGCTTGACATCTCTGTTGGAATTTTTTGTTTGTTTGTTTTGCTTTTTCTTTTTTCTTAGCACAGATTTGCCTCAAAAGGTTTGGTTCTTGGCAACTGGGGATACTTTCCAGAAAGATACTTTATGTCTGCTAGAATGTCTACTACATGTGGTGGTGTAGTGCCTGGCGTGCTTTTGTTTGGAAAAGAACAGCAAGCAAAGCAGACATACTATGGCCAAGTGAATTGTTGTGGGTGTCTTTGTCAATTTGTGTACAAAGAAACCTTCTACTTTCTTATGATAGTGGTTTTTCTGTGTTGGTAGGCAATACAAAGTAAAAATGAAAGAGTAGGCCCGCACTGCGGCTCACTAGGCTAATCCTCCGCCTTGCGGCGCCGGCACACCAGGTTCTAGTCCCGGTCGGGGTACCAGATTCTGTCCTGGTTGCCCCTCTTCCAGGCCAGCTCTCTGCTGTGGCCAGAGAGTGCAGTAGAGGATGGCTTAGGTACTTGGGCCTTGCACCCCATGTGAGACCAGGATAAGCACCTGGCTCCTGCCTTCGGATCAGCGCGGTGCGCCGGCAGCAGCGTGCCGGCTGTGGTGGCCATTGGAGGGTGAACCAACGGCAAAGGAAGACCTTTCTCTCTGTCTCTCTCTCTCTCTCACTGTCCACTCTGCATGTCAAAAAATTAAAAAAAAAAATGAAAGAATAGCGGCCAACTTTTTGAGACCTTACTCTGGGCTGGCTGTTACACTGAACATAACAAAACTAAGTATAACCTGCAGGCTCTTCTGTGATGGCCCTGGAACTTTTTCTCATTACTTCTCATAAAACCCAATATGTATCTAGACTGAGGAACCCAAAGTTAGAAGAGAAGGAGAAATTTAGAAACAGTCTCATGGCTAGTATATGGGAAATCTGAGAACTAAAAACCTAAACAGATCCATAACCAAGATGTAAATTGAATCAGTAATAAAGACATTTTCAACAAAGAAAAGCCCTGGACCGATGGCTTCATTGCTCAATTCCACCAGACATTTAAAGAAGAACTAACTCCAATTCTTCTCAAGTTATTCAAAACAATTGAGAAAGGGAGTCTGTTTAAGTCCCTTGAAATTGAGAAGCTTCTGTACTGCAATAGAAATAGTTAGGAAAGTGAAGAGGCAACTGACAGAAAGGGAGAATTTATTTGCAAACTATGCAACTGATAAAGGATTAGTGACCAGACTCTACAAAGAGATCAAGAAACTCCACAACAACAAAACAAAGAACCCAGTTAAGAGATGGGCCAGGGACTTAAACAGACATTTTTCAAAAGAGGAAATCCAAATGGCCAACAGACACATGAAAACATGTTCAGGATCACTAGCTGTCAGGGAAATGTAAATCAAAATCACAGTGAGGTTTCACCTCACCCCAGTTAGAATGGCTTTCATACAGAAATCAACAAACAACAAATGCTGGAGATGATGTGGGGGAATGTAAACTGGTAAAACCACTATTGAAGACAGTATCGAGATACCTCAAATATCTGAATATAGACCTACCATATGACCCAGCCATCCCACTCCTGGGAATTTACCCAAGGGAAATGAAATCAATAAACAAAAGAGCTATCTGCACCTCCGTGTTTATTGCAGCTTAATTCAAAATAGCTAAGACATGAAATCAATCTAAATGCCCACAACTGAAGACTGGATAAAGAAATTATGGAATATGTACACTATGGAATACTACACAGTGGTTAAAAAAATGAAATCCAGTCATTTGCAACAAAATGTATCAATCTGGAAAACATCATACTTTAGTGAAATAATCCAGTCCCAAATGGACAAATACCATGGGTCCTCCCTGATCTGTGAGAACTAATAGAGCACCTAAAACAAAAGCTGTAGAAATGAAATTGACACTTTGAGAAGCAATGACTTGAACAGCCCTTGTCTTGAGTGTTGAGGAACAGTTTTGATTTCTTTGTTTTTTCATCTTTTTATTCTTCATGCTATATGTTGAACTCTTTACTTAACATAGAGTTAATCATATGTATATAAAGTCAGTTGAAAATAGAACTCAGTAAAAAATAAGAGGGGGGATAAGAGAGGGAGGAGGAAGTTTGTAACTGTAAAGCTGGATAGTTCTGTATACATTAGAACTTACTTCTAAGAGTAGAATTTAAAAACTTGTTATGGGACTCCAAATTCCATCAAAACTGGTAGTAAAATGCCATCTTAATTGTTAAAATGATCATATTAAGGTGTTAAAATGAACAGATAGATAGGATTATGTGTTAAAGAGATCATATAGATATCATCAAGTGCCTGGTAATAATAGAATTAAAAAGGAAGGAATGTCCAACATGGGAAACAATCCACACAGCAGATTCATAGAATGACAATTGCTTTAAGAAACACTCTGATCTCAGAATCAGACCTTAAGGCATTCGGATGTGGCTGCAAAGCCCACAAGGGAATTTCAGGCATGGAAATCCAAGACATTGTGGCAAAAAATGTCCTACATGGAGGATCTCAGTGAGTGAGACCCCAGTGGAAAGAAAGGGCTGTCAAAGAAAAGGATGTACTTTTCTCTGAAGGGAGAATTTCAACTTTGCTTATGGCCTTGTCCAAATACTGATGAAGTTTGTGGTCATAAAAGGCTTCCATAGCCTTGGCAGCTCATGGCAAGAGCCTTGGGTGATTACTGACATCATAAATAAGAGTGTTAATTGTGAAAATAACAACAGAAGTCACAGGTCCCATGTAGGACCTCTGTCCTTAATGAGTTGTATTATGAGAATTAACTGCAAGACGTACTTTATACATTGTGTGTGTGTACGTATGTGTGTGCGTGCAAACTGTTGAAATTGTTACTTAGTATAGAGTTGGTCTTCTGTATATAATGTTAATTAAAAATGAATCTTAATGAAGAATGCGATGGGAGAGGGAGTAGGAGGTGGGATGGGAATGGGAGTGGGAGGGTGGGTATGAGGGAAGAACTGCTATATTCCTAAAGTTATACCTATGAAATTTGCCTTCAGTAAATACAAGCTTTAAATAAATAAATAAATAAATAAATATCTGTGTTATTACTTGTCCATGGATGAATGAAGGGACAGCAAATCCATTCATTTCTTTATCAATGGTGATGTAGTGTAATAGAAATGTTGGCTTGGAGATGAAGAGGGAAGGCTCAAAACCTAGGACTTGCATTAACTGTGAGATTTTTAAGAGAGTAATTTATTAATCTAGGCTCTTTGTAAAACGAGGAAGCTGAACGACTCCTTCGTATCTGTCATTGTGTTATGATTTGTGAAGAACTGGTCAGTCACCTTTTAAGAGCTGGGAACTAGGTATGAAGCCTGGCTTGCAGAATGAGTTAACCGTTGAGGATTCCTATCAGGTAACTGACATAGACTTGGTAGTGGCAGTGCTATCCAAAGCTATCTAGCTAAGGAGAGTTAAGGACAAGGAGATAAAAGACTTATTCAGGTATTTGAATACTATGGGGCTGGCTTTGTTTTGATTTTTTTTTTTTGTTGTTCTTTGTTTTTTTTTTTTTTTTCCTAAGTTTCCATTTTTCTGCATCCAGAATTTAATCTTAACAAGGACCTGGCAAAACACTACCTGGAAGCTATTTCACTTCTGGGACTTTATCCAAAACAGGATGGCCTTTTGTACCAGTTTCACTAGCTCCTAAGGGACTGTCTACTCTTTTAACTTATAGACGGTCTGTCACTAGACTCATTTTCTCTGAAGACTAGGGACCAGGAGTCTGAAGACCAGCAAATCACGAAGACCACAAACTACAACAGTTTAGTGAAAACAATCCAGGATTAGAAGATGAGAGGAGTTGTGCTGGCTGAAGAAACTTTATTGGAAGGCTGAAGGGGGAACATGGGTGTGTGCACCGTGGGGCGATGGCTTTTCTCTTATTCTCCACGTGATGACATTCTCATTATCCTCAGACATTCTCCTTTTTTCTGTTCCTCCTTGCACCCACATTTTCTGAAGCCTTGATTTTTATGAAGGAAACAATTCCTCAAAAGCCTTCACATAAATGGGTTGTAGAAGCAGAAAGCACTTATGAGCAGTGCTATAAAATTTATGAGCTTTTTAAGAGTCCAAACATCAGACTGGGATGGGTGCATGTAAGGCACTCCATTCTGCACACACTGGAAGACTGAGGCACAAAACTGCTTTGGTTATTTCTGCATAAGCCAGGCAGCTGATTTTCCAGGTGACAGATGAAGGTGTGAACCAATGTGAAAGCATTTTACTAAAGTATTCTGCTTTGGTTGACTCTAGCTTGTGAACTTGTCACCCCCTTGCATCTCTTGTTTGAGTTTATAATCTTTAGTGGGGAGATGTTATAACGTGTGTAACACAGGTGCTGAAGTGAGGCGGTGCCTCATCACCCTAACAATGGCAGTCTCTCTGTGCATGTTTCTGCATTAGTCTGTGGCCAGTTTTCTTTGTTAAACTGTGTTGTGACTTAAGATAGAAATCAAATTTTAGGCAGAGAAAGGTATGGCATTTTTTTTTCTGTGTCAGGAAGTAGAATTGAAGCATGAGGGGTCATTCTAGCTCAGTCACTCCACTTTCCAGAAAGTGACACAAAGCACAGCTCAGTAGTTGAAGATGCAGCCCAGGAGTCTAATGTGTCTGAAATTTAGTCCCAACTCTACTCTCATCTACCTGGGACCTTGAGCAAGTGATTTGCCCTTATTTCACGGAAGCTTTAACTAATGATATAAAATAATGCATAGCTGGAATTTTAGCATAATGCCTGCTACTTAAGAAAGAGTAATATGTTAAGTATCACTTTATGGAAATAGCACAGTAGAAATCACTGTAGAGTAGATAACTGAGTCTTTTGAGTTCTAGTTCTTTTTGGTGTCATCTTTCATCAGGTATGAACTCTGTGAATGCAGAAGATTGTTATTTCCTTGAGTTTTTGAGGGCCTACTATGTGCCTGTGTGACTGAGGCAAAGTAACTGTACTTACCTTGTGTTCTAAGGGGAGCAACAATCAACGAGTACATACTAAGATTTAATGTCATGGAGAAGTGCTGTAGGCAGCAAAAAGCAAGATATTTTAGAATTGGTGTCTAGGGCAGACATCTCTGATAGAAATAAAGAGTGAGCATGTGAAGACTGAAGGAGGATTGTTCCTAGAAGACAGAAAGGTAAGTGCGTATAGGTCTGGTTTGATGCAGGTATGCAAAATCACCTTTGTCCTGAGAGACTGAGATTGGGAGTGCAGAGATTTCAGCCCTTTGAACCTTTGAAGAGTTAGAGGTAGAGAATTTTTAGAAAGGACATCATATTACTATATGGAGAATAGACCGGGTTAGAAGGTAAGAATGGAAACAGGAAAATCAGTTATTTCATTGCAGCAACCCTAGGGAGATAGATGATGGCTTAGCCTGGAATGAAAGTGGGTTGAAGGGTTAGATTTAGGATAACTTTGAGGGTTTTGCTGAGGATTGGTTGTGGGGCAATAAGGAAGAGACGAATCAAGGAAGACTTCTAGGTGATTGCCTTGAGCAGGTAGTAAATGGTGCTACCATTTCCTGAGATGGAGCAATCTGGGGCTGGGGGAGGGAGATCAAGTGTCTGCTTTGAACATGTTGTATCTGGGATGCTCATTAGCCCTTTAAGTGGGATGCTGGGCTCACAGTTGAATATATGAGTCTGGAGCACTGAAGTGAAATGGGAGCTCGAGATAGAAATGTGGGAGTTAACAGCATAGGGATAATACTTGGTGTCATGGCCAAGAAGTGAGCCATGGTGCAGTCATGACTGGAGGAAACTAGGAAGATGCCGTTAATCAATGAGGTCAGAGGAAAGCCAGGGTAGAGGGTGTGTTGGACACTAAATGAAAAAAAGTTTTTGCAGAGGAAGGAGTGCTCAGCTAGGTCAGATGTTGCAGAGATGTCAGATAAGAGGAAGCCAGCAAATTCTCTAGCAAATTGCTGCCCTTGAAAAGAGGACAAAGGACATGTTGTGTCTTGCCTGTTCACCGCCACGTTGCCTGTGACATGCATGGTGTTTGGAATATGATAGAAACTTGAAAAACATCTGTAGAATGACTTGGTGGATAGATGGATGAGCGAATGAATGAATGAATGGACAGGTCTGACTCTTGGCCCCCTTTTTTTTGGTCTACAACTTTTCCTTGTCTTAGACTTTATTTTTAGACTTACCAAGGAAAAATAATCATTGTGATAATGATTACACATACACATGGCATCTTCTGTCAGCAGTCGGTAATAGATTCAGTGTTTATTTTACATGTTAATTAATGAAAAATGTATAAATCATATTAGTTCTTACCAACATTCTGTATTATACTTTAGGGTGAAATTAAAATGCTGTGATGTAATCCATTGGTACCACATTCCCTCTCTTCCCTACCCCAGAGTCCACAGTATCTCCCTGTGAGTCACCCAGCAGTTCATCAGGTTCCCAAAGTCTGCTGTGAGTGGAAGGTAGAACAATTAAATAGAGGAGGTCAGAACTTACTTCACAGTTCAAATCCATGACCATTTCAGTCCAGGAGCTTTCTCTCTCTCTCTCTCCTTCTCTCTCTCTTTCCCTTACTGTGAGATTGTCATCCAGCGAAGATGCTCTTAGTTGTTTGCATTGGAAAGTCTTGCAATTTGTCAAGCTGTTCTCTGAGGCACCCTTGGGTGCCACAGTGAATGCACAGCCAAGCTGTGGGATAGTTTTTTTTTTTTTTTTTTTTTTTTTTAGGCAAACACAGAAATGATCAGCATCTGTCAGCTACCATGTGAACTACTGGCTTAAGGTAGCTCATAGTTTCAGTATAAGATCACCACATTCCTTTCAGTGATGTCATATCTTTGCAAAGCTGGGCTTTGGGGGTTTGCTGTGATAGAAAGCTGATATCATGTAACAATCAATGTGGAGCAGGAAATGAGATGATGGAATCCAATCTCATTCCAAAGTTTGAGAAGCTGTGTATTGCCCAGGAGCACAGCCTTCTCCCCCTCCTTTAAAATTGTGATTATTTAAGAATGAAGTAAAAAATACAATTTTCCTATCAATTTATATCCTTGTTTTTTCCAAATTGCTACCAAGTTGTTAGGACATGAATGCTTAACAACTTATTTGAATCTACCCTCCCCTCTTTTGTAAGTAAAAAGATTTATTTGTTTTGAAAGAGAGACAGAGATCTTCCATTCATGGATTCATTCCCTAGATGGCTGCAGCAGCCAGTGCTGGGCCAAGCTGAAGTCAGGAACCAGGAACTTCATCTGGGGTTTCCCAACTGGGTGGCAGAGTCCAAGCACCCAGGTCATCTTCTGTTGATTTTCCCAGGCCATTAAGAGGAAGCTGGATAAGAAGTGGATCAGCCAGGAACCGGTGCCCTTATGGCGGCTTTATCTGCTATACCACTAAGCTGCTCCCGACCTACCTCTTTAACACATGGAACTGCAGGGTATTTCTCTTGGCCTAGCGATACCTTGAGATAATGTACCGGGTTGCCTGAATTAGCTTCTTAGGAATTTAACAAAAAGAAGAAGAGGGGAGAGAAGGAACCTATTCTGCTGTGAGCTCCAGCTTGGTCTGCTGTGGCCCTGCATGCCTCCCAAGTCTACACAGTTTCCACATTCTTTTAAGTGTTCTTGTGAGTGATTGAGTAAATTTGCAAAAATAATGGATATTGATGAACAATTGTTCATCATCTTGGCAAATGAATATTCTCATGTTATAGTTTGCTGGCAGCCCCTGCTCCAAATGGCTCCTGTCACATCCCCTTCAGGAGACAGGTCATTTTTTGTCACCTTTTCCTCTGTATCCCCCTGGAAATGCTGCTCCATGGTGCCCAGAACCAGGATTACTATCATTATAGCACCTGACTTTGGAGACTTTATGGGCTAGACTGGATCTCTGTCTGACCATTCATATCTGTTTATTTTCCTCTCTGCAAACATGAACTGTGAGAACTGGACAATTGCCTTACAGGGGAACTTTTAGAAAGTGGTCATCTGTAGCGTGGGGACCACCCAGATCCGTTGGAGGACCTTCTTGGGAAGCTACAATGGTTGCGATGTACTATATTTGGCCCTTAAAAGCTCAGAGGACTCCCATAATTTTTTTCATAGCAAGAGATTGCTATATTTTTTGAGGTTCAAGATAAGGGAATGAAAAGTGCCCATTTTCATGAGTTTCTAGGCAGTGCCTTAGACTCCCTGACATGGGAATTGCACTTAGTGAAATTGCAGGTTTTTGGCCATTGACAAAGAAGAAAAGCAGAGAAGTGAGCGAGTTATATACGTAATGTGGCTTCATCTGTCTCCACAGTGGTCTTCTAAGGGATTAAAGTACCCTCATTTCTGTGCCTTTCTTTGCTGAGTGGAGTGACCCTCTTGGGCAGTTGTCATTTCAGTCTTAATGCTAGCCTTCTCAGTGTCAGCCTTTAAAATTACTCTGCACAGGGAGAAGAATGCTTAGTCTTTTGTTTCTGTTTTTCCCGATGATGAAGATTTTTTTTCCTCTCCTTATCTGATTCTTCCTCATCTTCGCTGTTCCATCCTCAGTTTCAGAAAGTGGTCATCTGTAGCATGGGGACCACCAGATCCATTAGAGGACCTTCTTGGGAAGCTACAATGGTTGCGATGTTGTCTGTCCATCTTAGTCTAGCTCCTCCCTTCTTCTAGTGCTCCGTTCTGCTCTCCACCTCCATCTCTGTGTCTCCTCTCATGGCCTCCATCGTGACAGAGCCCTCAAGCCCCACATCTCACTCTCACACATCCCTGAAGGAAGGAGGTGCTTCATTGACTAGGGACGGACACTTACCCTGGAGCCCGAATGGAGTGTCACAGCTCTGCAGGGTACATTTTCTATGTTGAACTCATAGATGAGATTCGCATGGTTCCCATGAATGAACTTTACCATGGGATGAGTTAATCAGGACTCAGTTCCCTAATCAGTTTTCCACAAGTCCATAACATTGAGAAAGATTAGCTGGTACTTGCTGTTTGGGTTTAAACACCTCTAACTAGTACCAGTATTTCCCGTAGCAGTGCTATGCAGATATGAATACATTATCTCCAGAGCTTCACTGACTTGGAGAGATGCAGTGACCGCCAGTAATGGGAGTCCTAGGCATAGTTTAAATTTGCTTCAGACAGGCACATCCCCCTTGGGACTAGCCACATTTCTGTTGTTCTGTAGCCACGTGTGTTATTGGCTGCTGTGTTAGACAGTACAGCTCCAGATAGTAAGGCATGGAGAGAAATACAGAGTTTTCAGGCAGTAAACAAACTGGAAGTATTTATTAAGCTTCTGCTTCCAGAGTGATGAGTGAAAGGAGCAGGTGCTCGGTGAGTAAGGTGCACTTGGAAAGCAACTTAAAGTTTTATGTTAGTCTTTTAATGACTTTATTCAGACAGTTGCTCAGCTGGGGGTCAGAGGGATGAAGCAGGTATAAGACCAAAGGTCACTGTCATTCTTTCTATACAACCACCCAATTCCCTTCCTATTCTCCATTTCCACCTCCTGTGCTTAAATGTCCCTGCTTCTTGGAAGTCTGGGACTTACACAAGTAATGACTAGTCTGGTTGGGGAAAGTATCTCCACAGTTAAGAGCTCAAAGAGTTCTTTAAATCCTCGAAACACATTCTCCTTTTTCTATTCGTTTCATATGACAAGAGAAAAGATGTTGCCTTTTTTCCCTTGAAATTATACAGATGACATCTTATTGCAGAAAGGCTCAAAAGCCCCCAAGTCTGTTTTCCTGGTTTGCATGCTGTGGTGACAGGTGTCCCCAGCCCCCTTCTGTGAGTGGGGGCAAGTTTGAACACGCCCTGCTTCCTTTGCCTGGGTTAAGCATTATCTTATGTTCTTTGGGTTACTCTTGCATAACACCATCACAGGGATAAACTGAAAGCAGCCCCATTTAACTTTGCTCTGAGTCTGCCCTGAGAATGAAGGGGTAAGATATGGGGGTGGGGAGCTGGTGAGTTGTCAACAGCTGAGTATATGAAAAGGGAATATGGTCAACTGCAACCACTTTCACCTTAGTGTCCCCACCTCTGACTTCCATCTGCTTTCTTCTCTGTGAAATGAGGAGTTTGCATTGGGTGAGGAGCCACTAGTGTTTTTCTGGTGGGAAATAGGTTTTCAATTCCCTGTATGTAAAAGGAAAGGTGGAGCCATGCTGACAGCACTCGTGGCGGATTGCAGGCTCTTGGTTCTGTAGGCAATTAGCTCTTCTTAGAAATTGTCACCCAGAGATGCTAGGATCTCATAAAAATCTAAGGCCCTTGGTAGTCTCAGTTGCTAGGTTTCTGAATCTTTGAGATGCTTGATGTGTTGCTTATCTGTGCTCTTGTCACAGAGATAGGCTCTAGATGGTGGGGTCTCTGTTCATGTTAGGGAATTACCTTGAATGTTTGTTTGGGGAGGGACTATGCAGGGAGGCAGGGCAGGTTGGAGATGGCAAACCTGCAAGGTACCCTTGGTGTTTGTTAGAGTCCGTTTGTTTGCTGGATGACACCTAAAGCTTTGTGATAACAATATAAAGGACTATGCTTAGAGGTAGGATTGGAAAAGTACAGAGTTGAATTATTGCCATGCGTTAGGAATGTGGCATGTTACTTGGATAAAAGAAAAAGGAAAGAAAAGAATGAAAGCAGTGCTACGTGGGAGTAGCTGAGCATTTTATTTCCAAGCAGCTTCAAGTGATTAAGTATTTTAATTATATGTTAAATATATCATATATAATGGATACAATATAACATTATCAAGCCTCATTTGAATTCTCTTGCTTAATTTAGTCTTTCAGCTCATAATCTTGCATTTTCTCAGTATGCTATCATGGTCTAGAAGGAATGATAGCTGTGTTACTTCTTTTAATACTTAATTAAAAAAAATTTTGTTTATTTGAAATTCAGAGTTAGAGAGAGAGAGAGGGAGAGATAGAAAGAGAAAGAGATCTTCCATCTGCTGGTTTATTCCCTAAATAGCTGCAATGGTCAGGGCTGGGCCAGGCTGAAGCCAGGAGCTCCATCCGGGTCTCCCATGTGGGTAGCAGGGTCCCAGATACCTGGGCCATCTTCCCTTGCTTTCCCATACACAGTAGCATTGAGCCGGATCAAAAGTGGAGTAGCTGTGACAAAAACTAGTGTTTATATGGGATGTGGATGTTGCCGGTGGTGGCTTAACCCACTGTACCACAATCCAGGTCCCTAAAACTTAAAATTTTCACTTCATATCTTATTGAGTTTTCTGTACCTCCCAAAATAAGACAAATTATCGTGGTGGTAGTAAGTATTCTTGTCCCCAGTAGGCATGTGACTAAGAGCGGGAATGAACTTTCCTAGGGATCTTTTTAAAAAAATTTTTATTTATTTATTTGAGGGAGAGTTACAGAGAGAGGCAGAGAGAGAGAGAGAGGCAGAGAAAGAGAGGCAGAGAGAGAGAGAGGCGGAGAGGGAGAGAGGGAGAGAGGGAGAGAGGGAGAGAGGGAGAGAGGGAGAGAGGGAGAGGAAGAGATCTTCCATCCATTGATTGACTCCCTAAATGGCTGCAATGGCTGGAGTTGAGCTGATCCAAAGCAAGGAGCCAGGAGCATCTTCCTGGTCTCCTATGTGGGTGCAGAAACCCAAGCATTTGGGCCATTTTCCACTACTTTCTCAGGCCATTAGCAGGCAGCTGGATAAGAAGGGAAGCAGCCAGGACACAAACTAGTGCCCACATGGGATGCTGGTGCTGCAGGTGGAAGCTTAGCCTACTAGGCCACAGTGCCGGCCCCATTCCTTAGGCATCTATGGATAGTATTTAGGGTGTCTCTTAGCCCCCAGAACTTATATGCAAATTTGATTTGATAAGACTGTGTGCGTGAAAGCATTTACATATTTATATATCTATTTTTATATAGTTATATGCCTATATATATTCTTACATAGAATATTTATTCTTATATAGTTAACAATTGTTTTCATATGCTTTATATTTTGATTATATTTATGATTTTAACCAATATAAATATTACTCAGTGTTCCTTTTTAACTCTAGTTTTTTTTTGCAGTGAGATTATGATCCTTTTTTTTGAGTTTTCTTTCCTTTTCTTTGTTTTAAAGCAACTATCTTTCCCTTAAGGAAAGCTGGTTTTGACTGATGATGTGGATAATAGAAGGGAAGTTGCTGTTGACGGAATACAGGCAGTTGTGGGCTTTATACTGTGTGGAAGCCTGAGAGAAGCTGTTTTCATGGTGTTTGGGTATCCACTGAACACATGAAGATCAGGCAAAGAGGGCTGAAAAAAGATACCTGCAGCTTTTAAACCTCAGTTGTTTGAGTGACAAACAAAACATATTGAATAGAAAATTCAACCACTTCTCACAAATACATTATGCTAAACCAAACGAAATGTGAGCACATTTCCTTAGGATGAAGCTGATTGTGCCTCCTTTGGTGCCAGTGTTTGCACAAATGATGTGAAAGCCTGGAGGAAGATGACAGAGCCTATCTCATTGGACAGTGTTCATTGCTGCAGTGAGATACAATTTACAGTTTATGTCAGGAGTTAAAAGGAACAGAACCTACAGAGCCTGTTCGAAAGCTCCAGATGAGTTTTACAGTGGGCTACTTGCAATTTTATTTTAGGAAATGACAGGAGAGAAAGGATGTGCCCTGTTCTTATCTTCCTTGGCAAATCTCATGCCTACAGGTGAATGGCTTTCGTCAGCAGAAGTCAGAGGGGATCCTGAAGTTCAGTCCCAGTTTGGAAGACGTGTTACTACAGTGCTGGGCTGTGGCTTTGTCTGAGAGGTTGCTTACAACTTAAGTTTTAGCAAGAGACATGAGAAGTCCAGAAACAACCAAAAATGACACTTAGAGAAAGTGCATGCAAATTGTAGCCATGTAAGTTCCCCTCTGGAGTTGTGAAAATATTTTATCTCAAACAAGATCCCTTCCTATCAGCATTCTTGGGGACACCTTGTGGCCTGTTTCTCTATGCAGTGACTGGCTTCATGTATGTTGGTTTATGTGTACAAAAGCACTTCAAGTGCTGAGTAGAAAAAGCATCATTGATGTAAATCAAAGAAATATTTAAGAGAGTTTTTGTTTCTTAGTCTCATAAGTGAAATAGGCCCCATTTGCAATGGGGTGTTTCCTTTTCTTCCAGATAGGGGAGATAGAAGCATAGCCAAGAATGACTTTTCTCTGATTATTCTTTATGTAATTTGCTAAGTCAAACTGGGAAAGGAAAAATAAATGCCAGAACAAGGAGTTGAAGATATGAAAATGAACAAGGCCTGTGAGCTTGAACTACTTTGATAGTTGGTTGGAATTCTGCAGTCAGGTATAACCTCTGTCAGTGTAGGGGTGCTCTTGGCATTTTCTTTGGAATCTTAGAGATGACAAAGATGGTTTTCATCCTGGAGGCATTTGACAAGCAGGGACGTGTTTCACTGGAACATATGGCGGATTTTGGGTGATAATAAGTATACAAAGTCCAGAGGAACTGGAGGAATAGAGAAGGTGGAGGTGTTTGAACTTTTCAATCCCAGAAGATGGATTTCTGGAAGAAGTTCAGTCCAGCTCAGAGAACCAGTGGGGGTAAACACTAGAGATGTGGGGGGCCAGCGCTGTGATGTAATGGGTTAAGTAAGCCTCTGCCTGCAATGCCGGCATCCCATATGGGTGCTGGTTTAAGTCTTGGCTGTCCCATTTCCAATCCAGCTCCCTGCTAATGCACCTGAGAAAGCAGTGGAATAGCCCAAGTGCTTGGGCCCCTGCACCCATGTGGCAGACCCGGAAGAAGCTCCTGGCTTCAACCTGCCCAATTCTGGCCATTTTGGCCATTAGGGGACTGAACCAGCCAAATAGAAGATCTCTCTCTCTCTCTCTTTAACTCTGCTTCTTCAAATAAATAGAATAAAAATTTTGAAAAAAGGACTTGAGGTATGGAGGTGTTCAGAAAGATTTTTCAGTCTCTTGTGACTCCTGCCAAGACAGGGTGAGAGTCAGGGATGTAGAACTAAGGAGGAACCATACTATGAAGTCCTCTAATGCAATCTTTACTCTGTTGGCTGTATAAATTATTGAAGACCGTTGATGAAAATGTCATGTTTTGAACTGTGTTTTATGAAGACTGCTTTGGCAGCCAGTGACTGTGCCTTCAGGAGAAGAATAATGACACATTCAGATTACATTTAGAAATTATAGCATTTTCCAAAACAACTCTTTCTCTGTGTCATCAGAGTCTTAGAAAGTTGGTTGTTTGTTCCCATCTTTCTTCCTCCAGGTAGTCATCCCTTCATTCATTCACCTAGGACAAAGCATTTGACATCAACTATTACGTCTTTCAAGATCATTTGAGATCAGGCACGTTCAGGGTGGTATGGCCGTGGACTACAATTACACCTTGACGTGTGTATAGCTCCTTGCACTTTTCAAAATGCCTTTATCATAATCTCTGTCTTTAGAACCTGAGACTGATTCAAGGACAAAAGCTGACTATTGATGAGTTAGCATCAGAATTTGGGTGTTTTGATTCTTTAAGCAAATGTGATTTGCATCTTCTGTGAAGCACTTGGTTCTGTGTGGAATGCTGAGGCTTGGACCACAGCATCTCTTCTCTGAGAGGATGATAATCTTTGTGGATCCTGAGGCCCTACACCTAAGGGGAAGGGAATCCTCTAAACCACCATGATCCCTACTGGTTGTTACTCAGCTTAAAAAAAGATGGTTCAAATGGCAAGTCCTAAAACTGTCGTGCATACCTGAAACAAGTTATGTCAAGTAAAGCATCTCAGTGTGTATTTATTTACCAGTCTTTTGATGTAGGACAAGGTCTTTGATTAAGGGTCTTCTTCTTGGAGTCCACTTCAATCATCTTCCTTGCACAACTCTTCTATTTCACAGTATTGATTTCTTTAATGTGGAATGAGAACTTAAAAAATATTTGTGAGGCAATCATGAGTATAGAATCATTTTATATTTAAAAATTCCCACCTAACGTCTTTCATCCATATTTACCTTTTGCCTAACTAAGCAATAGTTTTTTGTTTTTTTGTTTTTTTTTTTTAAAGTAACTCACCTTTTAAAAAAACTCTGTCCAGTTGGGACAGGTGTTTGGCAAGGGGGTTAAGATGCTGCTTGAGATGCCTGCAGTTCAAATCAGAGTGCCTGGGTTCAAGTCCAGGCTCCATTCCTAATTCCCAGTTCCTGCTGATGCCTACATTGCGAGGTAGTGGATGATGGCTCAAGTACGTGGGTCCCTGCCACCCATGTTTTGAGACACGGATTGGATTCTTGGCTCCCAGCTTCAACCTGGCCCAGATGGGCTGCTGTGGGCATTTGGGAAATGAACCAGTGGATAGAAGATGTTTGTCTGTCTGTCTGTCATCATCTCTTCCACTGTCTGTCTCTCTGCCTTTAAAAAAATTAATTAAAACTCTGTAGTTTTCATAAACTACCTGCCTTCTTTTTCTACTTATGTATTATTTAATTGAATTATGTAAATTTAATTAAATTATATAAATACTAAAAACCATACAATTGTTATAAGCCTGTCTGTGATAAACAGGTTTGAGAACAAACATGATGACTCTTGGTAAATGTCTAACTCAATCGATGGGCACCAAAGTATGCTGGCGTGTTGGAAAGCAACGTCCTAGCCAGAGCGTTCACTGTGCCATGGGCAACTGTCAGTATATGTCTCACAGGGAATAGAGGACATGAGCCCTTCTGGTAAGCTGGTGAGGAGATACAGCTGCACTTTAATCTGCAGTAGCTTGTGTCACTGAGGAGATCCAGAGTATAGATAGATGGAGAAAGTCTGAAAGGACTTGTGGAAAGCTTGGAAAGTTAGTTGTGGTTGGAATGATGGCTGGACTTCAGGAAAGGAAGTTTTAGGGGATGAGAGAGAGACAGCAAGAGTTGAGGGAAGGTTAGATGTTCTCAGTAAGGAAAGGAGTCCACTTTCTCATAATAGAAGTAGTCAGATCATCCTCTATTCAAAATCTTCTTCTAAGTTCTACCTCGTGCAGGAACTGTCCCCATACCAGGTGGCTAGGTGAGGATTTTGATTTACTTCCTAACGTAAAATCACTGTGCTAGTTAGAGACTCAGTCATTTAGTCTTCCACATTCAGTGTGGACCACAGCTAATCTGTCCCAGGCAGATGGATTTTCTTTTCTTTATTTTTTAAAAATATTTATTTATTTATTTGAAAGGGAGAGTTACAGAGAGGTAGAGGCAGAGAGAGAGAGAGAGAGAGAGAGAGAGAGAGAGGTCTTCCATCTGCTGGTTCACTCCCCAGATGGTCACAATGGCTGGAGCTGAGCTGATCCGAAGCCAAGAGCCAGGAGTTTGCTCCAGGTCTCCCATATGGGGCCATCTTCTACTGCTTTCCCATAGCAGAGAGCTGGATTGGAAGCAGAGCAGCTGGGACTCGAAACGGTGCCCATATTAGATGCCGGCACTGCAGATAGTGGCCTTACCCACTACGCCACAGTGCCGGCCCCTGGATTTTCTTAAAATAAGAGAGACCACCTTATTTTAAGAAAACTGCCAGGGAGGCATTTATAAATTCCCACAGATGTCCACTGTGATGTAGTAACTCTCTGCGAGAACCCTTCATATATTTGACCATGATTGTTAAATGTTTCGGATTTTTAGGATGGATTATTCCAAAGACATACATGTATTTTTATATGCTCTTTATTCTAAATCCACTAAATAGTAAGAAAGAGAAATTAAAAACATGGAGCTATTTTCCATCTATAATTTTCAAATGAATCATGAAGGGCGTTTGTACTAAATTACCTATCTGTGTTAGTCCCTACTTGCATATATGTATGTGTGCCTGTATGCATGTGCAAGTGTGAGATACACACAGATACACACATATACACACATTTGATCAGATAAGGGTGCCAAGGGCAGTCTTGCAGGCCTAATTTGAAAGTCAAAACATCAAGGCATGCCCTGGGATCACCTCAATCCAGGAGGGAACATTGATTTTTCCATATCCTTTCACTTCCGTCACTTCTGGCTGATCCTTCCTGGCCACCTCCCCCTCCTCCTTCCTCTACCCTGTACAGGTTAAACAAGATCTGACCCTCATATCGACTTGCTAAGCTCCCCCGAATCATGAAGTGGGTTTGGTACTGAAAATAAATTATGGCAGCAATCTCTTCAGGTCTGCTTCTAAGAGAGGATTTTTAGAGATGGAAGGACTTGGAGACCCAAGCCGTGGAGTGTTCAAAATGAGACCCAGGGGTTTCAGGGTTCATTATGGTACTCATTATGGTACTTTTTCGGAAATACGCTAAAATTTCATTGATTCACTACAAGGATGGGTTTTTCTGTATTTCTGGCTCATCTAAAGTATTACTGTCCAATAGAAATAAGGAGCCACATTTAAAATTTTTAGTGGACACATGAAAAAAAGCAAAATGAAACAAGTAAAATTAGTTTTAGTAGTACATTTTACTTACCACATTATATCTAAACTGTTATTTTAACACATAATCAATGCGTTTGTTAAGGAGGTACAATATTTTGTGCTTTTTGGTGTTAAGTCCTCTGTATCCAGTGTGTGTTTTATTCAGCATGTCTTTTTTCAGACCAGCTTCATTCCGAGTGCCCGGTGGCCCCATATGGCTGGGGCTGCCCTGTTGGATGAGTGCAAGTCTAGGGTGTCCCATGGAGAAGCCAGGGAACATGTAATTTCTGCATCTCAGGACACGCTGGATATGGGCCCCCTGTTGTTAAGACAGTCTCCATCAGCCAGGTTGGCTTCCTGGTATGCATTGGGTTGGGCCCAACAGGGAGCTGGAATCAGAGTGTGGACGTGGGGGTGCGGGGAGTGTGTGCTTTGGAATGCTGCAGTGTGTTTGATTTCACCTCAGAGGCAGCAGATGGATGCCCATAAAGCTCTGAATAAAGGGAATTGTTCCTCAGAAAGAGAGTTGTTGAGCAACAAGTATAGGATTTCCTGGGTAACAGCCAAGCCTGAGCAGGTTTCTATAGATCGGTTGGCACATACTTTTTCCACTTCCTGGAGATGCCCTAGAGTTAGAAAGTGAAAAACAGCCCTGTATTACTTTGGGGGCCCTTCGAAGACAGCATGTTCCAGAAACTGACCAGGGTGGAAGTTGTTTCCTAGGGTCCGGGTGGGAACGGGAAGTACCCACAGCAGCAAACTGGCATTTGCCTGCTGTTTAGACCCTGGGGTGCCCCTGTGCCTTCCTTCTCATTGCTGAGCGAGCCAAAGCCACGGGCTCGGTGTGATCTAATTTTACTCCAAGATTCAGGAAAGGAACAGCTGTATTATCAATGTACAGCATAAATGTGACTGTATTATGGATATAATGCAAAATTCCTTTGCATTTTAAAGCAAAGCAGTATTGTAGAAATAGTCTTGAGTTGACCGAGAAATCGTCTGGGACCCGGCATCTTTTTCCCCAGGCTTGGAGTTTATTTTCTTTTGCTTGTTAGGAATCCTTGTGGAAGCACTGCGTCTCCTCCTTCCCACCCCACACTTCATCCAGTCGTGAGTTTAATTCACTGTCAGGCTTCAGAGAGTATAGGTGTAGGCAAGGAAACTCTGGCAAGGTCATAATTACAAAGGGGGATTTTCCAGTGGGGGAGAGAAGTTCATTTGAAATCAGCATTTTGAAAGGAAAGGATTATCAGCTGCTAGTTAAGATTAGGTTTGGTAGAAACTGAGTTAAAAATACGTATATGCAAATAAACATACACATGTGCCAATATACACATACATGTGCTTCTCTTCAGAGTAACCAAAGTTCTATTTTTCCCTCCTATGTTGTTAGCTTTATTTTACTTTTACTGAAATGGGTGAACCGAACACTATTACTTAGATAAAAATTCCCTTATTCTCTTTATTGCAACTTGTATTTTAAATGATTTCTAACTTTTTTCCCTTCCTCTGATTTTAAGGCTAGTGTATATTGATGATACTATGCAGATAAAATTATCCATTAATATTGTTATTACTACCATTTTCTAATCTTATTTATGATTATTCCTGTTCCTTTTCTTTAGTGGAAGGAAACCTTAGGAACAGCAGGTAGAAGTTATGCTTCTAATAGATGAGTTAATTGTGAGAAAGATAAATCTGAGTCCATTACTCTTTTTTTTTAAAAGATTTTATTTATTCATTTGAAAGAGTTACACAGAGAGAGAAGGAGAGGCAGAGAGAAAGAGGTCTTCCATCTGCTGGTTCACTCCCCAGTTGGCCACAATGGCCAGAGCTGCACCGGTCTGACGCCAGGAGCCAGGAGCTTCTTCTGGGTCTCCCACTCGGGTGCAGGGGCCCAAACACTTGGGCCATTTTCTACTGCTTTCCCAGGCCATAGCAGAGAGCTGGATTGGAAGTGGAGCAGCTGGGACTCAAACCGGTGCCCATATGGGATGCTGGCGCTGCAGGTGGTGGCTTTCCATGCTACGCCACAGCGCCAGCCCCCATTACTTTTGTATTATAGTTTTATCCATCTATTGATTGCTGTTAGAAAAAGAAAAGATTATAGAATAATTCATCATTAAAAACCTAAAGTTAGAATAAAAATAATTTAATAATGAATAAATTTAAAGTAGATGAATGTGACAGGCTTTTTTTTGGTGGGGGGGGAGCGGTAAGGGAATGATTCGGAGTTGAGCATGGTGCCATTTGTTACCACTCCTGAAATCTATTGACTGTAGCAGACAGATCCTACTGACCACATTGTATTTTACTATGGTTACATTTAGAGATAGGCTCAAAATACATTTGGATTAGCCGTTGCTATATAAAATGGAAGCCTATTTAATATCCTAGATATAACCTAACAAGGGGAAGAGCATTGGTAATGGAAAAGTCACGAAAAATTCTTTAGATCTTTTTTTTTAGTTGTGTTTCCCTACAAAGAATAGGATGAACCCTAGTGATTATCCAGATCCCCTCAAGCCTCCCAAACCCAGGTCTTTCTTATATTGAATTTGAGGAAAGAGAGAATGCACAATGTGCTTCTCAACCTTGATCGCACCGTCTCAATGACTGACGTGTTGGGCTGGTTGTCTCTAGTGGGTGCTCCCGAATGATGAAGTTCTAGTGTTTGCTCCTAGGTTTCTAGGAATGGCTCAGATGATATAGCCCCTTCAGCCAATTACCAAGGGCAGGAGGACGAGAACTTCATCTTCCCCAGTCGCAGGGCAGAAGAGCTGCCAGCTGCTGTGGGGAGAGAGGCACACTGATGACGCGGTGTTCTGAACTGGCTTCCTCAGGGCAGGACTACCCAGCAGCAGCTGTCCCGCCGCCGTAGTCAGAGCATTTCACTGCTGGTCACTTCAAAGGGCTTCACCCCAGGGAAAGCCTGACTCACAGAGTGCTTTGGGAGCTCGGTGCTGCAGGGTTTAATTAACAAAAGCCGCCTCTGGAAGAAAGATGTCGAGTGGACACACGAAATGTTGCCCGGCTCATGGGAAACAGCCCACAGGGAGCGCCCACGTTCAGAGCACTGCTCATCTCCTTGCTGGGCAGCACTGAGAGACACTGGTACAGCTTTTATCCTGCCTCCCAGGAAGGCTTAAGGTTTCCTTGGTTGCTTCCTGGGGGCCTTTTGAGTTGAGGTGCCGTGGTTTTATTACTGCCAGGTGGGAGAGTGTTTGGTACATAAATGGCTCCGGGTCTCCTTCAGGAAGAAAGTTCTACTGTTGGGGGAGGAGTGAGTAGTATCTTGGTCCTGTAGGTGGATGTTTTTCATTGTCAAACCAAAAGGGATATGTCCACGGCCATGTCCCCTTCACTGCCGAAGTAACTGTTCGCTCTCTGGTGTTGTCTATCCCGGAGAGAGGCTGGCGGTAGAAAAGGGTTAAATACTGAAGGTCTGTGAAGAGATGGCTTTTCTCTCTTTGGTCTGCCTTTTAGCCACATTGTACCAGTCTCTTAGCCGAGCAGACGTGAGAAGTCCCAGGGCCTGTCCCAGGGACTGGCTGTAAAGGGTTACTCCTGACATTGTGCTCACTGTTAGAGAAACAAGACAGGATGGCAACAGGAAATTCCTGGGGAAAATTCTTGTTTTAGAACATTCTTAGGTAGAAATTCCAAGGAAGGAGTTCCGGACAATCCCTGGTCAAAGGTAGAATAAAGGGACCATGCAGGGGACATGGGCTGTCCACGGGCTGTGAATTAACTAAGGAAGAGAAAGTTCCTGAAGACCGTACCTAATGGGATGAAGTGCTGAAGCGGCAGAGGACTTTAAAAGATAAAATGGGCTTCCAAAAACAGGAAGAGAGAATGAACCTGTCAGTCGTTATTCTTTCAATTTAAAGTTAATCTCAAGTGAAACAGTGGAAAAATATTACAAAACAAAAGGCATGTCTGATTAATGAGATGGTTAATCCGGTCATGAGATTCAACAGTTTGATGAATCACATTTTAAAAATTACATTTATGAAGCTAAGGGTGAAGTATAGAATATAGAACTGAAAGTAAAATACTAGAATTTGATAATGAAAATAATATCCCCAAATAGCTGGATTTGTGGTTTACAAAAGCAATTAATCCTGAATGATAAAGGTGTCATTTGTAGGTTTTCACTCACACCTCAGAACTCACTAGACTGAACCTGAAGTAGATTTATTTTATCTTTCACTTAAAACTAGATTTTTTTCTTTTTTAAAAATGTGTCACCATATTATAGCTTTAATTCTGTGTTCTGCTTTTTGTTCCCAGTTACAGTTCTTACTGTTGCTATAATTTTTCTGGTTGTATAATATGCCATCTAGAGGATGTACTTCAGCATGCCTTGTGATGAATATTTAGGTTATTTCATACAGAATTTTAAGTTATTGAGATTATTTCATAGGATGTTGCTGCCATTCCAGATAACTTGCTTTGATCTGCTTTGTGTAATACACCTTTCCCTTTATTTTGAATTACCTTAGAATTATTTTTGAAATAGGATAAATGAGATAAATAAATATTTTGATAATTCTTTATCTTGATTGTTAAATTGATTTTAAAACATCTCAGGAGGCAGAATAAGAGTGGATGTGAGCCCTTGTGCCTAAGAAAGCTACATAGGGTAAAAGATTTAGTAGATTTCCTGGAACTGGAACAGATTCTCACCTGAGATGATATTGAGTCATCTCCAAGGGAATCCTACTCCCAAAACAATATTTTTAATGAATTACTAAGGAAAAAAGAAAGGTGTTTGCCAGAAGAGACATTTTAGCTAGTCTCCCTGGGAGGGATTTATGTGTAAGTTGGAACCTGAAAACTTCGGGAGTAAATGAAGTTTTAATACATTGAATCTTGTTTCCTGTAAGACAGGACTAAAAAATGCCTTACTCATGGGGGGAGGGCTCAAGAATATTTGTGCATAAACGAAGCACTGGAGGAAACATGTTATTGCCGGTAACCCTGACAGTAACAAGTAAACTTGTTATTGACAGTAAAAAGTCACAGTACATGATTTTTGTTGGTCATGTGGTGGAAATTAGACTTTTCTGTTAAAAGTTTGAGAAATTTTTCTCCTAGGTTTTCTCAAAATGAGGTATGCTTCACTGTTACGGCCAGTATTTGCAAGTACTGTTAACAAAAAACTGTTGAAACACAAAAACAAATATTTAGCCCGTCATATCCCAACCCCTGTGGAAAAGGGAAAGGCTTTTTAAAAGTGAGAATTCTTCATATCATAAACTCTTTGTTGGAATGGGAGCTATTTAAAAACGTACAACTTTAGTAAGTGAAGGAGACGCACTGATGTAAACCACAAGCATGTCTAGTGCATGAGGTCATCTGACTCCTCACCTCTGAAACAAAAGGTTTCTCCTCTAGTTGTTTCTTACTTTCTCTCTCTCTCTCTCCTTCCCTCTCCTCTCCCTCTCCTCTCTCTCTCTCTCTCTCTCTTTTGACAACCGCGTCAAGTTTTCCTGGCTGTGGCTGGTGAGCAGTGCTCCAACTATTAAGCTGTGTGAGAACAGTGAACTTGGTCAGCAAGGATCATTTGTCTCCAGTTGTCAACAAAGGCTTGTTTTACTAGGAACAATGACTACGCAGGTTTGTGCGGAGTGTTGTGTGCAAAAGCGTTAATCAGTAAGCAGCTTGAGCCATACTCAGAATCTCTTTTACATAGTTATTTTGCTCCTTAGGGGTGACTGTTGTTTCTGTCAATTGGCAGTATCTGAAAAAGGAGTTCATCAGTATGCTGGGATGCTTTCTGCATAGAGTGCTTGATTCGGTCCTCTGTTTCTTTCTTTTGGTTCTTTTTAATCAGTTTTCACCAGCACACAGCCCTGTTATTAATGATGTTTAAGTACAGCAAAGTGATTAAATGATAATGATCTTGGGTTCAGTCCAAGAAGACAGATTTTTCTAGCTTTGGGAATACTTCAGTGTCCCTGAGGAGGGTGTTTTTTTGCACACTCACATTCACAACCACTCACACATTCACACTCACAGAGGATGTTGGTTCTAAGAAGTACTGAAGGGAGAACGATTGGCCATTGGAAAGGGGGCTAGTCCAGAGCCAGTAGGAGTAACTGTGGGGTGGCGGTGAATGAATTCTTCTGCTCTGTTTGGCACTGACCAAAAGGACTGAATCACTATGAGAAACCTTCTGAGCTTAATTCCAGCATGGCTGAGTGGCTGAGATCAAATTGTTAGAAACTTGAAGCTGATAAAAGTTTTATTTCAAGTCTTCAGTGGTGGTGTGGTGGTACACAAGTGAGCCTTCCTCCTGAACACACACTCAGGGCATCCTCCCCCAACTTTAACCACTTGGTGACCTCTTGTCCCATCTTCATTAGACCTGAGAGGGTGCAGGTTTCTGTGCCTAACTAAGGCAAGTGGGACAGATGCCATGGAGGGTAAACCTTTGATGGTACCTTGTTGAATGCTTCCAGCACTAGAGAGTCTTCATGTGGAAGTGAAGGCCATGGATTGTGAGGTCTAAAATCAGATAAACTTCTGAAATGGCTGGATGACATAAGCTGTCAAGACTAATAATAAACATACAAATAAAAGTTGAAAAAAATAATTACATTCATTGATCTTTCACCATATTCTGAGTACTGTGCTGGGCTTGTTACATATGCTGTCTCATTTAATCCTCACAATGGTGCAAGGAGGTGCATTGCGTGATATCTTGATTTTACAAACAAGAAAATGAAGACCCAGAGAAGTGAAAACATCTTGTTGAAAGTGGCATGGCTAGTATGTGGGAGTCAAACAAGTGAGTTTCTTGAATCATTCATCCCAGGATACCACCCTGCTTCTCCCTGATGTGATATCTTGTGTACCAGGATTCCTGCTTCTGAAAGACTGAATAGGTGAGCTAGGAAGAAAAATCGACCAAGGATCTCCTCGGACTCTAAAGTTAACTTGTGTTTGGCTCCTCACCCCTAATGCTTGGGAAGCAGGGATGGTGTACAGACCTACAAGAACTGCATTTTTTTTTTTTTTTTTGACAGGCAGAGTGGATAGTGAGAGAGAGAGACAGAGAGAAAGGTCTTCCTTCTTGCCGTTGGTTCACCCTCCAATGGCCACTGTGGCCAGTGCATCGTGCTGATCCGAAGCCAGGAGCCAGGTGCTTTTTCCTGGTCTCCCATGCGGGTGCAGGGCCCAAGCACTTGGGCCATCCTCCACTGCCTTCCCGGGCCATAGCAGAGAGCTGGCCTGGAAGAGGGGCAACCGGGATAGAATCCGGTGCCCCGACCGGGACTAGAACCCGGTGTGCCGGCACCGCAAGGCGGAGGATTAGCCTGTTAAGCCACGGCGCCGGCCAAGAACTGCATTCTAATTAATCACTAATCAAAAGTGGTTTGTTTGTAGTGAGAAACAGGATAACAAAAGCATCTCATGGAATAACTTCTTTCAGAGAAGAGCTTATGAAGTAATAATGCCAGTGACCATGCAGGAAAACCTGTGTGAGGTTTTAATGAGTCTCTTGAGTCAAAGGTCTTTCAGACCAAAGACTGAGAGTGTAGATTTGGGTAGCAGGACTGCAACAGTTGCACCAGGTCTTGTTGCATGAGTTTTTGTGAATGCCCTTTAGAGCATTCTATAAGCTCTGCAGATTTCATTGTCATTGGACAGATCTTCTCAGCTGAGAGAGGGCAAGAGAGAGAGAGAGAAAGGAGAGAGATTGATTGAAGGAAGTTGTGGACCCCTCAAGACTGGCAAATTTTGCATACTGAGGGACCTGATTAGTACCTAGCCAGGGGTTTCTGTGGTAATGGTGTCTGCCTATATCCTTTGAGTATTTAAGTGGAACTGTCATAAGAGAAGCAGTAGTTAATAAAGATTATCAAGGAATTATCTTGTCTGCTGTGTTTGAAGGTTGATGTTAGTTTAGGAGTTCCTCCCTTTTGAGAAAGGTGTTGCCTGTGTATTTATATTATTGATAAAAAAAACTTTGTAACTGGTTAATGGAGCTCAACCTCCTTGTTAATACAGATATTACCGTCATGTAGTATTAGAGATGTTCTTGGGAGTAGAGTATTTGATAGTGTTGTAGAGTAGCAAAGAACTAGACCAGACACAAATATATTTTGCCCACATACTTATTCCAGTTCAAGGGGTTCTAGGATTAGCAGTCTGCTTCTTGGGATGGCCAAAGTTCCTTGGGTAATTCTGGTAATTTTTTTTTTTCTTTGACAGGTTGAGTTAGACAGTGAGAGAGAGAGAGAGAGAGAGAGAGAGAGAGACAGAGAGAAAGGTCTTCCTTTTTCCGTTGGTTCACCCCCTAAGAGGCCGCCATGGCTGTCGCGCTGCTCCAATCTGAAGCCAGGAGCCAGGTGCTTCCTCCTGGTCTCCCATGCGGGTGCAGGGCCCAAGCACTTGGGCCATCCTCTACTGTACTCCCGGGCCACAGCAGAGAGCTGGACTGGAAGAGGAGCAACCGGGACAGAATCTGGCCCCCTGGCCGGGACTAGAACCCGCTGTGCCGGCGCCGCAGGTGGAGGATTAACCTAGTGAGCTGCGGCACCGGACTAATTCTGGTAATTTTAACTTGTAACTTAATTTATGTCTTAGTACCAAACATTTAAACATGCAATATAGTGGAAATTTTAGTTGGAAAAAAATAGGAATGATATTAGGTAATTTCCTAATCTGAATACCTTTTTTAACTTCTTCAGCCTCTTCATTTTTAATATGAGTTCTTCCAGAACTTTCTATGGATGATAACTACTGTTCTATAGTAGGCTGTTGTTCATGTTTGCGTAATATTTAGAAAATATCTTATGTAGTAACCCCAAAAGAAACTGATAACTTGAAGATTATTATTATTATTATTGGATTTTAAGAGTATTGCGAAAAGCCAAACAGCTGGTAAATGTCAGAGGGAGAATGGAACCTAAGAGTGGATAGTGCTAATGGTAGATTCCTTTGTTTCATTTTGTAAACATAATTTTGAGTTATAATACAATTATACAAATCTTAATTTAAAAATTATTTATTTTTATTTATTTGAAAGGAAGAGAGACAGTGACAAAGGCAGAGATCTTTGTCCTCTGATTCACTCCCAAATGCCTGTGAAAGCTGGCACTGAGCCAGACCAAAGCCAGGAGCTGGGAACCAAAACTGAGTCTCCCATGTAGATGGCACTGATCCAACTACTTGAGCCTGCTCATTGTCTGCTGCCCACTACAGTGCACATTAGTAGGGTTCTGGAATGGGAAATGGAGCTGGGATCAGACCCAGGCAGTGTCTTAACTACTGCAAAATACCTGCCCTAAATCTTGGTTTTACAAAACCTAAAGGCTTAAGGAAGTTGTTACTTTTCATTACTGGTAACTAACTCAGAAAAAGTATTGTTGAACAAATTGCCTGTTGTAGAACAGAAGGAAGAACAATACCTGGGACATAATGATGACCATAAGCTCTTGAGCAGCTTAGTCCCAAACTTTCCAGTAGGTTCCCTTGAGAGTCTGTGAGTATTAAAACCACTGCATAATGCCTCTGTGAGTGACAAAAATCTTGATCTTTAAATTTCTGAAAATGTCTCTGACTTACCTTTGCATTGGAATGGTAGTTTAGTTGGGCATAAAATTCTTGATTGACCATGATTTCCCTCAGAACTTTGAAGATTTTATTGTTCTTGGGCCTTAATGTTTGATTTTAAGAAGTTTGCTAACCATCTAACTCTAGTTCCTTTAAGAGCTTTTCATTATTCGGATGTTTTACTGTTTCATCATAATACATTTGATGCTGGATCTATCTGTCCTATCATGCTTTCAATCTAAGGACTTATTTCTTCAATTCTGGGAGACCTCACCAAATAATCCGTTTTTGTAGCTCCCTTCATTTCTTTTCCCCTGAAATTGTTATTAAAATGTATGTTGGAGCTTGTCAATATTCCTTCTAGCCAAAGTATATTAACATCTCCTTAGCATTATCTTCAAGTTCACTATTGTTTTTGAATGTGTTAAATATATATTTGTACTCATCTGGTGAATTTTTGTAGTTCAGTACTTTTACTTTGCAAGGTTTTTTGTTCTTTTTTTATATCTACCTGTTCTTTTTCCCCCCACAAATTCATGTTTACTTTCAATGGATGTTTCTCATTCATTATCCCAAAGATACTTACTTTACCATCTGACTATTCTATGAACTCAATTTCATTTGGTCTGAATTCATAACTTGATGGTTGATTTGACTTTCTTAGAATTGGATTCTTTTATGTGTTTTGGAATTTTTGTTTGTGGGCTCTTTGTAAATATGAGGGATTTTTTGCTTTTTTGTGTTGTTTCTTTCTCTCATTCTTCACCTTTGACTAATGCTTTTGTGGTTTTACAGCGGCTTTCACCTGGTTCCCTAAGCCCAGTCCATAATTAGGTATTGTAGTGGTGTTTAATGTTTTCTTGCTCCGTGATGATTTGGGGAGTATCACAGATTCATAGCGCAAGCAGGTAGCTTGACTCAGTGCTTCTCCTAAGACATTTCTCCTTCTCTCAGGCCAGGTGTAGGTGCTGGCCGGTAACAGCTCCTCTGTTATTTTGTACAACTTCCTTTTACAAATATGTGGGTATTAGGATATCTGGAGAGGAGAGGGAGCCCTGCCTCAGTCCTTGACTTCAAGTAGTCGTGTGCCGTTTGGGTTCTTGTACCACCCCCTTTCCTGAAGTGCAGTTCTGTGCTGTCCCTGCCCACATCTGGCTTGGTAGTCTTCCATTTCTCTGATCTCAGCCCTGCTTGGTTTCTGTTCTTTTCTGGGTGATGCAAATTTATCTTGCCTTTGAGACTGATAAGTACTGGTTTCTCTCTCTTAAAGATTTATTTATTTTATTTAAAAGGCAGAGTTACAGAGAGAAAGAGAGAGAGAGAGAGAGAGAGAGAGAGAGAGAGAGAGATTTTCTGTCTTTCTGTCTGCTGGTTCACTCCCCAAATGGCTGCAGTGGCCGGAGCTGAGCCAATCTGAAGTCAGGAGTCAGGAGCTTCTCCCCGGTCCCGCACACAGGTGCAGGGGCTCAAGGACTTGGACTATCTTCTGGTACTTGCCCAGACCATAACAGAGAACTGGATCGGAAGTGGGGCAACAGGAACGTTCTTGAACCGGCACCCATATAGGACAGGGCTTTACATGCCACGCCACAGCGCCATCCCCTGGTTTTCCTCTTTTTAAAATTAAGGTTGAAAATGTGAAATACGTGTTTGGATCAGAGGAATTATCTCAAAACTTGGACTCACAGGGCTGACTTGGCCCATACTATTTTCACATTGCTAGCCGGTCCACCTTTTCCCAGGAATGTTGAGGTATGACTGTATATTGCTGTCTGTTTACCCTTTCTAACTTCTCCTGTAGAATTGCTTCAGAAATTAAGGGATTTACTTTCTTCCTGGTATGGCTTTGATTGGGCAATGTTCTGAATAAATTTCAAAGCTCCACCTACAGTGTAAATGTCAGTGTTATCTCATGCTAGGGAGAATAATATTAAGAAATAAGTAAGTTTACAGAAATTATTCTCAAGAACCAATTTTCAGGAGACGTGACATTTGATATGATGTGTACTCAAGTATAAACTTCCACTTGACTGTTCATGTGTGTTTTAATAAAATAGCTGAAAAGGTTTCCTGAATTGTTTTGGCTGCCGTTTTTTTTTTTTTAATAAGAAATAGTATTTTAATAAAAACTTTATATCAAAGCTTTTATAAAATCAAATGTTAATAAAATTGGAAATGTTTATTTTTTTCATCTCTTAATATGTCAAAAGAACCAGAAATATCCATGCTTTGGGGTAGTTTTAATTGTGCCTCTAGTCCTTTCGGCTTGTGCGTGGCATTGTGCTGTAGCCAGCTCCTCCAGTCCTCCTTCTCAGTGTGTTCCAGGCCCACTGTAATTCTTGAAGCATTCAGTGAGGTCGGGCTCCATACTCAGAGCCTTATTTCTGGTAACTGCTCCTGATAACCAACCAAAATTAGGGATCTTGAAATCTTGCCTTTTAATAGTTTAATTTCAGGTATTCTTTTTACCATGCTGAATTTATTTTTCATTAACCTTGAAATATTTTGTGATGTAAATATCACACAAAGTGAGAGCAGGTCTCTTCAGTTCTGGCCCACTCCTTCAGGCCTCGTCCTCAGAGGTGGCTAAAGCTGTTGTTTGCTTGAATAGCGTTCCTGAGATCTTCTATGCATCGCCTCCCCCCACCCCCCCACTTTATTGTCATAAATGGTAACCTATTACTAAATGCCATTCTGGATCTTGTTGTTTACACCTAACAGTTTATTTTAACGATCATTCCCTATCAGCATATATGAAACTGCCTCATGATTTTTTTTCAAATATTCGAACAGTTAACCATTGCTAGAATCTTGTGCTCAACAAAGCATGACGTAGGAACAGTTCAGGGCAAGTCATGCATTTGTTTTATTTTGCAGTAGAATGGACTCTCTTTATTAGACTGTCCTGGTGAGTAGATTCTGGAACTTCATGTTCAAGATGACAGCAGAGCACAGCTTCCCTGCGTGGAAGTCCGCTTCCAGACTGGCCCTTCAGTTCTGTGTTTTCAACAATAGGTGGCACCAGCAATTTCTGTATTGAGGCTGTATGGCAATGGGAAGCATCATCATTTTGATCATTTTTCATTTCATACCGTTGTGTTCACAGATTATTAAGAGCAAAGATGTGTTTATCTGAAAGCCTGGAGGCTTGCGCATGCATGCATGCACACACAGAGGATTAAAAGCACTTCGTAGAAAGGGGCCTGTAATACGATGCCGTGGTTCTTACCTTGCCCTGGCCCTGTATTTGTCGCTGTCATCTAGGCAGATGAGACATTTACTTATCGCATTAGAATTAACCAATTATGAATATGATTGATTATAGGCAGAATAGATGTTTGTAGGTGAATCTTCTGATATTCTTTGGGTGGAACTTGGTCTTGGCCACACACATGAGGATTTATCATTGTGCTGAGGAGTTACACACTCCCAGAGCTTAAACTGTCAGATTCCCGTTGGCAGTTCTCCATGTCTATTACACAGCCCTCATGACTCCCTGGCTCCCTGTACCTTGTGCCTAGATGGCCCATCAGCATTAAAAACACAGAATTTAAAAATAAATTCCATATTAATCTCCAGAGAGTAATTCCCTTATTTTACTTTCATTGCTACCTCTCCACCAATTTCTTATTCACTCTTTGGTCTTTCAAAAAACTTCCACTATGTTTACTGGCAGTGCAAGACTTTGATCAATATATGTCTCTGCGATTCTCCTGTCCACTCCACTTTTGTTCTTGCAAAGTATGGGGAGGATAATTCTCCTGGGTTGAGGATGAAAAATCCATGCATGTTGCTTGCATAATTTTCTAAGTTAAGCATGCGCTGATGCCAACAATCCATGCAATCCCAGACAGAATCTGCACAAAGCACCTTCTGATGTCACTATTTTTTGTGTACATCTCTGGGTCTATGGACAGACCTTGGAAATGAGAAGGTGAAGGGAGGTTTTACAGCCCTTAACAGTGTGGAGTCTTAATTGAAGTAGTGTTGTTTCTCTTATTTCCTGAAAGAGTTCAGAACTCCTTGGTGTTATCTAGCATCGAGCTTTGGTTTCACCCCATGATGCCACCTGTGGATTTCTGTCTTCATAGAACTCTTTGATTTTACTGAAGTCCCAGGTAGACCTGCTGTGTGTCTTTATGCCAAGACCTTATAAATTCCAGAGTTTCTCAGACCTTCCTTTGTGTTCTGTTAGTGTTTGGCTCTTAGTTACTGGCTTCTTTGGGTGTTCAAGTCACTCTGTCAGTGAATACCTTGACGCAGAGGCACCAGAGCACGACTCAGAATTAGAAGTGTTCTTTGTGAGCAAAACTTCTGATTAATCTGCTCCATATTTTGCCATTGTGTTAGGGTAGAGTTCAATACAAAAGAGGTCAATGCAATCCTGGATTTGCTGCTTCCTCTACCAAACCTGCTTCAGAACCTTCAACAGCTCTTCCTAATTTTCCATTCAAGACCATCACCATGTGGGCCTAACTTTTAAAAAATTTGACCCAGAAATATCTTTGGAAATCTGACAGATTTGGCTCCCTCTTTCTGGGACCAGGAAAGACGACTGGGCTCAGAGAAGGCTACTCAACTGAGAGAGGAAGAGAAAAATGTCCTTGCTTGGTGAGGGTGCTAGTTGCTGTAAGGAAAGACCTGAGACACCAGTGCCTCCTTCTGCATCAGCCCCCACCAGCCATGAAAAGGGACAGAACTGCTGTGTCACCTTCTGTAGATTTTTCTTCGTGCCAGGGTTCCTCTTTGAGTGCCAGGGCTTTCATTTTTCTTCCAAGGATGTGCCTACTGCCTCTTCTCATCAGATTTCATCTCTGTGTGACTGATGTCAGCTGCATACCTCTTATGGCTGAATAATTCTGATTTCCTTTAGAACATGAAGGGTTGATTTTCTAGGAATTTACTTCAAACTAATGAATGATAGAAGCTTTCACTTACTGAAGAGATGGTGTAAGCCAGACACTCAACGCCCATTGTCTCATCAACAAGTGTATGAGGTAGATTCTTTCACTCCTCTCCCATTTTGCACTGGAGCAAACAGGTCAGAGTGTAAGTATTGCCTCAGTTGGCTCAGATAAGGAGGAACCAGACTAAGGAGACTGGCTGTTCTCTTCAGACCTTGCCGTCTTCAAACTTGGAAGCAATGCCATAAAGTTTTGCTTCAGGAAGAAGCAATAAGTGCTATGCTTTTCTTCTCTTGAGCACTGCTTAGCTGTGTCTTACCCTTTATTCCCCTTAGGTGTACGTGAGCTGTTTCTATGACTCAGTTACAGGTCAGGCAAAGTACCCTTTAGCCTTCTCTAGGGAAGAGCTAATGTTTCTCTGTGTGCATTTCAGAAGTTGCCTCTGTTGCTGATTTCTTCATGTATTCACCATATATTCATTCTAATTATTACTGGGTGTAAAGTTGTTCAGAAGACATTTATGGGCCTATCTTCATGATCTTCATGGAGTTTTATAACTTAGTTGGGGGAGAATGTAAATAAGAAATAAGAAAAATTAATTAACCAAGTAAGAGACCAAATTACTTCTGTTCATACCTTTTAATGAAATGTTTTTTTATTTTCATAACCTTCTGCACCACAGCACCCACCCCTTGTTCATTGAAAAGCAGAATTAACTTGAGTATCCATTGTATAATCTGCCTAGAAAAGACACTTAGATGAATATATTTTCTTATGGGAAGGAATTAGTAATTCAAACCAGTGTATGTTTGAAGTTGATTAAAGGAAAACAGTAAAATTCCTGAATAATGAGTTAAATGTGCTGGAACATTACCTATTACCCACACATAATATAAATACATCTAAAACTTCTAGCCAGTGTTAAAATGATAATATTTCAGGTAGGGGTGCTAATAAGTACTCTTGTAGGTACAGGGTGCTGAGTTAAAGAATAGGCATCACTTTGACCTCTTCTTTCCTCATTTTCCCTGAAGTAATTAAAACTCAGAGAAATCACATATTCAGTCTCCCCCTTACTTCCCAAATTCATGACTCGTAGGATGAATAGACTCTGGTTTATTCAAGGTTTCAAGAGTTCAAGTTGTCAACATTTCACCCTCTCATACATTAGCAATGTCAATGACTTAGAAATGAATATGATTTGAACTTCATGATTCTTTCCCTCAGATGTGGTTGAAGTACTGTGAGCTCATCATGAAGAAGCAGTTAGGTAGATCTGCTCCTTAGCCTGCTTTGTCTGAATTTCACCTTCTACTACTAAATGGTCTTACTAGTTGTAGTGACTCAAGAAGCTTTTTTTAAAAAAAAAAAAAACTCTGTGTGACTACTTTAGCAGACCACATTAAAGGATTTCTGTTCCTTGTTAGGTTGCAGGAATGAGTTTTCTTAATGCCATCATTGGATTCCAATGGAGGAAATAAATTACTCATGCATTTTCTAATGGTTAAAAAATTTTCCAGAGTCTTGGCTGTCTAGTTCTCATAATGCAGAGGTTCCATTACTAAAGAGTAATTGATATAATTTTGACTGGCAGGCTGATACTACTTAGAAAATCAGCTAAATAAAACACTTGAGTCATAGATCCTAGGCCAGAATTTCAAAAACTATGTGAGAGTTGACATTTTGTAGTTACAAGAAAAATCTAGACTTGGAAAAAAAAAAAAACAACTGATCTTATCTTATTTGTTTTGTGTATTTGAGTAAACTCCTTAGGCTCTCTAAGCATTGTTTGCCTCATCTGTAAAAATGGAGACAGTCATAGTAGTGCTTGCTGCAACTATTTCTTACTATTTTTGAAAAAACTCAAATGAGATCACACATGTAAAGACTCCCTAGAAAATTACTTGAAGCTGTATGTGAAAGTAAGGGTTTAAAAATATAACAGTAATGATCATAATACTCAAAGTGACAACTTTAATCTAAATCTTGGCATAGAATTTGGATATGAGAACATTAAATAGGTACTTGGATGCTTTTATTTGTTGGTATAGTAACCATTTTGAGAAATGCAAGTCACTAAAGGGAGGATTTTGCTATTTGACATTTATGTCAATAAAGGAAAGCAGATTGAAATACTGCTTTCACAAATAGAAATAATAGAAAAACATGAAAAGCAGGCAGATGATAACATGAGAGAAGAGAGAATGGGACGAAACCTATGGTACCCAAACTGTCCCAAGGCCCTGTTCCATTTGCTAGGGGTGAGTCAGAGATTTGGTTCTGAGTTTTCCTGCAGCCACTGCAATGAAGGAAACATAATCAGCCACATGAGTCACCGTGCCCATAAGGCTAAAGAGTAAAGGGCTATTCCCAGTATTGAGACACAGGCAGTGATTTTCCCAGGAAGTTCTCAAAGAGAGGACAGTGCATCATGAACAGCATCCTACAAAACATCTCAGTGGTAAAATTTCATACACTTTTTAAAAAAATTTTTAAATTTTTTTTACTTTTATTTAATAAATATAAATTTCCAAAGTACAGCTTTTGGATTACAGTGGCTTTTTCCCCTCCCATAACTTCCCTCCCACCCACAACCCTCCCATCTCCCGCTCCCTCTCCCATTCCATTCACATCAAGATTCATTTTCAATTATCTTTATATACAGAAGATCAATTTAGTATATATTGAGGCTGTTATTGATGTCATCACCAGATGAAAAATGATCAAACAGTTCATTCACTGTTTTTGTTCAAGGGCTTTTATTTACTTTGTTATAGTCATGATTGAAGTTTTGTTAGGGTTAGAAATAATCGCTGAGATCACCTAGGTCCCTTTTGCTTTATAGATTGAGGAACTGATGCCTCCAGGAGTTGAGTTGAGTCAAAGCTCAGGATTTCCTTCGTGTCAGAATCCAGGAGCTCCAAGTGAAAATAATTTGCTCTGAGCCCAATTGTGGAAGTGTTCCTTGTCTCAGTATAAATACCATTTGGCACTTTCAACGTGTTTCTAATTATGAGTTTAGCAGTTTACTGTGGTGTGTTTTTTCCCCTTGACTGTTGTAGATGTGTAGAAGCCATTGAATTGATGGCATTTTTCCATTTTGTTTATTTGTTTGTTTTTCACTGGAGAAGATACAAGCATGCAAAATAGATCTGAAATTGAGAGACCAGGTCTTCATATACAAAATTTCAAAGATTTTTATTTATAGTGAATAAGATACCCATCTTTATAAATATCATTGATGCTCATAATCTGAAAAAGTATCAATATTTCAAAACAGCAATATTTTAAGAATTTTTTTTTAACAAAACCAAACCTTAACTTTGAAACATACATGGAACTTAAAAATATTGGCTGCAGGCCCAAGGACGTTTTGCTTTTAGGGCAAGCTTGTTTGCTCACATTCATGGAAGGTGACTTCAAATGTTAGTGGCAGTTGTTCAGGAGGTTCCTGTGGTGTTTCAGGGACCAACTAAAACAAATTCTTTCTACAGGGAACTTAGATCAACCCTGAGAATCAACAGGGCCCGGATCCCCCAAAGGATGGAGTAGTAAGCTTGTGAGATATGAGAGAACTTGGCTTTTTCTGGTTCAAAATTTTGTGAGGCAATTTGATTGTGTCTTTGAGGGTGGGATGCTTGTGGATTGCAATGCAGGAGTCCTAGAATGTAAATGTTGAAAGTGATGATAGGGAGAAGCTTAAATAACTTGTCCGGAGTGACACACTAGAAGGCTAAGCCTGGTGCCTTCTCCTTCCCACCTTTGAGAGCAGTGGGAATGTGCCAGGGTGGAGAGGAGGAGGAGGCAGTGCTGCTGTCAAATTGCTTCTTCCAGATGCCTTCTCGTTTCCCAGTTTGTCAAATTAAAACTTGGGGCCAGGTGATCTTGGCACAACTTCATAAATATAAAGGGTGTGGGAGATGTAAGTACTCAAAAAGTGGTCACTTTCTTAAGAAGATCCCAGTCCACCTAAGAAGAGTGTTCTGATTCTTCCCCACTGTTCCCTGGGCAATATTAGCAGGAGTAAGCCTGAAGGGTTGTGAGATAAAAAGAGCAGAGATGTAGAATATTCTTCTAATTCTGCCCACACAGCCATGGGAAGGAACACACTGGCCCAAGAAATGAATACTGCCTCTTTTTAAGCTCACTGACAGCAAAATGAATTTGATGTTTTGTATCTTAAACATGTGCACAAGATAAGCCAATTTGTTAAGACACAAAACATATACTACAATCTTTTACTCAAATTTCTAGCCCATGGTTAAAGTATAACGCATTACCCTGGACTTGGTACTGCCCAGATCTGGTGCTGGTGGTTCTTTTATTCTCTCTTTTAAAGGAGCCCTGTTCTTGGACCTTCATGTCTGTGAACTTGCCCGCTGGATCAGTGATCTGTGAATGCACTTGCTGTGTTACACAGTGACACTGTGACTTGGAACCTTTGGCAAGCTCCCATGCTCCAGGGTTAAATAAAGTCTTGGCTAGGTCTGTTTATGTTTGTTGGTGGTGAATGTTAAGTGATTCACAAAAGAAATGGACAGGTAAACACAAGGGAACAAGGTGGGCCCATTCTAAGCACTCATTATTCTAAGCACTCATTTTTGCATGTCCGTTTCTCAGGTGCTGAGATGAGTCAGTGTAGGACTTTCTGGAATAACTGAGTCATGAGGAGTTGGATGCTGAGGGAAGCTTTTAGATAAGTGAGTAATGGAGGGCTGATCCTTGGCGATCTCTTTGCCAAGAGACCCTGGTGAACTCTTCTTGGGGGCTGCCCCCAGAAGAGAAAGAAGGTATACTTGGCAGCAGTGTCTGGAGAATACATTGTGTGTAGAGAAAACAATGGTTTATGTCTGCACAGTGTTTAGGACTTGTAAGGTGATGTCACATATATCATCTCACTGAACCTGGGTGGAAAAGAGGGAGGGAGTGAGAAGAGCCTCAAGGTGGCACTGGCAGCACCAATGATGAAAATAATCTGTCTCTCTTTCTCTGCCTTTCAGTTAAAATAAATAAAAATTAAAAAAACAGAGACATCTGGAGACTCCTTTGGGGCCTGTGGCATGGCTCCAACTCCATCCTCCCAAGAGTCAAAGTAGCTTCTTCCTTCTTCCCTTGTTGGTTCTGCCCATGAGCAGCAGATCTGGTCCCAGCACACTTTTCAGAGCCGTATATTATAGGATGGAGCTTGCAGTCCTGCAAAGTGATATAAAGTTGTCCTGGGCATGCCATGTGCATGGATCGACTTTATTCCAAAAGAACTGTTTTGCATGGAAGACAGAGATGCGATAACCCAGGAGGCACAAGCTCTGGGTTCTGGAGACAGCTTTGAGCCAGCTCTCATCATCGATTCCTGTCCCTCTGTGCTGGGAATTTGCCTGTGTGACCTCTGGGGTCCATTGCAAGAGCGCTAGTCCTGGTTCCCTGCCCTGGGATTTCCTCTTGTGTGAGGACTGATGATGCTGCCTTTGTAGACTGTCCCATTCCTATCATCCCCTCTATGGCGCCTTCAGTCTTTTGTCGGAGGTACACGCCAGGATTCTCTCAATCATTTCTGTCCCCTGTATTCCTGTTTGTTATCTTTGCCCCTTTCTCTGACAGTATAAGCATGTGTTAGCCAAAGGCAAGTATTAGATTTTGCATTCTGTGTGCTGGTAGTTCTTCAGACATTCCTTGATATCAAAGGAGGGTTGTGGAAAAAAAAGTCAGCTCAGGTATCTGCATTAAATCTAGAGAAATTTCAAAACTTTACCCCTACTAATTGATTTGTATTTTCCCATTCATCTAAGGAGAATGGGAGAAAAATATTTTCCAGCTAATTCGTAGGCCCTGTATTATACATGTGTTTTGCACATGCTTGAGGGCTCGTAAGAAAATGCCAAATAAAAATAATTTATTTCTTTCCCTTTTCATTTGTTTCCTATATACTTTTTAGTTAACTTTTTAATTTTTAAGTAATTTTGAACTTGCAGAAAAGTTGTAAAAATAACACAAAGAATTCCCATATGTCCTTCACCCAAATTCTCCGTTTTAACATTTGACCTCATCATTTTGTTCTCTGTGCTCTCCAAAATATCAAGAATTCTGACCTAAGTGTGTATGTTTTTTCTGAATCATTTGATAGTAAGTTGTAGACATGTTTTCCTAATACCTTGAAATACTTAAATGTGTGTTTCCTAGAAAAAGCAAAACACAGAAAAAGGAAATACTTCTCCATTTTCCTCTTTCCTTTTTGTTCTGGGATCCAACCAGGCATCACATGTTGTTGTTAGGTCTCCCTGGTGTCCTTTAATCAGCAATAGTTCTGTAGTAAATATTTAAAAAAAAATTTTTTTTTTTTACTTTGATGCCAGCATTTTTGAAGAGTGCTTTCCGCTTATTTTGTCAACGTTGCCTCCTCATGAGGCCCAGGTTCTGTACTGTGGGCAGGAATATCTCACATAGAATGTATATTCTCAGGACATGAAATCAGGAGGCATCAAATTGTCCAAAACTGGTGATGTGAACTCCTGTACCTTGGCTGAGACATTGTGCCAGGTTTCCCCATTGTAAAATTAGTTAATGAATATTTTACCTGTGAATTTATAAGTTGATTTCTTAAGTTTTTGATGTGAAGCTTTTTTGAGATTATTTTAATATCTTATTCCTCATTAAACTTTTACCCTTTGCTTTTGGTTACACTGATTATTTTCTAACTCCATCATCCCTTCTAAATTTATTAGTTTTATTCCAAAGTAAAAAAGGAGATATGTATTTATTTATTTATTTATTTATATAGTATGTCAGTATGTCATGATGTTTTTTTCAGTGTATTATAATATATTGCTCTCAGTATTTCTTTTGATTTTCAAGATGGCCTGGATTTGGACGTTAGAAGCATTTTAAACTGCTCCCTGAGTTCTTTTGCAATCTCTTTATCATCCTTTGAGGAACTCCTTACCTTCTGGTACAGTAAGATGTTTTGGGCCCATCTACTACATTTTTGTCCTAGCCCTAGAATCAAAGAGCCCTAGTTCATTTTAAGGAAAGTGATATTTAGAAATGAAGATCTGGCCGGTGCCACGGCTCACTAGGCTAATCCTCCGCCTGCTGCGGCGGCATCCCGGGTTGTAGTTCCGGTCGGGGCGCCAGATTCTGTCCCGGTTGCCCTTCTTCCAGTCCAGCTCTCTGCTGTGGCCCGGGAGTGCAGTGGAGGATGGCCCAGGTCCTTGGGCCCTGCACCTGCATGGGAGACCAGGAGGAAGCACCTGGCTCCTGGCTTCAGATCGTTGCAGTGCGCCGGCTGCAACATGCCTGCCGTAGCGGCCACTTGGTGGATGAACCAATGGAAGAAGGAAGACCTTTCTCTCTGTCTCTCTCTCTCACTAACTCTGCCTGTCAAAAAAAAAAAAAAAAGAGATATTAGTGTTCCTAGGCTATCTCAGCTGGAGAACTAGGAAACACACACACACATATACCGTGTTTACACAGACTTCCATATATATCTTTGTATTGATGTTAAAAAACATAAGTTTGCACCAATACCTCCAAATTACAGTCCAGCCCCACAAGGCTTGCTCTAGTTTTAACTTTTCAAAAATTTGTGTCTCTCTTCTCTAATAGTGAGAGTCTTGCTCCTATCGTTCTTGGGGTATTTATTTTCTCAGTTTGCTATGTAAGCAGTCTCTTAGGCCCTCACCTTTTTTGACACCCATATTGGGCCTGTAGCATATGCTGACTACCCCAGTCAAGGTTCACCACTTCCTCCCAGCTGTTGGCATTATTTGAGAGTTTTTAAACAATTATTCATGTTTTTGCATTGAAAGGCGCTTATAATAACAAATAGTTTAACTAAGGTCTAATTAAGAACCGGCCTTTTTCTGTCTCTCTCCCTGTTTGCTATGGGTATTGAGAGACATGACTGACCTTTGCATATTTGCATGGTAGTTTGAGCTTGATGAGTTTGGTCACCTTCATTGAGGATTGGACTCCATGGTTAGTAGTGCTTCTCAGTGCTTTTCTTATCCTGACTGTCAGCACACAAAGTGAAATGGATATGATTTGTAGAGAAAGCAGTTGATGGGCATGGGTGGTATGAGTGTCCAGGTTGTCTTGTTATACTTGTAACCCTGTAAGGACACTAATTTGAAAGCTCTAAGTTAAAACGTGGTACTCCTAAGCAGCTAAGATAGTTCCAAGACCTGAATGTTGTGCCTGTAGCCTTTGTGCCTGATGTTGGCCAGGTCTCTGTGCCTGCTTTATGCTGTTGGTCGTAAGTGAGACCATGTTGTCTTACCACAACTCACTGGCATGTTAAGTACAGAAGCTCAAAGCACTTGGCTATATTAACAGAGTATTCTTTAATCACCTCCATTAGTGGAGGAATGTAGTAAATCAACCAATTGATTCTTGTTTCAAATTAATTCATTTATTCATCCAGCAATTATTGAGCTCTTAGTCATGTGCCAGGCAGATTTGGAAATAGGGATACAGTGATGACCAATTTGAGTTCTCATGTGGTTCACATTCTAGAAGAGGAGAAAGATAAAGAAGCAAAGGGAAAAGATTATTTGAGATAGCTGTGAGTGCTGTGCAGAATATAAAGCCATGAGACAGTTTTAAGATAGGTCCAGTGGCTGAGCCGGCACCGTGGCTCAACAGGCTAATCCTCCACCTAGTGGCGCCAGCACACCGGGTTGTAGTCCCGGTCAGGGTGCCGGATTCTGTCCCGGTTGCCCCCCTTCCAGGCCAGCTCTCTGCTATGGCCCTGGAGTGCAGTGGAGGATGGCCCAAGTGCTTGGGCCCTGCACCCCATGGGAGACCAGGAGAAGCACCTGGCTCCTGGCTTTGGATCAGCGCAGTGCGCCGGCCGCAGCCATTGGAGGGTGAACCAACGGCAAAGGAAGACCTTTCTCTCTGTCTCTCTCTTTCTCACTGTCCACTCTGCCTGTCCAAAAAAAAAAAAAAAGATAGATGCAGTGGTGAGCTGCTGGGCTGGAATTTATATTTTTAAATGATCCCTTTGGCTGATAGTGGAAAATG
The DNA here is from genome assembly GCF_033115175.1 of Lepus europaeus. Taxonomy (NCBI): domain Eukaryota; kingdom Metazoa; phylum Chordata; class Mammalia; order Lagomorpha; family Leporidae; genus Lepus; species Lepus europaeus. Next base: position 70,758,199 of record NC_084838.1, read on the forward strand.
GATTTGGGGAAGCAAAACATGGTTGTGTGAGACAAAGAGAAAGGTGTTGATGATTTAGATTTTGCTGTCCAAAATGGTAGCTGCTATCCCCATATGGCTATTTAATTTTTTTTTTTTTTTTTTTTTGAGAGAGAGAGAGAAAGGTCTTCCCTCCTTTGGTTCACTCCCCAAATGGCCGTCATGGCGGGCTCTGTGCCAGTCTGCAGCCAGGAGCCAGGAGCTTTCTCCAGGTCTCCCACATGAGTGCAGGGGCCCAAGCATTTGGGCCATCCTCCACTGCCCTCCCGGGCCAGAGCAGAGAGCTGGACTGGAAGAGGGGCAACCAGGACTAGAACTGGCGCCCACATGGGATGCTGGTGCCACAGGCGGAGGATTAACCAAGTGAGCCACGGCACTGGCCCTGGCTATTTAATTTTAATTTCAAAATTAATCAACATCAAAACACCAAGTTTTTTCAACTGACTTGAACTGGCCACATATCCAGTGCTCCATAGAAACATGTGGCTGGTGTCTACCATGTTGGTCAGTACCTCTATAGAACATTTACATCATTACAGAAAGGTCTTTTGGATGCCTCTAGTTTAGAACATGGTGACTGAAGTGGAGGTGGGGAGAAGCAGATGGGAAAGATAGGGGGATATATCATCAAAGAGTTGCTGATTGCTAGTATGGGAGTAGAAGGGAAGAGACAGATTAAGGATGATGTGTGGCTTTTCAGCTTGAGCAATGGGGTAGATGAATAAGATTGTAGAGGAACAGAATTGGTTATAGGGATGAAGAGTTTTGCGTAAGATGTATTATGCCATCTAGGTTAGAGCGGAATCCAAATAAATCTTAATGGAGGTACACAGAGAAGGAAAAGTCCATTTTGATGAGCTTTTCAGTCTCATAGCAAATGCTAAATAAGTCCCATATGTTTGTAAGTCCTCATCTTGCTTTAATTTTAAAGAGGCCATTATTGTCTGTTGGTTGTTATATTAAATACTATTTCATGCTGCTGCAGAATTTAATTCCACAGAAATCCCTTTGTTTATTTTAATTTTGTTTGAATTGTGATTTGGAACGCTAACTGAAAGTGACCAGAAAATGAGGAGTTACCTTGGCTCAAGAATTACTCGTTAAGGGACCACAGGTGCAAGACCCTGGTCTGGGACTGTGGCAGGTAAATGAAAGCCTGCTAGCCTTATGTTTTTGAAGCTTAGCATAAACTTATAGACAAGGCATGTCTTCTAAAGGAGGAACTATGGGGAGATGAGAGTACTATAAAGAGTCTCCTTAAAATCAAGAGACATTTCTTGGTATCTTTTCAGAATGGTGGTATTTCCAGCCACATGGCGAGTAGACAATACATGAGTGCATGTATTTGAAGTTTTACAGCCCTAGAAATCACTTCCAGCTTTGCCGCTGTTTGGAAGGAATCACTAGCCTGCACACAGTTGGGGGAGAGGCCCTGCACTGTAGTAGTCACACAGAGGAAGGCTGAACAAGTTTTTTTTTCAGCTGCTGCAATGCTTTTATGGCTAATGGTCTACAGCCAGCTATGGGGTCTACAGCCAGTGGTTGAGTCTCTGTTCATGCTCTGTGTTCTTTTCAGCACATACTCTCTGAAGCATGAAAGTTCTCTTTGGCTGCTACGATTTGGGTTCACCACTGTTGTGCTCATGAACCAGTCACCCTGGTGCCTCCTTTCATGTTTCTAGACCCCATTTGTTTGTTCTGAGGGCGTGGGAGAGATCGCAGGAGGGGCTGACAAAAGCAACCTGGAGTTAACTTTGGAAACATGACCCTGTCTTTTGTTTCCTTCCCTGTTGTGTTTTACAGCACCACAGCTCCTGGTAGCAGTGGCCCCCTTTCCTGAGGCTCTCTTCCTCTTTGCACATTCACTCCTTAATGTATTGAGGTCTCCATTCTCTTAAGCTCTTGTGCAAACCAGGTCAAATCTGTTTTGCTGTTCAAGAGAGGAAGGGTTTTGGTTTTTAATATAATGGATGTGACATTCCTTGTCTGCTTCATCTGTTTTTGAGGTGACAGTCCCCCCTCCTACATCCAGCTCATCAGATAGTGAATATTCACACATCTACAACTGTAATAAGAATAAATACACAGGAAAGAGTGGGGAGTTTTGAGTCCTGGGTTCTAGGCCACACTGGACCTTCAGTGTTCTGAGAAGCGGGGAACAACCAGGCATACATTGTGATGAACCTGTAGTGGCAGCTGAATGCTGGCTCTCTCTGGGCCTCCTTCAGAATCCCAGCGAGGGCTCTCCCAGTCCAGTGAATTCAGTTCAGCCCACATTTTCTTCTTGCATGGAATTAATTTAGAATGAGGGAAGAAAAACTGCCCTGGCATCTGTCTGTTTAAATAGAAAGAAAAGTCAAAGAGGTTTTTTTTTTTTTTTCCCCCAAACAGTCTTCTCTGAGCATATGTAATGAATTTATGTGGACATGAATTTTCTCAAACATTAGGAAGGCCACAATGGGACCATCACACCAAGCAACATGGAGTCCAACATCAAAATGAGAGTTCTAGTTGAATTAAGAATTTCATTAAAACCAGCTTTTTGATTTTTAAATTCTTGTATGTCCATCCCTAGATTGCCGAACCATTTTTGAAAAGGATTTTGAAAACAACTGAATCTGCCTTTCTTTTAAAGCAGGCAAATACCAACCAAGTATTGTCACACTGTTGAGGGAAACAAACATCGAAAGCTGGAACAGGACTTTGTAGTACCACAGTGTTATGAGGAAACTTTGAAGTGGTTAAATTATACAGACATGTTTTCAGAGTCTACAGCTTTCAGTAGGTATTGGAAATGGAAGCTGATGACGGGAACATTCATTGCATAGAAATTGAATCACAGAAAGATGATTCCATGGCATAAATCCAGGCGATGGCATTATATGAAGCCCCAGGGTTTTTGACGCTTGGAAAATGAAAACAGAACATTGGAAAATCCCGGAGTCTTTTCCTATTAGAACTTTAATAAGGCCAAATAGATTTTTTTTTTTTTCACCATAAATGATAGGCTGTGTGTTGTCCTCCATGAAACTTGTAATTGTAATTAACCAGAGAGGCAAACTCCCAATCCAGCTGAAATTGAGTGTATATTTAACATATGTGTATGTTTTTCTGTGTACATACACACACCCACACACACCCCTACCTCTTCTCTGTCCTCTCTCAGGCAAACCTGTGGTCAATGACTGTGCATGTGTTTAGACCAGTTCTAATTAGAGACTTTCAAGGTGAGGTTGGAGGGCTTTTACACCGGTTTATTTGCTTATTTATTAATTGTCTCTTCCAAAAAAAAGAGGCTGGAGGTGTGCTCAGAGAAGTTTTGTGCTTTTCTTCGTGACATTGCATTTTCAGCCTCTCTGGTCTGCTCTTGGTGAACCCATATCTGAATCAGCTGATGCTCTGAGGCCAGAACCTTCATTTTTATTCTAATGACCATAAATGACTTTTCAAAGTACAGAATGCTGTCTTGTCCAGTCTCACTTGACTCTCACAATCAGTGGGCAGGCCAATATTTTTAAAGTCTAGGTGAGCCCGTTGATGAATCTCCCTTTGGATAAATGATTAGCAGAAGTTATATGCAACTGACCCACCCCACAAGACTGATTTTTTTTTTTTCAAGCCTACAAAAAAAATGTACTTTATATTCTAACAGTTTCTCAGCTACGCACTCTGGAATCTCTGGTGTTAGAAGCCGCATCAACTCAGGAAAATTTCCTTTTATTCAACATCTGCAATTATGAACTAACCTTGGTCTTAGGAAAGTATACAACATCCTTGAAGATTATGTGATGGAGTATAAAAAACGTTGAGGAAGCTAAATGAAACTGAAAGAAAGTGACACACGCAGCTCTGCTCAGATTGTCTTTGATGTTTTACCTGTGGTATCTCTTGTTCTTCCCAGTATGGGAGCTGGTAGAGGACAGATACTGGGAGGGGATGGGGAGTTATCTCCTGGGGCTTAGCACAGCCTCCTGACACTTGGGAAGATGCTCACTGAATGTGGGGTGAATTTAATTGTAAAATAGAAGACACACGCTGCATTTGGAGATTTGGATTGGCTGCTGGTTCTGACACATGTTGTGACACTAAGTAATTCAGAAGATGTTTTTCCCCAAAGTTTGCAGAAATTCTCTGCCTGCTGGGGCTAACCATTTGACACATTAATAGCTTTGAAACAGAATATGGGTCAATTTTGCCACTGCCTCCTTTCCACAAAAATGCGTACTCCAAAGCTTTTATGACAAGATGATCAGAGAGCAGAATTTATTTCTAAGCAATTATCCTGCTTTCTGTTCAAGTTTGTTCCATTAACTTTCATCATGAGTTTTGTTTGATAAGTGCTAGAATACAACATAAGCCGGGACAGCAGAGGCTCTGGCAAATGCTATTTGTGAGCTGAAATGTATCTGAGCCCATGCATACTGTCTCCATCACTATCTCCTTACCTTCTTGTAATTTTTTTTACAACTTGCTGAAATATAATTTTGTGTTTAGTTCTGTTTTGCTTACATATTTATTTTCAGCTTTCCTTATTAAAGCATTAGCTTGACAAAAGCTGGGCCATTAATCTGTAGCCTCAATATCTAGAGCAGTTCTAGGTACCTTATTGGTGTGTGATAAATGTTTCTTGAATGAATGAGTGAATGAATAAAAACATTGGCACTCTGTGTATATTATTCATTCATTCACAGACACCAAGATCCTTTTATGCGCCTTGTGCTTTTCTACGTGCCAGGATTTTAGTGGTGAACAGCATACAGTAGTTATGTTTACAGAATATGTCTAGCATGGTGCTGTCCAATATGGTGCTCACTAGCCCCATGTGGCATACCTTAATGGAGACAAATGGGGGAGAAGTCAGAGGTAACTTCTCAGGGAGAAGCTAGATTTGATGGTCAGCTCCAAGAGTTTTGGTGTTTTTCCTAAGGTCTAATTACAAGTGGATGGAGCATGTGTATATTATTTGTTCATCACAAATTGATCCTCGTGTTCACTTGCTGAGAACACACCCCTTCCTTCCTATTCCACTGAAGACAGAGCCCAAACTCCTTAAGATGCCTCCGAGGCCCCTGCCATCTGACCCTGCTGCTCTTTTCTGAGACTTCTCTTCTACGCTTCGCCTCTCACACCGTGAACCACCTAGAAGGAGTAGGGTCAGTTATCCAGATGTTCCATTTCTCTTGCTTTTCATCCTTTGAACCTGCTGTTTCCTCTCCTTGGAAAACTATAGCCTTCTCTGCCTCATCCTTGTTCTCATACTTGTCTTGTAGGCCTCAGCTGATAGTTTTTCCATCCCTGTGTCGTCCATGTCTCCCCCACCCCACTGTAGCACACGACACACTTGTATTATGCTGCCTGTTTATGTGTCTGTAACCCTTAGCCTTGAGACTGCAGGGCCCACATCTGTCTTGCCTCCTCTTTGTCCTGAGTACCCACCATAGTGCCTGGCAAAGACACAGAGTTCAGCAAACATTTTCTGAATGAATGAATGTAGTAGATGATCTGTTCCCATTTGCAGGATGTCACAGCATGGCTCTGAATGAAGCTGCAGACATCCCTGTGGCCCATTAGAGGAAGCTCCTAAACTCAAGGATTGGGAGTGGGGCAGGGAAGAGATGGTAGTCAGTGAAGAAGGCAAATCAATGATGGTTGTTATTTGGTTTTCCATTCAAATTCTGGAAGTTGACATTTACCATTTACATAGACCCTTCACCCACTTGAAGCATATATGCAGTGACTTTTGGTATATTTACTAAGTTGTGTAGCCATGACTGTAATCCAGTTTTAGAACATGCTTGTTACCCCAATAAAATTCCTTATGCGCATTTACTGTTAATCCTCTTTCCTACTTCCAGCCTCAGGCAACCACTAATCTACTTTCTGTCTCTATGGATTTGTTTTTTTGGACATTTTATACAAATGCAATCACACAATATATGGTCTTTGTGTCTGCCTTCTTTCTCTTGCAAACTGTTTTCAAAGCCTATCCGTGTTGTAACATACAGTAATATCTCACTCCTTTTAGTCATCAGGTACTATTCTGTTGTATGGATCTACCACCTTTTATCTGTCCATTCATCGGTTGATGGACATTTGAACAAGTGCACACTACTTCTACGTTTTGAATGTTAAAAGCAGCATGACTACTAGGAACATTCACGTGTAAGTCTTCGTTGGGTGGATGCTTTGATTTCTCCTGACTAGATGTCTGGAAGTGGAGTTTCTGGGTAACCTACTGCTTCACTTTTTAAGAAACTGCCAGCTGTTTTCCAGCATTGCTGAGCCATTTTATAGTTCCACTAGCAATGAATGTGTAGTGACCCTTGTTCTTAAGGGCTAACTTTAACCAAGGCTAGAGACTCTTTTTCCTCCTACCATCTGGTGTTGTGTGCTGGCAGTTAGTAATGCAGTGTCTCTTTCCTAACTGAACAAGATGTGTAGAATGGGTGGGATGATCCCAAGTCTTGACAGATCTCTTTCTGCACTGAATATGAATTTAGGGCTGCCTCAGAAACTATCTATTTTAGGAGCCTGCTGGAAAACCCATGGCCCAAGAGAATTCCATTTTGTGGATTTTGTTACAGTGCCATGTGGCTCTTAAATTTCCATAAATCACATGGAATCCATGACAGTGTACACAAATAATGGGGTTCATGCATTTAGAACACTGGAGTAGTCCAGGGAACAAGTTTTCATTGAGAACTGACTACATGGACAGGCTCAAGTTAAATGGTGACGGAGAGCAGGTGGTGTAGATAGATGCTCAGAGAATTTAGCCCTCCCAGGGAAACCAATTCAATACACTGTAAATCGCAGCCAAACCTTGCAAGACAAAGTTTAGCCAAGTGGAGGAGAGGATGGCACACATTAAATGGCTATAAATGTGGTAGCATCTCTGAGTGGGGGACAGCCTGGGAGAACTGGAGGTGTCAGAGACAACTTCTGAGAGGAGGAGTAGGAAGTATGTGAGAGGTTACCCTGAAGGAGAGGAAATGGGGCCATTCCAGGTGAAGGAACAGTATGGGAGAAAGCCCAGAGGTCCCAATTCTCATGGCTTAATGGGTGAGCCCATGAGGAGACCAGCTTAGGCAAGTGAAGCTGCATCAAAGTATGGGTCCACGATAAGTCTTATGTTTCTTTCTATGCTTGTAGGCTCTGTCATTTCCCAGAGAGCCTTGTTTATTTTAACCTGAAGACTGGGGTTTTTTGGATTAGAGTCCCCAGTTATGAAAAGAGTTCCAGAGCAGTTCACTAAAGTTTGCTCTTAACAACAACAACAACAAAAATCCCTACTTGGCAGTCATAAGTAGCTTGCTAGATAGGGATGTAAGCAGGCCAAATTTGAAATTCTATTCTATTCTAATTCAAAGCGTGTTGCACAGCCCTGTTTTCAGATGAGAGATTCAAATGCTTTCCCAGATAATACGAAGGGACGTTAAGATAAACGAAGGCCACCACAAAATAGGAAAGGCAATTGGATGCCAGGCTTCACTGATAACAAGAGGCAGGATAATCTGATGGTTACTTTCTGGTTCGATTGTTCAAAGATGGAGTGATTAGACATACCACAAATCCTTTCTGTATTGCAAAGCTATCATAACAGGTACTTTCTATGTTTTCTCAAGATCTTTGGGGCTTCTGTTACTGGAATTAGGCTCATTTATTAAGGCTTGAATTAACTAAAGTATGTATTGTTCTGAAGAAGGCTTCTTTCATTCAATAAATACTTTTGGTGTGCCTGCTGCATGCCAATTATTATTCTCTGCTGCATGCCAATTATTATTCTAGCAATGGAGATTCCAAGTTGGACAAAGCATCATCCCTACATTCTGTTAGTTATGTACCCTATTTTGACATCAAACCATAGACGAATATTGACTGAGAACGTCATGGGTGAGGTGATGGGATGGATGTCTTATCTTTATGCCTGCAAATGGCCTTATTTGCAACATTGGTCTAGAGTAGTGGTTTCTTACTGGGGGTGATTTTAGCAATGCATTGAGAAATTTTGACAGGTGTAACTGGAGGGATTATGCCGGATTCTCTTGGACAGAGGATGCTGCTAAAAATTTTGCAGTACACAGAATAGTCCCCTTCCCCCTGGGAAAGATTGACCCAACTCCAAATGTCCATAGTACTGAGGTCAAGAAACCCTGGCAGAGAGGGACATAAAATGATAGGAGTTCTAAGGCTTTAGCCATGAGCCTCTTGTTGACAAATGTGAAGTGGCTTCAAAAAGTGTGTGGAAAATAGAATTAAAAGATAGATTTATTTCCGTGCAAAAAAATTTGAATTCCATGCAGGTTTTTCATAATGTGCATTTCTTGAACTTTTTGAAGGCTGCTCATACTATGATTAACAATGGATAGAAAAGTGAAATGGAATTAATGTGATTTATAAGGACTCAGGAGGATGATAGGTGTGATGAAAATGACACATTGGTTATTCACATCTGTAAAATGAAGGCAGTGGGTTAGATCGGGGTCTCCAAGTGGAACGTAGGCATCATTTTTAATGCAAAAAGAAAATCTCAGAACTTCTGTAATTTATTTGTGTGTGTGTGTGTGTGTGTATGAGAGAGAGAGAGAGAGAGAGAGAGAGAGAGAATATTAGAGTGAGAGAGTGTACTCCCATCTGCTGGCTCACTTTCCAAGTACCAGCAATGACCGGACCGGGCTGAGCTGAAGCCTGCAACTGGGAACTCAAATGAAGTCTCCTAACTGGGTGGCAGGGACCCAGTCACTTAAGCCATCACCACTTCCTCATTGGATTTGCATTAGCAGGAAGCTGGAGTCAGATTTCCAAACAGGTACTTTAATGTGGGATGTGGGTGTCTTAATTATTAGAATAAATACCCCAGAATTTCTGTAATTTTATTATTTTTTGTTTGTCATCTTTTGTGTGTTGTAAGATGTCCATGATGTGGAAAATAGCATGGATATTTAATTTATATAAAAAAGGGGCACACATTTATGAGATGTGTGCTCAATAGCATCTTATGGAAGAGGGGGGATCGTGCAAGAAGTTGGGGACCCTGATCTTTTCCCATCCTGACAGCCTAAGTTGTGGGAAGCGGTATCACGGAAGCTGGAGGCTGTCTGGCTGCGGATTTGTCTTCATGGAAGGGCATACAAGGTGATGGACATCTGTGTCTCCAAGAAGCTGCCACCCACTGAGTTCCATCCCTTGGCATTCAGAGAGTGGCGGAGGGCTTGGGGCAGAAATCGACACATTCTCTTGTCACATAGAGTCAGAATTTTTAAAAATTGGCAAGGCACCGGGGTTTTTCCAATTATTCTGTACGCAAGTGTGGAAAATACTATTCCCTGACAGAAATTTGATTCACACTTGACAAAGAGCATGGGGACATGGGGAAGTTGCATAATCGCCGCTCACAAAAGGGCCCTGAGTAGGAACGGCCTCTTCCACTCCTGCCCACTCCAGCATGGGCAGAATAGTGCCTTGTTTTCGGACACTCAAGCTGCACCATGGTGAGCAACGTAGTGTGACCTTATATTCTTAAGACCGCTCTCTGGACTGTTCTGGGCCATGATCCTTGTTCGGTCCCCTTTGCATTGACGTCAGGCGGAGCTGCGGAAAGTCATGCCTCGTGAAGACTAGAACTGTCCTTGGCCCTGGCAGTCTCAAGGTTTCAGTTGGAAATCCTCTGCGGTCCCTGTGTTCAAACTCCTTCCTGATCAGCTTTCCTTCTGTCCTTTGACTTGGGGGACTGGGCACTTGCAGTCATGATTTTAAAAATCAGCTAAATTCTTAGATTATGCCTGTGGAGTAAGACTGTGATTTGGCAAATAAAAGCTTTCCTTTCAGGGACCTGAACCAAAATGAAAACTGCCGGCCTGGTTAGACCTGCACTTGGCAGGTGAGGCGGTTGTTGTGATGTTAGTAGAACAGAAATCACATTGCTCTTGATGTACAGAATGGCTATTGAGTCACACACAGTAACTGTGCTGTTTTAAGCACGTTGTCTTTACCCCCAGCCTGGCTTAAGGAACATAGAGTATTCTCACTGTCGTCAAGCTGGAAGTCGTTAGCCAGGTGAGAAAAGTTAGAATCAGAGATCAGTGACAGGTGGCACAGCGGGTAAAGCCACTTCCTGCAGTACCAGTATCTCATATGGGTGCTGGTTTGAGTCCTGGCTGCTCCACTTCCAATCCAGCTTTCTGCTATGCCTGGGAAAACAGTGGAAGATGGTCCAAGTACCTGGACCCCTACACCAGCATGGAAGACTGGGAAGAAGCTGCTGGCTCCTGGCTTTTGATTGGCTCAGTTCTGGCAGTTGTAGCTATCTAGAGAGTGAACCAGCAGATGGAAGACCTCTCTCTCTCTCTCTCTCTCTCTCTCTCTCTCTCTCCCTGCCTGTGTCTCTCTGTAGCTCTTTCTTTCAAATAAATAAATAAATCTTAGAGAGAGAGAGAGGCTGGCGCCGTGGCTCACTTGGCTAATCCTCCACCTGTGGCGCCGGCACCCGGGGTTCTAGTCCCGGTTGCTCCTCTTCCAGTCCAGCTCTCTGCTGTGGCCCAGGAGAGCAGCGGAGGATGGCACAAGTGCTTGGGTCCCTGCACCTGCATAAGAGACCGGGAGGAAGTACCTGGCTCCTGGCTTTGGATTGGCACAGCACCAGCCATAGCAGCCATTAGGGGAGTGAACCAACGGAAAGAAGACCTTTCTTTCTGTCTATCTCTCACTGTCTAACTCTCTCTCTGTCTCTCTCTCACTGTCTAACTCTGCCTGGCAAAAAAAAAAAAAAAAAAAAAAAGAGAGAATCAGTGACCTAAAAGGGATCTTAAAGAATCATTTCAGGGCCAGCAGTGTGGCGTAGCAGGTTAAGCCGCCACCTGAAGTGCCAGCATCCCATACGGGCACCAGTTGGAGTCTGGGCTGCTCCACTTCCGATCCAGCTCTCTGCTATGGCCTGGGAAAGCAGTAGAAGATGTCCCAAGTCCTTAGGCCCCAGTACCCATGTGGGAGACCTGGAGGAATCTCCTGGCTCCTGGCTTCAGATCGACGCAGTGGCCATCTGAAGAGAGAACCAGCAGATGGAAGATTCTCTCTCTCTGCTTCTGCCTCTCTGTAACTCTACCTTCAAAACAAATAAATAAATCTTTTAAAAAAGAAGAACCATTCCATTCGCTTCCTTACCCAATACCCTACTCAGCGGCAGAGTGCTTTAATTGTTAAGGTCTTGGGCCCTGGCCCAGGTTGCCTGCACTGAATTTCCCCTGTGCTTCTCTTCAGCTGTGTGACCTTGGGTAGCATGTTTGTCCCCTCTGTGTTGCTGTTTCCTCATCTACCATGCAGGTGGAATGAGAAAGATAACCATTGCACTGCTGTGAAATTGAAATACAGCATCTGGAAAGATCTAACTATGGGTAAGGCAGACAGTAATATGGTAGCTGTTATTATTAGTCATTAACTTTAAACAAGAATAATTGTGGCTGTTCCCCAGTTTTCTTTCAGTTACTCCATAAGTATTATTTTGAGATAAAGCCATCATGAAAAAAAGTGCACATTTTAGTCCTGCAAATGTTTCTTTCGCATTCAAGGGAGGAATACAAATTACCAACAATTATTGACTTTGGACATAATGGAAATTCCCAAATTGAGTGTTCTTATTCCTGTGCTGACTGTTGTGAAATATTTTGTGTGTACCTTGAAGTTTAAGTAGGGCCAGCAGAGGCTATGTCCTCTCCTCACAGTGGAGGGACACAGCATGTGGCTTCCGTGTGTGAGGTGGAGGTTTGTGGGATGGATCATTAAATTGAAATGGGTTGCAGACAGAGGTTGAGGATTATTAAGCGCTTATCACTGTGAATTGGAAAGTGTGACCTGGAGGTAGGAATGAACGTGTTGACTTTCTGGGGGCACACGGTCTAGAGATTCTGTACTCTTTTTTTTTTCCTTTGGAAATTTAGGGTGAAGTGTGCTTGCTTTCTTTTTTTAAAAAAATTATTTATTTATTTGAAAGGCAGAGTTACAGAGAGGCAGAGGCAGAGACAGAGACAGCGACAGAGAGGTCTTCCATCTGCTGGTTCCCTCCCCAAATGGCCACAATGGCTGGAGCTGTGCCATTCCGAAGCCAGGAGCCAGGAGCTTCTTCTGGGTATCCCACATGGGTACAGGGACCCAAGGACTTGAACTACCTTCTACGACTTTCCCAGGCCATAGCAGAGAGCTGGATCAGAAGCTGGGACTCGAACCAGCACCCATAGGGGATGCTGGCACTGCAGATAGCGGCTTTACCTGCTACACCAGAGTGCCAGTCCTGAGATTCTGTATTTTTAAAAGGGCAAGTTGTCTTGGTCAGCTGGCTTCACAAAGAATGCATTTGGCTTCAGGGGAGGGGATACGAGGGTCCAAAACAGGGTACAAATTAGTTATTGTTCGTCAGTCTGGTGAGTCTAGTTCTCCCCCGTTCCTTGCAGTGCAGTGTGCCAAGTATCTATGTTAAAATGTGAAAACTATGTTAATCTCTCAATTGTACCAGATTTTACAGGTCATGTTTCAGTAGCCAGTTAAACAGTTCAGCCCTCTTAAGTTGATCCAAGTTCGTATCTATCAAAGATCTTCATTCAGGCTTTTAGCACAGTTCTGCATTTTTCACAGATATATCATTTCATGTGTGGATGGTCCACACTTTTCATTAGACCTGAGAACTGAAGGTAGGAGGCCAATGGTTTTGCCAGCTCAGTGTCTTCCTGTGGGAGAGATCACGAAATATTCTCTTGTTTTCTTGACCTCAAAGGTCAGTAATATGGTGGTTTCCTTAAATGTTCGCTGCAAGTATCCTTTCTGGAATTTTCCTAAGCAGTTCATAAAGCTATGGTTACATTTTCTCCCCATTGACATTATGAGTTTTTCATCCTCATAACTTTCTGTTGGAAATAGAATTTTATTTGTAGAGAGTAAATCTCTTTCAAGGTTAGAAGGTGCCAGCTAATCTTTGCACACTGAAGTTTGGTGAATGAGATACTGTTGAAGCCAGTCTTTCAGTGATTTTTTTTTTTTTTTGGAAAAAAATTGTTAAGGTTTTCAGAGTTTTCTTCTTTCCAGAATGAAACACTTTGACTTTTTTTAATTTTTTTTTTTTTTTGACAGAGTTAGACAGTGAGAGAGAGAGAGAGAGTAAGGTCTTCCTTCCGTTGGTTCACCCCCCAAATGGCTGCCACAGCTGGAGCTATGCCAATCCAAAGCCAGGAGCCAGGTGCTTCTTCCAGGTCTCCCATGTGGGTGCAGGAGCCCAAGCACTTGGGCCATCCTCCACTGCCCTCCTAGGCCACAGCAGAGAGCTGGACTGGAACAGGAGCAACTGGGACTAGAACCCAGCGCCCATATAGGATGCTGGCGCCACAGGCAGAGGATTAACCAAGTGAGCCACAGCGCCGGCTCCAACACTTTGACTTTTATAAAATGTTTTTGGTAAAAATGTAGAAGATAAAAACTAATTTGTAAATTCTGTTGATCACTTTTAAGATCCCCATTCCAGATAGTTCTGTCATAAATTTCCTTACATACAGTGACCAGAAAGCATAATGACTTTCTATAATTGAAACTAGAAGGATTTTGTACCAGGTACCTACTTTCTCCCCCAATATGTACTTTCTACCAGTTTTCCAATCTGGTTGAGGAATCTTGTATCTTGAAACACACAAAGAAACAAGAAGACAGTGAAAAACCAACCAAATAAAACCAATCCTCTTTGACCACCTCTGATCCTTTTTTGAGTGCTGCCAAACTTTTTTTTTTCTTCCATATTTCTTAGGGAAGAGATCTTCCACAATGTAGATGTCCACCAATCTATTGAAAGCACTTCCTTTAAGACCACTACTGACCTCTCACATCAGCTGGTAGTCTTTGTCTTGTCTTTTTGAACCAACTCCAGTTGGCTTCAACTGTAATGGGGAATTTTTGGATCATGTAACTGAAAATTCTGAAGTAGGTGCTGGCCTCATTCGAGGCTTGAATCAGTACCTGAAACGATTGACCAATGACATGGATTCTCTCCAACTTCATGTTTTGGTTTCATCCTTAGGCTCCTCCATGCCACTGAGTCAATTTTCAACCCTGTAACTCTGAATTTTCCCCTCTTGGAACATCAGAAGGGTTGTAGATGTCACATCCTCACATCAAACCTTCCAGGGAGGAAAGAGAAATATCTTTTCCTCCCAATCCTCAGCAGATATCCCCTCTCATCCATTGTCTCCCCGTGGGTCCCTGCCTATCCGTGAACCTGTATCCCACCCTGGCCAGGGATTTTTGCGTATGGGAATTGATTGAAGTTATGGGTGTCACCAGTAAATACAGATCAGTCTGCCAAGAGAGGGGAAAAAGGTAACTCTGGAAGTGCTGTAACAAAGAGGGAGAGAAGGTTTGGGGCAGCAGTAATCGTAGCTGCTGTCTTTGAAACGGTTGTAATTTATTCCTTGTTGAAACTCTGGGTGTCGAGTCTCTTCTGTCTTGGTGTCTCTAACCTCTCTGTCTCCCTGTAGCTTTCCTGTGCTGACAGGCTTCATCTTCCAGGGACTCTTACTGTTCTGTTAGTTTGAAAGCGTTGGTTTCCCTAACAAGCAGACCTTTCCTCTTACTCCTCTTGCTTTTGCTGGTCAGTTTCATCTTCAGTATCCTTTTAGCTTCTGCTCATAGATTAATGGAAGGACTTTCATATTTTCAGACATAGTGAGTTTGTGAAAATGTGTCAATTGGTTACATGTACAAAAGTCAACTAGATTATGGAAAACATTAGGAGGTATGTGGGAAACAATTGTTATAAAAATCCCTAGTTATACCTCTCCTTTTAGATAATCTCTCCAAACAAAAGATATCTCCAAAATTGTGTGCCTTTCTTCAATTTAGTGCTTTTCTTTTATTTATTTTTATTTATTTATTTATTTATTTGAAAGGCAGAGTTACAGAGATGCAGAGGCAGAAGTCTTCCATTTGCTGGTTCACTCCCCAGATGGCCGCAAGGGCTGGAGCTGTGCCAATCTGAAGCCAGGAGCCAGGAGCTTCTTCCAGGTCTCCCACACAGGTGCACGGGCCCAAGGCTTTGGGCCATCTTCTACTGCTTTCCCAGGCCATAGCAGAGAGCTGGATCAGAAGTAGAGCCGTCGGGACTCGAACTCACATCCATATGGCTAAGCCGTGGCACTGGCCCCAGTGCTTTTCTAATAGCTCATGCTTTCAGCTGCTTAAATTCAGTGAATACCTGATATGTTAATGATTTCTGACTGTTGTGGAGCTTACATTTCTTGTTAGGGTCAGCACTTCATTTGTCTTCTTATTTTTACCTTTATTTTTACATTTTTGTTCATAGGAAGACCCAAATGTACTAAATGCCACACCATTCCACAAGCATTGGTGAGGGAGGATGTTGTTGTTATTGCCAGAACCAAACATCTGGGTGATAAACATGGTTGGTACACAATTGACCAAAAGATTGGTCAGCTGAAGAAACAAAGTCCACATTTGGCACAGATGTGATTTATGGATTTAGTGTGCCGTGTGCAGAGGTGAGTGGGACAAGCGCTGATTATGGCCTGTACTTCTAGCCCGTGTATATTTGGTTGTCTCCAGCAAGATGTCCTCTAGGGTGGCCTCATGCTTCCCAGCATTCCTCATGCATTCTCTGGAACAGGTCACCATCCTCCTTAGTTATGCAAAAGAGAAACCCCAAATTAATCCCACCCACACACTTTGCTGATTTTGCACTGTTTGTCCTGAAATGACCTTGCCCTTTCCATCCCTATTACCACCACCCTAGTTCAGCCCTCTGTCATTTTTCAGCTGGTCTATTCAATTGCAGAAGTCCCCTGACAGGTCTTTTTTCTTGTAGCCATCTGCTGTAGCAGGGGTGAGCAGACTTTGTCCTGTAAAGGGCCAGATAGTAAATATTATGAACATTGCAGGTCATCTGATCTCTGTGGCAACCACTCAGCTCCGCCTCTGCATTAGCAGCCATTGACACGATGTAAACAGATGAGTGGGGCCTGTGTTCCAATAAAACTTTATCTGATCATTACACTTGATGCACATCTGTGAAACTATCACACTGTACTCCATAAGTGTATACAATAAGGGGTCAACTAAAAATTTTTTAAGAGACTACTTATGGATGCTGAGTTTGGATTTCATATAGTTTTTGTGTGTCACAAGATTAAGATTCTTCTTTTGGTTTTTCAGAAATCATTCAAAAGCGTAAAGAGCATCCTTAGCTCGTAGGCCACACAAAAGTGCTGCCAGCTGCAGTTTGCTGACCCAGTTTCTACCTGCTTACTAGACTGAGCTAACCAAAATATGCATCTGAACATTTCATTTGAGTGCTTAAGCCCAGCAGAGGGTTGCCAACAGGGACTGAAGGAATGAGATTCAGCTCCCTTAAGATGGCCTGTTGATTTCTTCGCCATCAAACCTCCAACATGATATCTTGCCAGTTCAAATCTTGCACCACATTCTTCACAATACTAACCTCCATGCCGTTTTCTGCCCACACTGAGCTATTTCTTCCCAAGGCTTTGCGCTTCCTTCCAGGAATCTCCTCCCCTCTCCTTTCTTCTTTCTTTCTTCCATTTTTTTTTTCTTTTCCTCTCTCTCTCTCTTTTTAAATAGTGTTAGAGTTGTTGGTTTATTTGCTTTGCTTGGAGGTTTCCTGCTGGCATGGCCATGTCATATTTGATTCTGTCTTCTTACCATTTTTTTTTAAGATTTATTTATTTATTTGAAAGTCAGAGTTACACAGAAAAAGGAGAGGCTGAGAGAGAGGTCTTCCATTTGCTGGTTCACTCCCTAACTGACTCAAACCAGTACCCATGTGGGATCAGCCCCTCTTCCTATAATCTTCTAGCCCAGTGCCTTGCTGCGTAGACACTTCAGCATGCATGGATAAATGGACATATGAAGAAGTAGAGAATGAAATAGTGAAATGAGCCAATTTTGCTATTTTTCTAACATCCCTCACTAAGGTGTTGGTGAATTCACAAGTTGAAACCTATAGTTCTTTTTTTTAAAAAAAGTTATCCATTTATTGGAAAGGAACAGTTACAGAGTGGCAGAGGCAGAGAGAGAGAGAGAGAGAGAGAGAGAGAGAGAGAGAGGTATTCCATCCACTGGTTCACTCCCTAGGTGGCTGCAACGGACAGAGCTGGGCCGATCTGAAGCCAGGAGCTTGGAGCTTCCTCTGGGTCTCCCACGTGGGTGCACGGGCCCAAGGATTTGGTCCATCTTCTACTGATTTCCTAGACCAAAGAAGAGAGCTATATCAGAAGGGGGAGCAGCTGGGACTTGAACTGGCGCCCATATGGGATGCTGGCACTGCAGGAGGCAGCTTCACCTGCTACATGACAGTGCCGGCCCTGAAACCTGTAGTTCTTAATGTAAGAATGGGTTGGATTCCAAAAGCTTGTTTTAAGTTGGCTTTTAAGAACTTAGAACACGTTTGACAGTATCTGGGGTGTTATACATTATGCTTAC
Organism: Lepus europaeus; assembly: GCF_033115175.1. NCBI lineage: Eukaryota > Metazoa > Chordata > Mammalia > Lagomorpha > Leporidae > Lepus > Lepus europaeus. Next base: position 70,775,701 of record NC_084838.1, read on the forward strand.
CTGTTCAGCTTAGTCCACAAAAGGTTACTTGGTGCATAATGTCATTGTAGTAAGATTAGAAAATAATAGTAAACTGCCACCTTTTAAATTTTATTAAAATGTTTATAGGCCCACAGTTCATCTCAAAGCACTTTAAAAGGCATTTCCAGTCCCTGTGTGACATTATAAATTGAACGAAACTGAATGCTAGTAAAATCTTAGTGTGAATAAGAAGTGGAGAGATCCTGACAAATTCTGTGGGAGTCTGAAAGCTTTTGCAAGCATCACTTCTTCAGTGTTTTCACTGTGCCTCACAACTGAGGGTTTTCTTTACCATGGTAGATTCTTACTTCAGTGTTTTCTCTGTGCCCCACAACTGAGGGTTTTCTTCACCATGGTAGATTCTTACTTCAGTGTTTTCTCTGTGCCTCACAACTGAGGGTTTTCTTTACCATGGTAGATTCTTACTTCAGTGTTTTCTCTGTGCCCCACAACTGAGGGTTTTCTTCACCATGGTAGATTCTTACTTCAGTGTTTTCTCTGTGCCTCACAACTGAGGGTTTTCTTTACCATGGTAGATTCTTACTTCAGTGTTTTCTCTGTGCCCCACAACTGAGGGTTTTCTTCACCATGGTAGATTCTTACTTCAGTGTTTTCTCTGTGCCCCACAACTGAGGGTTTTCTTTACCATGGTAGATTCTTACTTCAGTGTTTTCTCTGTGCCCCACAACTGAGGGTTTTCTTTACCATGGTAGATTCTTACTCAAAGAATTTCTTTGAGCTCATCCAAAAGATTATGGCCGCTATTTTTTGGACTCAAACATAAGATACATAGATAAATATTTTGATGAAAAAAATATCTTCTTAAGCACTCCTTCAGCAAACCACTTTCATCTAACATCCTTTGGCAAAGTTCCTTGTTTTTAAAATTTTTTTTTCTCTTGTATTCAAATGATTATTTTTAAATTCTTTATTTCTCCTCATTTGTCTCTTGGACTCATCAGCATTTCCTAATACCTTAGCTAGGAGAGCAGATAGGTACCAGTAGGGTCAATGAAGTCTTTTGGCCTCAATTTACTTTATTAGTTGACATGCTTATTTAATCTTCGCTCTGCCCAGCACATACTTATTAAAATACTGTCTAAATGTACAGTAGAAGGCCACAGTTAAGTAAAAGGGACTGGGAGGGTAAAGGGAAGTTACAAGAAGTTGGAAGAGAAGAACAGGCATAGGATATAGAAACTGTTAAGATTCAAATTGTCTTTCTTGGTGTGCTCATTGTAAAAAATCCCGATACTAGAGAAATTTTTAATGTATGCAAGTAAGTTTCCTCCTAAACGCCCATCTTGAAAATGAGGTATAAATATGTAGATTTTATTGCATGTATATTTGGATATGTACAATTAATGATGACTTTTAGTAAATGGGAGTTGAACCCTATTTCATGACATCTAAAATGCTTAATTGAGGATGCACCATTATTTTGTATGTCACCAAGCAAGAAGAAAACTTAACCTTGGTGCACTATGACAGATATATTCTCTGACTGTCCTTCTATATCCATAGTCCTGCTTCCTTCCCTGGAAAGCAGATTAGTATGGACTATTCTAAAGGTCTCTTCTTGGTCTCTGGCTTCTGGTTAGGTCTGGCCGATAGTCACTGCTTGCAGGAAATCAGAGTGAGGGGGAAGAGTGAGGAAGGAGGATTTATTCCTTTAGCTTGGTTCTAACTGTACTTTGCGTTGATGAAGCTCCTGGAGAGAAAGACACTTTCTTCTCCAGGTGGCAGGCTCTTACCTACGTGATATTAACTCTCCTTCTAGTTTCCTGTTGAATTCAAACTTTTGTTGCTGTGACATCTACCTCCTAGTTTCAGCTTTGTTCCTCAGGACTGCACATGGAAACCCTATACTCTTCTTTCATTATGACAGTGCGGTAACAACTCAAATATAGGTGACTCTTTGTAAGCCTGTGCAGGCCAAGTAGCACCATGGGAAATAACTTAGATGGCGCATTGGCCTTACCACTACTGAGTCAATCATACATAGATGTCTTTCCGGACATTGAGAAAGGGCATTACTGGAGATGGGTGCATTGGCTTTTGTGTGACCTTTGGCAAGTTGTGTTTATTTCTGCTCCTCAGTTCTTCTATTTGTAAACTAGACATTGCTGGGAGAATAAGATGAGATGATACACACAAAGCACTTGGAATGATGCCTTTATATACTATACATGTCCAATAAATGGTAGCAGTTGCCATTGTCCTTGAGTTCTCCTGACCATCATTACTAGTGCCTTTCAAGACATCAGTGGAAGGAGTTTCCAAGACAGTTCCAATACAAACAGTATATTATCTTGTTTTTTTTTTTTTTAATTGGGGAATTGTGACTTATGGACACTTAGTCTATATAGAATAGAAAGAGTGAGCTTTTATCCATTAAACCCTTTCTGTATGAACCACTCCAAGATTTTGGTGATGGTACCCTCTACTCTCTATGTCTTCTTATAACCTTTCCTAGATTTTAACTGTTTTTCAATTCTTTGTCTGACTTGTGCTGACTCTGATGACAAAATACCCACAACATTGTGGAGGTGGTTCATGCTGTCTGTACCTGGTAACCTGTAGCCTGTCACCCTAAATGGTCAAGATTAGGGGAAATCAGATATCTCTAGAGGTCAGGCAGGTAGCATAAGTGTGTTGAAGGTAGTGCAGACTATGATACCAAAGTGGCAGAGACCATGGCAACACTGGCAGTGCCCACCCCATCAGAAGGGATTCACACTGAAAAAGCATTTCAACACACTACTGCTCAGTTAAACTATCTTTCCATAGAATTCAGCCAGATGGCACCAGTTTGATAACTGTGATCCAAATGAATAATAACATTAGCAAATCCCAAAGAACAAAAGGATCCTTACAGCAATCTTTTTATTCCCTGCTTCTCTCCTGCATGTAGTATTTCACCATCTCTGTTGTTAAAGAATGGAAGCATTTACCTCTTTAGGCTTGCTTTATCATTATTTACTGCTGATTAACAAACCACTCTGAAACTTAGTGTCCTAAAATAACACATGTGTATTATTTTTCATGATGTTGTGGGTTGACTGAGTGCTTCTTACAGTTTGGGGTGATTCAGGTGGGTCTGAATGGCCTAGGATGGCCTCAAGGTCTAGGCCCTTAGCTTGGGTAGTTGGGACAGGGTCTCTCTCAATTTGGCCTCCCTGTGCCAAGCATGCCAGCCCACAGGTCTTTATACAGCAAATACAGAATTCCAAGTAGCAATAAGCTCCAAGTGCTCAGAACCTTTTCAGGCTTCTGCTTGTGCCCCCTTGGCCAAAGCAAGACTTATGGCCACATATGGTTTCAAGGAGTATAAAAACAGATCCCAGTTGTTGATGGAAGGAATGACAGATTCACTTGCATGTGCCTGGAAAATTGCACAGTACTTTTAGCTTTTGTAGAGAAAAAAGGCTTGGAGACTTGTGAAATGCAGAAAGGAGCTTGGTTAGGGTCTGTGTGAACCTGCATGGCGGTAGCAGCCTAGATGCCATGGAGCAGCCATATTGGAGTACCTGCGGTTATAGGGAAGCAGATCTCAGAGAGGCCAGGAGGAATAGGAAGAGTAGTCAAGTATATGGTGCCAGTGGACTGTGAAGGACCAATAGGCAAAAGGGTATCTGCATGGCATGAATGCTGACTGTGGGTAGCCCCAGTGTGTAGGAGGTGGGTGGGAGTGACTGACCAATACCTACAGTCCCTTTAGGATATATCTCTGAGTTTTGCCTGTGGAGAGGAGCTATGCCTGCAGCCCTTCTTTTTACCACCAGGCAAATACATCTAAGTGATGGCCGACTTGCAAGCATCTGCTGATCTTCCAGTAGAACTGACTTCCACCTGTATCTGGAAGTGTATTAGCTTATCTCTGCCTAGCTGGGGTAGACTCTATGTTTCCACATCTGGAGCACTCATAAGCTCTGTAGTTCCTTACCTCCACATCCTGGATGTCCAGGGAGATGAGCCAGTCAGGGAGCAAAAGGGACCTGTCCTAAGGGCTAGTGCTCGCACTTCACAGATCTGAACAAAACCAGTTTGAGATTTTATTCACTGAATGTTTGCTCCTGTTACTCCATTAGCCCTCAGATAGAGATGTGGCAAGATCTCATGTCTGACTTATAACTTGTACACGTGTAAAGTAAAATCAAGGGCAGCAAAAGGGACGTGTGGCTTGACTTTAAGGTAGAAGAATTTTATGGCCTTTGATGGCTTTTTAAAAAGGTTTATTTGTTTATTTTGAAAGTCCGAGTTAGAGCAAAAGATAGAGAAGTGAGAGAGAGAGAGAAAGAGCGAGAGGGAGAAAGAGAGAGAGAGAGAAATATTCCATCTGTTGGTTCACTTCTCAGATGGCTCCAACAGCCTGGGATGGCCCAGGCTGAAGCCAGGAGCCAGGAGCTTCATCCAAGTCTCCCATGTTGATGGTAGGGGCCCATACACTTGGGCCATCTTCTACTGCTTTTCTCAAGCCGTCAGCAGAGAGCTGGATCAGAAGTTGAGCAGCCAAGACTCAAACTGATGCCCATATGGGATGGCGGTATTGCAGGAGGATGCTTTACCTGCTATGCTACAACACAAGCCCCCTTTTGAAGACTTTTTAAAAACACTCTGTTATAATTACCTTAAGGAAGGAAGAGCAGGAAGACATTCCGTGAATTGGCTTTGATCTCTGTTGGGGCAGGAAACACAGAATCCTCTGACTTATATGGGACAGAGATGGTTTCGAGGGGGAAAAAGATTTTGATAATGCCTCTGACATTTACTGAGTAACAACCATGTGCAATATTGGGCAGTATGTTGAAAACAGTGTTCCGTTTGATTCTGAAATAATCTTGAAATCTTACCTGAGAGACCTCTCATTGTTGGTAGGGAAACTGAGGCCCAGAGCAGCTGAACAGCTTGAACCTGTGCTCAGAGATAAGAGGAAGCAAAGGTGTGAGCTTCTTGCAGCATCATACAGCTTCCTGGGACAAGTGGGCAAGCAGGATGGGGCCGCCTGGAGGAGACTGGGCCATCACTGACAACAGTGGAGCAGTCATGGGGATCACCCTGGTGGAAAACTCTGCTCCTGGGTCTCCCCAGTCCTCTTCCTCTACTTGTGCATGCCTTGCTTCCCCACAGTGGTCTCAGTCCCGGGGTCTCTGTCACTTGTCCCTTGCTGATTCTCTTGAACTCAGCCTTGACACTGGTAACTTGGAGCTGCAGGAGCTTCTGAATCAAGCATCCATTGAATGGCAAATACACTGTACGGCAGGTCCAAGAAGATGATGTGGGCTTGTGGATAAATGCTGCATTTGAATTTCAAGCCCTCTTTGTCATTAAAATATTATTACATTGGTAGTTCATTTCTGTTGCTGGAAATGCAAGTTTTAAACAATGATTTTTTTTTTCTAAAAAGTCTTATATTTCTCTTCTCTCTCTGTGGGAGATTGTGTCCTGGGTCACAAACCAGAGAGACTTTGTAAATAGAGTTTCCAAATATTTATCATCTAAACAGAGCATTTTGGAGAGTGAAAGGGGGCACTATTAATAATCCTGCAGGACAATCCCTGAAGATCAGGGACCCACAGCTACCTACAGGAGAGAACAGAGGACCTTTGAAAGCTGGGGAACTCCTTGTACATATTTTGTAATTTGATGATGAGTTGTTTTGGATGGTGTGTCAATAATTTTAAAGAAAACACATGCACGTCTCCAGGGCAAACTTTGAAACGAAGCGGGAGGAATAACTTTTTGGCTTGCTCATTATTAATGGCCCCAGTGCTCTTGAATTGCCAGTAAATTTCTCTTGTCTGGTTCACACATTTGGATTCTGTCCTTCATACGGAACACTTGCAAACTCTCCAAATATAAACATCTTTAATGAAGCAGTAAGATACTGAGGCAAAACAATGTCCAAGGTGTGAATTATTGCACTATCCATGACAGACTGAAGTGTGACTTTTTGTGATTGCAGAATGGCTGGTTGCCAAGTTGTATAACAAAAACCCTCGTAATTGCAGCCCTAGATAATTCATATTATCTTTAAACCTCTATTTTTAAGTTAGTGGAGACTGTAAAAAAAAAGAATCCAAATAGTACAATCTCTTCTTCAAATTTTTAAATTTATTTAAATGCCTGGTGTGTGTGTGTGTGTGTTAAGTACCCTCCAAGATATTTATTTCTTTTCTTTGTAATTTCATGAAATATTATTAGAGGAAAATGGGTGGAGGTGGGTCTTCAATGAAAGACATCTGATCAAACTATACACATCAGGAATAATTTTTTGCGCTTGAAACTGCAATCTTCTGAATTTCAATAGGAAACTGGATTTTTATTTTCCTGTTTTTTTCTGATTTTAAACTGTGATTCCTTTTACATGAATTATATTTGCGTTCAAATGTTGAAATACCTAAGGTATATGTATAAGGTCAAACGCCAGACAAAACCATGAAATAGGTAAGATCCAGCAGCACTCAGTAGCTATTTGTGTCCAGCAGTCTAAACAGCTGAAACTCCTAGCTCCAAATTTTCCCATACATCTCTCCCTTCCCCTTCTCGCTTCTCCTTTGTCATTGTCTTTAGAGTCTGCTGTTTACTTAACCGAAAGGCTGTTAACAAGTGGTAATGGTTCATGAAATTTCTATCCAACTGCCTATCTTTGAGCAAAGTGACCTGGAACACTGAGTAGGTAGCTCAGGCCCTGTGCAGAGCAAATTGTGGTGGTAGAGATTTTAGGAGCAGGCCCTGTGTTTTCTTCTGCAGCTCTCAGATCTCCTGTGTGAGTGTCCAGTCCACCTGCCCACCCTGCATTATGCAGCTGATCAGAATCATTGCAGTTCACTCAGAAATAGGAACATCGCTTTAAGAATGAGAAATAGCCCCATGAAAAGATGTACTGAGACGTGGTGCTTTTGAGAAAGAATGGAATAATTGCTAGCTTCACTCCATAAATCACTATATTTCCCTGAAGGTAGTGATAATCAATGTGCTTTGACTCTCAGCTTCAGCTGGAAGAATCAAGGAAGAAATATTTCACATTGATTTGTCTCATCCAGGACCCAAGCTGTGATGGGAGTTAGTGGATTCTAAAGAATGGCTGATATATCTGCTGGAAATGCAGCGTTTCGAATCCTCCTGTCTTCCTGTCACATAGCTTATTCACTTCTGCTCTCTTTGTCTGCACCAACTGCACTTTCAGAGAGAGAGAAAAACGAAAACCTTCAGACTCACCAGGAGGGCTTCCTGTGCGAAGGCTTCTTACTGTGTCTCTTGTATTTCTGAACTCACCCAATCTTCGTGTGGTTTCTAAAGTTTCCTTTTGCACCCTGGGAAAGGCTGATTTCCTAGAAGCAAGAGAAGGTCTTAGAAATCAGCAGGCTCCCTGGTGCTTTATTTTATTTTTCACGACCCCAGAGTTGCTCAAAACCTATGGTAGGGGATGGCTGGGTGAGTGGGGGAAAAGGTGGGGTTCCGTGATTTGGCCCCAGAACCTTCACTTTTATCTGTTTTGTACGTTGCACTCTGTGTTCCATTTCCCTTGGCGGTTATCAACTGACATTTGAAAGCTTCTGATCTCTGTGAAGTGATTAATCCCCAGTGATCAAACTAGTTAATGGCAAGGTCTGGGTCTGGAAAGAGGCTCCTGATCCTGTGGACACCTGTCTTGTTATAATAAAAATATAACCTTGAGAAAAGATAGAGTCGTATGCAGCTAATCAATAGATAAATGGACAGAGTTGTAAAGAGGGTACTCAGATGGGGAAAAGCTGTTGGAGAAAAGCCTCACTGAATCAAGGAATACAAGTTAAGGCAATGTTGATTTGTTTTCTCATTTGTGCCCATTAGTTTCCCCCTGCTTATGTATTGGTAATGATAGTGTAAATTTTGGGTAGGATGTTCATGCTGCTGGTTTTTAAATGTGTTGATGTCATTCTCACATCTAACCCCACTTCTAGAAACTGATCCTAAGAAAAACATTTAAAATATGCCAAAAGAAATATGTGTAAAGATATTCTTTGTGGTGTTTTTATTAATAGTAAAAAAAAAATCCTAAATACACAACTATAAAGGAACAGTTAAGTAAACTGTTAATGTCTGTATGGTAAAATACTACATTTATACATAGTTTTAAAAGATATGTTAAAATAATTTAAATATATGATTAAATATAATTTTATACAAAATTTCATATCAAATATAGGTTGAATGCATTAAAAATATGTACAGGTAGGTACAGAGAATAGGTTGTAGAGAAATAACCCAAAATGCTGTGATTACCTCCAGGCAATAGGGTTATACACCATTATCATTCTTTGATGTCCAAAAACATGTTTCCAGTTTTTCACATTGTATTGTACTGAAGGGGAGAAATGAGGCTTTTCCCCTTCTGACCATTTGCCCTGACAGTGCCACCAAGATCATGATTTGGGTTGTTTTCTGGTATAATCTAGGAGTGTGGAAAGAGCCAGAGCCTCCTGCCCCTGCACAGTTTTGGTTCTGTGAACAGAAGAGATTTCCTTGTGTCATTTGGCAGACTCCAAGTTTTCAGCGTGCGGTATTGGTGCTCAGGGAGGATTCAGCAATGCGAAGACTCTTTCTTCACAAAACGGAGAAGCCCTGGCTTTCGGCCCTTGCTGTGCCATCTCCTGTCTACGGGACTTGGACCAGATTCAGACACCTCTCTGAGCCTCCATGTTTTCCTCTCTCAGATGAGGATGATGATGCTTCAGTCACATTGTTAACACCAGAAAGATGGTTAAGAGGCATAGTATGGTGCAGGAGTAGATGTAGAAGAAATGCTCAATTCATGTCTGTTACTTGGCTTCCCTTCCTCTGGGCCTCCTCTTTGCCTTATGGGAGTTAGGTATGGGAGAAAGTACTTGGGCCTTGAACATTTTTTCCTTATCCAGTACAACAAGGACTTGGATAGGTAAAAACCTAGGAATCAGGATGATAGTCCTGGGTGAATAGATGGATCATCCCAGGTACCCCAACAGAGCAAACAGTGGCAATTACTGATTTTCAGCATGCTATGGACCACCGTGGTTAAGAACATGTGTGTCTCAGAGGACACTTACAAATTAGAGTCCTTTGTCTTCAGTAGCTGGAGGATCCAGCTTTTGATTTTTGTATTCGTGACTAGAAGGCATCTAGCACAGGAGGCATTCCAGAACTGTGGAGAAGGAGACATCAGCCCCTTGACTCTTCACCCAGCAACTGGGTGAGGCTCTCAATCTCCTTCCCTTGCTCTTTCAGAAAACTGTTCCGAGACTCTTGGCAGATTCTGATAATCCATTTGTTTGATATACTTGCCTTCAGTAAGGAGACGTAGAGCTAAGAGTTGAGGGTTCTGATGCAAGCATTGTCAAGTCCTGAAGTGACATCTAGGGAACCTCCTGCTTGCACTCAGGAGTGCTGAGCTGAGATCCTGTGCTTAGGGAGGGTCAGCTGCTGTCACTCATTGTCTCCTTGAGTCACATCAGGACTGCAGACATCCTAGTCATATTTGCTTGTAAGATGCACAGATCTAGATTCTTGCAGGCCTAATGGCCCATGTTGGGAGAGCCTAAAATTAAACCAGGTCAGATGCCAAAGTATACATAAAATGCAAATGAATCATTAAATAATTAAAAATGGAATAAATGTTTACTGCCTCCTGGAACATAGCCCGGGAACCTGAGTGCAAGATTGGTTCACATCTGTAACGTGTAGCAACTGCAGCCTGGGATTTAAAAGCCGGTATTTCCAAAGGAACAATTAATTTAAAAGGGAGGTTAATTCACAGTTTACAGACTTAGCATCTGCTTGTTTAGCATATGCAATATAAAGCAAAGTAGTGGTCGATTTGTAAAAATGTCAGATAATTGATGATATATGTATGCTAATTGTTTTTGCATAATCCACTTGTATGTCTTCCCTGTGATCTTTAGTAAGATATAGTAAGGAGTTTGTGCCCTATGTCTTTTATGATTTAAATGTTCTAAGTTGAAAGAATTTATATATATTTTGTGTGTGTCATATTTGACTTTGGATTTGTTTTTGAAATCAGAGAATTTAAAGATATCTGTATTTTTCCTTGACATGTCTAAACAGTATTTTTGAACTGAAATTCCCAGGTTATGTTGTTTTTCTAAGTAGGCATAATTTAGGAGGCCTGTTTACTTTGCTGATAACCATGACTTAAATGCAGCTTATTGTAATGTGAGGAATTTCATGTGTTATTGCTTTCATCCTTTGCATATTTGTAGTTACCTTATTCTCTGGGGGCAAATTATTATTTTAATTGCTTTTACTTCTGGAGAGCTGTCTGTGTTGCAAAAGTTGATTATGGTTTTACCTACTTATGTAGAATTTCCTCTAGAAATTCACATGTACTGAAACATAAGGTTTATGACTGAGATATAAATGTGGAAACTGAAGCATTTTTATTATTTTTTGAATATGTAAGAGTGTCTAGGTTATTTTTCTGTAGAGAAATGTTTCTGTGTGTGTGTGTGTGTGTTTTAACTGGATACTCAACTAAGATTCATGTCTCCTTTTGCTAAAGGTCTAAGGACATAAATAATTTGTAGAAAAGGTCTTCAGTACTTTTCAGTGCTAAATTTTGGGTGTGTAACTTTCAATAACATTTATTGCTTCAGAAAAATATCACCCCTTAGGGATTGCTTTTTGTATTAAAACACATAGCTCCTGGCCGGCGCCGCGGCTCAATAGGCTAATCCTCTGCCTTGCGGCGCCGGCACACTGGGTTCTAGTCCCGGTGGGGCACTGGATTCTGTCCCAGTTACCCCTCTTCCAGGCCAGCTCTCTGCTGTGGCCAGGGGGTGCAGTGGAGGATGGCCCAAGTCCTTGGGCCCTGCACCCCATGGGAGACCAGGAGAAGCACCTGGCTCCTGCCATCGGATCAGCGCGGTGCGCCGGCCGCAGCTCGCCGGCCGCGGCGGCCATTGGAGGGTGAACCAACGGCAAAGGAAGACCTTTCTCTCTCTCTCTCACTGTCCACTCTGCCTGTCAAAACAACAACAACAACAACAACAAAACCCCACATAGCTCCTAAATATAGTAATAAATACACTTGCCTGTAATTAGAATATCATGAACATCTGAAAGACTGATGATATTTGCTTTGGCCCACCACTTTCCATGAATTTGAAGCTATTTCCAAAAAAAAAAAAAGAAGACATATCTGGAATGATTACTGATAAATAGGAAAAGTTAGGGAGTGTGAGAAAAGATGATAAAATAGAAGGAAACACACTGCCAACTGAAGTTTGAGCATAATTGCTGAGATCGAGGGTATTAAAGACTTAATATAATCGGATCCCTTACTGGAATTTAGCCACTTGAGAGCTCTACTTGTTTTCCCCATTTGTATGTCTGTTTTGACTAAGTTCTTCAGTGACACTGATAGGACATGGCCGTCACCTACTTGCTGCCAAACCTGAAAGTAAGAACAAGCAAAGTGTTCTTGATACGAAAAGATTCAGATGTGAGGTTATACAAGGGGAGTATGTGGATGAACTCTGGTGCCCATGGGTATGTTAATCAGTCCACATGGTGTTTAAATAAATAAATAAATCTAACATTTAAAAATGAGAAGATTTCACATTAAAATTCAGACGGTTGTCTTCTCTTGGAATATTGAAAAACCAACCAGCTGGCCTACTTTCTTAAATGATAGTACTGTTACTGTAGTCTGACCTCGGAGAGCATTTGTGAGTGTGGCCCCTAATTTTAAAGTAACCCTTCCTTGCGGAGAGCTTGCTGGTCTTTTAAAAAAAATTTTTTTTAACAGTGTTAGGCTTAGTATTGCAGTGCTTGAACTTATTTGCTAGTGGTTTTCTTAGAACTTTCATCTTGTGTTAGATTTCCCTTCACCCTTTCCTCTAGTGAGTACATCCAAAGTCTTCTTTTTGGGAATTCATTTCAGATGATATGTCCTCATTTGGCATGCACACTCATTCTTTCATTTATCAGTCATTCTAAGAACATTTATACTGATCATGTATACTATCAAAATGTGGGTTCAGATAACTCTGCCCGTAGTTGATGTTTTAGAATAAGCTAATACTAAATAAAAGGGGACTTTAAACATACCAGGTATTGGGATTTAGGATAATCTCAGATGTGTAGAATTAACACTAAATTCCCATATTATGTATGGTACAAAACCGAGAGAAACTGTTTTTAGTCTGTCGATTCCTTGGTGTGGAACCTAAAGACCTGGGTGGAGTGAGTGACCCTATCCCTGTGTCAGTGCCCAGTTTACTCTCAGAATGAAATAACTAAGGGGCTGTATATATTGAGAATTGGAGCTGAGCCACTATGGAAAAGAAAGCTCACTGATAGAAAGACAGCTGCAAATACGAGACTTTCTAAGTAAATAAGAAAATATAAATTCAATGTGGATTTATTCCAGGCCTCATGTGATTCATTTTGGGGCACCTGTTTTTTCTTATAACCTAGCATTAGGAAATAAACTTCAGTTTTTCACATACCCTTAAATATAAGGTACCTGGTATAAAAGAAGCATTTTACATGAAAAAGCAGAAACCTTCAGCAAATGTATTTAATATTTATATTAAAAATACTATTGTAAAAACCATTTTGGTCATTATTACCTAAAATACAAACAAAGATATTCTGCCATTTGCGTGTTGATTTTCCTTTAAATGGCCTTTAAAGTCTGTTCCATTTAGAGCCGCCTTCCTGAGTCATTTAATCTTTCAGCCAATTGATGTAAGAGCTTTTGTGCTGTGTGTGGTACCCTATTTCTAAATTACAGTCACTGTAAACTTGTAGTATGTAAGCACTGTAGACCAAGTTTTAAGCTTAATCTGTATGAGAAAGAATTTGAACTAAGTCGGATTCCCTCCATATGATTGTGTTTGGCATAAATTTTTGTGTCATGTAATAACATCAACCCATTAAAGAAAGGTCGCAGGAATGATGCAAGCAGTTCTCCCCTCAGGTGGCTAAAGATAAATTCTTTAAAGAAATTAACCAACAAGAATCTTTCCTTATATCAAATTTTCAAGTCTGCATCTGGTTTTCAAATTAAATGAATGAGGTTTATTCCATCTGTGTTCATTTCTTTCTTTTTTCTCTTTCTACCACTAAAAATGGAAGCCCAAATACAGAATTTAACATTTCATCTAAGTCAAAGAACAGAATGTGGCAGTTAAATTTTAATCTAATCTCTTAAGCAGCATCTATGGAATCTTTTTTATTACTAGACTTGGGTACAATACATTTCATTTTTAGGACTAAATGTAAGTTACTCCCCAGATAGTGTTGGTGAATAAAAAGAACCCCTTTATTTCCACACTGTAATGGTAGATACTAACACACACACACACACACACATACACACATGCAAACCTGTCCATCTGCGCATAATTTAATTGTAATAAATAGCCTTTCATTTTTGGAAACCAATAGTATTTCAAAAGTGAATGTTTGGTATTCTAAATATGACTTACAGGTGATACTAATAAAAGTGCCTTTTCCATATACATGGTGATAAATCTCACCCTTAGATAAAGGCCTAATCAATCTCATATGACTCCCTTTGCATGATCTGTACGTGCTCAGTATCATGAGTACACTTCTAGGCACATTAATTCTTAAGTAATAGTTTGACCAATTTGTTTCTCTGCTTTATTGCATTTGTTGATTCTGAGTGTGATCTCTAGTGTTGAAAATTCATGAGAATTATGTGAACATTTTTATTAGTATTTATGGTGAAAATCTCTTAGATGCTTCTGCTAATATATATTTAGGTCATTACTAATAAGACACATGTGCTGAATGTGTAAGAAAGGCCAGAACATGAATAGCTTTCTGCAGACTTTGTAAGATGGAAAAAGGAGTTCATGCTGTATGTTTTAGTCCTAATTGAGGCTTAGTATTTTGGGGTCAGAGCTACGAGTTGGCTGAACACAGTGCTCGATCTTTGGGATGTTATATTGGGTATATGCTTGGAGAACAAGATTGAAACATTCCCCAGTGACTGTCTCAAATACTTTAATACACTTTTTGTAGTATATTGACTTGGAAGTTTACCTTAGGATTGGAGGGTGTTCTAAAAACAGCTTCCATTTCTTGGTTGCAAAATCATGTGTGGTGTTGGAGAATTCACTGAAAGTCAGATCTGTTGATGAGCCCTATGCATTCATCCTACCCAAACTAACTTTCTTGGTTTTCCTGGCAGGAGACTCTCTTGGTTCTTCTTCCATGCCTCTGTCCAAGAGTGGCCCTTCCATAAACTGCCCTCTACATTTTATTGTTAGTTCATGTCTTCACTGCCTTTAAGAGCCCATTCGAAACTCTTATTTTCTAGAAGTTTCCTCAAGTACTTTTTAAATTTATTTTATTTTATTTTTTTTATTTTTGACAGGCAGAGTGGACAGTGAGAAAGAGAGAGACAGAGAGAAAGGTCTTCCTTTGCTGTTGGTTCACCCTCCAATGGCCACCATGGCCGGCGCACCGCACTGATCTGAAGGCAGGAGCCAGGTGCTTCTCCTGGTCTCCCATGGGGTGCAGGGCCCAAGCACTTGGGCCATCCTCCACTGCACTCCCGGGCCATAGCAGAGAGCTGGCCTGGAAGAGGGGCAACCGGGACAGAATCCGGCGCCCCAACCGGGACTAGAACCCGGTGTGCCGGCACCGTAAGGTGGAGGATTAGCCTGTTGAGCCACGGCGCCGGCCCTCAAGTACTTTTAATCCATCCTGCACCCTTGTCTCCATTTTATCCCTTCTTTTTCTTTTTCTTTCTTTTTTAAGATTTATTTATTCATTTATTTATTTGAGAGGCAGAGGGAGAGACAGAGAGAGAGAGAGGTCTTCCATCCGCTGGTTCACTCCCAAATTGGCCTCAACGACCGGAGGTGAGCCAATCTGCAGCCAGGAGCCAGGAGTTTCTTCTGGGTTTCCCACATGGGTTCAGGGCCTAAACACTTGGACCATCTTCCACTGTTGTCCCAGGCCATCAGCAGAAAACTGGATCAAAAGAGAAGCAGCTGGGACACAAACCGGCGCCCATATGGGACACCGGAGCCACCGGCAGAGGCTTTGCCTGGTATGCCACAGCGCTGGCTCCCTATTTTAGTCCTTCTTGAAGTCAAGAATCATGTCTACTACTGTTGTTGTTTCATTGGCGGTGGCTTTACCCACTAAGGTCCCTGTTGTTTTAATGTTTTACTACTTATCATAAAATCAGAAGCCATTTAGGCTGGTTAGGTTATTTCAGACCCCCTGGTTTTTATCTTCTGTCGTGTTGAATATGAGGAAACTGTGTCCAATAGAAGTTAAAATGGCAATGCATGCCTGTGATTTAAGTTTGTATTTTGGTGTAAATTCAGACTTCACAGGAAAGCTGCAAGAACAGTACACAGAATTCTCTTACACTGTTTACCCAGATGTCCCAAATATTAACTTTTTACCACATTTGCTTCATCATTCCCTCCCTCTATTTTTTTCTGAGCCACGTAGAGTAAGTGCAGACATGGTGCCTCTTTACCTCTGAATACTTTTAGTGTGTAGTTCCTAAAAATAAGATCATTTTCTTACATAACTGCAGTACAGTGATCAAGGTCAGGAAGTTAAATACTGATGTGTGCTATGATCTAGTGTACAGCCCTTCATGATTTCACCAATTGTCATGCATGCACAGGGTTTAAAGGCATGTAGCACATGAGTAGCAGCTGGGAGGCTAGCACCAGAGCCTTCACTCATTCTCTCAAGTTCTTTCTGACTCACTAAGCTAAAGGGACATCTTTAGACCTCACATCTGACAACTAAGTGACGTTATCTGAAAGCCTTGGTGAACTTTTTAGGGCTTTCAAAGTTGTTCAATAACTACCACGATCTGGGGCTATCAATGCTGTTATTTTTTTAAAGGTCAGTGAATCCAAAGTAGAAATCTTGATGTCATTCTTCACGTGTCCCTTGTGTCTGCCAAGCAGCAGAGGTCTCACTGATGAGATTAAAGTCACAGAACTACCAGTTGACAACGCTGAACAGCAGCAGAAAGTTTGGCCGAGAACTAAATGGAGCTAAATGCAAGTAATCAGATCTCTCAGATACTCATTATTGAAGATGGTGCTGAGGATGGTTAGCCCCATAGAAAAAATAAAAATGCTGTATGAGACTTAGTTGAAATAGCGCATTACTTACAAATTCACATTGCTATCGTGATTTACATAACTGAATTTCCTACTTATCTAACAGAGAATCTGGATTAAACAGATTGATGTTGCAATTATTAGGCCAAAGTAGGGACCAAGGCTTATGTCTATTTCCTTGGAGTTCCTTGTTTAATTTATTAGAGGCATCCCAACGTGACCTCCAGCATTAAAGAGAACATAGTACGGCAGAAATGTTCAGCTGCAAGAAGAGTTTGGCATTGTTCAGAGGTTTGGGGGACAATTACAACATTCATAAAGCCAGAAAGTGATACATAAATCTTTTTTAAAGTAAAAATGTTGGCTTATTTCTCAAAATGTTTCTATTACTTAATAATATGAGTATCAGAGCCTTTGTTCAGCACATAATGTTCAGAATAATTTGGTAGACATGGACTAAAGATCCTTTAAACAGCTTGCTTTTATCACAATTCAATTTTATTCCTCTATTCAGGCACAGTGACATTCATTTAGTGACTTTGTTGTGGGAACATTTCTTTGCATATAATATACAGAACCATTCGAGTGTAGTCTGTTTTGGATCATTATCCATTTCTTTGGGCTTTCTTGGATGGAAGAAACACAGTCCAGTTAACAGCCTCAAGTCAAAAATATCTGAAAGACACGGCTTTTTCTTATGTATATATAATTTTAAAAAACCTTTATTTTTGGATACACTTTAGACAATCAGTTACAACAGAGAGCTGGTCTAAAGCTTTAGGGTGTGTGTGTGTGTATGTGTGTGTGTGTGTGTGTGTGTGAGAGAGAGAGAGAGAGAGAGATAGTTGATTAGTTTGCTTCCAGTTGAAAACTTGCTGTCAAAGAGGTAAGGAATGCTTGCATCTAACCAGCGCTTTTAAGTTATCTCCTCTTGGTGAAAACAGACTTCTAACTGCAGCACAAGGCCTGTGTGTTCCTCCTGTCGTTTTGTATGTCCTGGCTGCTGTCCCTTTAGAATATGTCCTCATTAGTGCCCTTATAGATTCTGATGAGGCTTGGCTGGTGCAGAAGGAGCAACCAGACCAAAAATGGCATCTTAAAGAACACACTTTGAAAGAGGAAACTGTTAAGGAAACATTTATGAAGAGTATGTAACAGGCACAGGTTCAATATAAATCAGCCAGTGTCAGTTAGAAAACAAGTATTTTCATTGGGGTTGGGGAAGAGTTATAAAAGGAAACCCCTGCAGTGGGAAGAACATGAGTGAGCTATGAGGTCAGATAATCCCAAATTCAAGTCCTGATGCTACCACTTTTATTAGTGACATGTACATCTTGGATTAGTTCCTAGATCTCTCTGATCCAGACCATGAAAATCTTTCATTCAGTGAGCATATTTTGGGCCCCTGTCAGGTACTGAGCACCCATTGTTGCTAGACTCAGAGGGTGAGATTTATATAAGAATGTATATGAAATCACTCAGTGCAATGTCTGGCATATCATAGCAGCTGAATATATTTATTTGCCTTTCCTGTTTGTCCTCTCAAACTTCCAAGAACAAAGGGAGATTAATGTACTTCCCTAGAACTGAGTTTAGTCAGTCTTCCTAATACCTCCTACACAAAATCTTTTATCATGACTTGTTGGAATTTGTAATTTGACAAGTTAGATGCACAGTTCTATGGAACCTCAGCTGGACTGAGTCAGCAAACTGAACTTTTCTCTCTTTTTTTTTTTTAAGAGTTTTAATTTTTTAAAAATTTATTTGAAAGAGTCACAGAGAGAGGCAGAGAAACAGAGAGAGAGAGGTCTTCCATCCACTGGTTCACTCCCCAAATAGCTGTAACAGCTGGAGCTGAGCCAATCTGAAGTTAGGAGCCAGGAGCTTCTTCTGGGTCTCCCATATGGGTGCAGGGGCCCAAGCACTTGGGCCATCTTCCACTGCTTTCCCAGGCCATAGCAGAGAGTAGGCTCAGAAGAGGAGCAGCCAGGACTAGAACTGGCACCCATATGGGATACCAGCAATTCAGACTGGTGCTTTAACCTGCTGTGCCACAATGGCGTCCCCCAGATATGAGCTTCTCTTCCAACTTGGCCAGTATAGCCAACTACTCTTGGGCAATTCTCTTCACCTCCTTGGGAGTCATTTCTCTTGAGGGTGCAGTGAGAGTTTGGGATTATGTGATGTTTATCCCTCCTGATCCCATATTAACTGATTTACTTCTATTTCTCTCCTTTTTAAAAAGATTGTTTCTTTACTTGAAAGGCAGAGTTACAGAGAGAGACAAAGGAAGAGACAGAAAGAGAGAGATCGTCCATCTGCTGGTTCATTTACCAAATGGCCACAATGGCCAGGAGTGGGCCAGGTTGAAGTCAGGTGCCTGGAGCTTCTTCCAGGTCTCCTACATGGCTGCAGAGGCCCAAGCACTTGGTCATCTTTTACTGCTTTTCCAGGTGCATTAGCAGGGAGCTGGATGGGAAGTAGAGCAGCTGAGACTCTAACCAGCGCCCATGTGGGATGCTGGCACTGCAGGTCATGGCTTAACTTGCTACACCACAACACCGGCCCCTGTTTTTCTCCTTAAATAAACATTATCGGTGTGTCTTATTTTTCTTATATCTACTTACCCTGGTCTTATGCTCCAAGTTTTGCTGGAGTTGCTGATGGAAAAAGAACATGGTTTTGGTTTTCAACTTTGATTCAGTTGTTTTTAGCCTTTATCTTGTTCTCATCTCTGGTTTTGGGAGAGAGAAAGAGAAGACAGAAGATGCAGCTGTCCTTACCATCTTCCTTTAATTGAACTTAAGCTGATTCTTGGGTTCATTGTGTTGTGCTAAGAACACATGAGGTTGAAGGCCCACCATTTCCCAGGGTCCTCACCAGTTTGCTTTCTCTTGTGGTAGCCACAATCCTTAAGATAAATTATAGAATACCAAAAATCATAGATGGTAATGACTGGAAGAGACTTTAATGGCTGTTTGGGAATCTACAAAACTCAAGTCATGGAAAGAGAAGGAACCCTTCCAAGGATAAGCAGCTGGTTAGTAGTTAGGCCAGAACTTGAACTACCTAGCTCAACTCTCATCTGCTATTGCTTTGAGAATGGTTATTTCTTATCATTTATTCTCATATAGCCTCTGGGCTAGCCAACAGCACATGTCTCTTTTAATTGTAAAGATTATACTGTGATTTCCCTTAGTCTTATGGAGTTCTGGGCTATAGCTTTGCTTTCCACCCTTCAGTGTATCACAGTAGTTCTAGGAAAGTTCTAAGATGCTCCTAAGTCACCCTTAATCCAGATATACACTCTATTCCAATATCTTTCTTCTTCTTCTTCTTCTTCTTCTTCTTCCTCTTCTTCCTCTTCTTCTTCTTCTTCTTCTTCTTTTTAAAAGATTATTTATTTGAAAGACAGCGTTACAGAGAGGCAGAGGCAGAGAGAGAGAGAGAGAGGGAGAAAGAGAGAGAGAGAGAGGTCTTCCATACAAGAGCTGAGCTGGGCTGATCCCAAACCAGGAGCCAGGAGTTTCTTCTGGGTCTCCCACTTGGGTGCAGGGGCCCAAAGACTTGGGCCATCTTCTACTGCTTTCCCAGGCCATAGCAGAGAGCTGGATTGGAAGTGGAGCAGCCGGGACTCGAACCAGTGTGCATATGGAATGCCAGCACTGCAGGCAGGGGCTTTACTGACTGTCACAGCGCTGACTCCCCTATTGATTTCTTAAATGTAGTAATCATGATTCATGCTTATGGAATGCTTCATATGGGTAAGACATCATGCACTGTTGTTTTCCCTGTTTCCAGAGAACTTTATGCTTTGTCTGAAGTTCCCAGCAGTGGTTCTAGGATTTGGAAGCAAGAGGTTTCACTCCAGAGTCTATACCTTGAAGTGGTGTTGTGTGTTCCCCTCCCACCTCACCCCAAACTCTCTTCCTTTTTACAGATTCCATTCTGCTTGCCTCCATAACTATCGGGGATTCCGAGTTCCAGCCTTATGCCTTCCCATGTGATCCCTGAGCAGTCTCAAACAGTATACTTACCAATATCCCTTGCTCTGGTTCCTTTTCCAAGCTCTCCTTTTCAGTTGTCTCTGTTTAGTTCCGACTGGCTGTCTGCACAGCAACCTCATACTCAACGTGTTCAGAACAGTGTGGCACCTTGGGCATCAGCCTGGAGGAGAGAGGTTTTAGAGGCCTTTCTGGTTCTGCTGCAGTGACATTCTAGGTGTAGTACTGTGTCAGAATACACAAGTCTGCATGTTAAAAGCTGTATTTGATAGCATTTAACTATAAACAAATAAATTAGGCAGCTTTCTTTTCCCCTATGGAAAAGAATGTGGTTTGAAAAAGGGAAGGTTTTTTTTTTTTTCATCATGCTTTACATATTTAAGGCAGTGTTTACATCAAAATGATATTGGACATGGCCCATTTACCATGTTTGAGGGGCCCTGCAGCCTCCATTCTCCTGCACTGATAAAACCTCAAAGGCAGGGATACATTAGAACCCCTTGCAGCACCTATGAAACACAGCCTGTGTGGGTTTTGACAAGTTCCAGTAACCTTGCGTACCAAACCAGAGTGCAATACCCTGAAAAGGAAACCAAGAACAAAATTCAGAATTAATCTCTTTACTCCTCTTCACTACTCCTAGTCTCCAGCTGCTCTGCTATCTTTGGTTTAAACAGTGCTATTTTTGTCAAGATTAAGCATCTTTTTGTTTCTTTTAAGTCTGGTCTTTGCTTTGCTTGGAAGTGTTCATCTGGGCTTTACTCCCTTCCTCCCTGATCCATGAATTTTTGTTCTCAAATCAGCTTCTTTTTCTTCCCAATATTGTTTGTTCCTTGCTTATAGGATATTCTTTGCCATCTAATTTTAGATCATACACAGTGCCCTCTGAGCAGCCTCTCCTTTGCAGGGATAGAAGCCATGGTTAAGATGTCACTTCCTATAAATCGGTTTTGGGGAAGATGAAGGCAGCTGTGGGTCGGGGAGAGGGGAGCAGGAACTCAGGAAGTCTGACCTTTTCAAAGTCGGCTTAATCCTCCCTCTTATCCCTGCGGTCTCTGAGCACGCTGTGGAGGGTGGATGGACCCTCTTTAACGTGGAGGAATGAGCTTCTGCATTGTTCGCCTTTGTCCCAACAACAAAAGCTCTGGAAAATTCCAATTAATTAGCAAGCCTTGGGCTAATGAAATCAAACTGAAAGAGAAATGCACTAAGCTTTCAGAGAGGCACCATCATGTGAGGACAATGCTGATTTCAAATATTTGGGGCTGTTTGTATAATTTTCCCAGGACCTGCCTTCCTGAGACTCATAGAGATAAGAGGAGAGAGGCAAGAGCAAGGATTTGCCGGAGTCAGGATGTAAGAAGCTTGTTGGCTTTTTAAGGACACTAAATGATCCACTGTCATTGAAAGAAGCCGGTCAAATGTGGGCTCACATACTCAGGGAAATTAAACCCAGACTATAGAGCTTTGCACATTTTGTGTTTAGAGCAAGAACTGGATGAGCACAAAGTAGATTGATATGAAGGGCCAGGAAATCACGCTACATTGTCTCTTTGAATGTGGACTTGCAGTCAGTGCGGCACAGGAAATGTATGGTGATGACAGCCAATAAAGCCATTCATTTGGAACCTTTATACTGTATATTCTATGTTAATAATAGTAATAAAATTCCTATCATAACACCAATACCACCGACTCACATATATTGAGTATTTATGGTACACTAGGCACTATTCTGTGCGCGTTTAATTTTCTTAACAGTCTTATGAGATACTACATGTTACATGACTGCTGTTTTTGTTACCTCCACTTCATAGTTCAGAATTTTGAGGCTATGCCATTAAGTGACCAGTTCATGTACGTAAGTGACAGTCCTAGATTTGAATCCATGCAATCTAATTTCTGTGTCCATATTCCACATTGCTATACCACCCTGCCTGTAAATATGATCTTACTACCACAGGCAGAAATAGCACTGGAGGCCAGGTTAGATGTTGCTGGGCTGAACTAGGGGCACATGAATCTGAGGTCCTATTTTCTGCCTATTCACAAGTTATTTCCATGAACCTGGACAAATCACTCACCTCTATTTCTAGCCTTTAGCTTGTTCAGCCTTAAAATAAAATTGTCATGTTAGATGATATCCGAGTTATCTTCCAGTTCCAATATTCTGTAGATTGAGAAAATGATGAGTTCCAGATATAGGGTAAATGAAATGGTCACTTTTATTTTATTTTAAGGTTTTATTTATTTAAAAGGCAGAGTGAGAGAGAAGAGTAGGAGAGACAGAGAGAGAGAGAGAGATTTTCCAACTCCTGGTTAAGTCTCAAAATGGCTGCAATGGCCAGGGCTGGGCCAGGCCGAAGCCAGGAGCTAGGAGCTTTTTCCAGGTCTCCTATGTGGGTGCATGGGCCCAAGTACTTTGATCATTTTCCACAATATTCCCAGACTCATTAATAGGGAGCTGGATCAGAAGTGGAGCAGCCAGGACACGAACTGGCACCCATGTGGGATGCCGGCATTGCAGGCAATGGTTTAACCCACTGCACTACAATGCTGGCCCCAAAAAGGTCATTTGTAAAGAAGTGTATTGGGGTGTGTGTGTGTGTGTGTGTGTGTGGCAGCGGTTTTATATCCAGGCAGATCTATGTTCAAATGCTACCTCTTCTGTATGACTTAGAGCTGATTGCTTTGTCTCTTTGTACTTTAATTGCTTCCTTTTTCTGATGGAGGTCATGTTGTTATGTATCCTTAGCATGATGCTCAAGCATTGTTGATACTTCTCGTTATCTTCACGTAGATGGAATAAGAGTTGGGTAGAGGGTACCCTACTTAGGAAACTGCATTGAGAGAAGAGATTAGTTCAACCAAAAGGAACATTTTCTTGAAAAAGTGGCTAGACTGCTGTATTTACATGGTTGAATTGCTTGGTGATTCATCTTATAGGTGAGAATAATTCAGTCCTAAAACCATTAAGCTGCTGGCAGATTTTCTGTGTGGCTTCTTCATTGAACTATGTCATCTTCCTGTCATTGTTTCTCCTTGGGCAATTATTTTGTCTGCAAATGATCTTCAGATTCCTTGGAAAAGGCAGTAGTTGAGGAAGGATGCTGGCTTAGCAGTCATACTGGATGCAGTAGTGTCCTTCAAAAATTCATGCCCCGCTGGAACCTGAAAACAAGTTAGTTTTTGGGTATAGGGTTTTTGTAGATGCAATCACGTTTAAAGATGAGGTCATACTGTGATAGGGCTGGATCTAATCCAATGACTGCTATCCTTATTAAAAATGGGAAGTTGGACATAGAGACAAGAATAATATACGGACACAGACAACACACAAAGAGAACACCATGTAATGGCAGAGAAAGAAATTGGAGAGGTATATCTACAAGCCAAGAGATTCCCAGGATTGCTAGCAACCTCCAAAAGCAAAGGAGACAAGAAAAAACCCTGTCCTGTAATCTAGCCAGAGAGTGTGCCTATGCCAGCACCTTGTACTTTCATTTCCAGGACTCTGAGAGAATACAATTCTGCTGTTCAAAGACACCCAGTTTGTGGTACTTTTGTTATGGAGGCCATAGGAAACGAATATAACAGGTAAGCTGTGTGTTTGTAAATCATAATACTTGGGGCTGTCTGAGAGAGAGAGCAGAGTAGTCATTGACTAAGGGAGAAGAGAAAATATAATGCCTCCCCACAAGGGTATTTTTGAAGCTGTTTATCATTGCCATGGTTCCTCTTCCTTGTCAAAGAAGTTTTCTTTTTATTTTAAAGATTGATTTATTTATTTGAAAGGCAGAGTTAGAGAGAATTGGGGGAGGACTTCCATCCGCTGGTTCAATACCCAAATGGCCACAATGGTTGGAGCTAGGCTGATCTGGAGCCAGGAGCCCAGAGCTTCTTCTGGGTCTCCCACGTGGGTGCAGAAGCCCAAGAACTTGGGCCATCTTTTGCTGCTTTCCCAGGCTATTAGCAGGATCGGAAGTGGAGCAGCTGAGACTTGAACTGGCACCCTTATGGGATGCTGGTGCCTCAGGCAGCGGATTTACCCACTATGCCACAGTACCGGTCCCCAGAGCAGTTTTCACTCATATTGTCCAGGGTTAGAACCATTGTTGTGGAAAGGCCAAGACACAGAGCTGGATGAAAATTGGGTTTAGAGTAGACTAAAATTTTTTAAAATTTGACTTTCATATTCAATGCAGTAATTATCAATGGAGATTTTCAGTATTGTCCACAGAGACTTCTAAGAGAGGTGTCACTACCTTGTTTACCAGTTGATTTAAACATTCTTTTGAGGTCATCTCATGCTTCCTGAAATTAGAAAGGAGGTAATATATCTGAAACACTAACTTGGCTACAGAATAGACTGGAAAGTACAGAGTTCCTTGGAATGAGATGATTACTTCTAATTTGGGGATACATCTTGAAGTTGTAGTAAGAAAAATAAATCTTAGTTACCTAAAAGGCAAGAACTTTGCAGAAAACAACATGCTATTAAGACAAAAACCGTCAAACAGGCTTGGGCTGTGTGGACTCAGTTCCAGAAAAGCTCAGAGTGAAGACAGCTCGTGAATTCTGTCAACAGGGAGTGAGGCCCATATCACATGTCACTTTGCTTTGTTTTTAACATGTGGCTCAAGCTGTGCCAGACCTGCTGCTGTGTGGGAGATGTACTTTCTGACAAAATAAGGCATTTTCCTGGCATCAGGCCCCTTTGGAATTTTTACTGGTGTGCATAAACCCAATGAGTTTGTGTTTCCCACACAAATTCAATGCAATCACACTTGGCTTTTGGGATTGATGGTGGTCTTGAGGGCTTGCCAATGTGGTAAGTTTCTTATCACCACTACAGGTTGTTTGGAAGAAGTGAAACCAGGTGTTCATTCATCCTTTATTTAAAACTTGCTTCCCATCTACCATACCTCTTATGAAGAAGAAACAGAGGAGGCAAGATCGTAGACCAGCTTTGGAAGGACTGAAAGCATTTTGTTGAGTGTAAATGGAAGCCATTCTAGGAGACCATCTCCTTCTCCTCTTTCCCCTCATCCATCATGATGATAAAGTTCATTGCTAAAGTTCATATATATTATTGTGTGTTCAAGGAAATGATGCTGATGACAATGATAGCATAAATATCAGTGTTCATTCTTGGTTGTCCATTATTGGTTGAGTTCAAGTACTTTGCAAATAAACAAACTCTTAGGATATGAGCAACTCTGATATCTTTTTTGCAACCCTGTTGGCTTGTCCTGCAAATTCCTGGTTCCCCCCCCCCCCCACTCTGCAATGTATTTCACCATTTGTTACAAGAGGGATCAGTGAAGGCACACCGACCCCCAAGCACAAATAAATTGTCTCTGTTATAAAAATAACTTCAAGTTCCTTCTCCAGCATTGAGAAGCCATGGCGTGTTTTCTTTATACAGAGAGAACAAAATATAATATTGAGAAAGGGGGTGAGAGAAGGCAGAGATTCTACAAAATAATAAAAGATCCCCAGTGTTTTATATATGATCCTGGGAGGTGGTTCCTTCAGTCCATTCGGCCTGCTTCATTGTGTATCAGAGATGCAGACTCAAGCAAGACTCAGGTCCTGTTCTCTAGGAGATTGAAGTCTAAAGTCCAGAGACTGGCAGGTCGTCTCCAGAGTCTCCTGGCACCATCCTCCTCCTCACCGAATGATCCCAGCTAGCCTGACTTCTTCCTTCCCCATCAGTCTGGTTCAGCCTTCGTGTCTGGGCTCGGTGTTTCCTCTTCATCCACCATGGCCTTCGCCCACACGCTGCTGCATGACTGCTTTTATCTCAGCAGTCTGCATCTCAGCCACGGGCCATCTCTTCTCCTGGCCGTCTCTCTGCTCAGTCCAGAGTCACCCCCTCCCCCCAACATATGAGCCTCTGTGCTATGCACTGTTTCGTTTCTTTCGTGGCACTTGTTCTTGGATGAAATGATCTTGTTCCTTTATCCATTCACTTGTGTCACTGTCTACATTTTCACTCCTAAAATACAAACCATTGTACCCTCAGCAGTGCATTTTTGTGGAATGAATGCATCAGTGAATGAATGTATAGTACATTACAATTCATTCTGTAATGAAAGTGTTAACTACAAGCTGTAGGAAAATGAGAAAAAGAGTGACAATGTGTGTGTCTAAGTAAGCGGGTAGTATTTTCACAGAAAAGATGTGTGAGCTGGACCTGGAAGGCAGAGACAGTGTGACAGAAGGTGCTGCTTCTGCTTAGGTAGATGAAGCTTTTGCTTTGTGATCTTGACCCCCACTGCCTGATCCACTTCCTCCTGGCATTCAGTGACAGCCCAGATAATTTACTGATAGGCCCAGTAACTGTGAACTCTGCCCTTTTTTGCACACAAGCATCAGGGAAAAGAGGAACATATGTTTACCGAAAACTTCTCCTTCATGTTACAGAAAGTTGCTAAAAGCTTGTCTTCCCAATAAAGATAAACTTGGAATTGATGTAATGGAGAAAAGGAGCTTATGAAACCTAAGTAGGCATTCTTGACGAAATAAAAATAGAAGCTTAAAAGACGCATCATTTTTGGAAAGGAAAAAAAATACATTTTTCCCCTACTGTAAGAAAATATGTGTGGATGAGGCATGTGTGTTAAACCATAGAATAAAATTTGCATATTACTTTAGGGCAACCTTGGCAATTCATTTTTGTCAGTCCTGATAGACATGCTGGCAATATACATACCCGAGATGATCGCTTGAAGAGACAATTGTATTTTTACTAAAAAGGTTTTTTGAGGATACAATTTATTGATATTTAATGAAGCATGAAGTTTCTAAACGAAGCCTGAAAGCAATAGCTAAGCTAATTAACTTCACATAAAAGCTCCCAGAATACGTATGTGCTATGGGTTGCGTGCTTATCAATCGTGCCTGCTTACACTGACATCTAGGGTAACGTGCTCCTCTTGTATGCCTTGTGGAAGCAACACCGAATGCCGCTGTAATGCATGCATTAAAGGAGGAAATAACCACTTAGATTTCCTGCAAATGAGGATGGGGTATTTAAGTCAAGCTCTGCAGGGATTTACAGGTTATAATTTAGCAGAGTTAAGATAAGTAATAACAACACGTTATTTCCACACACTTGATTTGAGTCTCTATCTATGCTGTTTCATTGAATGATAAACCATCCCCTGGTTCTAAAAATGTGCATCTTCCTCCCTCTTCTTGTTCTCCCAAAGAGAGGCCAATGATGCTAAATAACATGAGATGAACATTTCATTGTGCAGCAGGGATTTGTGTGGGCTTTTTCCCACTGCATGTGAGAACATGCCCCATTGAGAGCTCTGAGAATTTTCAAAAGCAGGCAAAGCCAGTCCTGCTTTGGCAGTCATTTCGAAGTCACTCCAGTTTGGAGGCAGAGGGCTTGCCCTGACAAAGCTGTTCTCATTGACCTTTATCAATGGCCATCTTCCTTTTCAGACAGCGTTT
This sequence comes from Lepus europaeus, assembly GCF_033115175.1. Taxonomy (NCBI): domain Eukaryota; kingdom Metazoa; phylum Chordata; class Mammalia; order Lagomorpha; family Leporidae; genus Lepus; species Lepus europaeus. The sequence goes on from NC_084838.1 coordinate 70,803,308, forward strand.
CATTCCCTTAACTACAGGTCCTCAGGCTCTGTCCCCTTGCAATAGAGTCCAGATGTCAAAGAGCAATGGGTAATTCCTGCACGTACTTTTCTGAAAATCATATGATACAGAACACAGGAGTCTGACCAATTAAGACCTGTATTGCTGATAGAGCAGCAGGTACTGTGATTCACATTAGCCTGTGTAGTGTTCCTCAAACTTGGATGTGCATCAGTAGCTGTCATAAAGCCCACAAAAATGCCAGTGCGCTGGCCCCAGCATCTGTGATCTAATTCAGCAGGTCTAGCGTGGAGCCTGAGAACTTCAATTTCTAGCAGGTGTTCTGGTGATGCCAATGCTTTTGGTCCAGGCACGGTGCTTCCAGGCCATTGTCTAACATGGATGGGCAAGAATGCTTTCCAGGGACCCTGGGAAGGATGTAGTTTGTTTCAGATACTTCCTAGCTCACAACCTAAAACCTTTTCTTCCTTAAAAGATGTCTCTGTTCTTTCTCTAAGATATCAGATAAGGCCATGAAACTTATTCACACTTAGGTATAATGACCTTGGGCAACTTTGGGGCTATACTTAACAATGGCATGTACGTTTTAATGGTAAAATTAAAGGAATGGAATTTGAAAGAAAACATTTCAAATACCTACCAGTTAGTGGAACATAAAATCCAGGTTTGAACTCACCACTCAGACCAGACAGTCTACTTATCCATGAAGCACCTCTGCCTCAGTAACCTCTCACCTGACCCCCCCACCCCCACCCTGCTTTGTTTCTAAGTTTTCTCTCTAATATAGGGCCTGGTAAACAGGAAGCACCTGGTAAGAATGTATGGATTGGATGAAGGGATGGACAGGTGGGTATGTACCAGGGACAAAAATGGTTACAGCTCATTTGAGTGCTTCTTGTTCTTGATCACTAAGCAACAATTTAGTATTGCCCTTAAAATAAAGACGCCTTATGGTTCTTTAGGGTACCTACCCCACCACACCCCAATTTGCATTTTAGGGAGTGTAATAAGCTAGTTAGGAAGCAATCCGGGAATGGGAATAGAGGAAAGTGTGTTGGAAGGGGTTCAAACTGAAGAAGAGAGAGAAGAGAGGAAGGAGGGAGGGAAGAACCTTACTTCTATGGGGATATTGGGGAGGGAGAAAAAGTGAAGGAAGGCTTCAGGATTGCTCAGCTGGGAGTTGTCAATCAAGGAGTGGCAGAGAGTGACAGAAATGAGGTGATTTTTTTTCATCTGTTCTGGGACTCAAGTTTTGAACGTACTGCTTACTACATCTGAAACTGGGATGAGGAGTCCTGGGATTAGTTTGGGTTATAGATGATTAAACATGTTAGCAGATACCAGATAATATGAAGATACTTCAAAAAGTTGGTAGAAAATGGAATTAAAAGATAAATTTATTTTAGTGCCCAAAATCCAAGCATATTTATATGTTCTCAATGTAACAGGATAATGAGTAGCAGTAGCATGCAATAATATGATGCTTATGCTTGTTCATAGGAGCTTGTTAAGCAGTGTTTTTTAAAGTTGGGGGGCCCCAAACTGCAGCATCAGCATCATCTGGGAAAATATCAGAAATGCAGATTCTTGGGTTGCACCCCACCCCCTGAATCGAAACCCTGGAGTGGACCAGCAGTTCACGTTTCTGCAGTCTCTTCTAGGGAATACTGGTGCATGCCAGAGTTTGAGAACCAAGAGACCAGGGAATTGCTATACTCAACGGTTCCTCCATTTAAAGGAGCAATAGGAGCTGCCCATGACCAGGACCCTCTGAAATTCAGGGTGGATTTTGGTTTAAACATTACAGGTGGCTGATATTGTCCTGTGTGTGAGTACACTTTTTTCCCCTAAATATTTCATCACTTGAAAGGCCTATGAAGACAAAGATTTTGAGCTCAACAAAGAAAACAAATGGGCTCAATATCAGAAGGGGAAAAAGAGAAGTTTATAAAGCGGTCACATTGAACAACTGTACATGAATCTAGGCCGTGGCCAGGTCATGAGCCTGGGAAAGTGGCTTGGTTGCCGAGCAAATGGGCCGTGTCATGGGTCAGTGGCTCCAGGTTTAGTCAGCCGCTGATGTCACTGGGAGCGCAATCATGCTTGTTCTCCTGTTTTGTAACTCACTTTTTTTTTAAAAAGTTTTTGCAGTATGTTAGTAACGTGTCCTTTTTAGTTTTTTGCCCATCAGTATCAGTATTTTTTCTTTAAATAGTCTGTTTTCTAAGTACACAGATTACTTATATAGGTTCACTGAAGAAAAAAATCATAAACACAAAAAACAAAGAATAAAATAAAGTCATATACCATATTTCGCTGATACTGACATATCAATTTTTAATATTTTAGGTGACAAATATATAAGTGTACTTATCTTGTGATTCTACTCTGAATTAAGTTTTATATTTTCTTTTTCCATATTTTCTTTTGTTAAGAATTTTGCCCAGTGTAGTTTCATAGTCTTTGAAGATATTTCTAAATATAGCAGAGGTTTTGTTTTTTTTAAAAAGATTTTATTTACTTATTTATTGATTTATTTGAAAGGCAGAGGGGCAGAGAGGGACAGAGAGGGAGAGACAGAAGAAGGGAGATCTTCCATCTGTCCACTGGTTCACTATGCAAATGACCTCTACAGTCAGACTGGCCCAGGCCAAAACCAGGAGCCAGGAGCTTCTTCCTGGTCTCTGACACTGGCAGAGACCCAAGTACATGGGCTATCATCTGCTTTCCCAGGTGCATTAGCAGGGAGCTGACTCAGAAGTGGAATAGCCAGGATGCGACCATTGCTCTGATACGGGATGCCTGCATCGCAAGTGGCAACTTAACCCACTGCATCAAAGTGCTGTCCCCAGCAGAAATTTTTATGTGTGAAAACAACACTGTAGGTTCTTAATCAGATTTTGTTTTTTTAATTAAAATTGTGTTTTCATAAATCTTTAAAACATTGTGGTCTAGACCTCTAATATCTCCTTAGTGTGCATTATTGCATCAGATGACAATTTTAAATACCCTTGTCACATTACCAAATTGCTTCCTCCAAATTCTGTGTTACATAATTACCCTCTCAACTCAACCTAGTGGCAGAATATTGAGTTTCTATTTTATATCTCATCTATTGGATTCTTCTTTTGTAAACTGTATGTGCTTTGCTTCCCACCCTCTCCCATGCCAGGAATATTTGCATTTTTTTATTGGTTTATAAGGCCTTTCACGTATTAAGTCTTTTAACTCTCTGTTACATAAAGTGCTAGTCTTTTGTTTGTTCTCTCAGTGTAAAGTGCTTTTTGACCTAAAATGTTTTTGTAGTTATATCTGTGTATCTTTGTCACCTGCATTCTAAAATTAAACAATTCAAATGTGTTTTCTTTTAGTTGTTTTGGACTTTGTTTTTAATATTCTGTTCCTTGTTTCTCTGTGGTATATATGGCTGATTGTATTTTCCAGTGGTGACTGATACCCTAGCTCCCATCCCATGTGCTCTGACTTTGCCATTCCCTTGTCAAGAGGCGGAGTCTCGTTTCCAGTCCCAAGCGTGGTTTGGTCAGTATTGCCTTGCAGAAATGATGCTGTGCTTCCTTAGCTGGTCCGAAAGCCATGTCCTCCTTCCGTCTCTTGGAAGGCAGCCGTCATGCTGGGAGAAGCCCAGGCTGTGTGCAAAGACAGCCTCAGCTGAGTCCCTAGCTCCCAGCTGGCGTCAGCCCTAACACGTGAGAGATCCTGTGTGAAGTATGTCCTGTTGAGCCCCGTCCATTCCTGGAAGCACAAAGGAGAGTAAGTAGTTGTTTTCAGGATGCTGAGTGTGGGGTGATTTGCAGTGTAGCAGTAGATACTCAGGACATATGGAACGTGAATAAGGACTTAGCTTTCATTACCTCCAAATTATAATGAAGGGTTGCCCCACAACCCATTCATCGACTTCCTTTCCCCCCCACTCACTGCTGATGCCCTCAGGTGCTGATTTTCACTGTATATAAGAAGTCGTGATCTTACGCCCTGTTCTGTTTCTTTGTTCTTTGTTTTCCTTCCATGTCCTACAGTTTTTATTTTCAAAGCTTTATAATATGTTTTCTTTTTCAAGGCCTTTGATGTTTGTACAAGTTTATTCTTTCAGGTAGACTTTAGAATCTCATTATCAAGGTAGTGGATGAGGAAAGATCCCTCAGGATCTTGCAAGAGAATCATTGATTCTCTTATCTGAGTGGTGTTGTCCCCTTTGGCAGTGTCTAGACCGAGTTTAGTTTTGATTATCACAGCTACAGGTGCTGCTGGCATCTGGTGGGCAGAGGCTAGAGATGCTGTTCAACATCTTAAAGCACACAGAGCACCCTGCCACACACACACACACACACACAATGAAGAATTATGGGGTATAAAATGTCCGTGGTACACAGAGAAATGCATTGAACTTACAAGACGGGTTGAAAAAAATCAACATACTAGATATATTTAGTTGTTGTTTTTTTTTTTACAAAGTAATGTGCGCATAGAATGGTATGTCAAAAGATTAATAGGAAAATGAAATTATATATAAGTTCAGTTTGGTGCAAAATTATTTGAAATCTATATATACTGTTTCGTAATAGGCATTTCCATAAACTTGTTGAAGTCTCCTCATATGTATGGGTATTAAAAATTTTTTGCAGTAAAATAAACTTATTTTTAATTCCATTTTCCTCATATCTTTATTCATGTATCCAGCAAAGAATATAGTTTTCTTTTTTAAAATAAATTTATCTTTTAATTATACTTTCAATAAACTTTTTTTTAAAGATTTATTTATGTATTTGGAAGGCCAAGTTTCAGAGAGGCAGAGGCAGAGAGAGAGGTCTTCCATCCACTGGTTCACTCCCCAATTGGCCACAATGGCCAGAGCTGCACTGATCCAAAGCCAGGAGCCAGGATCCGCCTCTGGGTCTCTTACATGGGTGCAGGGGCCCAACGATTTGGACCATCTTCCACTGCTTTCTCAGGCAATAGCAGAGAGCTGGATGGGAAGTGGAGTAGCCGGTACTCGAACTGGGCCCCATATGGGATGCTGGCACTGCAGGCGGCAGCTTTACCCTCTACACCACAGTGCCACCCCCAAGAATGTAATTTTCTTCATAGTATGTACTCTTCTAAGGAATTTTTAATTAAAATTTTTTTCATTAAATTTTGAAATTCATAATTGGTATTAAATAGGAAACTTATTGCTTTTGTCGTATTTATAGTGTCTTATCACCTTATTCCCCTGTAGTAATTTTAGCACACTCTGTTGAAATATGTAGTTAGATAAAATTTTTGATTTAAAAATCATGTTAATTCTTAATTTTATTTATTTGAAAGGCAGAGGGAGAGAAAGAGGGAGAGATAGGAGAGAGGTATCTTATTCACTGATTCACTCTGCAAATGCCTGCAATATCTAGGGTTGGGCCAGGCTGAAGCCAGAATCCTGGATCTCAGTCTGAATCTCCCATGTGGATGACAGGAACCCACATATCTGATCCATCACCTGCTGCCCCCCAGATGTGCATTCACACAAAGTAGAATCATCAGCAGAGCTGGGACTAGAGCCCACTCACTGTGATATGGGATGTGGATGTCCCAAACAACATTTTAACTGCCACACCAAACTCCTGCTCCATGTAGATAGAAATTTTGACATTTAATTTGATAAATAAGAAAAGGGAGGAGGGATAAACCAGATGTTTACATAGGAAGTGTTTGAGCTTAAAAGGATTTAAGAGATTATCTACTCCCTAACCTTCATTGCAGTAGATGATAAATCTGGTACCTAGAGAAGGTAATTTGCCTGTCTTTTGTCACATGGATAATGTTAGAGCAAATAATTGAAAGCAGCACAAAAATATAGCTTTTAGATTAGGGAGGTAAACAAGTCCTAATTTATATAAAATTGTAAGCCTTGACTTTATGTTGAAGGCCTTTGTACTGTTACAGAGTTGGAGATGCCCTTACACCTCTTCTCTTCCATCCCCTCCCCTTCCATTCCATGTCTGCTTCACAAAGTGTTCCCAGTCCCCTTTGACTTGTGGAAAATTCTTCCTGTGGTAGCATCTGCTTTCTTGAGGCTCACACATCCCTCATGGTTGAGTGGCGTTGGAGGAAGCAAAACTCTCACTAGCTGTTGAGTGCCAACTAATAGGGGTTTGAATGCGATGAGGGAAAATCATGTTACTTACTTGCTGGACTATGTGAGATAGGAGGCCCGGGGACGATCTGAGATTCTGATTTGTTGATACAAGACCCATCTGAACCATGCATCCTATAAACAGTTATTGAACAGCATTGAATTTATATGACACTTTGATATTTTCTTTTTTTTTTTTTTTTAAGGTCTAGAGGTAAGATTCAGCCCAAGGAGGACTGAGAGTCTTAACCCTAAGGGCCCCTCTTTCTCTCACCTTCCGAAAGTTGTCTTTCCTGAGTGTTTTCAGCCGGAGTTCCTCTATGCGGAGGGGGTACTAGCAGGTATAAATGGGAACAGATGATTATTACGCTTCATTACCAGGCGAGATCCCTGTGCCACAGGGACTCTATCCAAACTCATTGCGATGATGAAGAGCCCTCTCATTATTTCAGACTCCTGAAGGCAGCATTTTTCTTTAGAAAACCATGACAAAGAAAGTAAGGCCACAATGCAACGGAATTCCCTTAGTTCCTAACTGCTAATTGGACAATTGTTCTGCAATTATTATTATGCCAGCAAATAATAGCCTTCTAGCTTCACTTGCTGCTTGTAAACTTTCCTTCAGATGCGAATCTTTGTAAAGAATTATGCTGTCAAGTTTGATTGCTGAAATTAGACTGCTTTCTTCCTTTTCTTTAGCAAGGTGCTTGATGTTCCTAAGTAGCCTGTGCTTTGCATTTACATCTGCAGATGAATAAGCAGGCCTGGGTTCTACCAAATCTATGGTTCAGTCATATCTACTAAACCTAAGATTTAAGGAAATAGGCACCTTTCTTTTAAGATGCTGAAGTTAAGCAATCTCGTTTCTCATTTCTTTGGAAAATTCATACGTTTTGTCTGATCTGGGGGAGTGATGGCTTTTGTATCCTCTGAGCTCAAAGACAAAGGGAAGAGAGAAATCTTTCTGGGGGCATTTTCAGATACAATTTGTAGACTGAAATAAAATTTCTCTTCAAGCCCAGTTGTAGAGTAGGGGTCCCTGTGTCCCTTCCCGTGCCCAACCCCTCCTCTGTGCTCACCTTTTTCTCTGCCAGTTCCTCCTCGCTTCATAAATGCCATTGTTTAAAACCCGTGGCTTCCCATGCAGAGGGTTCTACAGTCTGTTGTCTATTTTGAAAGGGAAAGACGTTTTTTAACTGCCTCAGAGATATTTGCAGATTTAAGCATCATTTAAATGACAGCCCAAAAGGTAGGATACAATGGAATGTGGGTTTGGTTGGGTGCGTCAGTGCTTGGAGTAGCTGTGTGTCTGGGGGAAAGTCAGTTTTCCTCTCTGCATCAGAAGCAGAGCAGGTGGGATTTGAACTGGTGCTCCAGTATGGGATGCTGGTGTTGCAGGTGGCGGCTTAACCCTCTGTGCCACAATGCTGCCTCACCATGATATCTAATATTCCTTCTAGCCATAGCCGTTTATGAATTCAAAGTATGGTGGGAGCAGGGACACGTGTTTTTTGTATGAGGGATGCCTGTGAATGTTTTCATCATCTGCTCTGGTTTGAAGGTAGTCTTGTAGATTATGAGAGATGAAAGGTTTACAGATGTGAGCTACAGGTGGAAAAAGGCATTAACATTTATTGAGCATCTGGTTTGCATCAGGTCAGGTGCTAGATAGTTTCCTTTCTGATCTCACTGTCCCAGTTCAAGTGATTTGGCCAGGTTCATATAGATACAGAATCACAGACCTGATTTGGCCTCCTGGCCTTGAGATCTTGCTCTGATGTAGACTCCTCTTGCCTCCATAACACTGACCTTGCTCACCCATACATCCAAATTTATCTCCCCTTATTTCAATATTTTTATTGGATAGTGAAAGCAGGAACAGCTGTTTGTCTGGACTGTCAATGGCTGGTGAGATTATGCTTTTAGGACAATGCAGATTTGTAAGATGAAAGCTTGAGCTAGTGAGGCACAGCTTTAGAAAAGACCCCTTTTAGGTTTATTTGTATCATTATAGCATTGCTTTTTAGTAGAGAGGGGCCCTAAGAAATGTGGGATCTGCATTGAAGATGAATCCTGCAAGGTGTCAAGTATGTGCATCTTATTGTACCATATACATTGCACTGTTTTTGTGTTCATCTGTGTTTGTATGCATGTGTGTGTGTTTACATGGGCACATGTTCTGACATTCCTAACATATATCCTGATAATTGTGTGCCCTCGAGCCTGTTGAATAAGTTATAAAAGTATGAATCCTTTCTATTATTAGTAAGATTGATGCAGGTGAGCTTTTTCATAACTTGTGCCTAAATATCACCACCACCATGTCTATGTTCCAACAGCTTTTTAAATTTATTTTGCCAGGCATCATTTTATGCTTTGATTCTCAGTTCTCTGTTTCACTTGCTGTACCCCAAGCACTTGGTTGAATGAGTGAATGAGCAATTGATGTTACGCCCCCAAGTTCCTGAAAGTAAGAAGGGTCCTAGTAAAGACATATAACCACTACTAAAAGGGTTAGATGAGCATCTTCTGTTTGTGGTTGCAGGCCCAATACCACTGAGGATGCTGACATAGAATAAAACAAGGTGTGATTCCTGAGCGTGGCCTGTATATGGAAGCCAAGATGTTGGAGACTCAGAAAGAGTGTTTGTTTCAGTTTTGGGAGAGGAATGGGTTTTCAGTTGTCCTTGGATTCTCTCCATTTAGGACCATTTGTCCAGTCATGTGAAGAGTGCTATTAAAAGTCTGTGAGCTCATAGATAGCATGTGCATTCTTTGGGTTAGACTACCTGGGTTTGAAGCCGCATTCTTTGAAGTTGCTTTGTTTTCTGAACTTAAATCTCCGCTATGAAATGGGATGGTAATAATCAGGGTTACATGAGCTGAGCGTGTTAATCTAGATACAGAACCAGGCAGCTGCCTCTGGCACCAAGTAAGCCTTCCATTAATGTTAGCTCTATATTATTATTGATCTACTGATTTATTTATGAGGGAGATAGAGAGTATTCCCGTTCTCGTATTCCCTCCTCAAATGCCTGCAGTGACTGGGGGACAGAAGCCAGGAGCTAGAAGATGTGAATGACAGCTACTTGAGCTATCACCACTGCTTTTCAGGGTCGACATAAGTGGGAAGCTGGAATCAGGAGCCAGAGCCTGGTATTGAACTCAGGCACTCTAACATGAGACCTGGGTGCCCTCAACTTGTGTCTCATCCATTAGACCAAATGCTTGCTCCTCATTTTATGTTTCCTGCCTAGATGAATTGTTATAGTAGCAGTAGTAGCAGTGGTTGTGATAGTCTCAGTTCTTGGAAAGGCAGTGTGATTACAAGTCAATAGCTCTGTGACCTCTGTGCTTGTTTGGGGGTGCTCATGAATAGCTAAGATGGGCAGAGAAGTGGCTTTGCTATACTCTTGTTTCCATGAGGGGCTTCATGGAACAGGTGACAAGTCACTTAGGCAAGGGCTGCATGAATATAGGGAGGAGCTGCATGTGCAATGATGGGGAGAGAGTTGAGTGGGAATGGCCAGGACAGCGAGAAAGAGGCAGCTCCCACCACACCACTCCACCTCCCGGGGCCTCTCAGCAATTTCCCTCTTTTATTTATTTATATTTCCCCTCATGTTAAATAATAAAGTCATATTCGCCCTCTAGCCTTTCCCTCAGCTTCCTATGGAAAGCGTCCCTACAAACACGGTACAGGTGTGCTGGGGGCTTTGCTTCTCCGAAGACATTGAATGAGGGTCTGCCTGCTGCGGGTGGCTGTGGCCTGGTGCTCTGTGGGTGAGGAGTAGGGTGGAAACAACCAGTTAACGGGAGAAAGGTAAACTGCAGGGACTTAAGGTGGAAGAAGGGGTTAGCAACACAAAAATATGCACAGTGCACACCAGCTGGGCATTGAGAGGAGGAATAAAGCGTGGCACAGTTGTAGGCAGGAATCTGGAAGGTTTGTTTCAAGTTGGCGTTGGCACTGGAGCTGGTCTGTGACCACGGGAGGATGGCGTCTGGGTGGAGGAGCGTTGCAAGTGGTGGCCAGAGACTGCAGGCTCCCAGAAAGGGGCTGTGGTGTGGTGCATTGGGGCTGGAGTGAAGCCTCCTGTGAAAGGGGAAAGGACACTGATGCAGCCAGATCTCATCCAGGATCGGCCATCACGAGAGTTCTCCTGAAGGTGGTTGTGCTATAATAAGAAAAAGGGAGGAAGGATTAAGAGCTGAAACATTCCTAGTGTTCAAGTTAAAAGTTAACTCCTTTGTGTAGTTAACGACTAACTTGCTCTATCCCATGCAAAAGGGAAAAAGGAGAAGGGAGAAATAGAATGCAGTGGTAACCAATTGGCTTCAAAAGAACAAGCCTGGTTTGCTTATGTGGTTGTGCATTTTCAACGTAATACACATGTGGCTTTTTTCAGAGATGAGCACGAACTTGAACAACAGTCTTAGACGCACCTCTGTGAATCCCCCCTGTGTCGTCTGCAGGGTTTGGAGCTATTTTTGAACACATTCCTAGTTTAGCCATTAGAAAATTATGGGTTTTATTTGTATAAACTCAGCAGCTAAAATAGCGCCTTTCCAGAAAGGTGAGGTGAGCTCATCGCCGTCTGCTGTGACCCAGGCAAGTTAATGACCTGCCCGGTATTGTTCACACCGGCCAGCCCTGGCTGCCTCCACCAGCCGAAGTTCCACTTGAAGGGAGACATTGTTTCTTAGGCTGCATTTGTCAGATGCTTTCCTCTCTGCATGCCAGCCTGTGCTGAATGTCCTAGCAGTCCCTGAATGTTCCTGCTGCCTGTAATTTATGAAACCACAGAGCAGGTAGCCCTGGAAATGTATACAAAGTACTCAGCACTCTGTGCAAGGCCCCCAGCGAAGAGCAGGAGGTAAACACCTCAATACTCACAGGTGTAACCTACGAGACCCTGCCTATGGAAGCCCCAGGGAGCCAGGACTTCTTACTCCTAACAATTTGCAGTGTCAGTGGCTGAGCAGCCTGGGGACATGAGTATTGTAAGCAGGAGGGGCATTTGCTGATGATTCTGATCATTTTTCCAGAAGAATGGTAATGTATGGAATGGAGGTACGTGGAGGAAGGGGATTAGGAATTGGAGAATTTGTACTTGGAGCAAGAAATTAAAACAGAGCACATGGTGGACTTGCAAAACTTTTAAAGATGTTTACCTGCATGATGTTCAGTTCATTTGGGTGAAGCAATGAGCGGCTGAAGGACGTTCATTGCAATGGGTTTAAGACTGTAAGTATCAGGAGCTAGGGCAGCATGGCTAGAAAACAAGAGACAGCTGGTGAAGTGCCTTTAATTAGGTATGAGATCTAAAGCCATCTCAGGGTGCTGTTGGGCAGAGAATCAAAAAGGAGGAAGGACTGCAGTGTGGTTTTATAAAGTCGAAGAGAATGCTGTTCAGATGGAGTGCCAAGGAAAATCCTGGGTGCATGTGTGTGGAAACATCACTGTGTACCCCCTAAAACTGCAAAACATCCTGGTATGTTGGGTCTGGCCTGTTTTAAATGAACAGCTCTGGCATTGTCTGTACCTTTTGCTGTGTTTGTCTAGAGGACTGTTCAATTTTTATTACCAGGCTAATCCTTGGATTAAAGATGTTTAGGTAGAAGAATAGGTGTCTTGAGGTGAAATTTCTTCAGGGTTCTGTCCTTCCTGGAGAAGAACTGAATTCGCTGTTAAGGGAATTGTCCCTGCAGTTGCCAGTGTAGACATTTGCTTGCCATGTACAGGTGACTTTGATAAGACTTTTATTCTTTTCAATCTTGCGTATTTGTGAGTGCATTCTTGGGAAGATTGCTGCTGGGTAGTGTTGCATGTCAGAGATGAGGGAAGTTTAGTTATTAACCCCACATGGAGGGTAAAGAGGGGCAGTAGGCAGCCTGTGGAATGAGGAAAGGGCCAGACTGAAACAGTTCCAAGAGGTATTTTTGTTGTTTATACTTGTTAATTATTAATATTAATTATTGATGAAAAACGGTTCTGACTCACATGCCGCACATTGTTTAGGAATAAATTATCACATTTCTTATCAGGAACTATAGTAGACATTCAACTATTTCAAGTAATCAATACTTATTAATTTAGTGAGTTGTTTCTCCCTTTTAATGGTGAAGACAAAAAGAGAAATCCATGACTTTCTGGCACGGAAGGAACTTGTTTTATGAAAGTCTATTTTCCCCTCAGCTTTAGGAGAGTTCTGGCATGAGGGGACTATGTTAAGAACTGAAAATTTGATCAAATTAAGTCAATAATTAAAACGTATCTTCAGAACAGAGTGCCTGTTTATGAAGGACATGTAGGGTTTTGTAGGCTCAGGTTGCTTACTTGGCTGAGTATTGTGTTTTGTCTCAGTTTGTCTATCCCTTTTCACACGTGTGCTCACTATGATCATCTTCGTTTTTGGAAATGAGCTTTGCAGGAGTTTCTCTATTTTGTACTTTATGATGTAGATTTAAGTGACATCTATTCTGCTTAAATTCCAGTGAGCAGGTGTGCACATGACTGAAGGCTGCTCTGGCAGATGCTCCAGGAGAGGGATAGGAAGAGGGGAGTGGCAAGAAAGGGAGGGTAGGGAAGAGAGAAGGAAGGGAGAGAGAGGGAGAAGAGAAGAGGAACTCTAAGATTAGAGGGCCTTCTGGGTGTTGCTGTGACTTGGAGACATTGTTCTGAGGGTCAGGCTGTAAGAATCAGAACACTACGTCCGGAGCTACGTTGATCTGAAGCCAGGAGCCAAGGTGCTTCCTCCTGGTCTTCTCTTGGGCCATCCTCCATTGCCCTCCCGGGCCTCAGCAGAGAGCTGGGCTGGAAGAGGAGCAACTGGGACAGAATCCGGTGCCCCAAGCGGGACTAGAACCCGGGGTGCTGGCACCACAGGCAGAGGATTAGCCAAGTGAGCTGTGGTGTTGGCAGCTTTGTTCTTAAGATTGTGTGTTGGATTTCCGATGGACTTTCCTTGTTTTTAGCTTTAGATTGTGTAGTACATATCAGTGGTCCTATTGTGTACTCTTAGCAGTTATGTGCAGAGGTCCTAATCATATCATTGGTAACCCAAAGAGTTATTTGGTTGTAGATAATAACACACAGTTGAACCACTTCTGGGGTTACTTTTTCCTTTGCCCTGGTGGCATCCTGAGGTGCTCTGAATTGGTGGATAGTCCCAGTAAGGGGAGCCTGCAGCCTTGCAATCCTTAGCCAAGGAGGACTAAGTAGGCTGATCCTGGATCAGTTCATTGTCTGTCATCTCAAAGTCTTGCCACTGACCTCACCCACAGCCTGGTGTTTGGTTGTAAGAGCAGTGGATTCGCCACTTTACAGCGCTCCAGTCTCAGGTGGCAGATGCTCCAGGGCCTCTGCTTTACCTCCAGGGCATCCTCAGGTGAACCTTGATTTCAATGGGCCTACTTCATTTGTGGCAGAGAAGTCTGCAGTCGCGGAAAACAAAAGGACACTGCCTGTTTTAAATGGAGGTGACAGCTACTGGTTTCTGCAGAGGAGCTGAAGAACAAGTAACTTGTAAATGCACAATGTGTTCTTGCTTAAGTACTTCCTAGCACAGTTCGAAAGCAATAGAATACAGGTAAGTTTTGTTACCTTCTCATTCTGAGTTATGTTTATGAGAGGCATAAGAAGATTTGCAGAGAGGAGAAAAAGCTTTTTCATGCCAGTAGTTTATGTTTTATATCTCATGAATTCTAGCCATTTATAAAATTATCTGGTTTCTTGCCCCTTCTCATGGTTGATTTTTTTTTCTTTTTCCAGCCAGAGACCTTTGAATTATTTTTATTCATAAGTGAAAAATGTATTACAGCTTTATTTCCTTTTATTAATAGTTCCTTCTTGCCTTTAACCACATCTCTGACTTTTTGGCATGTAGGGTCCAATGAGCTCATGCTTAATCATGTATAAACAACCATCTAATTATATGGTTTTGGATTTTCATTTGACCGACTAAACAAAAATGACACAGAAACGAGAAACCTGACAACCTCCCCTTCTTGGGATACCTGGCCTTTCTCTCTCTTCATGCATTTAGTAAAATGCACGTTATAACTTATCAAAAAAAATCAGTTTGTATCTGCCAAGTTTCTGAGGTAAAATTGTTCTTTTCAAGGCTACGTGTCAGAAAACAAGTCGGTGGAGCTAAATTATACATCTCCTTTGCAGATTTTCTTTTGGGCTGTAGTTTTTCCTCCTCTGGACTGAGGTGTCACCAGCGTTCCTTGTGCTGCTGGTGTTGGCTGACAGAGCAGTGTTCATGGGACGGACTAGGTTTCCCATTCTTTGTCCCCTTGCCTTCTCCGGGAGGTACAATAACAACTGTGCCTGCTGCCCTATCTTCCCACCCTCCCCCAAACCACTCTGACACACTTTGGAAAGAAAATAGCAGGGCAGTCTTTCCAAACAAATGTGCTTACTGTGTTTAAACAGGAAGGAAGAAATTGTCCATTCCCTTTTGTTTCTCACTGGCTTGAGCCTAGAGTTCTGATCATGGGGCAGAATCTCTTTTGAGCTGTTGGCTAGGTTCACCATACGTAGCTCCCTGTGCTTGATAGATGAAAGATGAAAAGATAGGGCCGAAAGCCAAGTGCTAGATGACCTCAGATGAGGCTCTCTGAAAAGTTCATGGAAGAGTGGCATTAAAAGATAAGTTTATTTTGATGCAAAACAGCTTTGGAATCCAGACAGTTTTTTCATAACGCACATTTCATATGAATATTTTGAAGACCCTTTCATGCTTGATCTCAAAATTGTTTTGCACTAAAATAAACTTATGTATAATCATATATATAGGTATATATATACATGGGGGAGTTTTCATTTTATATATAGTTTATCTTTTTTAAAAGTTATTTATCTTGTTTATTTGAGAGAGAGAGGGACAGGGAAAAGGAAAGGGAGTGAGGGGGAGAGAGAGAGAGAGAGAGAGAGAGAGAGAGAGAGAGAAACTCATCTACTGGTTCGCTCTCTGGATGCCTTCAATGGACTGAGTAAAATCTGGGAACCAGGAGCCGGATTCAGGCCTCCCATGTGTGTGAGCAGGAACCCAATTATTTGAGCCATTACTTGTTGCCTCTCAGGGTCTGCATCAGCAAGAAGTCAGGAATCAGAGCTGGATATCAAACCCAGGCACTATGGTATCAGACTGCTGGGCTAAGAGCCCACACCTAAACCTATGTTTTAATTTTGTTTTCAATAAACTTTTAAAAGTAAACTCATGTGGAATCTGAAATAATGGAACTCCGAGAAGCTGAGAGTGGAGTGGCAGTTTTAGGGGCTGCAGTTGGGAGTAGGAGACACAAGGAAATGTTGGACAGAGAGTACAAAGTTTCAGTACTTTGCAAAATGCATATGTTTAGAGATCCAATGCACAGCAGAGTGGCTATAGTGAACAACACTTACTGTATACTTGAAATTTTTTAAGAGGATAAATCTTAAGTACCCCCCATATACACACACAAAGGTAGCTCTGTGAAATGATGGGTCTATTAACTAGCTTGATTGTGACCATTTCACAGTGTATATGTATATTAAAGCATCACGTTGTACATCTTAAATTTATACATTTTATTTTGTCACTTATACCACAATAAATCTGACAAAAAGAGTTAAAATTACCTCTATTTATTATTTTTTTTCTGAACACTTTGCAAGATGAGTATTTCAAAGAGTAGATTTGGCTAGCTAGTATTTAATAGCTGTAACACAGAAGTAAAAGGGTTCTCGTGAAATTTGGCCAAAGTGATTTATTTCCTTACTAATCCTTCAGCCTTAAAAAGTAATTTGACTTCTTAGAATTTCTCTGAAACGTGCATATCCTTAAGTGCTAAGATTTCATACACTTAGATGGATTCGGTTTGGAAGCAAATTATATTGACTCCATTTTGAGAATTTAGAGTTAGTATGGTCTTCCTAAGATTAATATCTAACAATTTTTCTTATTGAAAATATTTTGGAAATAACTTCCTAATTTTTCTTCCCATTGTAAGGAGCTAATATTACTCAGTTCTTTATAGAGATTTGTTATAATATTCTTTTCCAAATTGCAGATTTTTTGCTCAAGGTTCCCGTTCTCATTGGGCAAACAGATCAAAGTGAGACTTCTGTCTGTAATGATTATTTTTATTTTGATATGTTTTGTTTAGAACAGAGGGTAGCAAGTCCTGGCAGAGCTATCAGATTGATGCACCCTACAGCAGTCAGATGAGGAAGCACTGTATTCACCAAGTTAAGGCCTCTGCTTAACTGACCCTCTCAGAATTGGGCAGGGATTTGATTTCTCTCCTTCTCGTTTACTTTGAAAGTCAAAGGGTCTTATGTTGCTTGTGATGTGTTATTTATTCTCTTCCAAGAATTTGTAAAGTAAGCTTTCAGTTTGATTAGCATTCAACTTTTTATTCACATTTATTCTCAACTTTAGTGTTCAAATTTGGATGAGTAACAACTAATCCTTTTTTAAAAGTGTATTATTTTTGGGAGAACATAATCACAGCTTTTAATTTAGGTTTTTTTTTTTTTTCATACTGGCATTGATATGTATTAGGATTGCTTTTCATTTTGATGGGGAAGACTTCGGGTTGTAAGTAGTTCTCTTCCTCCTTGTTTGACCCAGTTTTAGATATTAATAGTTCAGGGTTATTGCAGATACAGTCTGCAGTCACATTCACTTTAGTTCCAATTCATGTTCTAGTCATGTTTCCAGAGATGTTTAGATTATCCTACTTCTCATAAGTTCAAAAATATCTTGAAATAAAAGAAATAGAATGGGAATTATCCATGTAAGCCCTGGCCAAATTGCCTGATGTGATGTTAGAATTTTGTTTTTGTATTTTGGTTGAAGTCGTGTAATTTTTGAACGATGACGTGTAGCTTGAGCCAAACGGTATTTATTTCATACGCCTCATCTTTCTAATTTTAAATGAATCTATAGTGGGTATAACTTACTCTACCAACTAATATGCACTAGAAATGGTTCTTGAAGTTATTTCCTTTAAATCAAAACACATCAAACTCCAAGACCCCATCTTGCTGATTAAGGGGAAATTTAATCTCAGTCATTGTTACTTGGGACATCTTGATACTCTGCTAAAAGAAGACAATACTCCAGGGTCTTTATACAGAGCAGAAAATTCCAAGAGCTTTTCTGGTTCTTGGTCCATCAGGTTACTGCCAAGGTGCCTGTTGGCCAAGCCCACATGGTCTCTAGGAGTTTTCTGATCTGTGCACTGCTTGGTTGTAGAAATCTTTGCTGGAACTGGGAGCTCCAGGTCCCAAAGTCTAGCCTTGTGTACCTGTGCCATGCAGCCACATCCTCTGCTTTCCTTTGGGGGCTGCCTCTCCACTCAGAGAACCATCTGACTGCTGTTCTTCCTCGACTTGGCCAGCTCACCTTTTTCTTTCTCTCCTGTTCCTCCTGGATGCCTGCTCTATTTTCAGAAGGCTCTGCAGTTTAGAGCACCTGGTGCAAGTTCAGTGAATTTAAATTTCTACACAGGATTAGCCCTTTTATAGTAACCTCTCTTGGAACAAGGGAACGCAAAATACAAATAGCAATAGCTCAGCAGGTTTTCTTGCCATGCACCCCAGCTGCTGAATGGGCTTTGGAACTTAGAGTCAAGAATCTCCAGCTTGGGGAATAAATGGTAGCTGGCTCCTGAGACAATTGATTAGCCCTAGGGGTCTTTTCTGAAGGAAGCTGAGTGCTTCCCATTTCCAACAAGTATCCCTGCCTTGTTTTTTAATATGAAAGAAAGTAATCCCTAACCATCTGCCTTTTCTCCAGGTTTGGTGTTTCTGAGCATCCCATCTGGATGAGTAAACCCATGTGGAACAGAAAACACTTCTGGATAGAGTATACATGTTTTGGACAGTTCTTAGGAATTTGAATTTGGGGGGAAGTAAAGGTAGCCTTGCAGCTGTCAATGATGACTATGTAAACTATACCTTTTAAAGACTTAAGAAGTTACATGTGATATGAAGGGTGACTGGAAGCCAGCCACTCAACCAGCTATTAGATGCTAAAAGAAATTTCCAGTGATTTATATAGAGTGGGTGTGTGTGTGTGTGTGTCTAGCAGAGCATATGGAGAGAGGGGGCAAATTAGTAACATTTCTAGCTCTTTGGTAATTTAGAGGAGGTTCCTGGCTCCTGCCTTGGGATCAGTGCAGCTCCAACCATTGTGGCCGGTTGGGGTGTGAACCAGCAGAAAACCTTGCTGTCTCTCTGCCTCTGCCTCTCCTTCTCTCCCTGTGTAGCTCTGACTTTCAAATGAATAAAAAAATATTTTTAAAAAGTATGATATGTAATTTAAAAAAAAGAAAGAAAGCATATGAATACCTAAGCTTATGGACTACTTCCTGGCTGCTATTCTAAGTGCTATCTATACAGTGAAGTGTTGAGCACTCCCAGCAGTAGGAACAATTATCATCTCCATTTTTTAGAGGAAACATAGAGACAGAGTTTAAGGAATTTGCCTCTGGTCAGAGAGCTGGTAAATGAAGCCATTCTGACTTTAGCATCTCTATTCCTTTCTTCTTCCCCCGTGCTACTTTTGTAATCCTTTTCCCATCCATTGCCTGCACTTGATTTTGGCTAGTCCACCCTGCTCCAGCCATTAAAAGGTTGAGATCAAGTCTTATTTCCTTATCTGTAGCCTCCCTCAGTTTGTATAGATCCTTTCTTTGTTTAAGCTTTTTCTTTTCTTTTTTTTTTTCCCTTACTGTTAAAATAACTCAGTTTAGGATTGTTTCCTATGTCAGTGCAAACTTTTTCTAGTTGGTCAGAGACTCTGACCAAGGGCTAATTCAGTGGCCTGGGACTCCATTATTCTAGCAGAGCACAGAGCCTGCACTCAGTAAATGTGGTCTGTTTGTGATCTTGGAAATGGAGCTGGTTTTTTCCCATTAAAGTATACTTCCTCCCTCCCTTCCTCTCATTCTTTCTTGTGTTTATAGAAGTCCTCTTTTTGTAGAGTTAAGGATAATAATTTCAACCTAAATATATTTTCATAGATTAATCCACTAGATAAACCTTGGTTAAAGCCTATTATATGAGTTTGTGAGCAAGAATTGCCTGACTCATCTATGTACTTGCTCTCCCTAGAGTATATAAGATAACACAGAGCAGCGAAACAATAAATGAATACCTGATCCGTGAGCGATAAATTACAAAATTGTGCCTGTACTGGTATTTCAGTGTTTCAGAGTAATGGTTTGCTTATTTAACAAATAGATCTGCCATCTTCCCCATGGGATTGTTAGAAAATTTGTCGAGGGAAAAGCAGTAAAATGTGCTTACATTTCCTCTTTGGTTTTCTAGGCTAATTGTTGGTGAACTTTATTTAACACTTCTGCTATACTAAGAGTCTCTGTGGAGCAGAGCAGCTCTCAGTTAACTTGGCAAATCATTACTAGAGAGAACAGAAGGGTCAGCATAAGACTCTCTACTAATTAGTTGATAATTGATGTACAATAGCTGACTGATGAGACTTTAGAATATAAACCCCGGAAATATTGCTTAATTTATCTTTCCGTCTTTATGAGATGGCTTGGAACTGTGGATTCTTAATCTCTTATCAGGACTGCCCAGTGACAGGGAGCAAGATTTGAGGCCTCAGGCCCAGGAATCCAGGGCCCTGAGTGGTCCAAAAAGGAAGATGATAGTTTTTAATCTCTCAGGATATAAATTTGACTCCATCTAATGCAGGGATGAAGTGAAATGAGTAGGGCTGGTGATTCCATACTTTGTGCACAGCATTCCTGAGTGCTGAGTAAGAGTGGGAGATTGTTGGCATGGCAGTTAGATTCTTTGTGGGATAAACATGGGATATTCAACCGAAGCTGCTGGGAACAAGGTGGTGGGAGATTGCATGATTCATGGAAATCTCCCTGGTTTTGGATCTGACCTGTTTGCTGGCTCATTTTAGAACGGAGTCACAAAATGGACTTTATATAATCCAGCCCTTGCAGTTTGTTTTCTTGAATCTTTATGAATCAATTATAAAGTCTTCAATCTTACTCTAACTTACTTCTGTAACTATTGCTTTCTTATTTTGCCATTGACTGCTCTGTGGCCTCAGCACTGTTCGTCGAGCTTCTGGTTCATGACCTCCTCTGAGTTTTTCTCCTCATCTCTGCCAGATTAATATTGGTTGAACTCTGCTTCCAGAAGGATTCTGATTGCCTAGGGCACTGGGTCTTTATATGCATGATGCTGACCAGATACACCTGCATCATCCTGTTTGATTGTTTTGTAGTGGTATCTAGGAATTTGTATTTATTTTTGTTTATTAGTAGCCAGAGAGAGAGAGAGAGAGAGAGAGACAGACAGACAGACAGATAGACATAGATATAAATATATTCTATTCTACTGACTCACCTTTAAATGCCTACAATGCCTGGAAGGCCCAAGCCAGGAGCCCAGAACTCAACCCACAACTCCATGTGTATGGCTGGAACCCAATCACTTGAGTGATCAACTCTGCCTCCTATGGCTTCCTAGGCAGTAATCTAGAATCATGTGTCAGGCCTGGAACTCAAACCTGGGCATGCAGATTGGTATGTCTTAAACTGGTAAGCCAAAGGCCTGCCTTGGAATTTTCATTTTTGAAAAGTTTTCCTGGTGATGCTATTAGGTACCCAGGCTTAGAGTCTATGCAGTATTCAAGCTTTTATATCAGGTCCTCCAGACAGTTGAACCAACTCTCTGAGCTCTATCTCCTTTACTTCTCTTGCAGGCAGCCCTGGCTTCTCACTTCCCCAGGACACACCAGGCCTCCTGCCTTCTGTGTGCATGTCTGCACCCTGCTGTTTCCTTGCCATTCATGTGTTCCTTTTCCCCCCATCCTTTAGCTTACAGTCTCCCTTAGAATACTAGCTTGGATGAGTCCTTGGGGAGGAGAAACTCCCTAAACAGATGTATGTTGCATAGAATTTGCTCCTCTGAGAGATGTATTTTATATGTTTTCATTTTTAAAGTCACTGAGGGGGTGGGCATTGAGGTGCAACTGCTTAAACCAAAGCTGGTGGGTACACTCATATCTCATCTTGGAGTGCCTGCTTTGATTCCTGGCTGCTCCACTTCCAGTCTAGCTCCCTGCTAATGCACCTGGGAGGCAGCAGATAATGACTGGAGTGCTTGGTCTGCTGCTACCCTCATGGGAGACCTTGATGGAGTGAGTTCTGGGCTCCTGGCTTCAGCCTGGGCCAGCCCTGGCTATTGGGGGCATTTCAGGAGTGAACCAGAGGATGGAATATCCTTCTGTCTCTCTGTCACTCTTTTAAGTAGAAAAAACTAAATGCAATACATGAATAAATAACCATTTCAAAGTTCTGGAAAGACCTGTAGTAAAGAGATAGTTGAACTTTGCTGTATTGGGTTTCCCCAAAGTTATTTCACGATGGACATCTCCACGAGCTTGTCTCATTGGTGGTTTAAGAGCTTTGAACATCTTTAAGTGTGGGGAATGCTTAACGCTCTTCAGCCAGTTACCCCATGCACAGGGATTGCCCACCCCCTTTCTCAGTGCCTGGGTCTGTGTTTCATGCTTAGGCCTGTGCAGCCCAGTAGCATTCCCCTTACTCCTAGGTGAGAGGTACGCTCTGAGGAGTCAGGGTGCTGTACCCTGCATTCCTTCTCTCTCATAGATTTTGTGCAGTTTTGAGCATTTGTATCTTTTGCCAAATTGAAATGCTGTGCCCCAGAATAGAGGAGCCAGTTATTTCATTCTGGTTTTTATCCTTTGGTGATCATAGCCCTTCAACCATGCCTTGCTGTATTTCAGAGAAACACAGTGGACACTCACAAATGTTCATTAAATTGTCACTGCTGTATCTCAGCAGGGAAATGTGATGCATTTGACCAACCTCTGCGTAATAGCCCTGGTATGTCTGGCATGCATGGATGTATTCATACTGCTTTTACAGAGGAGCGTGGGGAAAGGTGGGAGAAGCTAAGGACCTATGCTCTAGCAGTCTTTAAATTTTTTAACAGTTTATTTAGTTTCACTTTGTTTTAAAGGCAGACACACACACAACACAAGGTTTCTATGCACTGGTTTACTCCCCAAATGCCTGGAATAACCAGGGCTTGGCCAAGCTGAAGCTAGCAGCCTGGAACTCCATGTGCATCTCCCATATGGGTACAGGGACCCAAGTACCTGAACCATCATCCACTGCCTCCCAAGGTTCTCATTAACAGGAAACTTTATTGAAAGCAGAGGAGCTGGGGCTTGAACCAGGCACTGTGATATGGGATGTGTGTGTTCAAGTGGCAGTTTAACTGCTGTGCCAAATGCCTCCACCTGCTGCAGCCTCTTGGTGTATTTTTACATTAGAGAGCGGGGAGAGGGAGACTTGCCCCCTCCTGTGGTAAAATGAAGGTGCTTTTCTATTTTATTTATTTATTATTTTTGAGGAATGAGGGAGTGATTGTGCACTCTTCTGCATTCTCCAGTCTTGAAAAGTTCTTTTTTTTATTTTTTAAAAGATTTATTTGTTTATTTGAAAGTCACAGTTACAGAGTGGGAGAGAGATCTTCCATCTGTTGGTTCACTCTCCAGATGGCAGCCACAGCCAGTGCTGGGCCATGCCCAAGCCAGGAGCCAGGAGCTTCTCTTGGATCTCCCATGTGGGTGCAGGGGCCCAAGCACTTAGGCCATATTCTGCTTCTTTCCCAGGTGTGTTAACAGGGATCTGGATGGGAACAGGAGCAACCAGACATGAGCTGGTGGCCCTATGGGATGCTGGCATTTCAGGTAGTAGCTTTACCTGCTATATCACAATGCCAGCCCATCCCAAGGTTTTTTTTTTTTTTTTTTTTTTTTTTATGCTTCATATTGGTAATGTTTATCTCACTTGAGAGAAGAGGAAGGGCTTTGCCCAAGATTATCTTATTGACAGGCACCCAGGTATAATTATATAGCAATGTGTGTATGTGTTATGATATATTTCACTGTTAAAGACATCATTATTTGTTAACACAGGCAATTCTGATGACATCTGTAGAGATAGAGGGGGCGATGTGTACCAACTCACATTGCCTTTAGAATTTTAGTGTTCACATTCACATTTAGGTGAGCTTAGAGAAAGATGAGGAAGGACATACCTTTCTCTACTGGAGTTGGTTATCTTTAGTGGTATTAGGGAGAGGTGGGAATCTGAGCTTTTTCTTCACATTCATTCGCATTATTTGGGTTTTGTAAACACATGTATACATAAATCCATATTATGTTTGGATTTAAAATACTGATACAGATAATCTCAAATGAAAGATAGAATGTGCATTCTAGATAATATTCTGTTATCTGCTAAGGCTATGAAACCTTAAAGAAGAAATGTAAATGCCAAATTCCCAACATAATTTGGGCTTGGAAGGAGGTCCATAATAAGTAGTACATTGTTTCCCTGCCACAATATCATTTTTTTTCCCCCTAATATAGGAAAGGGTGGGAAGTATAGCTCAGTGTGAGGGCTGAGTGGACCTATTGACTGACCATGGAATTAGGTAATCTAACCTACCCAGTGCACTACTTTGTGGCCACAAAAAGCCTCCTTAAGTGAGGCTTATCCCGTGTACAGAAGGTCTGTGTCTCTCTGTGGGTGAGCTTAGTCCTGGGAGGAGACAGAAAGGGTTTCCTGAGTTTCTCATGCCCACTTGTTCCTCCTAGTTTCATAGAGAAGGGCCAGTTGCGTAGGAAAGGCAATTCCTCTGCTTACAAAATGAGAAGTGGCAACATCACTAATAATTAGGAAAATGCGAATCAGAACCACAGCAGGACATCTTCTCACCTTAGATAGAATGATGAGCAGCAAAGGGCCAAAAAATAACAACTACGGTGAGGGTGCAGAGAAAGGGGAGATCTGCACTGTTGGTGGGAATATAAGTTAGAGTAGCTGTTATGGAAAATTGTATTGCAGTACTTCAAAAAACTAAAGACAGAACTTCTGTAGATCCTGCTATTCCACTTGGTATGTATCAAAAGGAAATGCAATTAGCATTTCAAGGCACCCTTACATTTGTTGCAGTCCTCTTTCTTTCTTTCTTTTTTTTTTTGGGGGGGGGGACAGGCAAAGTGGACAGTGAGAGAGAGAGACAGGGAGAAAGGTCTTCCTTTACCATTGGTTCACCCTCCAGTGGCCGCTACGGCGCACCACGCTGATCCGAAGGCAGGAGCCAGGTGCTTCTCCTGGTCTCCCATGGGGTGCAGGGCCCAAGGACTTGGGCCATCCTCCACTGCACTCCCTGGCCACAGCAGAGAGCTGGCCTGGAAGAGGGGCAACTGGGACAGAATCCGGTGCCCCGACCGGGACTAGAACCCCGGGTGCCAGCGCCACAGGCGGAGGATTAGCCTAGTGAGCGGTGGCGCCAGCCTGCAGGCCTCTTCATAATAGCCCAGATTTGGAATCAACTTAAATGTCTTTTGACAGATGAATGGATAATGTGGTCTTACTATGCAGCCATGAAAAAGAATGTAATCCTGTCATTTGCAGCATCGTGGGGGACATTATTTAAATGAAATGAGCCAGGCACAGGAAGACAAATACTACAAGTTCTCACTCATATGTGAAAGTTTAAAAAAAAAATTATTTCATAGAAGAGCCTAGTGTAGCAGTAGTTACTAGAGGCTGGGAAGGATAGGGAACAGGACAGATAGAGGGAGGCTGGATAGTGGCTTCAAGATACTGTTAGAGGGCGTACATTCTAGTGCATGCTAGCATAGTACTGTGACCATCATTTACAACAGTTTATTATATATTTTATAAAAAGCTGGAAGAATTCAAAGGTTTTCAGAATGAAGGAATGGTGAATGTTTAAGGAGATGGAAATGCTAATTATGCTTATTTGATCATTGTACACTGTAAACATGTATGAAATTATGATCCTAGACTTCATAAATAGGTACAATGATAATGTGTCAGTTAAAATAAAAAAAAAACATTAAAAGTAAATGTATAAGTAGGATTAGTATTTTAAATGGGAAAAAAGAAAGAAAATGAAGAGCTAGGAATGGGTTTGCAAATGATTATAGAATTATCCCTGCCATTATGGTTTAATTTATGTTATTGAGGGGCCAGTGCTGTGCCTTAGCGGGTTGTTTGTCAACTGCAATGCTGGCATCCAGTATAGGTGCCAGTTCAACTCCCAGCTGCTCTATTTCCCATCCAGTTCCCTGCTAATGTGCCTGTGAAAGCATATGAGGATGCCCCAAGTGCTTGAGCCTCTGCCACTCACGTGGGAGACCCTGAAGAAGCTCCTGGCTCCTGACTTGGGCCTGGCGCAGTCCCAGCCATTGTGGCCATATGGGGAGTGAACCAGCAGATTGAAGACCTCTTTCTGTTTAACTCTGCCTTTCAAATAAATAAAATAAATCTCAAAAAAAGATCATATTAAGATTGTATATTTAAATTTATGAAGATTAATATTTACAAACACTTATTAAGATTATATGTTTATATTATAAAGATATATATTTTAGATTAGGCATTTACTTGGGTTTGTTAAAGGAAACCTTGCCACTTAGAAGCATTAAGATGCTTAGAACTAGAAAAAGTGGGAAAATTTGAACCTCAAAGTTCCAGAAACTTCATTTGCAAATAATATTAATTGACTTTCAACTCCGTTTCAGTTGGGTGTTAGCTGTGTGCTCACAAGGAAGGAAGGGTCAGGCTTAGAAAATACAGATTTGCTCAATGACAGCGTATGAGTAAGAGGTTCAGGGAATCTCCTGTTCTTTCTTGCCAAGCTTTGCAATTCTCAAATTTCCCATTATAGTGTTCCTGTGCGTTAGAACACTGTGGAGGTGTTGGACTGGCCGTTGGCATCTTCCTTTGAAAGAATCAGTCTTTTCTAAAAACTGTCAGTGGAGAGAAGGATGAAATGCAGTGAGGAGAGAGAGCCACCTGAAAGCTGGATCTCCCGCAAGTGTATGTAAGGCGTGGGCAGGTGGCTTGGCATGTGGTCTCCTGTCACCCGGAGAAGCATGCTGAAAGCAGTGCCGGAAAGATACCAGCGACGAGCACTGTAATTCATTGCAATTCACCTATGTGCGTGTTAAATCTGTATCCTAATGTATGTCACATGTGTGAGTGTTAGATCTTTTAATCCTCTGTACTACTGAGAGAGGTAACTTCTAGTTTTAACACCATTTTTGATATCAGGCTGCTAAGACACAGAGAGCTTAAGTAACTTGCGCAAGGTCCCATAGCCAGTCATTCAGTGGTGGAGCTAGAATGAAAACCTATGCGATTAGCTACTGTGCTGTGTGCTATTAACTCACGTCCTTTCTTCCTCTGACTTCCCCATCTCCATCTGCCTTTAGTGCGCTGGTATCCAGTAATTTACTAACTCATTCTTGAAGATCCACCCGAGCATGAGTTTACAAAACTTTCTTTGCAATGCATTATCCTGGATAGGAGAAAATTTGCTTTAAAGGATATTATTGGTAATTTAGACAGCATATTACTTACTAGCATTATATTATTGTGCTAAATGTCTTAAATATAAAATTAATTTGTTTGAAAGTCTGAGAGAGAGAGAGAGAGAGCTTTTATACGTGTTGGTTCATTTCTTAAATGCCCACAGCCACTGAGGCTAGGCCAGAATGAAGTCAGGAGCCAGGAACTGAAATCAGATCTCCCATGTGGGTGGCAGGGACCTGACTACTTGAGCCATCATCTGGTGCCTCCTACGGTGTATATTAGTGAGAATCTGAAATCAGGAGTAGAGGTGGGACTTGAACCCAGGCACTCTGATAAGGGATGTGGCAGTCCCAAGGAGCATCTTAAACATTGTGCCAAACCTGATCCCGTAAATATCTTGAATTTGTTAATTATATCATGATTGTGGATTTTAGAGATGAAGGACATGAAATCTGTGACTTATTCTTAAATGGTTCAAAATTAATAACAATATAAATAATAAGCTTATAGACAGATAAAATTGGGACTCCTTGTAGTATTCTTGCAAATTTTTTGTGGGTTTTAAAGGAAAGAGTTGGGAAGAAAACCTTGATACCTAGAGTGGCGAGGCACACACTAAATCCTTTTCATCCTCAGAACAGCTCTCTGAGTTAGGCACTATTAAGTCCTCATTTTAGAATAGGACTCGGAAGCTTATGATCCCTATGGGCCTCCAGCAAGGGCAGGAAGCATGACTCAAATGGTGGTGTGCACCTTTCTGTTTCTGTAATGTAGAAGTTGCTCTTGCACCATCGTTTCTGACCTACTAAGAAAGCCATTTCAGATGACCCCACTTGGAGTAGGAATCAGCTCATCCTAAGACATGGTTGGTGTGATGTGTGTGTGTGTGGCTTAGGCTCCATGGGCAGAGGTCCATCTTGCTCACCACTGTCTCTGTGGGCCTCCTAGGTCATGGCTGGCGTTTGATAAGCTCGGTTGAGTGAACAGTAAGAACCAGAAGCACGTTGGATACTCGTCTCTCTTCCTCCCGTAGATATTTCCATGTTTGTTGTTCCATGTCACCCATGTCGTTTTTAGAAGAGCTTCTAGTTCTGAAAGATGCAGCTCCCGTGGTGATGATCGGGACACAATAAACTCTTTAACTTCAAGAGAACCCTTTTAACTAATGAAGATGTTAATTAAAATCATACCCCTGTGAAGATGACCTCTTGATCCAGAAATTTGAAAATGCAGAGCACTCATGCTGGGCCAGCACACAGTGACTTTGGCTGGAATGTCATATGTGGTATTGAGAATGCCCTCCACTTGGATCCTTATCTGAGCAGTAAATACATTTTTTAAACACACCATGTTGTCTCTAAAAATAAGCAGTATTTCAAAATGAAAATCAGTGCACAAGTAGTTGGCACATCTGGTAGTCAGCAAAGCTGTACAGTTTGTTTTCAGAGAGTGACAAGCCAGGAACATTCAGACTTGGCCAACTGAAAACTTTTCATCTGTCTGTGATTACACCTGGTTTTAAAAAATTTGGCTCTAAGCTCAAAGCAGAAAGATCACTGGAAATGGACAGAGAATTAAACAGCATTTATGATCTTGTTTTATGCCTGGAATTATGAAGAACTACTTTTTCTTAAAGAAGAGCAATAATTATAGTCATAACAGCAGCCACTAGCTTCTGTGGAACACCTACTGTGTGCTGGACAAAGTGCTGAGTCCCTTATGTGTGTTGTCAGCACTAATGCACAGCAGCTGTATGGTGCTGTTAATTGTCTCCCTATGTTACAGATGAGAAGACACAGACATAGAGATAAGACAAACAAATATTAAGTACAGCATCTGCATTCCATGGGCATGTTGGCTATGGGGCCTGTGCTCCAAAGCAGGTATAATTCTGAGTAGTGTGGAGGTATTCAGGTTTGGAATTTGGGAAAGTAAAAGAGAGGAGGTTGCATTGAGCACAGTGGCTCACCGTCCAACTGTCGCTTGTTCCCGCTGATGAGAGGTGCTTCTGTTTTCCAAAACATCCTCATACATTTCCCAAGAAACTAACTGTTCATTCTTATGCTTCAAGGCCATCGTCCCAAGTAACTGTTAGAAGCAGTCCTTCTGCCATGGTTAGATAGGTTAAAGATGACCAGTGGATTATACTACCAGGAGGTAGTATAATAAGAAATCATGGAGATGTTGGGGAGAAAAGGATTAATGTTTCTTTCTTAAAGAATAACAGACTAATTTCAGTGTGTGAATCCAGAGTAGAGGGTTACACAGATAATCCTTGACTTGTGAAATTCTGCCCTAGGAAGATGAATTTCTCATTACTGCTCTCACTGGCTTCATCATCCATTCAATCTAGGTAGCAAAACTTTGGAGAAGCAGCAAAGGGTTGACTTGGCTGAAGCTTTTGATTTTGGAAAATAGCCTTGTCTTTACTCAGTCAATTAAATGAGATATTTAACACTATGTTATAAAATAGGCTTTTTGTTAGAGGATTTTGTCCAAATGTTGGCTAATGTAAATGTTCTGAGATTGCTTAGCATAGGTGAAGCAAGCATATTCAATGGGTTATGTGTATTGGATGCAGATGCATTTTGACATAGATATTTTCATTAAAATAATGAAAGACCACTAAAAAAAGAAAGAAAAATAGCACTTTTTTTTAAAAGAAAATCAGGATAGGTTCAGTGGAGATAATTTGTCAGTATTTAATTTTCACTTATAGCTCTCCCTTTTTTAATTTAAGAGGCAGAGAGAGACACCGAGAAAGACAGATGGTGAGAGAGAGAGAGAGAGAGAGAGATAAAAAGGGAGAGAGAGAATTGGTGGGGAGCCCCTATATGATGGTTCATGCTCCAGATCCCACAATGGCCAAGGCTGAAGCAGTGAGCCAGGAGCCAGGAGGCAGGAATGCAATCTAGGTCTCCTGTGTGGGTGTCAGGAGTCCAATTACTTGAGCCATTATTGCTGCCTCACAGGGTCTGCATTAGCAAGAAGGTGGAGTCAGGAACCAGAGCTGGTAATTGAACCTGGGTACTCTCATATGGAAGGCGGGTATCTTAACTGCTAGGCTAAAGGCCCACTCCCTGTAATTGTCTTGTGGTTTGATTTGTTCTTAGCTTCATTGGACAGATTTTATTGTGCCCTGTATACTAAGTCCTGGGCTAGGTGCTAATGAAGCAAAGATGCCTTCAACCAGGGTTCGGTCTTCAAAAAGCAATAAAGTATTACAGAGAGGAGGCTGGGATGCATGACAGCAGTTCAGTTCTCTGAAGCATGAGAGCTGCTGAGGCAGCTGTGCTGTGGTGGCTACTGTAGGGGAATGAGAGAGGAGTGGTCAGATCTGCACAGCTGCTTGCGAGGGAGGGAGGTCTAAAAGAGTGGTGGGCCTTTGAATTGAAACCTGAAAGATGCAGAGATGCTCCCTAGGTAGAGGTGGCCATTCCAGACAAAGAGAAGAGCGTGAACAAGGCAAGGGTTAACAGAAATGTTTCAGAAGTATGTTGGTATTTATTGATTTAAAGGTGTGTGTCTTTTCACATCACAACATCTCTGAAATCTGGACACCATGCACATGCTTAGTTGACAAAATAATGGTACACCTTACGGTATATGGCATTTTAGATTTGATTAAATAAAGTGTTGAAATACTTTGCCATCAATTAATATTTCTTGAATGTGCTGTTCTAGCTGCTAATATGTCTTTGATTTAGGGGTAGATATTAATACATATTTTTCAATTTTTAAAATTATTTGCATCTATTCAAAGCCAGAGTGAGAGAGAGCAAGAGAGAAAGAGATATCCTGTGTCTGTTGGTTTATTCCCCAAATGCCTACAACAAGCCAGTCCTGGGCTGGGTCAAAGCTGGGCACCCAGAGCTCCATCTGGGTCTCCCCTGTGTGTGGCAGGGACCTGTGTGCTTGAATCATTATGTGCTGCTTCCCAGGCACATTAGCAGGGAGCTGAATCAGAAGTGGAGGAGCCAGGACTCAAACTGGCACTGTGATATGGGATGCTGGCATCTAAAGTGGTTGCTTAGCTCCCACACCACAATGTGTGCCCTTCATCAATACCTTTTTTATTGAAGAAAAGTCAGGATGAAATGACTGAGTTCCTTAGATGAATATATGACTTGCTGTTTGGCAGAATACTTGCTGTCAGACGTTACTTTTAGTACCATGGCTGGTAGCACTGGGACTTGAGGAAGTAATGCAGGTGTCTTACTTCCTAGGCTAGGCTACAAGCCCATCACACTGCCTTTTTCCCAGGTAAAAAGAGAGTTTGAAATGCAAATGCCTTGGGCTTTGGAATTTATCAAGATCTTAATGTATGATGCGTTACATAAAAATGTATGCACTGCTGTCAGCATGAAGGCAAAGCCACGATGGTACAGTGCTTTATGAATTATGAAGACAGAGTATCTGTACACTGATCTTTCAAGGTACAAGAAGATGGATCATGGATAAGCTGCATTGGGAGTGGTGGAAGGGAGTTTCCGGTTTGTATGTCTGAAAAAAAATCAGAAATTTCTGTCAGAGCTGATGATTTTGGAAAGTTTCCATGGAAGAAACTTGGAACCCAACTTAAGCCCACAGATGTCATGAAAATACACCCTGGTGCATCCAGTTTCTGCTGTCACGAAATCCCTCCGTGACCTTGGGCATGTCCGTTACCACTTGGGTTTTAGTTTCCCAAAAGGCTGGATCCGAGCCAGGTTCCTGCCAGCTGAGGATGCTCTGACTCTCCCAGCATTGTGCACTGCGTCCGTGAGAACCTGAGGACGACTCCAATGTCCTTTGGTTTTGGGGGACCCTTCGGAGATAATATAAAAGATGACAAAGTAAATGTGTTTTTTTTTCTATTTATTTAAAATTTGGGAAAAGAAAAGGAAATTATACCCTCCAAGAAAAAATTTCTGTTTCTACCTTCTTTGATCTCAAATATGTCAGTGAAAAAGATGGAAAATTTGGTGAGAAAATTTTAGACCTAATTTATTAAAAACAGATTATAATTGTTAGGAGTGGGAACAGAGTATACAGTTACTGAGACTTGATCAGGTAGTTGGCAAAAATGTTTGAAAAAGTACTTGCATGTAAAAAGAATGTCTAGAATGAGTCAACTATTATTATTTTTTATAAATGAGTCATGGCAATGTTTGTCTTTCTCCTCTTTGCTTTTCACTTTTCCATAACGACAGATTCTTGTGGGTTTGTACTTATTTTCTTTCTACTTTGGGTATGTACCAAATTTTACTACATTGAATGATTGTTACTACTGCAAATGAAAAATCAGTGTCCAAGTTGATTACAGTGCTTCTTACTACACAAGTGTTTTGTTTGTGACTGTCTCATCCTGAGTTTTTAAATGGGGTAGATATCCTATGATGATCTGTTGGGAAGTAGACAGGAAAAACCCATATCGGAGATGCAGCCAGACTGTGTCCTTTAAAGAGATTTTTTGGAAGTCCAGATTTGGAATGAAGTGAACCAGTTAAACAGGTTTTTTTCAGCTATGTCAACTTTCCCTGCTGAGTGATTCAATATATTAGCCATTCTAGGAAAAACTTGAGTTTGATATAGGAAGTACCAACCACTTATCATCTTAACTGTTTAGGTAAGGATATTATAAAATACAGCTCTTCTTATTATAATTGAACACTTCTGTATAGAAGAAGTAAAATGCAAGCACATGCATTATCTATGAGTGGTCATTATGGAAAGATTCCTATTGTAACATTATGGCTTTTTCACTAGAATTAGAGAAAGCTTGATGGTATCACTAATACTAAAAAAAAAAAAAATCAAACCTACAAGACCCGAGGACTGTCTCACAAGATGGGTCCTGCTAGAAGTGTGCACATGTGTATATGAACTGATTTCTGATGTAAGGGGCATGGAAGCTAACCTGATTCATTTGTTTTTAGGGGCTCTTGGCTTTGGGCCTCAGTGCAAGTCCATTGGAAAAGGCAGCTGCAACAATCTAGTGGTCACCAGCAGTCCCATGATGGTTCAGCGACTGGGACCCATTTCACCTCCAGCAAGCCAGGTCTCTACAGCATGCAACCAGATCAGTCCTAGCTTACAGAGGGCTATGAATGCAGCCAACCTGAATATACCTCCTTCAGATACCAGGTCTCAAGTTACTTTTTTTTCCTCCTTCTTTGTGGTATGATCACATCACATGAGTGTTTTCCCTTCTCTTCCTCAATATTCTCTCTCTCACATGCGCACACACACACGCACACACACACCCCTACACACACATGCGCACATGCATACTAAATCTTCAAGCAGCTCTTTAATTTGAGCCTTGTAGGGGAGTGTGTCTAAAAACTAAGTATGTATCATGGTATCATCTTTATTGGGAGGAATGGTTTCCACACATACTATCTTGTGGTATGAAGGAAGTGAATGCCCAGTTTGAGATGTTTAGACTTTAGTGACTGAAACCCAATGTGTA
This sequence comes from Lepus europaeus, assembly GCF_033115175.1. Classification (NCBI taxonomy): domain Eukaryota; kingdom Metazoa; phylum Chordata; class Mammalia; order Lagomorpha; family Leporidae; genus Lepus; species Lepus europaeus. The sequence continues at coordinate 70,836,319 of NC_084838.1, forward strand.
AATTTGTCAATTTCTGGTGAGGCAAGTCATGTCATAGCCTAGCAAATTGAAATATTCTATGCACAGCTATATCACCGGATGGGTTTTCAGTGCATATATTGCAGTCTCCAGGTAGCTTTACAAGGTGTTTTGTCACTCTTTCCATCCATCCATCTACCTATCTACCCAAATATTTATTAAGTACCTACTGTCTGTATAATATAATAATTGAAGTTTAGGGAGATAGTATAAAGAATATAGATAGAAAGCATGAATTTAAGACTTGTGATGTATCTGGAAAGACATACTTTTTATGTGTGAGTTATATAACAGTTCAGCACAATGATTAGGTGCCGGAATCAGTAGATACTATATGTCATGTATCTATCTCCATGGGAGAAAATTGAATAGAATTGGGAATTCACTCCTTCAGACAAATGGTACTGTCTCTGAAGACTGATATTAGAAACAGCATAAAACCACATTCCTGTGCAGTGTTTAAGGTCTACTCATATTTTTGTGTGTTAAGTAAATTATTTTATCTTCCAGGTATTATCTTGGGAAAATACAATGCAAAGTTTTGCCCCTTAGCTCTACTTCTCTTGTAACTGTGATCTTGCAAAGGAGCTTTATCTCTGCATCTCTGTGGCATCTTCATTGGAGACTAGGACCCACTCATGCCTTGCAGCTCTGGGGTCCTGGCTCTTCTTCCTTGCCTCCTACCCCCAATTCCCCTTATATCTCTCCATTGTCCTGCCAGCCACTTTTGCAGCCTCTGAAATCATAGTTCCTGGAATCACTTATTTATGCCAGTTTTTTCATGAGGTGGAAACTTGTTTTTCACTGGAGACTTTTTGTGATGGGAAGCTGCTGTCATTTTCCCATTGATGATTATGCCTTAAGGGATTCCTCAGACTTGCTGAGTGCTGCATGTAAAATTAACTGTGCTCATGGATGGGTGTCATTGGGAAGCCTTCAGCTTCCTGTCTGTGGCAAGTCCAGCCCATGCCTTGAAGGCAGAGAGTCATAATTAATGAAGAGACTGACGATCGGCAGAGTACAGACTGTACAAGCCGTGCACCTTATGCAGTCCCTTTCATGGGTCAGCCAGAGAGAGGTCATTATCTCAGTGTTTTCTGGCATACTTGGTTCCTTAGCATAATTTTATATCCTTAAAAGACAAAACATTCAAGATGCACTGATGAATGTTTTAGACTATGCATTCTGAGTCCTTCTGTGGAGAAAAGTTACTTGCAGGATGAGCAAAGGAACAAGAATTGGGAAGTGGCTTGGTAAAGTATGGAACCTACTTTTAGCAGTTATGGCAAGGTCACATTTATTTGTGATCCTTGAATTGGTTCATGTGGTCCAACTTGGGAGAGACAGGTTGAGAGGCAACAGTTCAACTCAGAGGCATCTTACTCTCTTGACATGAACAGGATGCAGGAGGAATCAGCTTAGGGCTTTAGTACTAGTTGTGGGCATCCAGAAGATGGATCATGCAGGAGAAGGGGCAGAAATGGTTCAGTCTGAAAGATGCTCAGCTGTGAAAAGCTTTGAAATTCACTGTTTGTCCCTGGTAATTTTTGTTGTTCAGATTGAGGGTAGAACACGTGGGAACTATGGAAAGGCCATGGCAGTAAATGATGGGCTTTAGAGAGAAGCCCAGACAGCCATGCGTGTGGTTCTGATACACATCCTTCCAGTGACCTGCATCCACATTTATCGTGGGCATAGGTGTTCCTTCCTACCAAACTCATCTAATAATTTACATGTTTTCTAATGAGTTTTTCCAATTAATGTATCACAAACACCTCATTTTGTGATAAAATTCTTCCTCAGGATCACCTAATGGCTTCCCTACACAAGATTCTATTTTAAAAAGAAAATATATAAATGAAACTATACTTTTTAGTCAGTCTTTTATTACTGGGCATTTAGTTGCTTCCCTTGATTTCAGAATGACAAAGAATGCTTTCTTGGTTCAATCTGTAAACCTTTTATTGCACATCTCTGATGATTTAGAATAAATTCTTAGAAGTAAAATCTTCTGGGTCAAAGGAGATGTACAGTGTTGAGGTTTGTGATGTGCGTTCTCAGATTGCACTGCAGAAAAGACCTACTCACTTGTAAACTTCCCAGCAGTCCAAGGAGTGTCAGTTTTCTCAGACTTTACCAAATACTTAGTGTTATTATTTTGATAACTTTTTCCAGTTTGACAAGTAAAATGTAATTTTATCTTAATTTTAATTCTTTTTATAAGACTTATTTTTATTTATTTGAAAGAATTATAGAGAGAGAGAGCAAGAGATAGACAAAGATCTTCCATCTGCCAGTTCACGTCCAAAACGGCAACAGGGCCAGGTGGAAACCAAGTATCTGGAGCTTTTTCTGGGTGTCTTACATGGGTGCAGGGGCCTAAGTGCTTGGGCCATCTTCTGCTACTTTCTCAGATGCACTAGTAAGGAACTGGATTGGAAGTGGAGCAGCTGGGTCTGGAACCAGTGCCCATATAAGACGCAGGTGTGATAGGCGGTGGCTTAACTCACTATACCACAATGCCAGCCCCTGCAATTCTTAATTATTGCTAATATTGCATAATTTTCATAGACTTACTGGCTATAGTTTTTCTTTTGTCATTCCTGGGGTATTATTTTTTCTTTTGGGGCTGTCATCTTGGAGAGAATGGTTCTTTACCTTTGTTGGGTTCTATTTAATGTTGGGAATCCTGCCCTAATGCTATGAATTGGCCTCAATTAATTTTCCAGTCATTTCTGACTCTGCCCCCTTAATAATAAATTCAAATTATATATTCTGATCTTGAAGATCTAGGAGCCATTCACAATTTAGGTGTAGCTAAAACTCTATAATACAGCCATTGTATGTATTTTTCCCTAAAAATGACAAGGTTGAGAAGCTGATATGATAACCTTAAACAGTGACTTCCTCTATCAATCTGGCAAAAGTTGGCAGTAGAAAATACAGGATGCTACTTGCATGAATTTTTATAGGTATTTAGCTTCTCTAGTGTTTGTACATGCATTGTGAGTCTGCATTTTATGACAGTATACTCATAAACTTTCTTCAAATCTTAGCCCTGTTGAAGACTTGATGGATTCAAGATAGAGAAAATCTAAATGCTTTGCTCAGTCTGACTTAGCTTCTCAGTCACAAAGTTCACCCTACAGTGTCATTCAAGATCGCACAAGACGCTGCAAGCTTTTCATCTCCTAACCCAGGACTTGGAGGTGATTTCCTTTCAGTGTAGAGCAAATGTCTGCAAAGCGCAGAGGAGGGCAAGGGGGCTGAACTTGCTGTGAGTTCTAGCATTTATCAAGCTATCCTGTCTTCTGGCACAGTGCTCATTCTTGGAGGGAATTTGCAAAGGCACAAACTTGCACAAAAGAACTTGCAGATGGACTACGACTGGCCTTTCCCCCTCTTGGTCTGTGTGTGTCTGAAACAGGAATATTCTCTTGAGCATCAGTTTTCATGTGATCCCTAAATTACAGCTTCTTTTGAGCTTGTCACTGACCCAAGCAGTTCAGCTTGGTCATCATACTGTTTATGGCCTTATCAGAGAGTTCCTGAGTGCCTGCTCCACCAGCCACCACGATCCTTTTGCTGGTGGCTCCTGAGTTCTTTCTTCACAGTGGTTTTCTTTTGTTTGAGATGTATCTCCTTTCCTTCCACACATAGCTCTGAATTAACATCACCAGAAAGAAAATCCTTAGAGTGGGATGAACGTGTAGGAATGGAGAATGCTCTCAGTACAGTGACAACTCTTTGTCACTGTCTTTCCCATAGGCCCTGTGTGGGTAGCAGCAGGGGTTTCAGGTTGCAGAACAGAAAGCATAGGATCCATTCATAGCTTCTGTCTCAACGGCTCGTTCAGTCGAGCAGAGCATTCTGGAGCAGCAAGTGGAGAACACAACAAAGCATCCGTGTTAGGTCACTGCCTATCATGTGCTTGTTCCTTGGAACTTCTGAAGGACTGTGGTCCTTTCCTTTTTTCCAGCTCTAGTATCACTGGGAGTAATTTCATAGAACCTCAGTGTTATTCTTTATAAGACAGTGTTATTCTTTATAGAGCCCACGAGAAAATATATGAAGTATCTTCAAAATGTTCATGGCAAACACCTATTATGAAAAAATTGTGCATGGATTTCAAATTTTTTTTTGCACCAAAATAAACTTACATTTGAATTTTATCTGTCCATGAACACTTTAAAATCTCTTCATGCAGGGAAAATGATTTGTAAGCTTTAAATGGTGATTGATTTGTTCTATTGATTATTAATTTTGTTAATGATTTTTAAAAGGTTTATTTATTTATTTGAAAGGCACAGTGAGAGAGAGAAAGAGAGATTTTTCATCCGTGGGTTCACTCCCCAAATGGCTGCAGTGGCTGGAGCTAGGCTGATCTGAAGCCAGGAGCCAGGAGCTTCTGGGTCTCCATGAGGGTGCAGAGACCCAAGCACTTGGTTCATCCTCTGCTGCTTTCCCAGGTACATTAGCAGGGAACTGGATCAGAGTGGAGCAGCTGTAACTTGAACTCTGCCCATATGGGATGCCGGTTTTGCAGGTGGTAGCTTTACCTGCTACGCCACAGCACTAGCTCCTCTTAATAATTTTGAGTACTTAGTATGTATCTAACACTCCAGTCCATACTGGGAGATAAAAATGAGCTCTTCTGTTGAAAAGAGTGAATGTTATTGAGGAAGATTACACCCCTAGATGTCTAAAATGAACATACTACGTAAGTTCTTTGGAAAGAGGACTGTTTGAGAGCTAGTGTACTGGGAAGAGATCTTGAGGATTAGAACTTCAAAAGATGAAAAGGTCTGGGTAATTGCAAAGGAGGAAGACTGGCTGCTAAGCAAAGGTCTTCCTTTGGAAGTTTTGTTCTTAATAGATGTTCAAGGTAGAAGAGAGTGTTCTCGGCATTATTGCTTTAATGATAACAATATAGAATTTGCTTTCTGAAAAGCCTGTGATGACTATCTCAGAAAACTGAGATGTGCAAGGAGTTAAGGCATGTGCCCGCACGGATTGTGCTGTGACTGAAGCTGAACCGCAGATAGGTGTAATTTGAGAGAAATGGGGATGGTCTCTCCACAGTGGGACAAGTGAACATGTCTCATCGTGGGCTGCCCTAAAACAAAGCAAGAGGATTTGGTAAGCACAGTTTATGCAGGTGGAGAGCATACGTGTTCTGTTAGTCATGGCTTACACATCTGCAGTGTTGCAGTGTGGCGGCGACAGGCAGATGCGCCCCCTGAGAATGAGCACTGCCTCAGCCACGTGGCTGAGGGAAGCTCTGGTTCTTTATGGACTCGGAATCTTCTCAGCCTCACAGCGGAAAGCAGGTCACACTGCCTGGTCTGTGACAGGAGCACTGATTGAGCTCGAGTCCACAAGCAGTTCCTGTATGTCACTGGCAAAGGGACCAAAAGACCCCTGACATCCAATCACCAGGAGTCTTGAGCCAGGCTCGCAGGAAGAGCATGACATGCTGCAAGGAAAATAATTGAAAAGTGTCCACTGGGAACTAAGAAAGCAGATGGTTCAGAAACCACTTTGAGGCAAAAGGACTTAAGCCCAAATGTAAGGATGTGGACCAGGAAAAAAAAAATCTATGTCAAGGGCCACTGGACGTAAGTTCCTGCTGTGTTTATCATTGGTAAACATTACTTCACTCGATGGTAACATCGTGTCCATCATGGTGTTATCATCTTTGACTGGGTATTTTGGAGCTGAGATGTTTTCCTGCTAATGGCCCATGCTTGTAGGAAACCGGGTTCCTGGTTTCCATGTTGTGAAATGGAATAAATTGAACAGGTGCAATGAAAATGCTTCTCTTTTCCTCAGTTCCTTTGCAACAGCTTGATGTTTTCCAGCTGCAGATAGTAAATGTGTTCATTTTGGGGAGATGCACATTTTATGTAACTTTATTGCGATTAATTTTTGTCAGAAAAAAAACAATGTCTGTAGAAAGCCAGTGCAGGGACAGATAAATAAGCCAGGCTTTTCTGCTGCACACCATGTCTGAGTCCAGGAATACAGTGCATATTCGTAGGTAGATATTTCCAGCCTCTTTGTGACACATTTTCCCTCCAAGGAACATAGCTTTTCTCTTATTTTTAAGGCAACAGTGTCATAGTAAAGCAGAGTGACCTTTCAAGTCGCCAGAGCTACATCATGAACTGTATTGATATGCAGATAACATATTGCAACACATAGGGCATGTTTTATAAAGGGTAACAGTAGTAAAGGAATTGTTGTAAGAATGAACCCCTGAGAGTGAATGATCTGCTCTTGACCCAAAGCTGCTGTGGTTTAAGGATAAGAGTTAGGATACCCAGGACTATCACATGTGATTAAAGTCCACATGGTCCCCATGCATAATTGCAAATAAGATTTGATTTCAGTTTCTTACTCCCTTACATAGTAGAGCTGCACTTTATATATATACTTTTATTCCATGAGATGATGTGATGTTGTGACTGAGTGCTGACAGACTGAGGTGCTATCTTTTAAAAATAATCCTCATAATCCCTTAATGTTAGTGAAATTATTATTCCGTAATTATGAAATTATCCCCAGGATTACTCTTTGACTTTGAGGATTTCTTTATTTTCGAAACTAGAACAGATTTTTTTTTTTAAAACCTTATTTATTTATGTGAAGGGAACAGATTTCATGCATTTCATATACACAGTTTTAAGAACACAATGATACTTCCCACCCTACCCTCCCTCCTTCCTTTTTTATTTTTCTTTCAATTTTTGCAATGACATACTTCAGTTTACTTTACAATCACAAGCTTAGCCTTCTACTAAATAAAGAATTAAACAAGTACTAAGTAGGAAAACCACTATTCTTTTTCAGGAGTATAGACAAAGACTATAAAAAATAATAAAATCTGCTGAAGATGTTAGTTTCACTGATATACATTGCATTTTTTGTACTCTTTATATTAGTTACCACAAATCAGGGAAAATGTATGATATTTGTCTTTGCGGGATTGGCTTATTTCACCAAGTATAATGGCCTCCAGTTGGATCCATTTTGTTGAGGAACAAAGGATTTCATTCTTCTTTCATGGCTGAGTAGTACTCTGTGGTGTGTATGTACCACAATTTCTTTATCCAGTCATTTGCTGGTGGACGTTTGGGTTTGGGTTAATTCCACATCTTAGCTGTTGTTAATTGAGCTGCTGTGAATGTGGGAGTTTATTTGAAAGTCAGAGTTACAGAGAGAGGGAGGGAGAGACAGAGAGAGAATGGTCTTCCATTTGCTGGTTGACTCCTCAAATGGCCTCAGCAGCAGCAGTTGGGCCAGGCCAAAGCCAAGAGCTTCTTGCAGGTCTCCCACATGGGTGAAGGGACCCAAGCACTTGCGCCATCCTCCACTGCTTTCCCAGGGAGCATTAGCAGGGAGCTGAATTGGAAGTGGAGCAGCCAGGTCTCGAACTAGTGCCCGTATGGGATGCCAGCATCACAGGCAGCAGCTTTACCCACTGCTCCACAGTGCTGCCTCCACCCCCTGCTCCCTAAGCATGGATTTCTATGTTATTTCCCCAGATAGATTGGACTTTAAGCCTGGGGTTCCATTTTAGACTTGTACCTTGTGTTTTCAAAACGGTCATGGAGGGTTGGGTATTTGATGTGGCCGTTGAGATACGGCTTGGGATGCCCATATCCCCTGTTGGAGTGCCAGGGTTTAAGTCCTGACTCAGCTGCTTTCTGCTAATGTGCACCCAGGAGGGAGGAGGTGATAGCTGAGGTAGCTGGGTCCTTACCTTTGCCATGGGAGTTTCTGACACCTGGCTCCAATGGGTCCAGTGCAGGTTATTACAGGGATTCTGGGGAGTGAACTAACAGATGGGACATCTCTTTGTTTCTCTTTTTCTTCTGCCTTTCAAATAAATAAAATAAGCAAATAAATTCCATTTTCTACAAAGTTTTTGAAGGTCCTTCATATTTCCTGCAATGCCTGTCATAGCACACAGTAGGTACTTAACAAATACTTGTGTATTTGGTTTTCCATGACAGGGATCAATAATTCTTCCCAGGTCTGTAACTTTTCCCCACACGAAAAAACGTGCTTAAAAATAAAGTATGGACCATTTATTGTCATTCAAGTATTGAGATTATTTATAACAATAGATCTTTTGTTTTATTATTTTGGAGAACATTAGCTTTTATTGTTCTTCTTGGTAAAATATTATTTACCTGGAACTAAAAGCCCCGGATTTTATCTTAGCCCAAGAATGTGTGTTTAGCAGAGAATGTAATTAGGAGAAATACTTAAGGGATTGTCAATGCAATGTTCTTTTAGCTCTTAAGCAATCCATATCCTGCTAAAATATTTATTTTTTTCCTTCCCTTCTGGCTGCTGTTCTAGGTCCCTTATTTCGCGTGAGTCTCTGGCATCTACAACTTTGAGTCTGTCGGAGAGTCAGTCGGCCTTGAGTGTGAAGCAAGAGTGGTCCCAAGGCTACAGGACCCTCCCTTCCCTTTCCTCCAGCCACGGCTCTCAGAATGGCGTTGATCTAGGCGACCTCCTTAACCTTCCACCAGGGACATCCATGTCCAGCAGTAGTGTCTCTAACTCATTGCCACCCTACCTTTTTGGCATGGAAAATAGCCACTCTCCTTACTCTAGTCCCCGGCACTCGGCCACCAGGTCCCACTCTGCTCGCTCCAAGAAGAGAGCACTGTCCTTGTCCCCGTTGTCCGATGGCATCGGGATAGACTTCAACACCATCATCCGCACCTCGCCCACGTCCTTGGTGGCCTACATCAACGGGTCCAGAGCTTCCCCAGCCAATGTGTCTCCACAGCCCGAAGTCTACGGGCACTTCCTGGGGGTACGTGGCAGTTGCATCCCGCAGCCGTGCCCGGTGCCCAGTGGCCAGAAGAGCGTGCTGGTGGCCAGTGGCAGCGTGCCACTGCCGGCCTATGGTGAGGACTGCGCCTTGGAGTACGAGCGCATGCAACAGCTGGAGCATGGTGGCCTGCAGCCCGGGCAGGTCAACAACATGGTGGTGCAGAACCGCCTGCCAGGCTCTGATGGCCAGCCAGCTGGCCTGCTCAAGACGGAGCGCCTGGAAGAGTTTCCGGGCAGCGCCCTTGACCTGCCTCCTCTGCCACAGCCCCAGGGACCCCCGCCCCCCTACCACGCCCACCCGCACCTGCACCACCCGGAGCTCCTGGGCCACACCCAGCCGCTGGCCCTGCCCCAGACCGCACTGGACGAGGACGGGGAGATGGACGACCTGGGAGGCAAGCACTGCTGTCGCTGGATAGACTGCAGCGCCTTATATGACCAGCAGGAGGAGCTGGTGCGGCACATCGAGAAGGTCCACATAGACCAGCGCAAAGGCGAGGACTTCACCTGCTTCTGGGCTGGTTGTCCTCGACGGTACAAGCCCTTCAACGCCCGCTACAAACTGCTGATCCACATGCGAGTCCACTCCGGGGAGAAGCCCAACAAGTGTACGGTGAGTTTCTGAAGCCCACGGGCGACCTGGCCTGAAGGCCTCGCTGGCTCTCCATGCACACTGTGTTTCTCCTTATGTGGTTCTCGGGTCAAGGCTGTGCGCGGTCTTCTCTCACAGCCGTGTGGATGAATGCAGGTCCAGGGACCCATGAGAGTGGACTTCTGTTCAGCGTGGGGGGGCGGGTTCTTTAATCATTAGTGGCTATGATCTCTCTGCCTTTCTAGATTCTGTTCTGGGTAGGTACATGTTTGACCCTGCAGGACTGGTCAGTCTGCCACATCGTCCAAAATCCTGGAGGATCCTGGCCAAGCACAAACATGGGGTTTCCTTAATCTGCATGGATGGCCGAAAGAGAAATCTACGCCACACTCCAGCAAGCTTCAGCTCTGTCCCAAGACAAATATTTAAGGATTTTCCCCTCCTCTCCAATAACTGAGCGAGACTTGGGGATGTGTGTGTGTGTGTGTGTGGGGGGTGGTTCCGATATTTGGAAAGGAAGTCACCACTTAGCAACTTGGCTAGTCAAAGTGTGGCTGCACACACCCACATGCCTGCACGCTATACCTTCCAGAGTGGTGAGACTGGCTAACGACGTACAGCCAGTGTGAAAACAGCCTGGGCATGCTATGGGGGCTGCGCCTCACAGGATTTCACCTCGTTTTGAGAGACACTTTTGTGGAAGGGTCTAAGGAAAAAGAGCTGAGAAGGGAATGTGCTTTTGGTGTTGAAGGAAGTGGGCCTGATGTCTCTTTCTCCCCTGCCTCCCACTTTCACAGCACCAGGCCTGGAACGCTCTCTGTTTCTTGGCAAAATGTGCTATTTTTGAATAATATGATTCTTAAATGATTTCACAACAATTTCACACCTCACAGAAACCCTCAGGGTTTATAAGCAGGACATCACCCCTGGGACCCCAGGATGGCTTTGCACAATCTCAGACAGCTCACTTAACTCTTGGAAAAAAGAAGAGCATATGTTTCAAATTAGTTTAGATGGACAGAAATACTTCTTTTACAGTGAAAATCTGAAAATTCTATGTACTCTCTGGATATTGCGTATTCTGCATGTTGCTAAAGACAGGGTTCTTCAAGAAGTTTGTGGGAAGGTGGAACTCAAAGATAAGTGTATTTTGGTACAAAGCAATTTTGGAATGCATAGTTTTTTTCATAATACACATTTTCCATGAACTTTTTGAAGACCCTGCCTATGTGACATAACTAAATCAGTGTGGAAAGGAACTGACTTGGACTGTGGATCCCCCAGCCAGAGTTCTTTTTTTTTCCTTTATAGTATGCCATGATGATAAAGAATCTGGACTGCATTTATGTTTGATTATAAATTGGCCAAAGTATCTGATTTGTACAAAAGCAAACCAGACAGGTGACAGCTGTAATGCAGGCATTCGAAGCACCTTTTCACTGTCCAGTAGATAATTTTGAAACAGTTTGAAGAATCTCTGGTGGAATGAAATTGCATTTCTTCTCATTACATTATGCCCCATGTTGTGATTTTTCTTAAGGAAAACCTGAAGCTGGTATGTTGTGAGAATGCCATGTTCTAGGAGTGAAAAGAATAATTACATTGCAGGCAGCAAAACCTTACTCTGTCACTAGGGTTCTGCATTAAAAATGTCAGAAAGAGACAAGCAATTGAAGGCAGTTCCATTTACTGTGTTTGGAACACACCAGTCTATGGCAGGCAGGAAAGACATTCAGTCTCTGAAGGAAAACAGTCCAACCTTTCAGTTCTGACTAATCCTGGCTGAAAATAGTTTACTGGATTTGGCTTTACTGAAATAAACATAAAGGCTTGAATTATCCAAAAAAATTTTTTTTGCGTTGCAAAATTAATTTTTGTGCAATAGGATTTCCCCATTTTCCCACTGTTCCCAGACTTTGCAAAGACACATAACTTTATAAAGTTGGCTTTTTCTAAAGTACATGATGAATATTAAAAATAGAAATATTTGAGTGACAGATTAAGATGAGAGGTGAATGTTTGCAGGCCTCTGCCTAGCTTTTTTTTTTATTGGTATTATTCAGGATGGATGTGGGAAGTGATTTCTCTCCCCTAAGCTGCCCACTCCCCACACACTTCTGGGTAGACTCTTTGCAAGATTCAAATAGCTAATTTTAATAGCTATCAAATGTAGAACTACAAAGCAATTATTTACCACATTTCCAGTGAAAATATATTGATACAAAACAGGGTTTCTTAGGAGGTGATTAATGCTGCAGGTGTAGCATTGGGAGTATCTAGTTTTAGAAGGAGGACATCCAGTTCCATATTGAACATACTATCATGGGCACTATGGCTTCTGAAATCTGTTATGTTGCTGCATTTCATCTGCTTGATTTGTAGGGTTGTAGTCAACTGGCAGCGGCGGATTTGGCTGTGAAAGTTTAGCAGTTGTCTCTAGGTATACTCCATGGATGGAAGACATTGTGCTTAAAGTGAATGTGTACCTGGGAAAAAAAAGCCAGACATACTTTTTTTCCCTTTTCAAAAATTAATCTTTATACTCTTGGGATCCAGATACCAAAAAAAAAAAAAAAAAAAAAAACCTATTAAAACTGAAGTGTTTCATCTGCTGTCACCACAAAATGTGATGGCAGTTGGTTCAGAGTTCAAGATCTTTTCCAAGGAAAGTGACCACACTCTTCTTTTGAATAAATAATCTTTAGGTTTTTGTGTCTGTGCCACATGCAGAGGCCAGGAACAGTTGAAATAATAAAACTCCATCCATTTTTGTTTTACCTGTGTTGAACCATTAGTTTTCTGCATATAACAGAATTGGTCGTCATTTTTGCTCAGTTAGCTGATTGACCCGAGAGGGAGATGGTGATCCCATTATGTTTGGTGACTATGACTACAAGCAGCAGCACAAAGAGCTTCTGGAAGTCATGTTTAAAAAAAGTAGGCGTATGACAAGAGTTCTCCGTGACAGTTTGCTTACAGCAAGAGCCTACCACTGGCATCCTCGCCTCATGCCAAACTCTCTTTCTCTTTTCTGTACAGGAAAACATGTTCTCACAATCTCTGGTCATGACTCCTTAGCCTTAGCCAGACCCCTGAGATTCAGATCATGTAGGATTTTAGGTGGCAGAACCAGAGTAGAAGGGGGGCATACTATTTCAATTACTGCAGGAAGAGAATGGATTCTGTTCCTTTTCCCACCCAAACAACTCCACCCTTCTGAAGATCTCATTCTTACTGCTTCTGTTGAAATCCTGACCAGCTGCTCTCTCTCAAGGCCTGGTCTTGATTGCCAGAGACAGTCCCAGCCAGGGGCACAGGCCTTGAGAAGTGAAGTGCCTCAGCAAGCAAGCAGGCAGAGCTCAGCTGAATCAGAACCTGGGATGCAACAATATTTCACTGCAAAAATACCCCAGTGCGCTCACAGCTAACTATTAACGAAGGTAATTTCCAGGTGGCAAATCATTGTGTTTCAGCCTTTCTGGGATTAGATCAGGCCCAGCCTTGGTACATCTTGGAATTACCAGATCAGTTGAGCATTTCTAGGTGTAATGATGTAGAATTATATTAAGTTTTTCAGACGGTAAGGTTCCGGACTCTCAAGTCAGAGCACCTCATGAAGTCTGAGTTTGTCTCTTTTTCAAGCCCTTGTTTCATGTTCCCAGAAGGACAACATAGAGTGTAACCCAAAACCATAGAAAGACACTAAGCTTCCCTAACAGTATCCATGGTAATGGTTCCAGCAGAGTGCACACTAAGAATGTTTTTACCCTTGGTCTTTCTGCCATTCAGTGGAAGGGTGTGCAGTGCCTGGGTGGTGTTCCAGGAAGGTGTGTTCAGAGTGAGATCAGGCACGTTCTGTCTGTAGTCCCTCTCATGAGAATGCCTGTCTTGATCAGGGCAAAGTGAGCAGGAGAGCCGGGTTGTCTTACCAGGAAGGACCAGAGATGCCAACACTGCCTCCGTGCACAATTGAAAGCAGTTGTGTTTGGAGGTTAGGGAGTGTTAATAAGGGAATTAGGGGGAATGTGGGTTGCCACTTAAATTTTGCTTATTTTTCCTGGATGAATTTTATCCAATAGCAAAAAGGAATTTTGCAAAAACTTTTACCCACCCACAGATTTTCATGAAAATGTCACTAACCAAAGGCAGTTTTGAATTTTGTATGAATTGACTCATTTCTCCACAGGCATTTTGCCTGGCAAAATCCAGAGTATTTGCTTTGGCTGGAATATTGGGCAGTTTGCTTTTTAAGTAACATTGGATAATGAACACAAGAAAATAAATATGGAGTTGGGACCCGTGTCCCCAGTCCTCTTTTATGGCCTGATGTATGGGTTCATGAGCCAGCTTTAGCCTTGTAAGACATTTCTTGAAGAAAAGTAAAATTTATTGCAAGCTGTGGGTTTTTTAAAACATTTTTTGTTTTGTTATTTTAATAAGACTTGGTATTGTTGTGGTGACCATGATGATACTTCTAGAAGCGTCACAATTAGTTAACACTTCACAACCTTCATGTTGGCAAAAATGAGTACGTTCTGATAATACCAGGTATTGACAAGGGTGTGGATAATGAGGACTGCTTTAACATGCTGCAGACAGTAAGTTGGTGTCACAACTTTGGAGAACCCTTCAGGAAGAACTTGGAGATTTGTGGATGAGATATTTGCGTCTGAGTGTCTCCCCTGGAGAAACTCTTGTAACTGGTGGTGGGGAGACACAAGAAAAGATGTTTATTACATCTTTTTAAAGTGTAAATATATTAATTGTCCATATACAAGGTAAACCAATAAACTATGGTTTATTCCTAATGAAGCAGTATAAAGAAATTTAAAATTAAATACACTCATATCACTATGGGTAAATCTCAAAAACCAATGGTAAGTGGAAAAGTTATATGCAAAAGTGATATGATCAGGATAACCAGTCACCTTCGCATAGTGGATATTTTTAGAGAGGAAGGAAAAAGGAAGTGGGGATTTTTGCTTTATTTTTTTTCTGAATAGAAAGAGAACTAAGACAAACTTGGCAAAATACTAATTTTTGTTTAAGTATAAATGTCATAGTTGTCTGTTATGTGTACTTTGCTGCTTATTTGAAATATTTCATAACTATATGTGTACATTTTTATCCAAAAATAGAATCAATTATTGCAACATTGCAACTCCCTTTCACACGTACCACTTTTCAGATGAGAACAAAGCCTAGAAAAATTGATTTTTTCAACACTATTAAGTTGTTTTCACTATTCCCCACTTGAAGTCCAAGACAGTGGTTCTTAATCTTGGCTGACATCGGAAATCACTTGGAAATCTTTATGAAGTACCGGTACTTGGGTTGCACCCCTAGACTGTGATGTGATCAGGCTGATGCAGCTCCCCAGGTGACTCCGATGAGCTTCCAAGCTCTGTGCCTGGGCTCTGGCTGAACAAAAGCTTCCTTGACATTTCAGTGAAGGTGGAGGGGGCAGTGTGTATATCTTCATTATCATCAGTGTCCTACCATTGATTAGCAAGTTTAGTGTTGGAATAAAAGTCAGAGACAAGAGATAAGGAGATACTAGAATGACCCTGGTGGTGGCAGAAGGCTTTCAGCCCTTCTGTGTTGAGATCATTCTTCCTCAGTGCCCCATAGTCAAAGGCTTGGAGGGCACTTGTGCTGAACCATCTGTGTATCATCGCCACCTATTTGACTCCTTGAGCTAAAAGTGGAGCTGACAAATCTGTCACATCTTTCTCATTTTTAAAGGTAAGATAGAGTGTTCTTCCTTCCCAACATAACACAGCCTCTCTGCTTTTAATAAAAAACGATCTTCAAAACATTTTTGCTACTATGAACGTTTCTGAAGAGTTGGTAAATTACCAAAATATTGAATTTTCCCTTTTATCAAATCTGCCTGATGTGATTAAATAAATAAAATTAACATTAATATCCTTTTTGTCTCTTGAGGCTGAAACACCACCAGTGTAACATCTGGTAAAGATCAGAGAGAGTGTAGCTTCCAAATCATTTCCCACATGGCATCAGTCTGTCAAATATTCAATGCAAACTCAATGATTTAAAAAAAAATAAACCTCAAGATTTATTCTCCAACAATGTTGCATAAGAAAGAGATGCAAACATACTTACCTGTGTATATACATGTGTATATACATGTTCAGGGTGCTGTAGACATATACATGTCACTATAAATTACAGGTCCCTTAGAATAGGTGAAAGCAAAACCACAGAAATTCTCATCAGATGGGGAATTGACCACATTCTACGAGGCATCTGTCAAATTGGATTTCAGTCCCCAAACACAGTGGAGAAATCTGCCATTTGGTAGTGGTTTAATTTGATTTCCCTTTAGAAGGCATTTAATCCAGTTTACCTGGGGAGCTGGCCTTTCATGAACTTTGTCCTGAAAATAAATTCATAGCAGATTTGGGCCAATGTTTCAAAGTAAATTGTGGTTTATGTTTCCTTGCCCTGTGATTCTAGGATTAATGAAAAGCAATAGATAATGAGAGCAACCCTAAGAGGTTAAATAGTTGAGGCTTTATCCTCATTAAACAAAATCATTAACTACATAATGGTTAATGCTCCTTTCAATTCATATTTGTTTCATGCTTCTTCTCTAATTTTCTGCCCTGAAATAATGTTTTTAGAATTAGAACTATGCATATCTTTAATAAATAATAAGATAAAAGGAAGGTATAGGAAACCTTTGGAGGTTTATTCATAAATAGACTTTAAAATGTAATTTTCTTTGTCCTTTCATACTGCACCAGTGTGAAAAATTAGTTTGCCAATTTATTAGAAATGTCTTTCGTGACCTTTGGAATATTTCTTAATTACCTTTTCTCTGAATGGCCGCGTTGACAGCTTTGAATGCAGATAGAAGTTGAGTGTGCAGAGTGAAAGACCAAACACATTTATTTTTCCCAAAAATAGAGGTTATCTGATTCTCTTTGATCTTTCAGAAATGTTTTATTCAAGTTCTGGGTAGAAGTGATTTGGAAAAGAGATGTTTGTTTATTATTTCTAAGCAGATTTATTAATTTCTGCTGCAGTGACTGAGTCAGGCCTTCTAGACTCTCCATAGACAATGAGTGTTCTAAGCATGGCAGCACATTTGTGGTTGGTAGACCTAGAACTTGAACAGAGTAGTCTTTTTTTTTTTTTTTTTTTTTTTTTTTTTTTTGGACAGGCAGTGTGAACAGTGAGAGAGAGAGACAGAGACAGAGACAGAGAGAAAGGTCTTCTTTTGCCGTTGGTTCACCCTCCAATGGCTGCCGTGGCTGGCATGCTGCGGCCGGCGCACCGTGCTGATCCGAAGGCAGGAGCCAGGTGCTTCTCCTGGTCTCCCATGGGGTGCAGGGCCCAAGCACTTGAGCCATCCTCCACTGCACTCCCAGGCCATTGCAGAGAGCTGGCCTGGAAGAGGGGCAACTGGGACAGAATCCGGCACCCCGACTAGAACCGGTGTGCCGGCGCCGCTAGGCAAAGGATTAGCCTGTTGAGCCACGGCGCCGGCTAACAGAGCAGTCTTGATTTTGCATCTGCTCTAACTCTGAGCAGCCATGTGTCCTTCATGTGGAGGGAGACTGGTCTTAATAGGTGTCATCACTCATCCTGACTTTGATGAGAAAGGGCAGTGAAACCCGTGTGTTCTCATTTTACACCATGGTGTTTAGTTTTATTTTCTTGGGCGACAGGTACTGGACTTGAGTAGGAAGAATATCCCATCCTTTAGAAGGATGTTTAAAGAACCGTTTTAAAAGATTAATTGAAAAGTTGCTGAAGGATTGGAAAATGAGATGGCCAAGTTCTGGGTGGGCAGGAGCAGTGCACTTACGTAATGATACCCAATGCTCCAAAGTCAGGGTGACCATACAATTTATTATTCAAATAGGGCCACTCTTAAGAGTAAACTGGGTTCTAATTCATTGGAATATCAGTCTAAATGAGATTTATCTTGGTAACGCCATGATGTAGAATTACTCTGCCCAAATAATGTGCACTGATTTGTCTACCCCATGCATGCTCTTTTGTTGATTTTATCACTGGATGCAAACCATGTGCTATACTCTGTCGTGGAAGCTGATGTGAGTGTGTGTGTGTATATGTGTGCAAAAATAAATGGGATATTCCCTTGAGGATCTCATAGTCTTCTAGAGTTGGTGCTACTGAATATACTAGAACAGGGCAATGATAAAGATCTCTGCAAACTATTATAATGGGAAAACAGGGGAAGAAGCTCCGACGTATACCCATATGAGCATGAGAAGGCTTCGTGGAGGAGGTGACTGCATCGTGAAAGAAGAAAGTCTTTCATCTAGAAACAGGGAAGGAGAGGCCATTGCAGCCAAGGCACAGCAGTATGCAGTAGCACAGGAGCATGGAACGGAAGCCTGGAGGAAGAAATGATGGCCCGGTAGTTTCATGGAGCCCAAGACTAGGTAGAAGTAGAAAGTGAGGCCACAAGGACTCTAGGGGAACTTTTACTAACAAATAGGGATCATGTTATTAAAATTTGAAAGAATTGCAAGCCCAGTTAAAATAAATGCAAATCTAGTTAATACAAGAAATCATGGGATGCAGGGTCTCATGCAGGAAGCAAGCACTTGTTTGAGTGCTCCTTCAGTGAAGCTTTGGCTCCCCTAGACCGTCTCCATGGTCTCTTTAAACGCACAGCTTAACTCTTTATGAAAATGAACCTCTTGGCAGCCATCAGATGAAACACACCTTTTTTTTTTTTTAATTCTAAGGGATCAGCCAGGGAAACATAATGGAGACAGGCATAAAAGCATTTTCTGTTGCAGACTTCAAGACAAAAATTAAAAACCTGGGGGAGACTGGAGACCAAAGCTATTTGATCAATTATGTAGAATGATTAAGATGTGGACAGAGGCCGCATACATTATACAGTGTACGAGTAGCTTTCCATTAGTTAAATATTTCCTTTTGTAATCTGTAAAGAGAGTGAAGTACTGTTAAACAAAGGTTTGGACTGGCGCTTGTTATGCCGAGCTTGTCAGCCCTTTCAAGACTCCTTCCCCCCACTGCTGAGATTTACTTTGGAATTTTTTTCTGCTCAGTCTGAATTAATACAGAACAGCGCTGAATGCCTGAGATGTTTGGAGGAGTGCAGATGAAGTCAGCTCTCATCAAAATGGCGCCTGTCCTTGGTGACTCCATGTGGAGCACCGTGGGGCCCCATTGCCTCTCTAGGCTGGGGAAGGCCGAGTGACAGGGGGACTTGGAGCCCCCTGCTCTCATAGCACCGGCTCCACTGGGGTCAGCTGCATGCCTGAGAGCCCATATGAGCAGGCCTAGGCATTCCCAGTGTTCTGGACACAGCATCTAATTGGTCCTGGGTGCTCACTCTTGAAATTTATGGGGCAGTTTCTCAGGCTTGTCTCCCCAGAAGAGCATCTTTTCTGTGTGTAGAATAT
This sequence comes from Lepus europaeus, assembly GCF_033115175.1. Classification (NCBI taxonomy): domain Eukaryota; kingdom Metazoa; phylum Chordata; class Mammalia; order Lagomorpha; family Leporidae; genus Lepus; species Lepus europaeus. The sequence goes on from NC_084838.1 coordinate 70,855,222, forward strand.
TTGTTTAAACTACGTTCTTTCTTATTTTCTTTGCATTTTTGTCCTGGGACCTGAGTTTGGAGCCTGATGAACGTGTCCTTTTATGGGAAATACTGCTGCTGCTGACACTCCCTTTCCCCAGTCCAAGTCCCAGTTCCTAGTGAGAAAGTTGCTCAGGAAACAGTCAACAGTGCTTTATTAGCCATGAGAATGGAATTGGGGTTCGGAGAATAGCTGTAATGAGAGGAAAATGGGAGACCCAACTTTAACATTTTTGTTTATTTTTTATTTAAAGGATTATTTACTTGAAAGGCAGAGTGGCAGACAGAAACAGAGACAGAGGTGAGAGAAAGAGTGTAAGAGTGCGAGTGAGCAAGTGAGCAAGTGAGCAAGCAAGCTTCCATCCAGTGGTTCACTCTATAGATGGGACAGGCCTAAGCAAAGGTGCTTGGAACTCCATTCTGATCTCCCACATGGGTTGCAGGAGCCCAACCACTTGGGCTATCTTCTGCTGCCTTGTCAGGTGCATTAGCAGGGAGCTAGATTGGAAGCAGAGTAGCCAGGGCTCAAACCAGGACTCTGAGATGTTGGTGTGGCATATAGTGGCTTAACCTGATGTGCCACAGTGCCTGACCTTTAAAATTTTAAAATAGAAATTTGTCTCCCATCTCATTGGCGATGAGCCCCTTCTGTCTTCTTCCCTCAAATTTCCAGGATACCTCAAAGGCCCCTTGCCTCATTCCGTATTTTTCCTCTCTACCAATCTGAGACTGCTTTTGCAAAAGAGAAATCCATACCTACAATGGTGATTGGTGGGGGAGCTTCAGTGTGCTCCCCTTCCCAGAGAGCTACATTTTGATGGGGAAAGAAGTATTAAACGTCTCCTTTAGACCAAAACCTCTTCCAAAACTCCTTCAGGAAAAACGAGGGGAAAGAAAATGATTGTGTTAAAATTCCCGAGCTACTGGATTAGTTTAATCCTCATCCTAGCCCTCAGGGCTACGTAATTGCTGGAGTTTGAGATTCCAGCTCTGTTCTTTCCACTGCATACTTATGTATAGCTTGTTATTCTCCTTGGAGTCCTGTCCATAGCATCTGGCTCAATGGTTCATGTATACTGAACTTCAAATGTATATACATATGTACATGGACACACACATTTTGAAACTTGGTGCTGGATACAGAGAGCCTCATTATTCTATTATTTCTACTTGTGTGAGGATTATGAAGTTCTCTTAGTAGAAAAGTTTAAATAAATGAGGGGTAGGTACTTAGCCTAGCTCTTAGGACACCAATTGGGGTGCCCACATCCCATTACAAAGTGCCTGGGTTTCAGTCCTGTACTGACTCCGATTCCATCTTGCAGCTAACACACATTTGGAAACCCTGCCACCAGGTGGGTGACACACATGAAGATCCTGGCTCCTGACCTTGGCCTTTCCTGGCCCTGGCCATTGTAGGCATTTGGGGAATGACCAACAGCTAGGAGATAGGTTTCTCCCTTCTCTCCTCCTTTCCTTTCATACAAATAAATTAAAAAAATAAAAATAAATGGATAAATGAATTTTTTGCATTAATTTATAAGCAAGAACAGTTTGTTCTTCTGAGCGCCTTAGAAAATGATGCCAGCCATTTTTCTCCTTAGATAACCTATGCTCTACTGATCTGAAAGCTTATTAATTTTTTCCATTGCTCTTGAAAGCCTCTGAAATCAGTGTGCCAAAGAATGAGATGAGAGATACTTTTAGGCAGTAACATGATATTTGAAAAGGCAAATGATAAGAAGAGAGCATTATTGGAATACATTAAGATAATCTAGACTTTGTAGCAGACAACACCAAATCTCAGTGGCTTGGCACGATAAGGATTTATTTCTTGCTTGTATTCTTATGCAGCCAGCTCCTTGCACTGATATAGTGACTCAGGATCTTTCTGTTTAATGGCTCTGTAGTCTGAGTCTAGGGTGAAAGAGAGATTGTTGAGGATTGTTAATGAGTATTAGGAGCCAGATCTAGAAGTGACTCACTTCACTTCTTCCCAGGTCCCCTTGGGCAGAACTCTGTTGCATGACCCCAGCTGACTGCAAGGGAAGCTGGGAAGTGTGATTCTCATGTCTGCCGGGATGAAATTCAAACACAAAGCATTGGTGAGCACAGAGTATGACAGCTGTCACAGGGCACTAGAAATACCTCTTGCTTTACTCCTACCCTATCCCAGTTTTTAAATCCTCTTGAAAAGGAGGAATATTTCTGCCTTGATCTTTGAGATAAGTGGAGATCCTGTCTCATCAATGTGCTTTTTTTTTTAAAGACTATTTCTTCTTTTCTTATCAGCATTGGCTCCTATAACTTGCTTTTCAACTTACTAAATCTTTCCCAGCCCAACCATTTTTTTGTTATTTACTCTCCAAGGATTCCTTTGCCATACAGTCACCACTGCTGGGGAAACTCTCCTTATCTCAAGTGGATTACTCAGTTTTTCCCACCTTGTCCAAATTACATGTTCTTATACATAATTCCCTGCTGCTCATCATTTTTGTAAGTCATAGGATGTACAATGTCTTCATGTCCCGCAGGCACTCACCCTTAAGGGAGAGCTGCTCGTTATCAGGGGCAAGGTCATAAATGAATCACTCTGAGATTCACCATTGTGTGCAGAAATTTGGTGTGAAGGGTGATTTTACTAAGACCCTGAAACACAATATTCCCCATCTGTTCATAAAGTAGCTTATTTGATACACACAGTGTGGTCATAAATGCTCCGCTCTTCTCTGGATGCTTGCTTTTGGTCATGAACTGGCACACACTCAAGGAAAAAATGACAGTGTGCCTCTATGGACACTTTTGGTCCATTTCCATAAATATATTCAAACAAAATGAAATTGCCTGGCTCCTTATAATATGTCCTTTAGTGTGTTTAAGCTTGCAAAATTACCCCCAAGGATGACAAATTGTAAACATCATGTAATACCACAGCCCCAGGTCAAGGCCTAGCTCAGTGTTCTGCCGACACTCACCCCTCCTAGAAACGTTTAAAGTGTTTTAGGAAAATGAAGCTAGGCAAACAAGCTTATCAGGAGTGACAATAAAAAAAATCATTGATTCTAATTAGAAGGCGTCACGTATACAGAAACAAAGCTGCTTTTGTGTGGTGGAAAGCCTACCTGGTCTCTGAAACACATGGAGTGTTTTCCAGTGGCTTTAGATAATCACGCTGACAGAGTTTCAGGGCCCTGACCTTTTGGCCCATCTCAAGTCATTCAGCTGCGCATGTTGAAACTTGCCGAAGGTGTTGGTGAGAGGTGTGCTGGAGTACATGTTGTCACAAAGGTGTGAAAATAGGACAGGTGCTTTTGTTTCCGAGAGCTCTAAACTGCATCAGGAATTGAGGTGGAAGTAGTCAGGTTCTGGAGGCAAGGATTGAGTTTAATGTAATTATCTCGGTGTTCCTCCCTGTAGCAAGTGTTTCCCTCAGTAGCCCAGTGAGTTGATCTACTGCTGGGGAGCACTCCGGTTTCTCGGGTTGTCTGGGTCACCTTAATCCTGTTCCATTGTGTGCTCCAGGAAGGCCAGCTTTGCAAACTGCGACCCTGGTTGTGTGCTGTGCTCATGGAGTGGAGCTTTTATGATGGAATTAGTCAAGGAAGGAGCTGTATAGCCAGATCAAAGGATAGAGAAATCTCTTAATTGCTTAAGCTATTGAAGTAGTAAGTCGGAATCCACAGCTATGTCACCATCACTTTTCTTGAATTCAGAACTGCAGAAAACATGAATTTCATTGGGCCACAGAATGAAGAACGTAGATCTTGGTGTAATTCAGTGGGCAATTTATTTAAAATGAAGGGTACATGTTGACCATTTGTCGTGTCGCTGACTTATTTTCAAGGATAGGGTTTCATAAAAGGCAGTTTTAGTTGCCATATTGTAGGTGTCCTGCAGAGCCTGGCTCACTAATTATCATCAGTGAGTAATAGGGATTGCCAAAAAAAGTCCATTGTATTCTAAAGGAATGATACTGCCAAGTGTCTTGACAGGCTCCTGCTGCACTTGTCAAGCAGCTGTGCCTGGGAGTGAAGTTTAGAAGTTTGATTCTCACTTAGCCAAGATTAGAATAGGCTTAATTGAAGGTGTCTGCAGTGGAGGACAATTTCAGATTCTTAAATGCAGAATTCATGCATTTCTCAAAAACAACAGACCATTTCTAAATCACTTTGTTTAGTTTCATCCTTTATTTTCACTCTGATAAGAATGATATAACATGCAAAAGAGAAATATAAGTAAAAGAAAATTGTTTTAATGTGGAACAAATTCTAAGTTTATGTGTGTAATTGTGTCACTTAAAGAGATTTTTGATATGTAAATATTTGGTTTGTGCTTACATTTGAATGCAGAATCATGCATCTAATTAAATGTGTGCATGCTCCCTGTGCCCTTTAAAAATGACCCTCAGGTGCAAGCAGAAAGAAAAGTCTCCGATGATTACATCATGGGTTCAAGTATTTATCTAGCAACTGTTTCACGCCAGTCAGTTCTTCCAGGCACTGGAGATATAACAATGAATAGATCAAATCAAAAACTCCTTGTTCTTCCAGCGTTTCTAGTATGAAGGGGAAGATGGTAAATAACACAAACATCTGCGGGAACAAAGTTCTGGGCAGAGAGAAGAGCAAGTCAAATGGTGTCGATGCAGGAGTGTTGGCTTAGCTTACTCCACAAACATCAAGGAATGCAGGGGGCTGGAGTGGAGTGATGAAGGGAGAAAGAAGGAGTGAGGGGATAAGTGAGGGCTGGATTGTTTTGCATCCTATAAGCCACTGAAAAGTATGGTTTGGAGTGGTGGCATGGTAGGGCCTGACTTACATTTTAATAGCATCAGTGAGGGCCCTGAGGGAAAATAAAGGGAACAAGGAAATGTCAGAAGACCAAACCTCCAGGATTGGGATCATTGCAGGAGCCATTTACCTGGCTTTTCTGCTTACATCCAAAAGTAGAAATTGGGATACACACTTGGATTCTTTCTATATAAACATATAGCCCCACCTGACAGGAATTCCCAGTGGACTGAATGTGGAGTGTGGGAGATGAAAGGATCAAGGATTACTCCAAGGTTTTCTTGTGTATCTAAAGGAATGAGATGAGGGTTATTGTAGGAGATTGGAGGAGGAATCAGAGAGTTAGGTTTTGGACATCTCATGTTTCAGGAGCCTGTTCAAATAGTGAGTCTGGTGATCAGAGAAGACTAGAGCAATATAATTTGGGGGGGTGACTTATGTGTAGATAGTACTTCAGGTTATGAAATTGATTGACATCATTTAAATGACATGAGAAGTAGCATCATGAAAAAATTCCTGTCTGTACTCTCGTTTCCAGAGTAGGTGAAAGGATTCCATGAACGGTAGAAAAGAAGGGGGTTTCTCTTAACCCAGCACTGTGTATCCTCCTGGTCCTACTTTGTCATGTTGCTCTGACTCTACTTCTGATATATCCAGGAGAATTTCAGTAGCCACTGAACATTAAAAGGTGGGGTTGAAGATGTCAAAACTTGCACTTATGTTTCCAGACCAAAAGATAGAAGGGCAGAAAATAGGAGGGACAAGTTTCAAGAGAATAGATTGACTCTGCCATCATGTTTTTTTATTTTTTTATTTTGACAGGCAGAGTGGATAGTGAGAGAGAGAGACAGAGAGAAAGGTCTTCCTTTGCCGTTGGTTCACCCTCCAATGGCCACCGTGGCCAGTGTGCTGCGGCCGGCGCACCGCACTGATCCGATGACAGGAGCCGGGTGCTTATCCTGGTCTCCCATGGGGTGCAGGGCCCAAACACTTGGGCCATCCTCCACTGCACTCCCTGGCCACAGCAGAGAGCTGGCCTGGAAGAGGGACAACCGGGACAGAATCTGGTGCCCCGACCGGGACTAGAACCCGGTGTGCCGGTGCCGCAAGGCGGAGGATTAGCCTGTTGAGCCACGGCGCCGGCCTGCCATCATGGTTTTTTGTTCTTGAGATTGGAGAAAATTAATGACTAGGTCTGTGTATTGTAGTTCCTACAGAATTTAACACTCAGTAAGCATGTATTCTGAGAAACAGTAGTCTGTTAGTTCAACCAGAGGGTGGGATGATGACAAGGAGTCCAGGAATAGATGGGTTACTTTCTCACTGTTTGTTGAGGGGATTCAAACAGTAATGAATAGTTTTCTTCTCAACTTTTCCAACAGCAAGATTTTTCTTTGAAAATGTGAATCTTTAATGAACTTGATGGTACCTTGTGTTCCGGAGTGCGTCTTCTCTGTTGCCTGCCTGACTGACTTCTTGAGGAGCTTGCTCTGAGAAGGCTTCTGTGTGTTGATGAGCAGCAATATGGAGTGGCTGCTAGCTAGAAGTCTCTTGGGTTGTGCACAGGTTGACCCCCTCAATGTGTATGTTGCACAAAATGCTCAGTGGCTGTTCTTGACTAGTGAAAGCCCAGTGTGAGTCTGTGGAAATGCTTGTAATTTCAATTTTAACATCACACAATTATGTTTCTTCCTACACAAACAATCTAATGGAAAACCTTTTGTGTATCGTGTGTTGAATTTGTTTACTGTGGATTACAATAGCTAGGGAACAAAACCTTACATTTTAGCTTTTGGAAAATTTTATAATGTTCATGTCTATGGCAATAAAACTTAGTTGGCTCCAGCAGGGTGGCTGTTTTGTTTGACTGTAGTGTTATGTCACATCTACATCCAGAGAAGGGACAGAGATTTTTTTTTTCTTTCTGCATTTATTTTCCCCTTCTGTTGTCTCACATCTCTGCTTATCTTGCTAGCACCTAATCCTTTGTCTTTTCCTTCTAGGCAGAGCTGTTGAGGACGACAGCACAGTGAGCATGGAGATTGCAACATTGCTTAAAATCTGTGCGTGTGTGTGTGTGTGTTCCACCTGGTGAATGTGAAAGAAAACATATTCAGCACTTAGAGCAGTAGCACTTACTATATTTTTTAAAAAAATTATTTTATTAATTTGACAGGCAGAATGAGAGAGAGAAGGAGAAACAGAGAGAAAACGAGACCTTCCATCGGCTGACCCACTCCCCAAATGGCTGCTCAGCCAGGAAGAGGCCATGCTGAAGCCACGAGCCAGATGGAACTCCATCTGGGTCTCCCATGTGGGTGCAGGGGCCCAGGGACTTGGTCCAAACACTTGAGCTGCCCTCTGCTGCTCCTCAAGGTGCATTAGCAGGGAACTGGATTGGGAGTAGAGCAGCCAAGACTGAAACTGGGCTCTGATATGGGATGCTGGCATAGCAGGCATTTGCTTAACCCATTGCGCTACAAATGCTGGCCCCAACATTTAATGTTATGACTACATTTTAGCAAAATGAAATCTGGAGACTGTTTTATATTCTGTAGTCTGTGTACTGTGTTTGAACAAGGCTTGGCAACTACAATTACTATTAACATTTTGGACTTGGGGACGGGGTAATGCATTGCTGGGGGGGGTGGTCTCTGTGGCATTGAAGGTGTTCAGCTGCATCCCTGGCTTCTCCCACTTTATGTCAATGGCGCCCTTCTCATCCCCTGAGTGTCTTCAGATATTGATGTATGTATTGTGGGAAGCAGAAGTGCCTTTGACTGAGAACCAGGGGAATCTGACTTTATAAACCATGTTCATACAGACACAGGACAATGATCTTGAAATTTCAGTCAGTACCTAAAACACGAATACATGGCTTAAAAAAACAACCAAAAATGCACATCTCTCAAGTAGGCATGTGGCCCAGCAGTTACTATACGGCTTGGGATGCCTGCATCCCATATCAGAGTGCCCTGTGTCAAGTCTTGGTATCATTTCTGATTATAGCTTCCTTCTGATTTGTACCCTGGGAGATAGCAGGTCATGGCTCCAATGCTTGGATTCCTGCCATCATGTGAGAGATCCAGATTGTATTCTAGGCTCCTGGCTTTGAACTTGCCTGGCCCTGGCTACTGTGGGCCCTTAGGGAGTGAACCAGTAGATAGAAGATCTTGGTCTTTCTCTTTCTCCCTGCCTTTCAAATAAATAAATAAATAAAAACTTCCCTTGGCTTTGCCAAGTGAGAGTTTGTGAGAGCCTCTCCTGCTTCTCAGACCTCCCCAAGGACAAGGACCTGGGCCATGACTACTGCAACCTCTGATGACTAGTACCTAGTTAACGCTGAGATGTCCTTTTTAAATAGAAACACTGGTAGATACGGAGGGTTGGTTCTCTGTCCTAGAAATATGGTTGTGTCTAGAATTTATCTTTTGGTGATGGGAAGGCTTCTGGGGTGGAAATAGTGATAGATTGTAAACCAGAATTCTGGCCTTCAATGAGAGTGATCCTTGTCACTGATTGATTTATTATCAATCCCATTATTTGTAGTGCAACCGTAATGTATTGAAAATGTACAGAAACTTAGTGGTTCAATTTGTGGCTTTACTGTATCTGTGTCCTTGGGTGCTCTGTTTCTTGGAGGTAGAAATGAAGCCCAGTCTACTCTTCTACTTCTTCTTAGGTTAAGTCCTTGAAAATGTGTGATTTGGGGGCTCACCGTGGTGTGAGAGACAATGATTCAGTAACAGGAACAACCCAACTTTGATAAGAAAAGCCCAAAGAAGCTTGAGGTCTATAATTGTGCCTAGCAAGCAGTGCTTGTAACAGTAAACTTTTTTGAAATCAGATAATTGAAAACAGCTTAAAAACAAATAGCTTGCTCGATCTTAATCAGGAAAATAGTAGGCATAATTATTGGTAGTTACATATATTACCCTCCCAAAGTAATTTCCAAATTATGAGATTGTTTGGTTAACCTGTTCTGCCTAGGAGACTCGAATCAAGACTGAGTGTGGGACTATTTTGTTTAGAACAACTAGGAGCAATAATAGGCATTGACAATTGAAAGCAGCTTAATTCAGTTTATATAGAATAATGAAAATCCCACTATGTTCACGACAGAAGAAAATTCAATAGGTACGGCAGTCTTTGGACGTTTACTTTTGAACCTCAGGGAGTAAAAATGGTTGTTTGAGACAGACTTTAGAGAGGCAAGCTCTCCCTGAGATAAACAAGATCTTCCATTTGTTAAAGTCAAGGTTGTATGGGACTGTCCCATGCATAATCTCATTGGGTTCTCACAACAATCCCTGGAGGTAGGGAAAGTGCTTGTACTTTTCCATTTTAAAATGAGGGAAGAGCTTACGTGATTTCATCTGAGGCTACATGGCCAGTAAGTGCTGGGTTGTGAACCAGAACCCAGGGTTGTTGGATTCCGAGACCAGGGCTTTTTGCTGCTTAACCACAGGCCCCTGTGAAGTTCTTGTGAGTTATGTTTGCTTCATCCCATACTCTGCTCTTTTCCAGAGGGCTTTCAGTCCAATTCCCACCACACCTCCCCTCTCACACACCTCCCCCCCAGGCCTTCTCCATTGCACAACAATGGGAATACCATTTATTTTGTGTACTCCCTGGTATTGTACAACTAGTGGGTACCTGGGGGAGGGGATTATAGACCATATAGAATTCCATCCCTGGGGGCACTTTCTACCCCAATGTTAGTAGAAATTGTTGAGTGATACCATGCATGAGTAGAATGGCTTTCTATGCTTGGGGACTTATAAGAATCAGGTCCCTTTCCCGAGTATTATATCATTTAAGTCACTGAACAACTTTATAATATTGCTTGTAAAAATAACCACTGAAGTCCTGCTAAATTACAAAGAAAATCATCACTGGTTTTATTCATTTGATTAAAGAAAGATCCCAACATTTGACAGAGAATGATTTCATCTCATTTAAAATGATGTAATTTTTTCCTTTTGAAGCTGGTTATTCTAATAAAAAGAGAATATTTTTACATAATAGAAAAGCTGCACATTTCTGTACTATATTATAAAGGAATATCAGTATTGATATCCAGGCATCTTTTATCCTGTTTTGTTGTATACCATTTTAAAAAATATATACTAATATACTCTCTTACATCTTCCAGAAATTATTTGTCCTGTTTTCATGGGTGATCAATTTTGTGGGACCAAAGTGCATGTGAGAAGATAGGGTATTGACTGTGATAGTGTGGGGTTTAATAGTTCAGGCTGCCAGGGAGCAAAGCTGATAAAGGTGAGAGCAATAGCTTCCCAGTGTAAACCTCATGATCTCATACTGCTTCACCTGTTTCTTTCTGTTGTTTCTCTACCAGTATATAAACAGGAAGAAAACTGAGTAAGCATAAGGATACCATGACTTTTTATCATATTCCACTTTTCAAAACATTCTTCTATCCAATGTGCCATTTTGTTGCAAAATCCAATATGGAAGGCAGAATGGACACTCTGATTGCACTTGGTTTGGTAGCTGGGCAACTGAGGTTCAGACAAGTTATCTAAGAGAATAACCCTTGGTAAGAAATTATATGCTAGGGTCTTTATATAATGCTGTGAATGTGACCATTTTCTCCCAAAATAATATTAGGAATTTAAAGGTAAAAGCAAATTTGAAGTGATTAAAATTCTTGGTAGAATGATATGAAACATAAATAAGATGCAGACATCATTTTAAAACACAAAGTCATATATTTCTGTTCATACTTGGTTTGTAATTTATTGTGTCCTGCAAAACGGAAGCATAGAAATAAGAGCCCATCCTGGAACAGAACTTCGTTATGGGTTGAATTGTGTTCCCCCAGAAGATATGTAGACCTCCTAATCCCTAATGTGACGTTATTTGGAAATATGGTCTATGCAGAGGGAATCATATAGAAATGAATCTATTAGGATGAACCTGCGTCCGTTACAGCTGGTGTCCTTGTAAAAAGGGGAAAGCTGCACACAAAGTGACATGCATGGTGTGAACAGGCAGAGACACAGGTGGACTCTGAGTGATGAGGGTACAACTCTGAGGTGCAGGCAGACACTGGCCCCTATGAGCCAGAGACGGCCCATAAACCACCAGAAGCTGGGAAAGAGACTCAGCAGATTATTCCGCATCCCCAGGTCCACATCCTTCATTCTGGACTCTGGCTTCCAGAACTGTGAGACACTGTGTGACATTTTGTTCCGGCAGACTCAGACACAACTACAGTAGTGTCCTCTCACGCCCATGGGCTATGATCTAAAACCCCCATGGTTTTGGTGGGTACCTGAAACCATGTCTGACCTTGTACATTCCTCTACATTCGTGCCTGTGATAGCACATGATTTATAAATTAGGAACAGGAAGGGGTGAACAACAGCAGCTAATAATACAATGGAGCAGTGTTAGCAATATGCCGGAGTAGAGGTTATGTGAACACGGTCTATTTCTCTCCCGAGATCTCATACTGTACTCACCCTTCTTCTTGTGTGTTGTGTCATAGTTATGTGATGAGATGAAGTAAGATGTGTAGTGTGTGGCCGGCACCACGGCTACTAGGCTAATCCTCCGCATGTGGCACCGGGATCCTGGGTTCTAGTCCTGATTGGGGTGCCGGGTTCTGTCCCGGTTGCTCCTCTTCCAGGCCAGCTCTCTGCTGTGGCCCGGGAGTGCAGTGGAGGATGACCCAAATCCTTGGGCCCTGCACCCGCATGGGAGACCAGGAGGAAGCTCCTGGCTCCTGGCTTCGGATTGGTGGTGGCCATTTGGGGGGTGAACCAACGGAAGGAAGACCTTTCTCTCTGTCTCTCTCTCTCACTGTCCACTCTGCCTGTCGGGAAAAAAAAAAAAAAGACATGTAGTGTGGGCACTGTAGTATAGAGTCAGGCTGTCCTTGGCTCTCTGAGGAAATGTCAGGAGGATCGCTGATCCATGGCAGTGCTGGGTGACTGCAGAAGCCTCTCAGCGCAGACATGTGGGGAAGGGGCACTGACTGGCTTCCATCTGTGCGGGCCTCCCGGTGCTGTGGCAGGCGCCATGGCCTCTGCTGCTCTTCCTTCTTGCCCTCGTGACTTCAGTGAGCTGTGCTACGGGACACTGGGTTTCATCTTGGGGAGTCACCAGTATACTTTAAGGGGAGAACGAAATGATCAAACCTTTGCTTTATTTATTATCTATCAGGAACATTCTTAATTTTTATTTATGTTAAAAGACAGAGGGAATAGAGACGGAGAGGGATTTCTCCCATCTTCTAGTTCACTCCTCAAATGCCTGTGACAACCAGGTCTGGGGCAGGCCAGAGTTGGAAGTTGGGAACTCAATCCAGGGCTCCTACAAGGGAGGCAGGGCTGCAGGCATTTGAACCATCGCTGCAGCCTCCCAGAATGTGCGTTAGTAGGAAGCTGGAATCAGGAGTGGAGCTGAAACTTGAACTCAGGCACTCTGATATGGGATGCAGACTTCCCAAGCAACGTCTTAGCTGCCATGTCAAATGCGCACACCTAAGCCTGTGGATTTTTTTTTTTTTTTTTTTGACAGGCAGAGTGGACAGTGAGAGAGAGAGAGACAGAGGGAAAGGTCTTCTTTGCTGTTGGTTCACCCACCAATGGCTGACGAGCTGATCCGAAGGAGGAGCCAGGTGCTTCTCCTGGTCTCCCATGGGGTGCAGGGCCCAAGCACTTGGGCCATCCTCCACTGCACTCCCTGGCCACAGCAGAGAGCTGGCCTGGAAGAGGGGCAACCGGGACAGAATCTGGCGCCCCAACCGGGACTAGAACCCGGTTTGCCGGCGCCGTAAGGCGGAGGATTAGCCTATTGAGCCGCGGCACTGACCTAAGCCTGTGTTTTAAATCTCCCCTTTGGCTGCAGGAGGAGCAATGGATTTGGGAAGCATGGTGAGAACAAAAACAGGGCCAATCAGGAGAGTTTTACTCTCCTCCAGTTGAGAGGTGATGAGGGTACAACCTCAGGGGGAGGAGGCGTGGAGTGCCTCATCCATTAATTTGGTTCCCAAGATGTCGATCAGTACAGTCTCATCACACACACTCTCTCTTAGCCTGTGGGCGAGAGGGGTAAGCCGAGGGTCTCTCTACGACATTGTGGTCTGCTAGCAAACTTACTTGTGTGTGTTTTCTGAACCTATTCACAGCATTTTGGGAACAGCACATCCTGACCCGGACATAGTACTCTGTCTTTGCTCTACATTTGGTTTGTTTAGTGCTTTTTGGCAGCACATGTGTGTGACAGCTAATCTGGGGGATGAGTGGGTAAACGTCTAGGGGAAATAAATTCATAAACATATCGATATTTCAATCATGACCCTTGGAATTTTCTGTCTCAACTTTGATCATAACTCTAAAGAGAAAGGAAAGAGGTAGGGAAATATGAAGCCACAACTGGGGATTGGATCAAATATTTCCAGAAATTAGGAATTAGATTAAGTTTAGAGCCACACCAATGGTTGAAGGCATGGGCATGCCATATATAATTGTAAGAAAGAAGTGTGCAGAAGCCTCAGTTCACATCCAATTAATCTCTCAGGGTAATTTGTTTACTGGATTCTGCTGCCAGAATGGGTTGCTTTCTGCAGAGCTGAGGGTTAGTTGATGAAGTGATTAGTCGTGTTTCTGTTCCACAGCATATCTATCTTGCTCATGGAAAATGTTAGCAGTATCCCCTCCGTATCATTCATCTTCCACTCCCCCCATTTGTGACTCCCAGCCCCCTATTTGTAATTCTGGTGTCATGGAGGGACATCTCATTAGGAATATACAAAGATCAGTGAATGACCTGGCTTGGGTGGTGACAAGATTTTTTTTTTTTCTTTAAAGGCCGTCATTATTCACAATTGCAAAAAGGAATTAGCATTTGATTGAGAAAGTGTTACCACATCTTGAAAGTGGATTCTTCTGTAGCTTCAGTGAGAACTCAAATTCTGAGAGACAGAAACTTATTTTTGTTTTCACATTGCTCAACTGCACCAGCTCTTTTTTAATCATCCAGTGCCCTGCTGTGCAGAAGAGCCAGTGGGCCTTTCAGTGTGATGCTGAGACCATGATGACCTATTTCTGGTCTGCATAAAGCTGTAATGATGATACAGCAAGCACTGATGTAGCTCAGCAGAACAGAATAGAGCCCAGAGGTGACTCACAAATAAATGGTAACTTAGCGGTGCCAAATTCTGTTTTGTGTTTGTGTTTGCTTTGCCCTACCTGTGCAGTGAGGCCTTCCTGCTGTTTCTGTGGACGATGCAGCCTCAGCACTTCTGGGTTGGTGGCACATGATCCCAGTAAGCTGCCCGTGTTAATCACATGGTACAACAAGGGGCTATTGTTGACACTGAGCAACATGCTCCACATTCAGTGGCAGTTACCCAGCACTCGCCAATGGCCATTTTCATTCTCAACTATTTTGTCTTGGTGAAATATTTTGGTCAGTGTGTGGTGCAGATAGAATCTTTAACATCTTGCCTTGATCTTCCCACTTATCCCTCTGTCTTTAGTGAAAAAGTTGCCAGAGAAAGGAGGAAGCTTTTGGAAGTAGTCATAGGAGAAAGCTATACCTCCTCAATCTCCCTTCTCTCTGAAGGGTCCCCAGGTGGCTTGGACTAATTAGAGACCTGGACATTAGGTGATCTCAGCTCGTCTGACCTTAGGTGAGCCCTGAGGCCCAGGATTTCTTGTAAGCCCATGCTTCTCTTTGTTCCTTCTTAGAAGCCACTGTCCTATTTTTGGTATTGGTCTTCACTCATTCAGATGCTCACTTACATATTTGTACCCTCTGAAGAATCTTTTCCTTTTGTCTCTTAATTTACAGTAGAAGCACCCTTGTTTCTGAGTAATTTGGGTGGCAAGATATGCTCAGAGAGGATGCTCCTGGCCCACCAGTTTAGGTGTGCACAGCTCTGTAAACCTGAGTGTCTTTGGGAGATAGGCTTTATGCATCCAAAGCCTTGCCCTTGGAGTGGGGGAGAACTTCTCTCCAGCTTGTTACCAACTTTGTCTCCGTAAGCTGTGTTCCCCCGCCTCTCTGCCACCTCTTCTTTTTCCTCCCACCATGTAGACTGGGTCACATCACAGACAACTCTTAAACTCAGGGAAGCAGTCCCGACTATAAATAAGCTAATATTAAAAGTGGTTTTTAATTTAGTCCATCTGCCATGAAGTTTAAGTAAGTTGAGAAAGTACTCCATCCCTTCACTCCCAGCTCCAGTTTTTAAAACTTGTAAATGGTCATTGAATTAAAGAAAGGGCCATTGAGAAGTTAGAATCTTGCAATTATTCATAGATGAATGTGTTACTTTTGTTTTTGGTATGAGTGAACAATACCAATGGCCTTTTAGTTGAAACTATTCCTGGACTAGGTGTAGGAATGATTCAGTCTGTGTCTATAATGCAGCTGGTTGGGGGAGGGCAAACATCCATATTTACTTTAGTCTAAATGGAGTCAATTAACAACAAATCATCTGGTTATTTTAGCACTATGTAGCAACTTAGATATTAAGCCACTTTTGGCAATTTAGAGAATTTTTTTAATTATGTATTTAATCTTTTGATTAGCATATGTATTTTTGGCTTTCCATATTCCTGTATTTTACCTTAAAAATGTATTTCTCTTGCTTTGCATTCATATGTATTCTTGTTTTGACAAAAATTCATGGAAAAAAGAAAATTTAAGTCTCAGATAGTGAGTATCAAGAAAATAGGAGGCCAGATTTGGAGTTAGAGCCATTTGGATTGAATTTTTTTGCCCAGGCACTGGGTGGTTTCAAAACCCAGAAAGCTAACACAACTTTTCTGAATGTCAGTTTCCTATCCAGTAAAAAGAAGATAATAATACTCACCTTGTGGAGTTGTTGGCAGGGTGAAGAGAGGTAATAGAAAGCCACAGTACCCAGCAGTGAGTAGGAACTCACTTCTTACGTGTTTAGTTCCCTTTTCCTCTTGTGAGGGCAGATGGTGGCACAGCTCAGGTTAGCTATAGAGTAGATGCATCAATGAGCATGAAGCAGATTTATTGCCAGTTCACTTTCACCATTCACATGTGAAGGAAATCACTAGGGTGAAGTGTCTTACTCAAGAGGATATAATTGCTGGTGGAGGATACATTAGAACCAAAATGTCTCTCTTCAGCGTGGACTTTTTCATTTAAAATATGGCTTGACCCGCGATCCAATAATCCTTCTCCTTGAATTCCATAAAACAACAGCCATCCATACAAACCTCCCAATATAATGTCATCAAAAACTCTGGAAATGTGAGCAAATATACGGTCTATTTACTTGTTTATTAAGGGCAAGTTGTTGTACATTTACTTTGTAGATTCTGGGTTATTATACAACCCTTTCTTTCGTATCGGTCCTGAAATTTAGGAGTACTCAGAACTTGGATATCTTTTTTGTGCAGCGTGAGATAGCACCTTAGAGTAAGGCTTTGTCCATTAGTTGAATGGCTTCTTCAGAGGCTACATCATTAAAATTGAATAGATGTGGCCTATTTCACCTTCACAGGAGACATGTTGCTTTGCACTCTCACCAGCCATGTATGAGCATGCCAGTTTCTCCTGCACATCACCAGAATAGTATATTAGCAAATGCCCCAATGTGTGCTAAGGTGACAGATGAAAATTACTGGTATTTTAAAGAACTTTGATGACCCGTCTTGTGTTCCTCTCTTGTTATTCCACTCCTCTGACTTCCCTGCCATGTTCCTTCTCCATCTCTTTCTGTCCATTCTCTCTTGTCTCTGGTGGAGATTTTGGATTCATTAAAGACTTGTATGGGAAGCCATCACTGAACAGATGATCTACAAGAACTTGGAGTTCAGACATCTGTGGGAAATTCAACTCAAAAAGGTTGGAAAAGGCAATGAGTCATTCACAAGAATCAGTCAATAGAAAACTATTGATTCAACACACAATTGACCTAACGTTCCTATTTTTGGAGTGGGATTTTATAAGGTGAGACCTCAGGGATATTAAAATAGTGATCAGGTCTTCTGGACAGCTCATCCTGTCATGACCAAAGAATATGTCTTTGACCTCAAGTGGAAAGTGGTTAGCAGCCCCAGATGCAGCACAGCCAGCTAAAATCAAGAAAAATTGTGGTTGTCCAAATCAACCTCAGCCAGTAGGTTCATCTGGAAGCTGAAGATGCCTTGACCTCTGTAAGTTTCCTCAAGACCCATAACCCATCTTTGGGTATTTATTATCCCTCATGGCACCATTAAAAGTCAAGCCCATATTAAACATTTGCTCCTTGTCAGTTTAAAATGTGCTAGATGGGGACCAGCATCATGGCGTAGTGAGTAAAGCTGCCATCTGCAACGCCAGCATCCCACATGGATGCTGGTTTGAATCCTGGCTGCTCCACTTCTGATCCAGCTCCCTACTAGTGCCACTGGGAAAGCAGTGGCAGATGGCCCAAGGACTTGGGCCCCTGCCAGACTTGTGAGAGACCCAGATGAAGTTCCTAGTTCTTGGGTTTGGCCTGGCCCAGTCCCGGCCATTTGGGGAGTGAGCCAGCAGATGGAAGATATCTCTCTCTCTCTATTTCCCCCACTCTCTGTTTCTCCCTCTCTCTGAAACTCTGCCTTTCAAACAAATAAAATAAATCTTAAAAAATGATTAAAATATACTAGAAAACAAAGTGTCTTTGGACTCAGGGCTAGCATACTCACTTGCTTCGGACTCTCAGCCCATTCTCCTATTCAGGGTTTAATTGCAGGACCTCTGCCAGGCCTGGAGAGGGAGCACTGTCTGCCCCTCTCCTTCCTTCATTTGTCCCAGTCATCCCTTTGTACGTGCTTTCCAAAAGCTGGTCACGCTCTGTGAAAACCTCAGGGTCAAGGTGATTGACACTTTTCAGTATTTTTCCAGCAAGAACATCCATTCATTGTAGTAACACTTTTTTTCCAAGCAATATAGCCTAGGGATGGAGAGTATGAACTCTGGGACCAGGCTGTGCCACTTAGAGGCTGTAGGACCACATGTTACTTACCCACTCAGTGCCCGAGTTTTCGTATCATAAGGGTAAGGAAGATAATGAAATGTGCACACATATGAGTAAATACATTTCTGTATGTGTGTGTGGCTTAATGAGGTACCTGGCTTAAAGTCAGTGATCTCTTTTTATTAGTAGTGGGAACATTGGTATTTTTATTTTGGACACTAGGATAAGTAGAAACAATGCCTCCTGTGTACCATTCCTACAAGAATTTTACAGATGATAAGTTTACTTATCATAACTTCATGGGTATTGTCATCTTCTTCTTATATATGGACACTAAGGCGTGGAGACAGTAGTCAAATGGTTCAAACAGCTTAGTTAAGGTAGAAAATGGCCAAGTTGGGATTTTCAGTCTGACTCCAGAACCTGGAGTTCTAACCACTATGCTCTGCCTGAAACTTCTAGAATGTGCATCCTAGAGCCTCGTGCATCCTAGAGCCTCAGGCATCCTGGACATACCAGGAGCAGCCCCAACAATAGCAGTGACAGTAATAATACTTTCTGGCCCATACGAGGGATCATTGTATGCTGGGTGCCAGCTCACCTCTGCACCTGCCTGAGCCGTTTTCTCCTCCTGTGGCCTGTTGGGATCCTGTACAAATTAGGGAGCAAAGGAACACAGAGATACCATGGCTACCAAGTGGCAGAGCCATCATGTGAGCCTAAACCTCTGATTCCAGGTTCCTGATGTAACACCACCCTGAGTGGCCCCTGGTGGGATTCTGTGTCATGGGCCAGGTGACCTGGATATATAAGGCAGGACCAAGAGGCAGTCAGTAGATTTGGAAGCTTTCCCTTTTCCTCCCTTCCTTAGCTCTCATGTGATTCTGCTTTAGAAATGTATTTATTTTTGAATTTAAGTCCAAGAAGGCTAAAATGTGAATTCTGTGATAGCTCAGGTGCTGTAGCCAGTTTCAGATCCTCAGTATGAATGAGTTCAAGGCGTTGTCTTAAGCTTGCACAGAAAGTTAAACGAAGACCACAGTGTTGAATCTACTGATTTTAGGCAAGATGCTGAGATCAGGGGACCACTGTGGAAGAGAGGATGCTGCAGTTCATTCACACCTGGGCTCTGTTGAAAACTGAGGCTTTAGGGACTTTTTTTTTGGAAAAGCATTTTGACCCTACACATCCAGAAGTCCCTGTGGGCCCAGAAAGGACACCTCTCACTGCTGCAAGGCAGAAGGGGCTGAGAAAGGAGCAGAGTTCTTGGCTGTCACACACCTATGCCAAGAACATGATAGAGAGGAAGAGGTACCATTTTGTTTGAATAAAAAGAAGTGTCCTCTTTTTGATCACCTGGAAGTGTGGATTTTCTCCTCTTTATTACCTAATAAGGACAGCTGAGAATTAATTTTTTATGTTTAAAATATTTTTATATTTCACTATTTTTCCTTAGTAATTCCTCAGCGATTTTGAAGCACTCATAGTAATAGATTTTCCATTCCCTCATATTCTTACATTGTTTAAATTTGTAAGGTAATGTATATCAATACACAGTGTTATCTGACTTGCATATGTGTGTTTCCTCTGAAATATTTCATGAAGGATAAAAAGTTGTCTACTCTTTAAGATTAGAATTTTTCAGCATTTTCATTTTTGAAGTAAACTGGCATTAAACTCTATGGTTTCATAAGTGGTGTACTAATCTTCCAAGTGTTATTCCCAGTGCATAGCAGAGCCATGCACTCCCCTGTACCCCGCTGCCAGGACATGAACTTAAACCTCCACGCTGCACTTGTGACAGACATGAATATTTGGGTTAAGAAACATGAAAAACTAGCCTATGTCAGAATTTTGAGGCTATATAGTAAAAATAATGGGGAAGAGCTTTCTCCCCAGCTTTGTTATAGCAAGGGCACATGGATATAGATGTTCCTGTCAGAATGAAGTCAGTGGTAGCTCCATCTGAGAAGCTGTCTGTTCCGTTTTCTCCTGAAGAATGAAGACAGGCCTTCTGGGGTAAGGCCCTTGAGACTGGCAGGCTGCCATGTGGGATTCTGGCTGTGAGATATTTGGCCTTTTGAAAAAGAAGTGTTAGTATATCCATTTTGTCTGAGGTTTTAAATGTAGGACTTCATAAGTATGAAACCACATAATGTTGCTGCATCATTGAAGGCACTCCAATTTCCAAAGAACCCCATGTTCAATTGTAGATTCCCAGAGAAAAGGGAGGAGGTCACATTTATCTCTCTCCTCCCTGGTGTTGGAAACACATCCCAGCTGTAATAGGTGCTCAGTAAATGTGGAAGTGAATTCAACCTCAAGTGCTAAAAAAGTCAGTCTTAGAAATCAGAAGATAATTGTCTTATAGTCATTCACCTTGGCTTAATGGACAGGCACTTTATGGAGTTAGGAGGGGCAGAAAAAATATGGGAGGATAGTAGTTTTCTCCTATTGACCTTCATTCATCCCTCATTCAAGTGGAAAGTCATCAAGTGAGAACGTTTCTTTTTCTTGCCAACCTCTCCCATTTAATCATTTGATTCACCAAATAATTATTTATTAGCTTAAGCTTATGTTTTATGCTAAGAATTGGGGTCATCCCATAGAACCACAAAGGTAAATAAAACCCAGTGCTTGATCCTAAAAGGAGACAGGTCAGTACATGACACTAAATTAAATTAAGCATCACATGTGTTCCAGTAGGAAGGATTTTTGTACATGGTATTAACCTCCCTTCTGTCATCAACTTTATTTTCCATTCTGCCACTTTTGTTCTTTCTCCCACTGAGAAGTAGACTTCTTGTAGGGTGTGTCTGGATTGAGAGGAAATCCAGATCCACCAAGACTGTGCTCAGACGTGATCTGGTGAGTCAGCTGTGTTCCATTGTGGCAGATGCATTGAGGTTTATGAGTGTGATGGAGAGACTGCCTGCAAACAGTCTAAAGTTCAGTGGGGCCATTTCATGTTCATAACCAGCCATGGTGGGAAATGGACAATAGTAAATGAGAAAGCAAGGTCTGGCTGCATTTCTGAGTTCAGGGACCAAAGGGAGCAATTTTGTGTGTATGATTGGTGGGGTGGGAGTAGAAGGAAGATTTTGTGGGGGTAATGGCCAGGCTTGAACCATGTAACAGTATTGTAACTGCTCTCCATTATCAGCTCATGTTAAGACTATTGATAGTGCCAATTTTCTTTTTTTTTTTTTTAAGATTTATTTATTTTACTTGAAAGTCACAGTTACACAGAGAGAGCAGAGGCAGAGAGAGAGATAAAGAGAGATAATGACAGAGAGAGAGAGAGAGGTCTTCCATCTGCTGGTTCACTCCCCAGATGGCTGCAATGGCAGGAGCTGTGCTGATCCGAAGCCAGGAGCCAGGAGCTTCTTCCAGGTCTCCAACATGGGTACAGGGGCCCAAGGACTTAGGCCATCTTATACTGCTTTCCCAGGCCATAGCAGAGAGCTGGATTGGAAGTGGAGCAGCTGGGTCTCGAACCGGCACCCATATGGGATGCCAGTGCTGCAGGTGGCAGCTTTACCCGCTATACCACAGTGCCGGCCACAAATAATGCTAATTTTCATATTAGGTACTCACTGACTATATGAATACTATGATGTTGTACTCTTCTTCCTTAAATCTCTTGTTATTTTTTAACTTTAAATGTGGTTGTGAACTCAACTGTGGTATAAGCTCTGTGAGGATAGAGTCTATGTCCTGTACTTTTTACTCTTCTCACATAGCAGAGGGTTTTCACATTGGTCCTAGGTACTAAAGGATTTAGTTGGAGCATTTTCAGTCAAGGTGTTAGGCTTTATGTATATCTGGAAGTTACTGATTGTTTTCCTATTTTGTTTATAAGGATATCATTTCATTATCCACTTTCCTTTTCCTTTTTCATCTCAAAACTTTTTTTTTTCATTTTCACTCAATAGTGGTTCTGTGTGGTTTTGAATATGCATATATTCAAGACTGTCACTTTAGAGTATCTTTCGCCATTACTTAACGTAAATGGACAAGGAATGATATATATTCATCCATGACCTGATTAAGAGATGAAAAAAATAGATGCTACATTTTACAACTGTTCTACTTCTGCATTCTGACTGTAGTAAACCTAATATTTATTGATATTGCCTATTATATGTATTTTTTTCCATTTTAAACTTCACAATTTTCAAGGCCAGTCCAGTTCAATTAAATAATTGACAAGTAGATTGCCAAATGTAGACAGTATACTATAGTAGGAACTTGTAGAGGCCATGTGAGGATTTAAGGAGCCCCCTGCCTTGTAGGGGCCACCATCCACTGTGGAGAATACATATCTAAGTTATTCCAGTATCAGCTAAACTGTAAGGAATAGTATAACTAAAGAACCAGCAAGGTTCTAGGGGTGTTGAGGGGGAAAAGAGGTTACTCTACATGGGGGTTATGCAAGTTTGAGAATTTCTTCAGTTAATGAAGTTGTGCTATAATGCCTAAAGTCCCCACTATACACAGTACCAGGCTGGAGCCTCCTTAGCACGATGTTGAAAATAGCACACATATGCGGTTTAAATATATATATATATATATATATATATATATATATATATATATATATATATAAAACCCTAGAAAGGATATACAGTGGAGAGTAAGACTATCTCTTAACACATTTCATCATCCTTCCTCTCTGGAGACATGCGCTTTCCACAATTTCCTGTGTTTGATTTATTGTTAAAGATTTGTTTCTGGAAGATCTTTTTTTAATTTCATTGAATTCAACCCAACATAATAAACATTTTACATATGTGCTATATTAGGTCTTGGGAATACTAAGAATAGAATCCTGATCTCTGAGAGCTCACAGTGTGATTGATGCACATAAAGATATAACTTGGAATATTACATATTGAATGGTATGATAGAGATACAGAGTAAGTATTCTGATAACTCAGAGGAGGGAATGACTGACTCATTGCCCTGGAGTGGGGCTGGGGAAGTTATTTCATAAAGGTCATTATCCTTCTGCTGAGACTGGCAGCATAAGGATTTCACTAGGCTGCAGTGTAGGCAACTAAATCCTTGGCCAAAAGACCCATGTGTTCAAAGAAATAAAAGATTTGAAAATATGTTTTGAGTAGGATCCATTCAGGGGTAAATACATCTGGACATTGAGCCAAATTGTCAGGGTTGTTGGATTTCTCATCTTGTGATGTTTGGATGTCGTGGTGTATAAGGAAAAGAGAAATGATTGAAGGAGGAGTATGCACATGGTGGGGGTCTGAGATGTATTTCTTGCAGAAGGGTGTATTTCTTGTAGAAGGATATGTTGATGGTCCTCTTGAGGATGGGATGGGCATGGGAAGAAGTGTACGTGTGATCAGTTCAGATGTTATCTTTGGACATTACCTGGGTAGGTGCCAGCAAATGAGGCAGTGAGGTCTTAGTGATAGCATAGAAAGAGAAAATGAGAGGCTCTGGTGGTACCAGGTACGCTTGACCTTAGGACTTGGGTGCTTGCTGAGAGGACACAGATGTGTGCAGACGGTCTTTAGTCCTGAAGGAGTCAGCAGTCTGGAGAGGACAGGATTCTCAGATTACAGAGTAAGAGATGAGAAGAAGAGAGGACTCTGAGGAAATAGCAACATCGGCAGAGTGGGCAGATAAAAAGCCGTCAGATAGAGAGGCAAAGCGATCGACTCGAAAGGCAAAACGACAGGCAAAGCGCAATGGTGGAAGTTTGAGCAGGGAATGTCCCTTACTGTCTGAGTGTTGCTTTGCTTCCCTTCAAGACTGTGAGAGAGCTTTGGCAGTGAGCGAGTCTGTTTGACTTTTTCCAGAGAATATGACTTATTTTGGCATGAAAAGAAAGGTTATGGTCTTGAAGGGAGAAGTGATGAACTGAGCAACATCGTTGGCCATGAAGTGGGGATCATGAGAAAATGTGGGACCAGGCACACCATCTCTGCTCGCCACGTGGTGTGCCCAGTGAATAATGTTCCCCGCTGTTGTTGGTAAATTTAAGACCACGTCTGGGAGCTGGGGGAGAGTTGATTGTCTGGAGCATGAATGATGAGGGTCAAGGCAGGGGAAGAGGGAGGGATGGCTGCTGGCACTGGGCTTGGGGTGTCTGTCCACTGCCTTCTTTGGAGCTGTTTTTTTTCCCTTTGGTATCTATTGAATTTCTAATTTTATGTGTAAACTGAAAAGAGATTATTTGCTATGAGATTTTAAAAACTTTTACCAGAAGTGGCATTGTGATATAGTGGGTTATGCTACCAATTGGGATACCTGCATCTCACATTGGAGTACCAATTTGAGGCTAATCTGCACTTCTCATCCACCTTCTTGCTAATGCACTGTGAGAGGTAGCAGATGAAAGCCCAAGTGCTTGGGTCCCTGCTATACGTGTGGTAGACCTGATTGGAGTTCCAGGCTCCTGGCTTTGCCTTGGCCCAGCCCTGGCTGTTGTAGGCATTCAAGTATTTGAGAAGGAAGCCTGCAGCTAGAAGACTTTCTCTCTCTTTCTCTCTCTCTCTCTCTGTCTCTCTCTCCACCTCTGTCTATCTCTCTACCTTTCAAGTAGAAGAAAATAAATATGTAATCATTTTGGAAATCACACAGATACCCCCCACAGTTTTGCATGTCTTGCTAACACTGGACAGTCACTTTCATCACAGATGGAATCAACCCTGCCTGTGCTCCTCTGACCTGTGGGAGCTGTCTCCGGAGAGCACACACAAGGCATCACGGGTGGTTCCTGCACGTGGACTGTGATGTACAGATTAACGGCCACGGTCCTAATGTGGTGTTCTAGTGCCGGCGTCCGTCTGCAGGAGGAGGAAGCCAGGGAGTTTGTGAGGTCACCAGATCCCGGAGCTGGCAGTGCAGCTCTACTGTACGGCGTGCTTGTGTTGTTGATAACGTTCTGTAATGTGTGATAACAAAGAGCAGTGTGTGGTAACAAAGAACACTCTGTTACCATGAGTTATTTTAACCACCAGCCTTCGCTGCTCAGCCTTTTTCCCCCTTCTTCCTCACAGCTCTTTGCTGGCTCCCTGTCTCCCTCACCCACTCCCACCTCCTCCCCAGCTGCTCCTCCTCAGCTCCTTGTGTGAAGTCCTTTCCCATGGCTGTTTCGCCTCCACCACAGCGAACCTGCTGTAGGAATTGGCTGTTTTTCTTTTGTTAAGGATCTACCTATCTATCTCTCTATCTATCTATATAAAAGGCGGTGTGACAGAGAAAAAAGAGTGTGAGAGAGACCTTCCAATCTGCTGGTGTACTTCCCAGTGGCTACAATAACTATGGCTAGGCCAGGCCCAAGCCAGGAGCTTGGAACTCCATCCTGATCTCCCATGAGTGTGGTAAGGAACCAAGCACTTGGGTCATCTTCTGCTGCTTTCTCAGGAGCATTAGCAGGGAACTAGATCAGAAGTGGGGCAGCTGGGACTTTATTGGTACCCATTTGGGATGCCAGATTCACAGGCCATAGCTTAACCCCCTATGCCACAATACTGCCCTGGCTGCTAGCTTTATAGCATTAGCAACTTGCCATTAGTTTCCCCTTCTCCTTGCACATACATTTCTACCAAGGGTTATTCAAATTTAGAAGACCCCAAGATAGAAGATATACCAGGAGCCCCTCTAAATTTGAGAGAAGCCGGGAAGTGAGTGTGTGTGTGTGTCTGTGTGTGTATGAAAGCAGAGAAGGAGAGAGAGTGCATTTCTAGGACTATATCTCTGTGCTCTTGTTTCGAGGGCTTTGTAGTTATTTTCTCTTTTCCCAAAGGCCTTCTTCTGTTTTTTGTAATGCTACCAAGCCAAAAAAACACAGAATGAGCTTTATTAAACCACACCTGGCAAAGTCACTGTGTTCTGTTCCTGGCCCGAGGCTCCAGCTGGTATCCTGGCCCCATGTAACTCCAGCTGAGCAGAGGTGGGGAGTCAGAGGTCACGGTATAAATGGTGATAAACCAGGAGGTTCACTCATTTAGAAAGAAATGATTTATGAATGGGTCATCTTTTACTCTGGCAGGAAGTAGTAAATGAAATCCTGAGTTGTAATGTGAGTAAATGGTACATGGGTGAGGGTGTGATAAGCTTTACTGATCATCTTGTGTAGACTTCAAGGTAGAGAGGGATGTTTGCAGCTCTCCTTGCACTTCCTACAATTAGTGCTCTTTTTTTCTCTTTTAGATTTATTTATTTATTTGACAGAGTTACAGAGAGGGAGAGGCAGAGAGAAAGAGAGAGAGAGTGTGTCTTCCATCTTCTGGTTCGTTCCCCAGATAGCTGCAACAGCAGGGCCTGGTCCGGGCCGAAGCCAGGAGCCAGGATCTTCCTCTAGGTATCCTACATGGATGCAGGGTCCCAGGCAATTGGGCCACCTTCTACTGCTTTTCTCAGGTTGTTAGCAGGGAGCTGGATTGGAAGTGGAGCAGCCGGGACTCAAACTCATGCCCATATGGGATTTCAGCACTGCAGGCAGCGGCTCTACCCACTGTACCACAACACCGGCCCTAGTGGGCATTTCTATGTTTCGCTTTGGTTTACAGCACCCATCAAGATGTTTTTCTCAAATACTTTTACTTTTTTTTTAATTAATTAATTTATTTGAAAAGCAGAGTTACAGAGAGGCAGAGGCAGAGAGAAGTCTTCCATCTCCTGGTTCACTCCCCAGGTGGCCACAATGCTGGAGCTGAGCTGATCTGAAGCCAGGAGCCAGAAGCTTCTTCCAGGTCTCCCACATGAGTGCAGGGCCCAAACACTTGGGCCGTCTTTCACTCTTTTCCCAGGCCACAACAGAGAGCTGGATCAGAAGTGGAGCAGTGGAGACTCAAACTGGCGCCCATATGGGATGCTGGCACTGCAGGCAGCGGCTTTACCTGCTATGCCACAGCACTGGCCACAAACCCTTTTAAAACCTTGTTGTGCACATCTTCAGTGATAAATATCATACCAGGAAAATATATAAAAATAATGCAAGTGTCAATTAAGAAAGACCCACTGATTGGCTGTATAGGCTTTGGGAAGTAAGTGAATGTCTCTATTTCTGTTTCTTTACCCATAGAATAGAATAGTTGAACAAATTATAAGCTCCAATATCTTGTTCATTTCAAAATCCATTAATAGCAGATCAGCTTTAAGGCTGGCATCTGGGTTCCACTTAGTTCTTCAGTTCCTTGTTTCTGGTAACAGTTACCTTGATGGCTGTGGTAGGGATTATAGACTGCCAGGCTCAGTGAAAAATGTAATGTATCGATTAGTGATGTCTGCTTTGGATGCAGTGATGAGGAGTGGTAGCACAAGCCTTGTGTTTTACCATTTGTGCTCTAAACCCACTAATGGACCACAGGGCAATTGTGTTTTCGTTATACACGTACAGACAGACACACACACACCCCACTTGAACCTAATTGTTGATAAAATCACAAGCATGGGTTCTATTCCTTTCCTGCATGATTTAGTTTCAGGTAAATCACAATTTTGTTTCCTGGTTCATGTGTCTTAAGACTAAGGGGAAAAGAGCAAAGGCAGTGTGCATAGGTTAGTTTCAGAGCATCACCACTTCAGGCTCAGGTCTTAAAAACTTGGATACTTGCAGAAGACTAAGTAGTAAATCATATCCTGTTACCTGTCTAATATGGGGCCCTAAAACTTGATACTTTTATGACTATGAGCTTAGAAGAAAAAGTGTATAGAAGTTTAGAAGTATATGCAGGAAGTTATATAAACTTCACATTTAGCCTGCTTCAAAAGTGATTCCTAATATGTTTTATAATTGCTGTGAGATGTCTGACAAAATTATGTCTTCAAAATATCCAAGCAAAGAGTAGGGAGCTACAAGACAATATTTTTAGAATACTGGATGGAGATGGATGATGTTAATCAGATTTCAAGGTTCGTCTTGACCCACTGCCTCTTGGGACAGTGATCAAAGTTTCTTGAATCCTTCTGATGCGGAGTTATTCATTAGTGTTCTCAGCACATAATTATGGGCTGTCAGAAGGTTTGGTAATAAATGTAATAATGAGTAGCATTTGTGTAATAAGTGAGTAGCATGCCTGTGGCTTGCTGAGGTGTTAGCATAATGACCTCCTGTGATAGGTTGTTTTTCTTCTCCCTCAAGACCTGAGCAAACTGTCTTATATCTTGCCTACTCCATCTCAAACGAAGATGTAAAACATAGTTCTTCAATTTCTTTAAAAGATTATTTATGATGGGAAGAAGCACAGCTTCTTATTTTATTTCTTTCTTATTTGTTCTATCTTCTTTTGAACTGGAAGTGTAACAGATTTTGTTTTTGTGCTTGACTCTTGGTAAGAATATATAAGATTTTCTCCTGCCACACATGGTTATATACAGTAAGATGTTAGTAAATCAGTGCTGATAAGCAGTGCCATATTTAAATTGCTGCCTGCATGGTACTCTTGCTCAGGGATGCAATTATTTCCCTTGGTTTTGACAAGATGTCAACTGTGATATGCATAGAGCACAAACATATCCTAAGACATGTAGAACATTAGAAATCTTTCCAGAGGAAAGCTTGAGTGTATGTCTGGGGCTCCCATTCTGATTCCATCATCTGTCTTTGAATGTTTGTTTATATGTAGATTATTAGCTGAATATGCACATGAAGTGGCATTTAAGAAGCATGAATCATTCTATTTAGTGATCATAATTAGCAGCAGTTTCTGGTAATATTTTGCCTTCATTTTCAAATTTGAGAGCATAAAGAGGAGAACAAGTTATTTTTAGTAGTACTACTGGATGTTATGGTAGGGGTGTTTAGATATAAGAGCTTTAAGAGGGAAATCATGCTGATTCAGTGTTTGATAGTTTTATATTGCACACCTACTGTGTGCATCTGACTGTTGAGAACACAGAGAAGGCCATACAGAAATAAAGTAAATGGAAGTAAATTAGTCATAGTAAGCTAATTGCTCTAACAGGCTTCCAAAAATGTGGTGGTTTGAAACAAAAGTCTGTTTCCAACTGATTGGAAGGACTACCCGTGTATTTACCTAGGAGCCAGGCTCCATCCACCTCAGGTTCCACTATCACTGAGGTCTCCAGTGCTTTTTATAATTTAACCAGGTGGGGAAGACTGAGAGTGGATTAGTGCCTCTGCTCACATCCCATTGACCGGATTTCAGGAACATGGCCAATCTTAGGCGCAAGGAAGACTGTGAAATGTAGTGCCATTTACTCCATAGTAGACAGCCTGTGCCTCAGCATGAAGTATGTACAACAGAATAGAAAGGGTTGAAGTGGTAAGGCTAGGGTAGCGAACGACTGGGAGGCCCAGAAGAAAGAAGCTAGATGCTTGGGAATATTTTACAAAGAAATCAAGTGGGTCATTGTTGCAGCAGCTCTGCCTGGCAGTCCTGTTCCCACATAGCATGCTAATCCTGGAGATACACTGGAATTTGAGTGCTTCTGTCTGCGTCAGAACTTAAACTTGTTGCGTAACTCAATAAGAAAGAAGAGATCCATAGTGGCCAGCAGTTCTGAGGCAGAGCCTACCCTCTACTGTTGAAACGAAGGACCTGCCGAGCAAGTTTGGGGAAATGCCCTGTGGAGTGGAAACCCTGCCTCTAAAAACGCACTGCACAGCTGCACCCCTTCGAGGACCCTCAGTGTCAGGCAGAGGCGCCTCTGATGCTGTTTTCTTAGGGAGGAAAGGCAGTATGAAGGTTCTGTGATGGGGTAAGAATGATCCAATACCAGGCCTGGTTTTAGGTATTGTTACTGGAGAGCCTTGTGGTATTTGCCCCAACACTTGCTCTTTCTCAGCTTTGATCTTTGTATTATAACCTTAATGCCCTTAGACTTCTCCCCTTTGGTAACTCTGTGGGATTTTAGCTAATGGAAATAAGATCAGTCTTATTCAGGGCCAAGATTAGGGTCAGAAATCTAAAGGGTGCCAAAAGCTTATTTATCAAGATAAATTATATTTGAAAGTAATATTTAAAGGAATCTCTATTAACTTTAAAAATCAAGGAAGAACAAAATATCAACATTTTAAATAGGATGGGGTTGGGGTAAGTTTTTTTTTTCTGTTGCCTCAGCTCTGTTATGGCTCAGCATAGCACTGTTAAGGATTTTGTCATTATTTGTAGTGTTGATATTTTGCTCATCATGATACTTTTGTATTCATGTTAAGTTTTGTACCAAGGTATTACCGAGTTATTGGAATCCCCTTACATCATGCCTCTAAGAGGAATGTCTCCCACCTCACTGTAGTCTGAGCACTGGAGTACTTACTTCTGTGTCCCAGTGCCTGGCACAATGGCCATGACACAATAATTGCTCAGTACATGCTTGTAAATGCAAGAATGCTTGAAAAATCGTAGGTAAACTGCAGGTGTGGGGGTCTTTGAATTGGAGGTAAGGATGGTTTTGGTACCATAACATGTAGTTTCCAACCCAGTCATAAAGCAAAGTTTCGTAGGGGCCCAGTGTAGTCAGGCATTGGTCTTACACACAGACTCCTGCACAGACAGTTTTACAATAGCATTGTCCAAGTGGAGCCCTCCAAGTAGCCTTCTAAAAGCCTTGTGCATATTTTTATTTATTAAGGGGAGTATTCATCATGTCCTCTCTTTGTTCAGCTAATACATGCTGGCTGAATCCTGCTTTTTTTTCTTCTTTTGTCTCTTTCTTTAGGATTCTTTTTTTGAGGGTGAAGGCAATTTTTATATTTGCTTATGAGCTGTGATTCATTGAATTTCTCTATGTACTTTGAATGTTTAAAAGAATTTTTTTGTGTGTGTCCATCACACACAAAAAAGAAAAGAGGTTCTTCCTGATTTTGAGTAGGAAAGCTAAGAATTTAATTCTGATTTCTCTGGCTCCATAGCCAGACTTCCAACCCTGAAGACATTCTAGAGGGTGTGGGGTAGTGAAGGCTTTTCCCTGGTAGTGACTTAACAGTGTCCCGAAGCAAAGGATTTTGAAATTGGCCTGAACATGGCTTATTGGAGGAACCCCCCTGGACCAGCAGATGAGAGAATCCATCAGTGAATCCAGACTTGTGGAAGTTTTCTTACTGGGGTAGCCCCCTTTTGGCCTTCTTCACTATGTTTTACAGATTGTAGGAGTTTTGAAAGGCCACATAACTGTCAGAGAAAGTTCAAGGCAGGCATCTAGGCAGTCTTTTTCCTAGTTTACCTTTGATGGGAATCTTAAGCAAGTCACACTCTCCGGTTTTTCCTCTGTGAAGAGGGAATAATTCTAATACCTCCTGCTTACCACCTTTGTTGGCTGCTGGTGAGAAGATGTAAAGAAAAAAGTACTTGCAAGTTATAAATGTCATCTTTGCGGAATTTAAATATTTGAAATTTGTTCCAAAAGCAATATGACCTTATTTCTGGAATTAGAGAAGGTAGAGAAACCATATCACAATGTGCAGGAAAATCACCATTAATATGGACGCTCATTGCTTTAAACCGTTATATAGTGGAGGAGTTTTAGTATCACAAAAGTTTGCTTCTGTTCAGTAATTTCCTAAAGAAGTAAGGTTATCTTTTTAGCAAATGACCTGCTTTTAAGGAAAGGAAGCTTGATAGTTTTTCTGGGGAGAGTAGAGGGCAACACATCTCAAAGCACAGATTTCTTATTCAGAACTTCTCGTATCCTCTCTCCGTAGCCAAGCACATTGTTAGTAGCTTGACTGAACGAAAGCACAGCCTGAAGCCAAGGACTTCCATGCCAGACTTTAAGCTACAACATATTTTTATAGCCATGTTTGAAATCTCTGAAAGAAAGGAGATTATTACGAAGAACACTGACCTGTTCTTAACAGTAGGAATGGCAGCACCATAATAATAAATGCTTTCTTCACTTCATGACCCCAGCCTGGCTTGTGAAGGGACCTGTTGGTTTTATCTTGTAGTCACATCTGTAGATAGGACTGCTAAAGGAACATCAGGCACCCTATGCAGCTGTCTTTAGTTTGGCTTGGGTTGTTTTGAGGGCCATGTGGCTCTCTAGAGAAGCCTGGAGCCAAACAAGAAGAATCTTCAGATTTGGAAGGAGACTTGAGTTATCTAGTTCAGCGATTATCAGACTGGATTCCATTAAATCTGGAACTTTCGCAGAAGGATGGGGCAGAGAGGGCAAGGATAGGACTGTGTAGAAGCAGCAGGTGGAGTGAAGTCAAGCCACTGTAAGGCATTAGCAATAGAAGAGATGTAGCGTAGGGATGTAAATGTGTCTATTCTTTCAAGTCCTCCAGAAATCACTAACAGGAGGAGTGATGCAGTATCCACGTTCAGAGGCATAGATAACAAATGTTCAGGAAAGAGGAGAACTGGATTCCGTGGCTTGGGTGGGGTGTCTGTCAACCTGAAACCAAGGCATTTGGGGGCCCATCTGAAATGGCCCTGCTCCTCTGGAGATTCCTAGATGGTCCATACTCCCATTTTAGCCAAGGGACACTGCATTTAAAGGTTTGCTCTATTGGATTTAGCATGAGATTGTATTTAGCAGAAGGTTGATTGATAAAAATAATTTTAAGATCACTGATTTGGCACGACTTTCCTCCAGTCTAGGAATTTCCTTTGCACTACCTTAGACCAGAGGCAAATCATTTTCAGCCTGTCCAGTTCTAGCAATGGGGAACTATTTCAGTCAGGGTCCTGTAAAGAGACCAGAGTCACACCAGGCATCTGAACAGAGAGAATTCAGTCTAGAAAGAATTGTTAACTAGGCATTAGAAAATAGGTCTTGGAGCAGCCTTTACCTCTTGAGATAGGAACAAAGGGAAGAGTTTGGAATTATTAAAATACAGAAGCTCAGGGCGGGTATGGAGCTGGGATCCAGTTCTCTGGGGAGGATGCTGTACATGAGCTGTGTGAACGATTGAAAAACAGCAAGCTGGCGTCCATTACTGCTGCTGAGATGAAGAAATGTTATTGGGATAAAGCTAACATCAGCACAAGACAGGGAAGAGACAGAAACTTTTCTTCAAGGTGCAGATTACAAATTTGCTTCATTTAAGTTTGCACAAGGAGTATATTCGAATCACCTCAATGCTCTCTACCATTTCTGCTTCACCATCTCCCTTCCACCTGGTTGGTTCCTCCTCCTTTCCCAGCTCATGCAATGAAGAGTCTTCCTGCTACATTTCTGTTGAACTTGCTCCAGGCTGAGGGCAGTCAATGTCATGAACTAGGAATCTCCAGAGGAGCAGGGCCATTTCAGATGGGCCCCCAAATGCCTTGGTTTCAGGTTGACAAACACCCCACCCAAGCCACGGAATCCAGTTCTCCTCTTTCCTGAACATTTGTTATCTATGCCTCTGAACGTGGATACTGCATCACTCCTCCTGTTAGTGATTTCTGGAGGACTTGAATAGACACATTTACATCCCTATGCTACATCTCTTCTATTGCTAATGCCTTACAGTGGCTTCCTCCCTACTCACATGTGGAGGTGCTAACCAGGAGGAATATTTTCTCTTATAGCTCCACTTTATAACTTGTCTACTATTATCTCAGAGCAGATTTGCTTTCCCTATTGCAGTCATTTGGAAACGCCATCATCACAAAGTCATATTTGGGGTCCTGTCCCTGAACCAGGACCTCTTCTTAGACAGACTTAGCTTTAAGAAACAATACTGGACTTACATTTCAGCATCCTGGTCTCAGCTATCTCGGTCACCTGCAAAGCCACCATGATCTTGATACATGAGATCTTGCCTCATCAAGTCGGTAGGCATGTTTGCCACACCATAGAAAGATCTACCAGGATCATCTACAAAATCTCAATTCTCCAGACACAGAAACTGAAGCTCCCACAAGGCCATGGAGTTAGGAGTTAGGAGCACACATTTTTCCAGCTCTACTCCAACAATCTTTCTACTGACGCTGATTTCATAACGAAGACACAAAAGACTCACTCATTAAATAAGTAGTAGGCACATGGTGAAAAGGCTGATGAACACATTCAATAACAGAAGTGAGATTTTAAAGACTGACATGAAGCCCCCCCACACACACACAAATCATGGAAAAACACATGGAAATTGTTAGGAGTAACAGATTTATTTAGCACCTGAATCATAGTGATGCTATCATAGGCGCATGTGTATGCCCCAAATCATCAAAATGCATACAATTTTCCATTTATCAATTGCATCGCATTAACATTTTAAGTTTTGAAGATAAAATAAATTTAAAAAGAGTCAAGATATAATCATAGATAGAGGTTGTAAGAATTGATTTCAGGGTGTTGGCAAAGCCTTATTCATAATAGTCAAAACTGGAAACAACCTATCTGCCCATCAACAAGTACATGGATAGACAAGTTGTGGAATATGCACACAGTGGAATATTACTCAGCAGTTAAAATGAGTGGAATACTCAGACGTGCAGCAACAGATGAATTTTAAGAATATTATAATGAGGAGCTGGCATTGTGGCACAGTGATGCAAGCTGCCACTTGTGACACTAGCATCCTATATTGGAGTTCTAATTTAAGCCCCACCTGTTCACTTCTAGATCATTTTCTGCTAATGTACCTGGGCCCCAGCTACCCATGTGGGACATGAGGAGGGAGTTCCTGGTTCCTGCCTTCAGCCTAGCCCAAGTCTGGTTATTGTAGCCATTTGGGGAGTGAGATAGCAGATAGAAGATTGATCTCTCTATGTATACCCCCCCCACACACACCTTTCTCTGCCACTCTGCCTTTCAAATAAATAAACATGTTTTAAAAAAGAATATTATACTGAGCAGAAGAAACTCAAAACAAAAATGTCCACACTGGATGAATCTATTTACATAAAATTCTAAAAACATAAAATTTAATCTATAGTAACAGAAAGCCAAAAGGTGGTTGCTTAGGCCCCTGACAGAAAAACCAACTGCAAAGGAGGTTTTTTATTTTTTTTATTTTTTAGATTTAGTTTATTTGAAAGGCAGAGTTAGAAAGAAAGGGAGAGCCAGAGACAATGGTCTGCCATACACTGGTTCACTCCCCAAATGTCTACAGCTGGGCCAGGTTGAAGTCAGGAGCCAGGAGCTTCATCTGGATCTCCTACATGGGTGTGGGATCCCAAGCACTTTGGCCATTCTTTGCTGCTTTCCAAGGTGAGTTAGCTGGGAGCTGGATAGGAAGTGGAACAGATGGGACTAAACAGTGCCATGTGGGATACTGGCACTACAGGCAGTGGATTAATCCAGTATGCCACAACACCAGCCCTGCAAATTGAATATTTTGTGGGGTGATGGAAATGTTGCACATATTGGCTGAAGTGGTGATTTTACAAGTGAACACACTGCCCAAATTTCATGGGACTTTCTATTTAAAATGGGTACATTATGGGGCAGGAGTTTGGCACGGCAGTTAAGATGTGGGTTGGGTTGCCTACATCTTGTATCACAGAGCCAGGGCTTGGGTCCTGGCTCCACTCTCAGCTCCAGTTTCCTACCAGTGAGCACCCTGGGAGGAAGCAGGTAATGGCTAAACTACTTGTTTAGCCACCCACACAGAAGGATCTAGACTGAGTTCCCAGCTCCCAGGTAATTCGGAGAGTGAACCAGTGGAGTGGATAGGAGTTCTGTTTTTCTTTCTTTCTCTCTCTGCATTTCTCTGCCTTTCAAATAAAAGTAATTAATAAATAAAACTTTAGAAACAAAATTGACACATTCTACTGAGTGTGAATTATAAACCAAAGTGGTTGAGTATAGAATACATTTTCTTTTTTTTTTAATTTTTTTTTTTTTTTGACAGGCAGAGTGGACAGTGAGAGAGAGAGACACAGAGAAAGGTCTTCCTTTTGCCGTTGGTTCACCCTCCAATGGCCGCCGCCAGGTGCCTATCCTGGTCTCCCATGGGGTGCAGGGCCCAAGCACTTGAGCCATCCTCCACTGCACTCCCTGGCCACAGCAGAGAGCTGGCCTGGAAGAGGGGCAGCCGGGACAGAACCGGCGCCCCGACCGGGACTAGAACCCAGTGTGCCGGCGCCACAAGGCGGAGGATTAGCCTAGTGAGCCGCGGCGCCGGCCTAGAATACATTTTCAACTTGTAGACAGTGGGAAAACCTTCAGTAATAGGTTCTACCTACTATCCCATTAGAACCATAATTTCCATGTGAAAAAATATGTTGAATTTTAAATGATTATAAACTTGCCATGGAATAAAGCAATTGCACAAGAAAAATAAGAAGGACAAAGGATGCCATCAGAAGTTGTCTTCCTAGAATTATATTTTTCAGATGAAGGGAAATTGTAATTCTATTACACTTTGCGTTAATCCAAGCATACCTACAGTGTTAGGCCCTGTGACCTATCTCCATGCTCCTATTACCTAGAGTGCCCTTCTGAGCACTAAGCTATTTTTTCTTCATCATTCTGAAAGGAAAATCTATTACCATCAGTGTATTCTAATTAATATAAATTCTAAATTATGTTTAAAGTACCTATAAGAAAAAAAAATTAAAACTGACCATTGTATCTCCTCCTTAAAATTCACCAATCATATGTTGAACATTTAGTACCTATCCTCCCAGTCTGTTGTTTAAAATACGGATGGGTGGATGTGCCACAAACATTGAATGATGCTCTGCATGCCATTTCATAACCTGCCTTTTTTACCTAAGGATATAACGTGGCATTCTCTTTATACCATTACATTTTCTTCTTCACTATCACTTATAATACCTGCTGAGTATTCCACATTTCTAAACCAATGTCTTATTCGTGAACATTTGTGGTTTTTCCATGATTCTGGGAATGTTATCAGCAACTTTGATATTAATAACCTTATAGCTAAATTTCCATGCAGAGCATGAAAAATGCATAAGGATGAATTCCTCGAAGTGTAATTGCTAAGGCAGAAAGTACGCAGATTCTTAAGGCTTTCGCTAGGTACTGACAAATGGAGAGGTACCCTTATAAGAGGAGCTGACAACCTGGCTGGTGTCCAAAGGATGCCAGTCAAAATGTCTACACAGTGTGTCCTTGAGACAGGCTACAGGGACAAGGCATGGTTGGCTGGGAGAGAAGAAAACTTAGGAAAGAGAAGTTCCCTCCTAAAAGGAAAGATATTTTATTTTCTTGTGTGCTTCTTTATCACTGAAGCCATTGAAACTAATTCAACAAGAAAACAGGATACCTTGAGAAAGCGTTGATTCCTGTGTTGGTTATTAAGCTGTTCTGTCTCAGCTTCAAAAACATCTGTGCTGTGCTTTGAGATACAGGGAATCTGCAAGCACATTTCTCCTTTGCCAGAGTCCTCCCCATCAGCCTCTACCAATAGGAGGCACTCAGAGGGAACTGAAGGAGGCAAAATTTTCTGTCTACAGAAATTCTACAAGTTAGTTCAGTGGATTTTTTTTTTTTTTTTTTTTTTTTGGACAGGCAGAGTTAGACGGTGAGAGACAGAGAGAAAGGTCTTCCTTCCGTTGGTTCACCCCCCAAATAGCCGCTACGGCTGGCGTGCTGCGCCAATCCGAAGCCAGGAGTCAGGTGCTTCCTCCTGGTCTCCTATGCGAGTGCAGGGCCCAAGCACTTGGGCCATCCTCCACTGCCTTCCCGGGCCACAGCAGAGAGCTGGACTGGAAGAGGAGCAACCGGGACAGAACCCAGCACCCCAACTGGGACTAGAACCCAGGGTGCCGGCGCCACAGGCAAAGGATTAGCCTAGTGAGCCGCTGCGCCGGCTAGTTCAGTGGATATTTTGTGTTGTACATTGTAAGCTGGGGTTTGTGTACTTATATACATGGATGCACACAGAACAACTGATGAGCACCTGTTGTATGTTAGGTGCTGCTCCATCTACTTAATATGCATCAATGTACTTACATAACTTACTTAAATAATTTCCCATAGCTGACTATTATTTCCATAGCAGAGACTAATAATCTGAGAGAGAAGCTAATTCCTTGGTGGAGTGAGGGTTGGATCCAGGCAGTCGGACTCCCTAACTTACACTCTTAATTGCGGTGTCATGTTGTCTCTGGACCTGTGTGCCCTGGCCTGGATTTACGGAAGAGTGCTTCAAGGGAAGTGAATGTGATATGACAGCGCCGTCCTCCCTCTCACGAAGTGTGAGCCCAGAGGGGCACCCTGAGCTTGTGTTTTGTGGTTGTGTGTCATGTTCTGCCCTGATGGTCTGTGTCAGCTCTGTGAGACTGGGCGTAGAGCTACAGGATCCTTCTGTGAGTTGAGTTCCAAAGAGTGGGAGATCTCCAGTGCTTTAGAATGACCTGAGTGGTGGTGGTTTTTTCTAATTCTAGGTCCCATATAAGATCTTTTGAATTTCCTTATGCATGTGAAACTTTTGTGATGAGACCAGGGGATTGGACAATGTAACCCCCCCCCCCCCCCGCCCACCCCTGTGGCTTTGGGTGTGCACGAGAGTCACTACTTGAGGTATCCTGCATTCATTCTTTTAGGTGGATGCTCCCCATCAGTGTTGTATGCCAGACCAAATGTAGCAATCCTTCTTGTAAATCGTTACAGATGAATGTGTCTCTGTTTGTACTGTACTATCAAAGGCATTGGGGGGGGGGGGTTGAAGAACAGGTGTGCAACACAAAGGCAGTGATTGTGAGGTTATCAAACTGCTTTCCAGTCTGAGATTGGCAGCCACTTCATACCCCCAAAATGCAGATAGACTTATATACTTACTTAAGGGACTAATACCTAAACATCAAAGCAATAAACCCAAACCAAAAAAAGGATTATAAATATATCATACTCTACGAGTAACACGTATGCTTTTATTTAGAAGCTATTTTACTACTCATTTGGGCTTTCAGTTTGATTTGAGGCTGCACATGAACTATAAAATGGTGAGTGTGGCTTTGTTAGGCTGCTCATGTGTATCACAAAGTCTTCTTTCTCCGTTCACTCTGCTTACACAGAAGAGAGAATTGAAGCAACCACCAGAGCAGCTGAGTGATACAACAGCACGAAAGCAGCAGTTCTCTCTAGGAAGCCAGTTCTCTGTTATGAGCAGAAATCTCTGTAACAAGCAGGATGTCATAAAAGAGCTCATGCTTGGCTAGACTTTTTCAGTAAATTGTAAAGAGGAAAAAAAATGTCATGTTTTATTTACAGTGAATACATTTCATACATGGGAACCAAATCCTGATAGCTTGATAATGGCTATTTAAAATGTCCCTGGAAGTTGTATAGAAACTCTCTACCTCAAAATAAACAAAAACAAAAAACAAGAAAGACCAAACAACCCATTACTGCCCAAACGGTATTGATGGGTTGAAGGCTCCAATGTCATGGCGAGTGAACCTGCATGACACTGTACCTACCCACCATGTGGGACATCCTGTGCCGATCTTAGTGTACATGACGACCAAGGGCTTAATTGCTTGGCCTTTCACAACAGTCTAAACCTTGCAATGGTCGTGAATAGCATAGATATCATATTTTTTTAAAAGATTGATTTATTTGAAAGGCAGAGGGACAGAGAGAGAGGGGGGAGTATCTTCCACCCACTGGTTTACTCCCCAAATGGCTGCAATAACTAGGTGTGGACCAGGTCAGGAGCCAGGAACTCCATTCTGTCCTCCCCATGGGTGGCAGGGGCTCAAGCACTTGAGTTGTCATTCACTGCTTTCCAAGGAGCATTATTAGCAGGGAGCTGGATCAGAAGTGGAGCAGCTGGTACGGAAGCTAGTACTCCAATCTAGGATGCTGAATCACAAGTGGCAACTCACTGTGCCACGATGCTGGGCTCTAAGCCTCATTTTTGAGGGATCTGAGTTGTAAGTGAGTCCTTTCTTAGAAAAATGGTCAAGCTTATGTATTATTAAGATGGATTCTAAGAACGAATCTAAGGAGTAACTTGAAAGCAGTCCATGTCATAAAGGAAGGAATCCCAGGAACAGGAAATAAAGGTGAAGGGTTGATTGCCATAATTTAAGAGACACCCCTGCACCACCTGCCTGGCCTTCTTCAGCCACCACAGTAGGAGGACCTAGAGGGCAGGTGTGATGGTGAACCTCATCCCTGATGTTGCCCAGAGATGTTTGCTTTTGCTCTCCGGCTGGGAGGGATGTTACTGAGGCAAGTGAAATCTGCCTATAGCCTTTCCCTTGCACGGTGTCTCTCTTTCTTTAAATTTTTTTTTGACAGGTAGAGTTAGAGACAGTGAGAGAGAGAGAGAGAGACAGAGAGAAAGGTCTTCCCTCCTTTGGTTTACTCCCCAAATGGCCACTACGGCCAGTGCTGCGCTGATCCAAAGCCAGGAGCCAGGTGCTTCTTCCTGGTCTCCCATGCGGGTGCAGGGGCCCAAACACTTGAGCCATCCTCCACTGTCCTCCCAGGCCACAGCAGAGAGCTTGACTGGAAGACGAGCAACCGGGACTAGAACCCGGCACCCATATGGGATGCTGGCGCCACAGGCGGAGGATTAACCAAGTGAGCCACGGCACCAGCCCTGCACAGTGTCTCTTGATACTGTTTTGTTTATCATTTCCCTGTTAGGAAGAGTACTATGGCTTTTGTGAAAGTTTTAAGAGTGATTTTTCAAAGGCTATATTATAAAAGGCTATAAATTTATAAAGCCATTTTAGTAATTTTTTTCCCCAAAGAATAAAAACATTATATTAGAGATTGTAGGTTTCAAGAGCAGCAGCAAAGAGAACACTTTCTTCTCAGAATCTCGCAGTTCTGGGGCAACACCTGGTAGTAGTAAGAGCTCCTCAAAGGAACCCATACTGGCAGCTGTCATTTAAACTCTTAACATCTAGCAGATACCCATGCACTCCTCTTCAAGTCGAAGCGTGAGACCCCGGACAGAAATGGAAACACTGGTGGAGATTTCAAGGTTCTGGATGAGAGAGAAATGGCTCATTGCCAATTCTGTTCTCATCCAACCTCAGTGTACCCAAAGGCAAAGGCAGTATTTGGCTTTCTTAGGGTCATTTTGGATTGTTTAAGGTGTCCCTCTGTGCCTGGGTAAATCACAGAGAGAGAGGATAGAGAGAGATTGTAGCATTTTGATTGGGGCCAGCTGCCTGTGACTTGCTTCTTTCTTCACATTGTGACAGTCGTCTACCCTGAGTGCTCCTCATCGCGTTGTGCCGTGTGTGTCCCTGGGCTTTCGCAGGCCCTGCCTCCCAGTGATGTGCTGTCTCCTTGTTACTTTGGTGACAGTTGGGAATTCCTGAGTGGGGGCTTCTGGATCCTTAGCCTGCTTTGAAACCAAAAGGCCTTACACATTTCTTTGTGTAATAATGGTCAGAACATCATAAGGAAGATCTTAAAGGGGGGGAAAAAGACTCCATTTGCAAAAGGAAAAAATAATGAAGACAGCTGTGTGCTGTGAGTGTACACATGCACATTTCTGAGTGCTAACGTATGGATGCATGAAGTGTGGTGCTTTAACCTTGTCACCATGCCTTGAGGCCCTTTCTGTCTTCACTGGGCTTCCTGCAGTGGCCCATGAAAGAACTGTATAAAGCTTTCGTGTAATGGGGACACTCATAGGCAACAGATGATATAATTAATTGATTAGTTAGTAACTTAATTACTTAAATATTATATGGTTGATTCCTGACTTTGGGGTATGGCAATTTGGAGCAAAGTAATAACTACTCACAGCCTTTCATGTGGGTATGTGAGAGAGCCTGTGTGGAGCTTGTTTGTACTATACACTCAGGTCCACACCCACACATCATCTCACACACTCCTTCCATGTGCACACAGCCATGTCTTTCTCTTTCTCACTCTCATACTACACACAAATCCCACCTTCTACCCTCCCCTCTCCCCCACATACCTAGGTAACCACTGCCTCCTTAGGGGTCTCTGGTCATAGAGTATATAGAGGGTCAATACTGTGTTGAGACTTAGTCTTAGATACCTGAGAGATCTTATTGCACAAACAGAATTTCCCAGTACATAGTCCTCATTAGGCAGTTTGCTCATTATTCTTCCCTGGTGCAAACCTGAGTTTAGCCTGTGTGATTATTCATTAAATCATTATACCCAAGAGAGAAATTCAGTCCAGAATGGATTTATATGGAACTTTCTTACAAGGAAGCAGTCGTCTAATTGAAGGATCTGAAGTACTCTTCTGTAAAGCTGCTGCAGC
The DNA here is from genome assembly GCF_033115175.1 of Lepus europaeus. Taxonomy (NCBI): domain Eukaryota; kingdom Metazoa; phylum Chordata; class Mammalia; order Lagomorpha; family Leporidae; genus Lepus; species Lepus europaeus. Next base: position 70,897,048 of record NC_084838.1, read on the forward strand.
CTCTCACCTTCCGTGGAGATGGTGAGAACACATTAAGATCCAGGATGCAAATCATGTAGGATGCCAGTCACTCAGAATCACCGCAGTGTCTTGCTTACAAAAAATGCAAGCTGGACCAAATGGACTGAGGCTGATATAGCTGCCTCCGTGTCTTGGTCCCACGTTCCTGAGACTCCTCTCCTGTCCCTGCCAGTGCCATTGAGGACAACTGCAGAACATCCGGAGCTGTGCCTCCTGTCACCTGCAGGCTTACGCTCCCACATGGAAGTTTTGAGAGTTACACCTGAAGCTGCACAAGGCAGAATGTCCTTAGGGTTGGTTTTTCTTTTAAAATCCACCATGGTGTTTTAGAACAACTCCCTAATCTTTCATAAAAGAACTTTGGCAAGATAGCAAAACAGCCATAAAAAGGCTCTTGACTAAATTTAATGGCTTAATTTCTTTGTAAGTATGCACTGTAGACCACAGAAGCACCCCCTCCACATGTACTTTCATTTCAAGGCACTTTTCCATCTCAGTCTGGAGGTAGGCATGCATCCTTTTGATGTTCTCAGGGTGGAAAGCCTAGCACTTGCCAGGCTCATAAGCAACTTTCAATTTTTCAGAGTTAGCTTCAGACTGGGGGTCAGGGCCTTCAGTGTGTGTGTAGGCCCATGTGCTTTTAAGTCTACCAGTGATTTTCTGTGTAGCTGTCTTATCTCTAATCCCAGTCCCTTCTGAAGAACAGGGCTGAAAGGTTTCTCTGCCTGTTGTTGGGAGTGGCCAAGGAACTGATCCAAATGCTTAGCCACCAGCAAGGCCTCCTCACCAGTGGTTTCAGGCCTGGAGGCTGAAGGGGCCCAAAGGAGCAACCTGCCAGTCTCAAAATCTGGAAGACAAGGTAGCCAATTAATTCCCCCAACCATAAAGTTTTAGAGCTGGCTGATATCTTAGAAATCTGCTCTGCTCAGCAGGTTGCTACATATTCAACAGGGCATTTTTATTGAGCCTTATCCAAGGCCCTTGAGGCTTCATAAAACTATGAATTTTATAGTACTTCTGCTAATCCCATACATTTATTAGAATGAACTCCCCTGGCTGGACATGAATAAGCCACTTCCTTGGACCTTCGTTCCTCATGGATAAAACAAGAGGGTTGAATTAGAGATACTGATTTTTATTATCCCTTCTTTTTCTGATATTCTCTAATGAGTGATCAGACCTGGATTTATTGTTCAAGTCTGCACTATGGGGAGAAGTTGAATAGATGTATTAAACACACACAGAGAGAATGCCAAAAATAAAACAACAAAAACTCATAGTCAAGAAAGGAAAAAATTCCTTGCTAGAACTGTTTCTGTGTTTCCACCTTAGCACCAGAATCAGTCTCCTTACATGGTCCTTTGGGGCCAGTTGGAGAAAGCTATATACTGATTGACTGCAATGTGTCCTCAGAAGTTTTGCTCACTGAGCTGCAGGATTTTCTTCAGTATTTCTGATTACACACAGTGTACTTGGTCTTGTAAACAAATTGGAAAATACAGAGAAGGGAAAACAAAAAATTCACTGCTCAGACACGTAACAGTTTTTAGATGTCACATTAGCCGTTTTCCTTTGCCTACTGGTGCTGTTACACTGCCCTCCTCGCCTTTTGGGATCGAAACTTAGAAATCCTGTTTTTTAGGTTATTTAAGATGAATTTTATCAGTAAACATTTTGTAGCTTATTTTTCTCTAGTTATCAAAATCATGAATGATCCACTCTGTGGATTGCTGTGGGAGATAAGCATCTCTCCTACCACTTCCTTCAGCTCTGTGGGATTAGAATTAGATTATGACAAGTTACAAAATTTTTATTAGAATTTGCCTGTGTAATTAAAAGCAATTTCAAACATTCTTTTAAGGTTTTGTGCTCTTAGAAATGGCATTGAATTTTAATTAGTTACTATGAGCTCTTTTTTGCCTATACTTCTCCCAGCCTTAGAGCTCTTAAATTTGAGTCTCTCCTCCCCCAGCTGGTGGTTTTCTGAGGGTGTTTTCGGAAGCATGTGTAGCCTAATGCTTTCTGATTTCATGCATTCTCAGGACTTTCTTTGTTATCTTTACCCAAGAATAATGACCCACCCTACTAGATATCGAGCAACTGCATCAGAATCTTCTCTTCAAGCCCAGTAGTTCATTTTATTTCTAATTATTAAAATTATGAGGAGAAGTCTAGGGTGAATCTATTCTTTGATGGTAACATTTTTTTCTTGCTTTCATGCTTATGGGGTCCCCCCTCCTTGAAACAAGACATTATTAATTTACTTTCTTTCCTAGAATCAAATCTATTGTCCCCGTCTTGATTGTGTTTTACGTTTGGCAAGTCTGTTTTTTATCTCTGTAGTTTAGTTAGGAGTCTTTAGGAGGTTCCCTTTCATGAGTGTTTCCTACAGTTTCATGCATGAATTGCCCACGTGAATCGCGTTGAAGAAACAAGTTAGAAATTCTCAGAAATAGTCTCCTCATACAGTAAAATTCTTTTATAGGAATGCTTATACTCGGATCCCTCACGGCTATTCCCTTCTTTTTACCTACAACATTTTTTTTTTTGGACAGGCAGAGTTTGAGAGAGAGAGAAACAGAGAGAAAGGTCTTCCTTCTGTTGGTTCACCCCTCAGATGGCTTCTATGGCTGGCGCGCTGCGCCAATCCAAAGCCAGGAGCCAGGTGCTTCCTCCTGGTCTCCCATGTGGGTGCAGGGGCCCAAGTACTTGGGCCATCCTCCACTGCCTTCCCGGGCCATAGCAGAGAGCTGGACTGGAAGAGGAGCAACCGGGACAGAACCTGGCGCTCCAACCAGGACTAGAACCCGGTGTGCCGGTGCCGCAGGTGGAGGATTAGCCTAGTGAGCCGCGGCGCCGGCCACCTACAACATTTTTCCCTATGTCTTTGGGCTCTTTTTTTTTTAAGTATTTATTTATTTATTTGAGAGGCAGAGTTAGAGAGAGAGAGAGAAAGAGAGAGAGAGAGGTCTTCCATCTGCTGGTTCACTCCCCAAAGAGCCACCATGGTCAGAACTGGGCTGATCCAAAGCCAGGAGCCAGGAGCATCTTCTGTGTCTCCCATGTGGGTGCAGGGGCCCAATAAATTGGACCATCTTCTGCTGCCTTCCCAGGCCATTAACAGGGAGCTGGATTGGAAGAGTAACAGCCGGGACATGAACTGGTGTCCATATGGGATGCTGGCACCTCAGGCAGAGGCTTAGCCTACTACACCACAGTGCCAGACCCATCCTGGGCATTTTTTCCCCTGTTCACTGCTATGAAAGTGCTTCTCAGTAAGTATTGAGACAGTGGGTTGTGATTCCAATCAGAGACAAACCTCTCCAAAGACTTGAAAAGAGAATTTTTCAGATAAAGAATTATTAACCAGTCAAAAGGGTTAAGTACTAAAAAGAGTAAAAGGATTCTAGGAATACATGAAGTGCAAACGCAGAGCTCAGTGCAAGGAAAGAAATCAGAGTTTGGAGAAGGATTTCTTCCTGCCCAACTGAGGTTAAGGATTAGACCTCATTGCAGGCGATCTGGCTGCATCTCACGCTGTGGTGTACAAGCTCACCGAGATACTGGTAGGCTAGAGCTGTTGAACAGGCAGCTGCTCGCCTGGGTGCCAGCAGACTGGGGTTTGTCACAGGCAGGTGCCCACTGGGGTACTAGAGAAACTCACCACAGAGTTGGTGCCACAGAGCCTGCCACTGGCTGCTCCCACCCTGCAAAGCAGGACTCCAGCACCAGGGCCAGAAAAACCCCTTCTGTGCTACCTTGCCATGTCCCTCCTGCTCCCTCTATTGGTGAAACCTAATGGTTGCATTTACTCAGCTGGCAAAGGAGAAGTGTTTACAGGGTTCAGCTCTAGTATCATAGAGCAGGACAAAGAAGGGTGGCTTTGGCATTGACAGTCAATCTGATAACTGGAACAGATGGGTTCTCTGAGGCTCAGAATGAAGAAGAAAGGAACAACTTTCTGTTTCTTTTTAATTTATTCCTAAGAGAGAGAGCGCGCACAAGCGAGGACACTCCTCCACCAGCTGACTTCCCAAATGCTGGCAATGGAGTTAGGAGCTGGAGCTGACTCTAACCCAGGTAGTCTAATGTGGAAGGCAGGCATCTTAACCCCTAGACTAAGTGCCTACCCTGGCAGGAGCAGTTGTAATATAACTCCCTAGTACTCGGTCAGAAGCTCTGCAGTGTGGCATGGGAGGGACAGAGCGGGAGCCTCAGTGCCCGTGGCAAGGAGCTTCCCCCTTCCTGCTGATGAGGTTGTTTTGTTGTCATTCTTGTTTGACAGCCAGGGAGTGGCCCGTGCTCTGCCCAGGGTGCAGACATGAGCATGAAGGGCAGAGTCCGACGGCTTTTCCACCCAGGGGCTCTTCTTGCTGGATGCTTCTAGAAACCACGGGAGGATTTTGATCAGCTCCCAGCTGCCCCCACGATAATGAGTGTTAATGACCTACTGTAGTCTCCTCCATACCTACACACAAGCACCATTGGGTCTTTATTAAATAGAAATGCTTTGCCATTTCTGGTGTATGGATTTTTTTCCACTTTCTAAATTTCTTAAAGGATTTAAGTTTCTAGTTTTTTATTCTTTGAGCCATTTTCATGATATTCTGGAAGGAGGCGGAGTTGGATGTATGTACGTATACCACCTTTCACCAGAAAGTCTGATGTTTTCTCATAAAGTAGGTTTTCCTATATTTGTTTTAATCTTATTTTAAAAAGTCCAGTCCTCTTAGCCTGCCTTGTATTTCCTGTGCCCTCTCTAATAGAAGTTAGAGCTACGTGACCCCATCTCAGGGCTAAAATGTACTTTATGCTTTAACTGTATGGTTTTTATGGGCATCTTCTGTGTATACAGTGTATTCCAACACTACCATCTGAAACAGACCTCTTCACCTGGAATATTCTATGCTTGTCACTTTAGTTAATTAACATCACAGTGATGTGTGGATTTAGCATTTGGATTTTGCTACTTTGTATTTTTCTGGCCCAAAGAAGATTTATACAGTTAACACAGAGTTCTATTTTAGTAAGCCTGTTTACTAATTGGTAGAACATGACATTTGTGTTACTTAATACTTTAAGTAAGAAGAGTTGGGAGTTTGTGTAAAACAAACAAATTTGATATTAAATTTTGAGAAATGTCAGAAAATTTCTCACTTTAGCTGTTTTATAATGTTGGTATGGAAAACAATTCAAAGAGGTACAATAGTAAGTGAAAAACTTTATACAGTATGTGAAAATACCACACATAACATGGTACTTAAAAAAAATAACCCATTCTGCTGGCCCCAAGTCAGCCTGTGTTCAGTGTCTCTGATGTTCCTTTTTCCATCTGGGCTGTGTTGCAGGCACAGCTGGGCTCTGGAGGAGGGGCAGGGGAGATGGCTGTGAGTCAGGGAAGATGTGAGAAGGGACCTAGAGGTGGCTTCGTCCTTGGGGAGGGCTGGTTTGGGAACTCTACTGGCTAGGGGAGTTCTGGGAAAAACCAGAAATCCATGCCTCCCAAAGGAGAAATATCCAGCTCTCCACTCTTGACCAGGAATGGAATGAAATTCATTGCCTGTTTGTAGTTTCCAGAATCAAACGTTTTTCCCTTTTTCTGTAAAATTAGTGCCTGTTTTAATCTTCAGGCCTCTCTGGCAGCAGGTGATGCAGGTGGTGCTCCAGTGGCATCCACCAAGGAGGCTCCCTGGGGAATCGGCGCATGTCTGTGCCAGGACTGGGGAGCCAGTGGCCTCGCTTTATTGCTGCTTTTACCTTCTGAATTAGTCCTCGGTTTCACAGATTGAAGCCCCCTTCCCTATACCAGAAAGTGGAAATGAGGTAGGATTTACGTGGTTTCCTCTCTGACAGTGGTTAATTTTGTACAGTTTGCCCCGAGAGTCCAGGGTTTAGCAGTGGTAAGAAGAGGATGAACCAGATGGGTATGTGAATCTTGTGTCACCCTTATTGTAAATCCAGTAGATGTATTTTCTGAAATAAAAATCAGTCATGCAGAAAATTTGACAGTTAGGTAAAACCTTGAATTTTATGTAAGTAATATCTCTGTGCTTTGTTATGTAAAGTTTTAAATTTTTGGTAGTCATATCCATACATCAGTATTATGTGTAAATTTTTAATCTTATTTAAGAAGGTCTTTTTTATTCTACTGCTTAAAAATATTTTCTTCTAATATTTTTGGAACTTTCCCTCACTGTTATCTCCATAAGCCTTGTAGAACTTATTTAATGTATAATGGTAGGTGTGAATCTAATTTTTCCCTCAATAAATGTCAGTTATCTTTGTGTTGCTAGATTAGCTCTATCCTTCTGCTATTGAGAAATATGCTTCCTTTAGCATAATCTATATTCAGATTTTGCCTCATCTATTACATAGTTCTCTCTTCTGTTTCAGTGATCTTAATAATTATTGAGTTTCCATGTCTCAGAGTTTACAAAAAATGTCTTAAAGGATGTTTGTCATCTCTCCAGGATGTTTCTTGTTTCATAGAACAGGAGGTTTTGTGGCACTCTTTATATATAGTTCACTTTTGTCAATAGGTTTATTACAGAGTATTGGATACATACATAGTGCTCTATGAATGGGATGAGATTCTGTTATACCTTTGCTTTTTTTAAAATTGGTTTCCTGAGAAACCTTTTATTTAAGGAATACAAACTCCATGCAGTTCATAAATACAACTTTAGGAATAGTGATTCTTCCCATATTACCTGCCTTCCTACCCACACTCCTACCTCTCTTCCTCCTCCCTCTCCTATTCCCATTCTTATTTTTTACTAAGACCTGTTTTCAATTAATTTTATGCAAATATGATTAACTCTATACTAAGTAAAGAGCTCAATAAATAGTATGAAAAAAAAAAACTCTGTTTCTTAACGGTAGAGGCAAGGACTGTTCAAAGTCATTGCATCTCAAAGTGTCAATTTCACTTCTATAGATTAACTTTTAGGTACCTTTTTGATACTCTATTAGTTATCACAGATCAGGGAGAACATATGGTATTTGTTCTCTTGGGACTGGCTTATTTCACTAAGTATTATGTTTTCTAGTTTTATTCATTTGTTGCAAATGATAGGATTTTTTTAAATCACAGTCTGTAATATTCCATGGCATACATATACCATAATTTCTTTATCCAGTTTTCAGTTGATGGACATTTGGGTTGATTCCATATCTTAGCTATTGTGAATTGAGCTGCCATAAACATGGGGGTACAGATAACTCCTTCATGTGTTGATTTCATTTCCCTTGGGTAAATTCCCAGGAGTGAGATGGCTGGGTCATACAGTAGGTCTATATTCAGATTCCTGAGGTATCTGTATACTGTCTTCCACAGTGGCTTTATCAGTTTACATTCCTACCAACAGTGGATTAGAGTACTGCTTTCCCCACATCTTCACCTGGATTTGTTGTTTGTTGATTTCTGTATTAAAGCCATTCTAATGGGGGTGAGGTAAAACCTCGCTGTGGTTTTGGTTTGCACTTCCCTGACAGCTACAGATCCTGAGCATTTTTTCATGTGTCTATTGGCCATTTGGATTTCCTCTTTTGAAGAAGGCCTGCTTAGGTCCTTTGCCCGTTTCTTAACTGAGTTGTTTTGTTGTTGACTTTCTTTTTTTTAGAAGTCTTTTAATTTAATGAGTACAAATTTCATAAGTACAACTTGAGGAATATAGTGATTCTTCTCACCATACCCGCCCTCCCACCCCACTTCCTCCTCCTTCTCTCATTCTCAGTCCCATTCTCCATTGATTCATTTTCAGTTAACTTTATATACAGAAGACCAGTTCTACACTAAGTAAAGATTTCAACAATTTGCACGCACACACACACACACACAAAATATAAAAAGCTGTTTGAGAACGAGTTTTACAGTTAATTCTCATAATACAACTCATTGAGGACAGAGATCCTGCATGAGAAGTGGGTACACAGTGACTCCTGTTGTTAACTTAAGAATTAACACTTTTATGTATGACATCAGTAATCACCCGAGGCTCTTGACATGAGCTGCCAAGGCTACGGAAGCCTTTTGAGTCCACAGTCTTTGTCAGTATTTAGACAAGACCATAAGCAAAGTGGAAGTTCTCTCTCCCCTCAAAGATCTTTCTTTGATGGCCCCTTCTTTCCACTGGGGTCTCATTCACCAAGATCTTTCATGTAGGACATTTTTTGCCACAGTGTCTTAGCTTTCCATGCCTGAAATGCTCTCATGAGCTTTTCAGCCAGACCAGAATGCCTTAAGGGATGATTCTGAAATCAAAGTGTTGTTTAGGGCGTTTGCCATTCTATGACAGCTTTCCATGTGGGAACATTCCCTCTTTTTTAATTCTATCTATTGTTATTGTAATTCTCATTGTAGAGATCTTTTACTTCCTTGCTTAAATTTATTCCAAGGTATTTGATTTTTTTTTTTTTTTTTTTTTAGCTATTGTGAATGGGATGGATCTTAGAAGTTCTTTCTCAGCCGTGGCATTGTGTGTATATACAAAGGCTGTTGATTTTTGTGTGTTGATTTTGTATCCTGCCACTTTACCAAACTCTTCTATGAGTTCCAATAGTCTCTTAGTGGAGTCTTTTGGATTCCCTGTGTATAGAATCTGGCCTTCTGCAAATAGTGATAATTTGATTTCCTGTTTCCCAATTTGTATCCCCTTGATTTCTTTTTCTTTCTTAATGGTTCTGGATAAAACTTCCAGGACTATATTGAATAGCAGTGGTGATAGTGGGCATCCTTATTTGATTCCAGATCTCGGTGGGAATGCTCCCAACTTTTTCCCCATTCTGTAGGACACTGGTAGTAGGTTTCTCATAAATTGCCTATTGTGTTCAGGAATGTTCCTTCAAAACCCAATTTGCTTAGAGTTTTCCTCATGAAAATGTTTTGGATTTTCTCAAATGCTTTCTCTGCATCTATTGAGATGATCATATGGTTTTTCTTCAGTTTGTTAATGTGATGTATCACACTGATTGATTTGCGAATGTTGAACCATCCCAGCATACCAGGGATAAATTCCACTTGGTCTGGGTGAATGATCTTTCTGATGTGTTGTTGGATTTGATTGGCCAGTATTTTGTTGAGGATTTTGTGTCTATGTTCATGGGGAAGTTGATCTGTAGTTCTCTATCTTGTATCTTTTTCAAGTTTAGGAATTAAAATGATGCTGGCTTCATAGAAGGAATTTGGGAGGATTCCCTCCCTTTCAATTGTTTTGAATAGCTTGAACAGAATTGGAGTTAGTTCTTCTTTCAATGTCTGGTATAATTCATCAGTGAAGCCACCCAGTACTGGGCTTTTCTTTTTGGGAGGGTCTTTGTTACTTATTCTGGTTCTGTGTTAGTTATTGCTCTGTTAATGTTTTCTATATCTTCAAGGCTCAATTTTGGTATATTGTATGTGTCCAGTAATCTACCCATTTCTTCTGAAATTCCCAGTTCATTGGCATACAGCACTTTGTAGTAGTTTCTAATGATTTTTTTTTTTATTTCTGTGGTGTCTGTGTTATATTTCCTTTTTCATCTCTAATTTTATTGATTTAAGTCTTCTTTTTCCATTTTTTGGTTAGTTGAGCCAATGGTGTGTCACTTTTTTTTTTTTTCTAAACACCAGCTTTCGTTTTGCTGACCTTTTGTATTTTTTTTGTTTCAATTTTGTTTATTTCTACTCTGATTTTAATTACTTCTTTTCTCCTACTAGTTTTGGGTTTGGTTTGCTATTGTTTTTCTAGGTCCTTGAGATGCATTGATAATTCATTTCTGATTTCTTGACATAGGCACCAATTGCTATAAACTTTACTTTTAACACTGCTTTTGCTGTATCCCATAACTTTTGAATGTTGCATTGTTGTTTTCATTTGTTTCCAGAAATTTTTTGACATGTCTTTTGATTTCTTCTATGACTCATTGTTCATTCAGAAGCATGTTGTTCAATCTCCATGTGTTTGTATATGTTATAGAGATTCTTGAGTTGTTGATTTCCAGCTTCATTCCATTGTGGTCAGAGAAGATGCATAGTATGATTTGGATTTTTTAAAGTTTGCTGAGACTTGCTTTATGGCCTTGCATATGGTCTGTCCTAGAGAAGGTTCCATGCATTGTTGAGAAGAATGTGTATTCTGCAACTGTAGGATGAAAAATTCTGTAGATATTTGTTAGGTCCATTTTATACCTTTGCTTTTTAATTAGATAGTAGTGTGTAGAAAACTTACTTTTCCAGGATGAGCTTGTGTCTAACCAACCTATTGAATTCATTTGCCTTAATTATTTTCCAGGAGATTTTCCTAGATTTATATATAGATTTTAATCATTTCATTCCTAGATTTTACTTAACATTTATAGCTCATCATTTCCTTTTTTAATTGCCTTGTTTGAGACCGTGATGCATTGCTGAGTTCCAGTGGTGAGGTGCTAGAAAACAAGCTGTCTCACTTCTGACTTTAGTGAATGTGCTTTTAATACAACACCATGTTTAGCATTTTTATGCTTTAAAATCATGATTAGGGTTGACTCTTACCAAGAGTTTTTGTAACCTCCATAGAGACAGTCATCTGGTGGGTTTTCTTATTCCATTAATGTGCTGAATTACATGAATAGCTTCCCAGATGTTTAATCATCATTCATTCCTGGGGTAAACCAGTCTTGGTGGTAGGATTTAGTTTTCAATAATGTTATGTTTTCCTCTACCAAGAAGCCAAATGTATCATCCCTTTTTTCCCATATAATTTGTTACATACTTCCAAACTGAATTATCCATCACATTACACATTTTAGAAGAGCTTAAAATTCAACTAAGTGGGGGAGAAAACAGAAGCAAAAACAAGAAGTAAGAAAGGACATATTTCATACATTTTGCTCCTGGGAATTTTTTGTGAAATGTGCACATTATATCCCTAGATGGAGTTAAGGTCCTGCTAACTTAGAAATAAATTTTTCCTTGTGTATTTTCATTTTATTTTTCAGAAATGGAACTTGGTTTGCCATCTGCATATTAATCTGGTGAGATAATGATATGAAATGTAAATTAATTTATTCCAAGTGCTTAGTCAACATAACAGAAATAAGAATGTACATTCCTTGTGTACAGTGCTAACTCTTAGTGGAAAGCTAGATTGGAAGTTGAGCAGCTGGGACTTGAACTGGTGCCCATTTGGTGGGCGGCTCTGGTACAGAAGCGGAGAGAATCAGGGACTGTTTTCCTTTCACCTCTCTCTGAGTCCCTGCAGTATATTCAATAGGAGGAAATTAGCAAGGAATCTTAAGAAATACCTTGTATAACATCACAAGGATTTTCACTTTGAAATGCATTCTCTTCTAAGTTAGTCATTAAGCTACTGGGCAATGTGTCATTTGAATATCACTTTGCATTTGTTAGGTTCCTTTATATAAGAGAACCTACAGACCTTTACAGCCATTAACTTTCACAGCATGGCTGCTTAATGTGGGTAGGCAAGGAAATAATTCAACCTCCATATTGCCAGAAGGAAATGTGTGAGGGAGAGGCAGTGGGGCATCCAGAAGTCTTGGGGGCAGACAAACTGGGGATGGAAGGGAGAAGCACTCCTGTAGCTGTCTCATTACCCATGCCCCTTTTTGCCACCTGACTTAAGCTCAGCTTCGCCAGGGACAGGAGGCTATCTCAGGACACTCGGAGCACTGGTAAACAAGGAAGAGTGGAGCAAAATGTGCAGTGGCAGCTATCATGTCTCCCTTGGGGCCTATAGCATAATTCTTCATGGACTATGCCCAGTACAAGCTTTCAGGAAGAATAATCATTGCTTTGTTCTCCAGAAACCTTTCAAGATATCATGATCTTGGCCTTCAAGATATTTTGCTGAAATACTTGGGACAATAAAAAGAATTAACATTGTGTTGTCAAAAAGATTTTTTTTGGAAAAGAACCAAAATCTCATTTTTACATGTGTAGTTCAGTCTTTCTGAATGCCCAATTAAACCATTTTGTGGCTAGTTATGTGACAATCCAAGTCTAGAATGGAAAGTCCTCCTTTTTATTGTTTTCTGGTGTTGAAATATAATGCTAACCATTGAGCAGCCGCCATTTGAGAGTGATGTGTAAATCTAACTGAATCAGGGAGAAACTCTACTGAATCATGCCCAGAGATAGGCCAGGAAGTGAGGACTGGCGGGTAAGTTCTGAGTCTGGATAGCTAAGGGGTAGAAGCCCTAAGAATGGTAGCTATGAGCAGGGTTGAAGCTTTAAAAAATATTTTTATTGACAGATGATAATTATACATCTTTATAGAGTACAGTGTGATGTTTTGGTACATTTATACACAGATATTAATCAACTCAAGATACCTGGATTATGCATCATCTCAAACATTTATCATTTTTTGTGATGAGAACATTCAAAATTCTCTCTTCTAGCTGTTACACTGAGGGTGGTTAGTTAACAAGATTCTACTGTATAATCCAAAATATCTTGGAGAGAGGGTTGAGACTTTTGACTTCCGGGAAGATGCTGTATGACTGATGGTGAAGAAGGGGGGTTAGTGGGCTGGCAGGGAACACCTCTAGCTAGAAGAGCCAAAGGTTAGAGCCAGCTGAGAGGGACCATTGCCCAAGGTGATAAGAAACAGGTTGTCTGGGAGGAAAATCAGGAACCAAATTAGTAGTTGAAAAGAGAATCTTGTTCAAGTGGAAATCTGAAGTGAAGAAAGAAATGGGAGACTGAGTCTAGGCTGTTAGTCTTGAAAAATTGAGAAAAGAATGACGTAATATAAGAAAATTATTCTATCAAGTTAAAGTTTTGAGTAGGCTGGAGTTTACAAACAGGGGGCATGGCTGAGACATCTTCCAGTAAATCATCTAGTTTGTGCGGTGTGGCTGGCAAATGGGCTCATAGCTGTTAGCCAGGCCAGCCATTCCAGGAGGATTGATGCAGCCAGAATTCAGTATGGCCTTCAAATAGGGGTAGAATTATGGTTCAGATGTAGAACATTTAAAGTGACACCCATTTTTAACAATGAGTGTATGCAAAACAATCACAGAGGGTTTTGAGTAAGTAAGAGAGCCAGTGACACAAAGAAATATAATACTCTGGGGCCAGTGCCGTGGCTCACTTGGTTAATCCTCTGCCCGCGGTGCTGGCATCCCATATGGGCGCCGGGTTCTAGTCCTGGCTGCTCCTTTTCCAGTCCAGCTCTCTGCTGTGGCCCAGGAAGGCAGTGGAGGATGGCCCAGGTGCCTGGGCTCTGCACCCGCATGGGAGACCAAGAGAAAGCACCTGGCTCCTGGCTTCGGATCCGCGCAGTGCGCCGGCCGTGGCAGCCATTGCGGGGGAGAACCAACGGAAGGAAGACCTTTCTCTCTGTCTCTCTCTCTCACTGTCTGTAACTGTACCTGTCAAATAAATTTTAAAAAAAATACAATATGCTAAATTTCAGAATGAGACAAGCCCTTCCCAGATGAAATTTTAGGCTGCTTTCATTCTTTGTGCAGTGGAAAGAAGAGGAATCTGATATAGTCAGGATAAGAAGAATTCAGCCCAAGTTTTGCCTAATTTTGAATGGTGTCACATCGGCTGGCATGATTACCTAAAATCCCAAGGATCTACAGTCACAAAAAAAAAAATCATAGTACTCTCAAATTATTTCCATGGGTCTTCACTGTGAGCATAGCTGTGGTAGGCAGAAGGCCATTGTGGGGTAGAAAAGCAGTGGTTTCCCCCTATGACAATGCACCCTTTTCCAACAGCAAGGCAGCAGCCCGATGATGGCTGGAGACAGGGCTACAGTGCAGAGAAATCCCATCAGAGCACTCTGTGATGTACTGTAACCACCATTCAAAGGTTGACAGCAGGGCATTAGGGCAGAGAGAAATCTCTGGAGGTGTAGAAAGCTATGAGTTGTAATATAGAAAGAAGAGACTTTCTCAGGGACCCAAACGGCAGCCTGCCAAGGCCTTACAACTGAGAGAGATATCCCTCAGTTTAGAAAACTGATGGTTTAGCTGTAAGAGATTCTGGAATCTTGCCAGTGCTGTTTCTTATTCCTGGTAAAAGAGAGGGTCTTGATCCCACCCTAAAAATACTGAAAGCCAGGGGTGAATTGAATCTAACTAAAGCTACTATAAAGCCCAGATCCAGATCTGCTGTAGACTGGATGGCTCAGTGCTACTGTCTCCAACAAGAGGCCTAGGAGAGGGTGAGGCCTTTTCTGTGGATAAATGTTAATAACTAGGTTCTACAGACTGTCCTTTTATACCAAATTTTCAACAGAAAGTAAGTTATAAGATACATAAAGAAGCAAGAAATTCCAACTGTTGATCAAGAGAAGAAATAGTCAACAGAAGTAGACACAGAGATGGTCTGATTTTGGAATTTACAGGTGAAGTTTTAAGTGGTTATGCTGAGTATGTTTAAGAATTTAGGAGAAAAATGGATAGCATGTGGGAACAAATGAAGAATTTCAACATGCAGATAAGAACTCTTTTTTAAAAGTAGGACCAGAGAAGAATTCTCTGGGAGTCTAGAAAGTCAAACCCTCTTTAATACAGATGTGATTTCTGAATCCACAGCAATCTCTCTTTATGTTCTGACATATTTTTCTGTGCCCTTTTGTGTATATGTGTTTTACAGTTGTGAATTATAGACAAAATAAAATAAAACACAACCCAAGATAATGGCCTAATGCAATTCCTGGGGCTGGAGAAGTCAGTGACCCACAATGTCAGTCATGGCTAAATCCTAAAATCACTTCTTTTCTTTTAGGTATGAGGTTGAAAAGATCAAGATAATTTATGATTCTGTGCAATGTGTGCATCAGGTGATGTTTTCTGTGTCTATGCTTTGTTTGGAGAGATTACTCATTCAAAGGGCAAGTGGACCAGAGACAATGTTGAATACCACAGTCTGTCAGAGAGATAAACATCTGTAAATTTTTTGGAAAATAAATAAACATCTATAAATACTTTATTTATTTTCTGGGTGAGGTGATTCCCCGCCTTCCTTCCTTCCTCCTTCCTTCCTTCCTTCTTTCCTTCCTTCCTTCCTTCCTCCTTCCTTCCTTCCTTCCTTCCATCCTTCCATCCTTCCCTTCCATTTTAGCATGTAAGGAAGACCAAGTTTCAAAACAAAGGCCATGTACTATTTTGCATAAACCCATCATCAGGGCATTTTTTTCTGAAAGAGTTTCAGTGAAAACCATTTTTTCATATTATATTACAAGTATTTTCATGTCTTTGCTGGAAAGTGTCAAAGATCCTTTTGGTATCATTGAAAAAGTTGAGTAAACTATTTTTTTAAGATGATTTCTTCTGTTCCCTAGGAAGTCGATTTGACCTTTCTTTCTTTTTTATTTATTTTTCAATTTTCTTTCATTGGAAGAGGAGTGAACCAGTTCACACAAAATGTGACTTTACATTGTGCCTTTCAGTCAAGGACAAATAATGAGTCTGAAACAGACTCCAAATGCCTTCTGAACTTAAACCTTTTCCAAGAAATGAAAAAAGTTGCTTTTTATTTTTTTAAAAATTGTTCATTGTCACCTGTTTTTTGTGCTTGCCTGCTCTTTCTGCTTTTTAGAGTAAAAGTGCTATGATAGTTTTTTAGATGTGCTTCTTGGGGATGTATCCAACTAGAGAAAATTCAGTGTGAACTTAGGCCCAGATCCATAATTTTCAGGGGCCAGAGCAGAATGAAAATTTGTTCAGAAATTATTAAAAATTTAAGATGGTGACAGCTGAGCTTTAAACCAAGTATGGAGTCCTTCTAAGTGTGGGGCTCTATGTGACTACACAGCATGTGTGCCTATGAAACCATCCCTGGAGTTAGGATTATCTCACCTGCTTGTTCCTTAGGGGATTGGTGATCTTTCCTGAAGCTGCTAGGTATTCTAAATCATGATCTTGAATGAGATTTTAGGAGCCTAGTTGTAGCAGGAGATGTGTGGACAAAAGGTAAGACTGTGCAGCTAAAGCACTGCCATTCAGTCTTAGTCACCATAGATTTAGACAATTACTGCATTGTTTTCCTGGCAGATCACAAAAAGTATCTTGAAGAAGAGCAGCTTTTCTAAAACACAAAGATGCTGTTTGAGCTGTTAGCTACCTCAGCCAGTTTCCTTTCGCTGATTTCTCAGCCTTCTCTCTTTTTCTTATAGATCCAGTTCCTCTTTTGGCAGTGCTGTCACAGTGCATGTGTGTGTCTGTGCATCTATGTGTTTTTCTCTTTTCTCTGTCTTCTCGCTTGTCCACCCCTTTGTTTTCTTCTCTTTGCTTTGTTCTGTCTTCTGTCAGCAACCTGTACTTTGCCCCCCAAACCGGGCTTCATAGAGCCTCCCTCAGAAACTGGCATTTGAGTCTCGGGATGGTTTTATTCATTTGGTCCCCTCTCCCAGGAGTATTCCATTTGAAGCCCTGATGAATTCTAAATGGGAAAAGGGAGCTTTTAACAACTTAAAGGAAAGCCTGTGAGCAGATGGTGCCCATCACAGCCATCCTTAAATCTTGCAGTTTAAAAAGAAGTCCTGTATTTGAAGCTGTATTCACAGGGAGCTTGTACTATGACAGTGAGATAGGAATAAAATCCGCAAGAGGACAGTTTAATTCCTAGGCCTTGATGGTTATCCCTCAAATACAGCTTCTCTAAGGTGGAGGAGATCTTTGAGACAAATTAGAGATTCTGCTTGCAGGGCTCCCTACTAATAGAATTGTGGTTGTGAACCCTGTCGAGTGCCATCACAAAGCTCTGGACTGCACTCCTGAGTGTGTGTATGGTCTATAGAATCAGGGCCAAGCCTGGGGCTTGGTTGTGACTGTGATATGGACAAACATAGCTATTATTTGGAACATAGTCTTCATTGCCCACAGTCCTCCTATCTACCCTTCCTCCTTCTCCCCATCGCCTTGACAGTAGAGGAGGAGGGTTTCATTTGTCTGCTTGCCTTTTCCAGAATGTAGGTTTCTTTCCTTCCACTATACTGCCCTTGATGTTCATTTTAACCCAATTCTACCTGTAAAAGACATGCAGTAAGGAAGGAAGAAGAGTCTTGCTGTGAAAGCCGGAACACATATAGGGCTCAACAGAGCTGCATGTTGGCTCTTGTTGAGCATGGAAGTGGCTTTTCTGGCTTCACAGAAAATAAAACTGTGCAAGTACCTGATCACCCAGGTCTTCCTGTGAAAATGATAGCACCTCCATTCCTTGCTTCCTTATCAGTCTTCTAAACCTGCCGCAAAACAGTATATTGGCTTCAGATTTCAAGTCCTACAATCCTTCTTAACATTGTACATCCTATATTTTGTAATGGAACAGTTTAAATTTTCATATGCCTCAAGATGTTAAGCCCTGTCTGGATTCTCTTGGAACTCCCATTGTCTGGCCCTGAAAACAGCCTATGTAAGGAGCTTGCTGATGATGCTGGGGGACATAAAAAATAGGATGAAGAATAGGGACACATAGAGACAACCTGGATTTAATTGCACCTGGAGTTTAGAGCAATCTGAGGCCAGATTCTGCTTAGTCAGACTCGACATCTGTAGTTACAGTTCTCAGAATAGCCCAGGAAAGAGAAAACAGAGGCTCTTGCCAAGTCTGTTGGTGTCAAGGATGACAACTCCATATGCTAAGAAGCAGGAAGCCCAAGTTGCACTGCTCATTCTTGGTCTGGGACACAAAAGTAAAGAAAGGGAGAAGCTGAAGCATGCCCACTCTTCTTCTCCCCTTCCCCACCAGACCAGGAAAGAGGAAAAGAACTTTCCGAAGTCAAGTAGCTTAATCATGATTCTGAAAAAAAAGCTCTGGATAGCATTGTTAGGCAGATCCATGTGAAATCCCAGAAAAAATCCATTTGTGGCTCCTGTGGGAAAAGCCTTCAGAGACTGTTATTTGGACTAGTGTCTTAATTTTTAAAAATAGAATCTTGGAGTACTAAAAACCCATGGTGGTTTAGCATGCCAAAGAGCAAAATGAGGAAAATTATCTTTTTTTTTCCCCCTAGATGTTTTGGTCAAGAAATTTCTCTCTCTCTCTCTCTCTCTCTCCCTCCCTCTCCCTCTCCCTCTCCCTCTTCCTCTCTCTCTGTCTCACACAGACACACTTCATAAAATGTCCCAGTTTGGCTGTCTGCAACATGGCATTATTATTATTGTTATTTTAGTTGAGAAATAGCACAGGTCTGTAGAGGAAATGATTAAATAAACTGAGGTCCAAGAAGAATGATAATTAGGTCTTTAAATCTGAATTGTGGTGGAGCCAGTTTGGGACCGACATGACCTGTGACCTGACTCCACCCTAGTCCCTCACCAGGCCTGTGCTTGCCTCCATAAATGTCCATTTCTGGACCTTCAGAACCTATGAGCTCCTATTGTTGAATTCACTGCAAAACACATCCATGTGAGAATCTCACCCGACTCTCTAAGTGTTTATTGTCAACTTTTAGATGTAGGTGGGTCTTCAGAGCATGGGAAAATAGGTGTTTTTGTTCTGTGCCTTAGAGACCTAGAATTGTGGAGGGCCTGTGGAGTTCTCAAATATTTGTTGAGGAAACTGTGGCCTCTGGTCTCTGCTGGGAATAGAGCAATGACCGCAAAAGGTGAGGTTTCTGCCCTCATGGGTCTGATATTCTGAGCAGTGTAGGCTTCTTACTCTGCCATCCAAGCCCTGTGACTTTGAGTGAGCAGTGTCACCTCTCCCAGCCTTAGTCAGCTTTTCATTTCCCAAAGAATTAAATCTTCTGAAAGCTTTGTGTTCAACTCACACATTTCTCTTTGTTCTTTTTTCATGGAAATAGCAAGAATCTGGTCATGGTGAAAAGGCCCTTGGGGTAGGTAAGCATGTACCCTTGAAGGATCTTCTAGAATAACTTGACTTTTTGCTTTGATCTTAAGTAAGTACCAGAGGAGCCTTTATTTGATAAACAGAACAGAACAAAGCAAAATCAAAGCCTGAAGCAAAGTAACCTTAAGGACCTTCAGTAATGCTCCTTTATCTTTACTTTGGGAACAAAAACAATCTGTTACAAAGTTTGATGATCTATGCAGCATAAGGGAAGGCAGAGTTGAAATCCACATTTGAAATATAAGCAGTCTACAGTTGGTCAAAGGTATCCTTTTTCAGGTAGTCTCTGAGGCCATGTCCCTTCTCTTTTTGAGGCATTAGAACCTGTTTCCATCTAGAAAAAAAAAATTTTTTTTTAATTTAATAAGAAAACAAGTAGGTACTGAGGCTGGGTCTTCCAGTAATTCTTTTTAGCCTGAGAAACTGTTCACGCATTTATCCCCTAACAAAATGCATGCCGTGTGCCGAGTATTGTTGAAGGCATGGGGATATCCTGTGGAACAAGACAGAAGAGTTCCACCCTCATGGAGATTAAGGCTAGCAAAGGTGATAAGTAGACAATTCAGAAGTGAACAATAAAGAATCTGAACGTGCTGTGCTGTGAAGAGGGCGTGAAAGGATGAAGTTAGAGAAGTGGCCAGGGTCAGGAGTAGGAACTTTGAAATTAGAGTGATCAAATGGTTCTATCTGAGGAGACATTCAGTGAACTAAGTCTAGATGATTCAGAGCAGCTATGGCTTGATCCTGTGTTTGTCACTCACGTTATTTAATATGAGTTATAAAATTAAATATGGGTGTAATATGCAGTAGCTACTGTGGAAAGCAATCTGGCGGTAGCTCAGTAAGTTAAGCCTAGAATCACTAAGTGATTCAGCAACTGCATTCCTAGGGGTATACCCAAAATAGTTTAAAACTCATGTTCAAACAAAACCTTGACATACGTGTTCATTAATATTTTCAGTAGTACTACTCATAATAGTCAAAAGATGGGAACAGTCCGAATTCTATCAGTGGATGTTTGATCAACAAACTGTGGTATATCCATTCAGTGGAATTGTATTTGGCCATAAAAAAGAACAAAGTTCTGATATATGCTACGACATGGTGAACCTTGACATTGTGGTGAGTGAAATATGTCAGACCCAAAAAGCCATGTATCATATCATTTGATTTTTGCAGTGAGTCTGGAATAGGTAAATTCATGAAGACAGAGGCAGATTAATGGTTGATCAGAATTTGGGGGAATGGGAAATGTGAATGATTGCTAATGGCTATGGGGTTCCTTTTTAGGGTAATGGCAGTGTTCTGTAACTGGATAGCAGAGATGGTTGTTCAAGAATATGAATGTATTTTTTTTGATAGGCAGAGTTAGTGAGAAAATGAGACAGAGAGAAAGGACTTCCATCCGTTGGTTCACCCCCCAAATGGCCAGTACAGCCGGCGCGCCACACAGATCCGAAGCCAGGAGCCAGGCATCTCCTCCTGGTCTCCCATGCGGGTGCAGGGCCCAAGCACTTGGGCCATCCTCCACTGCCTTCCCGGGCCACAGCAAAGAGCTAGACAGGAAGAGGAGCAACCAGGACAGAATCCGGCGCCCCAACTGGGACTAGAACCTGGTGTGCCGGCGCCGCAGGCAAAGGATTAGCCTAGTGAGCCACAGTGCCAGCCATGAATGTATTTAATATCAGTGAATCAGACACTCACATGGCTAAAATGATAAATATGAGTATTTTAGCACAATTAGAAAAATTAAACCCCGGAGTGATGTTTGACCCCGGTCCATACTAAGAGACACGTATGCTCACTTGAAAAATGACCTGAAAACTAATTACAGCTGTCTGACTTAATCCTTTAGTTCAGGAGGGATGGGGGATAGTTGTATTTGGTATTTATGTAGGCCCACACCTTTCAAAGGAGGGCTTTCACCAACTTACCAAATAAAATGAAACCTAAACACAGGTGTGCAAATATTTTTTGTGTGCACATCTTTCTAGTGAATGCACTCTTTAAAGCCCTAAGGTATTTGAAAGTGAACAAGATGTGTTTTAAATACAACCCATCCCCAGCCCACGTATTCCAATCTGTGATTGTTTTCTACATCTAAGCAAATGAGACAAGTTCAGCTCCTCTTTTGGGAGGTGATTTCATTTCTGGTCAAAAAGAATATTCTCCCCTGTGAGCTTGTTTCCTGTCCCTGGGGTCTTAGTGAGAAGAGAAGACTCTGGGGATGCAGTGGGTCAAGGGGCAATGTTCTGTATCAGCAGCAGCAGTCTTGGAATTCAGCTGGTGGAGAGGTTTTGACAGGTCTCTCAAGACCAAGTAGAAGGTACAACTTGGATTAAGGCAATTCAGGGACAAGGGAGGAACACTGGGCTGGCACTCAGAGTCTGGTTTTAGTCCTGTCTTCACCTGCCACTAAGCTTCTTTGGACCCCTAAGGGTGTCATTTCAATCCACATATACATGTAGGAGGAGTCTTCAGAAATTTAATGGAATGTATATTAGGAAAAAAAAATCATGGCTTTCAAAATATGTTTGCACCAAAATAGATATCTTTTGAAAAATTATTTACTTAATGTTATTTGAAAGGGAAAGAGAGAGAGAGAGAGGAGGAGAGAGAGAGAGAGTTCTGTCTTCTGGTTCAGTCTCCAAATGCCTGTTATAGCCAGGACTGGTCCAGCCAAAGCCAAGAACCCAGAAGTCAGTTCATGGGTGGCAGGGACCCAAGTACTTAAGCTATCATCAGCTGCTTAGCGGAGGAACCAGAACTCAAACCCAAGAATTCTGGTATAGGGGTGAGATGTCCCCAGTGGTATCATATCTGCTGTGATACATGCTTAGCTCCATTTATCTTTTAATGTTTTTCTACAAACTTCCTTAAGCACCTTGGTGCTGTCTGTAAAAATTAGTACCTCCATTGACCTGACACTTAAATTAAATACAAAAGGAAAAATGTCATTAAAATATTAGCCATAGCACTTATACCATATTTCTTAGTTGAGTTTGGTGTGTTATTAACATTTCTTAGAATGGGAGAAGTTGGTTGAAGTCCTGTATAGCCTATAGAAATTATTTCATAACATCTATAGAGTCTCCAAACCTCTGATAAGAATGATTACTATGGGAGCCAGTGCTGTGGCATAATGGGTTAATCCACCGCCTTCCCATATGTTGCCAGTTCGAGTCCTAGCTGCTCCACTTCTGATCCAGCTCCTTGCTAATGTGTCTGGGAAAGCAGCAGAAGATTGCCCAAGTGCTTGGGCCCCTGCACTCTTATGGAAGACCCAGAAGAGGCTGCTGGCTCCTGGCTTCGGCCTGGCCCAGCCATTGTGACCACTTGGATAGTGTCCCATCAGATGGAAGATCTCTTTCTCTCTGTCTCTCTGTAACTCTGCCTTTCAAATAAATAAAACCTTTGTAAAAAAAAAAAAAAGAATGATTATTAAAAAAAAGTGATTATTATGTTAATTTTTAAAAAAAATTTACTTCCCAACTAATAGTTTCTTTCTTTCTTTCTCTTCTTTTCTTTCTTTCTTTCTTTCTTTTTTTTTCTTTTTTTTTTTTTTTTTTTTGACAGGCAGAGTTAGACAGTGAGAGAGAGAAAGAGAGAAAGGTCTTCCTTTTTCTGTTGATTCACCCCCAAAGTGGCCGCTACGGCTGGTGCATTGCGGCTGGCGCGCTGCACCAATCCGAAGCCAGGAGCCAGGTGCTTCCTCCTGGTCTCCCATGGGGTGCAGGGCCAAGGACCTGGGCCATCCTCCACTGCACTCCCTGGCCACAGCAGAGAGCTGGACTGGAAGAGGAGCAACCGGGACAAAATCCAGCACCCCAACCGGGGCTAAAACCCGGTGTTCTGGCTCTGCAGGCGGAGGATTAGCCTAGTGAGCTGCAGCGCTGGCACCAACTAATAGTTTTTTTTTTTTTTTGACAGGCAGAATGGACAGTGAGAGAAAGAGAAAGGTCTTCCTTTGCCATTGGTTCACCTTCCAATGGCCACCGTGGCCGGCGCACCACGCTGATCCAAAGGCAGGAGCCAGGTGCTTCTCCTGGTCTCCCATAGGGTGCAGGGCCCAAGCACTTGGGCCATCCTCCACTGCACTCCCGGGCCACAGCAGAGAGCTGGCCTGGAAGAGGGGCAACCAGGACAGAATCCGGCACCCCGACCGGGACTAGAACCTGGTGTGCTGGCGCTGCAAGGCGGAGGATTATTCTATTGAGCCATGGCACTGGCCCCAACTAATAGTTTCGTAAAGCTTTATGATTCTGCTTTTTTTCTTTGAGCCACATAAATAAAATGCTGTCTAGGCCTCATATTTTTCTATTGATTCCTCTCATCTACTTAGCTATTAGAGATGGGAGTGTGTTTGGCTGGTTTTACAGGGGTAGATTTTGATATATTTAGGCTTAGATGGGAAGCATTCCACCAGAGCACTCAGAAAATTTTGGAACTGTAACAATTTCCAGCAATCTAGAGTGTCCCATCTCTAGGTTCTTTCTACTTAACGTCTTGTAAGGAGCAGCACCCTCACCACATACACCTTTCCTTTGTCTCCATCTACTTTTCCTACCATGCTCCGTGTTAGAAATAAACAAGACTGTGTTTGGCTTTCCTCATAAACAGACACAAAAGAGAAGAGCAGCTCAGGCTATTGTGCTTGTTTGAGGCCCATTGTCCGTTTTCATTCTGACCCAGTTTCTGTCCGCGCTTGGGAGTCGAAGGGGGAATTTGAGGCCTCGCAGGAGATTATCAACGGATGCTATCGGGCATTTCTCTGCAACGTGTGCCTCTGTGGTAATTGCTCACTAGGCTCCTACAGTCACCAGGAGTTTATTGTTCTCCAACAGGAGGAGAAGTAAATCTTTGCAGCTGATTGTGCAATGCTTAGCTTCTCTCAACTACAAGGACTCTGATGGCAGGTTTAGAATTTCACCTGCAGGTGTTAAGGCTTACTCTTATTGTCTCCTCTTCTGTGGAGGCCTGTCTGGAGAGGTGCTGGAGACTGAGCAGGCCTGGGGAAGTGATGCCTGTGGCTGTCAGTGGACTCTGGTGTTTGAAGACTGGAAAATGTCACCACGAAAAGCGTCAAATCCTGCAGGCAAGGTATGCAGACAATAAAGAGGTCTAACGTTTGTTCTCTATGGAGACACTGTAAGTTCTGGAGACAGTTCTCAGGGTTCTCATGCAGGGAGCTGATTCCTATGTGTGTGTTGGAGGTGGCGATATGTGTGTGAAAGACAACAAAGGAAAGAGCAAGAATATGAATGGGCTCAGCCTAGGACACTCTTGCCAGCATCCGTGTGTGGTGGCCGTTGGCAGCAGTCACAGCGTGAGTAGCTGACCGGTGGGAATGGATGGCAGCTGGTAGAGCAGGTCCTGGATATCTGGTTTCGTTCTAACCTTTTACCCTTTAGCAATCATTCTGTGGTCCAGAGTAGGAGGGTTCTGGAGGAAGAGCCCAAGTGGCCAGGTCTTTGGCAGTGGTTGTTGACCAACCAGTATTGGTGCGTTTGAGCTTTTCAACAACCAGCACAGCAGCTGCAACTCTGGGATGCTCTCTGTGGCCTTTGCTTCTCAAGCAGCTCCTATGAAGGTGTAACGTATTTGATGTGCAAGGCGGCTGGCTGATGTTGCTAGATGTGTTTGTTTCTTGGACAGTATGCTTGTGTGACAATTGCTCCACCATCATTGTGCCGTTGACCTGCTGTCTGGCACTGCTGCTCAAGTCTGCATGCCTATGTTGTTCAGTGCAAATGGAGGCCTGCTACTTCCACACCCAAAATAATTTTGGGTCCTGCATTGACAAATATTGGAGACGATTTCAAAGTGAGCTAACATGGTAAAGTTACTGGCACCCCAGAGATGGGTTTTAGGAGGTCTGTGTTGCCCGTTTCTGGAAACGGGCTACAATGTTGGGTAACAAAAGAGTAGTTGGTGAGATGTTTGTGCAGGTATCCCAGCAGGTGCATAGGGTGTGTCTAGTTGCTGATGGATAGTGAAGATAGCATGTGAGAGGTATGAAGTAACTGAGGAAGTTTGCAGCATCTGAGTGCCACAGGGTGTTCAGTGCAGGGGGAGACGCTGCCTCCTCTCACTTGTGGTCTTAGGAAATGCTTTTATATGCACCAGAAAGACTGCTTCCCTCTTCATTAGGTCACTGCCATTAGAACAATTTAGTGCAGTTAAAAATAAGCACACAGTTAAATACCATAATGTGGTTAAGCAAGCTGTTTCTGACTGTGCAAGCTAACTTCTTTCCTATTTATGAAAGTGACTTCTATTATATTATGCACATACTGAGCTATAGCGTGACTATATGACAGCCCCATATAATATCAGCATTTAAGGTGGACTGTTTAAATAGATCCACAAGGTAATACATTTTCAGCAGGATCCCATACAGTGCATGAACCATCTCACAGCTTGATTTGTACCCTGGCATCTGCTAAATATGATTTTTTTCTCTTGATCCTCATGAATGCCATTCCGAAATTTAAAAAATACTGTTTGGTTTTCATGGTTTAGATTAAATGTTGCATTATGGTTAACTCTAGCATGTCCTTCATGACAGAGTAGACTAGAGGGTCAGAGTAGGGTTTGATTGGCAATGTTTCCATTCACTCTTGAAGTAAAGGAGACAAAGTACCAGTTTATTTAGGACTGTCTGATCATTGGTTAAATTGGGAATGTGGAGTATCCCCAGTTCCCAAATCTTGAGTCTTAAGCACACTTCCCACCCAGAGATTTTGGGAAAAGTTGGAACTAGAGAACAAAGGCCTTCGTGGGCCCAACAGGTAGCAGCTAGTTAGCAGGATTTAACTACGTCTGGGTTAATCATGCCCAGTGACTCTTGCGGTTTCCTTAGTGTTAGTCCTCTCTTTCCCCACTGAATGACCAGGAGGACCAGAACCTCAGGACAATGGCTCTCTCCTGAGGAAGGTCCTAGACATCTCAGATAAAGGAGGATGTTGAAGTAGGGTTCTGTGTGTACCTCTCTTGTCCCAACATCTCACAAAAGTTCATGGCCTTGGCCGGTGACGCTGCTCAATAGGCTAATCTTCCGCTTTGCTGCGCCGGCACACCGGGTTCTAGTCCCGGTCGGGGCGCCGGATTCTGTCCCGGTTGTCCCTCTTCCAGGCCAGCTCTCTGCTATGGCCAGGGAGTGCAGTGAAGGATAGCCCAAGTGCTTGGGCCCTGCACCCCATGGGATACCAAGAGAAGCATCTGGCTCCTGCCTTCGGATCAGCGCGGTGCGCCGGCCACAGCACGCTGGCCGCAGCGGCCATTGGAGGGTGAACCAACGGTAAAAGGAAGACCTTTCTCTCTGTCTCTCTCTCTCACTGTCCACTCTGCCTGTCAAAAAAAAAAAAAGTTCATGGCCTTGTTTACATTACTTGTAGTTAACTTTTTTACACAACAGACGGAATATGCAGAGAGGCCAGGAATGCTGGCCCTGGAACTGTAACACCCAAGTGCAAGTCTTTCCTAAAGCCTTGATCCCACTCTGTGTTATTCATGCCTACATCAATATTACAAATATTAAAATACTAATTAAAAATATTACAAATCTTTCTGTCTCTAGGTTGTAAGCTTCTTGAGGTCAGGGGTCATAAATTACTCACTTATGGATCTCCAGCTCCCAGCATAGTGCCTGAATTAGAGTAGGTATTCAATCAGCCCTTAAGGCATTCGGATCTGGCGGAAGAGCCCATGAGAGTATTGTAGGCATGGAAAGCCAAGACACCATGGAAAAGGAGCAACAAATTTTTGAGGTTAGTGAAGGGATGTGATCAGAACTGGGATATAAGACTGAGAAAGCAACATTAGAAGATACAGACTCTTGAGATTTAAAAGGACCTTTAAGGATAACCCAATCCAACAGCCTATTTTAAAATCTACATTCTTTTTTTTTTTAAATTGTGATTTATTTATTTGAAAGTAAGAGTTACAGAGAGACAGACAGATAGAGATCTTCATCTGCTGGTTCACTCCTCAAATGGCTGCAACTACTAAGGCTGGGCCAGGTTGATGGCAGGGCCAGAAGTTTCTACCAGGTCTCTCACGTGGGCAGCAACCCAAGCACTTGGACCACCTTCCACTGCTCTTCCCAGGCCATTAGCAGGGAGCTGGGTTAGAAGTGGAGCAGCTTGGCCTCAAGCCAGTGCCCCTATGGAATTCTAGCATCTCAGGTGGCTGCTTTACCCACTATGTCACAGTGCTGGGCCCACATCTACACTCTTCTATAACTTTCCAATTAGTAGTTGTTGGGCCTTTGAACACCTATTCTGTGTTCACAGTGAGCTAAGATATCATCTATAGTTTTTGTTCTCCCATTGTGTCTCTTGGAGGTGCCTACATAAAGTATTGCTTCTCTTCAGGTGACAGTCCTTAATTTATTTCAAACAGGGTTGCCATGTCCCCAACACATCCTTGCTAAGTGAGTGTACCTTGTTCATCCGTTCATTCTTCATGGGATATACTGTTGAGTTCCTGCAATATTCTGGTAGCTAACCTCTAAACATAGTGTGTTAAATGTGTATCTCTCAGGAAGGGCATCATTGAAAGTTAAGGTAAGATCCCAGGTATGACATGGAGTTGAAAATGTTAATTAACTCCCTAGAATTCTAGAAACCAAATGCACTTTAAGTGCAGCTCACCTTGTTAGCTGTATTGGTGGCCTGGTCCTGCCTCTCAGTCAGGTTTAGCTTCCTGTTGAAACAGCATTTTTCCATTCACTTAAGCCATTTTGTCTCCCAGCCTCTGTTTATATGGGTGCTTATTTAGATCCAAAAACATTATTTTTCCCTAGGTCTAACATATCTCTCATGCCTGTCAGACCTCTCTTTAAGGCCATACAGTGCCATTCGTACACAATATTTACCATCTTTCTCAGCATTTTGTCTCTAAAGCTTTGAGGGGGATGACCGTTCTGTTTTCATCCAACTACATGTTGACATGGGGAGAGGTACGAGCTGGATACACCAAGGAGAGAGCCCGTGGCAAGCTGCTTGATAGTTCTCTTAAAGTGAATGTCAAGTTTGAAAATGGTTTGAAACAAGCGTTACATCCTTACCTCATAATTTGTTAGAATATCCTAAGAGATCTTAAAAAATGTGTTGCTGAAGACCCTCGCTTTTTTTGTATCACCAGTACAATTAAAGGGAAACATGAGTACAGGCTGATCTGGCCAGTTCTGAGTAAAATTTTGTTGCCTCCTGGTGATTGCACATTCAAGCAGTCTAATAAGCCACTGTGGGGCCAGCGTTGTGGTGCAGCAGGTTAAGCCACTGCCTGTGACACTGGCATCCAATACAGGTGTCAGTTCATGTCCTGCTGCTCCACTTCTGATCCAGCTCCCCATGAATGTTCCTGGGCTAGAAACAGAGGATGGCTCAAATGCATGGGCCCGTGCACCTAGTATGGGAGATCTGGAAGAAGTGCTTGGCTCCAGAATTTGGCCTGACCCAGTTCTTGCTATTGCAACTGTTTGGGGAGTGAACCAGTGGATGGAAGATTTCTCTCTCTCTCTCTCCCACCCTCCCTCTCTCTCACCCTCTCTCTCCCTCCCCCTAACTCTGCCTTTCAGATAAAAAAAAAAACTCTATAATTTTACTATGTATGCACACAGACATGAATGTTATATTTGAAAAGAAAATAAGCCACTTGTGATTTTCGCCAAGCTGTCCCAAGGTGAACCCTATTCAGTTTTTAGAACCTACCTTCTCCATTGTGAAAACATGAATGACATTTGCCAGTCCCCCAGCTTTTGGCACACCTTCCATTTTCCATGATTACTCTGATTTCTGACAGGGATGGAGCTTAAGTGATCTCCCGTGCAAGGACACAGGATATGCAGGGCTGGGATTTGGGGGCCTCGTTTAATTTCACCTTAAACTTGTTGTCTGATATTTTTCCAGGCATTAGCTGCTGGGGCCAGAACTTTTATTTTTATTTTTTTTAAGTTTGTTACATTGCAGGTACCAAAGCAAAAATCATTTCTGTAACAAAAGGCCAAGAGCACTTCATCTTCCTGTAGCTTTTTTCATTATGTGAAATGCACAAGGCCCAGTGTATACACTGGTCTGCAAATAGTGGGCTTCTCAAAGAATAGGGCTTCTTATAAAGACACAGGTGGGGCAGTGCTGTGGTGTAGCAGGTACACCCATAGGGGCACCAGTTCGAGTCTCAGCTGCTCCACTTCCAATCCAGCTCTCTGCTGTGGCCTGGGAAAGCAGTAGAAGATGGCCCAAGCCCTCGGGCCCCTACATCCATGTGGGAGACCTGGAAGAAGTTCCTGGCTCCTGGCTTCGGATTGGCACAGCTACGGCTGTTGTGGCCAACTGGGTAGTGAACCAGAGGATGGAAGACCTCTCTCTCTCTCTCTGCCTCTCCTTCTCTCTCTGTGTGTAACATTTTCAAATAAATAAATCTTTAAAATATTAAAAAAAAATACATGTGGCAACAATGGCAAAATGGCCACATGGATGGAAATGAGCAGGACTAATTGGAAGTTCTTATGTAACTCCATGGTCGGATTGTTTGGCTACTGCTCTAGCAGCCAAAGCTCGATGACCCCCCACGCTGGCCCTGTGCCAAGAACTGACTTGGCTCCTTTCTGTCAGCTTTCACTGCTGTGCTCCCATACTACTTCCAAACTCTTCCTGACCTTCAGAACTTACATGTACCCATACTTCTGGCTTCAAAGTTGGCCTTATCCTTGGCATTTTGTGATCTGTTTCTCCTTCATTTTCTTGTCTCGGGACCTTTAAGATGATATGTAGAACAATTTAGGGAAGGATCTACCCCCAAATCCAAAGAAATTAATTTTCTTTTCAAAAAAAATACAAGAAAACTTGGCAAAGTCTCTGCCTCTGTGAGAGTATTGTAAGCAATCATAGTCTCTCCCTGAAATAACAGCTCACCTTGTGGACTGCTGTGTTCTGCTCTACTCAGCCCTGGTCACAGACATGTGTCTGACCCAGAGACAACCAGTCCATCAGCTGGCCAGCAAAAAGCTCTTCTCATACCAGAGTAAGATGGAACAATCAGATTCATTCCCTCCAAATAATCTTAACTGAAGACAGCAATAGGGTGAGGAATGAGGTAGCAGGAATGGAGGAATAAACTGCAATGAGAGACCCTGCAGACTAGAGAGAGAGAGAGGAGAGAGAGAGAGAATATCTTCTTTTCATAAGGAGTAGAAATAATCAGAAAAATAAAATATTAATGTTCCAAGGGTCTTAATATCTCCTACCATCTTTGGATGGATCCACATCATCACAGTGTAGCTACTTTATTTCTGGTTTATGGCACTTGCCACTCAGGGATGGAAAGTGGGTGATTTTGCAGGCAGAATTAAGAACCATGTCTTTAACTAAGACTTTGATCTTTCTTCTGTGGTAGGAGCTTCTCTTCCCCTCTTGGTTAGGGTCCCTATCCCACTTCCTTTCTCAAGGGCAACCACAGAAGTTCTCCCACTCTGGGGTACTGAAGGGTGTGTGCTGCTTTCCTCTTCTGCCCTGGGTCCTACTGATGTCGACCACCCGCTTTCCCCTGCCCTATGCTCTTGGAAGCAACGCTAAGCGTGCTGCCTTCCACTAATGGTGACAACAGCTGGCTGCAGGTGCTGGGCCACCTGCTAAACCCGAGAGCTCCCAGCTTGCATTGTGTTCTCCAGAACCACAAAATCAATTGAGGCTTTATCCTGTTCTTGTCCTCCTATAGGTCCTCTCCTCCCCTTTGAGTTCCTTGGTCACATTATCCTGAAGGGCTACTGTGTCAGTTCCCAATAGCTCCAAGATGGTTTGAAAATAGATCTTTCCGTTCTTTCTCCAGACTTCATTCACAAGTCCATAGCTGCTGGGACTTGTGGGGGAAGAATCTTTTCCTGGGTGCACAGTGAGTAGTAGACAGAATATTGTGATTGGAAAGACCCCTTCCCAGCTTTCCAGTAACTGCTGTATTGTCTGGAAGCAAAGGTGGGGGCCTGACCTCTCTTTCCTAGCCTGTCACCAGCCTTTCTTGCCAGCTCTGAAAGAGCCTGTCCATCACCATAGATCAGCCACACCTGAATACCACCTGGGACTCCAAGGGGGCCCCAAGCCAGCACTGCTCCCCACCCAGGACTTGGAAAAGAAAACACACGAAAAATGCACCGTCCCTCAGCCTGGCCCCCTGCCTCAAAAACCAAGAAAACTGGATTTCTTTCTCAACACTCTACAGTTCATACCTTTTAAAAATTAATTCTGACAGCACCACTTCTGGCCCCTTTCCAAAGACGCGAAGTTTTGCTGAAAGTGATTGGAAAGAAAGGAACAAAATGGGCGTTTAAAAGGATTAAAATGCAGGAGTTAAATTGGGGCCTTGAGTGGTGCCGTGGGAGGAGGGGCAGGAAAGCTGTGAGTGCAGAGAGGAGTGCAGCTGAGAGCTTTGTGGCTCTGAAACTGGGCGAGAAAAGCCGCTCTGGGATCTCAATGGAAGAATGGCCATTTCCTTTGATAGTTCCAAAATTGCCGCTCTTGGGGTCCGCACTATATTCTTACCGTGTGAGCAAGTGCTAATGTTTTGGCATCCCGGCACATAGCTGCATTCTACTCATAAATACGTGTGGTTTCAAGTCTTGACTCAAACTCAGTATCATTTTTTTGGAGAAAAATATCTTTCGAAAACATGATATAAATTCAATAAAATTCTTGCTGCTTTCATTGTCCCCAGAATCATGTATCATTTTCCACAGCGTACTGCCATTTGTTGATATTTTCCACCAGTTTTTGTTTTGGGGAGTTTTGTTTTGTTCTAGCGGCAGCTGAAGTGGTTTTGAGTGTTTGCAGCATGATGTTAATTAACCAACTGTTTCACCCTGGAACTCTGAACACCTGGGCTGACATAAATTGCTCAGAATCGGTGTGGAAATCTTTGGAACAGGATGTGGAGGATTTGGGGTAAAACAGACAGTAGATGGTGAGAGGTTTTCTGTGTTTGTTGTTGAGACAAAATAAAAACAGGCGCGTAAGCATCAGGCACTAGGAGACAGTCTGTTTGTGGCAGCAACAGGCATGTCTTAGGTACTTGGAGGTTAACCTGTGGTAGCTCCCAGAACCTGTTTGTGTGATGATAGCTTAGGTTTGGTCCGTTTGGTTGACAGTTGACCCTGTAACCATTTCTTTTCTCTATGCTACTGATCATTGAGCTTGAAACTTTCATAAACTTGGATACTTGCCAATGATGGATCAGGGCTGGTTCTGGGGATTGCTAAGGTCAGGGTGAGATTTCGGTTCTCAGATTCATCCACCAGCTTAGATCCATCCTTTCTTCCCTTTGGGGCTCCTGACCAACAGAGAATAGGCAGAGAAAACCATATTTTAATAAGAGATGTGGCACCATAACTGAGCAGGCACCTAGAAATCTCACATAGACACACTCAAAAGAGAGGGGACCCTGGGGAAGCTGTATGGACTCAGTGGCTAAGCCTGTACAGCAGACAAATCCTTTGTTCCACCAAATTCGAGGCAGAAAAGCTAAGCCAGGTGGCAATGGTTGCTGTGCCTAAAGCAAGGTTTCCCAGAAGCAGTACTAATTTTTTAAAAAATTTTTATTTTATTTTTTTAATTTGACAGAGTTATAGACAGAGAGAGAGAGAGAGAGAAAGATCTTCCTTTTGTTGGTTCACTCCCAAAATGGCCACCACGGCCAGCACTGTGCTGATCCAAAGCCAGGAGCCAGGTGCTTCCTCCTAGTCTCCCATGCGGGTGCAGGGGCCCAAGCACTTGGGCCATCCTTCACTGCCCTCCCGGGCCACAGCAGAGAGACGGACTGGAAGAGGAGCAACCGGGACTAGAAACTTGCGCCCATATGGGATGCCGGCACTGCAGGCGGAGGATTAACCAAGTGAGCCTCACGCTGGCCCCCATTTTATTTTATTTGATTTTTAATTTTTTTTATTTTTAATTTGAATAGAAGCAGTACTAATGACATCTGGGGTCAGACAGTTCTTGGTTGTGGGGCCTGACCTATGTATGCATTGTGGGATGTTGGGCAGTCTCCTTGGTCTCTACCTACTGAATTTCAAGAGTACCACCCCTAATCCCCCAAGCACACTCTCCTACCTCCTGGTTTTAACAACAAAAAGTAGCTTCAGACATTGCCAACATTTCCTGGTGTGCAGGGTGACACCACTTGGGAACTGCTGGCCTAAATGGCTTTGGTATGTGCAGTGATACCAAGTCTACGAAGCCCAACCATGGTCATGCAGCCCTAAGGAGAGGATCTAGATGTTTTAAAATGGAGTGCAGAATATGATGGAAGCTCCTAAAACACTGATTTCCAATTGTTACATATTGGAATCTTCTGGAGAGCTTTTAAAATGCTTGGTGCCCAGGACACACCTCATATCAACAAAATACGAATCTCTGGTTGTGGGAAGCAGACCATTGGGGTGTTCAAAAGCTTCCCAGGCATTCCAGTGTGCAGCCAGATTTGAGAGCCAGTGCCTTAAAGTACAGTCACTGCAAGAAATAGCCAAAATGCTGGGCTTGCAAAGGTCCTGTGTAATGAGCAGCGTCTGGCTGTTAGTCATCCCACATAGCTGACTCCCAGTCTTTGTGAAACCTAAGCATGCGTCAGAATCACCTGAAGCGTGAACAGGTTGAGAAAGGAGTCTGCCTCCTTAGGTCTGGAGTGCATTCTGATGGTTGGCATTTCCCACAAGTTACCTAGTGGTGTTGGTGCTGCTGAGTTAGGGAACACTTTGGGGACCACTGCTTTATGACCACCACCTGCAGACCAGGGTAGAACCACGGTTGTAATGTCCCTTTCACTCACTTTTTATTTAAATCTGCCTGTCGTATTTTCTTCTTTCCCCCATCTTTATAACTCACCACCCACTCAGCTCCATTGAAGGCACTCTTATTATCATTAGCCTTAATAGTTCTTAGAAGCGCTAAGAAATTCCATTCAAAACTTTCCAGTTCCTTCCATATCCTTATTCATTGAATCTGTTTTTCCTCACTTGCTAACATTAAAGCTTTCAGAAAAAGACCTCTTATTTAGTTTTAATGTTTTCAGATTGCCCTTATTTGATCATCAGTGGAGATTTCTTCTATTTTCATTGCATATGTAGCATGCTGTAATGCTTTGTTATTGGAATATACTTTGGGCACTAAAATATCTAACAACCGTTTTCAAACTGAATGAGTTTTTGACAAAATCTTTAGAACTGGGAGATTGTCTATTCAATAGATCAGGGTTTTTTTCAGCTTTTTTTTTTTTTAACCTTGTGAGATGCAGTGCTTCATAATTGATATTATTTGAAGCATGATTGTGTATTTTAGAAATTAGCAAACTCTTTTAAGACCAAAACTATGATTGCTGTGTCCCCATTTATAACTTCCATTAAAATCCCTCTTCATCCAGAAATAGAGAAAGTGTTTATGGGTGAATATTTGGTCAGGTAAATACCAGGGCTATTTAGGAAGCTTTTCCACAGGATAACACGATAATGTAATTTCATGAAACTAGAAGTCTCAGTTGCCTTCTGATCGGAATCCATTGAAGTAAGGCTGCCATTGGCTCTTCTCATAGGATTCAGATCTTCTCAAAGGGTTTTGCCCTCCACATTTGAGACAGGCTGGCCCTGAGCTTGGGCTTTTCTCTATTGGCTTTCCTATCTCCAATTTGCCCTGTGATCTTGACTCCTAAAATGATTCCTAAAATGATCCCTCTCCCCATGTTCTTTTAACTTGAACGTGCTAAAACCTGTATATTTTACCATCTTGGCATACTCCTATAGAAGCCATTGAAAAATACCTGATATCTGACTGATATTTTTATGACCCTCACAAAAGTCTGTTTGGACAGATTCTGGAAGAAAACACATATAGGGAACACGGTGGGAAAGACCACTGGAAGGGTTGCCCACCAGGCCAGGTACTGGTGCTAAATAGTGATTGTGATCTCAGTCAAGTCACTCCACTAGTCCTGTTTCACATTTCTGACATAGAGAATTGAGCAAGTTAGACCACGTAGTCTGTAAGGTCTGTTTTAGAGCTACTGTCTTGTGACTGTGAGGTTGTCTTTTCCAAGGATTGGAGAACTGGGAGGTCCGGAACTGTTTCTGGGAAGCTTGGGCTTCATTCTGCAGTGAGTGACTCACAGGAGAATAAATTGTTTGGAAAAGAGAATGACAGGTGTTTGGGCATCAATGGAGAATATGTGATAAGCTTCTCTGTTTTAGCTTCATAGTTAATACTGCATTGAGCAGATAGTTGATACAGCAAGATCTTGAATTTTGGTCCTTAGAACCCATTTTAGTACACAGCAAGCCCATCATATCTGAGGATTCCACAGTGGTAGATTCAACCAGCCACACATGGAAAATATTTCAACAAATGTGTCTGTACCGAATGTATAAAAACTTTTCTCCTTGTTGTTATTCCTTAAACAATGCCATGTAGTGATCATTCGCATAACATTTACATTGCATTTATTGTAAATAATAATCTAGGATGGTGTCTATAGGAAGATGTATGTACAATCTATGCAAATACTATACAATTTTTTATTATGAACTTGAGCATCTACAGATATTAGTGTCGGGGGAGAGATCCTGGACCCAATTCACCTAGATGTTAAAATGCAAATATATGCAGAAATACCTCTGTGAATAACCTTCTCTGTTAAATCCCATATTGGAAGGTAGAGTGTGGAATCTAGTTGAGGTAAACAATCCTTAAGATGTTCCTTCTGAAAGACTCCCAGAATGGGGGATCAGGGAGAGGACGGACATTTGGTTGGTGGTTAAAATGCCACTTGGGATTCCCACATCCCATATTGGGGTACTTGGGTGTGAGTCCCTGCTCTGCTTCCACATCCAGTTTCTTACTAATGTGCACCCTTGGAGGCAGCAGGTGATAGCTCAGTTATTTGGGACCCCATCACCCATGTTGGAGACACAGATTGAGTTCTGGACTCCAGGCTTTGGTCTGGCCCAGCCTTAGCTGTTGTAAGCTTTTGGGGAGTGAACCAGCAAATGAAAGATAACTCTCTTTTTCCCCACTTCCACCTTTTAAGTAAATAAATAAGTAAAAATTAAAACTAAAAAACTTCAAAAGGTCAGGGTTATAACAATATGTGGTACAGAAGCTTATACAACAGTTTTTTTTTTTCTTATCCCCTTTCCCAAATTCATAAGAGATTGGTGGTTCCGAATGTTGTGGCAGGCTGTCCTGCATTATCCAGTGGCTCACCCTGAGAGAAGACAGGGGGTTAGCAGGCAGTTCCAGGCAAATGAGGCTGCCTCGGAGATAAGTAGGGAGAAAAGCAGGCGATCAGTCATGAGGGAGCCATAACCTCCCAGTCACCTTGCTGATGTTTCTCCAGGCAACGACACTTGTGTGCAGTGTTTAGTGCATGTGAAGGCTGACTCTGCATGTTTAAGAAATCAGGATGAAGGAAACTGTAAACTCTGAAGAAAACGAATGAACAAAAGGGTTGAGTATGAATGGCCAAATTATATCCTAAGCCAAAAGGGCTGGTCATCTTTTATCACATAGCATAGTTGATTATAGAATGAGTTCTCTTGGCCGCTCCCTGGATCAAAAACATGAAAGGGACATGCCCAGGAAATTTCTTTTCCTTTTAATCAGGACACAGTGGCCTGTGGAGACTGGGAAAGCGTACTGGGTTTCACCTTTCGTCTCGCAGACGTCACTCATGTCTCTGAAAGGTCCAAGTTGAGAATGTCTTGGCGTGGAGTGCCAAAATGTCCTTTATCATCTCGATGACAAGTTTTCCAATTTAGTTAACGGTTTATTCAGTAGTAAAACTACAGTGAGTCATGTAATTAGAGGTTTCCCTCTGTGTGGACAGAGGGCTTTTGGAACTTGGTAACAAGATGGACAACTTTTTGCTGTCCTTCAAAAGGTGCGGCCAATTATGGGATAACATTTTTAGGATGTCCAACTGGAATATGGCTGGTGCTAATCACTCAAATGTAAACCCTTGGTTAGTTATGAATACTCTATCCAAGGGTCACAGCATTTACTCGGGCCTCTTTCAGGTTTTCCCCAGGCTCGTCCTCCAGGCCAGGTGAACATGAAGAGGGACAAGAGGTTCTTCTCCACTCAGGTTCCACCCAAAACAAACTTACGAAATGCAAAAACCTTCTGAGCTCCCACACATGAGCAGGTGATCTTGTAAAGGCTTCATCTGCTGAAGCTACTTCTTTCCTTTTTCCTGGGTTTTGCATCTTCCTTGAATATGTGCAGCTGAAAGGTGTGCATAAAATATTCCTCCAGGAAAACATCAAAGTGAAATTTCTCCGCAGCTGTCACAATAATCGTTCATTAAGTGGATGGTGTTTTAGACAACCACTTGAACATTTCATAAGCATAAATGAATCACAGCAACTCTTGAAGAGATACCGCCAATTAATTAAGTGACCATACGGGAAGAGTGAAAATCTGAAACTTTAAATTCGGGAGAACTGTGACTGTGATTCCATCAGCAAAATTTTTAGCTGCTTTTCTGTTACTGAGTTTATCTGCTTGTGCTTGAGTCATAGTTTAAAGATTTGTTTGAAAGGCAGAACAACAGGGAGAGAGAGGAAGAGAGATCTTTTTTTACAAAAAGAGATTTTATTTATTTTTTTTGAGAGGCAGAGTTACAGACAGACAGAGAAAGAGATGAGAGAAGTTCTTCCATCTGCTGCTTCACTCTCCAAATGGCTGCAACGGCCTGAGCTAGGGCAATCCAAAGCCAGGGGCTAGGAGCTTCCTCCAGGTCTCCCACTTGGGCCATCCTCCACTGCTTTCTCAGGCCATAAGCAGGGAGCTGGATCTGAAGAGGAGCATGAGCTTATACCCATATGGGATGCTGGCACTGCAGGCGGAGGCTTAGCCTAATACACCACAGCTCCGGCCCGAAGAGAGATATCTTTCATCTTTTGGTTCACTTCCCAAATGGCTCATCTGCCAGCCGGGGCTGCTTTAGGTCAAGAGCTCAAAACTCCATTCGGGTTTTCTACATGGTGGCAGGGGCCCAAGTACTCGGGCTGTCTTTGCTTTTTCCAGGAGCATTAGCAGGAAGGGAGACCAGAAGTAGAGCAGCCAGGACTTGAACTGGCACTCCGGTATTGGATGCTAGTGTTACAAGTGGCAGCTTAGCTTGCTGGGCCACAAAGCTGGCCCCATGGGGTCCGAGCACTTGGGCCCTTGCCACTCATGTGGCAGACCCCGATGGAGTTCCTGGCTCCCTGCTTTCAGCCTGGCCCAGTCGGGTTGCTGCAGACATTTGGAGAGTGAACCAGCGAATTCTTTCCCTGTCTCTCTGCCTTTCAAATAGATAAACAAACCTTAAAAAATAAAATAATACCTGGGCCCGTGAAAGCGCCACTGTGTATGTGGCAAGGGGTTGGGGTAGCAGG
This sequence comes from Lepus europaeus, assembly GCF_033115175.1. Taxonomy (NCBI): domain Eukaryota; kingdom Metazoa; phylum Chordata; class Mammalia; order Lagomorpha; family Leporidae; genus Lepus; species Lepus europaeus. The sequence goes on from NC_084838.1 coordinate 70,935,282, forward strand.
GAAAGCTGTGAGGTGTTCTCAAGTAATACATTTATGATCTGTGCCTAGCATTTATTATATCTAGGCACTTCTGTAAAGGAAAAACGAGTTCATTTCATCCTCATGATGACTCTGTCAGATTTAAGAGTTCCTTATTAGCTCATTTTACAAACGGGGACATGAAGTTCAGAGAGGTTATTAATTCGTGCGGGGTCACAAAATTTGCAGGTTACAGAATTGGAATTAAATCCTAGGCCATCTGTGTTCTCTGTTCCTTTGCTACGAAGTTTCTCCTAATAAAGCTTTGCTGAAATGGAAACCGCAGTGTTGTCCTGAAGCCTTTATAAATGAGTTGGCATTTCCTTTCATTTTATCCTCAGCGTACCCGATAAGGAAGGGATAGCTATTCCCATTTTAGCACTAAGAAAACAGGCTTAGAGAAAGGTGTGGGATTGACCCAAGGCCACCTGGTTGGTAAGTCACAGAGCAAAGTCTTGGAACATGGAACCTCCTGGCTTGAGCTCTGGTTCTTTCTGCCCTTGCTACTGTGCAGTGGTCACTCTGACTGGAGCAAGAACCCTTGCAACCTGCCCCCTTTATTTCTGGGTCCCTCCACTGGTTTTCATCTATCCTAGAGGCCTGCCATTACACTCAAATATTGGGAGAGTGGAGGAATTTTTGCATCAATGATGGGTCTTCCAAATACCAGCTTTCTCTGAAATTCCTTTTGGTGTATCATCCACAGTTTTTCTCTAACCCCTGCTCCATGAACAACCAGCAATTGCTATGGTAGGAATGGATTTGGGAAGTCTAAGTTCAAGTTAAAAATTCTCATGTAGTAATGCTTTGTTGCCTGGGCACCTGTTCCTGTCTGGATCTCAGTGCTTACGGCTTCAGCTCTTCGGAGTAGCCCCCTAGTTTCTTTGCTGGCAGCCTTTGTGTCTTGGGGAGCAAAACTGTTTTCTTATTTTAATCGTACATCCTCCCCCTTTGGCTATTGATAGAAACTGTAACCAATTTGGGCTGAGTTCTCTGCTTTCTTTCCCAATAGGAATTTTGCTTTCAACTCAAGCTGTCAATCATTTCTCAAAACCCTGCTTTTTATTTATACATCTCCTTATTTATATCCCATCGTGTTCCACAGAAGTTGAGGTAAATTTCAGGAAACATAAAATAGTAAAAACCCAAGGATAAAGTAGCAAACAAAGATTGAAGTTGATAGAAATTAGAATAGAGCAAGACCCGAGAGAAGAAAAAAAAGTGGTTTGATTCCTAGCTCCTTAGCCAGAAAAACAGAGCAAAACAAAATGACAACAAAAACAAAATGTGACATGCAGTCAATCCCAGAATTTTTGTTGATGAGGAGGAGGAGACAAGCCTTCAGACTCTAAAGGGAAATTCTCACTGGGGCCTTCTTTTTAGATGGTAATTTCCTGTGAAAAGCTTTTAGGCACTGTGGTTATAAAGATAACCTTGAATCTTTCTACCTAGCAGGGGGTCGGGCAAATTAAAATCCATAAAAACAATAAAAGCAGCTCAAGGACAAGCCAGCTAGTAAGGGAATGGGTAGGAAAGAGGAACTCACTGTCCCAGAGAGACCTTGATGGGCAGTAGGAAGTTCTACCCAGTGGAGCCTTGAAGGAAGAAATTGATTTTGATCAGAGGAATGGAGATGGGCACTCCAGTCCCAGGAAATGAAATGGGCACTGGTCAAGGTTAGATGAGTTTGTGTTTGGAGTGAGGTGGGGATATAACCATTTGGTCAGTCAAGTAGGGGCAAAAACAGTGTGGTGGAAGACAGCATAGGAAGATGGTTAGGATCAGACCGTGCGTTTTAGGTAACTGGGTAGTGTCCAAGAAGAGGCTGTGCCCTACCCTGTGCTCTAGGGAGCTTATTCTGGTGCCTGGGAAGAATGTGTGATAGAAGCACGGAGCTGGACTGAGGTCGTCAGTTAAGGTAATATTATAACAGAGATCGGAGCTTCAGGCAGGCCTGTGGCAGTGGATGAAAAATAGAAAATGAAGAATCTGTGGGAGTGACAACCAGATATTTATTTGACCAGGTGGGTGGGAGACAGGCAGGAGGCGACTTTGTGATAGATTGAAGTTATCTCCCACATGGGGATGTGCTTGGAGCTTCTTGAGTCTTCTGTTTTGGCTAAGTGCAGTACTCTGGTTGAGGATTTTATTTGGCTCTCTCTGGTTTTGAAGCATGGCTTACTATCTCTGTGATCTCCCAATAAGCAGAAATCCAAGCTGTAATGTTTACCTCTGTAAGATGGAGATAACATTCACCGTGAGAGAATGGAGTAAAGATCGGGAGACAACAGGCATGTTTGCAAAATGTCCAGCACACGTGCAGCTGTCCCAAGACATCTGGTTGCAATGACTTCTCCTCCTGGGACTTCTCAGTTGGTGTTGCTGCTGCTGCTTCTGTGTCCATGTTATTGCATCATCTTCAATTCTTAGATCAGAAACTGTTTTCTCAAAGTCCGCTTAGAACCTCTGTGTCCTGCCTCACCTTAGTGTGGCGAAGGCAAGCGCCATGTTGGTGTGACCGGAGGATGTGGGCAGTGAAGCTCCCCATTCCTGCAGCACAGCCAGTGGTCTTTTTACCCCACTCTGCACTCCAGGGTGTGAGGAACTGTGCCACTGAACCCCTCAACCAAGGACTGCTCAGGATAGAGTGACGGCCTCCAGAGGATGAGTGGACACCGCTGAAAGACAGAGTGCCGGTGATACCAGCGTCCTGGGATTCCCCCCCCCCCCCGCCACTTCCTTTCTCAAACTGTTTCCTGAAGACGTGAAAATGTGCACAAACAGTAGCAAAAGCGAAAGTGGGGAGAAATGTTGAAGTGATTCACGATGAAGCTCTGAGGACAACACCACTACGGAAGGGTCCCAGAAGGGTCAGTGAATTGTTGTAAGATTCCTAATTACTGAGTGGTGTGGGCTGAGCTTCTTAATGGGAATTTTCTCCCTCCTAATTAACATCTTCCTTTTCTGAATATGCTCGCAGGTCTATGCTAATTTAACAGTGCAAAATAAACCAAGAGCTTTTATAGACAATATGATCATTACGCTGTGGCATCCTACTCTTAGTGATAGAACTAGCTTTTTCTGTTTCTAACTTATTTTCTGATGCTATGGTAGCCTGATAGGTTCAATAACATTTCTGGGGTCTGTTAAGATTTTTTTTTTATATATATATAATGAAAAATTGCTTAATCTGAATCCAGAAATGTAGAAAGGACCCATGTCATTGCAGTTTCCTTGGATCCTTTGCTTAAATTATTGTGGGATTAAACAGGTCTTTGTGTTATTGTTTGCATGAATAGAATTTTAGCTTATCTGAAATAGCTGGCATTCTTTTTTTAATAGATCTTTCTTTTCAACTCTCTCTCTCTTTCCCTCCCTCCCTCCCTCCCTCCCTTCCTTCCTCTCTCTTTCTCTCTCTCTCTTTCTTTCTTTCTCTCTTTCTTTTGAGTTATTTATTTATTTGAAAGGCAGAGTCACAGAGAGATAGAAGAAGAGAGAAAGAGAGATCTGGCCAGTGCTGCAGCTCACGTGGCTAATCCTCTGCCTGCGGTGCCAGCACACCGGGTTCTAGTCCTGCTTGGGGTGCCATTTCTGTCCTGGCTGCTCCTCTTCCAGTCCAGCTCTCTGCTGTGTCCCAGGAAGACAGTGGAGGATGACCCAAGTGCTTGGACCCTGCACCCACATGGGAGACCAGGAGGAAGCACCTGGCTCCTGGCTTCACATCAGCGCAGCGTGCCGGCCATGGCGGCCATTTTGGGGGTGAACCAATGGAAAAGGAAGACCTTTCTCTCTGTCTTTCTCTCTCTCACTGTCTAACTCTCTCTCTCACTGTCTAACTCTGCCTATCAAGAAAAAGAGAGAGAAAGAGAGATCTTACATCTGCTGGTTCACTCCCCAAATGATAGCAATGGCCAGAGCTCAGCTGGTTCAAAGCCAGAGCCAGGAGCTTCTTTCCATCCTCCCATATAGGTACAGGGGCCCAAGGCCTTGGGCCATTGTCTGCTGCTTTCCCAGGCACATTAGCAAGGAGCTGGATTGGAAGTGCAGCATCTGGGACTTGAAATGGTGTCCATATGGGATGCTGGTGCTATAGGTGGCAGCTTTATCTACTACACCACAGTGCTGGCCCATGGCATTCATTTTTTTTTCTTTTAGACTGTAGTAGGTTTTATTCTTTTTTTATTAATATAAAGAGAACATATTCCATGTATTTCATTTTTAAGTTGGTTAAGTAACAGTTTCAAGGAACTGGCAGTTACTGGGCACAGCATCATCCTTTGATTTTGAACAATGTGAAACCTGTTCTGGTGCCCACGCTTGAACTTGGCTGTACATAGGAATCACCTAGAGATTTTGACTGAGTAGGTCTGGATGGGGGCCTGGGAGTCTCCCCCATGGATGGAGTCCATGCTTCTGTTGGCGGGGCTCACTTTGAGGAGCCTGGTTCTGGTGCTTCTCCATCTCTCTTTTCCCATGGGACGAGGAATCCATGGGAGCTAGGCAGTGTCCCTACCCACACCTGTGCTCCCTCCTTCTCCACCCTGCTGAGGATACTGGGAATCCAAGGATTTCCTATCCAAATGGCCTGGGGCCTTCTTCTAGGTCTTACATTCTTATTCTTCAAGTCCATCTTCCTGGGGTGGGTGTACCCCAAGTCTGAGGGGGTGGCCAAGGGATAGCTGTTGTGGGGGTGTGCAAGAGCCTTTGTGATATAAGATAGCTCTTGGGGTGGAAAGGGAAGAGGATAAGTAAGAGTGTGGGAAACTCACTCAGCACTGTGTGTGGCTGATATAGAACCTTGAGAAGTTCAGCAGTGCCGCATTCCACCTGAAATTCTGTCCTCGGGATCTTTGAGAACCTGAAAAGAAAAATGCAATTGGCAGTGGAGAGTAGGAGCATCTTGTGCATGGAAATTGGTGGGGTGCACAGAAGCTCCTGGCATGCGGTGTGTACACTTCCATTGGCAGTTTTGCCCCTGTCCTGCACGGAGTGTGGCAGTTCTAACTGGATGATGGGTTCTGACCCGGGAGAGTGAGACCTTTGATCCCTTCATCACATGACATTTTGTACTGACATTTTCTTTGGTATACTTTATTAGGCTGCCACAGTATCCAGTTCCACATCTTTATTTTATGGGCCATTCTGCCATCTTTAAATTTATCTGTCAGCTGACAAGTTCTTTTAAAAATAAGCCTTTCTTGGCCGGCGCTGCAGCTCACTTGGCTAATCCTCCACCTGCGGCGCCGGCACCCCGGGTTCTAGTCCCAGTTGGGGCGCCAGTTCTGTCCTGGTTGCTCCTCTTCTAGTCCAGCTCTCTGCTGTGGCCTGGGAAGGCAGTGGAGGATGGCCCAAGTGCTTGGGCCCTGCACCCGCATGGGAGACCAGAAGGAAGTACCTGGCTCCTGGCTTCAGGTTGGCGCAGCACGCCAGCCGTGCAGGCCATCTTGGGGGTGAACCAATGGAGGTAGGACCTTTCTCTGTCTCTCTCTGCCTGACTCTGCCTGTCAAAAAATAATAAGCCTTTCTAAACAATAAGGTTTAATATAAAAATGTAAAAAAAGTTTCTCTGAGGAAAGTATGATGAGATGCTTTTAAATGTTGTGATTTTTGTAGAGTTGTCTGATTATAGCAGTAAGGACTGAACTTCCTGTCTGGGGTGCCCATTTTAGGGCTGATTGTGAGAAACTTGGGAAGGAGTGCCAGCACCTCTGCTGAGCCTCATTCCTCTTGCTGTGCTGTAAGTCAGCTGAAAGTCCTCCTGTGTGCAGTGAGCATCTGTGGGTTTCAGATTCCTGTACCCACCCAGCAGGCAGTCTGGGAAGCATGAAAGGTGCTGAGGATCTGCCTGACCCTGGGTGTCTCGCTAAGTGTCTCTGGCTTCTCAGGGCTACCCGTGGTGCCTCTGTCTGGTCTCTGGATACTACATTTTCCTGCCACGGTTGAGAGGACCCAGCCCCTTTGTGCACAACTTAATCTCCTATCTGTTGAGACTCTTGCTATCCGCCAGGTCTTTCCTGGCTAGCCAGAGCCTGTGCTTCTTGCCATATATATGTTGACATGTAAAAATGAGAGTCTTAGGAGAGTGATATCAAAACTGTTGCATTGGAGCTAGCGCTGTTGCTCAGTGGGTTAATGCCCTGGCCTGAGGTACCAGCATCCCATATGGGCGCCGGTTAGAGTCCTGGCTGTTCCTCTTCCAATCCAGCTCTCTGCCATGGCCTGGCATAGCAGTAGAAGGTGGCTCAAGTCCTTGGGCCCCTGCACCCACGTGGGAGACCCAGAAGAAGCTCCTGGCTCCTGGCTTCGGATGGTGCAGCTCCGGCCGTTGCGGCCAATTGGGGGGTGAACCATAGGATGGAAGACCTCTCTCTCTCTCTGCCTCTCCTCTCTCTGTGTAACTCTGACTTTCAAATAAATAAATAAATCTTAAAAAAAATGTTGCATCACCCAAGGGAGAAGAACTGGAACCGCTTCAGCGACTGCTAACTGACACCTCGTTCGACGTAGTTCTCTCATTGCCTTTATACCTCCAGGAGTAATTTTTCTTTGGTATCTATGAGCAATGTCTTGTTTTTCCTTTTTACCTGTCTTTTTGACATTTTAAAAATAGAAATGAAATGTATAAGACATAAAGTAACATCTCTAAGTGTAAATTCAGTGGCATTTGGTATGTTCACAATATTGCGCAACCGCTACCTATACCAATTTGCAAATATTTTCATCCCCTCAAAGAAGTCCTCCACCCATTCCACCCATTAGGTAGTAACTCCTCCTACTTCCTTCTCCTCAGCCCCTCCCTTGCACCCATTCATCCGCTGTCTGTGTATATTTGCCAGTTCTGGACTTTCCATATGAATGGCAATATACATTATGTGACTTTTCTCTCTTGGTTTGCTTAGCATAATGTTTCTGAGCTTCAAACACACAGTAGTGTGTATCAGTTCTTCATCTCCTTTTATGGCTGAATAATATCACATTGCATGTATATATCACATTTTGTTTACTTATTCATCAGCTGATGGGAACTTGGATCTGCCTTTTGACTGTTGTAAATCACATTTCTGTGGACACGCAATTAGTGAAGGTATGTGAGTGCCATTCTCAGTTTTTATGTGTGTACACCTAAGAAAGGAATTGCTGGATCGTACAGTAGTTCTGTTGTAACTGTGTGAAAAGCTGCCACAATCTTTCCCACAATACCTGTAGTCAGTTTACATTTACATCAGCAACACATGAATGATCCAGTTCCTCTATGTCCCCACCAATACTTGTTCTTTTCTAATGTGTGTGTGTGTGTGTGTGTGGCCATACTGGTGGGTATTAAAGTGATAGCTCATTATGGTTTTGACTTGCATTTCTCTAATAATTTATGAAGTTGAGCATCTTCATGAGCGGTTATTGATAACGCCTGTGTGTGTTGCTGTGATGTCAGGGACTAAGAGGCATCCCATGGCATTTCTTGCCTCATTCTGGCTTCCTGTACTCCCCGCTACCCTCTTGAGGCATGTGCTATGTGAATTCTCAGTTGTGCCATGCAGAATGAGGAGCACACATTTTTGTCTAGTAGCAAGAAAAAAAATCTGTTGGGATTTCTAATCCTGTGAAGCACCTGTCATTACCAATGACTACAGGAGTTTTTAGAATTTACTTTCCAGAGATCCCAAGGGTTTCAGAGATAGTTTTTAAGGTAGTGAGGGGGTTACCAGTGAAGTGTTTTTTTTTTTTTTTTTTTTTTTCCTGACAGGCAGAGTGGATAGTGAGAGAGAGAGACAGAGAGAAAGGTCTTCCTTTGCCGTTGGTTCACCCTCCAATGGCTGTCGCGGTAGCGCGCTGCGGCCAGCGCACCGCGCTGTTCCGATGGCAGGAGCCAGGTGCTTCTCCTGGTCTCCCATGGGGTGCAGGGCCCAAGGACTTGAGCCATCCTCCACTGCACTCCCTAGCCACAGCAGAGAGCTGGCCTGGAAGAGGGGCAACCAGGACAGGATAGGTGCCCCGACCGGGACTAGAACCCGGTGTGCTGGCGCCGCAAGGCAGAGGATTAGCCTAGTGAGCCGTGGCGCCAGCCTTTTTTTTTCTTTTTTTTTTGACAGGCACAGTTAGACAGTGAGAGAGAGAGAGACAGATGGTTCACCCCTCAAACGCTGCTACGGCTGGCGCGCTGCACCAGTCCGAAACCAGGAGCCAGGTGCTTCCTCCCGGTCTCCCATGCAGGTGCAGGGCCCAAGCACTTGGGCCATCCTCCACTGCCTTCCCAAGCCGCAGCAGAGAGCTGGACTGGAAGAGGAGCAACCAGGACAGAATCCGGCACTCCAACTGGGACTAGAACCTGGGGTACTGGCACCGCAGGCGGAGGATTAGCCAAGTGAGCCGTGGCCCCGGCCACCAGTGAAATTTAAGATTTAGGTGTATCTGAGGGGATTACTGATCTGGACTTTCAGTTTAGGTTAACAGAAATTATTTTCACATTTAAATCTTCCCTTCTTCTTTCTATAAAATATACCTCCTTTTTTTTTTTACTTGTAATTTATGTATTTAACTGAGTGCCACACCCGGAAGCAAATAGAATGAATGTTGCCATGTGAATATCCAAGATCTTCCCATGTTTGTTGTGCGGTGGCCCTGTGAGGAATAAGAGAAACAGGAGAACTTTGCTATCTCCACTGTGCTCCATGCATTTGTTTATTGTTGTACCTTACCGTCCCTCTGACTTAACTCATTAGCTACAAATCCACGTCATTTGTATGTGTAGACATTATTAAAATATTACCTGACACAGAAGCAGGCAAAAATTATCCGTGTGTTGGGATCCAGTGAAGAGGTTAGGGTTGGGGCATGGTTACTGGAATTAGGCTCCAAGGGCTTCTGAAGTCTGATGCGTGTTCTTTCTTGATCTGCATGGCAGGAGCATATCACTGTGTGGAAACTCAGTAAGGCTTATCCTTAGTGTTTAAACAGCTTTCTATGTGTGTATGATACTTCAGCAAACATCTTACTGAAAAATAGAGAAAAGCCCTACACTTTTTCTGGGCTAGGGGCTGGGGAACTATTGATTTGTATTTTAGGTTTGGGTTAACAGGAATGACTTTAATGAAATCTTCCTTTTGATAAAATGCATTTCTTTCTTTTTCTTCGTCTTGTAGTCATGTGTCTGCTTCTTAATCATGTGCCACACTAGAAGGCAGGAAGCATGAGTGTCACCATGCAGGTGTGTAGGATCTTCACATGCTGTTCTCCTGTGTGAAGGCTGCATGATTTGAGAACATGGGAAAACCTCTGGTCATGATAAAGACAAAAAGGAGAAAGGGAATTGGTTTTATTGAATAGCTCTTTATGGAGTCAGACATTATGCTAGGTGTTTTACAAAGTGCATTATCTCCTTTGGTCTTCACAGTAGTCCTGTGACATGATGTGTTATTCTGATCTTGTGGATAGAGAAACTGAGGGCCAGAAATTCTAAGATATGTAGTTCAGAGAACTATGAGTAATGCGGTCAGATTAACCCTAGAAGCTGTCTGGTTTCAAAGTTCTTTGCAGTATATGGGGTCTGTGTTACCTAATTGATGTTCAGTTACTACTTATCTAACAGACGAATGAGTTAATTATAGGGAGACACATGCTGTGCTTCTGTTCTAGTGGTCTGGGTTGTGTGGGTGTGTTCTGGCCTGCTAGTTTACAGATGGGTAGGTTGAAATGGAACTGACAGTATGCTCACCCTTTGGGTCCCCCTACCTGCAGGCTCTGAGCTGGCCTTGAGTTGAATGGAGGCTCAGGGGTCTTAAGAGCTACTGACAAATTGGTGGCCTGTTAGCCAGAGTGTATTTCTCCTGTGAGGGTTCAGCGTGGGCTGTTCTCATTTAGAGATGGGTGTCTCAGTGCCTTACCCGCATAGAAACTGGCAGGAATAATGGACTGGTTGGGAGGCTGGATTGAACAGGATCCTAGTGAGCTGTCAAATGTGATTGCTGAAATGATTTCAATCTGAGCTTATCAGACTGTTTAGGAATGGAGAACAAGCACAGTACATGTTATTTATGGCATTCACACTCTTACAGCTAGAAACAAAATATAGCATGTCCCAGGCTCAGATTTAAATTAGAATATTCTGGCGTGCCTGCACAGATTAACTGAACAATAGATTTGAGAGACAAGAAGAACTTCAAACCTAGATGAGAGAGGAAGAGAGAGAGAAGAGCAAACATTTTGAGCATGTTTCAATCCTCAGTTGGACTAGTTGTCCTGCGCCCACTATGGGGATGTGAAAGGCATTCTGGTATATCCAGTTGTGAACTATTTTAGCAAAATTCCTGCTGTGAACAACTGCTGAATTACACCACAGCTGCATTACATTGTTTTCCTGTGATTTAAAGACCTGGTTTAAGAGATCTTTGAGAATCTTGTGGAATCATTTTAGAGACTTTGGAATAATTAAGTATTGTTCAATTAAATAGATGTATCCCTTTAGTCACATTACTAAAAATGGTATCCTGGTGGTCTGTTAGCTGCTATACGAGTAGAATTGATTGTAATGCAGCAGATCAAGTGTGTGTTTGTGTTCAAAGATTTGGCTTAGACTATTAGGTGAGAAAGATGGGGCAGTGTTGAGATGAAGGAGCTCCAACAGTTTCATCATTAACTCCTACCCCGTCTTCCACATGGATCCTTAAATCATGAGAACTCATGGAATTCAAAGTCATACAGGTCCAGGTTTGAATCCAGATTCATGTTTTCCAGGCTGCATAACTACTAATTTTCTGTTTCTGTCTTCTCATCTGAAAGAGGGAGATAACGTTGATACTGCCATGTCACCAAATGTCAGTTCTATCATTCAGCTCCTTTTGCCCTGGTTATTTCAGTGGATAAAATGCTATTAGTTAAAGTGCTTTAGCACATATTTTAAAAACAATGCAATGAACATGCTTAAAGAAAATAGATGTTGAAATATTTACTAATTTGAGGATTCTCAGGTTTGTAAGTATATTATTCATTACCAAGTTTTTTTTCTGTTTTAAATGAATTGCAAATTATTTCCCCTATTTCTCTTTCATGTTTAAATAATATACATTATATGTTTGAGCTATTAATATGTGTACATTGTTCATTTTTGGGGTCATCTCAGATTGTTTTAGAAAGTTGAGGACAGTAAAAAAATTAAAGCACACAGATTTTTGTGCTTTTGTTGAAATTTCATACCTAAGTGCATGTTAATGAAACAAACTGTGATTGTTATTGCTTCATGATAATAGAAAAGCAGTGATAAAATAATTGTCTGTTTGTTAGGAAAGCATTAATAGATCTGTGCTAACATGGCCTGATAATTGAGGCTGATCTATAGTATATCTGATGGTTTACTGTTTCTCATTAAATACTAAGTGGGTAAATGTACTCTCCACAACTCAAATAGTGATATCCTAGCTCCTGGGATATTGAGGCCTGTTTGCTAAAGTTGCTGTGCATTTGTAATCTTGATGTTGGAAGAAAGCCTCTGTAGACTAACCATGCCCACTCAGGTCCTTCTGATCTATAATTGATAGTGTTCTTGTGATCATGATTTGACCCAAAGCGTAGATTGGGTATGCTATAAAATTTATTCTCTGTATCATGAGTTTTGTTTTTGAAAACAGCTCACAACATTTTTTCCTGATTGCAATACAGGATAACCAAAGTCTGTTTCTATTAATTATTCAAAATGAGAGCCAGAGAGAAAGAGAACCAGCATTTACAAAACTCCCTGTGAACAAGAACCATCATTTATATACTCTCAGTATATTTTTTACTCCTGAATTCTCAAAAACATTTCCTTTTGGGTTGATAACGCGACCTCCATGTTCTCAAAATTTTTATTTAACATGACCCTCTGTTCTCAAAAATTTTAATCACTATGTGAAATTCATTATTAAGTCTATTTTTCTCTAAAAATCTGGGCCTAAGTATTGTATATATGAAGATACTTCAAAATGTGAAAATTTAATGGAAAGTAGAATTAAAAGATAAGTTTATTTGGGTATAAATAAATTTTGAAGTCCATACATACTCATATACTCTGGTATCCAGAGCTCTGATTTGTCCATTCATTAATTCACTTACCCATCTCTTCTTTCAGTAAACACTTCTTGAATACGTTCTATTGCTCATTACTGTGTTTAAGTGCTAGGGACCCAGTGAAGAACAGGACAGGCACAGTTCCTGCCCTGTGGAGCCTCCTGAACAGGTGGGGAGATGAATCCCAGTCAAAGAGACATGGAACTCAGTTTATCTTATCTATGATAAACAAGGAATTTGGGGGAGACTGTGACAAATGAGCTAAGATACAAAGGGAGAATATGCAATAGTTAATAAGTAAATCCTCCACAGAAATGCAAAAAGTCTTGGCCTCCCATATGCCCACTGGGGTCTGTTTGGTTTCATTGGCAATTAGGAGAAACAGGCCTCCTGCCTCCTTCGATGCACTCCCTCTGTAGTATGAGGCAGCCTGTCTGTCACACTCCCTGAGTTTCCCACCAGTTAGTCTTGGTGGAAAATGAGAAACATGAAGAGATGGAGCTTCCTGCGTTTTGTTTAGCTGTACCCTAATTAGATTTAAGCAGTGGCCACGTGGAGCAACCTCATCTGTGTCTGCTACCTCTGCTGCTCCAGAAGCTAATGGGGCTGATTTGAGAGTAAGTGTGTTCCTACAGGGATGTGAAAAGAAAGCAAGAGGAAAAAACGGAAATTAATTAATTCTATCCACACAGTCATTATCATGACCTTCGTTTTGATTCTTGATGTGATGACAACTGTATTTGCAGCTTGTATTGCTGTGATACTAATTAGAATAGAAACATAGCACTTCTGATAAACTTCCTTCTTGAGAAGGTTTATTTAATTCACTTTACAGTCTCAGTCTCAACACCTGCAGACAGGCTGGGGAGTGCAGGGATTTGACTGGATGATAGAAATGGGCTCTGTGGCACTCACCATCATCACTTGGGGAAAAATTAACTTTCACTGAGTAAGCAGTGCTATACAACCATGCTTCTCCAATCATCGGTGGAGGAGGGCCAGTTTTTCCTTTTTAAATCTTAATCGATGGTAAATGTTCTCTGTACAACTAGACTTAGCAAGAGTGTTTGATAACGTTGGACTGGGTCTATACCCTATTCAATAAGAATGAAGTTCTTCACTGCTCAGAGCAATATCAGATGCCAATAATATGAGCTCTAGTTTCTCAATTATAAACTCAGTACTCTTGATTTCTGTACTTTTGTCTTACCGAAGGTCAGAAGCAAGTAGTGTGTGAAGCAGCACTGGTGGTCATAATACTAAAGGCTCCTTTTCATCGTGAGAGGGAGGAGAAGGGGGCAAAATCAGAGCCGAGAGCATCTTCTAATCTCTAGCCTCTTGTGGAATGAACTCTTGTCTAGTAGAAGACCTGAACGTTCAAGCTAAGTATTGCATTTGGTTTTCATGGGAAGCCGGGTACACAGCAGACTCATAGAATGGCAGATGTCCTAAACAACATTCTGGCCTCAGAATCAGTCCTTAAGGCATTTGGATCTGGCTGAAGAGCCCATGAGAGTATTTTAGGCATGGAAAGCCAAGACACCCTGGCAAAAAAAAAAAAAAAAAGAAAAAAGAAAAAGAAAAAGGAAAAAAAAAAGGACCTAAATGAAAGATCTCTTTGAGTGAGATCCCAGTGGAAAGAACAGACCATCAAAGAAGGAGGTACATTTCTCTAAAGGGAGAAGAGAACTTCCACTTTGACTATGGCCTTGTCGAAATAAGATCAAAGTCAGCGAGCTCAGGGGGCTTCCATGGCCTTGGCAACTCATGACTAGAGCCTGGGGAGATTGCTGACGCCTTAAAGAAGAGTGTCAATTTGTTAAGTCAACAACAGGAGTCACTGTGCACCTACTCCTCATGTAGGATCTCTATCCTTAATGTGTTGTCCAATGTGAAGTAATGCTTTATAACTAGTACTGAAACAGTATTTTGCACTTTGTGTTCTGTGTGGGGGCAAACTGATGAAATCTTTACTTAATATATTAAATTGATCTTCTGTATATAAAGATAATTGAAAATGAAGCTTGATGTGAATGGAATGGGAGAGGGAGCAGGAGATGGGAGGGTTGCAGGTGGGAGGGAAGTTATGGGGAGGAAAAGCCATTGTAATCCATAAACTGTACTTTGGAAATTTATATGTACTAAATAAAAGTTTTAAAAAAAAAGAAGCCATACTGCCCATTTGACCCACATGATGCAACATGTCCTTAAACATAAAGAGGGCTTTGGAGAAGTTTTGAGACTTACTTATGGGTAACTCCTCATCCAGAGTCCTTAGTTTTTGGCAGTGCTTGTATGTGCAGTTAGGAACAAAAGCAAATACTTTCTTGATGACAAATATTTGGGGTCTGATGATCAAGCTAGCAAACTTACTTTAGATTCTGCTCCCAAGTATTTCTTTGGAAAGCAATAAAAGAATAGCAGGATAGTATTTTGTTTAGATAAAATTTTCTGATTAGTTGCACTGCATAGTGCTGTATTAAGTATTATACAGAACTTTAAAGAGAGCTTGCTCTTGACTACCAAGAACTTAGAATCTAAAATAAACGATGTGTATTTTAGCTCAAATTCTGTGTGATACCTGATAAAGACTGGATAGTTTCAAAAAATTGTAGAGGATTTAAAAAAAAAAATGTCGTAACCAGAGTTCAACATCTATATGGTTTCCTTTATAAATTTATAAAGTTGTTTTTCAAGTTTATTGAGGTATAATCTGTGTATAGTAAATTAGATCCTTCTAAAGAGAGGATTGAGTTTCATAGCTGTATATCCCCATGAAGTCATTGCCACAAACAAGACAAGAGAGAGCATTTTCATCACTTCATACCCCTTTGTGATCCATTCTTCGTTTAGCACCTGGCTCCAGGCAACCACTGATCTGGAATTTGTCACTGTAGATTAGTTTGTATTTTCTAGAATTTTAGATAAATGATATCATGCAGTGCATGCTTTGTGCATCTGGTTTTTTTCACTACTGTAATCACCTTGAAGAGTCATACTTGTTGTGCATATCAGTTGTTCATTCCTTTACTTTGCTGAGTAGTATTTCATTATGTAGTTAAATACCCTGTTTTGCTTTTCCACTTCTCTGTGGGACCGTTTCCAGTGTTTGACTGTTGTGAGTAAAATGGCCGTGAACATTTGTGTACAAGTCTCCATGTGGATAGGTATTTGCATTTCTCTTGGACAAATGCCTGAGAAGGTGACAGTTGAGTCACATGGTAGGTGAATGTATAATTTGCTAGGGAATCACGAGAGAGCTTTTTTGCTAAATGAAGTCACCAAGCAATACATATACTTTAGAAAGTTTGGTTTAGTTTTTTTTTTCCCATAAATCAGTAGAAATAGGTTATTGGATGAGACGAATGATTTTCCACAAAAATGTGTGCTGGAAATGTGCTCTTATAAAATATACTCCCAGAACAGTGAAAAACTTGACATAAATTACAATCATAGGGATATTAAACTAAGCACAGGACATGAGATTTAAACTCCATCATTTCTTGGCTGTGTGATGTGGAACATTTGGAACAGTTACTTATGTTCTCTGAGGTACCCCTCCCTCCCCACTTTGCTAATCTGTGAAATGGGGATGAGAGTATTAGGGTGACATTTTAGGTTTCTGTGAGAATTACTTGAGAAATTCTATCTAATAATCTTAATGCAAGCATGGCAAGTCTTTGGATGTTAAGTCGCCATCATTGTTGTGTCTAAGGAAGCATTTTTATGCCCTAAGCTTCATTGGAGGCACTGACCTGTGAATCTACATGCTTGGGATTGTTTTTATCTTGTCTCTCCTGTTTGACTAAAAATGGCATGAAATGATGGTGTTGGGAGCTTCCCATTTTAGGGACATATTCTTCAGATCAACAGCAGAAAGTCAAGAGTTGCTTTGTGAATTCCTCAGGTGAAGCCCATCTGGTCACATGCATAGTTCCAGAAAAAACTCAGAAAGCTTGGCAAGAGTTTGAGCAGCTTGTATCTGACAGAAATCCAGAAATTTCTTCTTAGAGGTTGCCCAAAGGAAGTCTCCTCAAGTATATTGATAGGAACATGGCAATAACATCATTATATGAAGTGTGATGTCACACTATATTAACAATGTTAATTGAAAATTAGTTTCTACAGGTGTTCAGTTGTTGAAAGGAAGTTTGAATAGAGTACGGGGAGGCTTGCACTTTTAAATCATGAAATAAAGAATGCAAAGTTACCCAACGCTTGATCCATGTATCAGGCAGATAGGAAGCTACAGATTGCTGTATTCCACAAGGTTTTTTAGTATATAGGATACTGTTTTGTTTCTCCCTGTTGGTGACAGTAACTCATTAAAATAAGCATTCGACAGATAAGTTTGAGTAGGATGGGTTTTGGAAAGGACAGTGAGAAATTTTTTATTCGGTTGTGTCAAAACTGCATGTAAAATGTCATAAATCATTCAAGAATGAATATGAATTAGTAATGTAGGTTTGTTCTTTATGGCCTGTGTTATCTAGTTTGAGCCATCCTCTAATTTGTAATGTAGAGTAGCTTAAAATGTGTATAGCCACACACACACACACACACACACAGACATATACTTGTGTAGGTGTACAGAGTATAGCATACCATAATATGAGGGTGCTTTAAAATGTTCATGGAAAATTGAATTAAAAGATAAGTTTATTTTGGTGCAAAAATGTTGAAATCCATACACATGAAAATCTTCAAAACGTTCATGAAAACACTGCATGGATTTCAAAATTTCTTGCACCAATATAAGCTTACCTTTTAATTCAATTTTCCATGAACTTTTTGAAGTACTCTCCTATGAGTACCGTGTGTAATGGAGTGAAATGCTTGGCTGACGGTCTCAGAGACTTTCTGAGCCCTCTCGGGGACTTGTGCAAGAATCTCAGATGCTTGGTTGCTGTCACTCTCGCGCAAGCCCTGCATCAGATCTGTGTCTTTTTCCATCAGCCCCACTACTTTCTGTAGCACACAGAGATTGCTGTGCTGCCCTATATTTGGAACTGAGAGCAGGTGGAAGTTGATTTCTGGTATGTATTACTGTGGCGCTATCAGAAGATACATGGCCAGTATTGTTTGCTTCTATCAGGGTGGCAGCAAGAGAGAATTTGAAATAGAATCCACCATGTGTGCTGCTGCTGCTAATTATTCGCTTTGTTCCTGCAGCTCGGCACTAATTCATACAATATCAGACCTTTATAATCTGCCGCTATGTAAATGACTGGGGGAAGTTTTAAAAAGCCTTTTGTTGCAGAAGCTCAGGTTCATTGGCAAAGCTGTTAATTCTCAAGATTAAAACCGAGGCATAAAGCCTGGTGGCAGACCCCATGTTACTAAATAAGCATTTGGTTTGTGGCTCTTAAAGAGTCATTCTCAAGCCAACCTAATTGGTTGAAAGTGTGAAAAATGCAGACTTTTAAAAATTATTTTTCTCTCATACCAAGCAGAGGGTTGGCGAGGTTTCCCTCAAATTGACCTAATGTATGAATCTGATATCAATGTAAACAGACAACAGCATGCTTTGTTCACTAAGGGCCTTGACAGCCCGAGACCTTGTGTAGGGGATGTGCAGCATTGCTCCCCATACCAGTCCTGAGGACAAACAGGCCTTCCCTCTGTTCCTCTCCCTTTGCACACCATCCCTGGCCACAGAGCCCCTGCTGTTCCTGCTGCGCATGGGGGAAACACTCCTGTTTTGCTCCTGGCATGGCTCATCCCTTCATCTGGAACAGTCTTCTGCTATCTACCGATGACTCCTCTTCCTCAGGGCCCTGCCCTGAGGTCACCTTCACCACGAGCGGCCCACTCGCCCACTCTCCCCAGCTTGTTTAAGTCACACCTGGCACCCTCCCTGGTCCCTCACACCACAGATCCCTCACTGTGCTCTAATTCCTGTTTCCATAGCACTTACCAACTCCCAGCATGCTATAGCATCTACTTGTATGTTATGTCTCTTGCTTGTGGTTGGCTTCCCTGTCTGTCCCTCCTACTCCCCTCTCTGTGAGAGGGAGGAATTATGATATTGTTCACTGATGGATCAAACTAGGCCCTCAGTAAAGCATTTGCTAAGTGAATACATTGTGGTATGAACCCTGGAAAAGAAACACATCCTTGGTGGTGAAGTTGCCAGATAATGAGGCTGTCTGCTGTAATCAAGGAGATAGATGTGTAGAGTCTCTTCCAACCCCTGTCTGTCTTTGCTAACAATGTGATGTTAGGCAAAGGGCAGACCCTCCTGGGTCATCACTACCTCTTAATAATCTAGAAGATGCATGTATAAATGGACCATCTAAACTTTAAACTGCCCCATTTAATCCCCTGCCCTTTGTTATTGAGGTTTTTTATTATTAACTTACGTATTTAAGAGTTAGAAACACACACCCACACGTGTGCACACACACACATACACACACACATGCACACACACAGCTCCCATCTGATCTGCTCCCCAAATGCTAGGGCTGGGCTAACCCAGGGCAGGAGCCAGGAACTCAATCCATGTCTCCCACGTATGTGGCATACAGGAATCCAACCTCTTAAGCCATCACCATTGCTTCCCAGGATCTACATTAGTAAGAAACTGGAAACAGGAGTTGGAGCCCTGTAATAAACTCAGGCACTCTGATGTGGAACATAGGCCTCCCCAAGTCAGCATCTTAACTGCTAGACCTAAGACCTGCCCCTGTTGCCAAGATTTAATGCCCTAAAGAGCCAAGATTATTTGTATTGTTATCTGATTCCTAACCGGCATCCTTATATTACATTGGATGGGTAGAATTAGCACTTATCAACTGCCAGCTGACACTGTGCTCATGCTCTACTCATGCCTTCCCCTTGCTCCTCACCACCTGTGAATGAAGTAGCTGCTGTCATCTCATGCTGACACGGGCGTTCCAGACCCCTAGGGTGGGGGGTGCCCATAGGAAGTAGAACAGGTGGAATTTCAGCCTGAGCTTGTTTCAAAGATTATTCATGCTTGATCCTCTAAGCAGGAACACAGGATCTTCCTTTTCTGGTCATGGAAAACAACTTTCATTAGCTTTCTCTATGTCTTCTATTCTTCTTTGGTGATGAATTCCAAGAGCCCTGCGTCAGGATCAATAGGGGAGCTCTTTCCAGGTGTGTGTGCCTGCTTTTCGGGGGACTAGGCCTTCCTGGCACAGCTGTAACCAAGGAGCTGTCAGCTCCCAGAGAGGAGGGCATAGACAGTTTGTGAGCTCTGACACATTGGATATCAGAACCACTAAGTCACCCTCTTTGCCCTTTTCATTGTGCAAATCCACTAACCCCAATCAATATCCTAATGATTGCTAAGAACTGGTGAAGCCCCTTATGTCTTAGTCTGTTTGGCAGAGTTAATTCAAGATGATAAACTGTGAATTAGAAATTACACCCCAGGTGTTCCTTTAGTTCGTGAAAAATGACTGGTGACAGAAATGATTCATCTATGAGTTCGTCTCCAGTGTGACTTCTGGGGGCAGACCTGCACCTTCCCCCTGGCCTTCTAGGCCCAAGTCTGTGTCACTGAGGAGAGGAGAAGAAACTGTCTAAAATGATCCCTAAGTCTTCTCCGAATTGCCCGTTTTGTATTCAACCCTCCTCCCCTCAAGGCAGAGCAGAGCATGCTAGCAAGCAGCCAAGTTTCAGTTTCATTCCTCCTTCCCCCTTTCTCTGCCTTCCTTTTAGGATGCACTTGAATATCGTGCTGTACAGGAAGAGTTTTACTTCTCTTTTGAAAAATCTTTGTGAAGAAAAACATAGCACTGAGTTGTAGCTGTGTTTTATGTATTTGTTTTAAGGGTTTATTTATTTATTTGAAAAAAAGAGTGATGAAATGGAAAAAGAAAAAGAGAGGGAGATCCTCCATCTACTGGTTCACTCCACAAATGCCCACACCAGTGGGGCTGGACCAAAGCCAGGATCCATGAATTCCATCTGGGTCTTCCTGATGGGTGGCAGGAGTCCAAGTACTTAGGCCATCACTTTTTGCCTTCCCAGGTGCATTAGCAGGAAGTTGGATCAGAAGTGGAGGAGCTAGGACTTGAACCAAGTTATTCTATATGCGTTTTGGGTATACCAAGTGAAAACTTAAAAACTGCTGTACCAAAACATCTACCCCAATAGCTGTGTTTTGGTTTTGGAAGTGGGTTTCCAATAGATTAGGCTGGGCCTAGGAGATGAAGTCGGTCCCATTGATTGGTTGGGAGCAGCTGTGTTCAAGGTGTTACTTTTCATCCAGCATGTCAGTGTATCTCACAGTCTCACTGTGGATGCTGATCTGGGAGCATGTATTTTGAGGTGGGGTATTCCTAACCTGTACCTTTTTGGACTTCTCTACAACTCACTCCGACACCAGGCTGTCCTCTCTAAGAGTTCTGTCCTTGCTTGTAACAGTTCCCCTCCTAGGACTCCCACAAAATTCAAATCTGATTACCCTGTCCATCAGGCATAGTCTCTCTGTGATCATCTAAACTTTGTGAGACTTCTAAGACTGCCTGTGCCCAGAGATTTCTCCCTTCACTAAATGCTTGTCCTCACCCAATTCCTATCCCTCACATGACATTTTTGTACTGCCCTGTATGACTGATCTGTGGGTGTGTGTCACAAGAGTTGTGTGTATGTACATAAACACTCACAAATGCCTTGTTAACTCCTTGAAGGCATGGATATTGTATCTTTTCTCTGTTTAGTGGCATTCAGCCCCAAATTGAATCATCTGTTAGTTGAAGGGCATGCTGTCTTCTAGTCCCTGCTGTAGAGTGAAGGAATAGTTAAATGACTATTTGAACTGGTTATGGCTACTTCCCCAGAATTAAACTAACATTACTCTTCATATTTCATTTTTTTAAAGATTTATTTTATTTGAAAGGCAGAGTTGGGGAGGGGGAGAGAGAGGAATCTTTCATCTGCTGATTCACTACCCAAATAGCTGTAATGGCTGGGTCTAGACCAGGCTGAAGCCAGGAGCCAGGAGTTTCTTCTGGGTCTCCCATATGAGTGTAAGAGCCCAAGGACCTGGACCATCTTCTGCTGCTTTCTGCTACACATTAGCAGGGAGCTGGATTGGAAGTGGAGCAGCCAGAACTCCAGCTGGAGCCTACATGGGATACCGGCACTGCAGGTGGTAGTTTAACCCATTAGGCCACAATGCCAACCCGTACTCTTCATATTTCTAAGCAAACACTTAGTCACCATACAGTGGTGTGTACAAAGCCAACCCTTAATGAGCATTGACCCTTATAAATATCTGGGTGGTGGTGAGGTTGGAAGAAGCCTAGAAAAACCTAGTGGTTTCTGAAAAAAGAAAGGGGGAAGAATATAGGTCAAACAACCTTTTATTCAGAAGCACTCAGGCCAAGATTACAGGCACATCACAGCTGATTGAATGGATGTCCCTCCACCTTAAAAGCATTTTGCAATGTGATTGTTGGGCTCGCAGATCAGGTATCAGAAAATCTCTTGGGCTGCATTGCTCAAGAGTGAGACTTCAGCAGTTCCTTGTGCTCTTGAAGTGTTTGTGTTCACTTTAGTTATCATCTGATCAGATGCCAGCTGGTAATGGGATTGTAGTAGATTTGCACAACAATGGGATCCTCAAAGGGCTGAGAAAACATGACAGAAATGGTGAGTGGCAGAATCCTTAGATGTCTCATTTAATGCTGGGTGATTGAGTGCATCCATGTGGAGGAGCTTTTCCAAGTCAACATCAGCACAGAGCAATTGTGGATGAAACATCAGAGCCTTCCTTGAATAGGATGGGATGGGTATAGGCAAAGGCAATTATTGTAAACAAGTGCAGAAGTCTTAAGGAAGAGAAGTTGCATTATGTTTTAGCATTGGGGAATGTCTCTGTTGCTTCACATGACATCCATCTTCCAAAATGCCCCCTTGGCATTTCTGGCCTGGTGCATTATGCTGAGCTAATTCAGTCCCTTTGTTCTGTTTAGGGATATTTACTTCTTCTTGTTTATTTAATGGGAAGTGAAAATGAGAAAGTAAAGGAATCACAGAAATTAAGTCCCACTATAGAAAGAAAAGGAGACAGCTTGGCCAGGAGCTCATTTTCAGAAACAATGGAAATTGCAGTACCGTTGGATTCTTCTTGACTTCATGGTTGACTCCATACAAAATAGTTTTAGACATGAAAGACTTTGATGACAGTGCTATGTGGCCATTGAGTTTCTGAGTGAGGGTGTTTGGGGTTAGCCAGTCATTTACTGCTCTCAGTTTACTTTGAATATAATGAACTTGAAATGGAAAATATGACCCATCTTTGAATCAGCATTTGGTGTCTTAACCAGAGAAGAAATGCTATGTGTAAGAGCTTTTAATTGAACTATACATTAACAGTCTTCCACAAAGCAACCTTTGAGTTTGACAGGCATGCCCAGTTGGGACAGGATTTAGCATCTATAGAGTAATTACAAAAGCCCTGTTTATCAGGGCTGGTTTGATTATGCCACACCATGGAGAAAAGCCTTCATTATTGTTGTTGAACTTGTGCACAGACAGAAAAGGCATAACTTCACTTATGCAATGGCAGAGGTTGGAGAGAGAGTATTCTCTGCTCCACAAAAGGTGAACTATTTCACATGGAGCATCATAATATTTCAAGGGTAGACATGGATAGTTCAGTGATTACTGAAAATGAGACTATCCTTTGTTTTTTTGGTAGATATAAATATTCTATAATTAATATCATTAACATAGCTTCATAGGACAATGATATTGCTTTGATTACATGTGTAGGAAGGGCAGTGTGGTAGAAAGATGGAGGAAGAAGATGGAATCTTTATCTGGGATATTTTCTAATTCTGCCTGTCTATCCCCTCAAAAACTCATGAACAACCTAACTTGCCATGGGCAGCTAACTCTAACCTGTGATGACTGATGTCATCGCATTACCTTACCTTTCCAATGTCAATTTCTGAGGGCAGCTTTACCAACTTTCCAGATTAGGTCCACATTCCCTGCATGTGTTCTCATTGGACAGTATTGTTTCTCCCTTAGCTTTCAACCCACTGGTAATTTAATAATTGTGTAAATAGTGATTTACTTTCCATCAACTCTATTAGAAAGAAAATTCCACGAAGCAGAGGATCTATTTTAGTGTTCACTAATCATCCCCTGAGGCTAATGTGGTGAACTCCACTAAGTTAGAGCTCAGTGAATGTTTGTTGAAGAAATGAATGAATGACTAGTGAATGGTTGAATTGTCCCAGCCCTACCAGTATTCAACCCAGTGACATCAGATAAGTCATCCAAGAATCATTGGACCTCAGTGCATTTACCTGCACTTCTTATTAGAAAAGGTGATTTCTGTGTTTGTTTCCTATGGCTGCCATAATATCACAAATTGTATGGCTTAAAACAGATGTATTCTCTCACAGATTTACAGGTTAGAAGCTTAAAATCAAGTTCATCAACAGTGCTATGATTACTCTGATGATCCAAAAAAAGAAAAGAAAAAAGAAAAAACTGGTCCCTTGCCTCTTGCTATCTTCTACTGGTCACTGGCAGTCTTTGGTATTCCATGGCATATAACTATATCACTGTGTGCCTCTGTTTCTCCTCCCTTCTCTGTGTCTGTCCTCTTACAAGGACATCTGTCATCACACATTTATGGCCCGTGTTAATCCACTAGGACCTCATCTTAACTAATCACGTCTGCAAAGATACTATTTCCAAAGAAGATCATATATTCTGAAGTCATATTAGGCATGAACTTTGGTGAGTGCACTATTCAATCCATACAGTTTCTTTAGTCTTCAAAAATTTTTAATATTTGGAAGGCAGAGTGACAGAGAAAGAGGGACACACATGGAGAGGGAGTAGGGGGAGAGAGATAGACAGATAGACAGAGAGGTCTTCCATCTCCATCTGCCAATTCACTCCCCAAATGCCTGCAACAGCCAGAGGCAGGCCAGACCAAAGCCAGGAGCCTGGATCTCCATCTGTGTCTCCCATGTGGGAGGCAGAAACCCAAGTACTCGGACCATCATCTGCTGCATATTAACAGGAATCTGGTTTGGAAGTAAAGGCCCAGCTTGATCCTCGATGCTCTAAAGTGGGATGCAGACATGCCAAGTGGAGCCTTAACTTGCTGTGCCACAGCATGCACCCTTTAACACATACAATTTCTCGGGTCCCTCCTGAGTTTTCTGATTTCTTAAGTTAGCCTTCTACAGTTCTTTCCCCATATTCACAGCTATATTCTTCCCATACTGCTCTCAGAAACTGCAGGTTCCATTGAGGCTAAATCCAGGAGTTCTTGTTAACAGCAGAGTGATAAAAGTTTGAGTCAGGATTGAGGTCAAGATTCTTAGGTCTCATGTGGAATCTCTCCTTTGATTTGTCTGCCTTCTGATGCCCAGGGTGCTCCTGGAATCACAGTGAGCCTAAATGGTACCTTTACGTGAGGAAGCACTTGTGCCCTTAAAGTCTGGTATTTCAGTCCCCATCACCCCCTCATTGGGAATTCTTGTGCTGAGTGCTCCCTGCCCAACTGTATGCTGAAGCTCTGGCCTCCCCAGATTCTTAGCAAATGCTTCTTGGATCCTATTCAGCTGCCTTGCCTTGTCCCTTCACACTTGTGTAGTCCAGCCTTATATCTACCTATCTGAACTGCCTGAGACTATATGAATCTTTGCAATGTTTTTGGTCCCCAGGCTCTTTTATTCTAAATGAAAGCTTTCCTTTGCTACCAGAAGATCAAGTGCTCCTCAGGAAAGTGAAGGAAAACGTGGTCTAATACTTGTACTATATCCTTAAAAAAATAACTTAAGTCAGTGATAATCTGAGGGCACTTCAAAAAGTTGATGGAAGATTGGATTGAAAGGTAAGTTTAGGGGTGGGTATTTGGTGTAGGGGTTGAGATAATACTCGGGATGGCTGTGTCCCATATCAGAGTGCATGGTTTCAAGTCCCACCTGTGCTCCTAATTCAAACCTCCTGCTGATGAGCACCCTGGGAGACAGCAGGTAATGGCTTAAGTGATTAGGTCCCTGCCATCCATATGGGGAACCTGGATTGAGTTCTCAGCTCTAAGCTTTGGCTTGACCCAGCCCTAGCTTAACAGGCATTTGTGGAGTGAATCAGTAAATATATATATATATATATATATATATATATATATATCTCCTCTGTTTGAATAAGTGATTTATTTTACAAATATAGGTTTATTTTGATGTAAAAAATACTTAGAATCCATGTACTTTTTTCATAATACACATTTTTCATGAATTTATTGAGGCCCTGTCATATACAAGGATCTCAAAAATGCCTTGCACAAAAATAAACCTTTTTTTCAGTTCCATTTTCCATAAGGTTTTTGTAGTCCCCTTGAAGTTCTTGAGCTTCTTGTGTTCTACATTTGATAGGGAAACCAAATGAACATTTGTTGGAGTCCTACTCTGTGCTAGCTCCTGTTCACAGCTTCTGAGTGTGTAAATGCGTAAACAGATTAGTCATCTGCTTCATATCTACATATTTTAATGCTGCACTCATGTAAAAAGAAGCAGTGAGTCTTCAAGGGCAGAGAATTTATAACATTAGGAGAATGTATTCTTTGAATCTTAACATGATTGCTATTACTTCCTTCAGTATTGAGGAATAAAAGTTACAACAACCTTCAAAAGAGACAAGATACAAGGAAGGAGGGAGTCACCCATGGAAGCAGCTATGGTGTAAACTCCTAGGCTCTCCCTCTTGCTTCTCCAGCAGCTGTTTTTCTGAGAAGTGCAAGTGCTGGCATTTGGAGAGCTGTGGTAAGACATCATGAGCTGACCAAGGACTCAGATTGGTTCTCAAGCTTCCCCACACCATGGTGCAAATTGTCTCAGAGACCTAAAGAATCCCAAAGGAAGGTTACATTTTTTTTTTTTATTTCACAGATAGAGTTATAGACAGTGAGAGAGAGACAGAGAGAAAGGTCTTCCTTCCGTTGGTTCACCCCCCCCCCCCCCCCGCAAGTGGCCACCATGGCCGGCGCTGTGCCGATCCAAAGCCAGGAGCCAGGTGCTTCCTCCTGGTCTCCCATGCGGATGCAGGGGCCCAAGCATTTGGGCCATCCTCCACTGCCCTCCTGCGCCACAGCAGAGAGCTAGACTGGAAGAGGAGCAACTGGGACTAGAACCCGGCACCCATATGGGATGCCGGCACTGCAGGCAGAGGATTAACCAAGTGAGCCACAGCACCGGCCCGGTTGCATTTTTGCTCTGTCCTCAGACAAGGAAGCAGAGACAGTGGAAGAGCCAACACATGAACAAGTATTAGAAAAAAGACCAAGGTCAAGAGAGATGGTGACTGGGCTCCACCAGATCCCCACCTTTCCTGACAGCTCATTAACAGGATGTTTCCATTTTTGCAAAAACACAAGGAGGAGTATTTTTACACATTATTTAAAAATGTGAATCTTAGTATCCTTAAGAAATTGCATAAATATTTAGGCAAAAGCATCAAGGATAGTTTATATTCTCAGTATCCTTTAGAGAATCATCAGGAGGGAATTAGGAACGAGCATTAACCTTTTTTTGGTCTCTGACACAGGTCAAAGAACAAACCTAACAGCAAAAATAACATAGCTTGCCCAGATTGCTATTGCCTACACTGGATCTCCAAACTGCATTGGCTAGTTTTGTCCACATGCTTCTAATAATTATTAATGACTCACTGCTTTGTTTATTCATGAGGCACTTCTCAGTGCCCGTAGCGTCATGCTTTCTGGCATTTCTGTGATTGCCGTGGAGGCATCGGGCTTGTAAAAAACATTGCCCCATGTTCGTGGGGTTTACGCCTAATGAGTAGGTATGAAGAGGTAATGGGGCAGTGGTTTAGCCCCTATATTTATGAAATTGCTTTGAATGACATTATAGGGGTTAGAAGGGGGGTTGTTGTATGTTTTTACATTTTTTTTCATTTTCCCTGTGATGTTTGTTTTACAGGGAGGCTTTCCGCAAATGGAAGAAAAAAAAAAATCTCAACGACTCTAATACTTCCCTCTATCCTGTCACCTTTCTGACTTCTGCTGCCAAAAGTAATCATTTTTAATGAGAATTCTCAACCATAAAAATCTGACTTTTGAAAGCAGTGCTGGAAAGAGAGACCAGTCTCTTGGCGGGTGTGTCAAAACAATAATAGTAATAATTAAAAAAAAAAAACAACACATGTTTTAAAAGCAGATATACCCAGTTTCCCATGAATACTTAGAGTTTCACGAAATAGCAAATGAAAATAAAGAGTGGGCTCAAGGCATTTGGCCCACCCACATCAAACTGACCAGAGGAAAGCAATTTAATAAAGATCATACAGCAAATTCCTCCTAATCAATGAGGACCAGACTCCGCTGGGCGGATGGGGAGCAGTGCAGGGCACTCTTAGCTGGAAGGTGGGATGCTGGGTCTTGGTCCTACCCTTTCTTGGACAGCTTTATGTGCTAGATCCCTTGTGCATGGGTTACCAGCCCATCTCTGTGGACTGCTGAGGACACCATGGTGTGTACAGCCCAGTACCTGTTGCCCGAGGCTTTGCTCATTGGACCAACAATACTCATAGGCCGCTGAAAGCCACATGGGCTATGCCATGACATGTAACCTTCTGTTCTTTGTCTTCTGGGCCTTCATTTCTGTTTTCACCTGCTGTTTGACTCCGGAATCCCTGAGGACCAGAACCCTGCTTCCTGTTTGTGCCCTCTCCCACCCCGGAGCTGGCAGAGTACTCTTGCACATCAGACTCTCTGGTGCCATATATGCTCGACGCTGGCTCCCCTTTCTGCAGCCCAGGCACACTTCAATCAATCTGCTGATACACTTTGTATTCTTAAAGCTGGCATATATTTTAGGACCTGACTCTGACAGGAAGAATTTACAAATAGAGTTTTTTAGAGGGTTCAGATTCAACATTTGTGGGGAAGAAAATATAAGCTAGTGGTTAAGCCAGCCTAGGTACCACTCTGCACCCCATCTCCCCCCTAACTCCCTGGCTCAGCTCCAACACTAAAACATCTCAAGTAGTGCACTTCTACCTATTTTCAGTCATGAGGTTTTCTGTGAAACTAATGATTCTACTGCAAATGCATACATACACATACAGGTGGGTGCACTGCCACTGCCAGGACTGTTTTCTTTGTAGTAGGATTCTAATATCTCCATGGAGTGAATGGGTCCATAAGTCAGAGTTTGGTCTGGGATAATAGAATCTGCTGCAGGGATTTGGAACACAAAGATATTTCCTAAGAAATGGGCTTGTAGACCCTTTGGATGGGCTGGTGGAGGACAGGTCCCAGAGAGTTGCCCCTGGCTTTCTCAAGATGAGGATGCTGCTGAAAGCATAGGATAGCCACAGCCATCTCAGCCACAGAGGCAGCAAAGTAGCTGATTCGCAGGAGCAAGTCTGGGATTTCACATATGTTCTTTTCACATGGCCCAGCCTGACATTACTGGAAAGGATTCCTGGCTTCTCCTTGTCTTCTGCCTTCCAAGTTGTACACAGATGTCTCTCAGTGGTTGACTCTAAACCTGCAATCTGCCAGTCAGGGAGCTCGAAGAATGGAATATCCCTGGGCTTCTGAGAGGGGAAGAATGCTTACTGATGGCCTGACATCATTCTGAGAGGTTTGCCCTGAGGAAATAAATTGATATTTGCAACTGACCTATAAGATGGATTACGTTATCATCCACCCATTTTACAGCCTTGGACACCAAAGTTTGAATAACTTGGCTAAGATTATAGTCCATCATACAGCAGAGTTGGGCTTAAGAATGCAGGCAGTCTGTGGCCCAAATTTTTGCTTTTGACCTCTGTCCCATTGGTTTTCAGTTGAGAGCCATACTGTTTTGTCATCTCCCTCCCCTCAGCTTTAGGGGAAATGTCTGGAGATGCTTTTGATGGCCACAACTTGGGAGGGTGCTGCTCCAGTCTGGTGGGGACCGTCCCAGATGCTGTCAGGCAGACTACAATGCCCAGAAAGGGCCCCCAATGAAGAATTATCCGGTCCAAAATGCCCCTTGCCCTGCGCTCAGCTGAGAGGTTGGCAGTTTAGGTGTGGACAGAGGAGCTTCCTGTTTTCTTTGATGTCTACTATTTAGGAGCTTCCATTGTGTCCTATTGCCTGGGCCAGGCTATACCCTGCCCCTAGCTTTCCAGGGGGTCCCTTTTCTCTTTGTAGTGAATCCTAGTGGCCTTGGCTGAGGTCGAAAGAACAGGGAGCTCGTGCTGTGTCTGAGACAGTCAGATCCCTGATTGTCCAACCCCTCACCCTCTTTGCGGCCTGACATGTTTTTCGGTTGCAATACTTTGCCTCTTGTTTCTCCCTCTTGCTCTGTCTGGAACTGCCATTCCTCTGCCAAATATAACACAAATATAACCCACAGGGAGCACTAGAACAACCTTTGGCTCTAACCATGCCCTCAACAACCTGGCTAGCATGAGTGCACCGCCACCCCCATACCCCCAGCACCCAGGACAAAGCTGGTCCCACTTCTGCTCTCTACTCAGAGGCTCCACGGAGCCTGAACCATGGGTACACCTTGGCCAGCAGGGCACCAACCCTCTTCTTAAATAGCAGCTGGCACCTGTCACACGTGTCCTGGTGGTGTCCCTATTGAAAGTGAGGAATGATCCGTGCCAGCTGGCTTGTCAGCTGTCACAGTAAACAATGAGCACAAACCACCTTGTGTCTGCAGCACAGCTGAGGGGGGCTGTCTTTGCACACGGTCTGTGCGAGGGAGGTGGGCAGCCTCCTCACACTCTGTATGAGCAATTTCCATTCTGTTGTTTTCTCTCGCACATGGCTTTCTGGAACGAGAGAGAGAGAGAGAGAACGAGCAAGGGAGATTGACTAAGTGTTTTAACTTAGATTCTTTGTGTTTTATCTGTGGATGCATCCATTTTCTTGTGAGCAAAAGAGATGAAGTATCAGGGTCAAGTGGATGAGCTGCACTTGTGGCTCAGATGCAAGAACGTGTCTTAAGCAGCACAGTGCCAGTTCACGAAGAGCCCTGAAGCTGCAGTGGGAGAAGTTCTGGGTGACGCGAATTGCTAGTTCTGCTCTGCTGGGTCAAGTGCATGGCTGTAGTTAGGCCTCCTCACTTCTCCCCAGTTGTAAAATGTAGACATTGAAGCATTATCTCCTCTAAATTTTCTTCCTGTTCTAAACATTGCTGGCTTTAGAATTCAACCCATTGCATTTAGACGAGGGTTGGAGGCCTCCATGTTCCCATCTATGACATGTTTCATGTCAAAGAATTCCCATAACAAGTAGGCAATCATATCCTCTGTGAGCTGCCCACATCCTAGCTAGGGAGAAGAACACAGTCCTCTGAGAATCACTGGCTGGCTGTGTAAGTCAGTCCCTGCCCTGGGTTAACACATAAGGATTAGGAGTATATGTGAAGGTAGAGTAGCCAACACAGAATTCTGCAAGCCACTTCTCTGCTTTCTAGGGGACTTGGTGGGTGCCAGGTTTTGAATGTACACTAGGAGCATTTTGACCAGAAAGCTTCCATCCCTCTCTTCATCTTGGTGTAAGGTAAGGGAAAGACATTGGCCACTATGTTAGGTTCATACTGAGGGCTGACAGGTGCCTCTCAACCCATCTGAGATGGTGGAGTTGTCCAGGCTGAGTAGCTCAGAGCCATTAAACAAATGTAATTTTAGGGCCCACCGTGAGCCACACACTGTGCTTCATGCTGGGCCTATGGAACTGATTCCTAGTCATCTCATAGCATCCTTTCTGAGCCATGCAAAAACTAGGCCAAGTCCTCTCTTAGCCACTCTAAGACCTTTGCTAGTCAAAAAACTCTCCAGAAAATGGGAGGCTTTGTTAGAGATATGTTTAGGTGGAGAGTCTGTAAGAAACTGTAAAGTTAGGGGCTTTCTTCTAGCATGTGGTAGCTCAGATTCAAAGGAAGCATGGATATGCAGCTCTGGTGTGCACAGAGAATCACAGCAACAAAACACAGGGCTCTGGTCACAGGGGCCTTTGCTTCTTCACTGAGAGGTAGAGTGACTTTCAGGGCTTTTGGAGGTAAGCAGTAGCTTTATGAAAGTCTTTATGAAAGTGTTTGCGGGGCCAGCACTGTGGCATAGAGGTAAAGCCACTGCCTGCAGTGCAGGCATCCCATATGGGCACCGGTTCAAATCCTGGCTGTTCCACTTCTGATCCAGCTCTCTGCTATGGTCTGGGAAAGCAGTGCTAGGGCCCCTGCTCCTGCATGGGAGACTTGGAGGAGGCTCCTGGCTCCTGGCTTCAGATTGGCCCAGCTCCAGCCATTGCAGCTATCTAGGAAGTGGACCAGCGGGTGGAGGACCTCCCTCCCTCCCTCTCTCCCTCTCCCTCCCTCTCTCTCTCTCTCTCTCTCTGCTCCGCCTCCGCCTCCACCTCTCTGTAACTCTGCCTTTCAAATAAATAAATAAATCATAAAAATAAAGAAATTCTATGATTGCTACCTAAGTCCTGATCCTATGAGAGTCCGCATAGTACTTCTTGATTTGTGTATCCTGCATGTACATTCTAGTAAAATATGATAGGCGCGTGCGTGTGTGTGTGAGAGAGAGATCTTTATTTTGTGTATTTCAAATGAGTGCATATAAGGATTTGTATATCTGATCAGTTTTTCTCATAGTATCTGACATTCTTCTGCCAGACATTCCTTTGAAGTCTTTGAGCGTTTTTTCTCTGGCAAATTGCTGGTGAATCCTCATTGAAATTCTGGCTATCCCTGGGATTGTTTCTGCTGTTTCTTTAACTGACTTCTTAGCAGGGATTGATACCTTTCTTACGGCAGAGACCTGAGAGGAAGACCTCCAGGGGGAAGAGTGTAGCTGGCACAAGGGCAATAAAGGGGACCTAGAAGAGTGGCACAGAGAGCTTTGACTTTT
This sequence comes from Lepus europaeus, assembly GCF_033115175.1. NCBI lineage: Eukaryota > Metazoa > Chordata > Mammalia > Lagomorpha > Leporidae > Lepus > Lepus europaeus. Next base: position 70,967,223 of record NC_084838.1, read on the forward strand.
CTCGTAGTCTGGGGGCAGAGGGAGATGGGGATCACACCATCAGAAGCTCTTATCTTGCTGTCTTGCTGTTCTGCTGTGCAGTGAGAAGAAAGGCACCAGAGGTTTTGTTCTTACTCGTTCTAATCCCGTATGACCCCCTCTAATTAAGGGGCCCCTAAGGCAGGGCAGCACCCTTACGCCCATGCAGCGCTGCTCCAAACACTATGACCATAGATGGTGTTTGGGTACACAGTTTGTTTCCTAGGCTTTTCTCCTAGTAATATTTTCCTCTAGAAGAGGAGTTGGTGTCTTGAGCCTGTCAGTCAGTCCCAGGAGTACCTAAGTCACCAATGTGGCATCATTTCATTTTGACCAACAGAAAAAGCCCCTTGGCATACTTGCCCCTTGGCTGTAACATGTGTAACATGCCCTTGCCACCCCCCTGGGCAGCTTTCAATCCAGAAGGTGTTATGGAACATCAGTCACCTCAAAACTTTTCCTTTGAGTAAAGCAGCACTATGAGGAGTTTTTGCTGGAACAATCCATTCCTTCACTCTGACCTTTAGCCTTTATCAAGAAACCTAATCATAGACCCTTTACTGGAAATGTTGATATTTGAAAGAAAGAGCATGCAGTTTAGGAACCAGACTGGATAGGGTTTAAGACTTAACCTGGTGTTAAGTCTTAAACTCTATTCCTTCCCCACTTGGATACCTCTTTTAAGACTTGTGAAACTCAATATTTTCATTTACAGTAAGGAGATGATGGTACTTAGCTCCTAAGAGTACTTGAAGCATATAAAGGGCCAGGTGTTTGGCCATCAAAGAACATATGTGTTTCTCCCTGCTTGTGTCCTAAGCCATCAACTGCTCCTCATCTCAGTGATAAGCTCAAGGCATCACTTGAATTAAATAACGACCCATAATGACCCACTTTTATAATCCAACCTCCAGCTAAATTATAGTCTCATTAGCCAGTTTATCCACTTTGCTTTGGTTTCAGAAATTCCATATGGATGCCTAAATATGATTTAGAAATACTCAGATTATTTTTTGAGACATATGACTAACTTCAGTTAAAATCAGTGCTTAGGATAATTTGTAAAAGAAGCTTTCACGCTATTCACCTGTCAGGCAAGGAGTGTGAAAGAGCCAAGGGCCTAACACTGTAGATCCAGACAGGAAAACGTGCGTTCTCCCAAATTATTTTTGCAGCTTTTATGGAAAGTCAGTTGAAAGCAGAGACTGGTAGCTCATATATTTTCTTCCAATAACAGATTTGGATTCAAGAGTCAGGCAGTAGGTTGGCCTGTAGAGATGTGATATCCATGTGCAGGTTCTTAGGACTTTAACCTTGATATTGTGGCACATTTCTGTTCATCCTGGACCACTTCAGACAACAGGAATACTATACTCATACAACAAATGGTTGGCAGAAGGCTGAAGGGAAGAAAACCCCCACAGAACCCAGAATAGAATTCTTTGCCCAACACATGTATTTTCTCTTTCTTCTGCACAAGTACTGCTACAACTCTACTTAAGTATCTGTTATGGCAGTGTCATGTTGTTTATATGGGCATACCATCATGAATTCATTCTATTCTTGGCAGAAGTTTAGGTTCTTTTCAGATTCTTTTGCTATTACAGTGTTTGATATTCATAATGACAGCAGCTAACATGTATACAGTACTTAGCCATGTCCTGCACATGTACACTTAATTTAACCCTTTCAACAATTCTATTAAATGTATCTTATCCTTAGCCCCACCTCATCGCTCAACAAACTGAGGCATAAAGATCCAGTAGGCCCAAGGTCACAATTATTAAGTGATAGAAGGAGGATTTAAAGTCATGCAATTTAGCTCCTTGGTCCATATTCTTAGCCACTGTGGCACTGTTCCTGATATTATCTCCTTATGTATATGAGTATATACTTATCTGTGGATGTAAGCATGATGTATGTGTGTTGGTATGTAGGCATGTATGTGAGTGCAGGGCAGGACATACTTTCATTGTGTAACAGTATGTTAAATTCTTGGCAGTGTGATTGGTAGGGAAAGAATATGTGTATTTGAAATTTTGGTAGCTGTTGCCAAAATTGCCTGCCCCACTTCCACCCCCAAAATAGAGTGCACCCATTTAATCTTACAACAGTTATTTTGTAACATTAGGTGCCACAGAGAATACCCAGTACAGAAGTCATACCCACAAAGTGCGTGTGTAAATGGGTTATTCCATGGAAAGATCTCACTCGGTCTCTTCAGCAAATGTCACATTCCATCGGCTTCAGTGATCTCTCAAACCACATTGCCAACAAGTGCTCCCCTTCTTTCCAGTGTGTCCCCTAAACCGAGAGACCTGCCGCTGCCCCTAAATATGCCATAGATGTGCTAGGTGACTCAGACTGCTGGAGATCAGCATTCTCAGTCTCTTGCCAACTGTCCAGGTTGTATTCACACAGGAGCATCAGGCTGGATCCTCCTTGTTTCTTCACCTTTTGCGTGACTTTGCCTCATTCTCATCACCAAAGACATTTTCAGTGTTTGTGAAAGGATTCAGGTAATTCATGTGGTTTTGGTTTTGTTTTTTTTTTTTTTAAGATTTATTTATTTATTTTAAAGGCAGAGTTGTGGATAGGGGGAAAGAGAGAGAGAGAGAGAGAGAGATCTTCCATCACCTGCTTCACTTCCCAAATGGCTTCAACGGCCAAGGATGGACTAGGCCAAAGCCAGGAGCCAGGATCTTGGTCTGCTCTGTGAGGGACAGGGGCTCAAGCACTCTGGCCATCTTCTGCTACCTTCCCAGGCACGTTAACAGGAAGCTGTATAGGCAGCAGAGCAGCAGAGACTGTTACCGGATACTGGTGTTACAAGCAGTGGCACAGCGTGCTGCACCACAGCGCAAGCCCCAGTGGTTCATGTTTCAAACTTCTCCTATATCATCAGTTTATTCAAGGCTGTTATTTTCTTACTTGAAAGAGTTCTATTCTGATGACCTATCAACTATTCAGGAGTGTTTTTCTTATTTATCACCTTTGGTCTGGTCATCAGCCCATCCATCAGTGAAAAATCATGTTTTAATCCATCCCCTCATCTCCCCAAAAGAACTGGTGTTGTGGCACAGGAGGTAAACTCCCACCTGCAACACTGATATCCCATATGAGTACTTGTTCAAGTCCCAGCTGCTCAACTACTGATCTAGCTCCCTGATAATGTACCTGGGAAAGCATCGGAAGATGGCCCAAGTGTTTGGGCTGCTGCCACCCACGTGGGAGACCTGGAAGGAGTTCCTGGCTCCCAGCTTTGGCCTGCCCACTCCTGGCCACTGTGGATTTGGGGAACTGAACCAGCAGATGAAGATAATCTCTGTCTCTGCCTCTATCTCTGCCTTTGTTTTTCTGTCTCTGTAGCTCTGTCTTTCAAATAAATAAGTAAATCTTTACAAAAAAAGATCGGTTCATCAAAGCAAGAACTGTGATTTCCCTTTCTTCCAGTTTCTAGCGCTGCACCTGCCACGGAGTTGGTAATTGACCCAGGTTGTTGACTTTAGCTTTTGAATGTTTTGGTTCACTGGGACACCATAGTAACAGTTATTATAAATGGAACGCTCTAATCGAAAAGCTCATTTTAGGTTTCTGTCTTACCCACAAAAGATTTGCCAAAGAACTTGAACAAACCTCAACTCTTACAGGGCAATGCATTATACAAGCATCAAAGATAAAGTTTTAAAAAGTTTCCAGAGAAGTTTGATTGTTAGAATAAGCTTCTGTCCTTTGTTTATAGCCCTTGTCTCTTTCGTTGAGGAACAAGGTTTTGTTTTCTCTTTATACTGTTTGCTGAACTTCTTTACTTAGGGCAAGATTGATAATATGATCATTAAGTTTACTAGAAAAAGATCACTGAAAAAATTAAGAGTGAGTATCCGGGAGGGAGGGGAAGACGGGATTGGAGCATGGGTGGGAGGTGGGGGATGGGGAGTGCTGCTGTGTTCCTAATACGATATAAAGGAAATATATGGAACATGTATAACTTAAATAAAATATATAAATAAATAAAAAATAATAAGCTTCTGTCTTCAGTGACAGTAATTTCTTCTTGACACTGTACCATGGTCCAGATGGTTGCTGAAGGAATTTTGTGTTGGGTGTGTTCTCCAGCACACTGGTGCACTTTATTTGGTACTGACAAATGAAGACTCTGTCAAGGATCCTTTGAGTTGCTTTGGTATTCAGGTTTGCTGAATGGTGGTGGAAAGACTTAGAAACTTTGAATACATTGAGCAAGATGTTCAAAAGAATTCCTGTGAGCCCGGAACTTTCCTCCTGGTCTCACTATTGATAGCATGTAGTAGTTCTATAAAATGGAAGACATTTAAGTGGATTCCACTCTATTCTTCAGAATTTGTTTTTCAATTTTGGTTTGTATTTCTTTTTTCCTTCCTTCCCTCTCTCCTGTCTCCTTTTTTTCTCTCCTATCCCTTTCTCTATTTTCTTTTTACATACCAGTGTATTTCACTATGTGGTATGGAGAATTCTGTTATACATTCCGAAGTCTCAATAATCCAGTTGCTTGTGATATAATGGGAGCTATCAGAGAAAGATAGTGTATTAAGTTAGAAGTGTTTAAGCCATGTTTAAGCCATGCTGCAGAGGCTTAGATAGATGGAAACTCTTATTCTCATACTACCACAGGTTTCCAGAGATAGCTAAGTGCTGGTTTTGTCTCACTTACTTGGAAATGTTAGAGTCCATGTCTCTGTGATCCGCTTGATCTTTTGTTCTAGTGTTCTCTTTCTCCTAGCAGACATCAGTGTATGTCTTATTTTCCAGAACTAGATTGTTCTGCCATTCATAATCACATGAGAGGCTGGGAAAGAGTGTTAGTCTTTCTAGCCACTAAAGGAAGAGACAGCAAAGGAAAATGAGTTGTATATGGCTTTGGGGTAACCAATCAGCAGTGTCTTTCACAGGTAACAAACAAGTATGAAGTTAATACAAGGAGTATTGCATGCATAGATTCAGAAGTGGGAGAATTGAGTTCTGAGACAGTGTCAACAGGGATGAAGTCCAGTCTGTGACTGAAGTGGTTTTCCATGGCTGCTGTAACAATTTACCATAGACTTAGTGGCTCCAAATAACACATACTCATTTCCTCATGTAGCTGAAGTCCACAAGTCCCGGATGAGACTTACTGGGCTGCCTGGGCAGAAGTCAGTGGGACTGGTTCCTTCTGGAGGTTCTGGAGGGAGAATCTGTTTCCTTTTTAGCTCCTAGAGACTCCCATATTCTTTGGCTGTGACCACTTTCTCATATCATTCCCGTTTCATGCTTCCATGCTCACATCTGCTCTTAACTGATCCATCCTCTTGTCTTCCTCTTATTAAGACTTTTGTGATTACACACTGAGCCACTCAAATAATCCAGGATCATCTCTTCATCTCAGGAGCCTTAATGTAATCACACCTGCCAGGTTACCTTCCCTTCCCCCACCTTTAACCATGTAATGAATTGTATTCATAGGTTCTGAGCTAGGACATAGACTCTATTGGAGGAGTCACTAGTGATTCCTTCAAGATGGAATGAGCAAGAAGAGGCCAGGAGGGCTGGAACACGATGGGTGTGGAAGAATGAGAGTGCATGTGCCCTCACAAGGGACAGAGGCCAAGGGATAGATTGTATTTTATATAGATGATCCTTACTTACTCTTCTGTGCTAGGTTTGTTCAAAGTGGGTATCTGAAAAATGCATCAAGTATGTCTTGACATATAATATTTATAAATGGTACGTATGATGACTGCCTGCTGACTTGGATGCCTAAAGCTATTTAGAAATTAAAAATTTTGAAAGAAGACTTAATTTGAAATCTTTCTTCAGAAGTTTTTCCTTTTAAAGAAAGTGAACAGCAAGTGAACATGTTTACAAACTCAGCTTCACAGGGAGAGACCAAAAAGGAATACTTTGATTAACATTTTCCATTAGTATGGCTTGTTTCGTGTTATTGCTTAGTATTTGTGTTCCATAATGAATCTGAGTTTTAATTGATTGAATTTATTCTTTTCTGGAAATTCCTTGAGGATAACTAAAACACCCACAGTAAAATACACATCTGATATTTTTCCCATGGTAATCTTTTAGTCTTTGATAGGCATATACTATTTACAACCATAAAAATCATGCATGAAGCTACTAAGAATATGATTGTGTGCCAAACGTTTCTTTTTTTGAATAAGAAAAAGGTTGTTCTTGTATCTTCCTTAATTTACTCACTCATTGATTCATCAGCCATAATTTAAGAATGTGTAACATGCCAGGCAGTAAAATCAGCATAAAGAATACAGACATGTGTATAGGTGGATTTCATGCTCTTTAAGGATAGGAAGTGGGCCCTACTCTTGATAAACTTAGTGCCTAGCACAGTGCATGACCTAAAATTAGTATACAGGAAGTGTTAGTTACTGTAACTGAAAATAGATCGCATAGCTACGTAGATCTCACAGGCAAGGGAGAAGAGACACATAAACAGGAAAACTGACCTGTGGCTTTGTGAAAGAACAGAAGAGACAACAACCATCAGAGTTGTCAGGGAAGATCTACTAAGGATCAGACATTTGCTGATACTGGCAACAGGAGGAGCAGCTCCCGGGCAGAGAGCACTGCAGGCCCATAGCTCAGATGTGTAGTGTGGGGCCTGGTTATATAGATTGCCACTGGCATGCAGACAAGTGGCAGGATGATGAATATTCAAACGTACTGGGTTTCATGGGGAAGAACCTAGTTTGCCTTACTAGAAAGTTAGATTTTATTCTGATGGCAACAGGAAGCCACTAGAATCTTTTAGGTAAAAGAATAAGAAAATCATCTTTTCTTTCTTCTTGTTAAACTTTTGGAAATGCAAGGTGTCTCTTATCTACCGGAGAAAGAATATAACTTACAGAAGGGGCCTTCAAAAGATTCATGGAAAAAGCATGTATTTTTTAAAAAATTATTTATTTATTTTTCACTTTGTGTTTCCGTGTGGGTGCAAACTCTTGAAATCTTTACTTAATATATACTAAACTGATCTTCTGTATATAAAGAAAATTGAAAATTAATCGATGTGAATGAAAGCGGTGAGGGAGCTGGAGAGGGGAGGCTTGTGGGTGGGAAGGAAGTTATGGAGGGGGGAGCCATTGTAATCCATAAGCTGTACTTTGGAAATTTATATTCATTAAATAAAAATTAAAAAATATTTATTTATTTATTTGAAAGGCAGAGTAACAGCGGGAAGGAGAGGGGGAGAGAAAGAGAGATCTTCCATCTGCTGATTCATCCCCTAAATGGCTGCGATAGCACGGTGTGGACCAGGACGTAGCTGGGAGCTAGGCGCATCACCCAGGTCTCCTATGTGGCTGCAGGGGCCCAAGCAGTTAGGCTATCTTCTGCTGCTGTCCCAGGTGTATTAGCAGGGAGCTAGACTGGAAGTGGAGCAGCCAGAACTTGAACCGATGCCCATATGGAACGCTGGTGCTACAGGCAGCAGTTTAACCTGCTGTGCCGTAGTGTTGGCCCTGGAAAAAGCATATATGAAAAAACTATGCCTGGGTTTAAAAATATTTTTGTACAGGGACCAGCGCTGTGGCTCACTTGGTTAATCCTCCGCCTGCAGCACCAGCATCCCATACGGGTGCCGGATTCTGTCCCGGTTGCTCCTCTTCCAGTCCAGCTCTCTGCTGTGGCCCGGGAGTGCAGTGGAGGATGGCCCAAGTGCTTGGGCCCTGTACCCACATGGGAGACCAGGAAGAAGCATCTGGCTCCTGGCTTCAGATCGGTACAGTGCCGGCCGTAGTGGCCATTTGGAGAGCGAACCAATGGAAGGAAGACCTCTCTACCTGTCAAATAAAAAAAAATTTTTTTTGTAAAAAAGTAAACTGATGTTTTCATTTTAAAAATTTTTATTTATTTATATTTATTTGAAAGGCAGAGAGAGAGAGAGAGAGAGAGAGAAAGATAAGGATATAGAGGGATCTATGTTCATTCCCCAAATGTCCTAACAGGTTCATTCCCCAAATGTCCTAACAGCAAAGGCTAGCCAGGTTGAGACCAGGATCTGATTTTGAAACAGCAAAGCACATGAGTGGCAGGGGCTCAAGGACGTGGGCCATCATCTGCTGCCTCCCTGGTGTGCATTAGCAGGAAACTAAAGTCAGGACATGGGACTTGAACATAGGCCCTCCAGAATGGGATCATGGTCTACCAGGTGGCATCTTAACCACTATGCCAGACACCTGCCACATAAACTTATTTTGAATTCTGTTTTTCAATGAACTTTTTGAAGTAACCTCTTTTGTATATTTTAAATGAACATAATAATAATTAAAATAACAGGCCGGCACTGCAGCTCAATAGACTAATCCTCCACCTGCGGCACTGGCACCCCGGATTCTAGTCCTGGTTGGGGCGCCAGATTCTGTCCCGGTCGCTCCTCTTCCAGTCCAGCTCTCTGCTGTGGCCCGGGAGTGCAGTGGAGGATGGCCCAAGTGCTTGGGCCCTGCACCTGCATGGGAGACCAGGAGGAAGCACCTGGCTCCTGACTTTGGATCTGTGTGGTGCGCTGGCTGCAGCGGCCATTGGGGGATGAACCAGCGGAAAAGGAAGACCTTTCTCTCTGTCTCTCTCTCTCTCTCACTGTCCACTCTGCCTGTCAAAAAATAATAATAATTAAAATAACAGAAGAAACTAACACCCACTTCAGAGACAAATGACTTGCCCATGTCTCTTTAACTGGACTTTTGCCTCTTGTTCCCCCAGGGAGACTTACCATTTTGCTTATAATTTTGCACTAACGGTTTTTCAGAAAAAATTTCCTGAAAGTTTTACCACATGTGCATGAATCCCTAGAAATATGTTGTTTGGTTTTGCCTGTTTTTGAAGTGTATTAATGACTGTGTTTCTTTTGAGATTTTCTTTTGTCACTCAATGTTATTTTTCAAGATTTAATCATGTTGATATGTGGGTCTATGGATCATTAATTCTCATAAGTATGTAATAGTTAACAAACGATTATACCAGATTTCATTATTCAATTTATCATCATTGATATTTGGAGTATTTCCAGTCTTTTCTGACTCTGAATAGCCCTGTTACCATCATTTCTGTGATTGAATCCTGGAGACGTGTGCTGCCGGAGTCTCCCTCAGAGAAGAGTCACTGGGCCACTCTGTTTGTGCGTGTTCAGTTTTGACTTTTCCTGCAGTGAACAAATCAGTTTATACTCCCGCCATTATATGAGAATCCCTGTTTCCTTACATGCTTCCTTCGACTTTTCCCTCTTTGCTCCGTTATTTGGTATAAAATATGAATATTAGAATTTTCAGTTGTATTTTTTTGTTAGTGAGGCCACACCCTTTTTCATATTTTCATTGGCCATTTGTATTTCTTCTGGGACATACAGAACTTTTTCCCATGAGCAGTAGGGTTGTATGTCTTTTATTTGCTGGTTTGTAGGAGCTCTTTGTTTATTCTGGGTGCTATCCTTCGATGCTTATCTTCCAGTTTGTGCAGTTTGTGCCATTTTAACATCCTCTGAGGAGCTTTTTTTTTATTAAAAATTCATTTATTTATTTGAAAGATACAGATAGGAAGAGACAGAGACAGACAGACACACACATACACACACACACACACAGAGAGAGAGAGAGAGAGAGAGGGAAAGAGAATCTGCTGGTTCACTCACTAGACGGCTGCAATGGCCAGGGCTGAGCTAGGCCACAGCCAGGAGCCATGAGCCAAGAACTTCTTCCGGTTCTCCAATGTGGAAAGCTGGGGGCCCAAGTACCTGGGCCATCCTTCACTGCCCCTTCCAGGCCACTAGCTAGGAGCTGGATGAGAAGTGGTGTAGCCAGGACACAGAACCAGTGTTGATCCTGAGACACTAGTGCTGAATTCAGCAGCTTTACCCATGCCAGCCCTGAATTATACAATCATCGACATGTTTTCAACAGTGAATTGCCCTATCCATGAATATGTTTTGTCTCTCAACTTATTTACTTTTTTTTTTTTTTTTTGACAGGCAGAGTGGATAGTGAGAGAGAGAGACAGAGAGAAAGGTCTTCCTTTGCCGTTGGTTCACCCTCCAATGGCCGCGGCGGTAGCGCGCTGCGGCCGGCGCACCGCGCTGTTCCGATGGCAGGAGCCAGGTGCTTCTCCTGGTCTCCCATGGGGTGCAGGGCCCAAGGACTTGAGCCATCCTCCACTGCACTCCCTAGCCACAGCAGAGAGCTGGCCTGGAAGAGGGGCAACCGGGACAGGATAGGTGCCCCGACCGGGACCAGAACCCGGTGTGCCGGCGCCGCAAGGCGGAGGATTAGCCTAGTGAGCCGCGGCGCCGGCCTCAACTTATTTACTTTTAATGTTAAGTTAAACATCAGTTCTTTTCAGTGTATGATTTATGCTTTTCATTTTTTATCTAAGGCTTCTGCCCTGCTTTAGGATCTTTAAAATATTGTCCTATTTTTTTTATAAGTCTCTGCTTTATATATATATATATATATATATATATTTGAAAGTCACGGGGCCAGTGCTGTGACACAGCAGAATAAAGCCCTGGACTGAAGCGCTGGCATCCCATATGGGCACTGGTTCTAGTCCTGGCTGCTCCTCTTCTGACCCAGCTCTCTGCTATGGCCTGGGAAAGCAGTAGAAGATGGCCCAAGTCCTTGGGCCCCTGCACCCACGTGGGAGACCTAAAAGAAGCTCCTGGCTCCTGGCTTCAGATCGGCACAGCTCTGGCTGTTGTAGCCATCTGGGGAGTGAACCAGCAGATGGAAGACCTCTCTATATATAACTCTTTCAAATAAATTTTTAAAATCTTAAAAAAAAAAAAAGGAAAGAGTTACACAGAGAGAGAAGGAGAGGCAGAGAGAGAAAGAAGTCCTCTATTTACTGGTTTACTCCTCAATTGGCTGCAATGGCCGGAGCTGGGCCACATAGGGAACAGTGTGTGGCATAGTGGGTAAAGCCACCGCCTGCAATGCCAGCATCCCCTGTAGGTGCCAATTCGTGTCCCGGCTACTCTACTTCTGATCCAGCTCCTTGCTAATGGCCTGGGAAAAGTAGCAGAGGGTGGCCCAGGTACTTCGGCCCCTGGCACCTACGTGAGAGACCCAAATGAAGCCCTGTTATATAACTTACATATGTATAATTAGTTACTGTTACTCTCTGGTTTGGATTTTAGCCAGTCTGACAGGGGCAAGGTGAAATCTCATTGTAGTCTTGATTAGCATTTCTCTCTTGGCTAGTGATATTGAGCCTTTTTTCATATGTTTGTTGGCCATTTATATTTCTTCATTTCAGAAATGTCAATTGAAGTCCTTTGCCCATTTCTCCACTGGATCTTTGTTGTTATTTTTGTTGTTGAGTTTTTTAAAGTTGCTGATGCATTCAGGATATTAATCCTTCGTTGACTGGGTGGTTTGCAAATATTTTGTCCCATTCTGTTGGATGTCTATTCACTCTATGATCATTTCCTCTACTGTGCAAAAGCTTCTGAATTTCATATAGTCCAGTTGTTTAGTTTTGATTTTGTTCCCCATGCTTTTGAGGTCTTGTCCAAGAAGTTGTACCCTACACCAGGGTCTTGGAGTGTTTCCCCTATGATTTCTTTCAAAAATTTCATAGACTTATGTCTTAAATTTCAATCTCTGATCTATCTTGAGTTGATTTTTGTACATGGTAAGAGTTATGGATTTAATTTAATTCTTCTACATATATACATCCAATTTTGCCCACACCATTTGTTGAAGAGATTATCCTTACTCCTCTGTATGGTCTGAGCACTTTTGTCAAAAGTCAGTTGGATATATGTATGTGGATTAATTTCTGGGCATTCTATTCTGTTCTGTTGATCTATGTATCAGCTGTCATGCCAGTGCCAGGCAGTTTTTATTACTATAGCTTTGTAGTATGCTTTGAAGTCAGGTATTGTGATACCTCTGCTTGATTTTTCTTGTTCTGGATCACTTTAGTTTTTCTGGGTATTTTGTGATTCCATATAAATTTTAGGATTGTTTTTTCTAGTACTGTAAAGAATGTCATTGGCATGTTGATAGGGATTGAATTGAATCAGATTGAAAACAATCTGTAGATTGTTTTAGGGAGCATAGACATTTTAATGATTCTTCCAATCCCTGAGCAAGGAATATATTTCCATTTTTTTGGTTCCTTGGTGATTTCTTTCATCAATGTTTGATAATTTTCATTGTAGAGATCTTTCACTTCTTTGGTTAAATTTATTCCTAAATATTTGATTTTTTTAAACTTTTATTTAGTGAATATAAATTTCCAAAGTACAGTTTATGGATTACAGTGGCTTCCCCCCCATAATTTCTCTCCCACTCACACCCCTCCCATCTCCCGCTCCCTCTCCCATTCCATTCACATCAAGATTCATTTTCAATTCTCTATATATACAGAAGATCAATTTAGTATATATTAAGTAAAGATTGCATCAGTTTGCACCCACACAGAAACACAAAGTGTAAAATACTGTTTCAGTACTAGTTATAGCATTACTTCACATTGGACAACACATTAAGGACAGATCCCACATGGGATGTAAGTACACAGTGACTCCTGTTGTTGACTTAACAATTTGACACTCTTGTTTATGGCGTCAGTAATCTCCCTAGGCTCTATTCATGAGTTATCAGGGCTATGGAAGCCTTTTGAATTCGCTGACTTCGATCTTATTCTGACAGGGTCATAGTCAAAGTGGAAGTTCTCTCCTCCCTTCAGAGAAAGGTACCTCCTTCTTTATGGCCCTGTTCTTTCCACTGGGATCTCACTCGCAGAGATCTTTCATTTAGGTCTTCTTTTTTTTTTTTTCCAGAGTGTCTTGGCTTTCCATGCCTACAATACTCTCATGGGCTCTTCAGCCAGATCCGAATGCCTTAAGGGCTGATTCTGAGGCCAGAGTGCTGTTTAGGACATCAGGCATTCTATGAGTCTGCTGTGTATCCCACTTCCCATGTTGGATCATTCTCTCCCTTTTTGATTCTATCAGTATTCGCAGACACTAGTCTTGTTTTTGTGATCCCTTTGACTCTTAGACCTATCAGTGTGATCAATTGTGAACTGAAATTGATCACTTGGACTAGTGAGATGGCATTGGTACATGAATCCCCTGGCATGTTTCTAACTCCACCATTTGGGGCAAGTCCGATTGAACATGTCCCAAATTGTACATCTCTTCTCTCTCTTATTCCCACTCTTATATTTAACAGGGATCACTTTTCAGTTAAAATTTAAACACCTAAGAATAATTATGTTAATTAAATATTTGATTTTTTTTTTATTTGTGGCTATTGTGAATGGGATTTCTTTCTTGATTTCTCTTTCTGTAAGTTTATCATTAGTAAACAAAAAAAACTACTGTTTTTTGTATGTTTGTTTTGTAACCTGCAACTTTACTGAATTGGTTTATCAATTCTAACAGATTTTTGGTGGAGTGTTTAGGTTTTTCCATGTACAACATCATGTCATCTGCAAACATGGATATTTTGATATCCTTCTTTCCAATTTTATGGCCTTTATTTCCTTTTCTTTCCTAATTGCTCTCACTAAAACTTTCAGTACTATATTGAATAGGAGTGGCAAAAATGGATATGCTTGTCTTGTTCCAGACCTGAGAAGAGATATTTTCATTTTCTCCATTCGGTATGATACTGGCTGATGGTTTGTGATGTATAGCCTTTATAATTTTGAGAGGAATGTTCCTTCTATACCTAATTTGTGGGTGATTCTTATCATGAAGGGGTGTTGAATTTCATCAAATGTTTTCTGGGCATCTACTGAGATGACCATGTGGTTTTTGTTCTTCATTCTATTGATGTGATTTATGACATTTATTGATTTGCAAATGTTGAACCACCCTAACATTTCTGGGATAAATCCCACTTGATCATGATATATGATCTTTTTGATGTGGTTTTGGATTTGATCTGCTAGTATTTTGTAGAGGATCTGTGTAGCTATGTTCATTAAGGGCATAGGTCTGTGATTTTCTTTTCATGTCATGTCTTTGTTTGGCTTTGGTATCAAAGCAACGTTGGCCTCATAAAAAGAGTTTGGCAGAATCCCGTCCTGTTCAGTATTTTGGAATAATTGGAAGAATATTGGAGTTACTTCCTCTTTGAATGTTTGTAGAATTCAGTAATAAAGCCATGAAGTCCTATACTTTTCCTTGCTAGAAGATTTTTAGTTACTCCTTTAAACTCATTGCTTATTATGAGTCTTTTTAGGTTGTCTAGGTCTTCTTGATTTCATATTCATAGGTTATATGAATCCAGGAATTTATCCATTTCTTTGAGGTTTTCCAGTTTATTGGCATATAGTTCTTCATAGTAGTTTCTTTATATTCCTTTTATTTCATTTGTGTTAGTTGTAATGTCTTTTTCATCTCTAATTGTATTTGCATTTTTCTCTTCTTTTTATTAGTCTGGCTAAAGGTTTATCTGTTTGTTTTCCTTTCAAAAAAACTAACTGTTCTGTTGATTTTTTTTTTTTTAGTTTCAATTTCATTTATTGCTTCTCTGATCCTTATTGTTTCTTGCTTATTGCTGATTTAGGGTTTGGTTTGTTCTTTTTTTCTGAGTTCTCAAGGTGCATCATTAGATCTTTAAGTTGAGACATTCTCTTTTTTTAAAAAAAGATTTATTTATTTGAAAGTCAGAATTACAGAAAAGGAGAGGCAGAGGTAGAGAAATCTTCCATCCACTGGTTCACTCCCCAATTGGCCACCATGACCAGAGAGCTTGGCCAGGCCAAAGCCAGGAGCCAGGAGCTTCATCTGGGTCTCCCACAGAGGTACAGGGTCTCAAGAACTTGGGTCATCTTCCACTGCTGTCTCAGGTACATTAGCAGGCAGCTGGATTGGAAGTGCAGCAGCCAAGACAAAAACCAGCACCCATATGGGATGCTGGTGCTGCAGGCAGCAGCTTTATATGCTATGCCACAGCACCCACCCCATTTCTCTTCTTTTAATGTAAGCACTTAATGCTATAAACTTCCCTCTTAGTACTGCTTTTGCTGTATCCCACAGGTTTTGATATGTTGTGTTTTCATTTTCATTTATTTCAAGAAATTTTTTATTCTATTTTTTTATTTTATTTATTTATTTATTTATTTTTGACAGGCAGAGTGGATAGTGAGAGAGAGAGAGAGGCAGAGAGAAAGGTCTTCCTTTTTGCCATTGGTTCACCCTCCAATGGCTGCTGCGGCCGGCGCATCTCGCTGATCCGAAGCCAGGAGCCAGGTGCTTCTCCTGGTCTCCCATGCGGGTGCAGGGCCCAAGCACTTGGGCCATCCTCCACTGCCTTCCCAGGCCATAGCAGAGAGCTGGCCTGGAAGAGGAGCAACCGGGACAGAATCCAGCGCCCCAACCAGGACTAGAACCCGGTGTGCCGGCGCCGCAAGGTGGAGGATTAGCCTGTTGAGCCACGGCACTGGCCCATTCTATTTTTAATTTCTTCAGTGACCCATTGATCATTTAGTAGCATGTTGTTTAATTCGAAAGTATTTATGAGTGTTCTATTGTTCTTCTCATTGTTGAGTCCTAGTTTTGTTCCTTTATGGTCTGAGAAAATATATGGTATGATTTCAATCTTTTTAAATTTGCTGAGACTTGATTTGTGGCCCAATATGTGATCTATGCTTGAAAATGTTCCATGTACTAATGAGAAGAATGTGTATTCTATAGCTGTTGGATGAAATGTCCTATAAATGTCTGTTAGGTACATTTGCTCAATAGTATGCTTCAACTCTGATGTATCTTTATTGATTTTCTGTCTGGATGACAGACATGAGAGTGGGGTGTTGAAGTCACCCACTATTGTTTTATTGGAGTCTATCTCTCCCTTTAGGTCTACTAGCACTTGATGTATATATCTGGGTAGGTTTGTTTTGGGTGCATGTATATTTATGATCGACGTGTCTTCTTGCTGAATTGAACCTTTTATCAGAACATAATGACCTTCTTTATCTCTTTTTACAATTTTTGATTTAAAGTGTGTGGTTTTTTTTTCCTGATATTGGGATTTCTATGCCTGCTCTCTTTTGGTTTCCATTTGCCTGGTGTATCTTTTTTTATCCCTTCTCTTTCTGTGTGTATTTTTGTTTGTGAAGTGCATTTCTTAGAGGCAGCATATAGTGGGGTCATGGTTTTTATACATTCAGCCAATCCGAGTCATTTAGTTGGTGAATTTACTACATTTATATTCAAGTTTAGTATTAATAGATAAGAACCAAGATCTGTAATTTTGTTTATGGATAATGATTCTACCTGCTCTGTTATTGAGTTTGTTGCTGACATGTGTTTCATATTTACTTCTAATGCAGAACACATTTCACAATTTCTTATAAGGCTGGTCTGGTGGTGGTGAATTCTCTCAATTTTTGCTTGTCTAGAAAATACTTTATTTCTTATTCACTTCTAAAGGATAGCTTTGCTGGATATAATATTGTTGGTTTGAGATTTTTTTCTTTTAAGACCTTTAATGTATCATCCCTCTGTCTTCAGGCTTGTAGGGTTTCCACTGACAAGTCTGATGTTAATCTAATTGGCTTTCCTCCATATGTAACTTGATTCTTTTCTCTTACCGCCTTTAAGGTTCTCTGCTTGTTTTTAACTTTTGACAATTTGATGACAGTATGCTTTGGGGAAGACCTTTTTTTGGTTGAGCTTTGTGTTCTTTGAGCTCTTTTATCTAGGTGTCCATGTCTTTCAAGACCTGGGAATATTTCAACTATTATTTCATTTAGCAGGTTCTCAACAATTTTTTCCTTTTATTTTCCTTCAAGAATACCTATAATACAAATATTTGATCTTTTAATGGTATTCCATATTTCGTGTAGACTGGCTTCATTCTTTTAATTCTTTTCTCTTTATTTTTGTCTGATCAGGTTATTTCAAAATTCTTATCTTCAAAGTCAGAAATTCTTTCTTCCACTCAGTTTATTCTGCTGTTAAAGCTCTTAATTGTATTTTTTATTTCATTGATTGACAATTTAATCTCCAAAAGTTCTGTTTGGTTCTTCTTAGTGAGTTCTATTATTAATATTTTCATTCATGTCATTGATTGATTTACTCATTTCCTTAATCTATCTGTTTCTCTGGCAACTTGTTGAGTATCCTTACAATCATTGTTTTGAATTCTGTATCTGTCATATATTTCCTTCACTTCAGGATCTAATTCTGGAGGACTGTTGAGTTCTTTTCGAAGTGTCATGCTAGCTTGCTTCTTCATATCTCCTTTGTCCCTGCATTGATGTCTGTCCATCTGGTGCTCTCATCCCTTCTTCTTTATGGAGTGGGTTTCATTGGAAAAGAGTTTCTGGTTTATCTGGAATGCAGTGTAGCGCTTGGCTTGTTGCTTTGGCTTTGATGGTAAGTGAGCCCAGAAGTGTAGTCTGAGTGATTCCTTTTGCCTTAATCAATGTCATCTGTGTCTGTGACACAGTGGCCTAGTCTGCTGCAGGGATAGAAGTGTGATGAGAATGAATTTGAGATGAATAAAAGTTTCCTTGGGGATGCATCTGTGGCCCACAGAGAGTTTGGTGTCAATCTCCCTGGTGAATGTGATAGCCAAGGCCTTGCTCTTGTTGCTGAGGGAGACAAGGGCAGCTGCCCATTTGTCCTACTCAAAGCTTGAGTGATGCCAGGGCTTGTGGCACCAATGGCTGTGACTCTATGAGTGTGTGATACAGAGGGACCCTTCCTCAGGTTCTGTGGCTTATAACACCATCAGCCCAAGTCCTAGGACTAGAGGAAATTAACTGAACCCTGTTCCAGTCCTGCAGGCTGACTACAAGGTATACAGGAGGTTTTACTCTGAGGGAATGAGCCACAGAGGTGGAGGGCAGGTAGATTCTTCCCGGGGTCCACTGGGTAGATTCCAGTGGCATTGAGAAATTTTGAACTAATTGTTACAGTCTTGGTATTGCAGGGTATAGTGGAGTCATTACCTAGATGTCTCAGGGTGGGAGCAGAGATTTTTTTGTGGACTGCTTCTGGTGTTAGCCCCCAGCAGCTGAGGCAAATCCCCCTTGCTCATGTAATGTGTGAGCATAGCTTGGATCTAATGCCCTCAAATCCCCACAGTTGCAGGCTGCAGGGGATCTGTCCTTTGCCCTACAGGTTGCCCTGCCTCTGACTGCAGTGTTGATAGGAGCAGGACAGAGACACACTGCAATATGGTGCTCCAAGCCCGACAGTTGCTCAGACCCCAGTCAGCTCTCCAGGCTGAAGTCAAAGTCAGCAGGTGACTGTGTGGAATTCCCCCTGAGCTAAAACTGCCAGCAGTGGGGCACACAGCAGGTTCTTCCTACCTTGAGGTGGGAAGGTGGCAGCTCACAGCCAGCAGCTGGTTGGTTGCGTAGTGTCTCTGTCTTCTCTCCTCTTGTCCTACAGCATCTTTGTTGTTGTTGTTGTTTTTCTGCTTCTTCACTGCAAATTTCTGCCAGTCAGACCCTTGGAAATACAGTCCTTCCTTGTTCTTTTCAAATTCCAGAGCAGATTAAGTTAGCGTGGCTGTGCACCCTATTCAGCCATCTTGGATTTCCCTCTGTTTTTGTTACTCTTACAAATGGTCAGTTTAAGTTTTATATTTTAAGCTCTTGGTTGCTAATGCATAGGCATGGAAGCTTGATTTTTTAAAATGCAGAAAGGGTGTAGTGAGACAGGCATTCTGAGTCATTGATGGTAACATTGCAAAATGATCACAAACTCCGTGGAGAGGGCTTGCATGCAAATCTACACTTTTATCCTCTGGAGTAACATTCCCACATCTAAAAATTTACCTTGATGAAACACTTAAAGATATGAGACAATATCAGTATCAATTATTTGTTTTAGGTTTTTTTTTTTTAGTGTTCCAAAATATTCTAAACTCAAATATATAGTTATAGATGCTGATGAAACAACCATGATGTATCCATATAGTTGTGAAGCTGTAAAATCATGAGTAAGGATGGCCTGCAATTTTCACTTTGCTCATTTGTACCCTTTGATTCATTATATGTAAGTTTGAACTTTTTCTGTTTCTTGACTGTTAAGAAATCAGCTGTTAAATCTTGCAGATAAAATGGGAGGGTTTTAAGTTGCTGACTTAATTATTTTAAATGGGTCTAATATTCAGAATTTCTGTTTCTTCCTTACTCTCTTAGATAATTAGTTTTAGGCTAGATATTTGTCTTTTCATCTCAGTTTATTAATTCATTGATGTATATTATCATTCTAATCTCTGCTGCATATATAATTATGTCTCCTTCATTGAGTCTCTAGATTGTATCTCTGTTTTCTATTAATTTATTTTCTTGTTTTTATTACTTTTTTCCTTTTACTGCCTTGAGCAAATTTTTTGTTTTTTCCTGACTCTTATTATTTTATTATTTGCTAACACAAGCATTTCAGGTTAAGAATTCCCCTCAAAAACTGCTTTAGCTGCCTCCCAAAAATGCATTTTAGCATGCAGATTTAACTTAACAAAATGTAAAGCTACCCAACATCTTTACTTTTTTAGTAATCAACGTCTTTAATTTTTTCCCAAGCAACATTTTATTTCAGCTCACTGCTTACCAGAATTTCATCCTATCCTCTGGAATTTATCTCTTTATTTTTATTCCCCAAACTAAATTTTGATGTTCTTTTTTTTCTAGTCAATATTTGTATTTATCCATGCTTTTGCTATTTTCTTTGCCCTCTGTTCTTTCTTTTATATCTGGTCTTACTTCAGAGATAATTTTCCTTTCTCTTGGAGGATGTTTTAAAGAGATTCCTTTGGTGACAAACTCTGTTTTTATTTTTCTGAAAGCATTTTTCATTTTTCTTTAAAGGTATTTGTAACTTTGATACAATTTTGATTGTTACTTCTATTTAATTGTTGATAACATTTTGAAGGTACAGTTTTCTCTGATGCTGCTGTTGAACCTGAGTAAGTAATCTTTTCTTTGGGATTACGTATAAGATATCCTCCTTATTTCCAGTGTTTTGTTATAATGTACCTAGATATGAGTTTGTTTTTATTAATCCTGCTTGATTTTGATTCCTAAGACCTAACCTAATATTAGATCTTTTTGAATTCAGAGAAGTATTTTCTTTATTTTTCCATCAATATATAATCATCTACTGGAACTCGGATTAGAAGGCTATAGCATGTGTGATGCCTACCTTCTGTGGCTTTTAACTATCTTTTCTCTGCTGGGTTCTACTTAATTGATACACATTTATTTTCCAGATTAATAAATCTCTCTTCAGCCATGTCTTCTCTACTACTTAACTCACATTTTAAGTTTTTATTTTTAATCATTACATTTTTCACTTGTAGAACTAGATTTTATATTTCAAAACTGCCTGGTGAATTTTCATAATTTCTTTTTTCCTTGCTATACATGCACTTTTCTTCTTTATTTCTTTAAAATATTTACTCATATATCTGCTATTTCCATACTCAGGCAGTTGATAATCTTTTCAGTTCTTGTTCTATAGGGTGTAATTTCTGCTGGCTGCTGCTTCTGTCACCCACAATGGCAAATTTTTACTGTAATCTCATATTTATGGGAGCTTTATCTTTGGAAATTCCTGAAGCCTAGCTTCTATGCATTCTTCCAAGGAGTATCTGTCTTTGTTGCTTGCAACGACTTAGAGACTCTATCAGCTCTTTATAACTTTATTATTTTTATAACATTAAACTGAAACATCAGTAGTAGGCTATTTTAGACCATGTGAAACCATGAATTCATGATCCAACCTCAGGTCATGTGGTTAGGAATTCTTCGGGGAGTCTTTTTCTCTTTACTGAGCACCAAGACCTCTCT
This sequence comes from Lepus europaeus, assembly GCF_033115175.1. Taxonomy (NCBI): domain Eukaryota; kingdom Metazoa; phylum Chordata; class Mammalia; order Lagomorpha; family Leporidae; genus Lepus; species Lepus europaeus. The sequence continues at coordinate 70,988,046 of NC_084838.1, forward strand.
CACTATTGCCTCGCTCTGTTGGTTAAGTTTTTTTTTTCTTTTGTTTTCCTACCTCATTTGCTATGTTGCCATTTAGAAGTCCTTGCATTATGAGTGGGTCTTTGTCTAAACACAAATCCCAATCTGTACCCATACTTTATTTCTTTTTTCTACCTGACTCTTTGGAAGCCAAGGTCTAAGGTGCCTGTAATTGTTAGAATGTCCTTACCTCTTGTTCACTCGGCTTGATTGCTAGGTCTTTAGTTTGTTTCTGGCCTGGAATGCATTCCCTCACTGTATTGCCATGTCAGCTATGTGATAACAAGATGTTTTTGGAGAGCATTGTAACCACCATGTTTAGATATGCTGCATCAGAAGGGATCTCGCTGAGCATGCTGTTTGTCATATTGGTGAGCACAGAAATAAATAAGGAATAAATTTTAGGTTAAAGGAATAGATTTTAGGTTATGTCGGCGATAGAGTTGAGCCGTAGGCTGACATCAGAGAGAGGCTGGACACCAGGAGTTAATTTTTGGTTCTGACAATTTATTTGCAGAATAAGGCAGGAATACTGCATAAAGCTTCGATCTCATTATACTGCAAAATGTATAAAATAACTCAAAATGAAGATACTCTAATAACCATTAGCTACAACCCTTGTGACATTTTAAAATATATTTGTGAATTGCAGTGTATTTTCATAGTCTGACTTTAAGGAAGACACATTTGCCAGATCTTCAGTGAGAAAAATGATTGCCAATCAAGGTGTAGATGTCAGAACTGCTGTCCTTTCTGCCAGTATTCCTTGTTTGCCAAACATTTCAACATAAAGAGGGGACTTGTGCACATGTCAGATGGTTGAAATAGGTTCTTGTTTCCCGGTGGCAGAGTCAGAGGAATGAGACCCTAACGAGAAACCACTCACTGTGCTATTTTCCTAAGGCCAGCAGGTGCATCTCCAAAATAGTGATTCTCAAAATGTAGTCCCTCAAAATGTAATCCAGATCAGGGAACTTGTAAAAAATGCAGATTCTCTGGTCTGACCCAAGATATTCTCAGTCAAGGAACTCCGGGGTGAGGCCCAGAATCTGTGTTTTCACAAGCCCTCTGGATGGTTCTGAAGTTTACTGGAGTTTGAAAACTACTGCTCCTAAGAAGTGAACACAAAATGGAGTGATTGTTTGAAAAGATAAACCAGTATTTTTACTGTCAACATACCTCTAAAATGTAGCAAAGCCAAACAGAGGGAAAAGATTGAAAGCAGCCTAAATGTCTAGCAGCAGGCAAATAATAAAATGAGTTGTTTTATAACTATTGGATGAAGTTATACAGCCATTACAATTATTTAAAAATACTTGATGAGGAAAATGCTTATGATAGTATGTTTAAATATATGTTTGTATACATGCACAAACATCATGTGTTCATGATGGCATATGTAGACATTCATTAGGATCACAGGGAATTCATTCTTTGTCCTTGGAATACATGAAAATGATACTGATTTTTTAAGGAGAGTGGCATTGTGGAGGATTTGTACCTGTACATAATATATTCACACTTTTGTGCCTTTCTAAATTTCTGTTAATTTCACAAAATACTGTTAATAAGAGAATGAGCTATTTCTTAAGTGGAGGTAGAATTGCACTGAGTTTTGTCACAAGATGAAAGATTACACCTAAGTCACTGACTTTGCTCAGCACAGTTGAGGGAAGAAGCTGCCCAGGACATGCCGGTCTGACAAATGGTACAAGGGCACGGCAGAGTGTCGTGTGTTGTCAGTCGGGTTTACTCTTGGGATAGCTTCAGGTCAGTTCATGACACTGTTGACTCGCTATAAATCTTGAAAGGCTGAGTTGGAGTGAGAACACAGGAAACACAAAAACCTTCTTCTTCACGATCCTGTAGCTCAGAAAATCCCCAACATCTGGCTCACGTGTGCAGCCAGGAAAGATACGATTTACCCTGGCAGGCAACCTTCCTCTGAGTCTTTGCTGGTTGGCTCCGGGTCACACAAGGAAAACACTCTGCATGGCTTTGCTGAGGGTTTTATTCCCAAGTGGAAAGCCTTCATGCACATCAAACTAAACTAAAGAGAATTTTGTATGGTACCACCCAGGGAATTAAAGAGTTGGGCCTTATCAGAATCGGCCAAAGTAGAGATTATTGGATGTCGCACTGTCTGGTCCTCTGTTTTACACCACTTAAATTAAAACTGTAATAATATTGAGAGAGCAAGCAAGGGTATCCTTAAAAAGATAGTGAATACACTGTTAACTTTTTAAAAAACTTTTATTATGGAAATTCACAGAAGTTGTCAAAAGTAGAGAGAATAGTTATAATGAATATGCCCATCATCCAGCTTTAACACCATTTACTCTTTAATAATAGAAATAAATATATCTATTCCTATTGAGCTTTTGAGTTAATAACCTTACCAGCTCTATCCCATTAGTGAGAGTCTCTTCTTTTATGGGGATTTGGTTTAGAATTCTATGGGTTCATTGTGGGGGAACAAGGCAGTGTAGTTCCTTTGAATTCTTCTCAGCCAGATCTTTAGGGAGGAGAAGGATTTCTTGACTGCCCCCATTCCCCAAAGAAACAACTATTGTTAATATAGATGACTCATTTACATGAGTTGCATTTCTTTGGTTTTGAACTTCCACTTTCTGAAGAGCTGAAATTTTAAAAAAATCACTCCCCCTTTCCCCAGCTACTTTTGGAAAACATGCATACGCAGGCTGCCCTAAAGCAAAGTTTTACAATTGGGCATCTTATTTTCTCATTGACTTTACATTATGAAATTCGAGTTTAGTTTCTCTAAAATAATTGACCTTAAGATGCAGTGCAGTCTCATTTAAATATTCAGCTTACTAAAAATAATTGCAAACTCTGTTATAATAAATATTAGTATTTCCCAAGTTAACCAGCAATTGAAATAGGAAAATCTAACTAAATTAAAACAAAACTAACACTGTAAGTAATTCCCTGGATCCCCATGTGAAGTGTGGTAGGTGCAGAGATAGCAAGTGGCATGAACAGACTGGTATAATTTCCTAAATGTCCCTCATATATTAAACTTGCAAATGAAATCCCAACTTGCGCTGTTGCATTCAGGCTCTTACATTACGTTATAGTTTTTATTTTATTTCTGCTATTTCTGTTTACTGATCTCTCTGTGGACTCCTGCCCAGTGACAGCAGAACCTCTCGTTCATATCGTCATGAAAGAACTTTTGGGGAGAAGGTGAAAATCAAAATCAAAATAGGTATTTGTTACTAGGATGTCTGTGATACACACCTAGGAATACTGACCTCCAGGGCTTCTCTGTAAGATACCTCCTAAATTTCAGCACAGACACAGCCTCTTGTGACGAAGTGTCTGAGCATCACCCCTCCCTTTTTGCTGTTACCACCTTGTCTACTAAAGGGGTTGCAGGATCTAGAACATTTTGCCTGTGTGCTGGGAGCTGCTTTCTGCATGAGAACCAATTGAGGTGAAGATTGTGTAAGACTCATAGCAGATCCCATAGCCCTCGTTTTCTACGTCAGAAACAGTTTGGTTCCTGTCTTGACACAATTCTTTCACCTTGGCATTGCATACTTCAGGAACTCCTAAGTTTGTTACGTATGCTTTTCAAATCTGGGGCCATGCTCATGGCCAGGCATGAATCTACTGTTTTTGTATGCCAGAGAAGCTCAGTTCTGTCATTAAATTTGTGTAAAATTTAATTTGTATGAAATATAAAATATTTTAAAATCTAGAATAAACATGAGTATGTTTGTCTAGTTAAATACTAATTTGGACTTCATGGCTGGATGGCTTCTGATTAGTTCCATTCTCAGTGCTTTGGGAGTCAAGTGTTCCTTTACTCCCCTGTGTAGTGGAAGGACAGGGCTATCTCGGAGGGATCCTTTGACAAGCATGGGCTTAGACGGTCCTCAGTGTGCCAGAGCATTCCTGCTTGCCCTGCAGAGACAGAATATGATGAACTCCGAGGTGGCAGGAATTTCTTTTGAAAGCCACAGCACATTGCGTTGGGTGTGAGTTTGTTCCTCAATTGCTGAGCTGCTATCGTAAGTCAGCATAGATCAACCTTTAGTAAATAAAACGTGTTATCGCCCTTGACTTTAAGAACCATTGCTACGAGTCATTGTTAATTCACTGAAAGGATGTTTCCTAGCATCTGCCTTCCTCCTGACTGGTTCTAATGCTGTGTGAAGGTAACATCCCTCCTGCCTCCCTTTACAAAACTGGCTTTTCAGACACGATTAAGTGAAGGATGGAAAACAAATCACAAAAGCAGCTTGCCCGTGGCTTGTTCCGTGCTGTACGTCTGGCCTTGGAGGCCACATGTCATGTTTGAAAATGAACTTCATGGCAGAAATATTACCTGCTTTCACGTTCATACTGTGGTGGCCTTCAGTTTGTTAAATTCAAGTGTTTATTTTGAAACCAGTGTAGTTCCACATGCACTTGTAAGAAATAATACAGAAAGAGTCCTTGTGTGTTTTGCCCAGTGTCCCCTCGTGGCAGCATTTTGCAAAACTGTAGCATCATATTCCAACCCTCTTCTTCAGCGTTCCTCAGTTTGACTTGTGCGGAACTTTTATATATTTGTCAAGATACCGAATACAGTTGTTCTTCAGTCTCTGGGAAACTGAACTGCCCTCCCCCACCCCAAGATGTCACAATCAAGGCATAGTTAAGTTCTTATGTAATATAGTGTAATATTTGCATGTATGCATGTACTTGTGTATATCCTACCGTATGCTTGAAATCATCTCTACATTATTATAATACCCAATATAATGTAAACGCTATGTAATTCTCATTACATTTACATGTAACTACATATATCTGTATGTCCATAGCATTGTGTTATATTTAGAGAATAGTGCCCCAGATACTGTCTGTATGTGTTCGGTGTAAGTGGAACTAAAAAAGATATTTTCAGTCCCAGATTGATTGAATTCTCAGATGTGGATCCTGCAGTTATGGCGGACAACTTTATTTCCAACACTACCACGGCCTCTCCTGTCCCTTTTTCATTGCCTTATTCACTTGTTTTCCATCTGCCACATCCCTGGTCTTCCTGGCAACCACTAATTTGCCCTTTCTTTCTAATTTTTCTCATTTCAAAAGCATACATAAGTGGAACTAATACAGTCTATAACCTGTTTGGATTGGCTTTTTTCCCCACTCAGCGTAATTCACTGGAGATTCACCCAAGTAGTATCAATACTTTATTCCTTTCCATTGCTGAAGAATATTGCATATGGTATGTTACTGCAGAGTATGAGACAGTTTGTTTAACCGTTTACCTGCTGAAAGACATCTGGGAAGATTGCAGTTTGCACTATTGCAAATGAAGCTGTTGTGAATATTTGCATACGGGTTTTGTGCGAACATATTTCTCTGTATAATTGTTTAATAATACAGTTCCTGGGTCATAGCGTAATCACATTTAGTTTTATAAGAAAACCGTTTTCCAGAATAGCTGTATTGTTTTGTAGTCTTAACAGTAATATATGTGACACAGTTTCTTTACATCCTTGCCAGCATTGTTGTTGTCCTTATTTTTTATTTTTAGATATTCAGATCAGCATGTATTATGACTCCTTGTGGTCTTAGTTTATTTTCTCCCAAAGGCTAGTGAGGTTGGACATCTTTTCATGTGCTTGTTTGCCATCTGCGTTATCTTCTCCAGTGAAGGGTTTGTTCATGTCTTTTCCCATTTTTAATTGGCTTGTTTGTTACTGTTGAGTTTTGAGAGTTAAAAAAAATCTAAAAAATTTTTAAAATAATCTATATACTAGTCTTTAGTTAGAAATGTGATTTTCAGATATTTTCTCAAGTGTCTTTTTATCCTTTTACAATGGACTTCCATCAAGCAAAAGGTGTTTTCTGTTTTGTTTTGTGATTTCTTTGTGTTTTGATGAGGACAAAGTTTTATCACTGTTTCCTTTTATGGATTATATTTTTTTAAAGATTTATTTTTATTTATTTGAAAGAGTTACAGAGAGAGGTAGAGACAGAGAGAGATTTTCCATCCACTGGTTCACTCCCCAGATGGCCGTAACAGCCAGAGCTGCACTGACCCACAGCCAGGAGCCAGGAGCTTCTTCTGGGTCTCTCACATGGGTGCAGGGGCCTGAGAACTTGGGCCATCTTCTACTGCTTTCCCAGGCCATAGCAGAGAGCTGGATAGGAAGTGGAACAGCCGGGTCTTGAACTGGCGCCCATACGGGATGCTGGCGCTTCTAGCCAGGGCTTTAACCTGCTGCACCACAGTGCTGGCCCCGTGGATTGTATTTTTTATATTGAGTCTAAAACCCCTTCCTTAATTTTAGACCCCAGATGTTTATTCCTATTTTTTTTTCTAAACCTTTATTAGTTTTGTGTTAACCTTGTCTGTGATCCGTCTTGAGTTGATTTTTGTATACAGTATGAGGTGGAGTCAAGGCTCAGTTTTTTTCGGGGTGTTCAGTTGCTCCAGAACCAATCCTTTCTTCAGTGAATCAATTCAGAACATTTGTCAGGTATCAGTTGGGCATTTTTGTATGTCCTTATTTATGCATTCTGTATTCTGTTCTATTGAGATGTGTTTTCAATCCCTTGTCAATACCACATCATCCTGATAATTGTCATTAACCTGTAAATCTTAACGTCAAATAAAAGATTCTTCTTGCCCTCGTCCTTGTTATTCTTTCAGTTATTCTGGGACTTTTTATTCATGTAAACTTTGAGTGGAGAATGGAAAACTTACTTCCATTTAAATCCCTTTACCTTTCTCACTTTTAAATACCATTGTCTTGAGTAACAGATGGTATTATAATTTTTTTTATCAAATTTGTGTTTCAATAATTCTGTATTTTTGTCTTACATCTTTTCCTTTCCTGGTAGTCCAGGATTCTTTTATTGTCTGAAGAACGTTGTTTAACAATCCTCAAACGTAGATCTGCTAACAACCAAGTCTTTGTTTTTCTTCATCTGAGAATGTTTGCATTTCCTCTTTATTTCTGAAGGATAATTTCTATGGGTATAAAATGTGTAATTGACAAGCCTTTCATTTCAGCCTTTGAAATCACTTCTTTCTGTCCTACATGATTACAGACAGAAAAAAATCTGTTATCAGTAGCTTGATGGTGGTGAACATTTTGGAGCATCCGCAAAGATCCCATCATCACATTGTTGCTGCTTAAACATAAACAATTGGTGAGGATCAACTATACCTCTGTAAAGCCCTGGGAAAATTCCCTTTCATTTGGCGTTGCCATTTAGGAAGTATATCCTTTCTCTCTGACTTCTTTCAATTGTTTTTCCATCTTCCATCTGCAAAAATTCAGTTACTGTGTGTCTCAGTGCAGATTTTTTTCTGGGTTCCCCCAAAATTGGGTTCACTAAGCATGAGTAGGTTTGTGCCTTTGCTGAATTTGGGGAGTTCACAGCCATTATTTCTTTATACAACTTCTCAGCTCCATTGTATTTCTTTCCTCCTTGAACTCTGATGACATATATGTTGGAACTCTTGATGTTGTCCCAGATGTCCCTGAGGCACTGTCCTTTATTTGTTCCAACATGTTTTCTCTTTCTTGTTGAGATTGGTAAATTTTGTTGTTCTGCCCTCAAATCCATACTGAGCCTGTCCATCAAGTTTTTAAATTTCTGTTGATTTTTTAAATTGTGAAATGCCTCTGCTATTTTTGATAATTTCTTTTTATTAACTGAGGTCCCCCCCCCTTTAGTTTTAAGAGAATTTTTGATTGATGAAGCTTTTTTTTTTTTTTTTTTTTTTTTTTTTTTTTTTTTTTTTTAGTTTTTGACAGGCAGAGTGGACAGTGAGAAAGAGAGACAGAGAGAAAGGTCTTCCTTTGCCGTTGGTTCACCCTCCAATGGCCACCGCGGTTGGCGCGCTGCGGCCGGCGCACCACGCTGATCCGATGGCAGGAGCCAGGTGTTTATCCTGGTCTCCCATGCGGGTGCAGGGCCCAAGCACTTGGGCCATCCTCCACTGCACTCCCTGGCCATAGCAGAGAGCTGGCCTGGAAGAGGGGCAACCGGGATAGAATCCGGTGCCCCGACCGGGACTAGAACCCGGTGTGCTGGCGCCGCAAGGCGGAGGATTAGCCTATTGAGCCGCGGCGCTGGCAATGAAGCATTTTTATGACCTCTGCTTTAAAATCCCATTCAGATAATTCCAACATCTAATTCTCCTGATTCGTTTTGGTATTGACATTAATTTTTTTTTCATTTATGTTTTGATTTTTTTGGTTCTTGGTTGATGAGTGATTTTTTAATTGAATCTGGACGTTGTATCTGCTATACACGAATATTCTGGTTTCTGCTTCATTCAGTATTTATTTGAGCAGACAGTTTAGCATGTAGGTCTTTGCCCTCTTCAGTGGGCTGGAATTCCAGATTCAGCTTATCTGGTGCCACTGGGGCTCCCTTCATTCCTACCGGGGCCACAGTCAAGCAACTGGGCTGGGAAGGTGTTCCTGCTAGTCCCCCTTAATAGGCAAAGAGAGTACCAGGATCATTGAGACAAAGACGATTCCTAGATTGGGTCACCTGCCTATGCCAGGTATCTATTTAAAAGTATGTCACTTCTTTTTTGTGCCTGGATTTTGAGTACAATTATAAGTACAGTACTTGTGCACTGATTGTGCATGTGATACTGGCTCACACCTGCAGCCTTCTACCCGCGCTGTTCTCTCTTTCAGGCCATGATGCAGCTGGCATGAGGCACGTGGCCTTGCAGCTCAGATGGCTTCATGTGAGCAAGTGATCCACCTCTTTGAAGCCCCTTCCTGGTATATGCGAGTGGCATTACCCTTTTGGACATTTAGTCACGTTTCACTGAATATTGGGCCTAGCCTCAGGATGCTTACTGTTTAAATGAGTGACCAGTCCCGTGCTCCTGCAGGATAGCTTGTGTTGAGTGAGAACTTATTGGTCTATGTGGCTCTGGGAGAGAAAGATCAGGTGATAGGGTTAATGGTGATGTGACAATGTCCCTGATAGGGTTAATGGCGATGTGACAATGTCCCTGATAGGGTTAATGGCAATGTGACAATGTCCCTGACTGTTCACTTTCCCGAAATCTGCATGGAAGATCAGAATGGGAACAGTGGATAGGGAATGAGATTCAGTGAACTGTTTTGGCACAAACTCCAATCCATATGTAACGCTGGAGTCATAATAATCATCAAAGTCCCAAAACCAAATTGTCTGCAGCAGCCACAGCCCCTTCTTCCCAGTCCTGATCTTCTGGTAAACTGCGGAGCTGCTCCTCGTTGCTCTGTGCTGCTCACAGGAGGTATTAGCACACCACTGAGGCTGTCTCGTCAGAGGAAGCTCAGGCCTGCAATGTAGAAGTGCAAAACATCGCTCTGCAGTACATCCCTTGGCTCCAAGGTATTGAGGATTTGTTTTGTGGTTTTAATTTTCTATAAATTATCCTATAATTTAACTAAAGAAGTTTTTCTTTTCCTTCAGGGAAGTCATTCCTGACAGTTCCTCACTTAATTTTTTTTAAATTAGCTTGACTGATTTATTTCTCTTCATTTTCTTTGTAAATGAATTTATAATTGATGTGGGTAGCACAAACTATACAAGTTGTAGTTTAGCAATATTATAAAGTTATAATTTAAATTGGAAATAGCAGAAACTAACAGGAAACATTAAGAAATCATTTTTGCATAACTAGATTGTTATAATACTTAGTCTTTGGGGTTTGTGTTTAATGCCCCTAACTCAGATGAGTATCTGCTTCTTGTTGAGCATTGACATAGACATATCAGTGAACCTTTTCTTCCCCGGTGACATCTCAGATATTTCATGTGTAGACAAAACTTGATTTCTTTTTTTTTTGTTTGTTTGTTTTTGTTTTTTGTTTTTGACAGGCAGAGTGGACAGTGAGAGAGAGAGACAGAGAGAAAGGTCTTCCTTTGCCGTTGGTTCACCCTCCAATGGCTGCCGCGGTAGGCGCGCTGCGGCCGGCGCACCGCGCTGATCCGATGGCAGTAGCCAGGTGCTTCTCCTGGTCTCCCATGGGGTGCAGGGCCCAAGCACTTGGGCCATCCTCCACTGCACTCCCTGGCCATAGCAGAGAGCTGGCCTGGAAGAGGGGCAACCAGGACAGGATCGGTGCCCCGACCGGGACTAGAACCCGGTGTGCTGGCGCCGCAAGGAGGAGGATTAGCCTAGTGAGCCGCGGCATCGGCCGACAAACCCTGATTTCTTGGCAAAAATCTTGTAGTATTTTTTTTTAAAAATCCTTTGTTTCTTTTTTTTTTTTTTTTTTTTTTTTTACAGGAAGAGTTAGACAATGAGAGAGAGAGAGACAGGGAGAAAGGTCTTCCTTCTGTTGGTTTCCTCCCCAAATGGCTGCTATGGCCAGCGCTTGTGCCGACCTGAAGCCAGGAGCCGGGTACTTCCTCCTGGTCTCCCATGTGGATTCAGGGCCCAAGCACTTGGGCCATCCTCTTCTGCCCTCCTGGGCCACAGCAGAGAGCCGGACTGGAAGAGTAGCAACCGGGACTAGAACCCAGCATCCATATGGGATGCCGGTGCCGCAGGCAGAGGATTAACCAAGTGAGCCACAGTGCCGGCCCCGACATTGTTTCTTTAAAAATGTAGTGATTCCAGTAGTAATAATTGTGTGTCCACACAAGCTGTGAGAGATGATGGTACAGAGGGGATCATACGCATGCCTTCTGGCCCCAGGTATTCATGTACCAAAAATCAGGGCCTCACAGTTAGTACTGTTGCCCACTGTGGAACTTCTCTGCTGAAAGAAGACTTGTCTGACTTGGACTAACATGATAAGGAAGAGTGTGATTTTCCTGTGTGTGAAGTCAACTCCATGTACAGGGCGTGGACCCAGTACAAGAAGATGTTGCTTGTTGGCAACAGGATCCTCAATCATTCCCTTGCACTTGATCTTGATACGGGTTCTCGGTTTGGATTTTGCATCATTTCTTGTTAACATTTAAGAGCAGTGACCATAGGTGACTTAAGCTTTGATTCTGTCTTCCTCCTGGCTGGGGTCCTGAAACATCATATAAAGGAAAGGGAAAATAAAAAAGAAGTTGAGATGCAAACCAGTTTTGTTTCTGCCTCTGAAAAGTTTTGATAAAGAAAAGAGTTGAAAATTATTCACTGGCTAAAAACAATCAATGGATACATATTCTCTTTGCTAGGCTGAGCCCTCTGACCAACTAGAACAGAAAGAATTCTGTGTATTTGGCACTTATTTGGATATTACATATATAGTGCATCTTTTCCTGTATTCATAAAGGCTTCTGTTGATAAGATGAAAGGAATCGCAGTCATAGAAATACTAGGCTGGAGAAAACATGTGATCATTACAGGTTGGAATAACAAGAGCTACAAGAAATACTTCAGAACCTGGCATAAGTAAGCGTGCCTTTACTGGACTAAAGACACGTTGGGGAGAGGGTATCCTCACCTCAAGATCACCCCGATAGGAGCTATGTTTAGTGTTTAATATGAAGGCGTAAATTGTTTTTTTAAAACAAAGAGACAGAAAGAGGCAGAGTAGCCCGATGATATCTTTTTAAATTGTGCAGTTGTGTAGAAAGAAAAACCCACCAAAACACCTAAGTACTGGTATCCTATGCTAGTAGAGGAAGGGTAAGTCATAGGAAAGACTACATTTTAGAACATCATCTTCTTTTCTGTTCCCTGAATTAACAAGTAAATACAATAACACCATGTGGAATTAAAATGTGCCTCTCAGTAAAGGCATAATGAAATGAGGTGAGCCCATCCAGCATCTTTTTTTTTAATTGTAAGCAGTTACTTTGCAGGTGGAGTAAGAGGAAAGCTATTATGTGACTCTATCAATCTGTCTATGGCAGATGTGTGGAGCTCAGAACCTGCCAAAGCTCTCCAAGAACTTTTGGAATATCTCTTGGGGTTCTGAATACTTTTCTCTAAAAGTGATTTGCAGGAAGTCGCTGGCCATCTATCTGGGAAAGTTCTAGATTTCTGGACCTGCCTGGTAAGGTTATATGGCAGAAGAGACTTCATGAACAGTAGTAGCTGTGATGTCCTCCACTGCCCTCAGAAATCGAGACGGCCACATCATACCCCTGGGCCTCATCAGTATTCTTGGGTTTGATGTAGGTTTGTAATAAACCATTGAGGACAGGAGTGTCCTATGGAGGTTCTTGTAAGGAAACTTTCAGTAACTGAATGTGCTGGCGTGAACGATGAACATGCCAGCTTCCACCCGTGCATCCATGCATCTGTCCCATTCATCCAGTGGACTTTGCTTTAACTGTTCAGAGTGATGGAGAAATGGCCTGTCCTTTTGAAGTCCTCCAGCTTTGTGTTCCAGTATGTTTTGTCACCCCTGATGCAGTGCTGTGTTAGTAACCCCAGAAAGAGCTAAATCTCTGCGGCTCAAACTGGCCTATTACCTGTTGGTAAAACACATTTCCAAGAGAGCAGGTAGGGTTAGGTTCTAAGTACTTGTGATTTTCAGAATAACAGATATCCTGATAAACTGACCAAATGCTAAGTGGTATGACTGCATGCCAGCCCTAAAATGAATCAGCAACCTCTTCACGCATCCCGGAAAGCCCAGCTGCAGCCAGGCAAACAGGACCAGTGTCCCTGACGTCACTCTACTTTGTCCCAGTCATAGAGGGTGAGCCTGGGCCAAATGTCAGGTCAGAGATGACTCGAGTCCTTGCCCTTCTTTTTCTTTGCGTGTTACCTCTGGGATTGAATCTTGATGCTTGCTGTTCCTCCTTCCCTCTACCTCCCCAGTGCCAACCCTCGTTACTCGCCTCTTCTCAGCTCCCTAGCAGAAGCGGCTTTGACATCAGCCCTTTTGCCTCTGTGACTGACAGAGATTTAGTATGCGGAGGTTTGAGTCTCCTTTTAATCTTTGCCTTTCAAGTGTGGATGAAAGTGAGGCCTGGAGGACACAGGGTGGGTGGGGGGCTACTTTCTCCGTTGATGTTCCTGAAAGTTTGCGGCACCTGTGAGTTGGAATTGCTGCTGTTTCCAACCTGTGTCAGCCTATGCTATCCCTGCTCTGCAGCCAGACCTCTCTCCCCTGTCCCCAGCCTCTGCAGGCTCTATGTGCCTGCCCACCCAGTGTCTCTTCCAGGGTCTCGCTCCCAATGGAGATAAACTGTCTCTTCTTTTTCCTGTCCTAACTAATTGCCCAAGGCCTCCTCCATCCCAACTCCCATCTTACTCCGCTTATCCCCCAAATGTAATCACCCTTCCCCAACTTCCACGACCTTAACCTTTATCTCTGAAACCTTTAGTGTCTAATTATCCTCTGTCTGACATGCTCTCATTTTTTCCCAGATGAACATTATGAGCTGTTTGAAGATAGAAATGAGGTCCTTCTGTCTTAATTTTTCTTTAATTTGAGAGGTAAACTATGTAGAAATTATGTACAGAATGGTATTTTAAGATGTGCATACTTTATAGAATGATGAAATAGAGCCAAGTAACATGAGGTTATTGTTCTTGAGGATCTTTCACAGATTGGCACAGCTCTGCCCACTAGCAGGCACTCGGTCGAGATGAATGGGTTGAATTGCTGACTCTGTAGCTGGGAAGAGGCCCAGTTCCTGCCTGCAAAAAGCCTCTAATAGTATTGATGAGGAAGGAGAACAATTTGGCCTCACATCCCTGATTTCTCTGGAAGCGTGTCATAGTTCATATTCTATTAGAATAGAATAACTGGGGCTGGATCCATGGCACAGTAGGTAGAGCTGCTGCCTGCAGTGCTGGCACCCCATGTGGGCACCGGTTCGATTCCCAGCTGCTCCACTTCCAATCCAGCTCTCTGCTATGGCCTGGGAAAGCAGTGGAAGATGGCCTGAGTCATTGAGTCCCTACACCCATGTGAGAGACCCGGAAGAAGCTCCTGGCTTTGGATCGGCGCAGCTCCGGCCATTGCGGCCATCTGGAGGGTGAACCAGTAGTGCATGGAAGACCGCTCTCTCTCTTTCTCTCTCTCTTTCTGCCTCTGCCTCTCTGTAACTCTGCCTTTCAAATAAATAAATAAATAAATCTTTAAAAAAAAGAATAAGACTACAGAACTGACAAAAGACTCAAGTTTATTTCTCCCAGTTGCAGAGAGTGGAAAGCCTATGCCCTAGGTAACGGCAAGTTTGGTGTCTGGTCCACGGTGGTGCCTTGGATATTGTGTCTTCTAGAGGGAAGAACGATGTTCCATGGCAGAAGAGCTGATGAGAGCAAACCTGTCCCTGCAAGCCCATTTTATATAGCAACAGTAATCCATTCCTGAGGGCGCAGCCCTCATGGCCTGAGCACCTCCCACTAAACCCCATCACACATGTGGTTTCATCGTGAGTGTTGGAGGGGTCAGACACATCCAAACCATGGCATGGCTCTGCAGAGAAATAAGGAACATTAGTTTTGAGTAGTAATGAAGAGGACATTCTTGGACCCTGCTTGAAACTAGAGATTTAGGATTAGTGATAGAATTGTACCCTACTCGTCTGAGTCAATTTAGATCCCTTTAAAGCACAAAAATGTAAAATAACCTAGGCCAGGCAACTTTTAAGCAGATACTTCTGAACTGATGAGTTTCATCTCCCTATATTATTTGTTTCCTTCAGATGATTATTTATTCTGCATCATTTAAGTGCTTGTCATGTGTGGCTGTGTCCACTGATCATGATATTTCAGATGTCATTTTCTATTGTGAATTCTGTGAGAGTAATGACCATGCCTCTGTCACTGCTCACTGCTCTTTGTATGTCTGGTATGTGGTGTCGCTTACTCTGTGCATTTTGTGTTCAAATGCCAACAGCTAAGTGTTTTAATTGTATTTCTCAACCTTGGCAACAGCAGTAGGTGCCTGGAGCTAGTTATTTAAGGGGTCTTCAAAGAGTTCATGGAAAGTATATATCTTGGGAAAACTATGTATGGATTATAATGTTTTGCAACTAAATAATCTCATCTTTTAATTCCATTTATCCCATGACCATTTTGAAGTGCCCTCGTGTTTCATCCATGAGGCAGGATAGAGAGGAGATGAGAAAAACAGCAGTGGAAGAAGTTTGAGGCAAGGAAGACTAGGGTATTCAGCAAATATTTTCACTGCAGAGATAATAATTGAAGTCCTACTCAGTGTCAGGAATTCTGCAAGAAACCTGGGAGTTCAGCTGTCCACAACATAAGCAAAATCGCTGCCCTCATGGAGTTTGCAACCAGTTCTGAGGGTCCAGAATTACAGGTTTAAGAGGCACAAAAATTAATAGCTGTAGATAAAGGTGCTTTAGCGCCATTTAAGGGGAAGGAGCCTTCTACCAAAGAGTTTCACCAAGAGATTCGTGCAGATTCCACTGGCCTGAAACAAATCCGAAATGCTTTTTCTCAGCGTCAGTGAGAAACACCATTCTTACGTCAGGAAGAATTTTCCAGCATCGGGAACCAATGGCATATTTATAGGCCCTTTTGCGTCAACTTGTCAAGCAGCATCTTTAACACAGCCTGTTCCCTAGAAGCATCTCACGCTTGGTGCAGGCAGTGGTGACACTGAAGCCAGACATTCTGTGGTCTCCACTCCAGCCTAGCAGGGGCTGTTGGGAGTTAACTGCCTGTAGCATACTGTTAGCACAAGCGTCCTGAGTGAGCCAAGAGACAATAGCAGTGCTGATTCTCTGGAGTCCAGAGGGACTTTTCTGGCCAACTGGTGTCCTATGTAAACCTCTAGACCTTGGAACTGAATGTTGGTAACCAATCAAAAGACTTAATTCTGTGCTCTCCTTTGTGTTTTTTGAATAGTGATAATGACATGCAATTTTTAGACTCTTATTACACCTCCAAGAGTAGATTGTTAGGATTTTTGTTGCATAATAACCTGTCAGGTCTAATTTGAAGAAGCACAACAACACTTAATGTTATTGGGGTACTCCATGTTACAGAAATGTACACATCAAAGAGAGTTGAGACACATTATGCTGCAGAAGAATGACATTATTGCAAATGAAACCTCAAACAGAATATTAAAGTGAAGACTAGGAAGAAAAGAACAACAAAAAGCCAGTCTTAGCAACGCAGCTAACTGGGCTTAGGAGTCCGGCCAAACACACAGTTCTACCATTGACTAGGTTGAATTAGCTCCCATTAGCAATCAAGGCGATTTGAGTTTGTGCACAGTTTCACATAGGAAAGCTGAGGGTGAGAAATGATACAATGCTGTTTATGAAAAATCGCCAGTTCCCAGTTTGCTTTGTGTAAGGGGAGACTGTGTATTTCTGCAGCTGTGTTCCAAGTCTTCTCAGATCTTCCGTTCAGAAAGAATGTGGCTTTTTGGGCTTTTTTAATGAACCTCTGAAACTTGGATCCAGCAAAATTGCCTTTAAAATGGGCTAGCTCCCTAAATCACAAGCCATTTGAGAGCTGGAATTAGGGGATGGCACTGGGAGTCAGGAAGGCTCCCTTGAGGAGGTGATGTTTGACCTGAGTCCTTGGAGAATATATGGATTATGCTCAGAGCACACGTAGACAAGAGAGGGTTCCTAGAAGAGGCAGAAGTACAAGGGTACGTTAAAAGTTTTATGGAAAAGTAGAATTAAAGGTAATTTTGTTTTGATGCAAAAGAACATTGAAATCCATGCATAGTTTTTCCATAGTGCTTGTTTCCCATGAGCTTTTTGGAGACTCTTCATGTATGTGGATTTCACTTGTTTCATCACAATAAACACCTTTTAATTCCATTTTCCACGAACTTTTCAAAGTGCTCTCATATGTGTGAAAGCACCGAGATGCCACATATTTAGGAACTGCTCATAGCGGTGCTTCCAGGCAAGATCATGGCAGGGCATGGTGGGTGGTGCAGGTTTGACAGTTTCTTATGGTGGCCTCAGGACTCAATGAAGATGCATGCAGGCTTTTCAGCAGCAAATGGTAGCATCTCATCTATTTTCTGGAGAACTGTGGTGGCAAGCCAAGAAACCAGACACACTAAGAGTTTTGATGAAGCCATTTGCAGGTGGAAAGTGCTAAAACCAAAGGCCTTATGTGACAGTGGGGATAGGTAGTGGGAGCAGAGCCAGGAGCCACCTTGAAGAGGCCTCAGACCTAACTGTCATCAGCAGAGGAGACCAATAGTCTAGGCAGGCCTGGCACATCCATTGCAGGAGATCAGACATGGGAATTGATTGCAGGAGATGAAATCAGCTGCGACTCACATGCCATTTTAGACCTTAGGACCTGGAATCCAGAAGTTTTTCTCCTAGGCTCAAGGGCTGACGATGGGAGAATGTATTTAAGATTTGTTTTTGCGGGGCTGGTGCTGTGGCGAAGTGGGTTAAAGCCCTGTCCTGAAGTGCTGGCATCCCATATGTGCGCCAGTTCAAGACCCGGCTGCTCCACTTCCTATCCAGCTCTCTGCTATGGCCTGGGAAAGCAGTAGAAGATGGCCCAAGTCCTTGGGCTCCTGTGCCTGCGTGGGAGACCTGGAGGAAGCTCCTGGCTCCTGGCTTCAGATCGGTGCAGCTCCAGCTGTTGTGGCCATCTGGGGAGTGAGCCAGAGGATGGAAGACCTCTCTCTCTGCCTCTGCCTCTCTCTGTAACTCTGTCTTTCAAATAAATAAAATTTAAAAAAAAGATTTGTTTTGTATAGTGCTAAGCATCAGTACCCTACTGATGTTACCTAATAGAATTTTTACTGGAAAATCATCCTGTAATGCAACTGCTAGGATGATATCTACCATGAAGAAGAGAAAATTGAAGTCTAAGAGTCTAGGTCATTTACTCAGTACTTCCAGTGTGGATGTATTGGGTGTCAGACCTCAGAGCCCCACCTCATCGCCCCTGTACCCACGGCCTTATGAAGCACTTCTTTATTCCC
The DNA here is from genome assembly GCF_033115175.1 of Lepus europaeus. Lineage (NCBI taxonomy): Eukaryota > Metazoa > Chordata > Mammalia > Lagomorpha > Leporidae > Lepus > Lepus europaeus. The sequence continues at coordinate 71,005,909 of NC_084838.1, forward strand.
CCTTACGCACATAAAAAAAGAGAAAATCCCAAACAGAATCTTCTGATTGCTTGTGGCATCTCTTGCTTGTCCTTCGTTTTCCTTGCCTTGTTAATGACTATGCTCTTTTCTTAGTTGCCAAAACTAGAAAACACGAAAGTCTTAATATCTCCTTTTCCCTCTTCCACCTTGGATATTGCCACACCTGAACTCTTTCTCCTCCTTTATACTCACGGTGAGACAGGCCCTTTTCTCAACCCCTCTGTTCCTTATGAGAGCTTTTCAGTCTGGGAACTACTTCTCTCTCTTACCTGCTCCATTGACTTGTGAACTCATTAAAGGTGGGGACTGTGTTTTAAACCTTTTGTATATCTGTTGTTCTCTAACATTCACCGTGTCTTAGCAACAATAGAGCTTAAAATTATTTACTGATTGATTTAGTCAAAGGAACCCTTTATAATGACATTTTGATCACATTTTATTATTTGTTTATTTTTCAGTTAACCCAAATCTGGTGTATAGTTGAGGGTGTGTACTGTAGAATGGACAGCAGGTTTTATATGAGTTCTAACTGGAGATCAGCAATGAAATCAATAGCTTGGCCAAGAATTGGTTTCCACACATTCTAAAAAAGGTTGGTATCTATGGGAAGGTCTTGGCAAAAAGCATTTGGACATCATACATGACTCAGATCACAGGCATTTTCATGGGCTAGTGTGGGTTATTAAGCAGTACAGGTCTCCAAAGTTAGCAGCCAGACTCGGGCATATTCAGGAGTGCAGTGAACACACTCCGGCGGCAGAGGGTGTAAGTTGGAAAAAAGAGGATCTTTTCTCCTTTTTCCTCTTATATTTTCCATGCACTTGGCATTTTAAAATCACATGTGACATTGTCTGAGTTTTTAATTAAGGAGGGTAAAGAGTTTCATATTAAATTACTTTAAAATTTGCAGACATTATTTTTCATAATGAAGAAGCTCAGTTTTATTTACAAGTGAAATTTTAATATTCTCAGCTTTTCTGTACTCTATTAGTGGTCATTTTTAATCTATCACATGATCTCTATTTTTGCCTTTCCTTTTATTTTTGAAACTCCCACTTTAGTGTACACTGGCAGGAGTGAACATTCTGCCCAATCATTCAAAGTGTGGACTGAGAATAGGCCTAGTTTTCATGTTGCAAAAACAAAATAATTTGGATTCCACCACTTTAGATTTGTGCTAATTTAGGCCTGGCATGTGTCATTGACATTGGGTAAAACATTTGGCCTCTTGTGTATAAAATTTTCATTTTTTCCCCACTAATTTTCAATATGTAGAACTGAAGGAACTGTAATATGCTTTACTTGATGGATGAGGAAACCAAGACATAAAGGGTAAAAGAATCCTTGAGGGCAAGATATCCCTGTTCCTCTCTGCTCAGATTCCCTTGACACCACGTGCAAAGGAAATATCTATGTCTTAATCCCTAAATAGTCCTCACTTTGAACCCTGTACTGGTTTGTAAGCAAGGCTTTCCTGTCCACCATTCCTCACTCCCTACCTCTTTTTCCATTATTCTAACTCTGAAGTTGCCTTTTTACGCCAGTAGAACTTTAATTAATCCAGAAATAATTTGGGGACCTTTGATATACTAAAATTAAGCATTTGACATTTTTGTCTTCAAAGACAACCCCAAAGTAGCCACACAGTATTCTCTGTGTTGGACACAGAGAATAAACCTTTGTGGGCTCCTCTCCTTTGCAGTAGATCATGTTGCCTGTAGCCAGAGCTGGCTACCTACTCCTGCCAGCAAGCACGTGGTTGAGCTATCATCCCTCTGGAGAGGAGGGGGGTGTTCCCAGATTGTTCTTGGAATCCTGAATTGTGGGCAAGTTCGGGGAATTTCCTATCAGCTAGAGCTGCTCTGGAGACTACTTCCATTGTAGGTCCTGTTTCAGAATTTCAGAAGAGCACTAAGCAAGGTCAAGAGTGACTTTATACCTTTGTCTCAAGTCTAGAACAATGGAGTTCATTCATTTGGGGTAATGGATGGCTTTGGAGATCCCAAGAAGGCTATAGACCAATCCTCCTGCCCCAGCCCCAAACAGAGATGTGTGTGTGTGTGTGTGTGTGTGTGTCTGAGTTCCATCTGTGGAGTGCAGGATCAGTACCTCTAAGCTACAACTGTCAACCTTACAATGAACATCACCTCAATTTATATGGCTAATTGTACCCTTGACATAGAATGTAGCATTTGATCCTGAATAAATTCATTTATTTGAAAGATGTTAAATAATAGGAATTATGGCAATAATAATCATTATTATGTAGTGATGCTAACATTTTTTAATTTGCTGTTCCAAGCACTTGATATGTATTAACTTCCTTCATCATGTTCTTTTGCAGTAGAAGCCATTATTAACCTTCATTCAAAAGTGACATAACTAAGGCAGAATAGTGGCAGACTCACAGGATTGATGGGCTCCTTGAAGACCTTGCATGGGATTGAGTGGAACTCTAGGGTTTGTGAATGAATTTGATTTCTGGTCAGTACACTTGCCCTATAATGAACACTTTCCAACCAGTTCTTTAACAATCAAGTTACTTCCTCAAAACACAATGTTCACAGGAGACTTTCTGACACTGGTCCAACTTTTAAAAGATAATATGTCCAACTCCTGGCTGAACTGGTCCTTTTGGCTTCTATAGAAAGTTGCCAGCTTCTGGATTTACCCTTGTATTCATAGTATGCTTAAAGGAGAAGAGTTAATTCTCCCAAAAGAAGTTGGGGTGAATTAGGAAGGGAGAATTTACGTAGGGCAGTTATAAGTGATAAATGAAATGATCATTTGTTCCTGTCCCCTCCAGCCATGGGATTTGTGTGACTTGGTGATTCAGTGCCATCCTTTAGTTGAACAGCTAAGTGAGTTATTGGTGATTGAGTCTATGCCAGAAATCCAGTGCCAGCAACTGGAGTTGTTGCAGTGTCCACACCCTGGAACCCAAGACTCTACCACATGCTCTTGGAAAGGAGACAGAGAGCAAAGCCTGTGTATTTTTTTTAAAAGCAGTTGAGTTAATTGCCATATTAATGTAAGCTGTTTTCATGGGAAACGAATTTTATGTGTTGCGTAGTGGGCCATCGTAAAAACTTTACTTCATCTTTAAGTAGATGCTGGCTTTCCTTAGGCCATACCAGTATGTGAAGCGTAGATTCAGAACTGGTTGGGTTTTTACAAGGATTTATTGTGCAAAGGCATCCCTGTTCCTCTGTAGTTTTTCCTAGTGCTCTGTCACTTTAGCCGTAGCCAGCATGCATAGTGTTTTCTACTCAGGACACATCGCCACCTATCCATGCTATTGAATTCAGATCTGCTGCTTGTATGGCGAAGACTTGAATAGAGACTGTGCCCCCACACATGGAGACACTTGTACTCAGCCCTGCGTAATGCTTCCCCTGTAAACGCCATCCTGAGCAGCCCCCGCAGCCCAGCAGCAGACCACAGCAGTGAGTGGTCATTGCTTCTGTGGAGCTGGAGACGCCTCACTGTGGAGGGAGAACACAGGCACTGAAGCCGCCTGTATCTGGGTTGGCTCGCAGGTGCTCTCTTCTTCTTCTTTGATTTTTTTAAAAATAAAATTTATTTCATTTAAAAAGTATATATAGTATGTCCCATGATACAAAATGCTAGACACAGCAGGTTTTTAAGCAGCATAATGGATAATCTGAATATCTGTTTTCTTTTCCTAATTGTATCTTTTGTATGTTTATTGTCTTTTCCAAGGTTGGATTTTTCTTTATTTAACAGTTGATTCATCTCTTTGGATATTTCCTGTTGCTTTGTCTTCAGCTTCACTCATCTTTGCTTCTTTTTGAAAAAGATTTATTTATTTATTTATTTATTTATTTATTTATTTATTTATTTGAAAGGCAGTGTTGTAGAGAGAGGAGAGGAAGAGATAGAAAGAGACAGAGTTCTTCCATCTACTGGTCTACTCCCCAGATGATTGCAATGACCAGGGCTGGGCCTGGTCAAAGCTGGAAGCATGGAATTCCATCTGAGTGTCCCACATGGATGGCATGGACCCAAGCCCTTGAGTCATCTTCTGGTGCTTTCCCAGGAGCATTAGCAGTGAGCTGTATCAGAAGTGGAACAGTCAAGACTCAAGCAAGCACTCATCCATGTGCTGGTGTTGCAGGCAGTGGCTTAATCCACCATACTGACCACCTAAGCTCTGCTTCTTTAACATTTATTCTGCTGTTAAACTCTTTAGTATAATTTTTCAATTTGACATTGCCATTGCCATTTTCATTTTAGAAATTGGATTTAAAGTATTTTTTAAAGATTAATTTATTTGAGAAGCGGAGTTATAGAGAGAAAGGAAAGGATATATATATATATATATATAGAGAGAGAGAGAGAGAGAGAGAGAGATCTTCTTTCTGCTGGTTCTCAATGGCCACAAAGGCTGGAGCTGGACCAGTCTGAAGCCAGGAGCCAGGAGCTTCTTCCAAATCTCACGTGTGATTGCAATGACCCAAGCAACTTGTGCCATCTTCTGCTTCTTTCCCAGGTGCATTAGCAGGGAGCTGGATCCGAAATGGAGCAGCTGGGACTCAAACCAGAGCCCATATGGGATAACAGGACTGCATGTGGCAGCTTAACCCACTGTACCACAATGCTGGCCCCCATTTACACATTTTAAAATTTATTTTCATTTTTTATTGAAAAAAAGAGAGAGAGAAAGAGAGATCTGCCATCTGCTGGTTTACTCTCAAATGCCCCACTAGTGAGGGATGGGCCAGGATAAAGCCAGGAGCCCAGAACTCCATTGTCGTCTCCCAAGTCGGTGGCAGGGACACAAGCAGTTCAGCAGATTATCTGCTTTTTCCAAGATTGCATATTAACAGGAAGCTGTATCAGAAGCAGAGTATCTGGAACCCAAACTCATGCACTCCAATAAGGGATATGGAAATCCAAGCAGTAACTTAACTTTTGTGATAAACCTCTGCTCTGTAGAAGTTTGATTTTTGTAAAATAGGCCATCCATGTCTCTTAGTTTTCTGAGTATAAGAAACACAGTTACAACAACTAATTTAATGGCTTTGTCTAACTCTAACATCTGTGTAGTTATCTCATTTCATCAAAGCCAGTTTGATTATGCTTCTCATTGTGGGTCATGTTTTCCTGCCTTTTTGTGGGCCTTGCAGTTTTTCAGTTTTTTAAAGACTTCATGTTTTAAAAGCATTTTTAAGTTCACACCAGAATTGAGAGGAAGGTGCTGAGATTTCCCCACCTACTCCCTGCTCCTCATAAGCACAGCTTCCCCATTACCAACAACTCCGGCCAGAGTGGTGGGTGCTAAATTGATGAGCTAAATTTGACACTGAGTAATTGCTCAAAGGCTGTAGTTTACATGAGGGTTCCCTGTGGGTGTTGTACATTTTGTGGGTTTAGACAAAGGTATAGTGATGTGTATCCACTATTCGAATACCATATAGGGGGGTTCACTGCCTTAACCTCTTCTGTGCTCTGTCCATTCATTCTCCCCTGCCCGGTTAATCACTGGTCTTTACTGTCTTTTCCTAGAATAGCTTTTGTCTTTTCTAGCGTGCCATATAATCAGACAGTATGTAGTCTTTTCAAACTGTTTTGTTTTTCATTTTACAATATGCATCTAAGGTTCCTCCTGTCTTGATAGCTTGATAATGCATTTCTTTTTGGTGCTAAATAATACTCCATTGTCTGGGTGTACCATAGTTGATCTTTTCACCAACTGAGGGACATTTTGATTGCTTCCAGGTTTTGGCAGTTATGAACACAATTGTATCAGCATCCGTGTGCTAAGTTTTCAACTCTGAGTAAATATCAAAGATTGTGATTGCTGGATCGTACAGTAAAATTGTGCCAGGTTTTGTAAGAAACTATCAAACTGGCTTCCACAGAGGCTATCTTACTCTTCAGTCCTGCCAGCAGTAAATGAGAGCCCCTGTGGCTCCTTATCTTCTGCAGCATTTTACGTTGTTGGTGTTCTGGATTTTGGCCATTCTAATAGGTATGGTTAGAACCTCCGTGCTGTTTGAATTTGCATTTTCCTGGTGGCGTATGATTTGGAGCGCATTTTGTATCCTTATGTGCCATCTTGTTTGTTGAAGTGTCTGTTGCATGGTAATTTTTGATTGGATACCAGATAATGTCAATTCTACTTTTTTGTGATCTTTGATATTTTGGGTGTATTCTTACAAATATTCTTGCACTCTTCCCTAGGGTATAGATGTTACTTGATAATATTTTGGATACTTATAGATCTTGCTTTTATGATTTGTTTGGCAGGCTGAGAAGTGCTCAGGTTAGAGCTAATTGCTCTCTTGTTTGGAGGTGGGATCCTCCTCAGTACCTTACCCAATTCCCCATGAATTGAGTTTTTCCAGGCTGGTTGGTAGGAATAACAGGGACACTGAGCATCCTGCACTGTTCCTTCTGATACTTCGGTTCTGTCCCCTGCACTCAGCAAATTTACTCACATGCAGTTACATACTCCGCTGGATACTCGGCAAATCTTTTTCTGGGCTGTTCTCAGTACTGTTTGTTTTTCTGCCCTGGAAACTCTAGCTGCCTTGGTATCCCCTTTGCTCTCTTTCCTCATCTTAAGCAGTCTACTGCATTCCTTGTGCTGCTGCCTGGAAATTGTCTCTAGGCAATAAGCTGGAGCAATAGTTGACCTCACCTCATTGTTTTTTTTGTTTTTTTGTTTTTTGTTTTTTTCTCTTATTTTAGCACCCACTTTCATTGCCCAATGTCCAGTGTATATTTTGGGGAGAGCATGTGAGTGTGTCTATGTGTATGTGTTTGTGTGTGTGTGTTTCAGAGCAGAGTCAGTTTGTTCGCTATTACTCCATCTTGACTAGAAGCAGAAGTATACTCATGGGAAGTAATGCATGTGAGGGGGCAGAGCACTCAAGGATGCGTAGCCTGCTCACACGTTCGTTTTGATCTCCCCCCTCCTCCCAATTTCCATAGTAAATTCAGTTTCGTGCTTCTTTCTTCCTGCCTTGTTTTCCCTTCCCTTCTCTGCAGCAGTGTCTAGTGTGACTGTCATATTCATCTCTTGACGTTTCCACAGTACTTGTTGAGTATCTCCTAGATGCCATATACTCCATGAGGCATTGGCAGCATGAAGAATAATCAGATGGTCCTCCCGCAAACTCACCATGATTGATTGAAAATGACCCCATTCCCCTCCTTTGCACCTGTGAGCTGGTTTCTTGGATGTGGCCCATGAGTTGCCTTCTTGACTGGAGAGAATAAACACGCTTACAGAAGGAAGAAAGAATATTTGAATAGCACGTGCTTTGGGCAATGCCTGAAAAAGAGTAGGTGCCCAATAAATACATACTCAAATGCAGGAATGAATGAATTATCTGTGAACTTAATAGTCATATTGATGATTTTACAACCACATTTACATCAGTGTGGCTTGAAGGAATTGGAAAATGCTTTCCTATTTGCTATGCAATTTAATTGGAACAGTGTATTGCGTCCCTGGTGTCTGAACCCCATGCTTGTCACTGGAACAGTGGCAGGGAGTGAGACAGGATTGTTTATTTATTTATTTGAAAGGCAGAGTTACAGAGGCAGAGACAGAGACAGAGAGAGAGAGAGAGAAGTCTTCCATCTGTTGGTTCATTCCCCACATGGCCACAATGGCTGGAGCTGAGGTGATCCGAAGCCAGGAGCCAGGAGCTTCTTCCAGATCTCCCACGTGGGTGCAGGGGCCCATGGACTTGGGCCAACTTGTACTGCCTTCCCAGGCCATAGCAGAAAGCTGGATCAGAATGGAGCAACCAAGACTCGAACCAGCGCCCATAAGGGATGCCGGGATGCAGGCAGCAGCTTTACCCACTACACCACAGCACCGACCCCAGGATTCTTACCTTTTGAGCTTGCCAGATGGCACTGTGCAAAGTACAGCTGCATCAGAACACCTAGGAAGGCAGACTAATGGAGTGACATGGGCTTCTAGGAGGAGGTGAGGGCTAAGTTGCAGCCTAACATTTGGTGAAGAAACGTATTTTGAATGATGCCATCCTTCCAACTCTTAAACTACAGTATTTGAAGCTAGAGTCAGGCTGTTGCATCCATTGTCTATTTCTGTTCTAATAGCTTTCATAAAAATTTGGGTGAGCCATAAAGATAAAATCACTTTCTGATCATGTATAGTGCAATATCCTGACAGTACCTGGTTGAAATGAAAAGACCTGAAGAAGTTCTGTTCCCTTTAATAGAAAATTCATTTCAAAAGTGTCCCAGCAGAGGGCTGAGCACAGAGGGCTAAGGTCTTCACAAATGCTTGTTTAATTGAATTGAGGACATAGACTCTGAGAGGTGGCAAGGAGCAGGGATGGGGAATCTGCTGGCTCCCTCCTCTCAGTTCTGGGCTCCTGCCCGAGTTCATCTTTCTTCTGTTCGTCCAGATCGGCAACAAAGGAGCGCTTCAGTTCAGCAGAGCAGCATAGAGCAGGCACGCATGCTGAGCAGGAGGGCTGTCTAGAGAGACCGCGTAGTAAATACAGTGCGCTCATTGAAATGCCAAGTGTCACTACTTTGGCATTTAATTATCTGACTTGCTGGCAGCTGGAAGTAGGGAGGCAAGGAGAAAAAAGAAGAGGAAAAGGCAGTGAAGAGCAGAAGGCAGAGCTGGCCAGTGATCTGATGGAGACAGCCAGGAGCAGTGTGTTCCAGGCACATCCTTAAAAAACACTCACCTTGTATTTACCTCTAGAGTTAGCTGCAATTTTTGAAAAGAAATCCCCTTGAAAATGCTTACTGATTTTCTTTAGAAAATAATCACTTTGAACATCCAGGGGAATAATTGTTGCAGACCATGCGCAGAGTGGGCCGTCAGCGGTGTCGAAACACACAGCATGGTCACGTGGGAAAGAAACTTGAACAAAGCAGTGGTCGTGCTGTGGCAGCTCTGTCAGAGTGGAAGGAAAACGCCCTGGCAGTTGCTGGCCCAGCTGACATCCCGGGTTGGGTAGAGAGCTGGGGGCTGTGGAGGTAGCAGGCAAGGCATTTCATTCCAGCTCTGCCACTTCCATACAGTGTGAACCCAGTGTCTGGATCTATCAGGTCCCTCCACACTGAAGTGCTTTCTACCAGAAACTTGCATTGTCTGGGCAATTAATGCTGGCTTAAGTCACTTTATTTTGTGCCTTAAAGGGGTTGTTTACACAAGGGGCTATGTTGAAAAATCGTACCGTTTTTTTCTTCTTGTAGGCTGCAGGCTCCTTTTCTTTTCTTTTCTTTTTTTTTTTTTTTTTAATTTTTGACAGGCAGAGTGGACAGTGAGAGAGAGACAGAGAGAAAGGTCTTCCTTTTGCCGTTGGTTCACCCTCCAATGGCCGCCCCAGTAGCACGCTGCGGCCGGCGCACTGCGCTGATCCGATGGCAGGAGCCAGGTGCTTCTCCTGGTCTCCCATGGGGTGCAGGGCCCAAGCACTTGGGCCATCCTCCACTGCACTCCCTGGCCACAGCAGAGAGCTGGCCTGGAAGAGGGGCATCTGGGACAGGATTGGTGCCCCGACCGGGACTGAACCCGGTGTGCCAGCGCTGCAAGGCGGAGGATTAGCCTAGTGAGCCACAGTGCCGGCCAAGGCTCCTTTTCTTAAACAAAATATTATAGAGGGCACTTGTTCTCGAGACCAGCAGGAAGGAGAGAGCTACTTAAGGGGGGAGATTAGCCTCTTCTGACCCTAGGCACCAACAGGTCTTTCCTCAAATGCCCCCTTCTTGGGGAGACCCCCTCAGACCTCACATTCCTAAGCAAGCAAGCCCTCTTCATCCATCCTCTTCGTGGTAGTTACCAGTGTGGGCCACCTAGTGTCTCACCCCGCGGAGCACTTGGTCTGCACCTCCCCCACTGCAGTACCTGGGAACATGAGACTGCTGTGTTCTTTTGTTATCCCTACTTTCTCCAAGAGATCATCTGGAACTCAATTTTCTTTTAAAGAAAGGCACTCAGTAATGATCTTTTTTTCCCACTGAATGACATATAAATAGCCATGAAGATTGATGCATGTCAGTCTTATTCTGTTAGTGTAGAGTTGGGGGAAAGACAGGTACCCATCAAACTGTGTGCTGAGTGTTGTGCTGGGTTTATGGAGTATTGTGGGGAACGGAGAGGAAAGCCTTTAACCCAGATCTAAGGCTTCCTGGAGGAGGTACTCAGAGCGTTTAGGAAACCGGGGCACATATAAGAATACTGTAGAAGTCAGTGTTAAGACTTAACAAGAGGAGCGGGGGTTTGGTGCAGTGGCTAAGACACTGCTTGGGGTGTCCTCATCCCATATCAGCGTGTCTTACTCAAGATTCTCCTCTGCTTCCAACCCATTTTCCTGAAAAAGTGCTCTTGGAATCAGCAGTTTGGTTCCTGGGACCCATATGGGAGACCCACATGGAGTCCTGGGCTGCTGGCCTCAGTGTGTCTCAGGCAGCTGTTGCAAGCATTTGGAGAATAAATCAATGGTATATGACCTCTGTTTTCTCTCTCCTTCTCTCTCCATTCTGCTCCTCCTCTTTTTCAAATAAGTAAAAGTAAAGAAATAATGCTTTAAGACAACACACTTAGAAGGACAGTGGTCATCTATATCGAGTTGAGGCAACCCTGACTACATCAAAGCAAGGCGACTTTCAGGCACTAGGTCCAGAAAGAGTTCAGAGTGTTCTGGAGAGTGATGAATACCAAGTGGAGGTGACATTGTGGCCTCGATGGCTGCTGTGAAAGTTATAGTAGCAGGTTTACAGTGTTTTGTCAGGGCATGTTTGACTCAGGAGAAGATGCTTACATGCTTCTAAAACAACACATTCCAGGCTCCTGCATTAAAATAGTGCTGTGTGTATACAAAACCTTGTTGAAATATGTGGACACTTTGATCTAGCAGTTCTAGCTCTAAAAATTAATGCTAAAATAATGTTGTCTAATATAATAGTCAAATTATATGTACATATGAATATGTGTATCATACATATTCATATAGAGGGAATACATTTACTCTATGTTAGTATTATTTTTATATACAGGTACATAGATCATTTAAAATTACTTGAGATTATCTTAATTTCCAACAAGAGGGGATTGATTAAATAATTTATGGATTATCTATAAAATGGAATATTTTATAATTATGAAAATCATGGCTTGATGATATATTTATTGAGCAAAAAAGTCTTACAATATGTATAGCATTACTTTATTTTTCAAAAAATATACACACATATATTTCCGTCAATGTACAGAAGATACATGCTAATATATTAATATTTATGTGTACTAACAATACTTATTTATCTAATACATATTTAGGCAGTTGGTGGGTTTTTATTCATGTATAAGAACCAATAGAAAGAACTACAGTGGAAACTCTTTATACACCCTCCACTGTGTAAAATGAAAAGGTGAGGCCTTTGGGTGCTGGTTTTCTCATTCCATATAAGCCCCTGAGTGTCCACAGTGAACCTCTCCAGAGGAGGGCTTAAGCCTTCCTCCTGGCTTGAGTCCTCCTTCCCCTCCCTGGGAGCTCTTCATGAGAAAGACCTGGTTGTCAGTAACCAACTGAGACCTGTATTTGTCTCTCGCGTTTAGACTAAAGGAGGGTGCACCCCGCGGCATCAACTGGCCTTTTGCTGTCATGAAATATTACTGTTTTACGCTCACAAATAAAAGTTAGCAGGCTTTCATTGCTGCATGGTGTGAAATTAGACCTCCTAACCAGCTGGATACAACAGCCTGGTGTAGAAATGGTGATGACTGCTAGTGTTCATGGCTCAATTCAATTAGGAATATTTTTTTTTTCTCCTCTTTGGTGAAAGGGGTAGTCAAGATGAATGCCTTGCAAACTTCTGAAATATGTACTTGTATAAAAGAACTATTAGAGTAGAGTAACATCTCTATGATCTTTGAACTAAGCCGTCATTCTGCCATTATTGATGTAGCTGCTTTAAGCCGTCTAATTAAAATCGGAGTGACAGATTTGTTATTGAAAATCTGAAACCCAGCTCACATCCCATACAGCACATCTGAGCAGGGTATATATCTGCTGTTTTGATGGCTCTCAAAATTGCTAAGCTGTGCCGGGTGCCAAAAGGAATTCAATAAATCTTTTCTTTTCTTACTGAGCAGCTCTCATTAGTCTTTTTAATAATAGCAGTAGTGGATATCAACTTCAGCTCTCCAAAATAAATTAAGTGTGTCCATTAGGGTTGTAATTATAGCATCAGATAAGAATTTGTTCTGCTTCGGAGATGGCAAGGCTGAGAGAGCTCTCCTCTCGGTCCTTGTGTTTTTAAACACTGCCTGGTGTGTGAAATGTGGATCTAATACCTGAGTGGAGGAGGGGTGGTCCGTCAAGGTCATTGTCTTGTGAACTGACAATATTTCTCCCCTCTTGGAGTTCTGAGCATATGGTATCAAGTGGTGTGAATTCTGCAGAGACTAAGTGGAGGCTGGTCACCAACTAGTAGCCCACAGTTCAGAGCATCCTAAACAAACCGCCTCAACCTCAGAGTGGGAGAACATGACAGAAGGCGGCGGTATCTGAAAATTTAGCTATTTTTTTTTTTAAACTAGCAGGAGCCATCTGTCATGATTATTCTGATTCAAGGGCTAAATTGAACGGAAGGCATTGCTGGGCAATTAAACAAGTTCTCTCAAAATATTTTCATACCTTTCCATCTTGTCAGAGGCATTTTTTTTCTTCCTACCAAAGATGTCATCCATTGTGGTGGATTTTTTTGTTTTGTTTTGTTTTTGGAAAGTTTCTCTCTCCCAAGGAGGAGCCTTGTCAGTCTACTGGCGCTGAAGGAGGGGCTGGGATACGAGTAGATGGGTACTTAGTATTTGAAGTTCTGGCCTCGCGGCTCTTGTAATGTTCTCGTTCCTGACGTGTTCTAAATGAATGCGTAAGGACTTCTGCAGAGGTTGTCAAGAGGAACATTTAAGCAGAGAAAGGAAGGCAAAGTTTCTGGGCAGGAAAACAGGCACGGGGCAGAAGACTGTGCTTTGATGGCGAGAAGCTGCCATCACTTTGCTGTCATTCTTTTCCCACTTCCTCCTCCAATTTGGAAGAAAAGTTTCTGTAATTTCCTATGTCATGAGCAATAAGAGACTTTGGAGGTTCTATACTCTTGGGCATGAGTGAAAATACAAACTTGGAAAAAACATTTGCATTTTTTGCCCACGTATGGAAGGTTACCTCCTTCCCCTCCTGTCTTCTGACTTCATTATTAACAAAAAAAAAAATTCACATGTTGATGTGAAGGCAACTGGGTGTCATTTCCCTTTAAATAGTACAAACATATGGGGGCAGGATTGCATTTGTCACAAATTGTCAAAATATTTTTTTCGAGAAACCAAAAATCTTCCAAGGCTGGCTCCAAATGTGCCTGATTTCCTTGAGCAGTGAGCAGTACGACCTTTTCATTAGCAGACGTATTTATATGTACACATATGGCCTGCCAGGACCCCATTGGCTACTGCTCTGATGAGACGGTGACAGAATGATGGTGTTTCACCTCCATGGAGATTAGTTTTTTAAAAAGTTACTGAGTTACCTTAGCAGTTTGCACTTACAGTCGTCTAATTTGTCTGCATTTTATTGACAGGTGCAATTTTTTAATGAGGGCTGTGAGAGCAGAGATGTTTTAAATGTTTTGATTTCTTTGTGTGCAGGCCCTATTTGATGCTAGGTTTTTTCCCCTGGGGAATCCATGAGACTTGTCAAGATGGACAACCACCAGTGACATAAAAAATGAGCCAAAGATGGGTAAAACTTTTAAGAGAATTATTTCTAGTTTATTTTAGGCATTTTATTTGAGTAGTTTATAAAATAAGCCCCTGTGACATGCTTTGAGCTTCTCAATGAAAGGAATGTCATGCAAATGCACAAACAAAACAGTGTGCTCCACCCAGAAGGTCAGTGAGGTTTCAGAAAGCACCAGAAGTCATGTTCCTAAAAGTCAAGTATACCTACAGTTACCTTGGTGGAACAAGAATGGCTGTTACTGAATAGGGTTCTGAAGATGTTAGTGAAATTAGCTATATAACTGAAGAGAGTGTTTTCTAGTCTTATAAAACCTACGTCCTTTTTCAATAAGCCAAACAAATCCTTGGGCCTCCCCACTGGCCTTCCTGCGGGTGCGCTTTGTAGGTCACTCTGACAACTGCCCACTTCATGTCCTGTTGAGAATTTTCTTGGCTTCTGGTGAGCTGGACTCACCAAGGTTTGTGTTACCAATGTGAGAAGCTTTTTGGATTCAGAATTAAAGATTATAATACATATTGCTGTTTTTCAAACTTTGAAGCTCCAGTAAATTTCAGTTGTTTCCCTCCTAAGGTGCAAATCCCAAATTCTGAAATCATCTCTCCCCTCTCCTCCTTCCTCCTCCCCATCCAGGCATCCTTCATGTGCTTTCCTGTTCCTTCACTTTTTCTTTTCTTCCCCATTTCCTTTTTTTAAAAAAAGATTTATTTATTTATTTGAAAGTCAGAGTTACACACACACTCACACACACACACAGAGAGAGAAGGAGAGGCAGAGAGAGAGAGAGAGAGAGGTCTTCCATCCATTGGTTCACTCCCCAGTTGGCCGCAATGGCAGGATCTGCACTGATCCGAAGCCAGGAGCTTCTTCCAGGTCTCCCACTTGGGTGCAGGGGCCCAAGGACCTGGGCCATCTTCTACTGCTTTCCTAGGCTGTAGCAGAGAGCTGGATCGGAAGTGGAGCAGCTGGGTCTTGAACCAGTGCCCAAATGGGATGCCAGCACTGCAGGCAGCGGCTTTACCCACTATGCCACAGCGCCAGCCCTTTCCTTTTTAATCTTAACATTTCCGGTGCTTTTGGATTCCTGAATGGCCACCTTTCTCCAGCTGATGACATTAAAGGACATTTTCCTCTACTCTAAGACAATGAAATTGCCTGGGCTAACTGCACACTTTCGCAACTGAGTTCATTTCTTCCTCAGCTTCACAGGCACCGGGAAATGTGTAAATAGGGATCTTAATTCTCCCTCAGCTGCAATACATACTCTTTAACACTTCCTAGGTGGGAAAAAAACAGAGGAATGCTGTCCTTTTAAACTTGTAATGGTTTCATTGTGAATTCCCCGCATGCTCCCTGTCCTCTGTGTTAGTGAGCAATTGCTTTTTCTGAAGACACAAATGGTGCTGATTGACTTTTAGACACAGGCCCATATGTGCCTGTGTCTGCCTGTGGGATAGCTTTATACCTCCACTGGGTGCTGCAACTGCATTGGGATCACTAAGAAATAGAAATTGCGAATGGAGCAGAAATTCATTATGGGACTTACTATTGCTTTCTGTGTGTGAACAAGGTAAGGCAGTGGTTTCTGTTGATGAGAAACACAGTGCCACTGTTAACTGTGTATCATAGGTTGGTTCCATACCCAGAATTTAATTAGTAAAGAAGAAAAAAGTAAAATTCAACCAAAGACTCTTCATAGTCATCAAGATTGCTGATTTCAATAGAAACAACCATTCATTATTTTATTCAAATTCAGTTCCTGACCTGCCACTGTGTGTAATTCATAAAATTTCATGTTGGAAAAGGAAAAAAAGGTGTAAATCCAGAACTGTTTTCATGTATGATGGGGAAGGTCTTGAAGAGCTTTACACATTTTGCTTGCGAAATAAAGTAGAAATGAGTGAGAATTTGTACCATATGTCCACTTATTTTTCACACTTACAGTAATCACGAGTGATCTGAACTCATAAAATATTGAGTTTTATAAGAATTCCCAATTCTTTTAAGAACTCTAACTTAGGTTGTGGAGCTTGATTTAGGTTACAATAAAAAGCTTGGTCAACTTCCAGCTGTAAAATAAGCACATAAACATTTGAAAAAATAAGATATTGAAAATTTGGATGTGTTTCCCTTCTTTACTATGTGGTTTGAAAGATCTTACTTTGTGACTCTCATTTTATTTTTTGACTATTGTTGGGTGGTTGCATTCTGGTTTTAGTGGTCTAGACTTTATGTTATTAGGGATGTTTATTGTCAGATTTAATTTCCTTCTCATTTAGGAATTTATGAATAGCTTTGTATGGATATGATTTCCACAGTAGTGTATAGTAGTTCATTAGGAGAGATTTGGATGATCAGTAAAAACAGGTAAATTATTTGTGGAATAAGGACGTTGGCCTTGGCCAAAGAGAATTCCCCTTTGCTTTCAGCTTGTAGTAGGTTAGCATGAGAACTGGTCACAATGGATCTTGGATAGGGTTGACACATACAGTCATGTTACAATGGGAGTGGCTGTTCCAGGAAGACCAACCTGTGGTTGAGAGTGGGAGCCTTCTGTTCACAGGATATCAGTCAACCAAAAGGGTGAGATTAACCACATGAGCAGTCAGCTGGTGATGCCTGTGTAATGGAGCCCTAATAAAAATGGTGAACAACAAAGTGGACATTCCGTGGAAGGCATGGATATTGTAACACCTGAATATCACGAGGGTTGCACACTCTGAAGACAAGGGAAGCATTGGCATTTGGCACCCTGCCAGACTCTACCCTGTGCATCTCTTGTCTTCACTGGCTGTAATATGGATCTTTTCTCTGTAACAGATCATAGCCATGAGTAGGATAGCTTTTGTTATTTCTTTGGGTCCTTCTTGTGACTGATCCTACCTGAGGGTGCTATGGGGAACCCTTTTTCCAAACTTGCAGGTGGTTTCACAACTGTGGGGCATTGTACCCTCAAAAGTTGCAGTTTGGTTAACTCTTACTAGCATCAGGAATGAGATTCACTAGAACAACCCCAAGTCATTCAAACTTGTGATTTGGGAAGAATGATTACAATAAAAAGATAAAAATCTGCCTTTCTGTAAGTGAAGTTTCTCTTAAATCATTTTTGAAACAATCTGAGGAGCAAATAAATACACATATGCTTAACAACACTGGTAAATAAATAAACTAAACACAGAAATAGAAAAAGTTTTCTAATTAGTACCATAATTGCAAGTCTTAATGCTTCTGTTCCCTTCTCATTTCATGATATTTGACAAAGAATAGTACCTAGATCTAGCTCATCTGAGAAGTGTCCCCACGACAGTCCATCAGCAATCAAACATAAAAGCTTTCTGAGACCTCGATCAAGAAAGCCGAAATAAGGCGGAAGTTTGTTAGTATCAAATAGTAAAGGAGACCCTCAGAATTGCTTTAGGAACCCCCTGTCTGGGACACTCTCTGTAACACAGGGTGCTTGCAGTCTGAAAAAGTGAACCTGACTTCCAACATTGAGCGGACTGTGCTTCTACGCCTCTTCATTCATAGGATCCAGAGATAACCAATAACCAGGAGATAGCATGAGGGGGCTTAAAATGCTGCTGGGTAGAGGAATAAAGAGTCAAGATGTTTTTTCATTTAGACAGATTTCATCCTAAAACAAAGAAGAACAGTCTTGAGGCTTAACTGGAGCAGTGGTAGGTTTCAGGGGAGGAGAGGAAAGAGGGGAAGGTTTTATCCTTCCCAAATCAGGCACTGCTCATCAAAGCAGAATTTGTTCTTGTGACATAGATGTTTAGTCTTCCGCAGAGCAGCATCCCTCAGTATGGCACTCTGATCCAGACCTGAGGACTAGTAGCAGGAAATGCTGATGTGCTTGTGTATCATGGAACAATGAAAAGTCCTAAAACACCATTTCAAATGACAGCTTCTACTTGTACCACTTCTTGTTAGCAAATAAGGCGTGCCCTGGGTGTCCCCAGTATTGCGTCCAGTGGCCACTGCTGAACTGAGGGAGAAGGGTGAGATGCAGGTCAGCTCCTTTCTTCCTAACTCTGAAAGGGCAGCAAAATAGCTCAGCATTCTAAAGTGTGGTCGCATTTCATTGCTGGAATCGATCGTTGGTTACATACAGGACAATCCCTTTTAAGGAACTGTGATTACAGGCGTTAGTGTCAGTACACCAAATAGAGCCGTTGTGGTGTGCCAATCAGATAACTGTGTGCCTAACATGCTGCCGTGTGCCCTGCAGATTAGCTGATTGTGTGCAGACCCACCTGTGCACGCTGGCAGCATAGTAAATGCCAACAGAGCCCGAGCATGTCAGCTGTGTCTGTGGCTTCCTGGTGTGTCAGATTTCTTTTCATTTCCCTTTCTGCTTTCATCTTACATACCTGTTACTAGTTTCCCCAAATGATGTATTTCAGATTTTCTGCTTCCTGAGAATGCCATTTTCGGGTATAATTGTTGACTGCATAGAAATCAGATAATAACTTTTTGTTTGCTTGTTTGTGGTTAGTCTAGGTCAGTTTTACCTTGATTCACTCTCAGTTGCTTTGTGTCCACAGCACCATTAAAATACAGAATAGAATTCAGCCTCGAGCTCCTTCTTATGTGACATCAGCTAGAAACTGTCTTTTTGTGGACAGGAAGGATCTGAAATGAGTCCCACATTTTCTTCATTTTGCAAAGGGGTGGTGTGGCTACCTGGCCAGAATTCTGTTCTTTGAAGGCATTAGACACCAAAGGGCCTCCCTTTGCTCCCTTCCACTTGTATTTTCCTCCAGAAGACCAAGTCATATAACAGGGAAAGTAGAGCCACTTTTGTAGCTCTGGATCTACTTTGAGCTCAATATTCAACGTGGGGAATACCCATCTTCCATACTTCTCCCTTTAATTGCCAGCTTCTCACTAGACTGTTTCCTTCATGAAAGTTCTCACTAGAACACAAGAAGTAACCGAGCTGTGCTGACTGGTGGGAGAGTTTTGTGTGTAATAATCAAAATGCTCTCAGTTTCTGGTCCCACAGGTGATCCTGCGTCTGCTTGCTGCTAGACAGAGCTTCTATGATTCTTAGCTATGGGAGGCTTCCCTGTTCCATTGCAGGATGTTGATCAGCGTCTGTGGATTATAGAAGGAAGTCATCTCCCCCAAGTCACTTGTGCCAAGGAACGGTGTCTCCAAATGTTGACAGATGTCACCCCTGGTTGAGACTCAGTGCTCTGAGATGTAGCACTGATACTCTCTTCTGCGTAAATTTTTTAAGATGATGGCTATGTTAAATTTTCAGTTGATAAAGTAGTTGTTTCTCTTCTAAATAATGCATTTCTTTGCCCAACTGGACTAGAAAAGAAGAAAAAATCATTTTGAATTTTGTGCCCTGCAAATTATCAAGTCTTCTGCTAAAGAAGAATGAAAATCATTTATTTTTCTCATACTGTAAGGATTATTAGACTAAGTTACTTTGAGTATTTCTACCAGGTACAGAATCTTATTTATGACCATTTTGATCCCAGTATTTGCCAACATCAGTGCAACAAGCCAGGGTCTTGTTTACTGTCCTGTTTGGGAAATCTCTGAGCTTGGCAGAGGATGTATGCCAGATATGTGGCATACGCACACACTAGCTCCCAAACTACCTCAGTCATTGTTTTCACATTATCTTCTGGGGCAGCACTTTAGGCAGAGACGAAAGCTAAAAGTAAATTACTGACTTCCTAGTTGTGTGTGAATGCTGTGTATATTATTCATTTGAAATACAAAATGTACAACTCTAAATATTTTTATCATAGGCAACATTTATCCATCAAGCTTCATGGCTTGTCTCAAAATGAAATAAAAGTTTCCATGCAAAGCCCCTTGCCTAGTTTTCTTCCCTGTCAGTGTGCTCTGGAAATGCCTGGTTTTCAATTTTTTTTTTTCGATTTCTGGACAAGGGCACTGAGTTGCCTAACTTTCCAGTTACCAAGAGTGACTCTCAAAGCAACCATGTGGGGCTTCCAAGAAGACAGACGTGGAATTCAGAAACAAGGGACACAGGTTATGTGGCTGAATTCAGACGAGAAACACTGAGTCCTTCACGGTTGTCCTGTGTGGTCGAGAAGGCAAGAGCTCCAGAAGACCAAGGAGCGACGCTGGGCTTTTGAAATCTGCAACACAACTGAGACGGTCACTTGCTCTCAGCTGCAGTCGCTTTGTGTTCTGAGGCTCTTAAGATCTTTGCTTTCATGAAATTGGTCATGATTATCGATCAGTTCTGATCAGGTCAACACATAGCTATAGATCATTTGGTGTGGGCCAGACCTAAAGCCACTTGACTTTGGGTGAACATTAGGTGTTAATAAGTCTGTTCCACAGACCTCCTCTTCCTTGGAGATATTTGCTGCCATCAGGGAGCAGAGCACAGAGGCTGCTTGCTTGTGAACTTCTGCATTTCTAACCTAAATGTGAATTCTAAGCAACCTTTTATTCAAAGGAAGAACAAGCGGGAAAAGAGATTGGTATTCCAGCCTTTTGAGTCTTCACTTTGTTGCTGACAAATTAATCGTCTGTTTTTCCTTCTTTGAACAGTGAGCTTCATTGTTGGGTTTGCTGGGTCGTATGCATGTCATTACACAACACCTTGCTGAGAAAGGAAACCCGGGGTAAAAAGGATTCCCAGAGATGAGGCAAGGGTTTGGCTTTAGCTCTGTGACTCAAACGTGGATAAGTCATTGGTCCTGACAGTTGCCCTGTGACACAATGGAAAAACAGTAAGCCATGTTGATGGAGCCTACCACATTTTTCCAAGGGATGTTTTGTGTCTGGAAACCGTGGAATCATATTTAAATTTGCTCACTCATATTTAAATTTTACCCAGACAGTCCAGTCTAAAGCCCAATGGGTGGAATAACTGCCTAAATATACCAAGTGTAGTTGGCAGTTCAGACTCTCTTCCCTGGAATTTAAGATTGAGTTTCTTTCAGTAATAATGATGAAATATTTCTATTTCTTGATTTGTTGTGGTTATGTGTGTGCAGTCTGCAATAATTAACTGAGTTGTATGCTCTCATTTCTGTGGCTTGCTGGATATAATACTTAAAAGATATATTTTAAAAAGATTAATGATAAAAGTAACAGGAATGACAAAACTTCATAAAGGAGGCAAATAATCTTAACCTCTGGAAAAAAATAGAGTCATAGTATCTTAGTGAAATTTTAAATATCAGTTGTATGGTTTAACTTAATCAAACATCTTTGCAAATAGACTTAACAATGCTATAGGTGATGTGCCATACAAATAGGTATTTTCATATGTGAATATACTCACCATTTCATTTAGTAATGCTGGAAATGCCATCTCCTTAAAAAAAAAGAAGTCTATTGTTTTACTGGGAAGTTTTTCTGTCTGTGATGAACCCTCTGTGGGACTTCAGACAAGTGCTGCTGGGCTGTGTATCATCAGCACTGTGAGTCTAAGCCTTTGCTGCATCTTCAGTGCCCATCAGTTAGTGACTCTGCAGGATGAGACAGGTGAAGCTTCAAACCGAGGACAGCGCTGTTTCTGCTACGTGACTCCCTACTCTTGACCAGGGCTTCCTTCCCTTATGCTATGACCGTGGATTTGAAATCCAGCTTTGGAACCTCTTAAGTTATAACCCAGAGAGCTCAAGAATACACAACTATTTCAGCCCACACATTTAGAAGAATCATAAGAATTTAGATTTATAGTGAGGATAAGGAAGTAAATCTGAGTTAATGGAAAATATAATTATAGTTTTTAAAGATATAATTTGTGTTTTTTTTTCTTTTTGAAGAGTGAAACATTTGCTCACCACAATATACAAAGTGTTTTCCTCACCTCCTCCCCATCCTGCTCCCCTTAAAATAGTGTGAAGACTTTGGCCTACATCCCTCTATACATTCCTTATGACTCTAGAAACACACAAACATACATACATATGTGATTTTTTTTTCTCACCACCAAAAATGGAATCACCCTGTGCGTATTTCCCATCACATCACCTCTGTCTGTGAGCCATATAATAGGGACATCACTCCAAGTCAGCACATGGAACTTTAACAGTCTTTTTCACATGGTCTGTGGTACTGGCTTATTGTAATTGTGGATTCAGGCCAGTGTCCTATGTTTCTGTGCTGTGACAAATGAAGCAATACATATGCTGGTATAATTACTCTCCTATACTAATATCAGTATTTCCATAGGGTAGAAAGTTGTTAATGAAAAGTGAATTTTTAAAAAAATGTTCTCAGGTCTACCCAGTAAGTGAAAAGGAGTCAGCCAGTGCCAGGTGCCAGCAGATGCAGATCCTTACCAGTCTTCTTTACTGAACACCCAGAATGGCACCTGCTGTATCAACCTTTACCTGATTGATTGATGAGTCCTCAACACAGTGTCTTGCAGGAAGTAAATCAGAGATTGGCTGCAGCTAAGGGTACAAACAAGGATTAGCTTTAACGGACTCAAGAAATCTCTCTGGGCCGATGAGGATGTTCTCAAGCTGCATTATGATAAGAGTTTCACAGCTCAGTAAATTTGCTAGAGATCAATGAATTTCACTTTTAAGTTGGGTGAATTTTACAGTATGTAAATTACTGATGCTTCAATAATGTTGTTTATAAATTTATAAAGTTGTTTATAAAAATAAATTTTATAGCAGCTCATGTGACACCTTTTTTATAACATCAATTAGCATTATCTGAGAAAAGAGCTTTGCGTCAATAAAGTCAGTTTCAGCCCACTAACACCTGCTTGATTTATTATAGTCTTAGAATTCTTGGAATTTGCTCAATAAATTTTTTTGCATTTAATTGAAGAAATTTTTTTTTTTTTGCTTGTGCTGATTGTGATAGTTATTTCCCAGAGTTGTATCCAAGGAAGCTACAACCTTATTACCACAGTGATGAATCTTTTAAATCCTGTTCGTTCATTCAGCGGTTATGTGCTGAGCGCTCAGTACGTGCCAAGCAGTCTTCTTACTGGGGGTATGCCAGTGTCCAAAAAGTTCAAGATGCCTGCCCTTTCAAAGCTTATGCTCTAGCTTTAAGTCTAAGAAAGGAGAGCAGAGAAGAGAAAAACATATGTTTTATTTGTATTTATTTATTTATTTATTTATTTTATTTGAAAGTCCAAGAGATAAAAATTACCCATTCACTTGTTCACGCCACAGAAGTCAATAGTAACCACGTCTGGAGCCAACCAAAGCCAGGATCAGGGAACTTGATCTGGGTCTACCACAGTAGGGGCAGGGACCCAGCTTCTTGGGCCATCACCTGTTCTTCCCAGGGTTCACATTAGGAGGAAGCTGGAATTTGGAGTGGAACAACAAGAGTGCAAAACCAAACACTCTGATATGGAACACAAGTCTCTCAAACAGCTAACTGCTCAAACGTCCACCCCTATTTCATGTTTCAAACCTGGGTTTTCTGTTAAAATCAAATTCTGCCATTTCAGGGATAGAGTTTAAAGTCTATATTTCTACCAGGACAAAATGATACTGGTACTGCTAGTCTGAAGATAACACTTTGAGGAGTAGGATTTTAGCATACAATTCAAGGGGTCATAGTTATATGAGATTGTAGTATATTTCATATCCTTGGTTCTCTCCAGTTCCTTCAGTTTCCTGAGATCCAGGTAACCAGCATAGAATTAAGTGGGTGAAACAGGAGGCAGTAAGTTGGTGTGCAGTAGCTCTCGGTTATTGCCTGGTACATCTGCAGCTTGTCTCTGCTGCACGAGAGAGGTGTGCTGTGTCTGCGAAGACCAGGGGCATGGCCCATCTTGGAGGCAGCACCTACTGGTGGCTGTTTCTCTGCAGTTTTTCCCCATCCACACACTAGTCAAGAGGCTAGGGAGCTTAATGCCCCAACAGATCTTCTGCCACTATTGTCTAGACTCAATGACAAAGAGGTAGAATTTGAGTCAAAATGATGATCTAGTGGATAATAGTAGAGGTGTGGCAAAAGAAAGTTGTATTTTTGCCTGCTTACTCTGCACATCATAGACACCTTAGGAGAGATTTATTATTTTCATTTTCAAACACAAACACTCTAAGATTCTGACCCTCTGAGTATTTTATTTTATTGTTTTTGGCTTCTTTTCTTCTTCTTCTTCTTTTTTTTTTTTTTTTTTTTTTTTTTTTTTTTTTTTTTTTTGGTGAAGTTTGTCCAAGATCACACAACTGGTAGCAGAATTAGGATTAGACTTGACTTATTTGTATCTGACTTCAGAATGACAAAGACACTTAGCTCTGTACCCCTACTGGAGATTTCCTAGTTCAGGAATATTTCTTGTTGCTTTAAAATGCACTTCACTATTTACAACTTTTGAAGTTGAAGCACCATCAGTTCTTTAAAAAACAGCCCCTCAGCCAGCATTGTGGCATAATAGGTTAAGCTGCTGCTTGCAATGCCAGCATCCCCATATGGGTGCCAGTTTCAGTCCCTGGCTGCTCCACTTCCCATCCAGTTCCCTTCTGATGTGCCTGGAAAAGCAGGGGGAGATGGTCCATGTCCTCGCAGCCCTGTTCCCACATGGGAGACCCAGATGAAGCTCCTTGCCCAGCACTGGCTGTTACAACCATCTGGGGAGTGAACCAGTGGATGAAAGATCTCTAACTCTCTATAACTCTGCCTTTAAAATAAGTAAAATAAATCTTTACATTAATAAAAAATGCATCCAATCATGCTCATGCCAAGCTGGTACTAGAAGCTTTGAAAGACACAAGACACTGTCTATTATACATTATTTCACCCAATACCTTTTGTGAAAAGATTCTATTCCTGTCTATTGTTCTTTTCAAATGCTCCAGCATGACAGACAGAGTATGTTCTAAACACAGATGACTCTGGAAATTGAGAAACATCATCTGTTAGAGAATAATTGATCCTTGTTATCTGCCGGATAATATTTTCAGCTAATAATCTTCAGAACATCACTTTTAATTAAACATAGTAGCTAATTAAAGTACAGAATGTGTGAGTGAATTCCTGGGAAATTAGAAAAGGAAATCTTGAAGATAATAAGTAGATAATAAGTAGAATTCTCTTTCATATATTTCTCT
Organism: Lepus europaeus; assembly: GCF_033115175.1. NCBI lineage: Eukaryota > Metazoa > Chordata > Mammalia > Lagomorpha > Leporidae > Lepus > Lepus europaeus. Next base: position 71,030,732 of record NC_084838.1, read on the forward strand.
TCCCCTTTTTTTGAATATTTCTTGACCTTTTGTCAAATGCAGTGCACAGAAAATGTAATTAATGCAAGTGTGTTTTGTACGCCCAGTAATAGATTTTTTTCATTGAAACATAACCTTTATAAGATGCTTCTGTTATTACTAGCTGTCAGGTGAAAATTGAATGAGCTTGCTCTGAGCTTCAGATTTATCTTTCTGTCTACAAAAGGCTGTGCAAGAGGCTGAGGAGCTATATAGCATTTACTGACGATTCTATAAATTAGTCCCATCAATCTGCAGTAAACATAATACAGTCTGTCCTCCAAGCTAATGGTAGGGCTGGCGGTGATACTGTGAGGCACAGCGCCCTCTCTGTGGCCACTTGGAAAATGTCTGCAGTTACCAGGAACTTCTGGCAGTCAGTGTGCTGGTGCGGTGGGTTCCTTAAAACGAGCATGGCCGCCCGAAACCATTCGTTCACACTCACAGGTTGAAAAAGGCATCCAATTTGCCAGTGGGATCTAGTGTTTGCAGCTAGATTGTAGCTTCGTGGCAATCAGATACCAAAATGAAGCTGAAAAGTGACTTAGGAGACATGGAAGGCCCTTCCATGTCCTCTTTCTGAAGGTCTTGTCCCTTTTAATGTTCTATGATGGGAACCATTGCCCTCAGTGGCTTCAGTGGGTCCTGGCTCCATCCTAGCCTCACAGTAAGGTCATCAGTCTGGGTTTGCAAGAATGCCAACCTTTGCTTTGCCTGCTTTTCCAAAGCTGAGCAAAATGTCAGACATCAAGTGGGTCAACGAGGAAGCTTCCATGAGTCAGCAGTTGATGTTCCTCACCCTTCATCTTGGTATTAGGGGATGGTCCCAGTGAACACAGAGCTGACTTTGACTCTGGCTCAGCGCCGTCAGGGATCTTTGGAGGTGGGAACCCACTTGGCTAAGCACCAGAAAGTTCTCAGCTTCCTAGGATTCTTCAGACTTCATGGGGGTGTGGAGTTGGACCTGACATCTTCTGGGAGCAGGCGGTTCATCTTCAGCAGGGCCAGCCGTATTGGGGGAGCCTGCCTCGCTCCTGTTCCAGCACATCCTCGCTGCCAGTTTTGTTCTGCACTCCAGAAGCGCAGGGGATGTGTGAACATGTCGAATTAATGAAAAACAAAGTTAAACATTTCAGAACCTGCAGAAGGGTTCAATTCCAGAAATGAGCAAAGGTTTGGGAAGAGCCTCATTTTTTTTTTTTTTTCAGTGAGGTTTATTCATCCTGTTTAGACACAAAAATAAGTCTTTCAAAGAACATGAATATTTGAGGCGCTTGGCAACATGCATTCTCTGGCAGCCTCCCCCTTATTTATACCATGTAATTATACTCGCATTTGTATGTGTGTCCTTTTCATGATAGAGCCTAACATAGTCCTTTGTCAAACTCCAGTTATTGATTAGCCCTGGCAACTCTGAAATGTGGCTTTTTTATACATCAATAAATCTCTTTTCCCCCTCCTTGAATCACAGCAGATCTTGTTGGACATTTAGGGAGAAAACAACTTAAAATTCACATCCAGATCTTGGCTGCCAATTCAGGACTTTGTTACAGCAAAATTTGCCAAGTTTTGAGCTTATTCCTTGCTGAAAGTACAGGGCTTGGGGGTGGGAGATCCCTGTTGCCAAAGTGACAGCTAAGTGACATCATTAAAACATGGCTGAGTCTTAGTCTCCCATGAAATTTTGGCCTCCACATTCCCCTGTTTTCCTTAGTTCTCTCTTCTTTCCTGCTCTTCGACCCATCCTGTAATCTCTTCTTAAAAGAAAAGCAAACAAAAATCTGCTCAAAGGCATGACATCAGTGACCAACTATGAGCCTACAGATTTGTTTGAATAAATATAAGTAAACAACCAAAGACTTGGCCTTTTTTCAAGAGATTTAATCCTTGTTCCAGTTGTACATCTACAGTGTTAATTTTCATTAGGGAACTGGCACTCCATTTAAAAGGAGAAAATTAACATGGCTGGGGAAGAAACTGGTGAGCCTGAGTATGGATAGCAGGCATTTCTGGCTTCCCTTCCTGATTTATAAAGATTATCATTATGTCTGTGGTGCCACCAAGAAGATTTAGTTGCAGCCAATTATTCTAAATTCAGTTCTATTTAGGGTTGAATCTCTTTAGGACGAAAAGAAAAAAAGAAGTTCTTTGACAATGCTATTTTCATATTCCATGTTTATATCAGGATGGATTGAGTTTGCAATTAATTTTTTTACTGAAGGCAGGTTTCATTGGTTCGTGTATTAAATGGCAGCCTGGAGCCTGAAAGAGTTCCTATGACTTTTCACGATGCTTCGTTGGCAATCCCCAAAGATCCCGTCTCTCTTTTGAAGTTAATAGACTCATTCTTACCTTTGTCTGCTCGTGCAGATTTGCGGGTAGACACATGAAGTCTGCCAAGTGGAGCAAATGGTTAGGAACCGTTCTCAATATGGGTGAGCCCACGAAGCACTGCAGCAGAACGCGGCGCTCCCGCCTCACGGCAAGTTTCCTTTTTCCTATTGAATGTTGGCAACCTTGATTTTGGAATATTTTTGCATTCACAATCAAGAATCTTTCAAAGAATGTTATTCTGACTGGCTTATTAGGGACCCATGATTTATGGCACATTTAATTCCACCCGACTTCCATTGGGTGGTTGCATGGGGAGAACATGTAATATATTCAGATTTTGTCAAAGCCAGAGAATAGCCTATTTTTGTCACATATCAGATTCAAGCTTATATTCCAGGCATTTATTTATTTTACTTGTGTATTTTTTGTAAAACCAAAAGGATTAGTGCACGGGTGTTGTGACCTTTATCACCTATGGGATACTGTTTCCACATCTTCAGGGGATCACAAGGCCATAACAAGCCATACAGCAAGAGCACTGTGGGTTCTGATGAGCCATTGCTTTCTTGTAATGCAAGAGCCTATTTAGGGTGATCCTTGTGCTGCTGTCAGTGCAATGAGGGTCAGCAGTTGTGGTGACAAATTAGTTTTGACAAGCTTAATGACCCCAAAGAAGAAAAGTCTGTGGCTCTGATAGCAACTGGGGAATAATTGGTGAGCTCAGCCAAATGGGGAATGTGTTAAAATTCCCCAATTCTCTATGGCAGGCCAATTACACCATTCAGCCGAAGGGTGGAAGGTTGCCATCCGCTTCTTTAGCCTTACAAAAGCATCAGCAGGCTATATTTCAATCAATTGAATTTGGTTTGGCGGGACATCAGGACATTGAAAGAAACAACTGGATCTTTCAAACTATGCTCGTACAAAAAACTTGGGCAAAGAGTAAAATGAGAATTTTTGTGAGGCACCAGTGGATGGTGCTGACCTCACTATTGGTGAATTCCTTTGGTGTATCCTGGGTTAGTTTCCGATCATCTGCCCAGGGTGAGTAGGCCCTGTGACTGGTGTTAATTCATTAGAGTACCTGATTAATAATTGATTATCAATGACAAGCCCACCAAAACATAATTCTTTGATTATTTCATTCAACAAAGAATTTATTGTGGCCCTAATGTGTGCCAAGGCCACTCTGGGTGTCATGGAAGAAGATAAAAAAAGCAAAAGAGAAGACTTTTGCTTGCATGGGGACTGCCTTCTATTGGGCCGGTACCATTAATAGATAAGTAATACATGAACCGAGGGATTCCAGGTGGTTGCAAGTGCTATAGCAGGGAATAATAAGGAATGTGGCAAGTGCATTCATTTACTAGAACTGCAAAGTACCACAAACTGTGGCTGAACTAACAGACATTACTATCTCACAGATCAGGAGGCTGGAAGTCCAGAAGTAGGATTGGCAGGGCTGGTTCCTCTAAGGGCTGTGAGGGAAGGATCTGCTCCTGTCTGTCTCCTCAACTTGTGGGTGGCCATCTACATATTCAGATGGTGTTCTGCCTGTATTTTCACCTCACCTGCCCTCGGTGCCTGTCTCTGCTGCCAAATTGCCTCTTTCTGGAAAGACACCATACATCCTGGATAAGGGCCCACACCAGTGACCTCATTTCAACACTGTAAAGACCCTGTCTCCAACTACAGTCACAGCCTAAGATCCAAGGGGCTGAGACGTCAACATAGGAAGTTGAGTGTTAATCAGCCCATAAGATCAGATGATCCCTTTAAGAGAAGGAGGTTGGAGAAGTCTTGGGGGAGTACAGATGGAGTTGAGACCTAAGAAGACGCTGTCCTGTCAAGAACTGGAGGTAGAGCATTCCAGCCATGAGGGTGTGTTAAGACTATGAGGTGAGGCCGGCGCCACGGCTCACTAGGCTAATTCTCCGCCTTGCAGCGCCAGCACACCGGGTTCTAGTCCCGGTCGGGGCACCGGATTCTATCCCGGTTGCCCCTCTTCCAGGCCAGCTCTCTGCTGTGGCCCGGGAGTGCCATGGAGGATGGCCCAAGTGCTTGGGCCCTGCACCCCATGGGAGACCAGGAGAAGCACCTGGCTCCTGCCATCAGATCAGCGTGGTGCACTGGCCACAGCGCGCCAGCCGCGGCGGCCATTGGAGGGTGAACCAACGGCAAAGGAAGACCTTTCTCTCTGTCTCTCTCTCTCTCACTGTCCACTCTGCCTGTCAAAAAAAAAAAAAAAAAAAAAAGACTATGAGCTGGGGTAGACTCAGCTCAGGAGATCTAGAAAGGTAGCTGGAGTACTTGTAAGGAGGAGGGAAAGGATTAAGGTGGGGATATGGTAGGGATCAGAGTATATACGGTTTGTGAGCTAACCTCAAAGAGAATTTGGATTGAATTTTGAATGTGGTCCCCCCTTTGTATATGGGTATATGTTCCTGGTCCCCCTGTGGAATCCTGAACCTGCAGAAAGTACCAAACCCTAAACACACTTGATTTTTTCCTCTCTAGTCAAGCACTTTTACATTTTCACTTGCAGGAAGCCCTTTCTGTTTTCTATTTGGCATAACTGAGTTACCAGCATCACCGCATTCGCAGTTTGGGGCCATTCTTAAGTAAACAGCACAAGCTTTGTGATCCCGTGAGAGTCAATATGCTAACTGTGCCAACTCTTGACAGGTGAAGAGTGTATTCAAGCATGGTTATGCTAGACTAAGGGAAGATTCACATCCTGGGCAGGATGAACTGGGACTACAGGAGATTTCATCACACTACTCCAAATGACATGCAGTTTAAAATTATGAATTATTTCTAGAATTTTCCACTTAAAATTTTTGCAATACAGGTAACTGAAATCCCAGGTTAAGGAGGGGAGGGGACTACTGCACTGCAGGGAGTAGATGCAACTGTTTAAGGAAAGGAAGTAAGTGTTCTGATTTTGCCTTCTAAAACTGTCTTACTCCTTTCAAGCTGCTATAACCAAAATGGACTGCGTAGTTTATCAGCAACATAAATCTACTTCTCACAATTCTAGATGATGGGAAGTTCCAGATCAAGGTGCCAGGATACTGAATATCTGATAGACAGCACCTTCTCCTGGTGTCCGTACATCATGGAAGGACCTCACTAGCTTCCTGGGGTCCCTTCTCTAAAAGCACTTACTCTTGAGGACGTGGCCCTTGTGACCTGATCAGCTCCCAGGGACACGCCTGCTAACACCACCACCGTAGAAGTTAAGATTTCAACATAGGAGTTTTGAGAGGACAGAAGCATTGAGATCATGACAAAAGCCCACATTTACAGAGTGCCTACTGAAAACACAGCAATGAGTCAAGTGTAAAATGGTGTTCTGGCTTTCGGACGGTCTTTACTAGTCTCACCTAGACCTCGTACCCTGTGTATAAGTGCCAAGGACTTCTTGCTGCTCCTGTACAGCTTGCTTCATAGCCTGTTATCTGTTTCTTCCTTTCCAGGCCTTGACCACTGTTATTTCTTGTGCCTGGATTTCCCTAAGTGCCTGCTTTGCTCACTGAACTCCTGTGTTTACTTTAATATCTCCATCAGAAGTGACTTCCTATATGACACCCGAGTCATGTAGTCTATCTCTCTCTTTGCTTGAATTTTATTATGACACATCATGTTGCATTTATCTGTTTACTTGTCCATGTAGCCAACACCAGGTGAGCTTCCTGGGGCTAAGCACACATTCCTGTGTCTGCTGAGATCCTACCACAGTGTGTAGCCCAGAGTAGAATCCCAACACTTGTTTATTAAATGAATGACTAAATAAGATATAAGACAAGTCCTAAAAACAAAGGCAAGGCCTTGCCCTTAAGAAAGAAGCCCAATAAGAATTCCCTGGGAGAGAAGAACAGAGTGGAGGGCTTTGTAGGCACCTCAGCCTGATGCCAACCCCAACTGGCATTTCCTATAGCCATTATTGCTTAACTACTTTGAGTTTCCATTCTTCCATTAGTAAAATGAGCTTAATGATTCATGACACTTAAAAAAATTAATGGAGGAAACTTTTTTGAATGTACCTGACTTATGGCCTGGCACATACTAGATGCTCAATGAAATAGTGCTTTCTTTTTCTTCCCCTCATCACTGTCATTACATTTGGGGTGGGTTGGAGGGCATGTGGAGATTCCTGCAAACTCCAGATTCAGCAGTGGCTCACTTAAGGCCTTGGTGGTTGTATGTGGCAGGCATTTACCTCTGTAGTAGGTTTCCAGAGAGCTGAGAGAAGGGAGAGCTGTGTTGCAAAATTCTGATGGGAAACTGGGACTTGGATGACTGTAAGGGGCCACAGCTTTCTTTACCAATCACCTTTGAGAATGAACTATACACATGTAATGCTGCCACAGAATTCCTGCATTGAAGGTCTGATTTACTACCCACAATAAATCCATATGGTGTTGGGGGGGATCCTATATCCCATTCCCAAGGGGCACCTGGTTTGTAACATGAATGCTCCTGACAGAAACTCTTCAGTGTCCTGCAGCATCTAGTTTGTGAATCTTTGTATGGACCTGAGCAGATGATATAGATGCTTAATTTGTAAGACAAAAAGAAAAAAAAAATGAGACTGGTTTTTCACTGTACACCCAAGCCAGACTGGGAATGAGAACTAAAGCAAGCTCACCAAGAAGTCGGTCGGTGCTAAGATTTCTTTGTCTGTTTTCCAGAATGGTGGTACATGTGTGTGCCTAACAGCAATATGTTAAATATGGCTTCTATTTAAAATCAGTATTCCCCAGGGTTGCCTCTGGGGTGAGGGTGTGATTTTCTGTGTCAGTACTGCCCTGGTGGTGTATCCTTAGGGTTTCTTGCTAAGTCCTTGGTTGGCATGTCTGCAGTATGCAGATTCCACCGTGGTGGCTCACCTTGCAACGCCCTGCAGCTGGAGTCTTTGTTCCTCCTGCACACACAGAATCGTGCTTTCTCCTCCCTGCCACCTCAACTGTAACTTGGAAAATCTTCTTTTCAATGTGCTAATTATAAAGGTGAAAGCAGAGACATTAATTGGCGAGGCAGTCAAACTGGGGAAGTGTTATTCAATCCAAATACATTGATTACTGCATAAACAAGAACAGGTTTACTGTGTAGGAAGGTGTAAAACGCTCTCAGGAGAGGGCTCCAAACCCACTGCCTGATGATTATTTTATCCTGCTTTTCCATTCGAGACCCCTAGGCCACACCTTCAAAGAAGGAACAGATACATAGATAGGAAGCCACTTTGAGATTTTCTCCCCATTCCGCTGCACTGTGGGAGACAGGGGGCTTAGAGGCCTAGGAACGATTTTTCAGGTTTTAGCTCCAACTGCTGATGCCATGCTGCGAGTTCCAGGGCAAGTTCTCAAGGACGGAGTTTTTAGACGCTCTGCCAGGGAAGATGCGGGGGATTAATCAGCTTGTGACTGCAAGTGTAGATTGTGCTTCTTGTTATTGATGTGCCTGAGAGTCGAGGCAGAAACCTGCCCTTCTGGGGAGAGTTCTCAACATTTCACTGAAACTACAGAAGGAAAAAGCCAGACGAAGGACTAAACATCACATTCTGTTAAAGCCTGGTCAGCTGTCTCACGTACCAGTCTGTTTCTGTAATGGCATTAGTGTGGGGGGATTTTTGGATGTTGGCGCAAGGAAGAAGCTCCTTTGTTAATGAAAGGAAGAAAAAAAATGTAACTGGGCTGGGGGATCAAAAGAGGAACAATTACAAAAATCCCTCCGTGTGATGTCTGTTGGTGCACCCTAAAGCTAGGAATGTGATCCAGGAGTTGAATTACTGCAGAAAGGGCCGAGGCTTAGAGTGATGTCTCCAAGCCCTTTGGGTTTCTGGGAAAGGCCTTTATTGGACAGGCCAGAAATATTCTGCTTGAGGGTTGGGTCTCCACAGAATTAGACAAAGGGCGTCCAAGCCTGTTCCATGGTGATCGGAAGGCTTGTGTCCAGGACGTTTCTGTTGATTTGGAGACCATCTATAGACTGAAACCCACTGTGCTTGGTTGTAACGTTTTAATAGCCTGCCTGGATTGTTGGCAGGCTCTCATTTGGTTTATTTTTCTCTAAACTTGAAACTTAAGAAATTGAAATTTGAGAGCATGCCTGTGTCTTGAAACTTAAAATTTTAAATGCCATTGGGGGTGATTTTTTTCTTCTTCTTTCAACTGGTGCATTGAAGAATAGCATTTAACATTTATAAAAGACCGTTGGATAATTAACCACAAAAGCTTTTTCAGGGACAATAAAAGCAGGTGGTTTGGCCAGAGTGGAAAAAGTATTTTCTTTGTTTCTTCTCTCTCACTCCCTCTATTTTATATATATATATATATATATATATATATGTATAATTTGTTCCATCCAGAGAATGTCGATTGTGGGTTTAGGAGGGTAGCATGCCACTGGTTTGCATGTATATGCAGTTCATTCAAGCTCCTCATCTTTCTCATAGCTATCATGAAACGGAAATATCCCTGTGCTGATTATATTGACACCTTTCTTCCCCTAGGTTCAGCCTCTTTGTGTTCTATCTCTTTGGCAACCAACTCAGCATGAGGATTTCTGCAAAGCTCAATATATTATTCAATCACAGGGTGAACAATCTACCCTTAACTGTAATTTATCAATTATTTTTCCCTATGGCTTTTGAATCTTTAACTGCTGGGAGAGAAAATTTATCTGACATTTTGGTACTTTTTATACTTAACTCTTCACAACCCTCTTGGATGAGAATCTTTTTTGTGATCCTAGTAGTTTCTTGGATACTTCTGTTCTTTAATCCAGTGCTAACCAAAACCACTGCTCATGACCCCTCTTTCACTGATATGATATTTTTAAATTTGTAAAATTTACAAGAGGCTGCACAACGGCCTCTTGAAGCCGTTCATTCTCATTGGCAGACACCTCTTTCAAGGCCCTATGACACCTGCAGCTCTGGAATTCAAGTTCAGGGTGGCTGATGTTGTTGTTGCCGCCATCCTCTTCATTCTTTGTCTCTAAATAAATGAGTAAATCAGGTGGGAAAAGTCTATAGCTAAGTTGAGAAACTTCATTAGGACTTCTTCCTTTTTTTCTTGAAGTACAAAATAAGCTTTAGTTTTTAAATTTGAAACCCGAAAGAGACAGACAGAACACACTTGACTTCAAGGGTACAGGGACTGAAGATGGAGAACTGGCTTTCTGGCCCTGTCATGTGTCCGACTGACACCACCACCCTGGGTCCACTTCCTTAGGAAGAGCCGAGTTCAGGCTTTGTGCTCGCCCTCTCCAGCCTGTACCCTGACTCCCTCTGTGTTCTCCTTTGGCAGAACTTCTGCTCAACAGGTGGGTCCTCCTGAGCTTTCCAGGCTCTCTCTTATTAATTGATTTTTATCCACAGTCCTATTTCATGTGCATCATTATCTGAATTGTCATGAATTGGGGATTGAATTCCAGACTGTCAAAGACATGTTTTCAGCTGAACAAAGCAAATGAAAGAAAAGTCTTCAGCCCCCTTTTCTTTATTCTCATTACCCATCCCAGCGGGGAGGGTGAGTAAAGAATGCTTCCTCTAGATCCTGCAAGAATTTCTAATATTCGCCCTTTCTCCGTAAGATATGAGCTTAATCCTTTCTTTAGACATTTTCTTTTTTTCTAAATAAACAGGGCCTAATTGGAAAAAGCTGAGAGAGCTAAGCAGAAAAGAATAGAAAACATTTACTGAGCTTGGAAGTGCATATTGAATACTGCAGGAAATTTGCATATGGATTACTTGGTGAAAAAAATAGAAACATTCTCAGCCCATTAGTTGCTGTGATGGACTCCCACTGACTAAAACCCAAGTACTTTCGCCTTGTTTTCTCCAACTGTTCTTTTCTGTAATCATTTCTCTTTGACCATAGGGCAGCTGTTCTGTTACTGCACTTTGTACCAAGAAGACAGACCAAGGAATGTAGCTGGGCCTAGAATATGAGCAGGCTACCTTGACTTAATCCCTGAGACATTGTGCCATTATTTCGGAGCTTTGGCTAGAGGGCTGCCTCTTTATCAGAGGAGCTTCCAACTCACATTTTCAGCTCTCCAGTTGGGTTACATGACAACCCATAGATTCCTTTTTGGTGACTTAGTGTCTCCAAATGCAATATGAAGATGAACATTAAACGGTACTGATGAAGACGGGGAGAAAAATCAATGAATATTTATAAAAGTAAGTTGAGTCCCTGAAATATAAGATCCTGACAAAAATTCAATGCATAATTAAGGTAGGGAGAACAGATTAGTGTTAAATATATGTGTGAAACACATTTTACATTTCCTTCCAACAAAGGCTGAATTTAATTTACTCAAAGTGAGGGGGAGAAAGAGAAAAAAAAAAGTTGTATTGTGAATTAGGATTCTAAATTTGGATTTTGATATGTTGATTGGTGTACTACAGACATAAAGCCACATGTTGGCTTTTTCAGCAAACGCATGCCTGTGTATGTGTGTGAGATGAAGGAATATCTATAATGAGCAAATCTAACTACCATTGACAGTATTCCTCCAGCAGAACAACAGAAATACTAGCAAAAGAATTGCTCTCAAAAAGATATTTTAAACTGTTTACTGTTAATCCATAGAAAAGTCATTAAACATGGTTCAGCTTTTTGCATTGTGAAATGAGGCAAAACCATTTGTACAAAGAGCTATTCAGATATTGCCTGCAGAAAACATATACATTACTGTATCATTGCTTAAGGAAACTTAAACTCTTGTCACTTTGAAAAGAATCATTACATATTAAGGGATGTGGAAGTTGGTGTAAGGATCAAAATATCAATGACCATTAGCCCATGTCAGGCTGTCCACAATGACGTGGGAACTATTGGTAAGAAAGATCTATGTGAGGTCGATCACATAAATGGAAAGAAATCCTCATAGATAAAGAAGATTCTAAACACCTCAGGGTTGCATATGCACTAATTTTTCCAAAGAAAAAAAATACATATATGTTCTCAAAAGAGTTTTTCATTAAAAAGGATGCTCTATAGAAAATCCAAGCTCCTTTTGTTTTCCCTGGGGACAGATTCCTTTGATGCAGGTTTATCTTTTGTTGGAGTATTAAGACATGGCCAGATTTTCTGCTAAGAGGCAGAATTCACCAGAGAATATATGTAGCGCAGACCCCCGTGTCTCAGAGGAAACCAGGAACTGCCCTTAATCCCCCTGAGAAGACATCTATATGAATATCTGAACTGGGAACTACGAGGTAACAGTCCTGTGATGATTTTCTGGGGGCTGCAAAATAATTCACATCCACATGTGTTGGAGCTATTGATTAGATCTCCTAGAAACTGATTGTACAAGTGTGGCCTGAGGACCAGGGGCATCAACATCACGTGGGAAGTTTTCTGAAGCGTAGACTCCTGTCCTTATCTCGAACTGCTTAAATCAGAGTCTGCTTCATAAGGAGCTCTCCCCAGCAGAGTAAAGGCCAAGGGACCCTCAGACACCATTTGCTATACCCTTGGCCCAGGTCTTATGTGCTGTCTCCACACACTGCTTGATAAACCTGCAATAATTGACTCTTGATCATTGAATTAATGATGATCAGAGAGTAGCTTTGACATTTGGATAATCCAACTTGTTATTATGCATCAATCCCAGATTTTATTCTTTTAATGTGAAGAGCACCTGGCAAGATCCAGGCACTGTGCTAGTCTCAGTAAACAGAGGAGTGAACAAGGAAGATCCAGAAGTCAGCAGAGAGCCCTGCACACTGCAGATGCTTATTTAATGGCAGATGTGTGCAGAATTAGGAAAGGAAAAAAGCCACAGTGTGCAAAGAAAGTGCAAATTCAGTGGGCCTGGTCCAGTCTGGTCCAGAAGGTCAGAAACCCCCTGGGAGTTGGGGCCCTTGGGAAGCTTGTGGTTTAGTTGGGCCAGGAGTAGGAGGGGAGCAGCAAGGAAGATTATGATTTAGCAGTAATTAGGGTGGCTAAGAAGGAAATTGATGTTGTTAAACTAACTCCCCCAGAAACATTTTTATTGGCTGAATGATTTTATTTTTGAAGTACCAAAAGCTTTTATGGTTTGCTCAAATTAGAAAAATAATAAACACCACAAGTCCAAGGAGCATGAAAACAATAGCTTTACAAAGGGCCCGGTTTCAGATCTGCTTGTGGACTGTGGTGTTCCACACTGCCTTGCTCTGGGTGCACCTGGGGCTGGACAGTGTCCTGTTTCCCAATGTTGCTCTCCACTTCAGCTTCAGTGACCAGCTCTCTCGGATTTGTCTGCAGAGAGCAGAAAGGACCCGGCGGTGGTTCTTCTTTTTCTTCCTGTGCTCTTTCCTCTCCTTCTCTCCATTCCCCCCCCCCCTCCTTTGAGATTGCTTTTCCATCTCAGTCATTTCAAGTTTGAATTTGATTTACATATCTACACTGCTAATTATGCCAATTACTTGCAGTGCTTCTGCGTTCTAAAAAGAAGTCTGAAACTGACCCCTTTCATTAAAGTCAGTTCAGTTCACCCTGGAATTTGGAGCAATTGGGACAAGTCCCTTCTCCTCCCCCACCCCTAAATATATTTTTTGAAGGCCAGCTGCCAGTGCAGGTCCTGGACACTCATACTCATGTTTTCTCATAGTCCAGCATGCATTCTTTAACTAAACACTGCTCTTGAAAGATCAAAAAGAGTCCTCCCTGCTTTCATTTTGTTCTTGGCCATAGCTCATGGGTGGCTTTCTTTCTTTCTTCGTTTTTTTTTCCCCCCTTAATTTACAAAAAGCTTTCTTTCCTTCAGAAGAAAAAGAAACGGTTGTGTGGATCCTGAAGAGATCATTAGCGTTTGCTAACACACTGTGTTCCTGAGTTGCTTTACTGCCCTGTCTTCTCACTGTTATTTACTGAGCAGCTGAAGTAATTGGGCTTTGGATTTTTAGATTACTATAAAGCCAGACCTATTGTCATTTATTGCTGGATGCAATTGCACCATATGTATTTAGTGAAGCTATTTTTTCACGTCCCTGGTGGATGACTTTGTCAAAATGTGTTGAGATATTTCTGTGCATGCAGTTGGAATCCACAAAACAGACATTTCGTGTAGCACTTAGAAATTGCAGAGGGCTTCACAGTTTTTGTCTGTAGACCTGAAGGTCTGTTCTTTAAGTTCTGCTCATCGTTTATTATTCCCCCAGTGTTATTAGAACTAGCCCTGTTCCTGTCAGTCTTTGCTTGTTTTGGGAATAGCAGAGTTTTAAAAAGAGAAAGAAAGAGGGAGTGAGGGATGGAAGAAGAGAAAGAAAGCCTTTTAGCGTGAACAACTTGTATTTTTTATTTTTAATAACTTGTCCATTATTCAGCAAGTTTGCATTGGAAGCTTACTGTGCACGCTCTTGCAACCTGCAAGGACAAGCCTGGTTCCTGTCCTGTTGAATGTTACAATGGCATTTTTTGTGGAAAACTAAACTTAGCAACTTGGGGACAGAAAATGTGTTCCTGTAAAATGGCTATTTCAACTAAGCTTTAAAAGGTGTGCAGAATTTAACCAGGCAAATAGGAGGGAAATGTTCTTGCAGGCAAAGGAAATAGCATGTACAAATGCCCTGAGGTGAGAAAGGGCATAGCTTCTTTGTGTAGTGGAGGTTGAAAGAACAAGGGACTAAAGGGCAGAGGTGAGATAAGGCTGGTCAAGTAGGCAGGAACCTTAGTAAGCAAGATATTGTGAGCAATAGGTAGACTGTGGGCTTTATCTGAAAACTAATGAGAAACCTTGGAAGAATTCGATGTAGGGCAGTGATATGATTAGATGTCTAGTGTTCAAAAAGATGGCTCGACCAGCAGTGTGGAGACTAGATGGCAGGTGGGAGCAAGAGTGGATGGGGAAGACCCACTGAGATGATCATTGGAGTAGAACAAGTGGGAAGTGATGATGGCTTAGCCTGGGGAAGGTCAGGTGAACGTCGTGAGGAGTATTTGTGTTTGAGAGATGCTTGAAGACTTGGCAACTAAAGGTAAATGTGTGCGAGAGAGCTGTCTACAATGACTTCCTTCCAGCCTCTGTGTGTGCACTGCTAGTTATATAGAGAACAGGGAGTATAAGTTCTGTTTTGGGAAAAGGGTCATTGTTAAGTCTTAGAATACTTACTTTGAGATGCCTATGGGTTGTCAATGTAGAGAAACAGAATAATCAGCAAGGCCTGGAGCTCAGAGGAGGGGTTTAGGCCAAGTTCAGCCGTGGATAACACCATCTCTTCTGATCTGATGCTGGTTGGATTCTTATGCTCCACAATGAGAAATAGTAAAATGAACTGGTTTTTTCTTTCCTGAGAACTTTGGCCTCAAATGGAATTGGAAGTGCTACAATAAATATCTAGGCAAATATTCAGTTAATAATTTGTTTAAAAAATTATTGAGCACCTAGTATGTATTAGGTACCTGTTAGATCATGAGGACTTCTTAAAACCTTTTTCTCCATTAGTATAGTTCTTTTGGAAGAAGATTCTGCAAAGTATGCATGTCAGAAGGGTCCTGTTTTGACACTAATGGTAAATTGGTGGTGGTTTCCCACCCATCTATGTTCAGTGAAATGAGAGGAGTTCTTGCTGCAAAGTTCTTGCTGTTGTTTGGCTGAATGTTGCAACCGTGAGGTCTTTCTAGAATTGTCAAGTTGACTCTTGCATACTGGGTCTCATTTTGCATTTGTTTCCCAGCAGTCTGTTCCATGCTTCTGCATGACTCATAGATGCACACCACATTTTTTTAAATTTGAGAACTATAGTTAGTTAAAATGGAGATGATGCCAAGAACATACGGCTCACAGTCCTCTGTAGTCACTGCTAATGGCTTCACTCTGCACACAGACTTTGTGAAAATGATTGGTATAATTTAGGGTAGTTGACCTTTGTGAATTTAATTTACTAATATTGTTTCATTCTGCAAAGGAAAATAAGAAAGAGTACAGTTGGGTCCCTTCCGAGATGTGTTTCTTTGTTATCTCCTTAACTGCCGGACAAGTCGCCTAACCTTGGAGTTGCATGGAGGGAATACTTGTTAACTAACCGAGCAGAAGGCCATGAATCTAGCTGAGGTTGTCTGCTTATCAGCTGTGTGACTTTGGTAAGACCCTCAAATTCTCTGGGCTTCAATTCCCTTTACTTATAAAATGAGGATAGTAATACAACAAAGGAAGAAGTAAATCTAGGAGCCTGTTTATTTTACTCATTTCTTTACTTTTAATAGAAACAATAGTAGTTAAAATTCAACACAAAGACCAACTAGTCTAAATAACTAGACAAATACTCTTCTGAAATTTAAAATGTTTCAGGTGATAAAAATATCCATATCCACCCCAATGCTTTACAGTTTTAAGTAGAATTTTATGTTGATCTATTGTTCTTATGATAAATGGAGTTAGCTCCAGAGAGAAGGAATAAAAGTTGCATTAAGTAGAATAGTCAGAAGGATTGGGGCTATAATTCTTGGCCAAAGTATTTTCCTAAGAATTCTATAGAATAAAGTTCAATGTGTACATGACAGTGATTGAATATAGGCCTCAAAACCTGAAAGATCATCTTTGGAAAGACTTAATGGATTTAATTACAGCTTCTTAATACCCATGAACAAACCATGGGCATTTAGGAGAAAGAGCAAGGTGTGAGAGCCATTATCTCCACAACCAAGAAGGAGATGCATTCAGATTTGGGGTACAGTGGCTTAAAATTAACCCACTGTTGGAGAAGAGCAAGTGGAAGAAAGGAAGGGTTTTCTGAGCACCTGCTAGGTGCCATTTAGGCTTGTGATGAGAAAGGCCTGCAGAAAAACTCAGCCCTGAAAGGAAAGGAACTGGAAGTCATGCATTTTGGAAGCAAGCAAGTGGTATTGCTGAATCAATGTGGGCTGTCATGAAACGTTGTCAGTCCTAGGGCTGTGGGACCACAGTGTAGCCTCGCTGAGAGCACGCCTTTGAACCAGCCACCAGGGTTAATGCAAGGTTTTGAATTACATTATTTTCATTTCTACTTCATTTTTAAGCAACCAGTTGCAGAAGACTTTTAGCAAGAAGATTGATATTTAAGCAATGTGTAATGGCAATCGATGGCTTTTTGTTAAGAAAAGCAGTGTCAGGAAAATATCCCTGCCACTCTTTCTCTCTGCTACAGTGGTAGAAATTTTACATTTGAAAGTAAAAATGCTTAAGATATAATTTTTTAATCCCATCTTTCCTGCCCACTTGCATCTTTTCCAAAGCTTGTCAGGGCCAGATCTAGAATAGCAAGAGCCATTAAAAATTTGGCATCTTGCACTCTGTTTTTTGGAATAAACTCAGTTGTAGGCCAATTTATGGTAAATTATTCTCTTCGTGTGTGAATTTCCTTTTCTCTCTTGGCAAATTCATGCTTGCTTCTACACCCCTGCACACAGATCTTAAACACACACATCTATTACAGAATCTGTGTGGGATATGTGTGCAAGTGTTGAAGTGTGTGCCCAAGGCTGTACCCACAAGTGCATATGTACATATTTGCACCTATGTGCCTATATGATAAGCAAATTGACTTAAACAGTTTGTCTTGGAGGTTTGTGTTGCTGTATGTATGTTAGCATACATTCTGTTGCAACCCGCAAACAGTTTCTCAGTCAAGAGATGACAGAATTCAGCAATCGTTTTGGGAAACACTATAGTAAATAAATATATTGCTTAGCTCTGTTAAACCAAGCATGCCAATTCTTAATAAAACTGAAGGCAAGCAGTGGCATTTCTCATCTTTGCAATCAAAGACGGTTACCGGGTAGCAAGTCCACTGCCAGTGGGGAAGGTGGCACCAAGGTCTTGCTACAGCCCTTGTACTCTGATCAGAAACTCTGTAGCTAAATGCAGTTGTAACCTAGGACCTGGGATCAGAGTCTGCCTCTGGTGCAGAGGTGATGGTTGACAGAGGCATGGCGTCATGGGAAATTGCTGCCCTCCTCTTCGGGGATACTTGGCTCTGAGCAACTCAGGGCAAGATCCCAAGGAATCTTTTTACATAAAAAAACTCTTGAGGAGAGGCTCTCTCCTGGCATATTTGAAAGTGTGTTAGCTAAGCTTCTAAAGGGCAATTTAAGACAGTTTATTTTCCTTTATGTATGAAGAAGGGACATCTTTGTGTGCCTTCAGTTATTGCTAACATCACATTCCAAAGGATCTGTGAATGGTTAGCTCAAATTTGGAAATGGGTGTGGCAGAAAAACAGCTCCTTTCATCGGTATTGCTATGCATTTCTCAGAACATCAACAAAGAAGTTAATGCTCACTTCCACAAAAAAAGTACAGCCATTGTTATTAGTGTTTTTCCCCACATGCTTAGATATTAAAATAATTACATATACACTTTACAGTAGTCCTATAGGATGCGAAAATCCAGCATCTTAAACCCAGGGATGCATTTTATGGCTTTCTCGAGGTTGACCTTTTGATGCCATCATGAGTAGTTGCTAGCCCTACCTAATTAAAAGGCCTTGATGAGCTTACCACACAGGAAGTCTAGGAAATCAATATACTTTCTTACAAAGAGTTCATTCTTTCCATTTTGTTTAGCATTTGTTTAGCAAATGATCTACGATTGCTTGAGTATATGCCAAGCCCTGTGCCTAGTGCTGGCAATAAAAAGATTAATAAGACCTAGTTCCTTGTCCTCACAAAGCTCACAGGCTCATGGGGAAGACAAACCATCCAATCCATGTACCTCCACAGGCTCGCGAGGACACAGGCAATGCGTGACAGGCGAGTGAGGCAGCTGATCCAATGTGCCTGGTAGTGAAAGCCTAAAGAGCGGCTTCCTGGAGGAGGTGCTGCCAAACTAATGGGGCAGTTGGATGTTACCAGGCAGCAGGGGTAGCACATGCGAAGGCACCAGGCGTAAAGGAGCAGGTTGCATCATGAAGTTGTAGCTGGGCTAGACTGGAGCCCAGGTGGGAGGGATGGGAGGACAGAGGAGAGGGGAAAGGTGTGAGCAGGTTGGTGCTAAGCTCGGGGCCCCCTTGTGCTTTCTTCTGCTTGTGTCCCATCTTTCACCTGCAGTCTCCTTTCTGTTTTCTCCACTTTTTTTTTTTTTTTTTTTGACAGAGTGGATAGTGAGAGAGAGAGAGACAGAAAGAAAGGTCTTCCCCTTTGCCGTTGGTTCACCCTCCAATGGCCACCGCAGCCGGCTCATTGCACTGATCCAAAGCCAGGAGCCAGGTGCCTCTTCCGGTCCCCCATGCGGGTGCAGGGCCCAAGGACCTGGGCCATCCTCCACTGCATTCCCGGGCCATAGCAGAGAGCTGGCCCAGAAGAGGGGCAACCAGGATAGAATCTGGCGCCCTAACCAGGACTAGAACCCGGTGTGCCAGCGCTGCAAGGCGGAGGATTAGCCTGTTAAGCCACGGTGCCGCCCATCTCCACTTTCTCTTTGTCTTCATCAGTCCCCATCTTCCGCAAGTTGGAAATATAAAAAACACATGTTTTTTGCATATTCTTGTCTATTTCTTAGCAGACCTTTCATAGAAGTTAATGTTTTGGAAAATGTGAAATTAACAAGAATATGCAAAAATATGTATTTTGCCTAAAACCCGAAAGCCCATTCCTCAGCCTCTCAGTTTTCTTACCTGCCCAATGTTCACCTGGACTTTAGTGTACAGAAACCAGTAGAGGAGGTGTTGCCGGCCTGCAGGTTTGCTCTGGATATATGTCTGTCTCCCGAAATGCACTGCGAATGCAGGAAAGGGAGGCCTGAGCCTGGTGTTTCTTTTGTGTCATCCACATAGGCAAACAACCAGTATGGACTCAGTCCACTAATGGAACAGAGAATTGGTCATTTGGAAAATTAACTTGTGTTTTCAAAATATGAAAGAGTTCTTGGCTTTAATACAGATTAGTAATGTGCCTGACTGGTGCCTATATTTGTGTGCCTTCTGTATGTTTCACGGAAGTTTTGTGCATATGCAAGTACATATATAGGGAATGATGCCTGGCTCTGTGATGGTCACAAGCAGAGATACACAGAAATGAAATAATTTGATCGTTTTTAGTAATGCTTATGTAGAACTAATAACAAAGCCATAAAATGTATTTGTGCTTCTGGCTTGTAATCCAAGTGTGTTTATCATGGTCTGACGCCCCGTACACGTGGATGTGTACTCGCAGATTGCATGAAATCAATGCTGATAAACAACAACAAAAACTTACTTCTGTGTTTACACAATCCCCTGACAACCAGTTTTTCTTTATTTACCCCCTCACAGAAATTGTATTGGCTTGGAATTGTAGTTTTCTGGTGTTGTATTGATACAACATGAATAATATATGGTCCCTTATATTTGCTGAGTAGCTGGAGAGGACCACGTGATACGTCTGAAATATCAGTGCTGCACTGAGGAGTGTCCTTTTTCCAGTTGTGAATATAATGCCCGTGATGAAGTTCTATTTGTCCCAGGTCTTCTCAATTGTTATAAACCAGACACTTGATAATTTCCATAAAAAATTTAATGCGGTTTACATGTTGGCCTCGAAATAACATATTCCTCTCTGCATTGTCATGTGGCTTCTCGAAAACAGTTTTTTCCATTTGCCTTTTTATAAGTTGAACCCTCATTTGTTTTACCACTTCATTTAGAGTTCCCTTTTAAGGATCAGCTGCTACCCGTGACCCACAGTGTTAAAAAGCAATGAATTGCCTGAACCAAGAAGAAACACATATGTACTGCCCATTTAGGTAACCTTTGTTTATCCAGATTTCTTACTGATCAGAAACAAGCAGCACAACAAGCCAGGAAGTTGTATTTATGAGTCAGTTAATAGATTCATTTTGTATACCAGAATAACAAAGAAAAACATAGTAACCGGAATCTCTTTATGACAGTTTAGGAAAACATTATGGAAAGGGTTTTATATTAATTCTACAAAACTTTTACTAGTTCCAGCAAATCTGGATAAACGAGGATTGCAGGCCACTTCAGAAGGCCAGATGAGTGGCATGCACTAAATTGGTTGACGTATTGAGGCCAAAGTGTCATAGCCTCTTCTCTGCTCCAGCTGCCCCAGCCAAAACCATGGGCAGGGAAACTTTGAAGACAGTTGGAGGAAATGCAAGTGCAAGGAAGTTTGGGAAACTCAGAGTTGCATTGCTTTCCCTGAAGTGAAGAGCACTTCCAACTTTACCAAAAAGAGAAGCCTACCATGACTTGAAATAATTTTTCAACAAGGCCATTATTCAGCCTATATTATTCAGCATAGAACCTTTGGAAGTTATGAAAACAGATGGAACCTTTGAAATGTGTTGGCACACTCAGAATTCCTGGATATAATATTCTGTGATGGGCAAGAGGAGGGCTCCATTGCAAACCGGAGTAAAATCCCAAAGCCAGGACACGTGGAGGCATGTGCTCTGTGCTCTCTGTGGAGCCAGCAGTCTGAACGGAACAAGGAGCAGGAGGAATATCTGTATCAGCCAGTGTGGCAGAGTTGTGACCCAGATACCTTGGTTATACCTCAAAACGTGTGAACTCTTTTCTTTTTTCCCTTTGTGTAACACTTTCTACAAACAGATGTGGTAAATATTTAGATCTGCTGGAGCACCCAGTACTAATTGGAAGGCACTGGAAACAGAAACCAGAAGGACGTGCGGTGTGCCATTTGTCAAAATGCAGAGTCAGCTGAAGGAGAAACACCATCAGGTGTGCAGTGTGCTCCTGCTGCTTCCCGTTGTGCACCTCTGTCTTTTTGTTGTTGTTGTTGCTTTTTGACTTTTCTGTTTTTCTTCTCTTATTTCCACAACCTGAAATTTAAAATTGGATATTACAGACAAAGCTTGATTCATCCAAGGCAAGCCTGTTCTTCATTCTTTTTTCCCCTCTAGTCCTTTTGTGTATGTGATTTCTTCTTTAAACCCCACCAAACTAAATTTTCAACATGAGGTTCAGTTCATCATCCCCAGAACCTTGCTTCTCAAATTATTTATCGTCTGTGCACTTTCTACATTTGGAAGCATCACCTGTAAGTAAGATTGTAAGAAAAGCAGAATTTCACCTTGGATCTACTGAATCAGAATCTTCATTTTAACCAGACGCCTCCTCCAGCACCCTGCCCATGTCACACTGAGGTACAAGCACTGCTCTAGAAGCAATGTTCCAGAACTCAGTGCTAGCTGGATGCCTGTGTCCCATTTCTCACGTCTTCTGAGATGTGTAGGGTGATCTCAGCTGCTGCTTTGGCCATCTCTTTCTGGGTCGTGGGAGAAGTAATTTCATTTACATATTTTGAAGGTATATACTTGATTCAAGCGGACTTGAACTCTTGGAGTTATTGTGGAAGTCACCTCAACTGTATCCAAGCATTAGAAATATCTGCTTACCTTTCCACCAGTGCCTTTCATCTCTGTTGTCTTTGGGCTATATGTGGAGAAGCAAACTGGCATGCAGTTCACCCCTCAGTGCCTGCTGGGTGTCACAGTGCCAGCCATCACTAATGGGATTAATTAGTCTTGACTGATGAAATTGTAAAAGTGTAAATCTCCAACGGTCATCCATTCTGAGCCTTAACTGAAATCAGATGTATATTTTGTAAGAGGGCGTCCAGCATCATAGACTCTTTTCTGTTTGGGTTCTGTTGACGTTAATGATGGTATAGAAACCTGATCAGGAAAGGTTTGCTGTTATTACTGCTTTGAATACAAACAGTATTTCTCAGCACTCTCCGTAGCTGCTGAGGGGAGGGAGCAGTCCTCTGCTTGATTATTGGTTACACACACGGATTAAATCCCATTTTAATGGTGCCTAATGAGCCTTTCATTTTTAGAACCTTACACAAAAGCTTCTAATAGAAAGGGAAAGTAATATCTCAAAGGTCATCTTAATGCCACTTAATGTCAGCAATCCGTAATCAAGCCAATATATATAGATGGTGATTATAGTCCAGTTGTGATTCTTTAAATATGAAATAATCCTCTAGTTTAACAAAGTGGTGCAAGCTAAGGTCCTTTAGGTTTGAGGCAACTTAGAATTCCTAATTAAAGTTTGTTACTTGAAAACAGCCTCAGAGTTAAAGAGATTTTTCTGAGTGAGGCTTCATGCAGTGCAGTATTTTCAAAACCCAAGGGACTTAAAGTTCTGTCACTGACAGTTTCATGCACTGTTCTCCTACTCGTCTGTAAAGCTACTGAAACGAGCAGATGGAAAACGATGGTTCCCCCTCAGTGCTTTTTCTCAATGAAGGAACATAATGGGCAGTAGAAATGTGGGACGTTTTGTAGGTCAGGAGGCCCTGGGAGGACTTATGGGCATACCTGTTTTGAGGTGGGCATCTGTTGGACAGCAGATTAAGAAGTGGAGGATTTAACAGGGGAGGAGAATGTCTAATCCATGCGCAATCATTTGTTCTGGCCCTGCCAAGACAACCACTGGTGGAACTCAAAATTCATTAGATCTGGATATGTAGCAGGCTAATGTTTAAGTTGATCATTATGTATGGCCAATGAATGATCTTATAAATATGCAAATGGGGGCCCCGGCGCTATGGTATGGTGGATTAGGCAACAGCCTGCCACACCAGCATCCCATATGAGCGCTACTTCCAGTCCCAGCTGCCCCACTTCTGATCCAGCTCACTGCTGGTGACCTGGGAAAGCAGTAGAAGATGGCCCAAGTGCTTGGGCCCCTGCACCCATGTAGAAGACCTGGAAGAAGCTCCTGGCTCCTGGCTTGTGCCATTTCCCTCTCTCTCCCTCTCCCCCACCCCCGTGTGTGTGTGTGTGTGTGTATGTGTCTCTCTTCTTCTCTCTGTAATTATGCCTTTCAAATAAATAAGTAAATCTTTAAAAAAAAATCCAAATGTGGCTCCGATAGGTCTAAGAGTCAAAGGGATCACACAAACAAGACAAGTGTCTGCTAATAATAACTGATAGAATCAAAAAGGGAGAGAAGGATCCAACGTGGGAAGCGGGATACACAGCAGACTCATAGAATGGCAGATGTCCTAAACAACACTCTGGTCTCAGAATCAGCCCTTAAGGCATTCGGATCTGGCTGAAGAGCCCATGAGAGTATTGTAGGCATGGAAAGCCAAGATACCATGGAAAAAAAAAAAGACCTAAATGAAAGATCTCTGTGAGTGAGATCCCAGTGGAAAGAACGGGGCCATCAAAGAAGGAGGTACCTTTCTCCGAAGGGAGGAGAGAACTTCCACTTTGACTATGACCCTATTGGAATAAGATCAAAGTCAGCGAACTCTAAAGGCTTCCATAGCCCTGACAACTCATGAATAGAGCCTAGGGAGATTACTGACGCCATGAACAAGAGTGTCAAATTGTTAAGTCAACAACAGGAGTCACTGTGTACTTACACCCCATGTGGGATCTGTCCTTAATGTGTTGTCTAATGTGCAGTGATGCTATAACTAGTACTGAAACAGTATTTTTATACTTTGTGTTTCTGTGTGGGTACAAACTGATGAGGTCTTTACTAATTATATACTGAATTGATCTTCTGTATATAAAGATAATTGGAAATGAAAAAAAAAACCTGGTGTTAAATTGGAAATGGCATAGAAAATTAATTAATTTTAAAAAAAATATTATGTAGGATCTCTGTCTTTAATGTGCTGTACACTGTTATTTAATGCTATAACTAGTACTCCAACGGTAGTTTTTTCACTTTGTGTTGCTATATGGGGCAAACTGTTGAAATCTTTACCTAATATATACTAAACTGATCTTCTGTATATAAAGAGAATTGAAAATGAATCTTGATGTGAATGGAAGGGGAGAGGGAGCGGGAAAGGGGAGGGTTGCGGGCGGGAGGGAAGTTATGGGAGGGGGGAAACCATTGTAACCCATAACCTGTACTTTGGAAATTTGTATTCATTAAATAAAAGTTTAATAAATGAAAAAAAAATTGTTAAAAAAAATCCAAATGGCCATTGGCAGATAAAAGGTTTCTCATCACCGGGAGTCTCTAGTAAGACTGGCATTCTGGAATTTTTTTCCCTTTGGGAGGTGTTAGTTCTCAGCCCTACGATGGTTGTGCCAATGCTAGACCACAAAATTCTTGTATGCATTAGAAATGGGTGAATTCTGCAACACATTTATAGTAGCTGCCCTCTGATTCATGGGAGACATATTCCAAGGCCCACAGTGATACCTGAAACTGCAGATAGGACCAAACCCTGTACACACATATACTTTATTTCTTTACATACCTATGATAAAGCTGGATTTACAGAGTAGACACAGGAAGAGATTAGCAACATTGACTTATAATGAAGTAGGGCAATTATAACAATATACTGTGAATGTTCTCTCAAAATATCTTACTATACTGTAGTCTTAGCCACCTCAGTGTATATTTTTTTTTCTTATAAGTTGAGAACCTTTATGTTTTAACTTATAGGAAGTGTTTTATAGCTTCTTCTTGGTGTACCAAATTGCCAGTATCGCTGCTCTTGTGTTTTGGGTCATTATTAAATAAAATAAAGATGCTCTAGCACAAGCACTGTGGTACTGTTGACAGTTGTTATTAGATAACTGCAAAAAGACCAAGGGGTATGTGTCTTCATTTTATGTAGCAATTGGTTGGGCAGTGACAGAGGGAGTGGTCAGTTGACACTTTGGACATTAGATCTCAGAATGGATCTGCCACTGTAGGAGCCTCAGTGAGAAAGCCTCTGACCCAACCAAGGAAACACTGTTAAAGGTCCTTGCTTTGCCAAGCAATTTACATTTACAAGGCAAGATACACTCGTTAAAGCTTCGGAAAACATGAAAAACATAAGAAGGATAAAAGCCATCTATTTGCCCAAACACCCAAAGAATCCACTTGTGGTGTATTTTGTAACAATCTTTTGTAAACCTACCTAAGTGTTAGTTTATTTTTAATGTATTAGCATTTAATTGAACTTATAAATCTAGGGCTAAAACTGCCTGAGGGAGAGGAAATTCTTGTGCTGAATTATAGGGTTATTCCCATAATGAATGATAATGATTCATTATAAAATTGTTTGCTTTCAAGCTCCATCCAGATGCCATTATAGAAAGGAACACCTCCTTCCTCTCCTTGCAGAACCGTCAGTGTGACAAGTTCATTCAAGTGTGGTGCCCTCTACACTCCTGAGATGCGTTGGGTGCTAGGCCCCCCTCCAAGCCATGTGTCAATCCTTTAGAACCTGATTTCACTTGACTGAGTTGGAGTTCATGGTTTTCTGCAAGTGAATTTCTTCAAGAAGAATGAGTGGTCAGTGTGTATCATGAACCCTTGCATACACAAAATTGTCCTCTCCTACCCTCATTCACACAACTCATTGAGGTCAAACCCTTCACTCTTCATCTTGCTCCTGGCAATACTGTGATGCTGCTCTGTTGTCTTCGGCACTTTCTTGTTCCAGAGGAAACTTCTGAAATCAGCTTGACTCGCATTATTTTTCAGATCATCATTTTGTTGTCCTTTCCAGTCTAAGTGCTCCTGTTTCCCCTGCTCCTTGCTATTTAGACATGGTCAGGATGTGTGTAGATGAAATAGTTCATTTTTCACAGGTTCACTTGGATTGTGTGCAGCCAGCTCTTTGGTCCTTGATTCTTGCTTCTGTTAATAGTGATAATATCAATTGGCTGAATTTTAACTGGACATCTAAGCGGAGGCGTCATGAAGAGACCTTGGAAAGGCTAGTCTGCCCACAGTCATGGCCAATCACATGGACAGTTTGAACTGATCCAGGATATGTCCTGGATTCCTCTCATCACTCTGTGGTAGAACTAAGGGTCTTATTATATCTGATACTCAGAAGAAACTTCATTAATCTATTCAAAAACAGTTCTGCATTCCCATGCTGGTGGTGAAGCAATGCCACGTTCTCTCTGACCAAGATCTGAGGCCACTGTGAAAAGGTCTGAGTATGCACCCTTGGATCTGGCCCCAGACTGGAAATGACCCTACAAAAGAGCCTTGCTAGGAACCCAGCTACAGGCATGGCATGTCCAAAACCACAAGCTCATTTCAGACCTAAGTGTGGTCCATCAGGTGATTCCAAGTAAAACAAACCGAGCTCCAGGAGTTTGTTCTGAGTGGTCATTCAGAGAGAACCTTAAAAACAGCTTTGATCGTCAGAGGCCTCTTAGCTGTGATCTGGGTTAATTTTGAGCTCCTTTCTCCTCAGACTTGACACCCCTTGGAAACCTGCAGAAAGAAGCCCCTTAACTCCCTTTCCTTCCAGCAACATGGCCTTATATATGCCTTTCACTCTGTGAAGAACATAGTTGGCTTCCTCAGCATTCATCTTGTGTTCAGGCTAAATTTATTTTATGTGAAATAGAAATCAGGAAAACACCAAAATTATTTTAAGCAAAATATCAAAATTGAAATAAACCAACATATGTCTGTGAAACATGTATAACTCTCAATCAAAAATAAGTGCAACTTTCATAAATTTCTTAAAATACTCTACCATGCAAAATCTGGACAACTTAAATAGATGGAATTATGACATGTTTGATTGTTTTTTCTACTTAGTTCATCCTTTACTTAAAAATGAAAATTTCAATAGCCAGGACCAGCTCTGGGTGATCCCTTCTATTTTAGTAAGTAAGAGAACCAAGGAGTTTTGTAAAATTTTTCGCTGCTAGGTTGTTCTACCTGCTAAGTTTCAGTGGGCGCTGTCTCTAATTCACCTTTCTTCACCTAATTCTGTTCTTTCCCTCCCCAGACTAAGAAGTGAGGTTTCTTGGTTGCTTTCAGTATATTTGCTTTGTTCTATAGGCTTCTAAATTTCCCTTTCAGTGATATCTCAAATGGGGTTAAAATTGTCCAAGTAACAAGTATTCGGGGGCTTAGCACCAAAGAGAAGTTAAAAAAAGAAATCCCCATCTCTCTTGTGCTTCATTCGTAGGCTTTCTCTAACATATTGTCTTCTTTTGCTTATCACTTCAAGGATCGGAATCACTTTGACCCTATCATAGTAGCTGATATTTGGCCCAAAGAAGACATTAAGTAGATGTT
Organism: Lepus europaeus; assembly: GCF_033115175.1. NCBI lineage: Eukaryota > Metazoa > Chordata > Mammalia > Lagomorpha > Leporidae > Lepus > Lepus europaeus. The sequence continues at coordinate 71,058,048 of NC_084838.1, forward strand.
ATTGTCAATAAATACTATCGACAAACCAAATATGCATTCATTGAAATCTTCAGTCTTTTCTTTCCAGTTCTCTTCATGAATTAGATAACAAAATTTCTAAAAAATGGAAAAAATTAAAGTGTTACTTTATTTGGAAAATGATTTCGTGATAAATGAATCATCTGTCTTCTAGTTCCTTTTAAAAACTTTATCACATTAGATTTGATGTTGCTCAAAATGTTAACATGGTCATTCTATTGGGAGTTGAAAAACCTCTACAAATAGAGTTAAGAAAATGTCTGATCATATTGATCCAGTGGATACAAGCCTTTTCATCCCAGACTCTTGGATCTTCAATTCTCTTTTTTTCTCACACATCATTCTGATTTTTCTTGTTAGTTTATTAGTTGTCAAAAAGTTTCTTCCTTCCTGTTTCCTTCAATTGAGACCGATTTGGAAATGGAAAAGTGTGTTAATTTTTAATAAATTGTTAAGGCACACATTACTGTATTTTCATTAACCAAGCCAGATGGCTCACAGAGAATTTTCTCTGACATAAGTAATCACAGAAATCAATTTGGGATTCAAATCTGGTATGGAAAGTGCCATGTATATTCGGTGGAAAAAATGCAGTTCACATAAACATGTGGCTATTTTTAGAAGTCCTACTCTTTCCTGTTTGGTTTTTCTTTTATTATTTGAGGCTAAGTGGAAACTAAGGTCTTTTTCCGCTCCCCCAGACTCAGGCATTCAAGGTCCTCCTCAACAACAACAAAAAATTGTTTTCCTTTTCTTTTTGCAGTTTGAAGGTTGCAAAAAAGCCTTCTCAAGGCTCGAAAATCTCAAGATTCACTTGCGGAGCCACACGGGTGAGAAGCCGTACCTGTGCCAGCATCCGGGCTGCCAGAAGGCGTTCAGTAACTCCAGTGACCGCGCCAAACACCAGAGGACACATCTGGACACTGTAAGAATGGCAGGAGCCTTCCAGCAGCCCAGAGCTCCTGGGGGAGGAAGTGCCCGTTTGATAGTGAGATGGTGAAAGGGTTTGCTCTCTGGTCTGCAGGTTCCAGGGACAATGCCAAGGGCAGCAGTGGAGTTAAGGAGAAGGCCAGGAGGGGCCTCACTCTGCTGGTTTTGCTTTCTATAGTTGCAGGTTCTCCTAAATATCACAACTTTCCAAAGAAGCTTCTTGGTCGCATGTGTTTACGAAGGGACAGCACTTCAGGGGCTGTCAGGTGGTAGATGTCATACAGAGAAAGATCACTAGTGAGTGACTGGGCATGACAATAAGGATTTAAATATCAACACATAGCAAAGTAAGTAGGGTCTGCTATTGCTAGTAATGTGGCATGTTTGGGTGCCCTGGCTAGTTCTCTTCTTGACATAAGAATTCTGTAGCTGGCATGGTTTTTGAGAGTACATGTGGCCTTTTGCTTCAGAAACCACCTGGTATTTTCACCTGCAAATGGTCTACAAAGAAACAACAGCTCTTCCCCCGGAGTTCAAGTTTCATCACGTTTCCTGTGCTAACAGCCACACGTCCTTTGACAGAAACCCTCTGAGAACCATTGCCCTTCCTTGCTACACCCTTAACCCCCCTAATGCTGCAACTTGTCACTCGTTCACAAATGCCTTTTCTGTGGACTGGCATATTTTTGTTTTCTCTATTATGTTGAATGCCCTCCTTTGCAGTTCTCAGTTTTCCATACCTGAGGCCAGATAGACTCTAGGTAATTTCACTTTGCTTAACGAAGCCATCAGAATCGTGTATTATACACCTCCCAGATCTCTTATCCCACGTTCTTGCAAATAATGTATTCATGACAGTACTTGCTCGGTGTTAACATTCTGCTGTCTATTATTAAACTACACCAGCGTTTGAATTTTGAAAAGATACTGTTATTTCTACACACCTTCTCATACATATTTAAGATTCTTCTGATGTTATAGTTGACATATTTATTAAATTTTATATTAGTCTCTATTAGTCATTTGGATATGTCACATAACCTTTCTGAACAGAATTATCTCCTAATATACATAAATGTGATGGTTTGCCTAGTAAATATCTGAAATATAATTAGAGCAATGTACACCCAGGGTGGACTCTTTCTACTCTAGCTCAGTTGAATTCAGTGGTTTTAGGACCAATGGAATAGAATATTAAATGAATGAATTTGGTGAATAATGGGATTTTTTGAAGTAAAAAAGGAATGAAGAATAAATTATGTTAAAATGCCCTATTTTGTTGTGTCTAAGATGGTCTTGGTAGAATTCAATAAATTTTCCAATTTGTCATTAAACTTTATCATGGAAGAATGAACATTCATGAGACAAGATTGTCTTGAGAAATTGCTTTCTCCCCCAGCTAGCTATCTGTAGTTTGAAAGAAGCATTGTGAGGCAAAGTGTTAAGGTTCTACAAAGCCTGTCTTTGCTTGGAGCTAATTTTAGCTAATCAAACTAAGGGCATTTTCAGAAATCATTTTTGGAATTAAGAAAAATATAGTCCTTTTTGAAACTTTTGAGGAAAACGACCTTATTTCCTGGTCCCAGTTCCATGCAACAGCTTTCAGAACTCATTTATTTATTTTTGTGAAAAAGATATTTCTCTGTTAAGTCTTTAAAAACAACGTTTTGTTTTGTTTTGGTTTTTTTTCCTTTAAGCTCCATACTGGCTCCTGTTTCAGTTTTTTTTTTTTTTTTTTTTTTTTTTACTATGTTTAACAAAATGGTAAGCTCTTTTAAAAACATATAGAAGTTAAGCACTTGTTTTAAAAAGTGAACTCTAGTTGCTTGAAGAATTTGTGGTTTAATTTTAGGTCCCTGTTCCCTTTCATTAAGTACTCCTTATGCTAATGCTGTCAGAATTTTGGATAAAGTATCTTTCTTCAACTAAGTGGATTCTTTACTCATAGGATTTAGTGAGTTCATAATTCTAACCTGAAAACTTTTATTAATTCCTTTCTCTATTAGCATTTTAATATATAAACAAGTGAAGTAATTATATAATGAAGTTGGAAAAAAATGAAATATTTAGTTGGATGAAGTATAGTGTGCCATTTAAACTAGGTAATCTGAGATAAAATGACCAGTACCGCAGTACTGCTTAGACCGGTCTCTGCTGTTTTGCATACCGGGCCCAGGTACAGGATACAAGCAAGAGGATGAAGACCAGATGGGAGGAATGGTGCATATTCAAGCTTTCTCCAAGAGCATCTCAAAATCAAATACAGTTAACACTGCCAATCAAAATCAGTGATGACGGTAATGCTAGTAACATGAATTTACATAACACATTAATATGCACAAGGCCTTTTTACATGTTATAGCATCTCCCCTAAAGCTTACAACTTGAGCTTATGTGATCACAGTGTGGCTGCTAGTAAAGAAACTGGCTGATTTCTCCCTAAAGCTCGGCCAGGGTAGGGATGACTAGCACAAGAAAGCCATGTGAACCCAGTTCATGGCAATCTGTACTAATCCAGTGGAAATACCATTAGCAATTGACTTTCACCAATGATCGGCTCACCATTTTTGTAAAAACTGTTCAATACCAAGAGCATGGTTCATTCACTGCCTATTGTTAGACTCCTGACATGTAAAAGTACCCAGCACGTCTTGGAAACACAAGAGCTGCTGGCTAACTCAGTCATCTAGTCAGTCGATGAATAAACACATGAGTTGTCAAGCAATTCAAATCAGGTACATCAAATTACATTATATATTCATAATTCCACTTTGTTCTTAGAATCCAAAATGGCAACAACTACAGCTGGAGGGAGTGAGTCGCAAATATCATTAGCAGCAGGGCACTATAAACCACATACATGTTGGCCCACAAAGTGACAGGCATGCACACGAAGACAGGAGCAACGTATAAACAGTTTTGTTTTGTTTTGGTTTGTAATCTATCAGATTGCCAGCACAGGAATCCTATTTTAAAGACAGAGTTTCAATTATTGTTCATATATTTCATGTGATGTAGGTAGGCGCAGCTCGAATAGCTCACCTGATGAGATTCTAAGGAGACCAGTGACTGTGAATACATCTCAAAAACAGTTCATCTTGTGGAGTTGTTTGGATTTCAGTTCTTGGAATAAGCCGATAAGCCAGTGTGATTTATCTCACACTGAAGAGTCGTAGTCTCAGACCCTTGTGTTGTCAATATGGTACGAGTAGGTGCCAAAATTTGAGTGCGTATAGATGTTTCATTTGCTCATTTATTCTTCATTTATTCATTCCTGACTGGTAGGTACTATGGACTAAGGTTATTAAAAAAAAATCCTAGACTCAACTTTGGGCTCCACAGGGGAACTGAAATAGTTGAAACTTGTGTTCTTATCACACTCAGCCAAGGGGTAATTCGTGTTACTCAGGCTCAGCTCCAGGACTCCTCCACAACTAATACTATTAATATTTCTCCAGCTGATTTTTCCTGTGTCTGTTGTTTGGAAGATACTGTCTCTTGCTCGCTTCACACTAATTTTCCCTTCTTAATTCTCTCCCTCTCTCTTTCTAAATCAGGTTTCTTCTGAAACATACCCAGTCTTTTCTGGACTTTTCTACAGCTTCTTTACCTGAACTCTTAAAGAATATGTGTTTACTAGTTTCTGACAATACCAAAGATTATTCTCAGGGAAACATAACTGTAAGTATGACTGGAGATGCTTACTAATAATTTCCACATTAAACAAATGCCGCAAGGAGTTTTGTGGTTAGAGTGCAATCTACAACAATCTCTTAAAAATCATCAAGGATCAGCCATTTCTTTGTATACTCTTGCCTTTGTCACGATGCAAATTGAGCGGGCTTTCTAATTAAGATGCATGAGTATTACCCAGTGTTCCACATCAGTCAGCTTGGTAACAGCATATACTTTGAAGTCAAGAGTCTTTGAGTAAAACCATCCCTAGTTACCTTTATGATTTAACCACGGCCGTTTCTTTCTTTCTTTCTTATTTAGAAACCTTATGCTTGTCAAATTCCAGGATGTACCAAACGCTACACAGACCCAAGTTCTCTAAGAAAACATGTGAAGGCACATTCTTCCAAAGATCAACAAGCAAGGAAAAAGGTAATTTTAAAAGAGAATTTTCCAGCCAGGAAAAGCGCATTTAAATGTGTATTAATCTTGCTGTATTCAGAGCTTCTGCAGGACTTTGGAAATTCTTTTACTTCTCAAGGTGTAACATGCTTTAAACTGTTTGTAGGGGAAAGTCTTCCATGAATTAAAAGCAAACCTATGATTTGCATAGCTGACAGAGCCAGATAAAGATTTCTGGGAAAGGCTTGTATAATAGAAATCAAAGAAAATTAGTGAAAGTCATCTTAACTGCAATGAAATCCAAAGAGCTAAAGAAACATTGAGTTGGGCAAACAAGAGACCCTTTCTGGAAAAAAGTGCTTTTTCATAAACTGTCGATTAGCTAAAATCATTTTGGCAATAATGAAGAAAGTAGGTAAATCTCTATTCTAGGATAATTGTAGAGTATTCTTCACTTTAAATGTAGAGAAAAAAACAAGTCTCTTGATGGATATTATGTACGAAAATCTTAAACAGAAATGGAACTGAATGCAACTTTAACATTAATGAGGGATTAATGCAGTTTTCAAAATTTATAGTAATTTTTTGTAATAAGTTGGAAGAAACGTTAAAGATCAACCAACCAACCTGCCTGGCTTCCTCTCCTAACTCCTGTTATACTTATAAGAGGTTAACTATGCTGTGTTTCACCATCTGTAGACACAGGGAACTTACTATCTTTCAAGGTGTCTCCAAATAACTGAGTTTTTAAATTTTTGGACCAGCTAGTATCTTCTGTCCATGTCCTAAAACATGTTGAGCTGAGCTTGCCTTTTTGAGTATTTCATTTGTATGGAGTTGGATACTTGATTCATTTAAGGACCATTTGTAACAAATTTAAGGACAGTATGAGACTTAACTTATTTCAAGTTTATTGAATACTGTGGCAAGGGTTTTGAGGTCACCATGGCTTCCAGTTAGAAATCTTGCATTCTTTCATGGTTTATAGGGATTTAACACTTTTATGTTGGGAAATTCTCTGTAGTCTTTTGTTACTGGAGTTTTTTATTCCTTGAGAAATCTTTGTACAATGCCAGCTGAAGGCTCATATATGGAAAGAACTTGACCTTTTCCCTATAACTTAAAAAAATGTGTAGTTAGAAGGCTTTGGTAGATAATGTTTTTTTAAAAGTTTATTTATTTGTAGCCAGCACCGCGGCTCAATAGGCTAATCCTCCACCTTGCGGTGCCGGCACCCCGGGTTCTAGTCCCGGTCGGGGCACCAGATTCTGTCCTGGTTGCCCCTCTTCCAGGCCAGCTCTCTGCTGTGGCCAGGGAGTGCAGTAGAGGATGGCCCAAGTGCTTGGGCCCTGCACCCCATGGGAGACCAGAAGAAGCACCTGGCTCCTGCCATCGGATCAATGCGGTGTGCCGGCCGCAGCACGCTGGCCGCGGCGGCCATTGGAGGGTGAACCAATGCCAAAGGAAGACCTTTCTCTCTGTTTCTCTCTCTCACTGTCCACTCTGCCTGTCAAAAAAAAAAGAAAAAAAAGTTTATTTATTTGTTTTTATTTTATTAGAAAGGCAGAGACACAGAGATAGAGAAAGACCTTCCCTTTGCTGGCTAACTCCCCAAATGCCTGCAATGGCCAGGACTGGACCAGGCCAAGGCCAGGAACTCAGAACTCCTTCTAGGTCTCCCACATGGGTGGTAAGAACCCAACTACTGGAGCCGTCAAGCCTCCCAGGGTACACGTGAGAAGGAGTCTTGGATCTGAAGCAGAGCCAGAACACAAACCCAGGCACTCCCATGCAGGATGCAGCCGGCGGAGCGGTGTCTCTGGCACTGCTGTGCCGGGTGCTCACCCTGTTACTCTTAATGGCATACAAACCTACTCCTTAATGTAAGTCCATTGTTAAAAATCATTTATGTTTTTTTCTAGAAATATAGTTAAATCACTCTAATTGGGATCCCAAGAAATTATTATGTATAATCATGTGGCATGGATTGGCTATATTCTTAGATTTTGGAAAAGCAAGGGAAGTGTTACGTTAATGATGTTGAAAGGAAGATTCTTAATTGTTTTAAAATAAAACACCATTTTCTCCTATTATTAAGTACCATCAGCAGGACCACTGTCTAATGGTTTTTCTCATTCTATCTCTCTCTTTATATTTTTTGAGGTAATAAATTATATATAACATATTTATATATTATATATTTGTATATAAATATACTTATTTATATTTATATAAATATATGATATATATATATATTAAAAACCTTGGAGCTGGCCGGTTTTATTCTCTGAGTCTGACCATTCTCTTCCTCCAAGTTGTCCCAAATGTGTAAGGTTTCATTATAATAGCAAATCTTTCATAAGGTTAGAGACTGCCTTTGTAGAACATTGACAATTGTCATGGACACAAAAGAATGTAAGTCTCCTGTCTAGAAAAATAAGCAACAATTTGATACTCAGTTTGAAATGGTAACCTGGGTTGATCATTGTGGGAAGAGAATGGGATATTTTCAGGAAATTTGCAGTTTCTGTTGTTCCAACATGGGTGGGGTCCAGCCTGAGCAGGAAAGGAAGAGTAGTTTTGATTGTTAGAAAGATCCTTGAAGCATTAACTGAAAAAGTAAGAGACCTTGAAACTGTATAATGCAACTTTATTGATCATCTGCAGGCAACATTCAGTAGGCACTCAGGGTACCAAGGGTGTGCTTTTGAGGAGCAAGATTATAGTCTCGTGTCAGATAGAGCAGTGGAAGATGAGATGTGGTCTCCCAAAGGTTTTAGCTTTGATGTTCGCTTTGTTTCCTGCAAATGGTTGAACTGCACTTGCTGGGCTTTCGTTGCCCAGTGCTCAGTGACAGGTTTACAGAGGTAACTTTCCGAATTTTACCCTGCCTCTCAATCTGAACATGTAAAAAATCTTTTATGAACCTGTGATGGGTTAATCTGTGGAACTTAAAATGATCAAAGTTGTTCCATCCAACACAAAGAAGAAGTGTCACTCCCAGGAGAGGCAGTTGCTCATAAACCTGAAATCAGTTAATCCACATTTCCAAGTCGTGTGCTGATATACTGATGGATCGTATTTACGTGGTACAATGTTGTTACTAGACCTTGGAGAGATTCTAATTGCTCACTCACATCAGGACTTGGTATTTGAAATATTTCCTGGCAGCAATAATAAAAAAAAAGAAACAATAAACCTTTTAAGGCAGAATTAAGATTATTTACGACTTTAATTAAAAATTGAAAACTGGCATCATTTCAAAAAACCCTTTACAAAAATGTGAATTCATCAAAAATAACCATAAAAATTCCAAGGTGATAAAGGCACAGTGGAGTAATGGTCCCAGCCCTAGGGAATTGTTTTGTTGAAAAGAATAAAACTCTTTTCTGTCACACCCTGTTAGTCATGGACTTGTTTAATATACCCTGCCTGCCTGCCTGCCTCTAATCCGCTTTGTAACCTCCCCTAGACAGTAAATGACATTATTTTGGTCTTAGGGTTGCCGTCTTTATGAGGCCTTCCTCTAAAATCTGGGCCAGTGACAAGGCAACCATAGCCACAGATAAATGTATACCAGGAAGTCCAGAGATCCCATCTGTGATGCCCTGGCCTTTTCCCACACCTGTTGGATCTCACACCTGTTGGGTGAAAACCAAGAAGAACTTGAAATCTCAACTAAACATTATTCAAGCTGTGAAAAGAAAGAAGGGGGAAAAAAACCTCTTTTGCAAAGCATGAGGATAATTTGGCTCATTGCATGCAGAGAGTAACTTTTGTCTTTGCATAATTCGTGCACACCCACACATCCCATCAGCCAACAGACAGACTTCTTCCTTCAAATGCACTCTGCATATCTTGAGTCCTTCGAATTGAAGGGGCAAACAGATTATGAGTAATGAAATACTCCAGTCACCAGATATGGTCTTCCCTGAGAATGGTATTTAGCCTACAGAGCAAAAGGCAGAATATGTCCTTCAATTCTGTCTGAAAATAAGTGACTGAAAGAAGAGAAGACTAAGGCAATAAGCCACTTGAAGTGTTTCTCAAGGCTGTGAGCTTTATCAGAATTTTTCATTTTCACCTTGGAATTGCATTTACCTGGGGAGGGGGGAGAGGTTTCCTTCAACATTAGCCTATTATCAAAATGGAATTTTTTTTAAAAGTCAGTGCAAAGAATGCCTGGCCAAAAGTTTAGAGGTGACATGAATCTTTCACCTGTTTCACAAAACCACAGATTCTGAACTTTGGGTATGACTTGTTAAATGTTTGTTAAACATTGACCTTTGATCCACCATGGCTGGTGACTTTCACTTGTGTGACCTCAACACAGGCTGTTATAAACCAACCGTAGCATTTTACATGTGTACAAATGCAACATGTACTTATATTTCCTACTTAGACAACAGGTCTGTATAGCTTTCTGGCTAAATTAGATCAGGTTATCAATGCAGCTGTCTTATTGTAGAACTGACACTGCTTTGGGACATGTTCGGAGCTGCCATCTCTCCCCCCTGTATACTGTAAACCATGTACAGTTTCATTAAGTAACACATGGGCTCACCTTGCTTTGTGCAGTTCTTGGAATCTTGAAAAGCTATGCAAAGATAAATATTTCCCCCAATAGAAGCAGGCATTAAAAAGCTATTGAGGCTCCATTTTACTGTCAGTTGTTTTTGGTCATGGTCTGTATAGCTTATGGCACATGCAGCTTGGGTACAAATTCAGGGACCACTCTGGGTTTTACCATCTCTCTTCATTTTTCTTTCTTCTTCCTGCTCAGAAATAAATTAAAACCACTGCTACTATTAATGGAATATCAGTAATAGGCACACATCACACATATCATCTCTCAGGATGAACGAGCCCACCCTTCTCACGTTTAAGTAACTATACTGGGATCAAGTGGGTGTGATACGCTTGTAGGGGCGATGTTCAGACTGCAGTAATTTTTTTAATGAGTCACAAACTTCTGTAATTTAACAATTGTTGGTGACAAATTACTTATGTCACACCTCAAAATGATGGTGAGATGTATATGAATATCCTGCTGTCTCAGTTGAGAGTAGCTGATTTAAGAAAGGTGCTGGGTGATGCTTTTGTGAAACAAGTATTTTTAGTTTAAAAGGCTCATAGTACTTTCAAAAAGTTTGTGGAAAATGCACGTTATGAAAAATAAGTGCAAGAATTTCAAAAATTTTTGCCCCCAAATAAATGTAAGTTTTAATCATTTTTCCACAAACGTTCTGAAATGTGCTGTTAGTGATACTAGTCAATATTTAAATGTAAATGAAAAATAAGACGTCGAAAAGTGAACCCAGAGATAATAGCACTGATTTGGAGTTGAAACCAGTTGCCTGAAGGCTTGTATTTAAATTAAGCCCAGTATGATGCCAGCCACAGTTTTAAGAACATTTGATGATTACATTTAGAAAGAGTTGGGGAAGGTTGGCGATGAGAGTGATTAGCTAGAATGAGTTTCTTTTTTTGTTAATTTTTAAATTTATTTTGAAAGAGTCACAGAGAGAGGTAGAGCCAGAGAGAGACAGGTTTTGCATCTGTTGGTTCACTCCCCCAAATGACTGCAGCTGCCAAAGCTGAGCTGATCCGAAGCCAGGAGCCAGGAGCTTCTTCTGAGTCTCCCATGCAGGTGCAGGGCCCAGGGACTTAGGCCATCTTCCAGTGCTTTCTCAGGCCATAGCAGAGAGCTGGATCAGAAGTAGAGAAACAGGTCTTGAACCACCGCCTATATGGGATGCCACTGCTACAGGCCTGTACTTTTTATCTGCTGTGCCACAGCACCAGCCCCATAGAATGAGTTTCTGTTCTTTCATAGGTAATCAGAAAAATTGTCTTCAGCTTACAAATACAGAAAATGTCTACCACCATCTGTGAGGTGATGGCCCAGGGCTTTACTTAGCACTTAAGGCTGTTTTGGGAAGTATGTTCTTTTAGAATATATCTCATAAGATGTTATTGAACATTTCTTTTTTAAAGTCTGTTTTTTAAATTGTCATGAAGTTTAGGAAACCCTTAGTAAAATGTTATTCAATGGCTTCCTCTTGCAAGAGTTCTCAGAGACTAGCATGTACCATTATTCCAGAGAGAAGATCACATTAGCCTGCTAAAAATTATTTGGCCACGAGCATCTCACCAAATTTCCATCCTGGTAAAGTATTGGAGAAGTATCATCTCACAGAGTTTAATTTATTCCATTCAGTGCATATTTTTTTTTAAATTTTTAAAAGATTTATTTATTTATTTGATATGGAGAGACAGAGGTAGAGCAAGTGAGATCTTCCATCCGCTGGTTCACTCCCCAAATGGCTGCAATGGCCAGGGCATGACCAGGACAAAGTCAGGAGCTAGGAGCTTCTTCTGGGTCTCCCACATGGGTACAGGGTTTCAAGCACTTGGACTATCTTCTGATGCTTTCCTAAGCACATTAGCAGGGAACTGGATCAGAAGTAGATCAGCCAGGACTCAAACCAGCGTCCATATAGGATGCCAGCACTGCAGGCGCAGCTTTACCCACCATGCCCCAGCACTGGCCCCTCAGTGTATATTTTTAGCTACCTACTATGTGTCTGGCACCAGGTTAGACCCACAGATCCAAAGGTGTATGAAACAGACTGTTCTCTGTCCTCACAGATCTGCATTCTCATGATGAGGTCCAATAATAATCAAAAGACAAAAAATGGGTAACATGTGTAAGCAAGGAAACAATGAGGGGAGTACAGTGGACATGAGCAGATGGAGGCCTGTTGAGGTGATGTGGTCAACATAGGCCTCTCTGAGGAACTGAGCATTTTTCAAGCAGGAACACAAGCCAATGGCCACTTTAGAATTCAGAAAAAAAAATACAGTAACCGCAAATTTTAAGCAGAAGCTATTCGGTCGCAATACTGTGCCTTCCACTTTGATCTTGGAAAAGAATCTGATGCTACTAAGACCACAGCACAGTAGGTGTCAGGATCATGTTAGCTGTCATAATTGCACTTTTCTGCAGTCTGTTCTCCTTGCTCTGGAGGGCCTCTATACTGAACAGTGGAAATTTTTAGCTTCCATCCCTCAGCTAAAAAAATGACTCAGATGGCCAGCATTTGTGATTCTCTGAGTACTCAGTACAGGTGAGGTGCTTGGTACAGGTGTGAGAGCTCTGAGGCTTTAGAAACAAGGGAGCCCCAGCCATGGCCTTGTAAAGATTCCCTTCTGTCATGAGACATGCAGAGACCTGCGCTCCCTTGGAGTGCCCTGATGGAGTCCCGCAGAGAATGCTCCTGGGCTATGGTGCATGGGATTTCTCCTGCAAAGGATGGAGATCATTTAGGAGTGTACTCTTAGGTTTTATTGTTTGACAGCAGTGGGGAGATGAATGGGTTTTTATATTCTCCTTAATAACATTCCTCTGCTGTCATATTAGCAAAGTGTTTTTATTTCTGTTTCACCTGAAAATCCTTAATTAGGACAAAAACATGTCTGTTTGGCACAGTTCTGACCAACTACGTAAAGAATAAAGACCTTACGATAGGTGCTTTAATGTGCAGGTTGGACTGTATGGTGCCAACATAGCTACCTTCTGGAAATAGTTCCTAGACAATTACTTTTCTGATTGAAAAGCCTTCTAAGCTTCTCATTCCCTTTCTGTTATAAAATTTTGAATATTCTTGGGGAAAATGATTTCGGAATAAAACCATTTACTTAGGCCATCTGCAGCTTCCTAAGACACCATGACACAGCTCACCATTGCCTTTCTCGGGCATTCCCTCTTTGTCTCCCCTTACAAAGAATTCTTGTCCCTTGTGCAATGCCTGCTCCCTTAGCTGGTTCCCACTTGTTCCCCTTTTCAACTCCAGTTGAGCATTGTCTTTAATATCCATGGGCAGTATTTTCCCATTTGTTTGTATCTTGGCTCTCCAAGCTGTGAAGATTTATTTTCAGGGTGACTTCACACAACGGCCTGGATAAGCCCAGAGCAAAAACTTTTCATGGTGAATACTGGGCAGGTGGCTGTGTCTTAGAGCAGTGTTTGGATTGGACATCAGGAGGCATGGGCTTCTTTTAAGCAGTGCCATGAATTGCTTCGTGATTTAGCTTAAATTACATTCTCCTGGTTTTTCCATTGCTCCATCTTTGCAGCTAGCTCAAAAGGCAAACACAGGGCCACAGAGGTGAAAGAGAAGTTATTTCAGTAGAAATCACTATTAGAGCACACATCTGCCATCCTTAGCAGTCTCCTGTGACTGACAGCAGACCAACGGTGTCCTTGGAAATACTATTTCTTCTGAATATTGTCATAGGTGAAATCGTCTCTCAGTGATTACTACACCTAGTCTGTCTGGGTCATGTGGACATTCAACTTATAGTACAAAACAGAACAAGACAAAGGAAGGGAGTCCGGGACCCAAACTAGAGGGACTACTATCACATTTAAACCTGTGATATTTGCTTTTATTCAGGGGAGCTATAACTTGGGGTTCTTAGATCCATAGTGGGGTAGCCCATAGCTGGTTGGGTTTAAAAAACTCATTAACTCTCGAAATTCTTCTGCAAAAAATGTCATTTTCTGGGAAGAGACTCCACAGATTTCATCAAGTTTCTGAAATTAAGACTCTGTGAGGTCATAGAAATGCCAGGCTCCTCGTGACTGTGTCACCTGACTTGATTTACAGTACCCCCAAAAACTTGCCTAACCTAGAAGATCCTGTGCCTCTCCTGCTCTGAAGGATTGACTCCTACTGGTACAGAATTTCCAATTATTCAATAAACACTTCCTCTGCATTTACTTTGTGTTTGATATCTTGCTAAGTGCCTACAAAAATGGTAAGATATGCTCCTTTCCCTTGAGGCAATCAGAACACAAAAAAAAGGGCTAGATTTTGACAAGGGGTAGACAGACTTGATAAATGGTAAGTTCAAGTGCAGTGTGGAGATAGAGTAGGAGCAATGCACTAGTTGGAACTGTGTACACTTTTGTAAGATTCAACAGAGGCTTGGAGTAACGTGGTACAGTTGGGATACAAATGAATGAGAGGAGATGGTGATGGATTGAATGCCTGAAGCGAGGGGAAGAGGAACATAGCACCCACATTCCCAGTTTCTGAGGTGTGTGGGCAAAAGCCGAAACTACCAACAGTTTCTTCTTCCAAAGAGAATGCTCAGTTCTATTCTTTATGTTTCTGGCTGATTAGATCAGGCACACCCAGATTGTCAAAGATAGTCTCCGTTTTAGTTCAGAATCAACTGATTGAAGATGTTAATCATATATGAAAAAAATACCATCATAACAATACCTAAATAAGTGCTTATTGAGTAACCAGGGACTAAAATCTTATCAAGTGAACTTGTAAAACTAACCGCATCACATCCACTTGCTAAAATCCATTGTGTTAAGTTTTAAATGGGGTTACTTTATTTGAAAGTAACACCAGCCTCATGAATGTGAGACATAGTGAACCTCAAAATGTGCGTGCTCAGTATTAGTGCAACTTGGTTATTCACTAGGAAAACAGAATGAAATTAATGACTGGATTTTCCTGGTCCCACTCCCTTTTGTGGTAACATTGACTGTTCAGAGCAAATTGGTTCAAGGCAATTAATTTAAAGACATCATGCTGGGAGAATAAAAGAGTTTTACACTTTAAGCAAATAAGTAAACACTTTGTTGGTTTAACTGACATTTTGCATTTTATATCAGAGAATTTACACATAGAAGTTTATCATGATTACTTAAAAGTCAGTCGTTTCAATGTAACTTTGTGTCACAATGTTTGTTAATACAGTGTGTTTTTATCATATTAAATGAGATAATGACAGTAAACTCGTAACATGATACCTGACTTGGTAGCTATTAATACTTGAAATATATGTTGTCCACATTAAGGATTTTTGAGAGAGATGACAAGTGCTTGTTGAACTTTTAGTAAGCTGGATTTTTGTACTCCAGACTCCTCCATTAATTAATTTTCCCCTCAAAGAGATTTTAGCTGCTTAAAAATAATTAAGTCAAACTGATAACATGGTATACTCGTACAATGATTACATATCCACTTTATTTTTTCTTCACATAAGAAACACTTTTGTGGTCATGTTTATGTGTTTTAAAAACTCAGGCAGGCAATCTTTCCATCCTAATGGCCATTTTCTCTAGGAAGCTTACCATGTGTCAGCTCTTCCTTAGATGTTATATAAATGACATATGAGTCTAGATTTCATGTTGAAGAGTTTCACCTTAAAGACCATTAAACATTGAATGCTTATTGAATTGGCATGCTCTAAATTGGTAGCACATTTGCCATTATATAATTATTATTAAATGTATTTGCTATTTTATTTCTTCTTATGTAAATTGTCCACTCATTTCTTTTACATTTGGGCTTCTGAGTCCTGGACCTGGATTCAAATCCTTACTTCACCAATTTTCATGATAACACCTTTGGTGAGTTACTTATCTCTCAAGCTCTCATTTGGGAGATCTGGATAGTAGCAGCGAACTTGTGGGATTGTTACAGTCATCAGTGAGATGATGCTTGCTCACTACTGACTGCAGGCCTGTATATGGAGGAGTGCAGTCATTGGAGGAGGTGAGAGTGGCCTTGAGGATGGCAGTGGTGATTATCATTACAAGGGATTAACAATATGCAGGAAAATGGGGCTGCATTGTGGCATAATGGGTTAAGGTGCCACCTGTAATGCTGGCATCCCATATAGATGCCAGTTTGAGTCCCAGCTGTTCCACTTCCAATCCAGCTTTCCTGCTAATGCACCTGGAAGAACCAGTAAAGATGGCTCAAGCGCTTGGGCCCCTGCACCCAAATGGGAGACCTGGAACAAGATCCTGGCTCCTGGCTTCAGCCTGCCCAGCCCTGGTCGTTGTAGCCATTTGGGGAGTAAATCAGTGGATGAAAGATATATATATCTCTCTCTCCCTCCCCTCCACCCCCTCTCTCCCTCCCTCCCCCTGTCCCTCCTTCCCTCCCTTCCTCCCTCCTTTTTCCCCTCTCTCTGTAATTCTACTTTCAAATAAATAAATCTTTTAAAAAAATACCCAGGAAAATGACTTGCTGTGCTCCATTTCTGCTGAGGAAACTGGCTTTAATTGGTGGAAGAAGAGGTGAAAGTTAGACTTTAGCAAGTGTTGTGTAAAGAGAGAAGAATTTTTTCTTACCTCTGCTGGCTTAGTTGGATTTTTCCTTGAGAAGCTAGGGGAACTTGACTGATCATTGAACCTTCTGCAGGCTGCAATAGAATTGTTCACCAAGCAAAATCCAAACCTCTGTGATTTACTTTAATAATGATCAGGGTAACACTGATAATAAAGTGTCTTATTTTGCCTACATTTAATCCTTTAACCTTTTTTTTGAAGAACATTTATATGAGTCTCCTCATCTTTTTTTTTTTTAAGATTTATTTATTTATTTATTTATTTGAGAGGTAGAGTTACAGACAGAGAGGGGGAGACAGAAAGAGAGGTCTTCCCTCCACTGGTTCACTCCCCAAATGAATGCAATGGCTGGAGCTGGGCCAATCCAAAGCCAGGAGCCAGGAGCTTTTTCCAGGTCTCCCATTGGGGTGCAGGGGCCCAAGCGCTTGAGCCATCTTTCCTGCTTCTTCCAGGTGCATTGGCAGGGAGCTGGGTTGGAAGTGGAGCAGCTGGGACACCAACCAGCTCCCATATGGGATGCCAGTGCCACAGGCAGAGACTTAGCTTACTACACTACAGTGGAGCCGTAGGCTATTATGCTACAGCACCAGTCCCTAATGCTTTAACATTTAAGAGCCATTTTGTATCCATTATTTTATTCTTTGGACTGTAGATTCAGGACTGAATTTTTTATTGCTTCTTTTACTCTCTGTAGTTTATTCCTAAGCAATGAGAAGGTTTGGAAGTGGGAAGGAATCCAAGTATGATGGCCAAAGGTGGTATGCTGCTTTTGTACAGCCAAAAGACCCATGGAACATGCACCAGAATTAGTTAACACTGCCTAATGCACAGCCATCAATTACCTCTTGACATACTGTTTGCAATCTTGGCATTCCACACAATGTTTTGACACAAGATTGTTCTCCCACTGGGCTATCCAGAGCCTTTGTAAACTCTAGCAAAGTGTCACATGACATCTAAAATTCTTATTGTTTTCTCTGTTTGTTGAGTAAGGACTCAATTCTGCTAACTGGGACTAACTCTGCTTGCAGATACTATCTGCCTCATTAAGGTTATTCTTTTATCTAGGTAGCTTGTCCCACTGCCACTACATGGGACCAGCTGAGCTGCAGGCATGCTGGCATAGAACTGGAGTCCATCAGTGTCACCTCACCCACCCTGAGACCTAAAGTTAGAATCACACTGAGAAAATCTCAAAATATATTCATAAAGCCTCTTCATGTAAGATTAATTTTTCTGACTTAGTACAATCATTTATAACCTAAGACAATCACTTGCTGTTGTTTAGCAAGTCTGCTCTGTCTAAACATTCCTTGTCTTTTAAAGTCAGAAACCTGACTTCTGAAACACCTGGACTTGGGCTGTAGTTCTCTTTCAAGGATGCTACTTTTCTCCACAGTGACCTTGCTATTGTATGTAGAAATTCAGCATTATTATCCCCAGTTATAACAATTTTTCCTTACTGGATTCTGGATTTTTTTTTTTAGCATATGGACTACATTATTCCTCTTTTCATTACTTTAACCAAAATACCTGAGAGGCGTTCCTTCAAGAAGGAAATGACTTATTTCAGCTTACAGTTGAATAATACAAAATTGGATGTCCCCATAGTCAGGCTTCTGATGGGAGGCTGGTCATGGTGGTACAGGGGCATGATCACAGAGAGCCAGGAAGGAAAGAGAACTAGGCAGAACTTGAACTCAGATAATCAACCTGCCTGGAGAAGCACCCTCCGGTGAGAACCAACCTACGAGGGTATGCCTCCAATGACCTGAAACCTCCCACCAGCCCACCGCTTAGAGTCTGTCATTAGGTCAAATGTGCACCTTCAACCAGCTGTTAACATTGAGACATCAGAGTTCAAACCGTTGCATGAGTTTGGGGACACAAGTTGTGCTGCATGCATAAGAGGGACTTTATTGCTGTCCTCTCCGTTTCATACATAATATAGAACCCAGTTTTGGCAAGAGTCCCCTGAGAACAGCAGTGTCATTTTCTGGCCCTTGAGGCAAGTGTTGAGGTTGGAAAGCTTGACAAAGAAACCAATGCTAATGGGCCTTATGTAGACCACTAAGATGATAAACATAGACCATGGCTAGATCTGTGATTCAGAAAGAAAATTACAGTGATAGTACGGGGAATGAATTAGGGATTTAGAGTGAAAGGAGACAAGGCAATTAACTAGGTTGGCATATTTCCATTAATCAACATTCTTTAGATACAGTGGCTCATCCAACTATGACTACACCCAGCTGTGCTGTCATCAGTTCCAGGGCTTTCCCAAATGCTGTCGTGAGAGATTTTGCCAAGTATCTTGTTGAATTTGAGGCTCATTATATGTGTGGCTTTCCAGTAAGGTTATCTGAAAAGGAAATGAGGATTCTCTTGTTGCTCTCAACTGCATTCTAGCTCCTTCTGACTTCCTTCCTTCTTTATCGCTCACCAACCTATGATTCTTTCTAGAATCTCTCCATCCATGAAGTTTAACCTTTCTGGTCATCGGTTACATTTCTAGCCTTTTTCTTTTTTGCCTCATTGAAATTCAGCATCTGAAGATTGTTTTGTCTATTTTCTTGTCTTAATCTGTTTGAACTTTATCAAAACATCCTTTGGCAATCATACTTACAAGTGGTAAGAATTTATGTAGATACAGCACCTTGCATTCCATGACTAGCTTCTTGGTGTCTTCTTTACTCCCCAGGGCTTTGCTTTACTCTCTCACTCAGCACTTTATTTGTTTGTTTGTTTTTAAGATTTATTTATTTATTTGAAAGGCAGAGAGAGAGGGAGAGGAGGAGACAAGACACAGAGAGATGTCCTCCATCCACTGGTTCAATTCCCTAATGGTCATAACGGCCGGAGCTGGCCCTATCTGAAGCCAGGAGCTAGGAGCTTCTTGGGGGTCTCCCACATGGGTGCAGGGGCCCAAGGACTTGGGGCATCTTCTGCTGCCTTCCCAGGCCACAGCAGAGAGCTGGGTTGGAACTGGAGAGGCTAGGACTCGAACTGATGCCCATATGGGATGTCGGCACTTGCTGGCAGTGGTTTTACCCACAGTGCCACAGCACTGGCCCCCAGCAGTTAGTTTTCTAACATTTCTCCTTTGGCATGCTCCTCTGGGAAAGATACAAGTCAGGAATTAGCAGAGTTATTACAGACTTTATCATGCTCAGAGTCATTTTAGTATTACATAAGAAATGCAGAGTTGAATAAAAAATGAGGACATATGCACACTTTTATTGAAACCAGCTACTATTGATTCTAAGACAGGTCCTGACTCCAGGGATGTTAAAATGTCTTAGAGTCAATGAATCACAGTGGTTTAACATTGGTGCATGTCTTTACATATATTTTTCTATCACATATAAATCTTTTTAAGGACTTATTTATTCATTTGAAAGGCAGAGTTACAAAGAGGCAGAGAGAGAGAGACAGAGAAAGAGAGAGAGAGAGAGGGAGGTAGGTAGGGAAGGAGGGAGGGAAGTAGGGAGGGAGGGAGGGAGGGAGAATCTTTCATCCGATGGTTCATCATGAAGATGGCCGCAATGGCCGGAGCTGTGCCAATCCAATGTCAGAAGCCTGGAGCTTCTTCTGGGTCTCCCACACAGGTGCAGGGGCCCAAGAACTTGGACCATCTTCTACTGCTTTCCCAGGCCATAGCAGAGAGCTGGGTCGGAAGTCGAGAAACCGGGACTCGAACTAGAGCCCATATGAGATGGGCATTGCAAGCAGCAGCTTTACCTGCTACACCACAGTGCCGTCCCCAATCCCATATAAATTTTATGAGGTCCCTGTGTTTTGATTCTTTTCAGTAAATAGCATTTAGTGAATATATTGCCTTATCAGCAACTGTATTTTTAATAGGTGCATTTTAAGGATGTACTGCATTTAACCTGTCTTCCATTTTTAAATATTTCAGTTGTTTTAAGGTTTTTCCTATGATAAACAATTCTGTAGTGCATATGCTGCTCCATAGATCTTATTTCATGTCCCAAACTGCTTAGTATAATTTCTGGCAAGGAACTGCTGAGTTAGCTTCCCCCATATTTGTAACCATTTATTCAAATCCCTATTAAGACTATATAAAAACAATTTTTTCTTATACTTTTACTAATTTACTGTGATTGTGTGTGAATATAATAGATGAAAGATAAGGTAAATTGATATAAGAAGCTTACATTTCTAGAATTTGATTATTTCCTCAATGTTTATTAACCATTTTCACTTATTTTTATGTATACTTAAAGTAACTCTACATAAAACAGATAGTAACCAATTCATTGTTATACATATCGCAAATATCTGTAGTGGTTTGTCATTCTTGAAAGTAGTTTTGCTGTGTAAATTTTTAGTCATATAAAATTTAGGTATATTTTTATAAACTTGGACAGGATATTTCTCCCTTCTAAAAGTTTCTATTTTGATGTTACTCTTTTCAAAGATCAACCCAAGTTCCACCATTTTTATTCAGCTCTATCTTTTTCCATTTTATTTATTTCAAATTATTTATTTATTTGAGAGAGAGAGAGAGAGAAACAGGTTACTATGTGCTTGTTCTCTTCTCAGATGGCTATAATGGCCAGGGCTGGGTTTGGGCTAAAGTCAGGAGCCTGCCACATGAGTGGCAGGAGCTCAAATGTATGATCCATCATCACTGCCTCCAAGGGTTAGCAGGAAGCAAGGGTCAAGAGCCAGAGCCACAGAGCTGAGAGCTGGTGGTATGGCGTAAAAGGTTAAGCTGCCATCTGCAGCGCTGGCATCCCATATTGGCGCCAGTTCAAATCATGGCTGCTCCACTTCCAGTCCAGCTCCCTACTAAATGCGCTTGGGAAAGTAGTGGAAGATGGCCCAGTGCTTGGGCCCCTGTACCCATGTGGGAGACCCAGAAGAAGCTCCGGGCTCCTGGCTCCTTGCTCCTGGCTTCTGCCTGGCCCATCCCTGGTCGTTGCAGCCATATGGGGAAGATCCCTCTCTCTCTCTCTGTATCTACCTTTCAAATAAATAAATAAGTAAATAAATCTTTTTTTTTCCTTTAAAGAGCCAGAGCCAGGAATCAAACCTGGGCACTCTGATCTTAATCAGCATCTTAACTGTTTTCTCTGACAGTCATGGTTCTGCCTTGTTTCTTGTCGAAGAACAACTAAGGCTTCAGAACTGTGCCTGAGTTGAATCTCAGTTCTGATTCTAGGGGAAATAGCTTACCCTCTCTGAGTTTCAAGTTCATGTTAAAACAACATGTCTTTACAGAGCTACTAGATGTTGCAAAGAAGATCCTGAATGTGCATGGACTTTGTAAAAAAAAAAACAGACTCCAGAATATAGGTGGTGCCAAGCCAATAGCTTTACTCTTTCTCCTTGGCACACTTTTGTTCAATGAGAAGGGCTCTGTATATGAGTGACCCGAATACAGTAAAATTTTAACTCCTTCTTTGAGTACGTGAAAGGCAGCTATTGAAACTCCACATCTTATCTCAGAAGACTAATGCATGACACCAGTATGCACAGCCAAAACTTTAGCTCTGATTTGCTTTCAGATTCCGTGTCAGTTACACTGTGAAGTCCTGAAGGGTTGTGACCCAAGACCACTGTGTTTTGATAATAACAATACAAAATCACTGCCCTGAGATGTTTTCCTCATTCTGTATTTCCAAGGACATCACTAGACTCTGGAAAAGGACTCAAAAGGGAAAAAATAAGTAAAGAGCTGGCAGGGCATGATCCACTAGAAGCCCTGTGTCACTACAGTGCTTTGGGCTAGCCTAGCACATAAGCTGTGGCCATCAGAATTTGAGTAATGTTTACCTGTTGTGAACTTTGAATAGAAATATTTTGCAATGATCGTGGAAAGATCATCCTCAACATTTCCTCATTTATATATGAGCAAATACAGAAATCAGGTTTCATTGCCATTTACTCAAAATAGCAATCCAAGGTGTTCCATTCCCCCTCTCCTTTTTAATTTTTTTTAAAAGATCTTGTTCTTTTGTATTCAAAAATATGGCAAGAATAAGTCTCCCAATGTCCAAGTCATAAAGACTCAGCTACATAGGGTTAAATCATGGCATAAATGAACAAAGGGGCTTAATGCTTAATAATAGGTTCCCCACCTCCCATGTCTACCCAGTTACAATTCCCCTCCCTCCCAGAGTATTAAACTGGAAACTGATAAGAGACCCTAACGTAGCAAATGCCTGTGTAAATGTAATACAAGTTACCTCTCTTCAGTCATCAGTGAAAGCTAGGAAGGGTGAATTGGTATTGAAAACATACAGTAATAATATAATGGGTGCAATTAACCATCTTTACTCACTTCCCTGATGGAACTAGAGTATAAAGGACATGGGAAGAAGAATAACAAATACTACAGACCTAGTAGCACAGTGTGCTGGGCAGTTCTCTGCCTGTTGGTTCCCCAGCCATCACACCAGTTCTGCAAGATTAGTGTTAGAATTACTGGGGTAGCCTTCAGGAGAGACAGCGGCAGAACCCCTGTGCTCTGGAATACCTTTCTCAGGAGTCCCCAAGCTCCCGGCCTTGGTGGCTCAGTTATAGCGCCATCCAGATGATCCCATTGTGTCTCATTTTCGAGGTGAAAGATGTAAGGCTCAGAGCTGAATGAGTGCACAGAGCATACTCCCTAAGCTGTACAGGTGTACCGGAGCTGAGATTTTCTGACAGCTACCTCCCCCAACCCCCACCACCAAGCCATGCCCCTTTAGCTTTACTGCTCCCTACTATATGTGTCTGATTTCCCAATAAGGAAATCATTGTAACTTGTGACAAGTTCTTGGCCTGAGGGTTACTCTTGGAAGTTCTGTTGTGACCTCTAAGAGGATGGTGAAGCCCCTATAGGTTTCAATACTTTACTCAAAATTCTCTAAGCCTGCCTCTTGGTGGCTCGGCCACAGACACAATCTGAGTGGGCCTCTGATCCTAGGTTGAAACTCATCGAAGTACCAGCCCACATTTCTCTCCTTTAGGCCACTCTTCCCCTGGCTGTCATATGTGCCAACTAAGCGCCCAAGAACACGGTAGGATTCACACCTATGAGATTATCCTGGGGTCTTATCAGAAGACCCTAAATACAAGCTGGCCTGGTGAGATCATTCCTGCTAGCCATTTCTTCCGGAGCTGTGCATTTCTAGGCTGGACCTGCAAAGAGATTCTGTTCTAAGTACAAGCTCTCTAATTTGTGTATTGCAGTTCTGTGGATGTTGTCAGAAGACATGAGCTTCCAAGGTCAAAGGAAAAGAAAATTTTATTATTCACAGCAATAGCAGTGACAAGTTCCAGTTTTTAAGTTCCACTTCTCATAAGACAAAGAGACCCTGGCATAGTCAGTGGATTGTGTTATAGGAAGGGAATTCTGAGCTTGTAATGGGCACAGCATTCCCAGCTTTGGGTCAGGGGGAGACACCATCCTGGTTTTCCACAGCTATTTGATACATAAACATCTTTGAAAAGATAGCCTAGAAAGGCAGTCAGTGCTCTGGTCATAAAATATGTACAAATCTGAGAGACCCATGGAGAGCTGCCTTTCAACAGTGGGTTCCTGTTGGTTGCGAATGTCCAGAGCCAGCCAAACACTAACTTCAGCATGCCCCAGAAAGTGTCTGAATGTTCCGAGTAGCTCTGAAATGAAAGGGCTTTCCGAGAAAAAAGACCGAGGCTGCATAAACGGAACGTTGGGTATCTAAAAGACACGATCCCCTATCTTGGAAGTCTGTATTTTACTGATGATTTCCATCCCTGTTTGTTGTGGAGTGTCCAGTCCTGCCCATAGAGGGCATCAGTTATCTCCTGATTTGATTGCACAGTTTCACGTCAGCACCCCTGACCACCACTACCTAAAATTACCCGTAACACTGGCCTTTTACAATGGGATAGAATTGGCACCTTCGCAATCACTCTTTCCAGTTACAGGGTTATCTCCAGAAGGTCCCTGGGTAATTTTGTTTTGTTGTATGGCAGAGGCCCTTCACTCCCATTACTGTATCAATATGGCTTCAATTACCAGTGTTTGGGGAACAACTCTGCCTGTTCCTATGGCTATTGTGCAGAAAAGGCGGTTTGAATGGGAGTGTGGGATTGGAAGAAGCGAGAAATGATGAGCATACTTGGACTTGGGTGAGGTCATCTCAGTGGGGTCCCTGTGAAATAAAGGAATAACTTGAAACCGCTGGATGACAAGGCAGAGAAAAACCCAGCAGTAGGGAGCATTGAGAAAAAAATGGGTGAGGTAGTGGTTTAGAAGTCTCTCCACAATTTATACTGAAGCCTATTGAACTTCAATAGGAGTTACAATGGGGATTTGCTATGGCCTGTCTCTGTTGAAATTTGGCTTTACAGGGGAATACAGGTAGTGTATTCTAAATGAGTGTTAGCAGAGTGTTTTTAAAGGAATAGTTCAGCTCAGATGCAGCAGTGTTTGCTCACTTGTCAGTATTTCCCTCTCTCCTTATGCCTAATTAGGCACGTACCCTGTTCATAGAGACATCTTCAGCCCCGCCAGCTCGCGCTTTCCCTGGGTGTACCCTCTGAGATGCACACCAGCCACTTGCAGAAGAAGCAATGCTATTTACATTGATACAGTTAAATTAACTTGTGGGAGTAAAAAACCTCAGCTTTTTCATTTCCTGCCTTGTATTTCCAATTTGGAATTGCAACACTGCATTTACGTGCATTTTTGCCTCTTAAATGGTCTGTGGGGTTACAACATTTGAGAAATTCCCAGGAACCCTTAATCTTTCTACAAACACTGGTTTGTAAGCTAAGGACCAACTCACCATCTCACTGTTATCTCCTTATGCCCTGCTGAATAATTCTCATTTTGCATTGTACATCTTTAGATTGTCCCTGTACTGTCTTTTAGTTCAAGTTTCCCTCTTGAAGATACCAAGAAAAGGATGAAAAAAAAAATTGTTAGAAAACTCTAGCTGCTTCTTTCAAGAGCAATTGAACTTAAAGCTACTTTCCTATTGTTTTCTATGAAGTCTCATTTAAAATACTTTATTAATGCAAAGAGACATGCATTCAGGGCTAAGGACCAGTG
This sequence comes from Lepus europaeus, assembly GCF_033115175.1. Taxonomy (NCBI): domain Eukaryota; kingdom Metazoa; phylum Chordata; class Mammalia; order Lagomorpha; family Leporidae; genus Lepus; species Lepus europaeus. Next base: position 71,083,289 of record NC_084838.1, read on the forward strand.
AACTGTAGCTATGGCAACCGGGAAGCCGTTAGGGAGGAGAAAAAATGCAGTAAAAAAGTAAGTGTTTTAATCCTTAACTTTAATCCCTTTACTTCCTGTTCTCAAAATGAAATATAAATCAGGCACCAAGCAGCGCTGCAATTTTTCTCTGAAAGGGATGTTGGCAAAAGGGGATTAGTAATGGACAGACGTGTTTAAGGAATTTAATCACACAATTTGTTGTAAAACTTTTGAGACCACGAGTGACCAGTTCCTTTGAGTGGCGTCCATGAGAGCCAACAAAACCTACTTTGAAACTGATTAGAGAGTTGGCGCAGGGGGACACCCCTGTTTGCGGTTATTGTTACATCATTTCAGCCCGTGGTAATGACATGAGAAACCAAGGCATTTGCTTGGTTCTCCCAGTGGGGAGGTAGAAGACTGGAGGATGTCTCCTTGGTAGAATAGAGATATTCTTTTGATCTTCACGATACTGGGGAAAAATTTAGTCACCAGTATTTCACTTACTTACTACCTTTCTTAATGTTTGATTACTATGGGAATTTTACAAAGATGTGTGCTTTCTATTGTCAACAGACTCTTGGGTTTCTCCTTAAAAAGGCACAGGCCTTGGTTTCTGTGGACAGTAAAATGGAATTCTCAGAAGGATAGATTATTATTTTTTGATGTCTCTACTTTTTGTTTTGGATATTTCTGCTCTGTATAGACTAGATGACTTGTTCTGCTTGTTAATTTCTGATTTTTAGACAAACAAATCTTGATTTGCTTTCCTTAAAGTCAAATAAAAGAAATATGGCCCCCACACTGACAGGAAATGTGGCTTGTCTGACTGTACAGCACATCAATCTTGCCTGGTTGTGCTTTGGAGAATTGCTGGGGCAGAAAGAGGGACATGTCTTTATGGCACTTTTCCTTCCCTCAGCATACATAGAAGTGTATTTCTTTGATAAATTTATTTCTAGTGGACTAAAAGTTTCCAACACACTGGGCTCTTTGCAGAGATCTAAAGTAGCTACAACTTGTACTAGCTTCCTGCTGTGTCAGAATGTGAAATTACTTCCAATAATAGCATCTTCCCAAGGGGGTGCTGATAATTATGACAGACAAGCAACATGAGGCCTGGAGCATTTGAGAGTGCAGTTAGACACAGCAGACCGCTGAGTTTGGAGTTCCTTACAGACCCTGGAAATAAAAGTACACATGCACAAGCCTGCAAATGGTAGGACATCTGGGGAGAAAAATAGCATCCTGTTCAGGTTAGAGGACAGCATGCATGGCTGCTTTCTCTTGGGTCTGCTTCCTCACTTTGATCCGCTCTTGTTTCTCCCCGTCCTATCAGACAGCACAGCAAGACTAATGTAGGTGAAGACATTGCTTCCAAGGTAGCATCAATGGCATCCTTGCCCCATTAGTAAATTTTGGCTTTCTAGTCTGTACTTATGGGGAGAGGTTACCTTTTTTTTGTTTAAGAGACAATTGGGTTAATTACAGGGGGCAGATGATAAGAAGTAACATAAAGTAATGTCGATGACCAAAGCAGGATAAGTATACTGTAAACATGAAGATGACTTTGGCAGAGGCTATAGACTGCGAGGAAATCCTAGAGGACTTCAGTCTTGTCTTGGGCTTCCTTGAGGTGCATCTCTGAACTAGGCCTCCTTTCTGATGACCAAGGAGAGAAGCTCCAGTCCGTGAATGAATCAACAGGTTATACATTCATGTATAACTCCCAGCTAAGACATTCAGTCTTCCAACAAGAGGGGGAGATGCGTTTGTCTAATGACAAAAATAGTAGCACAGGTAGGCCCTTGATTTTAGGCAGCATAACCTCACATGTGGAATAGCAGCCAACGAGAGCAGAGCTTTGGGCTGGTCATTATTCAACCACGAGCAATTAGACTGAGGATCTCCTCTTGGCTCTGTAGTTTATCAAAAAGGGGGCTTGAGTATGTGGTTTTGGACCCACTCAGCTTGAAATTTCTGTGTTCTACTTATTACATATACACTAGACATTGAATCTTTAAAACCAAGGTAGAAAAATGGATTTGTTCCCAGCCCTTCCAGATGAATGAGAGATATGAAGTATAAATGTAATGAATTAGCATTTCATATTGGAACGATTGCTCATTTACACATTCCAAAAGGCAGTATATAAATGTGAATGGTATTATCTAGTGAAATCTGGCATGAAAGCGATTTTTTAAACTTCTGTTCAGATTTCATTTCACTCTTTGCTATTTTGTTCTTAATTGATAATGTAGTCATGCTTAAAGTGCCACACCCTTCTCTCTCCCTTGTATTGCATGAAGACAGGGTTCTATCTGTCTCTGAGGCCCGCACTGAAGGATCAGCATAGATATATGAATCCCTAGCAGCTGTTGATTAATTTGCTATTCATTCATTTGTTCATGACTTCCTCAAACATTTAGAGAATACTTTTTTGTTTTCTTTAAAAAAAGCAGTGTTTTGGCCGGCGCCACAGCTCTCTAGGCTAATCCTCCGCCTTGCGGCGCCGGCACACCAGGTTCTAGTCCCGGTCGGGGTGCCGGATTCTGTCCCGGTTGCCCCTCTTCCAGGCCAGCTCTCTGCTGTGGCCAGGGAGTGCAGTGGAGGATGGCCCAAGTGCTTGGGCCCTGCACCCCATGGGAGACCAGGAGAAGCACCTGGCTCCTGGCTTCAGATCAGCGCGGTGCGCTGGCAGCAGCGCGCCTACCGCGGCGGCCATTGGAGGGTGAACCAATGGCAAAAGGAAGACCTTTCTCTCTGTCTCTCTCTCACTGTCCACTCTGCCTGTCAAAAAAAAAAAAAAAAAGCAGTGTTTTAGGTTCCATATTCCAATAGCCAGAGGACGTGTTTACAAAAATGTTTTGTCTTCTATGATGCATGCACACACATCTATATGTATGTATGTGTACATATATGTGTATGATTTATAGATAACTGTTATAAAATATAGAGTACCAAAGTGACATCAGTAAGATGAAGAGAAATTAATACTACAGTGTAGAAAGGGAGGAATTGACTTTGGAGTGGAAAGATCTTAGAAAACTTGGAAGGGGAAGTGACTATGAATTGGTCCTTGGAAAGTATGCTGAATGTGGTATTGATGTATAGAGTATGGAGAAAAGGGGACTCTGGGTGAGGGAGCATGTGATGTGGATGAGAATGAACCAGGAATATAGGGAAGAGCATCTTGACCCTGTGTGACCCAAGTCATGGCACATGACACAGTTAGGAGAGAGACAGCTCGTTAAAGCCCATGAGTGTAGGGTGTAGGGTGTAGGTAATGTCTGGGGGAGAGTCAGTAAGGACCTTGGAATGGTGAGTTGGTGATGATATACTTGAGGAAGATCAGACTGCTGAGTAGAAGATGGATGGAAGAGCAGAAAGCACTGCTCTCCATTAAAATGACAGCCTTCAACTTTTGGAAGTAGGCATTTAAAAATTTGTCCAAACATTCATGCACATTAGAATCAGCCTGAAGTCTTTTTCAGTCAATCCATTTTAATTAAATGAAAGACAGAAAAAAAATAAGATCCACTGATTTCACAGTTAAGTCCCTCCCCACACTTCCTAAACTATAGCACAGGCAGGAGCTGTAGTCAGAAATCAATTCAAGGGAAGACAATACAGAGCTGGCAAGATGGACAGGGGAAGTAATTACTAGATGCTTTAATTAAACCTTAAGAATACTTGAATAGAAAGAAAAATGCTACACTTGAATGGATTAGATGGAATGTGTGTGGTCACATTAGTGCAATGAGCTGGTGTCAGCGGAATTTATGTAGCTGTCATAGAAGTAAACCCTTTGTCTTTCTTTGAGTCTGCACAACCCCATTACCAGGCCCCAAAGTGTGAAAGGGGATGTTTCCCACGGCAAAGTGAAATTCTGTATTCATATTCCCATTCCCCTAAGAAAAAGGGTGTACCCTTCAGTTAGGTGTTGTGCTTTGGAGACATATCTTTGGACAAAGCTTGATTCTACTTTTGAGTTTATCCACTTTGAGTAACATTTTCAAGTCAGACAGTAGTGTAAGATTCCTGATGTCAACTTTACAAAACTATTGACTTAGATGGAAAAGGGTATTTTTATAAATGCAACAGTCCAAAAGAATACAAGCTACATGCCTTTCTGATTTCAACATCCTTTGAAACCTCAACTCCCCAATCCTATCCAGGATAGCTAGATCGTGGTACAGATTTTGGTCGATAGAACATCTAGATGAAGTATTAACATACCCAGAATGTTCTGGAAATGTTTCATTGTTGGTTTTGGTTTCTAATATATTTTGGTCTGTTCCAAAAGAATGAACACTAGCTACATTCTTCCGAGACAGAGTAACTCCAGGGTAATATTCATCTTCAGAAACTGTCTCATGTCTTCATTACTGTTGAGCTCTGGCTCTCGTTCTGAGGCTAAGACCCCAGATTGATGCTAACATAGGTATCATTTGTAAAAATCAAAATAGCTTCTCCTTGAGTTAAAAAAAAAATTAACCTTACACAACACTAGCCTTAGGTCACCTGGAACAATCCTGTAATAATGATACAAAGTTAATGTTACCACCCCATTCTACAGAGGAAAGTTCTGAAGGCTTGATAAGTTAAATATCTCGCCAAAGGCCACACAGTAGTAGGTGACAGAGCTGAGATTTGAATTTGAGTCTGTTTGATCCCAAAGTCTCCATTCTTTTTCCTTTGTCATGTTGTAACACATTGATAAATTAAGAAGCTGAGAAAAGAAAGAAAAAATATTTTTAAAAAACAGTTCAGGGCTGGCGCCGCGGCTCAATTGGCTAATCCTCCTCCTTGCGGCGCCGGCACCCCGGGTTCTAGTCCCGCTCGGGGCGCCGGATTCTGTCCCGGTTGCCCCTCTTCCAGGCCAGCTCTCTGCTATGGCCCGGGAGTGCAGTGGAGGATGGCCCAAGTGCTTGGGCCCTGCACCCCATGGGAGACCAGGATAAGTACCTGGCTCCTGCCTTCAGATCAGCGCGGTGCATTGGCCGCAGTGCACTGGCCTTGGCGGCCATTGGAGGGTGGACCAACGGCAAAGGAAGACCTTTCTCTCTGTCTCTCTCTCTCTCTGCCTGTCCACTCTGCCTGTCCACTGTCCACTCTGCCTGTCCAAAAAAAAAAAAAACAGTTGAGAGAGAAAAGGAAATAAGAGTACATATTATGGGGTACTGCAGTGCTTCCACAATGAATATTAATGAAAAATAATAATGTGCAAAACAGCAGTTAGCCTATGTTTAACATTGATTAGCTGCCATATACTGTTGAAATGCTTTATCATGTCATGTTATATCCATCAACACATTATAAATTGGGTGACATTATCCATATTATGCAAAGGAAACAAAGCTTAAGAGATGGTTAAGCCGGCGCCGTGGCTCACTAGGCTAATCCACCGCCTTGCGGCGCCAGCACACCGGGTTCTAGTCCCGGTCGGGGCGCCGGATTCTGTCCCAGTTGCCCCTCTTCCAGGCCAGCTCTCTGCTGTGGCCAGGAGTGCAGTGGAGGATGGCCCAAGTGCTTGGGTCCTGCACCCCATGGGAGACCAGGAGAAGCAACTGGCTCCTGGCTTCGGATCAGTGCGGTGCGCTGGCCGCAGTGTGCCAACTGCGGCGGCCATTGGAGGGTGAACCAACAGCAAAGGAAGACCTTTCTCTCTCTCTGTCTCTCTCTCTCACTGTCCACTCTGCCTGTCAAAAGATAAAAAAACAAAAAAAGAGATGGTTAAAGAACTTTTCAAGCTGTCTAACATTACATAAGTACAGATGCAAAATTCAAGTTCTGACCTGCACTCTCAGGTTACACCATCCATGGCTGCTGTGGATGCGATTATTAGTGGCTTAGCACTGTCCATAGGCATTGTCTGTTTTTCATAGGTAACTCAAGCTTGGCCAGAGATTTGACACTATCTTTAGTGCTTGGCCAGAGAATTTTTTTTTTTTTTAATTTTTAAAAATTTTTTGACAGGCAGAGTGGACAGTGAGAGAGAGAGAGAGACAGAGAGAAACGTCTTCCTTTGCCGTTGGTTCACCCTCCAATGGCTACCGCGGCTGGTGCGCTGCGGCCGGCGCACCGCACTGATCCGATGGATGGCAGGAGCCAGGTGTTTCTCCTGGTCTCCCATGCAGATGCAGGGCCCAAAGACTTGGGCCATCCTCCACTGCACTCCCGGGCCATAGCAGAGAGCTGGCCTGGAAGAGGGGCAACTGGGACAGAATCCGGCACCCCGAGCGGGACTAGAACCCGGGGTGCCAGCGCCGCAAGGCGGAGGATTAGCCAATTGAGCCCCAGCGCCGGCCCCAGAGCATAAGTTTTCATCAAGTTTGCAAAGGACACTGAAGTGGGGGGTATGGTAGACAACTAAGTGGTTGTTTTGATGAAATAGAGACAAGAAGGGGTTCTGTCTCACCAAACAGCCATGGAGCTTTAGAAAGCTAGCTTCCCAGTGTAAATAAATCTGGGGATTTAACTGGATGCCAGATTTATTCACACTACACCATAAACTGCATGAGGGCAGGGAATGCCTTGTTCTCTTCATCACTTTATCTCCCACAGCTAGCGTGGTTTTGGACAAATGTTAAGGACTCAGTAAATGTGTGTTGAATGAATGAATGAATGAGTGAGGACTGTAATTTGGGTTTTCAAAGCAATTAGCTGTTTTGCACTGAATTCATAGAGCTTGAGAGTCTAGCACAAGAGATGTACAAGGGTACTTCAGAAAGTATGGAGAAATGAAATTAGAGGATAAATGTATTTTGATGTAAAAATGTTTTGAAATCCGTGCACAGTTTTTTCTCTAATATGCATTTTCTCTGACCTTTTTGAAGACTTCACTTATGTATGGATTTTAAGGTTTTTTGCACCACAATAAACATCTGTTAATTCCATTTTTCCACAAACTTTTTGAAATGCCTCCATATTTATTTGATTACTCTGTTCTGGTCAGAGAAGCTAGTTCACCTTATTAGTGTTTGGATATCATTTGCATGTAAACCACTGAGGTCCCTTTGAGAACAATTGAGGTGGTGAGTGGAACACTGGTGTTTTAGTGATTTTTATGTGTCAAGCGTGAGGTTAAGTTCTCAAAGCTTTGGTATTGGCATTATTTTACATAAAGGAAACTTTGCCAGGAAAGTGACTACACTGCCAAGAATCACAAAGTAGTTAAGCCAGTTTGTCCAAAGGCCTCAACTCTCCTACTTATGTATCATCTCATCTGTTTAAAAAACGAAAGGTGTTCAGCCTAGAGAAAACCTGCTAAGGGAGAGTTGACCTAAAAGCTAAACCATGACCATTTCAGTACTGTCCAAGATTCTATAGCATTTGGAAGTTTGTGAGATATTATATGAATTGTAAGAATAAACTGTAAACAAAATTATTCTGTGATCTGGCAGACGAGGGGAGGAATAAATCTAGTAGATGGAAATTAAGCCCATTATAGTTCAGTCTGAGGCAAAGCTGTACATGATTAGACCTATTTAGCAATAGGAGGTGCTAAGAGTAGGGAGGTGAGTTCCCTGTCATCAAACGGATGTATTGGCATGAAATGGACATTTTGAGATCCAGTGATTTTTTTTTTAAGATTTTATTTATTTATTTGAGAGGTAGAATTACAGACAGTGAGAGGGAGAGACAGAGAAAAAGGTCTTCCTTCTGTTGCTCCACTCCCCAGATGGCCACAATGGCCAGAGGTGAGCCAATCCGAAGCCAGGAGCCAGGAGCCTCTTCCGGGTCTCCCACGTGGGTACAGAGGCCCAAGGACCTAGGCCATTTTCTACCGCTTTCCCAGGCCGTAGCAGAGAGCTGGATCAGAAGAGGGGCAGCTGGGACTAGAATCGGTGCCCATATGGGATGCCGGCATCACAGGTGGAGGATCAACCTACTGCACCATGGAGCCAGCCCCAAGAGATCCAGTGTTTGCTTACAGCCTTTGTCTCTCCTGCTGAGGAACAGTGTTTTTTTGTTTGTTTGTTTGTTTTTTTCTTCATGCTGCTTGTTGAACTCTTATACTTAGTGTAGGATTAACTTTATGATCAATAAGTAAATTGAAAGTAGATCTTTGTAAAAATTAATAATGGGGGCCGGCGCCTTTGCTCACTTGGTTGATCTTCCGCCTGCAGTGCTGGCATCCCAAACAGGCGCCAGTTCTAGTCCCGGTTGCTCCTCTTCCAGTCCAGCTCTCTGCTGTGGCCCAGGAAGGCAGTGGAGGATGGCCCAAAGTGCTTGGGTTCCTGCACCTGCATGGGAGACTGGGAGGAAGCACCTGGCTCCTGGCTTCGGATTGGCGCAGCACCAGCTATAGCTGCCATTAGGGGAGTGAACCAACGGAAGGAAGACCTTGCTCTCTGTCTCTCTCTCACTGTCTATAACTCTCTCTCACTGTCTAACTCTGCCTGTCCAAAAAAAAAAAATTAATAATGGAAATGCGAGAGGGAGGAGGAAGAGAGTGAGAATGTGGGTGAGAGGGAGGGTTAAGTGGAAAGTATCACTGTGTTCCTAAATCTGTCTATATGAAATACATGAAATTTATATAACATAAGTACAATTAAAAATATGTAAAACACACACTCACGAAGGATGTAGACAAAGGTTAATCTGCTATTATGGTATGTAGTAGTGCAATGCAGTTCAATACTATAAATTTAAATGAAATAAAATTAGCAGTTTCTCAGTTGCACTGGCCACATTTCAGGTACTCATTTATTATGTGTGGCTGGTGGCTACCAATTAGTACAGTGCAGAACCTGTCTCACTCACATGTCATGTGGACAGCATCACTAGGTAGGATTATTGGGTCCTAGTTCCTTTTCGCTCTGAGACCCTATGTTTCTGTGAACAGTTCCAATCAATCATCATTTTTAACTGAAGAAGCATTAGTTCGGTTGTGTCTTTACTGGCACTGAGTTTTTTCATATGTCTTGCTGTTGTGTGCACCAATTCAGGTATTTTGGCAGCTCTGGGTAAACATTTTGACCCTTAAAGAAAAGCTCAGGATACCCAGTTGGGCCCTTATGTTTCCAAGGAAATTTTTTTTCCACTGCCATTTTTCTAAGTCTTCACTCTCATCTCTTTTCCTCCCTGCAAATTGGTCATTCTCAAAGGAAATGAATTTGATAGCAGATTGTTGGAGATTAATTACCTATGATATGCCAAAGCCACTTCATAAATGTCATTGCTAAGTAATCCCCTAGAGATAGAATTCTTAGATTCAAAATTAATTGTAATTAATATAATAGGTTAATTCATTGTAATTATTTTTAAGCCTTTTGGCAATGAGCTAATTCCCTGAGATCCACATTGCTCGAAGTGTCATAGAGAACATTTGATGAGAATGTTCTGGTAATAAACCTTAAACCTCTGGGGGAAAAAATAAACCTCCTTGTCTTTCCTTCTGGCAGAGTTTCTTCAGAAACATATTTTGGTGGCATTTGATTTCTGGAGAACAAAGGAATCCCTACAAGGTGATGCATAAACATGCACGGCCCAGATGGGCTATGCTCATTGGAGAAAGGGAATACAAAAGGCCTTTGATTGTGCCTCGTTTTCTTTGGAATTATGTCTCACTTCAAACCAACAGAATGCCTTTGCTCCTGGAATAAAATGTAATGGAACTGAAAATTGAAGAATCTGGGCCTTTTTCCCTTTCCTAATTATTTCCACTTGACTCACTTAATCTTGGCCGATTATTCAATCATATCTGAAATGAGAAAATGACGGGAGTAGAATTTCCATCTCTTGTTTCGAGAGCTTATAAACATTAACAGAATAGTCTTGGACAAAAAACAAATACAAATCACAATTGACGGTGCCTTGTTTTTATATATTAGGAAAAATCCCTGCATTGTTAGGGAAGAAGCTCAAATTTCTACATCCAGGAACCTTGTCAAGCCTTGATGGGTGATTTCATTATTAAGGTTGAAAAACTATCATTTGGAAACGAATATTTCATAATGGGGGACCGTACAGAAGCTACGGAGCCAAATTTGTTTACTTGCACCTGGATAGGCAGAGAATTTAAGCCCTAAAATGGTTCATTGAAGATCAAGATCATCGGTCCTCCAAGACTCACAGATGGCTTCTGTGACGCAGTGCTGTGTTGTGTCTTCCTGGTGTCTCCATGATCCTTGTAGCAGCTTTTGAATAGGAGGATGCAGGCAATTCCAAGGATTGCTGGGACCTATTTTTAGGACTCAGTATACAAAAAAACAAAACAAACAAACAAAAAAACCTTTCAGGAATTTGAACTAAAATTGAAGCTAATTGCCAATATGAAGTTGTCCCTTATTATTGGAAATCAAGAATCCAAGTCTGAAGGTTACCTGCTGTGGAGGTGTTGTTGTAAGGCAGGCAGGTTATGCAAAAAGTAGAGAGGTTTTGATATGGTCACATCTGAAGCCCCTTTTAAGGCTGATTGATTTGTATTTAACTTAGTTTCCACGTTATTTTGTTTTCAGTGTTAGCCATAATGGCCCAGAAGGCCACAGTTACCCCACTGTGTTACCCCACTGTGTGGTGTGGGCAGAGAGGATACAAAAGAGAAATGAACCTTGTGTACTCAAGCATACTTTTAAGATGGTGCTAGATTGGCTCTTGGCATTCCTGAACCAAATAAAACTAAGTGTGGAATATTTACCAAGTTGGGTGCTCTAGAAGTCAGCTGTGAGCCAAGGATTCAGGATCATGTGGTTTATTAAGGAAGTACTTCCAGGAGAGTCCAGAGGAGTGTAGGAGAAGGGAAGGAAGTTAAGCAAGGTTGCCCATTCAGCTGGCCCCATCCCACTGGGAGCTCTGGAGCTTAACTTACATCTGAGTTGTCACTTCAAAGACAAAGGAGCACTGTTTAATCACTGATAGGGATGGAGAGGATAAATTCTGCTTTCTCAAAAGTACACAGAAGCTGGGGGATAGGCACCCCAAGGCTGAGGGAGGTGTAGCACATTGCTAGTCAAAGGAATGGAGAGATAGGGTAGGGCAACTAGTCTCTTCACTGCATTTACTCTTCTCTGTATGTTGGAGAATTGTATATTAGAAAGAGGAAAGTAGGAGATGACCCCATTCTATATCTTAGGCATATGTAGCCACAATTAAAGATTGAAACTCCATTTAGATAAAGCATGGTAGCTCATTCTTTCAAATCCAGTTAGCAGTTGGCGACAAAATGATTTGCCATGACGTTGGTACCTCATTGCTGGGTACCATGGGGGTTGAAAAGTTTGAGAGGCATAGAGCCAGGGTCTTGTAGATGGTTCAGCACAATTGTGCAGACTCATTTCATAACAGGTGCACACGACCAGTCTCAGGAGTGTTGAAGGCAGTTCTTGCTGTACCACAGGAGGCTCAGTAGGGACTGGTCTGGTCAGAGAAAGCTTCATTCAGGAGCACATGCTCTACTGGGTCTTAGATGAGTTTAACAGGAGGGGGCAGGCCATTCTAGGCAAGAAGAGTGAACAGTGTACTAAACAAGATGTTTCTAAACAGCCAGTTGGGCTTTTGTCAAGACCTGAGGGCAATGTCCATGCATAGTAGACCTGAAGCCATTGTCCAGAAGCTCTAATGTCTCAGCCATTTGGGGCAAATGTGCTGAACAGTACATATGGGTACTTATTTCTTGGGAATGGCTTGGCAGATTCTATTAGGAGAGTCCATCTGATGTCCCAGGATGGAGCGGGGAGAGATGAGAGCCTAGAGGAGTTGCTGGTGGTGCTCCAGCCCTGTGTTGCTCCCTCTACCCGTTCTCTCATGTTCTGGTACCTGCACATTCTTTCAACCTGGAGTCCAGAAGTCATTTCAGAGTTAACGTCTTCAAAACCAAACTTCTGATTTCCATCCAATCTGCTCCTTCCCTGTTCTCCTTTGCTGTTCTTCAGACTAATACTTGCGTACATTCATGACTCCCCTCTCTCTCTTGTGTTCTACACCAAGTTTAGCTCCACCTTCATAACAGAAATTAGGGGCCGGTGCTGTGGCATGGTGGGTAAAACCATTGCCTGTGGCACCAACATCCTAGATGGATGCCAGTTCGATTCCTGGCTGATCCACTTCCAATCCAGCTCCCTGCTTATGCACCTAGGAAAGCAGCAGAGGATGGCCCAAGTACTTGGGCCCCTGCACCCACGTGGGAGACCTGGAAGAAGCTCCTAGCTCCTGGCTTCAGATTGGCCCAGCTGCAGCCATTGCAGCTATTTGGGGAGTGAACCAGCAAATAGAAGATCTCTCTCTCTTTCTCTCTCTCTGTCTCTGACGTCATACACATTTGGATGATTGTAATTGCTCTCCTTGGACACTCTGTGTTCCCTGTTTTCCACACAATAATCACAGTGATTTTGTCATAATACAAAACAAAGTACTTGCTTTCTGGCTCACACCCTCCCATTGGCTTCCCATTACAAGGAAAGCAGATACTGAATCTTCATGTGCCTGAATGCCTTACATGTGGTGACTCCTGGCGGTTTCTCCACCCCCATGTCCTATATCCTTCTCCTTGTTCTCTTGCTCTCTTCTCTCAGGTAGCTGCTTGTAGAACCCAGCAACCTGTTGTCTCCTTTGATATGTTCCCCTGCTAGGCTTTCTGCATGAAACATTCTGGATGTGTATCTTGCGCCCTCATTTTATTCAGGGCTCAGCCTGGAATGTTCTCTTCAGAGGTCTTCCCTGACCTGATCTAAAAAAGCAGGTGGGGAGCACGTAGAAGTGAGTATCATTCCCACTGAGTCTGGCTGAGCTCTCTGGAGGCAGAGTGAAGACCAAAGAAAATATTTGGAAAAAAAATGGAAGTGAGAGAGAGAGAATCAGCGGAGAACCTAGAAGTCAGAATCCAGAGAAAGAATTCAAGGAAGTGGCTTCTCGGGAAGGGACACCAATGTCAGAGTACTGAGACAAGATCATTTCATTTCAGGATTAAGAAAATGACCCCTGGGGTGGGTATTTGGCCTAGTGGTTATGATTTGAGTTAGGATGTTCATGTCCCAAATTGGAGTGCTGACTGTCAATCCCTGCTCAGCTGTTGACTTTAGCTTCCTACTAATGCAGACCCAGGAGGCAAGGATGGCTCACATATCTGGATCCCTGCCACTCATGTAGGAGATCCCAACTGAATTCCCAACTCCTGGATTTGGCCCAAGACAGACCCAGATGATGCCGGCATTTGGAAATTGAAGCAATGAATAGAAGCTGGCTGTTCTTTCTCTCTCTCTCTCTCTCAAAAAAAAAAAAAAAGTTTAAAAAAGTACCCCATCTCTCCCATGGACAAGGGACAATCAACAAAGGAACAGAGATAGTGCCCTGGAACCACTGTGCCTGTGCTTGGGATGTGGGTGGGAAGGCAGAATGAGTGCCGTGCTCTACTCTTTTCAAACAAATCTGCAGGGCAGGGATCAATGAAAACCAAACAAGCAGTCTCCTGAGTTTTAATGACTCTATCTGTACTCCAGCAAAGACCTCTGTCCCTCAAGAGTGCGATGTCAGAATATCACAATGGTGACAAGATATGCTAGGGACATGTCAAGAGAACCTGGGAACCCACTAGTCTTTCCCCTTCTAGACCAACATGTGAAGGATAGGATCCTGGCTAAAATATGGAGTCATAAGAAAAGGCAAAGCATGTGAGCCTCTGTTGACAGGGTAGGGAAAAGGAGAAAGTTGGTAGTGAGTTAATTCTCGAGTCACTGCAATGTAACTCTAAAAATCTGACTTTGCATTCTCACACACCCAAATCCAAGCTACATGTCTATTAGCCATGTAGTTCTCATCTCTAACATGGAAGTCAGAACAGTACATATAGAGTTGTTGCCAGGCACACAACAGTTGAGAACTTTGTAGGGATTCAGTATATATTTACTGAACTGAAATGCAGTCTTCAAAAGTGGAGCATGTTGGCTGTACACTTGCATCCCTTTTCCATGGGACTCTGTTGGTTCTGTTTCCTTGTGACCTGAAATAAGTTATCACACAATAGTCTTTATCAGTCAGGGTTCTCCAGAAAAACAGAACCAATAGGAGATGTGTGTGTGTGTGTGTGTGTAAAGACACAGAGAGATTTTTGAGACATTAGCCCATACAAGTACGGGTGCTGGCAAGTCAGAAATTGCTCAGGCAGGCCTGAAATGCTCAGACAGGGGCTCATGCTGCAGGCCAAGGCAGAATTTCTCCTTTTCAGTGAAACCTTGTGTTTTGGCTCTTAAGACTTTTTCACTGGTTGGTAAAGGCCTGCCCAGATTCTTGAGAATGATCTCCTTTATTTGAAGTCCGCTATCTATAGATGTTAACTCCATCTACAGAGTCCCTTCACAGCAAGCACTGCATGAGTGAGTGAGTGAATAACGGTACTAAAGCCTGGTCAAGTTGACATGGACCATCACACAGCCGTATCACATCACTCACTCATATGGGGTCTCAAAGAAGGAGAGACAACGTGCATGTGAGAATGTGAGGATGTGGAACAAAACAGGAGATGAGTCTCCCAGAAAGCAAGTGGTGGAGAACCCACCAGGGTTCCCTACTACACTGAGACTTAAAGTTAAGTCCTTACTGAGAGCTGTGGGGTCCTGTGGGGTCCTGTGGGGCCCTGGCCTCACTCCCTCCCATCTCTCCTCTCCCAAGTCTGATTTCCTACTTCTCTGCCCACACACACCCTGCTACAGCCACAGTGGCCTCCTTGTAGTGCCCGCCTTCTGGAACTGCCTTCCCCTCAGTATGCACTTAGCGAATTTCTTCAAGTATTTGCACAAATATCTCTTCTAAAGGAGGCCTGGGTTCCCCCATCACTCCCAGTCCCATCTTCCCTTCTCTTCTTTCTTTTTATTCCAGAGCGTGTTCCTCTGTCTATCCATTTTATTGTATGTTTGCCATTTATTATCTCTTCTCTAGTTTGTAAGCCTTCAGAGAGAATCTTTGTCTGTTTTGAGTGCTTTTGTATTTCAAGTGCCTAGGGCTGTTTCTGGCATATGGTTGAGGCCGGAGAAGTGTTTGTTGAGTGAATGCAAGAGAAGACTAAAGAAGGGTCATGCTACTCAAGAACTCATAGGGCATGGTTAGGGCAGGAAGGTGGAATAATTTCAGGGGCATCGTTTCCATGCATTATAGGAGGAATAAAAGTCTCAGTGTCACTCTATATAGTAGCTCTTTAAATTAGAAGAATTGGGGCCAGCACTGTGGCACAGTAGTTTAAGCTGCTGCTTGTGATACCAGCATCCCATATTGGGATTGCCACTGGTTCAAGTCCTGGCTGCTCTGCTTCAAATCCAGATCCCTGCTAAGGTGCCTGGGAAAGTAGTAAAAGATGGACTAAGTGCTTGGGCCCCTGCCACCCACACGCAAGACCTGGATGGAGTTCTAGGCTCTTTGCTTTTGCCAACCCAGCAACTACTGTTAGGGCCATTTGGGGAGTGAGCTAGTGGTGGAAGATTCTCTCTCTCTCTCTTTTCTATGATAATGGGTTGGTGCATATGGCCCCAGGATCAATGGTCACTTTCCACAGGAGACAACACTAAACTTTTAAGGTTTAGCTGTCCCAAGGAGGCTTCCTACAAAATTGTCAAGCTATGATGACAAAATACGAAACATGACCCATTCACCCCTACATGGATTTGAACTTACTTTCCCAGTATTTGCAAATCCAGGGACTTGCCAACATTCCTAGCATTTGTCCTTATCTTCTCCTCCCATTGGCCTTTCCTAAAACCCACTAATTAGAGGCTTGAAGTCTGTGCTTCGGAAAGATTTTTATTAGCCACAGCTAATCAGAGAAGATAAGAGCTCAGTTCCTACATTAAAGAATATTAGTATTTTATAGTGCCCTGTTTCCAGAGTTCATTTCCTCTTCTCATAACCAGAAAAATTTTAACTCACCCCATTAGGATTCTTAGAGGTTCTTAGAGGTTCTAAAAGTGGGGTCCCCAGGCCAACAGCATCCTCCTCTTCGGGGAACTTGGAAATGCACTACAACCCTATGGAATAGCTCTTCTGGGGTGGGGTTGTGATGCGTGCCCAGATTTGAGAACTGCAGTTGGAGACCATCCACCTCCATTGAAAAGTGTTCCCCTGTCTTCTTTGTATTTCCCTAGCATCTTGAGATGTTGCTGAGATACACAGTTGTATACAATTGTTTACATACCTGGTCTGGGTTTCTTTTTCCAAGTATAAAATTGTATTATGTTAAAAGATAGCCCT